>NC_143405.1:7629068-8879068 GCF_052110815.1 Crocodylus siamensis | reverse complement strand
ATTAACTCAGGCTCCAGAAACATCAGCAATTTGACTTGTGAAGACTAACAATGACAGGTTCGTCAGCAGCCGCTGGCAGTAAGTCTGTTATCCCCTCTAGGCTGCACCGGGGGTAACTCAGCAACCCTCAATCCAACCAGGTCCGATTCCTTCCAGGAGAAGGCCACAAGGTCACATTCACATTAGCATGAACCTGTCACTGGGAAAACGATGGCTTTCTTCCAGTGCTTTGCATTCATGCTTAGTCAGCCACGTCTTACAGTGCAGTGTTTTCATTTTTTGTGATGGAAACCACTTTGGAGTCTCTGCTGGCTGGTGCTGCTGTGCAGCGTTACTCTGATTACGGGAGGGCACATGGCAGGCCCTCTGCCCTGTCACAAGCCTTGGAAACCAGGAGGGCTTCAAAAATCAAGCAGCCTGTTTCCTCTCATTTCTAGCACACAATTAGATGAGGAAACGCTTGGGATCGTGCTTCATACGCCAGTCCGAGTCAGGAGGGTTTGTATCTTTTGAGAGCTCAACCTGATTTCTTTTCCAGCAGGACAGAATCCCGTCCCTGCAGGCGTCAGAGTGCACGGGACTGGATCTCTCCTCCCCGAATAGCACCAATGTCTTCTTTTACCAAGCTTTTCCCGTATTTCTCCTGAACCTGCGCTTCCTCACTGTCCAACTCACCGGAGCAATGTGTAGAGCTAACAGGTCAGCTCTGCCATTGGCATAAATTGCTCTGCATTATACCTGCTGTGCATCCAACCTCGAGCCAGCGGTCCTGAGCCGTGGGCTGTGCTCAGCTGTGAGACAGCGATCATTGCAGTAACCGGAGGTGGCCAGAAGTCCAACCGCCCATGCACAGACCTTACACAACAGAGCAGACCTGAGTCAGGATGAAACCTGTATTTCACTTTCAGCACCTTCCCTGGGATTTTCCAGTGAACCTAATAGAGTTAGGCACCCAAATCCTTTCGGGTCCCAGCTACCCTTAGCTTCTCATAAAAGCCCGAATCCTCAAGCAGAGTAGCTGTCTACCTGGGGTGATTGCTTATTCCCCTCTCCCCAGCTTAGCTGGTAAGGTGCTCGCTCTTGTTCTGCGACTGTACTCTGTTTGTAGCTACAGCAGGAGTAAGACTGTCCTCTCTGGGCTGCCCTGAAAAGTCATCCCCTTCCGTGCATCTCTCTTGCTAATAATATAAAGCACAAAGTGGTTGGAAGTTGCATGATCTATTTTGTTGCTTGTTAAGTGGTACCACGGGAGCTTGACTCGAATGCATATCTGGCTTACTCGCTTCCAAACAGTACTGCCAGCTTTCTTTTTTTTCCAAGACCTTAATGGATATGATTTCATGCCTCTTAGCACAGAAAGAGCAGTAGCTTTGGGGCTTTGGATGGCATTTGCATTGGCAGAGCAAGAGAAAAAATGTGTTGGAGGGGAGGAGGGGGTTGAGAACTGCAGACTGGATATTTCTGTTTCCCCTAAACGGCAGCATTCACAGGGGACGGCCTGAGACCTTGCAGTGAGTGATTGTAATCCCTCAGGATGTTTGCCTATGCTTGAAGATATGGCAGGAACATCAGTGTCTCTGGTCGTCACAGAGCTTGCTGCCTAGTCGCGAGGGGCCCTGTGGTCATCTCCAGCCCTGTTCAGAAAACCACTTCCGCACATGCTTCAATGTGCTGAAGTGCCCTTCCAGGAGACTTGCATCCCTGCATCAGGACTGGTATGACTTCTGCCGTTGTTGACAATATTTCTGGCTCTTCAGTGATTCCCGGTCCTGATAGCTCCTCTGCTGGTGCTGCCGGTCCGGCCTTTGTCACTGAAGAGGGCAGTACTTCCACATTGCATTGCAGGGCCCCGGGGACGCCGTGTTTTGAAGCCTCCATGCTCCTTCTGGGAAATGAGCACCAGCACTGAAAGGCTAAGGCTCTGACGCAGGCTTCTGCAGCGTTACTGTAATAGTTTTATAAGGGGAGACTTGCTGAGTTGGACAGCCCCGGAAGAGACTCAGGTGCCCTTATGAAAACCCACCAAGAAACAGCTCCATTTTCACGGGTGGGACAAGTTTGACACTCATAAAATCCAGGCCTCCTCCCATTGAAGCCAATGGGCCAGTCCTCCACTGCCGTAACAAGTTCCACTGAGTGCAGCGAAGTTATGTTGGACTATCCTAGGCCAGACTAGCTCGTATCACTTGTGCCATTCCCTTCAACTGGAGCAGGGCCGTCGTTTGAATCATGTAGAGCCACTGCAATGACACAAGGGATCTGATGGCCTCTGAGAGACCTCAGTTTTCTCCTGACTGCGGTTGGACCCATTGCCTCGGAGAACGGAAGGGAGGGATGGGGTTGGGCTCCACGGCACGTGCTCTGTAGGGGCGTATCTCCCTCCTGTCAAAGCCGGCAGGGCCTGGGTTTCCACAAGCTGAGCAGTGGCACGTAAGACCCCACTGATTTCATGGAAAACTCAATTCCCTTCCTTCTTTTAGGGCCCAAATGCTATACTCTTGGAAACTCTGCTGTGCCTCTCTTCTCCCTTACTCTCCAGTTGCTTGCAGGTGCCAGCGGGTGTTTAAAATGAACGTGTCGCTTCTGCAAGTTTCTCTAATGATGAATGCCGAACCGTGCAGAATGTGCAGCCCTCCGCGGGCAGGGGAACGTCCTTTGCTCCGACGCTTTCCTCTGACAGGCGTTTAAGCCTGGCAGAGGGTTTGCATCAAATGGGACACTGCACGAGCCATTCAAAATGACCTGTCCCTCAGAAAAAATTGGCCGAGTTGGGGAAGGCTGCCTAGGTTTTCAAAAGGCGTCGCTGTCTGGGGGAGCTGCGGAGAGTCCGGCTTACTCAAGGAAGCAAGGAGTCTTGTATCAGCAAGACAGCGGATGAAAAGGGAGTCATCCCCCTTCTCAGAGAGACCGCAAGCTTTGTGATGCCATGGCTCTCTTTAGCCTGCTTCCTGGGAGCTGCATACAAAGCCTACGGGCCGGCGCTAGTAGCAAAGAAACAGTAGAGCCCTTCACCTCTCTGTCCCTTGAGACGAGGTAGGAAAGAAATGTGTTTGGCAGGAAGAGTGAGCCCAGGTGGATGAAGAAGGAAGGGTTGGCTTTGGGCTTAGAAGGGCTTCAACCGACAGAGAAACCCTAAAACGCAGAGACTCCTGGGATAAAGGCAATCCCAGTCGATCCCACTTTCTTTAGAAATCACCCCTGTTGTCTCCATTGCGGCCCTGCCTGACCTCTGCTGAAGACCACTTTTGCTTGGCAGTTGATTTTTGTTGGCCTGCATTTGCAGCAGCCGCTTTTCCACCTTCCGGACATTGTAGTCCATGAACCCAGATTTGCTGTCCCCCCCCCCTCCCCCCCCCCCCCCCCCCCCCCCCCCATCCCTTCTTTTATATATTTGCACATTAAAAAAAAACACACAAAAAAAACAACTCTTGCCTGACTAGAAAGCTTTTCTTGATGACTAAAGAGCCTGTCTTGATGTTAGGTTTTGTAGCAATGTAAGTTTTTCTTCTTGGACAGAGAAGCCCGTTGCTGGAACCAGATGTGTCGTGCTCTTTCGTGGCTCTGCAATATGGTGTGGTTTCCCTTTCTCTGCGAGGCAGCGTGTCCATGAGGCTCTAGGCTCTGGACCAGCCTCAGGATACCTGTGTGCTCGTCCCACTCCCAGCTTTTGACTTGACTTAACTCTGAGCAAGTTGTTTAGGCCGCAATATCCCAGCGTGGCCAGCAATTTGGGAGCCTGGCTTTGAGATGCCTTCAGCTTCCCTTGCAGAAGCAGGGAGGCCCCTCGAGTCCAGGCAAGAACAGCTGGCGCTTCAGACCTCTCCACACTTCTAAAAATGAGGCAGAAAGCATCTTGGGTTAGAAAATGTTGGCCTTAACTTCTGTGTGCCTCACTTTCCCCATTTTTAAAGTGGGTTTGAGGATACCCACCCACCCCGGGAAAGTGTTTTGAGATCTACCTATGCGAAATGCTGTAAGAGCACCAAGTATTTCATTGCTGTTCCTGATGACCAGGGACTAGATGTTGCAGAGCCTCCAGAAAACCAAGTACGTGGGACCCCGGGTAACGGACAGGTCTTGCTTCTGGGTTTGGAATATTCCGTTTATTTGACTAATTATTATTATTTTTTAATCTGCTCGTTATTAAAAAACAACAACAACCAATTGGTTTCTTTTTGTGATGTTTTCTGCACTCAATTTCCAGAGATGTTTCTGAAATAATGAAAGAAGATTGTGGCAGCCATGACATTAAAAACGAATCATAACAAAAGCGTTATAGTCAAAGGTGCATGTCCAGGCTCTGATGACTTGCATTGCTTCTTGGCACTCTGTGTTGTTTGTCACTGTCGGTGTTGCACAGATTAAAATTCGGTATCTGTACTTTCCTTTCCTTTCTTTTTATTCCTCTGTTTGTGTGATAACTGTTGCCGTTTTGTGTCCCCTTTCCCCGTCACTCTGGAGCGTGTCTGGGCTGCATGGTTTCCTCTGGAAGAGACAGGGTGTGTGATCTGGAGGAAATAAGATTGGCAGATCCCTTGGCCGGTAATAGTAAGCCTCCAGGGTACAAAATGGAGAGAGAGAAGTGAGGTATTTTCTCTTGACTATTCATTTAATGGTAGTGATCTGTAACACAAAAGCAGCCCTGTACAGCTGTTCCCTCACTGGCAGCCAGAGCCCACGTGCTGATTTGGTTGTTGATGGCCTCAGAAAGAAGTTGTAGCATTGCTCTTCCCTGCCTCTCGAATGGGATGGAGCGCTCACAGTCCCATCCAGCTTTGCTGCCAGGAGCAGGTACTCGAGAGGTGTCCCTGTCACTTCAGGCCAAGGGATGTTGGCTTTCATGTGTGGGCCTTGATGGCGTGTGGAGAAGCAGGACAGAGTAAGCTCTCAATTCTCTATCGATGCAAATAGGTAAGAGCCCTTGGACATCAGTGGGGCTGCATGCATTTACATGGGACAGGAATTTGGTCCCATATTGGCCATGGTGTCACCCTTGAATAGTTTGGAGGAAGTCTAGGTAGATGCAAACTCCCCATCGGCACGTCACTTGGATGGAAATGAATACCTTGCGACTTCACACTAGTAGGCACCTTGGGCATGTTGGAAACACACTACGTATCTGTAGGCTTCGAAGTACCTCTGAAGAGCCTGCTCCAGGGACTCTGGGTGCCCCAAGTTTTAGGACCTCATAACCCTTTAAAGAGGTCTGGTTTCTTCAGAGAGTGCTTAGCATCTCTTGGGAATCAGGTCTCTTTAAGATTGGGCACCCAAAATCACTAGCCCCCTTTGCAAACCTAGGCCAACATGCCTGACGTGCCCTATTGCCCCTCAAACAGCTGTTAGCTGTCAGCTGTCCTGCCTAGCCCCCCCAGCCTATGCAACGGGTGTCCTGCCCCCCCGGGAAAGGAGCCAGTGTCTCTTTGGAGGCAGCTATGCATTGCATTGCACGCTAAAGCACTGTCTCTTCAGCCAGCAGAGCAGAGAGGCAGCTAGAGGAGGCGGGGGGGGCAAGGCCTGTAAGACGATGGCTGTTAGAGAGATCCTGGGCAACAGAATCCTGAGAGACAGGCAAGCATTGGAGGCACCCTTAGGGAAGTGCCTTTGGCTGAGAAATACAGCGACTAGCTGCTAGCAGGGCAGGGAATGAATCCTGTCTGTTTTGTATAGCAGAGGCATTTGTCCCATACCTGGGGCTATCCTCCCTGCTCTCCCCTACTAGAAAACTAATTGTTCACAGTCATGATCCCACAGTTTAAGTGCATTTGAGTGATGAGGGATTTCATTTCCACGTGTTGGATTGTTCTTAACGTGTATCCTCTTACCTTGGCTGCTTGAGTGACCTGCAGCGACCCTGCTCCACTGCTGGGCTTTCCTCCTCTAGCAAGGTTGTCATGGGTGAAGTGGGTGGGGAGCAAGGGGGCTGCTGAGATGTTTTGCACGTGCAAAAGAGTAGCTAACCTGAGCAAATAGACTGGTTTATTATTTTAATTATGTATCACCACGGGAGCCTGAAGGAGATCCTCAGTCTGGGTGCAGCGAGGATGAATGAAAAGCACTTTGCCTCAGATCCTCAAGGGGATTTAAGTGCCCGTTTCCAGAGATTTCAGTGCCTAAGTGCTTTTGAGGATCTGGACCTTGGGGTCTTCATGTGCATTTAAAGAGGTGCATACACTGTGCCTGAGCTGTCCGCCATAGGGAGAATTTCACCCTTTAAGAGATTATCTTTGCAAAAGGAATAGGGAGTTTTTGAGGACCTCGTTATGCACCTTTGGAGCACTGCTGGTGCTTTCAGAAGGCAACAGATCAGACCAGAAATGGACATCCTAAAACTCCCCTTTCTCTCTCGCTGCTTCTGCTCCTAAAGAACAGAGACTCAACACGGGGTAGTGGGGGGAGCTCTCCGATTCAGGTCTCCCTGCCCTGAGCCCGGGGCTAAGTAACAACAGCTTTCGGGAACAGCCATGTTAGTGAAGAGGCAGCCCTTTCTGTGCATCTCCCTTGCATGCAACATTCCCACCTTGTCTTCTAGCTCTTGACGTGAATTCAAGAGCAAAGCAGAAAGCAAACCCCTTCGAAAACCAGGACCTTTGTGATAGTAATAAAGAAAAGCTTCATGACAGAAATGCACCGCATGTGGTCTGTGATGCTCTGCAGGACTTGGTGCCCACCATCCTCTATCGGGGGAGCAGGCACTCCCCCCTGGTTGGCGTTGCCTGCTCTCAGCAAGCTCCTTTGGGGAACGAAGAGGTAAGGGCAAACCCCAGAGGACTCGGGGAGATGTGCTGGAGGGTGTCTGTAGTATGGGCCCACGCCAAGGTTTTGCAGAACGAATGAGCCAGACGGGGACTGCAGAGCTTCAGGCCATAGATGGCGCCAGACGTCCAAGGAAATGGGCTTCTTCAAAGCAGAAACCCTAACTCCACAGCCTGCCTGTGACCCAGGCAGAGCAGAACATGGCCATCCTCGAAGTTCAGTCCTTTTACCATGCGCTTGGGTGCAAGGATGCAGATTAGATCCCTATAGAGGCTGTTAGGTAACAGCTCCTGTAAAACATTTCCGTTCACACATGAATCCAGCTGGTAGACATGCCACTTGCATCTGTTTCTTTGTGTATCTTAACCCCTCCTATGTCACCTGGATACTCCATTATTTTAGGCTGACTCGCTGATGTCACCTTTAACCTGCAGTGGGTTCTTTTAAAATCGTAGAAAATGAGGGTCGGAAGGGACCTCAGGGGGTCACATCTCGTCCAACCCCCTGCTCAAAGCGGGGCTAGCCCCACCTAGATCATCCCACCCAAGGCTTTGTTGAGCTGGGTCTTAAAAACCCTCAAGGATGGAGACCCACCACCTCTCTGGGTAACCTGTTCCAGTGCTTCACCACCTTCCTAGTATGAAAGTTCTTCCTAATATCCAACCTAATCCTCCCTTGCTGCAATGGGAGCCCATTGCTCCTTGTCCTGCCATCCGCCACGGAGCACAGTCCAGCTCCATGCTGGTTGGACCCCCCTGCAGGGCGCTGAAGGCTGCTATCACACCCCCCTCCTCTTCTCTTCTGTGGCCTAAACGAGCCCCGTTCCTTCAGTCTCTCCTAAGCCACGTGCCCCAGCCCCGCTAACAGTTGCTCGTTTCCGCACCACGACCTGCATAACCCAAAGCCTGAGCGACCCCACAATGTTTCCACCTCCTTTTACTGCTCAAGGCCCACTCGCCGGCGCTGGATTCACATCTGACTCATGGGTTGTCCTGCCGGGTGTAACACAGACGTGCTTTCTTCACCGAGCTGTCCTTGCTCCCTGATGTCCGCGGGCCTGGTGGGTCCTCCTCACATTGCAACACCATTAACCAGGCTGCTGGGAAGCATTGGCTGGAAAGGGCGGGGGTTACTTCAGTTCATCTAGACAAATTTAGAAATCTGGATGGGCCCAAGTTCCCTCCAGGCAGGAGTGTGGAATATAAATCTTCAGCCCAGAAGGAACTGAGGCTGGCGGTGGGGTTTGCTGGCTGTTTCCCTCCCATGTGAATGCAATGCTGTGAAGAGGTGCATCGTCCTCTGTTCACCTGCCAGCGGGCGCTGACCTGGTACTGGAAGCATCATTGTCAGGGGAAAGGGAGTCTGCAGTCCTTTCCGTCCTCAGCTTCCCTGCGGAGCGCCACTAAGGGCAAAATGGACTGAGCCTGCCAGGCTCATTGCACTCCTACCCCACTGGAAGACTATCTCCTGATCTTAGGCTGGATTTAATGAGACTCCAGCTCATTCCCAGCCTCCTGGCTCCTTGTGCCATACAGGCCCTAAGACTCTTGCTCCCTCCTGCCCCCTCCTCTCCAAGTGCGCCCGCAGCCTGCTGTGGAAGCGCTCGTGGGAGGAGGTGGTCATTCGGGGGTGCAGGTACTGCCCTCTCCTTGCTTGCTCTTTTCTGCTCCACAAAATGATGTGACATCCCCGGCAACAGGTGAGTTGGCCTACGGTTGTCTTTCACCCACGGGGTGATCCCAGGCACTTTTAGCTACTTGCTTGGGTCAGGGAACTGTGCATTAAGAAATGCAGCCTGATATTCCCTTGGGGTAAAGCGACGTGGGCTCTACTCACAGCTCTGACCAAGCCACTCGCATGTCTTCAGGCAAAGCCCTGGGCCTTTGCCTGCCTTGATTCCCCTTCTGCAAATGCAGACCCGTAGCATGTGGCTTTACGTTCATTCATGTTTGCAGCAGCCCCGTGGGTGGGTGACAGGTAGGATGGCCATCATAGAGGACATTCTGGTTTTCTGCTACTCTGTCCTCTGTTGGTACAAAACCCAATGTCTTTATGTTCTCTATTTTTCTTGAAGAGAAAAATAGAGGACATAAAGGCTTTGGATGTCCATATCAATAGAGGACAGAGGACAACCGGACTGTCCTCTATGATGGCCACCCTAGTGACACAGAAGAGCAGCCAGGTGCCGCATTATCTGCTTGATTGCAGAGCTCCAGGGTTACATGTTGGACAGACAGGCTTTGCTGCCTGTAACGCAGTGTTGCTGAGCTCTGCTCTTTTATGCTGGAGCTTCTGCCCACCTGTGTTCCTACTGCACATCATGAACTTTCCAGGCACCCGGCAATCAACCCCTAATACTTGTCTTCCAGCACCTCCTCCTAAAACCTGCAGGTAATCACGGACCTCAGTATTTGCCCTCCCTTCTCACACGCTTTCCTTTGCCAAGGTAGCTTGCAGTCTGGCCTTTTCAGATTTCTCCTGTACAACTGACGGGATTGCAGCCCCTTGCATTTGGTTCTGCAACCGCTCTTCCCCGGGACGCTGGTTGTTAGCACATGCACCAAAGAGCTGTCATTTGTGATTCAGCCTGCAGCTGATGCGGAGGCTGCTTGATATTCATATCTGCTAATTGTGTCATATGGAACCTAATTGAGCTTCTCCTCCCCCTCAGACCGTTACATCTGCTGGAGCAATTTGGCCATGGATGGAGACTGGGCCCCTGGCGTGGATTATGCTTTCAGCATTTGCAGCTTTGCGCTGCCAAATCTGGAAGCAAGCGCGAAAGACACGTGCGAATCCTTTGATACCAGCACGTCTCCATTTGTTTCCCAGCCTAACAAGTGATTCATGATTCTGAGGAAGCGCGACGGTCTGGATAACTAAGCGACGTCTGTGCTGGGTTTGTGTTTGAGAAAACAATCATCACCATTGCAACTTCACACGTGGAAGCTGAGCTAAGTGAGCACTGAGGGCTTCTGAAAATCAGACCCTGAAAATCCTCTTCTAACCCAAATGAAGGTTTCCCTGGGTGTCCTGAGCCAAGAACCACCCTTGCCTTGACTTGTGCCACAAGCTCTGGTTGTAGATGCACGTCAGTGATGCTCTGTGCAGGTCGTTCGCCAAGTGCCCTGGCAGGGTAAGGGCATCAGCCTGGTAGGGTTAACCCGGCCCCACCTCTCTTGCCTCTTACACAGTGGGTGGGAGGGTTGCTTTGCTTTCTGCTGATGAGTACACTTTGTAGAAGAGCCCTTGCAAGCTCCGCTAGGGTTATCTTCTGCCTGTGCCATTTCCCCAGCCTGCGGGGTTCTGGGCCCCTGTGTCAGAGCAGAGGCTGCAAGTGTGTGGGTGAGGTGTCATTTGGGATGTGAGTAGCTTAAATGCATCCAGCTGGCTAGAGAGCCTTGCAGTGCACCGGGGGAGACATCTGTGTGAGCTCCAGCCCAAGGTCCTTGGGAATAAAGCAGCGGGAAGCCTGAAGCCTTAAAGACCAGCAGAGCCGAAAGTCCTAGGGGGCTGCGCACGGAGCCCATGCTACGTGGGAATGAATTAGGGTGAAGAAGGTGCTGTGCTGACTCCAACCTCAGGTGCAGGCTGCAGGAGCTGAGCTGAGCATCTGTGCACCTCCCAGTTTACACCAGTGCTTCTCAGCCTTTATGGACTTGGGGCCCCCTTCTGAAAATGTCAGTTCTTCATTTTCACTTGTCTCTAAAATATTAAAGCAATTCTTTTGTTGCAAAGAGCCAGGAGCTCAGCAGGTCAGAATGTGAATGCTGCTGATTCCATGTTTGAAATCTGTGGGTTTATTTTATGCACTGTGTTTGCACGCCTCTGCTAGCATGTCGTGGCACCCTTAAAAGGATCTTAAGGCACCCCAGGGTGCTGCGGCTCCCTGGTGCTGAATCAGCGAGTCGTGCTCTGCTCAAAGGGGCAGCTTCCCACGGAGCACAGAGCTGAGCAGACTCCAGGCATTGCACTCGCCCCCTGGCACCGTGACCTGGTGTCTGCCGGGCTCGGGCAGGGAGGAGCCAGCGTGGAAGGAGTGGGGCTCCGTGAGCCACGGGGGAGGGAAGGGGCTGCCTTGTGTGGCTCCCTCTTCCCTGCCCACCTGGATGAATGGAGAACCCCACAGGCACACTGGGGCTCAGACAAATAGCATCCCCAAGCTGACAGGCAAGGGGCTAAGGAGGTGAACAAGCAAAGTGGGAGGAGTGTGTGTGTATATATGCAATGCGGGGAGTGCATGCGTGTGTGTGAGCTCTGGGAAGTGTGGGCTTTGGGCCAAAGGGGTGAACGTGGGTGTATTCATGTGCTCTAGAAAGTGTGGGCTTTAGGCCAAGGTTTCATTCAGATCCCAGGTCCCTGTAGGTTTTGAATGTCCTGTGCAACCACAACTGCTGCGAAGAGATCTGGCGACAACCAACTTCATCTTGCAAGTAAAGAAGGGAATGAGCCGGACCTTATGTTGGCAGCTCCTTCCTCTCCTCGCTGTGACCCCAGCAGAACTGGGAGCACTTTTACCTTTTGTGGATCTGTCCAGGAGACCCAGCTTGATTTTTTTTCCCCCCACCTTATTTGGAGCAGGAAACTTTCAATCTCGTTTAACCCCATTTGGGTGGCGCTGCACCTGGGTTTCAACCAGGGCTGCCTCAAGGCAGCTCCCTTCTGCTCTGCTTCTCCAGGGCCTTGTATTGGTCCTAGGAAGCAAAGAGCAGCAGTTGAGTAGGATGGTTCGGCCCTGCTCGCCCCCATGAACACCCAGGGCTGAGCAGGACTCCGGTAGATCCCTTCAGCCGTGGGATCATTGTTTCCTTCTATCCGTCAGCGGTGCAGGGGGCCTGAGTGCAAGAGGGAATTGAGTCCCTTGCCATTAACCACCAAGCCAGAGGAAGCACATACAGCTTGCGGGCAGTGCGCTGGGTGGAAGGGGCAGAATTAATTACTTTCAGAAGTAATTGGCTGTCTCTGGATATTTCCAGCAATGCGAACAAATTCTTTGACTTGCCATTTGCTTGATTTATGGCATTGGTTGGTGTTCCTTCAGTAGCCACATCGCTTCTGCTTAATTAACAGCAACTCTGAAGGGTCCTAACTGGTTTCTGTTAACATGAAATAACAATGGGAAAACAAGCCCTCCTAGATCTCAGCTGCAGTGGCAGCTAAGTATGGGTCGTGCCACTTAAAACAAAGTCTACGGATCTTCACTTGGCCCCATCTCACTGCTGGGGATGTTCCCATGGTCTGACTACAGGGAAGTCCTGCAGAGCTGATTTAGCATTTGCTAAGGTTTGCTTCCCACAGGGTCTCTGTTGGCAACCGCTTTGTGGTGGGCTTCTTCGGTGCGTGCGACTTGCAGATGACAACTTCAGCAGATGCATAGGGGTGGGGGCCAGGAGGGATTTCTGTGACCCTCCGGGCTGGCTTCCTGTACAATGCAAGCTGCTGCAGTCTACCTAGGTTTCATCTGGGAGCCCAGGGGTGAGAGCACTAGCTGCCTGTAAAAGGTACATGTAACCAGATGCAAGGAAGGACTGAAACATCTCTTATTGGCTCCAGCTGGCTTCAGAGATTGAATTAGGAGGTTGCTCAGCATCCGTAGATAAGGCCCCTCCTTACAGCTCAGTAGCCAGCAATTATTTTGGGCAAAGGACTGATAGACGGTCTCAGTAATGCGTGTCTTTGCAGAGGAGGGAACCAGGTGTGAAGCTCAGGTGAATCAAGCCAGACTATAAGGAGGCCTTTGCACCCCTTGAGCCTCTTGCAGACCAGGCCTGGGATCCTGAGCTGCCCTCCCCGGTGGGATGCCAGGGACGCTCGTGGGCTTGCTGTGCTGTAGCTCAGAGCCGGCTGTGGCTGCACGGGGGGAGCGGAGGGAGGTCTCGGAGCCGCTGGTGCCAGAGCACAGGCACACGGGCCGCGTCTGCTGCTCCTGGGCTCCCCCAGCCCTGCCCCGCGGCGCCTGGCTCACCTGCTGCTCGCTCCCTGGATGCCCCTTGTTTAGAAATTGAGCAACAGCGGTGTGTTTGTGCCCAGATCTCACAGATTAGCTCATCGAGAGCACCATGGCTTGTCTTTAAAAGGAGCCAGGAAACCCTCTGTCCACCCCCCTCGCTGGATCTCCCCTCCGCCTCTCGACTATTTGTTCCTTGGCTTCGAGTACGCCCTGGCTCCCCAGTCGAGGAACGCGTTTCCCACCCCCAAGCCTTGGCCCAGGGTTTTTCCACGACTCGCGTTTGCTAGGTCTTTGCTGCAGCCTGGAGGCCTCTTGCAGCTTCCTTCTGTCCCTGGGGGGGGGTCCAGAGATGACGCTGCCTTGGCCGCTCACGTGGACAGTCCCACCTGCTGTGGGAGCACCCACGGTTTGCTGGCCCTGTGTGCTATGGGGGGGGTCTGGTGTGCTGACACCACAGCTGTTCTGCCCTCCCTATGGATCACCCCCTCTTGGCCTGGATCCCCCTATCCATTAGCTGCTGGCCCCATCGTCCTCCCGTGACCCCCGCATCCAGACGGCCAGGGACAGGGTGTGTGGGGCAGGGTCGAGGCATGCTGGAGAGGAGTGCGAGGGGGGAGCAGGCGAGTGTTTCGGTGAATCATGTGGGCTCTAGGACCGGCTTCCAGTCCCCCCTTGCTCACTTCTTCCGGCCCCCACCCCTCTCCACACTGGGGAGCTGCTGGAAAGTCCTTTAATTCTCCCTCCCAGAAGTTGAGCTCTGGAGGAGTTCTTGCCTGCAGCTGCCAGGGGCTGGACGTCACTTGTGTCCCCTGCCCGGTGTGAGCGAGAGGGCTCTGTGGCGAAGGGGCTGCTAGTGCAGCATCCCGGCAAGCTGCTCTGGCTTGCTGCAGGGGGTGGCTGGGAGCAGGGAGGGATGAATGGAAGGGGCCCAGAGGAGCTGTGTCTGCAGCTGGGAGGTCTGCTCTCTTCCTGTGGAAGCAGCTAAAGAAGCAGCCGTCTGATTCTGGGCCCTGGGCAGGGCGGAAAGGGCGGGCTGCTGAGAGATTCCCGGCCCTTTGCTGGAAAAAGAGCTGCTTGCAAAAGGAGGAAGCCAGCAGAGGAGCTGCACAAAGGTCTGGGGGTGAGGAGCAGGTCTCTGGGCACCTGCCCGAGCCAAGGGGTTGTCCAGCCCTGGGCACCAGGAGGCTATTCCCGGGCAATGCATCTCAGAGCAGGGCTCTTCCTGGGCCTCTGGCTGCTCCTGGCCCCCAGCCTGGCAGAACCCAGCCCTGGGTCTGGAGCAGCCACCCTGGCCATCGTCTTTGATGTCACTGGCTCCATGTATGATGACCTGACGCAAGTGATAGAAGGAGCATCCCGGATCATGGAGCAGACCCTCAGCAAGGCTACAAAAGCCATTAGCAACTACGTGCTGGTCCCCTTTCATGACCCAGGTAAGACGGTTGCAGTTCTGATCCTGGGCGTACGGTCACTGCAGCCACTCGTGGCCGCTGTTCTGTAATGCACTGCACTGTGATAAAGCAGGACAGCCCGCGTGGAGCCCTAAGGCAGATTCAGGGATTTAGATGCTGTGTGATCTGGGCTGCATGGCCCCAGTTTGCATTAGCATGTCGTATCGTGCTGTTTTACAGCCTTTGGGTTCAGTCCTCTTGAACCCATTTCGTTCTGGGCACAGGGCTCTGTCCCATGCAGGGCCTGGCCTTCAGTATCTGGGACTTGGGCCCAGGCGAAAACACGGATGCAAAACGGACCACATCATCCCAAGGCCAGCTGTTAACACCGGCTCAAACGGACAGCAATCAGTGCTGCTGCCCTTCCCCTTTCTTCCCCTTTCAAATCCTCAGCTCTTCAGCCTGTGAAAGGAAATGCTGGAGACTCAGCCAGGGCAGGGCTGTAATGCACTGATGCAGAATCATTGGTGACTGACCCGGGCTGGACAACTCCTTTCAGGTCAGACTCGGAAAACACCAGCCTGAACCAAATGGCCAGGTCCTAGGAGGGAAGTCAAGAGGTTGGACAGCCACCGGTCAGGGATGATACAGGCGTAGCTGTGCCCAAGTTGCTGGTTGCCCCACGGGGCTGGGAGGGAATTCTGCTCCCCCCCTTGCCGCTCCTTGAGTCGGGAGTTTTCTAATCCATAGAATAATAGAATTGGAGAAAACGAGGGTTGAAGGGACCTCAGGAGGTCACATTTAGTCCAGCCCCCTACTCCAAGCAGGACCAACCCCAACTCCATCATCCCAGCCAAGGCTTTGTCTACCTGGGTCTTAAAAACCCCGAAGGATGGAGACTTCACCACCTCTCTGGGGAGCTGTTCCAGAGCTTTACATGGGTCGGGGGGGTTTCTAAACCTTCTTCAAAGATATTGAGTGTTGTCTGCACCCAAGGCTGGGATTTTGACTGGGTTGTACCAATGCTCCTGCTGGAACTTAAACCTGGAAGTTCCCGGCTAGAGGGTCTTCCCCTCTGCTCAGGGTCAGACCGATTGCTGTATTTGGGCTCAAGAAGGAATTTCCCCCCATGGTTTGGTTGGTACTGACTGTGAGGGTTTTTGCCTTCCTCTGTAGGGGGGAGCATGGCCTGTACTTTGGGATCTTTTGTCCAGACTCACTCCAGCAGGTTCCTCAAACTGCAGGCTGAGCCAGGTTGGGTTAGGTTGGTACTACAATGAGAGACCTCAAAGAGGGCCTAGGTACCCCAGGAAAGGGTTACAGGTAACTCAGGATGCGTCAGGCGAAGCTGATGCAGCACTTGGACCCCAGCAAGATCTTATGGGGCTTTGCACTGCAGAAGGAGCTGTGCATGGTCTGTGATCCACAGTAGATGAGGATGACAGTCGGAGCTCTTCCTGCCAGTCCTTGCCATAAGCTTTTTCATAGATCTATACATTGTTCCCCATTATCCCAAGGCAGAAGCTCTCCCCCAGAGATGGATATGGAGACTAGCAATGGGGTGACTTTGGACAGTACAATGAAGTGGTGAAGAAGGGGAAATCTGACTTTACTTTACTGGGAACAGCAGGAGGAGTTATCAGAGGTGCTAGGTGGATTATCAGGAGGATTCGGTGCCTTAGGACAGGAAGAGGGTCTTGGCCTGACCCAGCCTCTGCTCGGTCTGTGGGTCGCCTCTGCCTCATGTAACAGAGAGAACATTTGGCTTGTCCCTTAGCACAGGCAGCTCCTATTTCTGCCAGGGTTATCCATGGAGGAGGTGCTCCTGGGACTTCAGACCAGGTACCATGTGTGGGCTCCCTCTACTATGCCCCCTTGTATGACAGTGCAGCCAAAGCGGTTGTGTCTCTGGGATGGAGCCTACTGATTTAACTGGCGTTGTGGTCCCAGCTACCAAGGGAGGTCCCAGTCCTCCAGGCTAAGCCTTATGTTGCTCTAACCTGGCATGTTTGATGCCTACAACGTCTGCTCCACATGTGCTGAGCCAAGTCTCCATCACATCCCAATCCAAGCTTGGTCTGTGCTGTTGCTCATGGAGTCCAGACCAGACTGAACCACATATTAACCCTGTCCATGCTAAAGCCCAACGCTATAGCGTGATCTGGTAACCTAATTAGCACTAGGGCTGTGTCTGTGCTGCACGACCAGCCAGTCTTTAACTGCACGTAGGACTTCAGCGTTACATCTGGTCCCTGGTCCCAGAGTTTCTCTTCTTGGCTTTGTCAGGGCGGCCACAGCCACTGCCACGGTAGAGGGTGTTTGTAAAGAAATGTGGACAGTGCTGACGTGTTGGCTGTCTCTGTTTCTTTGGCAGAGATTGGGCCAGCGTTCATCACGGCGGATCCCAGGGAGTTCCAGCGGCAGCTCAGCGAGCTCTATGTTCAGGTATGACGGGTGGCATTTGTGGATAGTCTGCAGCACCGGCAGCTAGCAAGCGGCAGCGGTGGTGTGAGAAAGCTGTGCTGGAAACAGCCTGTTGGCTGGTTGAGGTGGAGTCCGTCACAGGCAGAAGAAACCCCACCACGCTGAGGATCTGTTTTAAGCTGAGCTGCCATGAAATGAGACTTGGAGGTGGGTGCGGGGGGGAAGAGACAGGTCTTAGTTGCCTCCTCCACCTTCGCGAGCCTGGTCCTCGCTGTCACGTGCAGCCTCCGTTCAAGAACAGATTCTGGCGGCACGTCTCATACCAGAGGGCTGGCTTGTTTCTGTGCCCAGAAAAGGGGCGGCTTGCGCTATGTAGGGCTGCCCAGGTGCCAGGTCAGCACCCTCGGGGGCTGTGCGACGTTGTGCCCAGCTGGACCATTCACCGGCACGGGTGCTGGCTGACTTCTCAGTGTTAGCTGGCTGCAGAGCGAACTTCTCCCGTGGTCAGTGCCCCAGTGAGGGCCAAGCGATGCTTGACTGCTGGAGCTACTACCTGGATGACACTGAAATGCCAGGGTCTTGCCCAGCCCCCTCTGCCAGTTAAAGATGCCCAGACGCTCTCTCCATGGGCATGGCCTGGCTTTGAGCCTGACGTGGGGATTTACCAGAGGTGTTTCAGGGAGTGATGCCACCCTCCCTTCCCACACAAAAAGGGTAGATGACAGTCTCCAGAGCAAAACTTGTTTGACCCTTCATTTTTAACATGATTGGTTTTCAGCTTTTCAATCAAAGCCTGGGATTTTTGGCCATAAAAACAACTTCCACACAGTCAAAAGGCCTTTTTCCATCAGAACAAAAAAAAGGTTTCAGTGGGAATTTCCTAATAATTACATTCTGCTAGTCTAACCATCCCCAGCTGGTTTAATTGAAGCCTGTATTTTATTTTCTTCCTGCCCTAAACTCGGGTGTGCTTTTAAATGACCATCACATCCCTCGTCAGAGGTGGCTGTGTTTCGGCGAGGGAGGGATTGATGTCACGCTTATAAACCCGAGTGATCCATTTGTATGTAAAATTGCCCTGAAAGTGGGGCACATAAATATACAGCTCTAAAGTTCATTGTTTGCCTCAGGGATGCAAAGCAGTATGCAAATATTAGACAACGTATGGCATTACTTTTTAAGTAATAATTCATTGCCTGAAATGCATGGCTATGATTGAGTGGTCCATTGAATTGCTGTGTCCATGGGATACATCAGCTGGAAGCTTGAAGGCTGTAAAGGAAGTAATAACTCTTTCCTAGGTGAGCATTTTTTCCGGGTCTGTAGGAAAGCTGGCAACTAGATGCTTTCTGTGCGGGAGATGAAACTCTTTGGCTGGAAGGAGGACTGGAAGGCTTTGGGAAGCTCAAATGTTAGACAAATCCTTTACTGAATGCCCGTGGGGCAGTTCCCCTGGGTCTGCAATGAGAACGTTTTGTGTTCATGTTCTGGCGATAAAGTGCTAACAGATATTTAATAGGCATTACAAGCAGGATACGGGCGTGAGCAGTAGGTGGTAGAGATGCTGAAAAGAGCGGCAGTGCGAAGTGGTACAGATGACTGCGAGCGCTCTCGTGGGTCCGGGGATGGTCTCCAGTGACTAAAAGGTGGCTTCAGAGATAATTAGTTATTAACCCTGTCAAAGTGGAAGCCTGATGGCCGTACAGGAATGAGTCCATCAGGGCGCCTGAGCCTCCTGAAATGCAGCTTGTGACTAAGCACTGATGCTGCTTACGGCTGAGCCCAGCACCCCGTGAAGCCGCTGTTGGGGGGGGTGGCTCCCCCGCCCCATGTTCAAAGCCTGTGTGAGTGCCAGGGGGCTGCTCTCTCTGTCTGCAGGAAGGTCCCAGGGCAGAGCAGGCCTTGCAAGCTGGGGCAGCGATGGCAGGGCACGGTCTCCCTTGCCTAGCGGAAATGCAGTCCTAGCTCCCGCTGGGATCACTGCAGCTCTTGCGCTGAGGATTGCTTGTGTCCTCTAAAGGGCTCCTTGGTTGCAGGGTGGAGGGGACTGCCCGGAGATGAGCGTGGGTGCTATCCAGCTGGCTGTGGAGATCTCGCACCCAGGATCCTTCATTTATGTCTTCTCGGATGCACGGGCCAAGGACTATGCACAGAAGCAGGAAGTGCTGCAGCTCCTGCAGCTCAAGCAATCCCAGGTGAGAGCCTGGCTTTGGGCTTGCTGCAGCTTTCCCAGGGGTCTTCCTTCCCCTCGGCCCCACCTGCACCCTGAGCCCTCACAGGAATGATGTAAAGAGCTGCCCAAAAAGAGCCACTGGCTGTGCCCAGCAGCACCATGCTTCGTGAGTCCTAAATCCCCGCAGCAGCACAGGTTGCTGGTCCGTGGCCGACCAACTACCTCTACATACGTAAGGCCGTGGAGAGTGCTTGTAAGCGCAGTCCAGGCTAACCTGTTCTTTGTGGTGAGGTTTTGCCTCCCTCCAGGATGCACGGGCTCTCCTGACTTTGGCCGCTGTGCACTGCTCTCTGGCAGGTCGTGTTTGTGCTGACGGGGGACTGTGGGGACAGAAGTCATCCTGGGTACCAGGTGTACGAAGAAATTGCTGCTACCAGCTCGGGGCAGATATTCCACCTGGATAAACAGCAAGTGAAGGAGGTGAGTGGAAAAGACATGAGCTATTAAGTCACACTGTGACTGGCTCAGGTTTGAGGTCCAGGAAAGTCATCCACAGGTGCATATGTCTATCTGTTGCACATATGCCCCAGTGATGATGGCACTGCCGGGTGTTCAAGGAGAAATATCCCTCCTGTTTTTACCCATAGGGGAGAGCAAGTGTTTGTGGAGGATGAGAGACAGCAACAGCAGTTTCAGATTTAACCTAACCTGTGACGCCTATGGAGATCGGCCCTGGTTCAGTCCTTGGGGTACTGAACAAGTTGGCCATCCCTCTTGCTCTCTCTGCTCTGGACTAGGCCTCAGAAAGCTTTCTTCTGGCTCCTGGTGCCATTGTGGTGGTGACCCGTCCTCCCTGTGATGCTGTTTATAGTTATCCTCCCAGTCCTGTGTGCCAGGATGCCCTCCTTGCAAATACATTGGGCTGTGGCTGGCAGGCAGGAGCTCTTGTGGTGAAGAATTTGCAGTGGGGTTTCAGCACGAGGAAGTGACAGTTCACCTCCAGCGTTTTATTAATTATTTATGAAGTATTATTAAGTCCTTGTTGGCTCCAGCCTGGACAGATTTTGGAGTGCTGAGGTTCTGATCGCTGGCTAGAAGGACCTGATCCTGGTCCTTTCCAGCTCAGGTGAACTCACCCAGCTATCAGGAAAAGCTTTTTTGGCATGAACCGATCTCTCTTAAATGTAGCCAAAGTAGACACAGTGGAGCTTCCTTTGGCATTGATCGGTGTCTCGGGGGCTGCTCCCCTCTAAGAGCGTTGTGGAGAAGTCTCTTGTCCACTTCATGGAGGTGAGACCACCTGGTTCAGAGATCTGGATGAGAAGACTTGTATGCCAGTGCCATCTCCTGTTCTTGCCTGAAAGCTAAGCAGGGACCTGGAGAAAGAGGCTGCGTTTAGTTGCTAAGCAGGTGTCTAGGACATCTGGAGTCTGTTCCTGGTTTCCAGGCTGACTGTGTGATCTCAGATGAGTAGTCCCAGCTCTCTGCGGTTCAGTTTATGCATCCAGTTCAATAGTTCAGTGCCCTGATGTGAGTCCAAGCCTTTCGAAACGTAAGACCTCAGTGGGAGGTGGTGGGCTTGTGGCATCTTAGCAAATCAGACCGGTGCCTGAGTAAGGAAAGTGGAGTCTAAAGGGAGACTCCTGCCTGGGGGGGCATAGGGAGCTGGAGGAAGAGCAAAGCCTTTCTGCTCTGAGCAGCATGTTCCTGGTGAGCTCCCCTTCAGCCTTTCCCCCATCGCTGCCTCTGGCGGCTGCAAAGTCTAATGACTCTGTATTCCCAAGGGCATGTTGCAAGGGGGCTAATTTGTCTGCTCGGAGCAGCTGAGTGGGAGCCATCTGGCAATAATAATTACACCTGATTATTTAATTCCTTTTACACTGGGACAATCCATCTTTGCCATCACCTCCTCTTGCCTGCCTCCAGCTTCTCCCGGCAAACACAGAGCGTTCGGAGTAAAGGCTGAGGGCTGGCAAGTCTGTGGCATCGTGTCAGGCTACACCAGCTGAGGATTTTGGCCCTCTGTCCTGTGCAGGAGATAACTTGCCTTGTTTGGGATCCTCTCCCCACCCCTACCTGCTCATCATGCGGCATCAAGCAACCCTGATTGCTGCACCTGTGGGGGTGTAGCCCTGTAAAAGGCCCACTGGCTCGCTCATATGGCTTGCTTTCTGACTTCTCTGCTGTATCTTTTGAATCCTGGTAGGGGGGCTCCCTTTTCCATGCTTGGGTAGTGAAATGGAGCTGTGTAGAAATACAGGGTGCATTTCTCTCCTAGTTTCATTGATCTGTGCTTGGACCCTTATCATGTCACAACATTTGGGGATGGAGGGGGTGGGGAACGGGACCCTGCGTGCATCCTCCTGCTCTGTGTGCTCCCCAGGTGTTGAAGTGGGTCGAAGAAGCCATCCAGGCCTCAAAGGTCCACCTGCTGTCCACTGACCACGAGCAGGGTGGGGAGCGCACGTGGCTACTCCCCTTCGACCCCAGCCTGAAGAAGGTCACCATCTCCCTGAGTGGCCCTGCTCCAGAGATTGAAGTCAGGGACCCGACGGGTACGTACTGCCACACTTTGAGTAAGCAGGCTTCCATCTGGGGCAAGGGAAAGAGGGAGAGGCCCGGCAGTGTGATGCACAGTGGCATTTCCCTGGGTCCCTCAGGAAAAGCAGCAAAGGTCTGTGCTCTGGAGGTGAATGGTCCTGAGGCCGGTGTCTGTGGGTAACCCGCCTGCAGGAGCTTGTTTGGGAACTGAGAGCACAGCTGAGCTGTTCTTCAAGGGGCCATGCAGCTGACACCTCCCCGGATCTGTCTTTGGAAGTGCAGCCATGGAGCTGACCCCTCACCAGGAAGAAACAGTGGGCCACAAAGCCCTTGCTAAGCTCTGTCCCTTCCAGGCTTCAGCTGATATTTCACTTTTATAAGAGGTGCTTTTCTCTCAGTCCCTCCGGGTTTCCTGTTCCCTGCTGAGGGATGGCTCCCCAGCCGAGCAGGTCACCCATCCCAGCCTGTTTTTCTGCAGCACTGTGGTCAATGGGGATAGCAACCTTGCGCAGAGAGCTTAGGGCACCAGGAGGGTGAGGAGTGGCAGGGGGGCTTGAAGCAGGGAAGAGAGTGACTCCTGCTGCGGACAGCCTGGGGGAAGGGGTGTCCATCCCAGCTGTTCAGACCTCTTGGAGGGAGTGGAGATGGAGCCAAGACTAAAGGTTTGGTGTGGGCAGAACAGGGAGCCTGGGAAGGGAGAGGTGGGGTCAGAGAAAAGAATGGGAAAGGAAGACCAGGCTAGTCTGTGTGATGCCAGTGAGATGGATACCACCCTGGGAGGCTGAGACGTGGAAGCGGGCCTGCTGCAGAGAGACAGAGACTGGGTTATACCTGCCCGGTCCCATCACAGGCTGCAGTAGGCAGCAGCGTGCGTAGCATCTTTCTCTTTATGAAGCACGGTGGGATGTCGCCAGCCGTTTGGTGTAGCGGGGTCCCAGTGGATGGTACCGCCTCCCTGGGAAGGGAGACCAGGACTCTTTGAACCCAAGGATTCCCTTTTGCTGTTGCAGGTAGGATCCTTCAGAAGCGCTGGGGGTTGAAGGAGCTTCTCAACATCCCGGACTCTGCCAAGGTGGTGTCATTCAAGCCTTACATGCCGGGCATGTGGTCAGTCAAGGTAAGGGGGAACTGGAAGTGGTGCCAGGTCAAGGATCTACCTAGTCTGGTACCCTAGAGTGGGCAGAAGCCTTTGCCTGACGGGTTCTTCCTTCTGCCCAGCGAGATATGGAGGGATGTGCAGGAGCAAACTCCTCGCTCAACCCCTGCTTTCTCCGCACCAGTGGGGAGCCTCTTTAGCTGCTTTGCTAATTGGGGCCAGGTTGGGCAGCCTTCCCCATACAATGCTGCTCCAGGGTCCCATGTCTACTGTGCTGATCTCTGCCTTAGTGCAGGCGGGCACAGGGGCTGGGTTCTGCCCTTTCACTGCCGAGTCTGCTCTGGCTCACAGAGGCCCGTCCAGCAGCTCTGGTTGCTTCTGGAGACTCCAGGCAGAGCCAAGGACACTGAAAAACAGGGAAATGGGGCTTCTCAGAAAGGGAGTCATTAGAGAAAGTCACTATCACTTGGGGATCAAGTCTAGAGCCCCAGGACTGAGTTCTCCACTGATGCGGAGGCGAAACGCCGTTAAAGTTGGCGCGAATGCTCCTGTGGGCATCAGAGAATTTGGCTCCAGTAAATCTGAAGTTGTCACTGCCCTCTGGGCTCGCACTGCAGTCTTCAGGGCTGCAGAAAGAAGTGTGAGCTTCCTGCCCACAAAGGGCCAAATGAGGTTTACTGCAGCCTTTTCCTTCTCCGTGAGCCTGAATCCGGCAGGGTGGATGGCTTCAGGTGTCAGACCTGCTCCCATCTCACACATGTCGAGGTGCCCCCTCCACACTCGGTTCATGCCTGGCTTTCAGGTTGGCAGCAGCGGCCGCCACTCAGTGAGAATCACGGGAGTCAGCAACATCGACTTTCGAGCCAGCTTTTCCAGCCAGCCTACGTTTGACCTGAATCACCCTGAAGAACGGCCTGTCCAGGGTATTTCCTGCGTCCCCCAGGGCATGTATGCATGCGTGCGTGTGGGGAGGAGGAGCTGCTGTTTCTAAACCCCATGGAGGGGTAGAAGTTTCATGGAGCGGAAGATGTGATCTCTCTCTGCTGTGCTCTGCTCAGCTGGATGAGCAAGATGCCTCATCTTTGCTTGCTGAAGCTTGAGAGAGACCCTCAGAGCAACAGCAGCCTGCCGGGGCCGGTAGACGTTGTCGATTATTTATACTTGCAGACCCCAATCAGAGGGCAGCTTCTCTTTGTGGCAATAGACTGGCAGCGCAGTGCAGTGCAGTGCAGGAGGTGCTGCCGTGCCCTAGGTGCTATGCAGACAGATGGGTGTCAGTGTGCTAGGTGCTGCACAAACACCGAACAAATGTAGTCTGTGCCTGGGAGCTTGCAGAACAATAAGACAAGAGACAGCAAGTGGGTTCAGACAGACCGATGTGGAGCGGAGGGTGACAGTAAGACAGGATCGGTGACAGGACCATGGTCACAGCAGGCCAGCTGCCTCATTGCTGAATGGTGTGGGCGATTGTGGCGGTGCGAGTGTGGAAGAGGATTGCTTGCAGTGACTCACCGGGATGCGTTGTCTTTCCTCACCCTTCCCTGTCTGCCACATCCCTGCAGGCCTTCCGGTCTCCATGATGGTTAACTGCAGTGGCCTCAAGCCCCCAGGGCACCTCAATGCTGTTGAGCTGCATAACACCTCTGGCCAGCCCCTCTTGTCCCTGCCCACATGGCGTTTGTCCAATGGCTCCTCCGGCCAGCTCTGGGTGGGACCCCCATTCCAGGCTCCTGCTGGGAGCTTCTTGCTGAAGGTGAAGGGGGAAGATTCAGAGGGACACGCATTGCAGCGTCTCTCTGGAGTTGCCTACACCAGCGTGGTCCCAGGTGAGTCGCTATGTCCGCTCTACATCCCACAGAAACATCTAGTGCACGAATAAGTCGGCAGGCCCGGATGAGCTCCATCCGAGGGTGCTGAAGAGGAGGTTGGATGGGCATCTGGCTGGGGTCATCTGAACCCAGCACTTTCCTGCCTAGGCAGGGGGTCGGACTCGATGATCTGTTGAGGTCCCTTCCCACCCTAGCATCTGTGAATCTATGAATAACATCCGGCGGGTAACCGCAATTCTTGTTCTATTTATGAAAACTGCTTCTCTGACCCACCGTGCTCCCACCCCTTCAGGTCTACCCAGAGTGAACATGCCTGGAAAAATCCAAGCGTACAGCCAGGAGCCTCTGCTGATCACCTGCTCTGCTCAGAGTGAGATCCCTTTCCGACTGCAGTTCAGTCGGGCTGGGAAGAAGCTGGGCAAAGAGCGGCTTCTCAGGTGAGTTTCTGGCCCTGTTGCCACAGTAAGTTGATTTCCCCAAACCCAGATCAGCCATGTACAGATAGGAACAGGGCCTGCAGCTACATGAGCCAGGATGATAATCCTTGTGCTCCAAGGCAAAGTGATCGGGGGACAGGAGGTTATTTGTGCCGTGGTATAGGACTATGCCATGCATCCCTGTGTGCTTCTCTGGTAGGGCCAACACTAGCTGGCTCTGGAATTAGGTTTCCACCTGGGTAGGCTGTTGGCTATGCCCTGGCTTGTCCCACACATGTTCGCCTGCATCAAATGGAGCTGGCTGGGCTGCTTTCTGCTCTGCTCTGGGGCCCTGCTGACCTCCAGCATCTGTCTGGACACTTACAGTCACTGGGATGCAGCTGTCTTTGAGGCTCTTCTGGTCAAACCTGTGTGCTGTCAATGGATGGCAAAGGACAGGGGTTGCTCAGGGACGTAGGAAGAAAACTTCCATCCACTTTGGATTTCCTCCGAGGCCTGCTTGCTGTCGGCTGCCATCACTGCACCTGCTGTGCAGAGTCAGCGTGAGTTGCCTTTGTACTGGCTGCCAGTCTGAGGCGGTGATACAGCCCAGAGCTGTTTGAAAGGGGCTGGCTTCAGTGTATTAAGTGTTGGGTTCCTCATCTGCTTGGCTGCAGCATTTCTACATGCGAGACCCCAAACCTCCAGCCCGGGTCTCTGCTAACATGATGCGCCTGATGCACAGGGGCAAGTGAGTGCTGCTTAATATCTCCAATGGCTGCAGGGTGACAGTATCTAGAGCAGGGGTGGGCAAAATGTGGCCTGCGGGCCAGATGCAGCCCCCCCGGCCATTCTATCCAGCCTGCGGAGCCCCTAAAAAATTTAGAAAGTTAATATTTATCTGCCCCCGCTGCCTGTCATGCGGCCCTCGATGCCTTGCCAAAACTCAGTAAGCGGCCCTCCGCCTGAAATACTTGCCCACCCCTGACCTAGAGGGGCAAGTGCTGGTGCAGAGAGGCAGTGGCGGGGTCTTCTGGCCCAGCTCTGAGCAGGTCTAGACAATGCACATGTCCTGGTGCTCCTCTCACTGCTTTCATTGGTGGAGCCGCTGGGAAGAGACTTCAAGACCAGTCCTTGTGTGGACAAGAGTTTGAAGAGCGACTAGTGATTTCTTTGTCTTGGGAGTCTCCAGGGAGACACCTGGCAAGGTCCGGACGTGCAGGGGGTGCTGGACCACACAAAACTGAGCCACTTGGAATGACAAAGCCACAGGGAGAAACCTTGGCTCGTGCCTGACGGGAAGAGCCCAGCAAAGCCCCTGGAGCTCTTGCTCCAGCCTCACAGGGGCTCGTGTTCCCTTTGTGCCTTCCAGGAGCTCTGGGAACACCAGCTGGGAGATCCCCGTGACTTCCCAAAGCGATGAAGGCTTTTACGAGTGCATTGCCACCAGCAAGGTCGGGGCCACGCGAGCTCGGGCCTTTGTGTCCGTCACAGGTCAGTCCTGGAGGGCGCGGGGCACGTTTGGATCCGTATGCAATCGCACCTCAGTCTCCAGGGCAGGAGGCAGCCATGAGGTCTCTGCACCTGTGCATTGCTTCTATTTAATGCCCAAAGCTCAGTGTTTGGGGGTTGGACAGTCCTCGGGGACAGTGTCTGGTAGCGACTCAGCTCAGGTTGGCGGTGGTTTGACCCCGTGTTTGGCTTCCGCCCTGCAGAGCCACCTCCACGTCTGCTGTCCCCGGGGAACATCACAGCAGTGCCGGGCGCAGGAGTGATCATGTCGTGCCTGGTCTTGGGAGGGGATGTTTATAACCTGACCTGGCACCGGGATGGGCAGTTGCTGCAGGCGGATGAGAGCCGGGTGCGGGTGCTGGGGAACCTCTCGCTGCAAATCAACAGTGTCCATCTGGGTGACAGTGGCCGGTACGAGTGTCTGGCGAGCAATGAGCATGGGACAGCAAACGCTTCCATCTGGCTTGTGGTGCAAGGTGAGCCGCCCCGTCTTTGCACTGTGTCTGAGCCTTGCGTCCTGGGCTGTTGCTGGTCACCAGTTAGGATCCAGGTTCGCTACGACTCTGATCTCGTGGGAGGCCCCCAGGCTTCTCCAGGGCATGCTGCCAAGCAGCAGGGATCCTAGACAGCACCTTGCCCCCAGGGAGCTGTTTGCGAGGGGCTGTGCTGTCCCCTGAGTGGGTGGAAGTGGTGCCAGAGACAATGTCTTCAGTGGTTCCTGGGTCTGTGGTTGCTGAGATCAAGCCTGGCCTGATGCTCTAGCAGAGCAAGCGGCCTCTGGGGAGCCCCTGCTTCCTGTGCAGGGTCCTTGGGCCATGCATCAGCCTAATCTCCTCACTTGGCAGCAGGAGAGGGCAGCATCGGGTGCCCTGGTCACTCATTCCTCTGGCCCTGTATAGTCTGTCCTGTCCTGAGGGACATCTCCACTTCAGCAGCCCAGGTTGACCGCTCTCAGTTACTGCTCCTTTGCTTTCTATGCCATTGTTTTGCATTGTGTTCCCACCCCGGGGAAACAGGAGGGGGAGAGGCAGAGGCTGGCAGCGTGACAGGCTGACATGTGATCCCTTGCGCCTGTCTCCGTTTAGAGCCGCCCCGTGTGAGGGTGGACCCGAGCTTGCAGCAGTTCACCTGGGGCGATGAGGTGAGGATCGACTGCACAGCGCTGGGGCACCCGGCACCCTGGATCTCCTGGAGACGGTGGGGCAGAGCGCTGGTGACAGGTGGCAGGTAACCCTCTCCATAGCTCGGCTCCCGGGCTGCCAGACAGCTGCCTTTTTAGGACACGTGTTAAGGACACGTTTAAAGCCAGTCATACTCCTGTCCCTGTGCTTCATCATATTTTCTCGAGCTTTGCTTTGGGACAAATCTGTGTTTCCCAGCTTTCTTCTTTCTTCACCCAGGTTCCTTGTAGATGCTCAGGGCACCCTGACAATCAAGGATGCTGTCCGAGGGGATGCTGGGAACTATAGCTGCTATGCTGCCAGTCGAATTGGATGGGATGAGCAGACAGCCGTTCTGGTGTATGCAGGTACCCACTCTCCGAGGCTGCCCCAGAACAGGACCTCGGCATGCTCTGGGTCAGGCCCTTGCACAGGATGGTCATGATAACTAGTACTTACTATGTCTATGATAATAGTACCTAGGAAGCTTGATCTTGGACCAAGGCCTTGATGTTCTTGACACCAGGCAATGGGGCCCTCTGCGGAGGATAGCAATAGGACCACTGGCCTTGGGGTCACTGTGCTACAGACCCCTGCAAGGTCGGAGTCAACTGAAGGCAATGAGCTTTGTATCACTACTGACTTGCTTGGGGGGGATTTTCCTTGCGCTGCTGTGCTTTGTGACTCTTCCCAGGTCAAGTCTACCCTTGTTATCAGACTCTCATTTTCAAAACTCCCTCCAGCCTACCAAGGGAGTGGATTATTGCAGCGCACACCTGCTTAATAGTTTAGCCGCAAGCCGATCAACTGGGGGCCCTTAGCGGGCTCTGGGCTTTCTCACCATCACCATCTCCTCTTGCTGGGTTGTGATGGGCTCTGGGACGTCTCGTGCTTGCCTGTGGCATCCACACAAGCTATGCTCAAACCCAGAAGTGACTCGGAGCTTTTTCTTGTTCTCGTTTTGTGTTGCGGATACAGAATCGCCCCACATCACTGCGGTGACGCCAGTCGTCCAGGCCCTGCTGGGAGAAGACGCGATTCTGGAGTGCCGTGTTTCGGGGGTACCCCCGCCCCAGATCACCTGGTACAAAGGTATGGCTGGCACAGACCGTCGTTCCCCGTGCAAGGCTCGGCAGCACAGACACGTTCCCCCTCCCCGCTCCCCTCAGGCAGCGAGCGTGTCTCAGCCTCGCCTCGCTCCTGGACCCCGGGAGCGGCAGCTGGCTTTGCAAGAGTTTGCCCCCACCTGAGCTTGCCATGTTGGCAATGACAGGGAGTCTCGGGGGGGACCCTGTGGAGAGATTCCTGCCTCTGCTCTAGAGGCTTGAGGAAGCCTTGGTTCAGGGTCTGAGCACACCCACCCCCCTGCCTTTTGAAGGCTTGCCCCTGGCTAGCCACAGCCATGCTTGCTTCTGGCATCAGGAGGAGCACGAAGGGGCTTCTGGCTGTGACGGATACAGGCATGACCTGCAGCATGTTCCCTCGTGCAGGGGAGCAAGAGGTGGCGTCTTCCCTGCCGGGCACCCAGCATGGCATCCTGCAGCTGCAGGCGGTCCGGGAGGGTGATGCCGGGGAGTACGTCTGCGAAGCCGTCAGCGAGGAGGGGGTGTCCTTTGATGCCATCATGCTGGAAGTTGGAGGTGAGTCTTTCTCCACGAGCCTTCGGCTACTTCGGGCCCTAAACGGCAAATGACTTAACAGCGTGGCGAGCGTGGTACTCCTGTGAAAGGCTGCGTGGGAGGTTAGACAGGAGTGGATCTGTTCGCCCAGGGTCACTGGTTTTGCCTCAGCTGTTATGGGGAGTCTCTGCCCCTGGACTTCCCCCACAGCCATGGCTCACAACTGAGGTTCGTGGTAGACGTCTTTGCAGACTGAGCTTCCATCCTGTCCTCAGCTTTGTAGCCTCTTGAAATCTGGGGGTTTTAGAGGGTGCACTTGAAGGCCGATTTTACTGCTCGATGCATGATACAAGCATGGCCCCTTTGCTCCTACAGCACTGAGCTCCAGCCATTGCCGGGGGGAAATGCTGCAGCCCAGCACCCTGCTGCCTAGTGGAGGGTCTAGCTGGGAACAGTGAAGAGTTGTGAAACCCTGGGATGATTAATGCCTGACACCTGAGGGCAGAAGATGAAGAAATAAGGAACTGCAGGGGAGGCTGGGGAGACCAGCTGCAACTGCTCCTGGGGGGAAAAGGCCAGGGTGTGGGCTGACCTCTCTAGTGCACAGATTAATTAGCATTCACGGTTCATGAGCAGCAATGGTCCAGGGAGTCTTCTCCATCCCTGCTCAGAGAAGGGTGGCAAATACTGGGTGTGCTGAGGATGGGAGGCAGGGTCTGCTTTGGTCACAGTGTGTGAAGCTGAAGATATTAAAAAAATAAATTCTAGGACTGGCGTAGGGGAAAACGAGTATGGGACTGAGTCGCAGGGACAGGCACGGATCCGGCAGACGGACAGACGGCCTGGTGAGGGGTCTGTAGGCTGCTGGCTGGTCAGGTAGGACCTGCAGTAGAGAAGGACGGTGTCACAGCTGGTGCGAGACGCCGCTGATGGGCATTGGCCTCCTGGCAGCTCCAGCCCGCCTTCATTTTGGCTGCCTCCAGCTCTGTTGATTTGCCAGGCGCTGGCCCCTTGCTATCAAAGACCTGTGATACCCCAGCCCAGCAGGCTGCACAAGGGGGGCTCTGCTTTCCCTGGAGCTGGGGGGGCTTGTGCGTCCTGCAGCCCCCTGCCTCCTGCACTGGGAGCGGCCCAGCACAGCACAGCTCTCGGCAGGCTTGTGCGTCTGCCAGAAAGACCTGGAAGACAGCATCCTTCAGATGCCAGCGGCCCGGTGGGACTGAGCCCTGAGCACGGCTCGTGCAATTGTATTGCAGCATCTGTGCTGAAGTGCATGCAAAGGGGGGGCGTAGATGAGAGATCCTGTCCAGCAGCCTGCTGTCGCTGGGCCGAGGGGCTGGTTATAAGCTCTCCGAGCACTAGCAGCGCTCTGGCCTCTCTGTGCTCCTGAATGGATGTTGTTAGTGAAGGGACACACCCAGGCGCAGTCCGGCTCTGAGCTGCTTGGGAGGTGGCCAAACTGGGATTAGAAGCTGGGACTTGTCTACTGCAAACGCTGCGCTTGTCCCCCAGACCTTAGCCCCGCAGCCCCTGGGGAGCGCAGGTGGGGTCTGGCCGACCCACGCTCCCTTCCTGGGGAGGCATCACTCACCACATACGTTATGGTGTGGGCTGCAGCTGGCGCCAGCCCCAGCCTGGCCGTGCTCCTGGGGAACGAGGAAGCTGAACCATCTCGAAACAGGACGGCCCCCTCACCGCCCGCTCCTGCGGCCCGGCTGAGCAGCTGTGGTCTGTGGGGGTCGTGGAGGGGACTTCTTCAGGCGCCAGGTCCTGGCCAGCCCCACACCGTGCTGGGTGCTGCTGGCTGTGCCATCGGCCTGCCGGTGCGGGCAGCTGGCTCTCGGCCATTCTCATGGCCTGGCACGCAGGGGATAGGAGCTGGGAGGCTTAGCCAGAGCCAGAGCTGGTGAGGAAATGGGCTGAGGCCCAGGAAAGCATTCACAGCCTGGGGTGTGCCAGCTCTGGAGAGGTATTACCAGTTCCCCGTGAGGGGGTATGTCCTGCCTACACTGATGGAGCCCTTTCCGCTTGCTATCGGGGAGTGCCATCCTCCCCGCTGCCAGCTGGCCTGCCTCCCACTGGCATCAGGTCCTGCTGAGCTGAGCAGGGCGCCGTGCCTGCACCATGGAGCAGCTCATACCAACCAGGTGGCGATGATGCTCTTCCTCGCCACTGGCCGGCAGCTTCCCACGGGCCCACGTTGGGAGGGAAAGGAAACCCTCCAGCAGCCACTTCGCCTGGGGCTGTTCTGGGGCCGCGCCACTCTGGCTCTGTTTGTTTTGAGGCTTTAAGGAGTTCAGTTTCTTGCTGGGGCTGTAGGAGATGGCTTGGTCATCAACCCAAGGGCCCTGCCCTGGGGCTACCTGAGGATTTGGCCCCCACCTGCCACCCCCATCTCTCTCTGTAAATGCTCTTTGGCTGTGATGTTTGCAGCCTCGGCACATTGCAGCTGAGGCCTGGATGGGGGCTGCCCTCCGGGTCCTGCTATCATGTCCTCTCCATCACCCAGAGGGGCTTTGGCCCCGGGGACTTGAGCCGTTTCTTTGCTATGACTGTATCCCAAGCAGGGGACTTGGCTATGATACCACAGCCTCCTGAGCCCATTACGGCACAGCGCAAACTTACGGTCGAACTGGGTCCAGTCTGGCTACAGTGGTCATGCAAAGGTGAGCCCTTTGCAAACTGCTGGTGCAGGGGGGAGAGAGAGGGATGCTTAGGTGGGCTGAAGTCGCCTGCTGGACCTCAGCCCATATTGACACTGATAGATCCTGCCTCCCTGCTCTTTGGGGTGTGCCAGGAATCGGGGGTGGGTGAGTAGCCCAGCAGCTGTGGATTATCATTTGTGGCTGGAGGAGGTCCCTGAGGGGGGGCTCTAAAATGTCTGTGTGTGCACATGCACGTGTTGGACCAGGAGCAGAGGCCCAAAGCAGCCAGGCGTTGCTTGGAGAGGAGCAGCCCAAATAAAACATTAAACGGAGATTCCCCCTTGCCTTGTGCACTGGCCGACCCTGCTGCCTCCTCCGACGTGACAGATGCCGGGTGTGCGGGGTGTGTGTGTGGGCGGTTTGGCAGGGGGGCTCTGTCGGACCACTCCCACCCCGCTGGCTGTTTCCCACATGCTGATCCGATCGAGATCAAAGTGCCTTGTCGGGCTGTGGCACACGGGGGTTCCCAGGTTTCACCCAGCCCGGAGAGGGAAAGGAGCGGGCTGCCGCTGGCGCTGCCCTGGTGTGAGAGGCCGCCGGGCCCCATGCACGGCTGCCCTTTCTGCGGCGAGGCTCTGCAGCACGGTGCCGGGCTCGGGATTACAGGCAGGAGGTGGGGGATCTTGTACCGGGTGTCAGAGTGGGAGGGAAGAGCGCGCGGCCTGGGCCTGACGCTGTTCTGCTCCGCGTGAGAAGCAAAAGGGACAATTGGGTGCTGTGGTCTTGGCATTGTGCCCTGAGTGTTTTGCCTGCTGGAGCATGGGCCTCTGTCCGTGTGCTGGGTGGATGCAGGGCTGAATAGGCAGCATTGCCTCTGTGGAGGAGAGGGACTCTGCAGAGCCCACCAAAGTCAAGGGAAAGCCAGGAGGGCCTGACTCAGGAGCTCTGAGTGCTTGGGGTGGAAAGCCCTTCTTTGTACCCTACCCAGGTGAACAGGTCAGTGCAATGCTTGCCTTGGGGCTGGGGTGTGAACTGGATTAGGAAAGGGATTCATGGTGCAGAGGACATCCAAGGTTGCTCGATTTTCCTCAGCACCAGCACTGACCCCAAGACTCTCAGCTGCCTTTTCTTTCCCTTTAGCTGCCCCTTGGTTTTCCGAACGCCCAGGGGATGTGTCTGCTGAGATGGGGATGAGCGTTACTCTGCCATGTCGTGCTGAAGGACGTCCTCGTCCCCGGGTTACGTGGTCCAGACGGGATGGGAAACCGATTGCTATCCAGCTTGGTCAGCTCCCCAGTTCCAGCCCCTCGGGCCTGGATCGGCTCTTTATGGAAAGTAAGAGAAGCAGGACCCTTGGGCACCATTTCTGCATGTGTATCCATGTGTCTGCCAGTGCAGCAGTGCTTCTTATACAGGCATCACACATGTATTTAGCCGGAGCACACAGGCACGTATTTCTTAGTGTTGATGGTTTGGCCTGTTCTTACCTATTTACATTTCATACCATTTTAATAATTGTGTATGAATACAGTGACCCCAAGCACCTTGGCTTGTACACCGTTGTAGCCAGCTCTGGCCTGGCTGGTATTTGCCAGCTGCTGGTTCTGAATTTCTCCTGCCTTGCACATCCCATGCAAAGAGTGCAAGATGTCACGGGTCGGGTCTGGTCTGGTAGCAGGTAAAGGCACTTTGCCCTGCTTTGGACAGATGTGAATGACAACACAAGACAAGCCAGAACTGTTTTTAACTATGCCCCAGACCTCCTGGCTGAGCCCCTCCATGCTGCCTGCTCAGCGCTTTCCTTCTGGTTTGCCTCAGGTGTCTCTCTGGATGACCAGGCCACCTACGTCTGCGAAGCAGAGAATGCATTTGGGAAGATCCAAGCCGAGGTCAAGCTCACGGTCACTGGACACGGTTTACACTCTTTTTCTCTTGTTGGGTGTATTGATGGGCGGCTGTCTTGCGACTTAGCTGAGACAAACTGGGATTTGGGGCATGATTCTGTGGGGCAATTTCCGTAATGCCGGGAACACCATCATGCCCTGGGGGCAATTCTTTCTCCACCATTAGCTACCTGGACTTCCTGAGCTACGTGTTGCAGAGGTCCTCCCCTGAGCTGGGGTTTAACCCTTGATGTTCTTTGATCTTTGGGATCATTCTGTTAAAGGATGAGCTTGAGCCACAAAGCCTAAACACATGGGGAAGGTGGATGCCAATCCCTCTCAGCTTTGGGCTGAACCAGATCCCCAAATTGGGGCTCTTGGGGTGGGGAAAGGGTAAGACTGAGATCTAGACTTCATGGGTCTGGCCCATGTCTGCCTGTAAGGTGGTACAGTAAGCTCTGTCAGCGTGCACTGATGCTTCTCTTCTAAGCAGGGGTCGAGCTGGGACCTTCAGTACCCAAGGAGATAAGGCTCTGTTTCTTGAGCTAAAATAATGATGCCTTTAGTTTTAAGGAGGCTGGCTTTAGCTAAGTGGGGCACAACTGCATATACAGAGCCATTATACTTCATGGTCGCAGGATTTAGGCATGCCTTGCCCCTGTGCTCAGGGGAGCGCCGAGGGGGTACCACACGTAACTGAGATCAGTAGTTTAGCATAGGGGGGACCAGGTCATTCATGCACGTGTGCGTGTGCACACAGCCACGGTTCCTCCTGGCAGTGAGCAGTGGGTCTGATGTGAGCAGGGACTTGGTGCTGGTTTGTCTGAGCTGGGAATCTGGAGGAGTCCTTTGTTATGGAGATTAATTTATCAAACAGGCTAAGGAGCAGGGGAACTGTTCCCTTGGGCTTTTCCAGCTGGTTTGTCCCCAGGTAATGTTGCCTTTTCTCTCTTCGTCTCTCTCTAGTTGCTCCTGAAATAGCAGTAGGTTCCCCTGTGATCCATGCCCTGGAAGGTCACCCCGTCTCACTGCCATGTGTGATCCTTGTTGGGAAGCCTCTTCCCGACCGCCAGTGGCTAAAAGACGGGCAGCCTGTGAGTCCTTGGTCTTCTCCATCTGAATTGCCTGGGTTGGGGCAGGGAGGGGGAACAAAGCTGAGTAACCCAAAGAGCAGCAGAGTCCCTGTGCGCGGGAGGTGATGTGGGCCACGCAGCAGGTGTCATGTCAATGCGATCTGCTATTCAGTCATCCAGCATGCAGCCATCAGCTACCTGAACAGCTCTCGGGGTGGCCCATGACAGAACAAGGAGCAGTGGTCTTAAGTTGTAGCACGGGAAGTTTAGGTTAGATATTAAGAAAAGCTTTCAGAGTAGGTGGGTAGTGAAGCACTGGGGCAGGTTACCCAGAGAGGTGGTGGACTCTCCATCCTTGGAGGTTTTTAAGACCCGGATAGACAAAGTCTTGGCTGAGATGATCTAGTGGGAGATGGTCCTGCTTTGAACAGGGGTTTAGACCAGATGTGACCTCCTGAGGTGCCTTCCAACCCGCATTTTCTATGATCTCTTTTACAACTGCGGGCTCCAAGGGAAAGGCAGGGAAGGGCTATAAGATTACCCAAGCCTTCCCCAGATGTGAGCACTCCCCTTTGCTGAGAGAACGTGCAGCATCAGATACCCCTGACCTTCAGCCTTTGCTTTCCCTTTCTTAACTGCATGCCCCCACGACTTGTTCTGCCCCCCTCTGGCACTAAGTAGTTCTCCTCCTTCCTCCGTGGCGGGCGCCGAGCTGTGGAGCTGCTGGGATGTTGCTCTTCATCATCACTGACCCAAACCCCACTCCTTGCCCCATTTCCCTAATCCTTTCTGTTAATGGCCCCACTCTTCTCTGCACTTCCTCCAGTGTCATTAGGAGCTGGTGCAAATTGCCCAGCTCTGCTGATACTGCTGGAGTGACACCAGCGTTCACCACGTAAGGAAGATCTGGCCAGAGGTATTTTCCGATGTGGAAGAGCAGGCGGGCGATGCTCGCCAAGCTGACGGCCCACCCTGAGGTGAGGTTTTTGCCCTCTCGCAGGTAACTCTGAGCAGCCCCTGGTCTGTGCGTGCAGACGGTAGCTTCCACATAGACCAGGTTTCCCAGGAGGACTCTGGGAAATACACCTGTGAGGTCACGAACGCCGTGGGGTCCCACCGTCAGAACGTGTCTCTCAGCGTCCGCGGTGAGTGGGTTCAGTCTGGGGTGAAGCGTTGCTCCCGGGGCTGCCGTGATACCGATGCAGCTGCGGAGGTTGTGCATGCAGGCGAGCACGGGGCAGCTGGTGGCTGCGGTGCCTTTGGGGCCAGGTAGGGGTTTGCACCAAGCCGGAGGAGCAGTTCCTCTGTCTCCAAGCAGGAAAATTCTGCTCCGGTGAAGCTGGCTTTCCCTAGAGGTGCCAGTCCCCAGAGCAATGTGTTGGTCACAAAGGAGGAGAGGAGCGTTTCTGCTGCCCAGCAGCCTCGGGCTGGCATAACTAGTTTGGACAAGGGAAATTCAGTTCAGGATGCATGCCGGTCAGGATGCATGCCGTCCAGACAGGCTGCAGACCCACACTTGAAACCTGCCAGCTGCAGCCCCAAGAAGCTAAAAAATGCAGAGGGGGCAGGCTGGGCTTTTCAACCAGGCCTTGGGGCTGCAGCTCCCGAGAGCAGAGGGTGGCATTTTGGTACTTCTGGCCAGATTTTTTGGAAGAGCCCTGGAAGCTCAGGACCCAGGCTGTGTTCAGCATGTGGCCCCTCACCTCTGCTTCAGGAAGTATCAAGCAATGAGACAGGTGCTTGTGTTGCCCGCAGTGCCCCCCAGCATTGAGCCTGGTCCAGGTTTCTATACCACCAATGAAGGAGTGGCTGTTACTCTGCAGTGCAATTCCAGCGGTGTTCCTGGTCCCACCGTTGTCTGGACAAAGGTATGTTGGGGGGGGTCTGCTGTCAAAGGCAAGGGGAGCATGGAAAAGCTGTCTCTGTCTTGCAGGTAAATTTTGTGCAGGACTCCCAGCCCTCTTGCTGCAATCAGGGTCTTGCCTTTGCTGGGAGACGGCATAGCACTGTCAGGCCATGGGTGGGCTGCCTCATGTTAGCTCACGTGATGCTAACTGCTTTGTGCGGAGAGGGGCTTGCATGTGCAACACTGGTGGGGATTACCCACAGGTCCCCGCGGTGTGCTGAGTCATGGTGGAGCCCAGTGTAGTTTTCCAGGGTTGTCAAAAGCCAGAGAGATTGGCTGGGAGTCAGAAGACAGGGTAGATATGCACCTTTGTAGACTAACCCAGTAAGATGCATATATATGCTTGACTCCTTGGGCGTTGGGGCTCCCAGGTGTTGCAGTAACAGCTGCTTGGAAAGAATCAGCAAAGAGAAGGATGGCAAGCAACTTCTCCCTTGCATTTCTCCCCTGCTCAGCATCTCCACCTGGGGATGCCTAGCTGCTTTATTCTGCTTTTATTTCAAAGGAAATGGAGCCCATCTCCTCCCAGAGCCCCCACCACCGTGTCGGCCACGACGGAAGCCTCCTCATCTCGCTGCCCTCTGCCAGGGACTCGGGGGTCTACGTCTGCACAGCGACCAACCTGGTGGGCTCCTCCAGCCAGGAAGTCCAGCTATCTGTCAATAGTGAGTCTCACAGCTGCGTGAAAACCTCTCCGGGTGGCGGGGCACTCGCTTTGCTAGTGAGCAGAAGGGATGCCAGGACAACAATCTCCAGGAAAGCTGATAGGAAAAGGGAGACTCTTCTCTGGTCTCACCCCTTTCCCAAGCCCTCTTACTCCTGGACAGCGGGAGTCAGGCCCCTCACGTGTAATGGGTGTCCCCTTCCCTTCCCCACTGGCTTCTGAGCTGCTCTAAGGAGCCAAGTGCAAACCTTGTCTAGCCACAGGGCGATGCTGCAGCCTGGGACTCCTGCTGCTTCGTTTGGGAAGTGTCCAGCTGGGACAGTGTAGCCCAGCGGGGAGGGCATGGGGCCAGGATTCGAGAGGCTGGGTGCCTTTATGACCTGTGTGAATTCTGCATGGCGGCAGCTGTTGCTTGCAGCTGAGGGCCTGATCTTGGTTAGGGCTGCAGCAATAGCAGAAGTAATACGGGGGATGCTTGCTTAGAGCACGCTGCTGGGCAGGGTTGTGAAGAAGCAGCTCCTTGAATGCCCACCTTGTGCCGGTGCTGAATGAACTGAGCTGGGGAAGCAGCCAAGAGCTTCCCAGCTCGGTGACCCCCATCTCCTTTTCCTCTCTCCATCCTGCCTATTTAGCCAAGCCCAGTATTAGCGTTAACCGATCCCAGGAGTCAACCGGGCCAGTAAGAGTCCTAGCCGTGGTTGGGCAGGAGATGACGCTGCCGTGTGAAGTTCAAGGGTATCCCCCGCCGCTGGTCATGTGGACGCAGGGATCCCAGCCACTGCCTCTCCTCACAGCGAGGTAAGGAGCTGGCTCCGCGCTGCTTTACAAGGTAGAGAGTGAGGGGAGTCCAGCGTGGTTGCGGCTTGTTGTGGGTAGCCCTGCTCCATAGGACATGGTGTAGCTTCCACGAGATGAGCCATGTCCAGCCCTTGGTGTGAGCCTGATTGCAGTGCAGCTAGACTTGGGATGGGTTTGGCTTAGATACTATTGCCCTGGAAGAACATGAAGTGTAGCGGGCCCTTTCAGTAGACCCTTTCCTAGTGCCTGAGTTGCCCTCCTGGTCCGTGAGGGGGTCAGATCTAACTGATCATTCATCAGCGTTTCATGGGAGCGGGGTGTGTCTCGTGTTCAGAGCTGGAGAAGTAGGAGTTGTGGCAATGCTTTCGCCCACAGTATGGCATTGGGCAAGTCATTTCCCCTGGATGTGCCTCAGTTTCCCTATCTGTAAAATCAGGATGAGGGTCCCTCTTGCACCAGGGTGGACAACAGACATCGCTTAGTGTTCGCAGACCGCTGGAGACCCATGCGGATCTGGCCGAAGGCCCGTAACTGCAGCAGCTGGCTCTGACCAGTGACGCAGGACGCTGCGAATGGGAAGGTCCCACCAGCCCCAGTTCTGTGCACGAGGAATGGCTTTCCTTGCTGGCAGCTGTGATTAACTGCACCTCTCCGGGGAAGCCTCTACCCCAGCACAATGAAACGCACCAGAATGATATCAGCCGCTGGCAGGACCCTTGAAAGAGATCAGAGCGAGCACTGAGCTTCATCCCCGTCAGCCCTTCATGCAAACAGCTGTCGGGAAGGAACATCTGCTCTCAGACCAAAGCATGCCCCCCACCCCCCATGCATATGGGGGCTTAGTTTGCAAGCTTGGGTGTAGTGGGGGAGGGGTGGGCCTTTCATGTCCTGCTCCCCTGTCCCCAGCACATCTGGCTTTCCGTGCATTCTTGGCTGTCTTGGTCACTTGTTAAGGTAGGAAACAAAAGAAAAAGCCAAGAATATTTCTGGAGTAAGACAAGATTTGGAAAGACGTTGAGTGATGTGTTCTGAATGCAGCAAGCCCCACCTCGGCGGGAGAGGAGAAGGCATGCCAAGAGCCTGCGAAAGCGCCTCTTGCTGATGCTAAGCAGTGTCATGGAGACAGGTCTATGGTGTGCCTCATCTGTGCTAAACATATTTTATGGCCCTCTGTTGGGACTGAATTAATGTGAGGTTGCCTTCTGGCCAAGTGGCCTTGGAAAGCCTCCTTCGCGCCCTGCCTAGGTCACTCCCATTCCTTGGTGCTGTTTTTCTTCTGTTTATCCACTTGGCTCTGTCACAGAGCAGAGGGGAAATGTGCTGTCCCCGGCTGTGGTTCCCAACTGCTTTCCATAGGCCCTTGTCTGGTCAAGCCGGGATAACTTTGTAAAGTCCTGAGCACGCAGTTACCACGCACCCGCAGATAACAGAGCCGGAGCCTTATCACCCAGCTGCCCCTTAGTAGCTGTTCCTTTGCTGAACTAGCAGCAGAGGATCCCTGAATTTTATGTTGCCCAAGTTTTGCTATTTGCTGTGGGATAAGGGCGAGTGCAGAGATGGCTACTGTGAGGCAGGGGACATTGCGACTCCTGGTCATTGCAGGGCCAGGGGTAACTGGCTCAGGGAACTGTGGACCGCCCGGGCTCATAACCCCGCTTCTACCTGCCTTGATTCTTCGCCTGTCCCATAGGGTCACTGGCCCTAGTTTGGGAACTGTCGCTGTGAAGACTAAACAGGCAGATGAGCGCTGTGGACACCATTTGAAGGGGGTTACCCACCAGCCTTGGGGTCCCGGTGGGGTGGATGAGCCCCCAGCTAGAGCTCCTGTTGACTTCCATGACACCGTGTCCCCTGCCCGTTCGCTGACCTGGTTCTGCTTCGGAAAATGCAAAACGAGCTGGGCGTGTGTCGACCTCAATTGCGAAAAGGCCAGGCCAGGGTTTTTTTTCTCTTGGCAATAGCTCTGGACCAAGTAGAGGCCTGGGTGTGTGGGCCCAAGTCCTTTGGAATAAGCAGGAGGAGGATTTGGATTCCTGTCTGGAATTTATTTGTCTGAGCTCACCTAGCCGCGAGGGGCACGGCGGTCAAGGAGCAGCCACGCAGCGAGGCGTGCGGGGGAGAAGGGGGAAGCGGGCACCCATGGTGTCTTTTGCCTTAGATACTTAGGTGAGCCCAAGACTGTAGTCTCCAACAGACTTTAATGCCTCTACCTTCACAGCCCGTCTGGGAGGGCGAGCTGTGCTATCAGCCCCGTTGCACAGATGGAGACCTGCAGCACAAGGGGCAAGAAGAGAATCAAGGTCTTGTGAGTGCTGAGCTAGCCCCCTGGGCCGTGCTTTGGGCGGTCAGTGTTGGTGCCTGGCTGCCGAGCAAAGCCCCGCAGCCCCTGTGGCATCCTCTGTGCAGGCGTCAGCGAGCCTGAGCCCTGCATTCCTCACGCCCACCCTCACCCCCACGCGTTTCCCAGTCCTTTATTCTGGTTTCCCTTCCCAGCTTTGCAGCTGGCCTGAAGTTTTATACTGGGCCAAACCAACGTCCTGGTTCCCAGCTTTGTAGCTGGGGCCGACTTTGATAATGCTCAAATGATTTTCTTATCCAGCTGACAGCCACGCTATTACATGTATGTTGGGGAATCTCCACATGGACAGTTGCCTTTCTCCAGGGGGAGGAGATGGCGCGGTCGGGGGGCGTAGGAGGAGAGGTTGGAGGGTCAGGGAGAAAGCTCAATGTAAAGAAAAATGCAGGGCCGACGAGCTTCGTACAAAGGGAACGTCCTCTGAAATGCTTCCTGCTCTGGCCTGTGCCCTGGGGAGCTGCCAGCCGTCTGGCTGTGCAGGGGCTAGAATAACTGTGGGCTATTTACCTGGCTGGCTGCGAGACGCTGTTTGGGCTTTGGGTAGTTAAGAGGACTGCTAGCACCAGGCTGATTTAGTCCTGTCTCCTGCATGGCTGGGCAGACTGTCTCCCTCCTCTCTGTGTCTCCCTGGGTAGTATCTTATGTCTTACACAGTAATCTTTGCAGGCAGGAATTCCAAGGGTGATGAATTGCCACTGTCAGGTCAAGTACTTCCCTTCCCTGCTCCATAAAACAAACAGCATCAACCCAGGTTTTTAAGGCCCATGTTCCTCCTGTTGTCATTCCCCCCCCCCATTAAGTTAATGATACTAATGACAGAATTCATCCCTGCTGTATCTGCACTTTCTTCAATGAGATGATTTAGCTCTGGCATCCTATACGTTATGCCAGCTGCTATTGAAATGCAGCCACTGCTGGGGTGGAGCGCAGTAGCTGAGGTTAAAGCAGCCCTAGGAACTTGTGCTGTCACTATTTCATGGTGGAAAACACCTTGATTTAACCTCTTCTCCCAAGGGACCTTTTCCCCTGCCTTTTCTGCCCCATCTCATCGTTGCCCTCAGTTCCCCAGTCCGGGGGACAGCTGCCTCTCATCATTTGCATGGGTCACTTATGGGAGCCCGCAGTGGGGCGTTTGCGGATGTGGGCTGGGATGATATCATGTCTGTAGGAACCTGGACCAAGCCGGGTCAGCTGGTGGCAAGTGTGTGGTCAGCTCCAGCTGCAAAAGCTGATCTCTGTGGACTGCTCCGCCACCATCAAGGGTGACCTTCAAAACGACCTTCAGCCCCCTGGCAGCTCTGCAGCGATGTCTCATTCTCCCGTCTCGGGTGGAACTTTCCTCCTGCCTCATTCGTGAAATTTTCCTACCAGAGAAAATAGCTTCTTGGATCTCCTGCTACCAGGGCCCTGTCTCCTTGTCTCTGGCACACCAGCACGCTCCATATACTAGCAGAGTTGCCTTCATTTTCTGTCTTCATGCTACAGGCTGGGGCTTTGTGGAAGGATTCAGAGCCACTACGGCTGAGTTACCTTGCTGGCTCTGGGCAGGTTACAGCTGGGTGGGCCTGTTTGTTCCTGAGCAAGGGGTAAGACGCGGCAGTCTGCAGGGAAGAGCCCTGATTGGGAAGGCTGGGGTTCCCAGTTGGTTGCTCCTCCAGGCTGGAGATAGCTCATGGTCTATGTATGCGTGTGATCTTCTGAGTGGTGTAAGAGCTGTGCCTCTTCACACCATCATGGGCTTTGAGCCCCTTGGGACAGAAGCTGTGTGCGGGCCGTCCTGATGGTGGTCTTCAAGAAATGTCTTGCTGGTGCTGTCGCTCGCTGCCCTTAGATAGCGATGGGACATAGGGGGCTCCTCGGCTTGAGGTTTTTTTCTGATAAAATATCCCCTGGTTCTGAGCTGCTGAGCAGCTCTGTCTTCTCTGGATCCTCCCCCACCATACAAGCTGCTCCCTGTGATTATTTATGTTGCTGGGCTGCTAAAAGAGAACAGCAGAGATAAAAACACGGCTGTCCTCCTAGCTCTTGAAGGTTTTCCTGAAGGCTGGCCTGTCCTCTCTCCATCTAGGTACAGCATCCTCCCTTCAGGCTCCCTCCGGCTGGCTGAGCCCAGGGTGACTGATGAAGGCCTTTATACTTGCACTGCTACAAACCCAGCCGGGAATGCCTCCCTGAGCTACCACCTGGAAGTCCAAGGTACCTGTAGCAGCAGAGCTCTGCCTGACCCATCTCGGGGGCTGAAAAGTTTCTTGCGATGAGGGGGTGGAAAGTTTTAGCAAAGGGGATCTCCCTGCCAGCAGGGAGGGCGAGACAGTTGCATTTCCACAGCAGGATTGATGCGTCCTAACTATAAATATCCAGTAAGGAACAGGCATCCTTTGAGGAGTCCAGAAGAGGCTGCTCCTGGTCAAACCCAGAGCTAGTTATCCCCTACTGCATCTTGGCTCGAAAGCCTCTCATCCCAGGGGCTGAATCTTCTCCCGAGCCCACGAGGCGTGAGGCTTCTTGCAAGTTGGCTTTCCCAGCTCGAATGCATGTCTCCAAAAACACACTGGTTGCACAATGCACAAACATTTTGCCTTGGAAAAAATGCTGCTTTCATGCAGAATGCCTGCGCTGTCAGATATCCCCGTGTGGCATAGAAATAAAGAAAAAAGGACTGCCACCAAATGGGACCCAGGCTTATGTCTAGAGGGTGTTCCAATTTCTCTCCTGACCGAATGGTTTAATAGTGTTCAGAGCCGAGAACAAGGGCTCGGGACTCCTGGCTTCTGTTTCTGGCCTCACCACTAAATCACCAAGTGACCCGTGGTGTGAAATTTCTCCTTGGTGTTGCCAGTGGTGTTAAAGATGCTGGTGCCCACGCGGAGACCAGGTGTCAATGAATGTAAGGACTTGAGGCACAGCCGATGGCTGCTTGCACTGCTTCCCATTGCTGTTCTCTTTTCTTAGCGTAAAGCCTTTTCGTTCCAGTGCCTCCTCGGGTCCTCCCAGCCCCCAAGCTTTTGAGGGTGCTGTCAGGCCGCACGCTGGACCTGCCATGTGTGGCTCATGGTGACCCCGTGCCCACGCTCAGTTGGTTCAAGGATGGACGTTCCCTGAGGGTAGGTGACCGGGATTTCCTGGCGGGACCTGACGGGACGCTCAAATTTGCGGATGTGCGGGTCTCGGATGCCGGGCGATACCGTTGCATTGCGGCCAGCGGCGCCGGGGAAGATGCCATTGAGTTCACAGTGGAAGTGATGGGTGAGTGCTGGCCCAGGGTCTTGGCACCTTGGTGAATGTATTGATAACGTTCAGCATGACGGTGGACAGCAGGGATTGAATGACGGCCCTTCGCAGCTTAGGCTGCTGTTTTGACAGCCCAACAATCCTACCGGCAAAGCTTGCGACAGGGTGTAGTGGGTACTGAGCAGGACATGGAGCCCACCACAGCCGGTGGGTGATTTGTAGGATTTGCATCTTTCCAGGTGCACTGAGTTTAAAGGCTCAGGGGCAGGCCTGGGAGGAGAGAGGTGCTGTCCCCCAGTGTAGATTTAAGAGTGAATGGGCCCCGATTATTTCATGATCTTGTGTATTGAGAAGGGCCAATGCTGAGCCCTCTCTGGCCTTAGGCCAGCAGGGTGAGTCCTCAGAGCCCCCTCCCCGCCCCGCACGGAGGGGAGCCCAGCCGAGCTGCCCCCAGGATGGCGTCTCAGTCCTGCCCCCAGACATCTGTGACCTTCCAGCCTTCACGTCCCCGCCACCTCTTTGTCTCATGCTGGGCCCTCGAGCAGCGGTTCCCGAACTCGGACAGATTGCGCGCCGCCAATTTAAAACGACACATCCTCAAGCACCACCAACAGTTTCTTTTTTCAGTTCAACCTGAAGTACCACCAGCAAATTTTTGTCATATAAAGTCATTATAATAAACCTGTTAATGTGTAGCACCGGTGGGACCATTCCACAGACTGGGAACCGCTGCTCTGCTCTGGAGGGTCCCCGCACCGTGCCCCCTTGCCTGACAGCACAAAGGAAGAAGCTTGGGCCTGACAAAACGGGGGCGGCAAGCTCGCCCTCAGTACCTTTTCTGCCCCTTTCAGAGCTGCCCTACTTGGAAGACGGCGAGGATGTCGTGCTGGAGCGAGTGCTCGGCGAGAACGTCGCCCTGCCCTGCCCGGCCCGAGGTGAGCCCGCTCCTGCGGCGCGTGGGGCCGCTAGCACGCGCGGGCCAGGGGCGAGAGCGCGGGGCGGCTCGTCTGGACGGTGCCAGTGATCCGCGCAGCTTGGGCCGAGGCAGCTCTTGGGACTGGGGCTGCCGCAGGGCGGGAGGGAGCCGGGTGTCTGCTGGACCAGGAGCACCACCTCGTGGCTATGCTGCCGCGTTCACAGACACAGAGCAAAGGCCACCCACCCGGTCCCTACCCCGAGGGCTGGCGGAGGAAGTCCCCAGCCCACAGAGCCAGGAGTTAGTGGGATGGGCTGCCCCCAGCAGCGTTGATGGGAGCAGCTGGATCCGCTCGGCCGTGAGATGCGCATAGCAGCGCCTGCCACTGCTGAGCACTGGGGTACGGGCATACGTGACTGGGACATCCCCACCTGGGTGGGAAATGGGACGTCTGCGGGGGACCCCCTCTTCCAGAGAGGAGCAGCGCTCATCTGTCTGCCGGCCCTTTGCTGTCACGCAGGGACGCCGAAACCAGTCGTTGTTTGGCTCAAGAATGGTGCAGAAGTCCTGAACGCCTTGCCGGGGGCCTCGGTGCTGGAGGAGGGCTCCCTGGCGATCGACTCCGTCTTGACCAGTGACAGCGGGGACTACACGTGCCTGGCGACCAACGAGGTGGGCTCCGCGGCCCGCAGAGTCAAGCTGGTGGTTTACGGTAAGATGGTGTCCTGTGGGTGGAAGAGACCCCAGGGCTGGGCAGGGGAAAGGCTGGGCTGTGAAGAGGCCCAGCAGTTGCACCTGAGCCTCCAAAGCTGGCCAGTCGCTGCTGTCTGCGGCTGTCACAGACAAACTCCTCCATCTGAAGTCAAGGCCGCATGCGGACTCCAGCTACTCCGGGCTGACCACGTGGAGCTGCTAGAAACAACTCCTTGCTTCCTACAGATCCCCACCCTGCCTGACCCAGCAGCCAGGGAAGCCTTTGAGATCGCCCAGGACCTCTGCGTTTGGGTGGCTATGTCACTTAACGAGCAAAGAGCCCTCCACCATCCCCTCACTTCTCTCCATACATCATGGCCGGCAGCTGAAATGTGCCCTGGAGATTTTTGCCGGCCCCAGGGGCCTTGGGTCACTGTGCCCTTCAGTCTGGCTGGCTGCCCATGCAGGGGCAGACCTGTAGTTCTGCCCTCGGGATGCACACCGGGGCTGCACATAAGAAGCAGGTGTTGCCGTGTGTTTTGGTTGGCGTGTGCCAGGTGCCAGCTCCTCCCATAGGCCAGCTCCACCTACATCTGCTCGTTCTTCTCATGGCATTGCTCTTCCCTGTAGCACCCCCTGAGATGAGAGGCGGCAGCCCTGAAGGGAACGTCTCAGTCTTGGCCAACCAGACCCTGACTCTGGATTGTGATGTGTCTGGCACCCCTGCCCCTGCAGTCACGTGGTCCAAGGATGGGCAGCCAGTAAGTTGCAGAGCAGCTCCTGGGGGGAATGCTTTCAGCATTGGAGGTGCAGTCCTAGGTCTTGATTGGACAGCTGCAGCAAAACACAGGGCCTGGGCCTGTGATGTGCTGATACTGGTGTCATTTAAGTTGGATTTGTGCACTGATGTAAGCTACACTAGCCTCTGCAGTGGACAGGCAGCCAGCTTTCCTGGAGCGTCTGCAGCAGTGGGCATTATTACAGGTTGTCACCTACAAGTGATGGAGGAATCAGTAATAAAAGCCTGCTTGTACTGAGCAGCTGCCGTGGGAAAGAAGAGGACACACAGCGTCTGCACTGGTATAACTAACATGGGTGTAGTTTTACCCTCGCTTTTCAGGGGGTAACTCTGCACTAGATTCCAGTAATGCGCATCCATGTCGGGCCACGTAACATGTGTCTGCTCCTTGGTCACGCTGTTGCACGTGCAAGCTTTTGAGTGCTCTGTTGTGCACCTGGGCTGCGGGTAGTGGAGTTTAAGGCTGCTCCTGACTTCATAGCTGTAGCGATTTACCCCTAGGTCACTGAGAGCAGCAGCCTGCGCTTCTTCCACGGAGCACAGTCCCTCAAGTTTCACAAGGTCCGGAAGGAGGACTCGGGCTCCTACACCTGCAGAGCAGTGAACAGAGCTGGGGAGGTGCAGCGACGCTTCCATCTCCTTGTCCTTGGTGAGTCCTGGGCCGGTGAAATCTGTTTGGGGTTGGTAAGGACAGGAACAAAATATCACTGGTCAAGCCATGGCTAAGGAGCAAGCATGTCGATACTCCTATTGTGCTGCCTCAGCACAGACGGGTTGCAGTTGCTTTGGCAGTTGAAATTCCTCCTTAAAATCAACGGATGTGCAGGGCATGGGTTGTCTCCACTGGGTTCAGCTGAGGCTTTGGAGGAAGCAAGTGCAACCCATGAAGGGCTGCACTGCATTAAAGAAGCCCTTAATATTCCACGTTTATCTACTTTCATTATGCAAAGCCTCCCCAAGGGATGCCATGGCATAGAGGGTCTCTCCAGAATGGACCAAGAAAGAGGATGGGAAACCCACAGCCATCTCTGTACATCTTCCCAATGTCACTATGCAAGGATAAATGGGTTTATCAGTCAAGCACCCCTTCCAGCCCCTCATTCACCACCATCCCCATTCTTGACTGTGGTCTCCATAGATTGATGGTCACTGAGCTTTCTTTCCACTTGCTTCTCCGTGTCCCTTGTTCTTTGCTCCCCTAGTTCCACCTGTGGTGTCTGGATCGGGACCACCCCACAACGTGTCAGTGCTGGAGGGCTCCGAGATGGTTTTACAATGTCAAGCCGTGGGAGTGCCACCTCCCTTGGTTGAATGGATGAAGGAGGGACAGTAAGTGAGCCGTGGTGGTGGGTGCTGGGGAATACGGCTTCCTGAAATGAGCCAGGAGCTTGGGTTTAATGGCAGCTGCGAGGCCTAGTGGAATCGGTGTTTAGGGGGTTATCCACAGCAAGGGTGGGGGGGACCTGGGCTGTGTGGAGCCCAAGAATATCCTTCAACAACAGAAGAAGCATGTTAGGAAGTCCAGTGACCCCTCCAACACATGCCTAATGGACCAGCACCCATTTCCTCAAAATGGCATTGCTGCATTGCCCTGGCTGTGGTTCCCCCCTAGGCATTTGTACCACTTCTGTACCCCCCAGGTCTTTCTCCCCACTGGATGCTCGTATCCAGCTCTTGGAGGAGGGACATGTCCTGAGGATTGAGAACAGCCAACCTAGAGACCAAGGGAAGTACCAGTGTTTGGCGTTCAACCAAGCTGGCCAGGAAGCCAAAGCTTTTCAAGTGCATGTTCAGAGTAAGTTCCCAATAGTGGAATAAGCTTCTTCAAACCCACCTGGCTCCGTTACAGGGATAGGCTTTCAAATAAAGGCGCTGTGTGCTGGCCTGTCCCAGACTTGTCCGTAGGTTTCTAGGAAAGTAGGTGGAAAGGACCTGTAACAGGGTGCGTGGCTTAGGGACTGCAGCCCAGCTGCAGGCAGCTTGAAGGGGATTGCCTGCCTGCCTAGGGAGACTGGGCCAGCGGACAGGGATGATTGGATGGTCCAGAGGAAGTCAAAAGCTCCCGGGGAACGCAGAGATGCTGAGGCTACAAAACAGAGCTAGGGTTACTCTCTCAGGATCTGGGAAAGGACCGCAGGTTTTGGTTTAATTGTTTATTGTTTAAGTACTTTTTGTTTGATGCTCTAAGTTGTTTCCTCTGGGGACAAGTTTGCCCCTGGGAAAATAAACACCATGTTGTGGAAAGTGGCAACCTGCTACTGGACCTCACAAGATCCTCTAGCCCAGTGCCCTACTCAAGGCAGGATTGTCCTAGACTAAACCATCCCAGCCAGATGTCTGCCTACGTGCTCTTTGAAATGACATGAATGTGAGGCTCTGGTGAGTAAGTTGGCTTGGCAGAGATGAGCTCTCTGTTGTAGACGAGTTGTGTGCAACCCTATCAGCATGTGTAACGGGGCTTGGATTGTGTGCCTGTTGTCTCCATGTGCATGTCGACATGTATGTAAGGGATGGATGAGGAGTTTGTGTCATTGCTGCACCATAATAATCCATTGTCTGTCTTGGGGCAGTTGATTATCTGTATTGATTCTTTCCTCTCATTAGCCTGGTTTTGTAGGTGCAAATTGATGGCAATTAACTGACTACATTAGCTAGCAACTGTGTATTGAGCTGGTCCCTGAGTGAATCATGCTTGATTGGTAACTGGTAACACAGTAGCTTAGCAGCCAGGCCTGCAGTTGTGTCTCCCACACCCCAAGGCAGACACAGTTAGTCCCAGGGCACAAGTTTTGCCTGTCAGCAGCTAGGGGTGCAGGGCCCCAGAACCCCCCTGCACCAATCTTCTCAACAGCTGGCAGGCTTTGTGGCCTCAGCAGGGGCTACCATCCCTGCGGCTGTCACCCTGCTGCGCCTTAACACACACAGTGTCACCCATGGCACGAGTTTTGCTTGTCTGCCGCTTGAGGGGCCGTTTCCCTGAAACCCCTGCACCGATCTTCTTGAAACTTGGCAGGCTTTGTGGCCTCAGTAAGAGCTACCATCCCTGCAGTTTTGACCCTCTGTATTGTAGCGTCTAGATGTGACATGACTTTTGCTTTCAATAATTTGGGGTGCAGTTCCTCCCAAATCCCTGCACCGATCTCCTTGAAACTTGGCAGGCTTTGTGCTCTCTATGCAGAGTCTATAACCCCTGAAATTTCATCCAAATCAGCCACAAAACAACAAAGTTATAGATATTTTATTGTTTCCCCATTATACCCTATGGCCGGGTCTCCAAGGTGGCTCCGAACCACTTCAGGAAGCCGAATGAGGCGGCGCTTCGACCCGGATGTGCTGCTTCAGATCCCGAAGCATCCAAAGCTTCTCCAAATCCAAAGCACTGTCTGAAGCCTCACACAGGCCTACCAGATAGGGAAAGTCAGGCTGTCAGCTTAGTCATAGATTCATAGATTCATAGATGCCAGGGTCGGAAGGGACCTCAATAGATCATCGAGTCTGACCCCCTGCATAAGCAGGAAAGAGTGCTGGGCCTACATTACCCCAGCTAGATACACATCCAACCTTCTCTTGAAGACCCCCAGGGTAGGGGAGAGCACCACCTCCCTTGGGAGCCCGTTCCAGACCTTGGCCACTCGAACTGTGAAGAAGTTCCTCCTAATATCCAATCTAAATCTGCTGTCTTCTAGCTTGTGGCCATTATTTCTTGTAACTCCCGGGGGCGCCTTGGTGAATAAATACTCACCAATTCCCTTCTGTGCCCCCCTGATGAACTTATAGGCAGCCACCAGGTCGCCTCTCAACCTTCTCTTGCGGAGGCTGAAAAGGTCCAGTTTCTCTAGTCTCTCCTCGTAGGGCTTGGCCTGCAGGCCCTTAACCATACGAGTGGCCCTTCTCTGGACCCTCTCCAGGTTATCCGCATCCTTCTTGAAGTGCGGCGCCCAGAATTGCACGCAGTACTCCAGCTGCGATCTGACCAGTGCCCGATAGAGGGGAAGTATCACCTCCTTGGACCTATTTGTCATGCATCTGCTGATGCACGATAAAGTGCCATTGGCTTTTCTGATGGTTTCGTCACACTGCCGACTCATGTTCATCTTGGAGTCCACTAGGACTCCAAGATCCCTTTCCACTTCCGTGCCACCCAGCAGGTCATTTCCTAGGCTGTAGGTGTGCTGGACATTTTTCCTCCCTAGATGCAGCACTTTGCATTTCTCCTTGTTGAACTGCATTCTGTTGTTTTCTGCCCACTTGTCTAACCTGTCCAGGTCTGCTTGCAGCTGCTCCCTGCCCTCCGGTGTGTCCACTTCGCCCCATAGCTTAGTGTCATCTGCAAACTTGGACAGAGTACATTTCAGCCCCTCGTCCAAGTCGCTGATGAAGACATTAAAGAGTATCGGTCCAAGCACCGAGCCCTGCGGGACCCCACTGCCCACACCCCTCCAGGTCGAAACCGACCCATCCACCACGACTCTCTGGGTGCGACCCTCCAGCCAATTCTCCACCCACCGGACTGTGCAGTCATCCAAGTCACAGCCCCTTAACTTGTTCACCAGTATGGGGTGGGATACCGTATCAAAGGCCTTCCTGAAGTCCAAGTATACGACATCCACCCCTCCTCCTGCGTCGAGGCGTTTTGTGACCTGGTCATAAAAAGAGACTAGATTGGTCAGGCACGATCTGCCTGCCACGAACCCGTGCTGGTTTCCCCTCAGCATAACTTGCCCTGCCGGGCTCTCACAAATGTGAGCCTTGATGATTTTTTCAAAGATTTTGCCAAGGATGGAGGTGAGACTGACTGGCCTATAGTTACCCGGGTCCTCCTTCCTCCCCTTCTTGAAAATGGGAACCACATTGGCCCTTTTCCAGTCCTCCGGGACTTGACCCGTGCGCCACGAGCGTTCAAATATTCCCGCCAGTGGCTCTGCAATGATGTCGGCCAGTGCCTTCAGTACCCTCGGATGGAGCTCATCCGGGCCTGCCGACTTAAAGGCATCCAGTTCTTCCAAGTGACCCTGCACCACCTCAGGGTCCACGCATGGCAGTCTGGTGCCTTGCTGCTGCCTCCCTATACATGTTCCTATACATGGCATGAATAGTTTGGCATTGCCTGTTATATGGACCAGCCAAGACTTCCATGTGCCTGTGCCTTTCCTGTCCTTGTGGAGGATGTTCACACCAAGAGAAAAAAGATGAGGAAGCTATTGCTGGAGTTTTGATCCTGTGGTGACAAAGGTTGCAGTTTGGAGATGCTCCCTTACTTGACTACAGAGGTTAGGAATTGGGAGATAGTCCCTCAGTTATGCCAGTTAAAGCTAAACAGAGGGTCTGTAGAGGTTGCTGAGTGCTCCACAAATAAAGGTCATTGTTTCATTTTTCTTGTTCACGTGTGCCTGTATTTAATGAACCTGATGATCACAAGAAATCCCACTCTGTCTAGTCCCTCCAGCAGAGGCAGCCCAGCCTCCCGAATGTTACAGCTCCCCCTCGTTATATCACTATTTCATTTGCATTTTAGCTCCTCCCACCATCCTGGGGTCCAACGAAACGGCAGATGTGGTGGTCCTGCTGAATCGCTCCGTCGAACTGCAGTGCGAGGCTTGGGGTTCCCCTGCTCCTAGGATCACGTGGTTCCAAGAGGAGCATCCTATCGTCTCCAGCACCAAGGCCGCCTATAGGGATGGGGGGAAAGGCCTCCAGCTGAGTGCGGCCCAGGCAGCTGATGCTGGGCTTTACACCTGCCGGGCCACCAATGTGGCTGGGATGGCAGAGCGGGCTGTGAGGCTGGAGGTGTACGGTAAGACCTGGCTGGCTTGTTGTGCGCATAGTCCTGAGGGGCTGGTTCCTCCTTGCAGTGCTGGATGTGCCACAGAGCAAAGGGAGTGCAAGGTGCTGGCCTCCTGGGCAGCAGCGGTGGCTCAGGGGCTGTGTCTTCTCCTGCAGGAAAGCCCCGCGGTGCATCCCTGGCTGGGTGTCTTTGTCCTGGCTAAGGAGAGCAGCTTCAAGAACACAGTTTTTCTGCACATGGCAGGTGCTTCACCCAGCATGCCCATCGGCTGCTCCTTCTGCAGTGAGGGGCTGGCATTAGGGCAGTGCTCATGGAGCAATGGTTTGAGCTGGCTTGAGGGCCCATGTTGCATCGATGCCATTCGGGAAAGAGCAGGAGCCGGATGCCCAGCCTGTGTATAGGGCTCTCCGAAAGGGAAACCCCACCTCTGCACCTGAGCAGCATGTGGGGCAACCTGGTCCCTGAGCAGCGCTTCATGGACTCTCCCCTTGTTGACTCCTCTGGCAGGGCTGAGCTGATGGAAGGGATACAGGAGTGGCTTTCCTGGGTCTCAGACTTGTCCTGTCCTCCTCCTCTCCCGGCAACAACCCAGCCCTCGCTGCCGTAGCTGCAGGTGCCTTCCAGGATGCAGCAGCGTGGTATTCCTGCAGCCCCTCGGCGCTAACCCCCCCACGTGTTCTCTTCCCCTCCAGTGCCCCCCCGTATCGAAGGACACGGCCGCGAAGGCCAGGTGGTGGAAGCGGTCCTGGGTCAGCCTGTGGAGCTGGAGTGCTCCGCCACCGGCAAGCCCCCGCCTGCCCTCGCGTGGCTCAAAGACGGCCTTCTGCAGGCGGAAAGCAACGGGACGTGGCTCCTGCGGGGAGGCGCGGTGCTGAGGATTGAGAGCGCATCGGAGGGCTCCGGAGGGATCTACACCTGCTTGGCCAGCAGCCCGGCAGGGGAGAGCGTCATCCATTACTCAGTGGCGGTTCAGGGTGAGCTGGGCAGTTGGGACGGAGCGGGTGATACTGCCTGGGCTACCGGGCCTTGGGGGCTCTACTCTCCCGGGGCTCATCCAGAGAGAGGAGGGTGCACCTGGGGAGGAGGGCCAATAAATTGGTCACTTCTGGTTGAACATGACTTCTGGCTGCTACTGCCAGGGGTGCCTGGGCTCCTGACTTCCCGTGCTCCCCTGGGCTGTGTCAGCCCCGGCTCAGCCTCAGGGCGAGGGTCCAGGCCCTCCTCGCCGACTCTCTTTGTATGTATTCTTTCTTGTCTCCGTCAGCTCCTCCGCAGCTGCTGATTGGACAAGGGCATGGCCACGTGATAGCAACCGCAAATGAGTCCCTGAGCATCCCCTGCCACGTCACAGGCTTCCCTGCCCCCAGTGTCCAGTAAGTCCCCCGAGGAAATCCTCCCACCAGGTCTTAAGCATGTTTCCCCAAGTCCCCTTCTGGTTGCTCTCAAGTCCTCCTCCCAGCAGCTCCTCTTGGTTGCTTGTCTGCTGCTCCATGGAGCAGGCTTATCTTGCCCTGGGGGTGGGGGTCTCAGAAGCATGCTAGGGGCCTGGCATTTGTGATGCTGTCTGGCCTCGCAGTACTCCACGTGGGGTGAGAACTCCCCTTTTCCCCTTCCTGCAGGTGGCTGAAGGCCGGCCGGCCAGCTGGGGAGCAGGACCGGGTGGTGACCGCCAAGGGCAGCCAGACGCTTTTGATTCCACGTGTGAGGCTCAGTGATGGAGGCCTCTACACCTGCAAAGCCAGCAATAAGGCTGGCAGTGCCAGGGCAGAGGTGCAGGTGTCTGTGCAAGGTGAGCATGGCCCCCCAGGGGAGAGTCCCAGGCCTTGGGCTGGCGTGCAGTAGGAAGGGACCTCTCACCTGGCCTGTTCAGGGTGCAGTGCTTGCTTGCTAAGGAGGGAGGTGCAGGAGTCACAAAACGTGCGTGTGGACCAGTACCTGCGGATGCAGCAGTGGGACAGTGCTGTATGCCTCGCAGGAGGTCATGAGCAAGCTGCAGTCCCAGCCGCCGGGGGGGCGGTCACCAGAGCAAGTTTCTAATGGCTGAAGGACCCTGACGCTACGACAGTTGCTCCCAGTGAAGTTGCACCCGTGCGGGGAGAGACCGGGACATACCTCTGCAAAGCCACGTCCCCCTCTTTCCTTCCTCTTGCCAGAGCCTCCATCCGTCAGCATTGTGGGGGGAGCGAGCCTCAACATCACCTTCCGACATGCCCTGGCCGTTCAGTGCCTGGCCACGGGCACCCCTGCGCCGAGCATCGCGTGGCGAAAGGATGGCAGCACCCTTGCAGCCAGGGGCGGCCTGCTCCAGGTGGGGAGGGTGCTGCCCTCGGGGGCGCGGGTGACTGATGTGGGTGGCAAAGGTTGTGTGGAGCTGTGACGGTCGAGCTAGGCTTGTTGTCACCTGTGGTCGGAGGAAGGGAGGGGGGCTCTGCCGGTGCCTGGTGTGATGGGTCGTCTTCATGGAGCCTGTAGAAAGCAGCTGGGAGATGTCCAGCGTGACCAGGCAAATGGCTTTGCATTTCCAGGGCACCATCCCCCTAGGACACGTGGCTCCAGCTGGGCTTGGGGGGCAGCTGCTGATACGCACAGCCAGTTTAGCACGTGTTGTGCAAACCTTGTTGGCTGTAGATGTGGCTGCACTGGACATGGCTGGGCAGCTTGGTTCAAGAGAGCCCAGGGCTGGAAGTTAGGCATGTTCGTGGAGCAGTGTGTGTTCGTGGAGGTTGGGGTGCTGTGATGTAGGCTGGGGAAGGCTTGGCAGAGATGGGGGACAGGGAGGAGGGAGGAGAGGCCCTTCTTAGCCCACGCTTCTGTGTGCGAGGGACAGAACCGTGTTCAGGGACATGTACGTGACAGGTCTCGCCCTGCCATCCCTCCTTCTCCCCCTGCATAGATCCAGCAGGTGGACTTGATGGACGAAGGGGTTTACTCTTGCATTGCAACAAACCCAGCTGGCGAGGAGAAGCAAGATGTGACTGTGAAGGTGCTAGGTGAGAAGCTTGTGATGGGGTGGGGCGGCTAGGGGCCAGGTTCCCCCACCTCAGTAAGACTGTGCCGGGCTGTGGCCTGCCCCAGAAGCCTTGCCCAGCTCATGCCAGAGAGTGAATTAAATTCAGCGGAACAAACCTCTAGTTCCCCCCAGCTGGGTTGCACTACAGTAGCGGGTGCTTTTTCGTAGTGCCTTCCATCCAGCCACCTCCAGGTGTGTGACAAGACCACTGAAGCCTCACAGCAGCCCTGCAAAAGAGAGCATTGACCCCAGGTTTTCAAAGGCACTGCGGTCTCTCCCCAGCCATGCCACCAGCTAGTGCCAGAGCCGGGGAGTGGGATCCAGGAGTCCTGTGGCCTGCAGCCCTGTGCTTTATCCAGACAGTACTCAGCATTAAACCCATCTACAAAGACTGTTTTGTATGCTCACAGCCATCTTCCTCAGCCATGCTAGTTTATACCGCAGGCTGTTTGAGGGCCTGTGTGGGATGGGGCCAAGCAGATGAACTGACGCACGCTTTGCTTGCAGTGCCACCTAACATCGAGCCTGGAGAAGTGAACCAGACAGTCCTGGAGGACTCCGCCGTGTCCCTGGAGTGCCTGGTCTCTGGGGTGCCTGTTCCTAGTAAGGCAACCTTTCTGCGTTGTCTTCCTCCCAGCCCTGTTTCCCTGTATGCCCCTGGCTCCCTCCCACCTCGGCCCTCTCCTTTTATGCCCAAAGTACCCAGGCCTGTTGCACGGCACTGCACAGTGCTGTTCTCCGTCCCTTGCAGCCCATGGCAGTAACTGCCTGATAAAGGGGCTCTTATTGTCACTGTGTGGGGTGCTGCATGGGCATGCTGAGAGAGAGTCCCAAAGAGCTCATGGTGAAAACTGTTGTGGGCTATCATGGAGAACAGAAGTTCAGAGGGGGTCAAGTCCGGGAACTTCAAAAGAGCCAGCAGTTAGGACCCCTACTGAACTGCGGTGGAGTTTAAGTGTTTCACTCCCACAGAAAATCCTAGGTTAAGTGGCTTTGGCACCACACAAAGCTGGGCCTGGGCGGGGAAATGAGCCCAGGTCCCTCCAGCTCAGTGCTTATCCTTGGGACCATCTTGCGTGTTTTGCACCCCAGGCCAACGGCAATGCAGCGGGACTTCCTAACAGGAGGGGCGGAGGCAGAAGTCTCCCTGGAGGGACCGCTGATAGACCAAACACAGGGGCAAGAGCACTGCTTAACCCAGAGCTGTCTGCTAGGCTGGGAGCCTCCCTTCCTACAGCATCCCTCCAGCCCTGTGCCACAGGGACAGTGAATTACCATGCAGCTCTGAAGGAGCTGGCTAGGGCTTCCTGCCTGCGAGGGAGGAGGAGGTGTCTTGGCGGTGAGCAAGGTGACAGCTCTTCCTCACCCAGCCCATCTCTCTATTTCCCTTGCAGGCGTGTCCTGGTTCAAGGGGCCCTGGCAGATCTCTGCTGGGCCAGGTATTGCCCTGTCAGGGGATGGGAGGTTACTGCAGATCGAGCGTGCCCGGGTCTCGGACACGGGGAGCTACCACTGTGTCGCCTCCAACATGGTTGGCAGCAGCGAGCTCCGCTACAGCCTGCAGGTGAATGGTGAGTGACCCAGTGGGCAGGGGGTGGCAGTGGGCTCTGCCTCTGCTGCGGGGCTCTCCCATCCAGCTGCCCATCTACACAACGAGCTCCCTGGTTAGTGCCGCTGGCACCCAGGGACATGCCCCTGCACCTTTTGGAGCCAAGTTTCACTGGAGACCTGCCAGATCATGGGTGGGTCCATGTAGTAGGTAGAACAACCCCCAGTGAGCCCATTCTGGGTCCCCTGGCAGTCCTCCCAGCTAGTGTCCTGTTGGCATCCAAGCATACTTTGCTCTAGTCAGTGACTCCATCACCCCCCACTACAGTCCTCAGTGCCCCTTATTGTCCAGCAGTGTCTGGCACGTGCTGCCTGGCAGCCTTGCTGCCTTGGCCCTCTTGTCCTTAAGCTTCACAGGACCTGCCAGTCTGAGTCTCATTAACTTTCTTCTTTTTTAAAGGCTGTTGGGCTGGGACAGCCTTGCTGGACACCATGGCGTGGGACCTCTAGCAAGCAGGCTGCAATGCCGCGGGTCCCTGCCCCTGCCCCAGCCCACCCTTCCCTTGCTCCTGCTAGAGGTCTGGTAGCACTGGGGTGCTTAACGTCTGCTCTGCCCTTCTTAGTGCCTCCCCAGATCATCTCTGGGCCCGGCCTGCTCACCGTGGTGCCCAACGAGCCGGTGCTGCTGGAGTGCAATGCCACAGGGATCCCCACCCCCACGCTGATGTGGCTGAAGGACGGCAACCCCATTGCCAGCACCGTGATGGAGGGGCTGCAGGTGAGAACAAGCAGGGGCAGCCTGCCACGTCTGCAGCTGTGGGGTCTGCCTGGCCCCACTCAGCTTCCCGGTCCCTCCTGGTCCTTCTGTCTCTCTGGGATTCCCAGTGGCTCCTCAGCCTCGTGTGCTGAAGGACTGGCCGGTGGCTGGAAACTCCTCCCTCTGCATCTGCTCACCTGGCTCCTTTCTTGTCTCATTCTGAGAATGGCGCAGGTCCTCTTTAGGGGACGTGTCCTCTCCCTGGCCAGTGCTCATGTCTCGGACTCGGGGATGTACTCCTGTGTGGCCACCAGCGCGGTGGGGGAAGACAGGTGGGATGCTGCCCTGCAGGTGCAAGGTAAGTGTAGCCCCCCTGGCACTCCCAGGCAGAGGAGAACATGTCCCTGCCTACCTGCCTCTCAGGGGGGGCTACCCGGCTGGGAAAAATGCTTAAAAGCTGCCAGTCTGGCTGTTTGCTAGGAGCTGTGCAGATAGCGGTCACCCCAGAGCCCCGTGCAGGATGGCTGCAATACCCTGGCTATCTCAGGGATTGCATTGGGGGCCTTTGCCCATACCGAGGCTGGGCACAGTGATCTCTGGGAAGGAGGTTGGGGTCAATGGTTCTGGGTTTACTGGCGTGTTCTGCTGAATCCTTTGTCCCAGGGGGCTTAGCCCGAGGGAGGACCTCCTGTCCCAACTGATTCACTTCAGGGTCATTCTCTTTTCAGTGCCCCTGAATATCCTGGGTGAGGAGCTGAATGTCTCAGTCGTTGCCAACCAGTCAGTGACCTTGGAGTGCCAGAGCGGTCCTCCCTCCTCGCTGGCACCCCGCTGGCAGAAGGATGGGTATCCTCTTGCATGGAGCCCAGGCCTCCAGCTCTCAGCTGATGGGGCCGTTCTCCAGGTGACTGCTCTCACGGGTGCTGAGGGGACACACAGATGTGGGCATGCAACCAGGGTTGGGGTCCTGCCATGTCTGGCCAGCGTCCGCTGGCTGTCCCATGCCTTGCCTCAGAAGCTGGCTGGCAGGGAGCTCCCCTGCGACACAGGGGCATGGGTAAATGGGCACCTGCAGCCTCCCTCGAGGCCTGGCAGACTTTATGCAGACTTGGTGCTCCCCTTTGTCCTTGCGTCCCTGCGCCGATGGCTGCAGCACAGCACCGGCATGAAGGATTGTTCCGGGGGGAGCCTCAATGACCCCATGGCGGCCTGCTTGGGTCCCTGTGAGCCACATCTCTGCTGCTGGGCTTTGCTGGCCATGGTGCTAGAACAGAGAGTGCAAGGAGGAGCTTCTTGCCTTTCTCCCCTTCCCACTGCGGCTCTGCTTGCTTTCTCAGATCGAGCAAGCTCAGGTGCGAGATGTGGGGAGGTACACGTGCGAGGTGTCCAGCCACCGGGGCCGGTCAGAAAGGCACTACAACCTGAACGTGTGGGGTAAGAGCTCTGTTTTCCATCCTGCCTTACCTCGGCTGCAGATGGAGTTGGGTGGGGGCAAGGATATTCTGTGCTATCTCTGGTACACATCAGCAATCCAACTTTGTGGCCTCTCGGCCCAGTGTCAGCCCCCTCATTATTAATCGTGCAACATCATGTGGTCTCCTCTGAGAATACCCTTGAAAACCAGATGTTCCTTGTCCAGAGCTGGAACTGATTGTGAGGGGTGTTGAGTGCCCATCCTTGGTTTGGGGTGGGAGCTGGGGGTATTCAGGTCTCCTGAAATACTGGCCCTGTGCCTGTACATTTGAGATGTAACTTGCAGAGATGGAGAAACAACTTCACCCACCCCGGCCTGACTTGGGGCTGGATGACATCCACACAAGCCTGTCATCACTGGTGGTCTTCTGGCTCCACCAGGGCCATGTTCATCCTGGGATGGCTGTTAAGCTCAGAACACCCTCCTTTGTCATTGTACCTGTGGCAGGGAATTATATCTGTTTTATAGTCCCTAAAATATGTCTTGTTCTAAAGTACACTTAATGCCCTTCCGAAAGCCCTTGTTCAGTTCTTCAAAGACGCGTGTACGTGTGCAACCACACAAAGTCCACAGCCTGTTCCTAACACACCAATGATTTTCAAGAGGTCCGATCTGCTATTACTACCTAATGGGGTGTGTGTGTGTGTACACTTGCAGGGTGGAAGTGCCAGAATTGAGGTTGATTTGCACACCTCTCATGTTGTCTTAGATTTCATCATCAGTCCTATTGTTTTCCTCCCGTATTCTGTGCCCAGGAGGGCTGATGCTCAGATAACAAATACTGCCTTGGTATTTTGTTTTCACCTCTTTGTTCTGCGTATGTGGCCCCAGGCCTTCTTGAAAGGATGTCATTCAAAGCCAGCTCTTGGTCTTTTCTGTGGTGCGGTTTATATCTGGGGAACCAAACCCAGAGCAATAAAGAAGACAAGCATCCATGAATTGAGGGAGCCCAGTATCAGGTGCCCGATTTTACCCAGTACTTGGCGTTACGGAGTACTTTGTACTCTCAGAGCACAGCTCCACTTCCCATTTCAGGGTGCCCCAGCACCCAGGCGCCTTGCTCCCAATTCCTGCCCTTCTGGCCAAAATTGCCCTGTTAGCCAGGTAATAGCAAACCAAGCCTGGCCCCCAGCAGGCTCGTTAGCCATTGGGTACCCTGGGTGGAAGACCATGTCCTGGTGCTCAGGGCTGGTCTCTTCTCTCCTCTCCTCTCTGGCACAGTTCCTCCCTCGTTCTCTTCGGAAGAGCCGGCCGTGCTGTCCGTGAGGGAGGGGCAGTCTGTCCGGCTGTCCTGCGAGTGCAGCGGCATCCCCTTCCCCACCCTGACCTGGAAGAAGGATGGTAGGGGCATGTTCAATTTTTCCCTCCCATCCCCCCAACACAGGAACTGACACCACCCCAGCCCTCGTCCCGCCCAGCTGGAGCCAGCGGTGCTGAGCCCGGGGGGTGGGCTCTGGAGCAGCTGTGCATGGATCCAGATCTGCTCAGGGCATGGCTTGGTTTTGCCCCATGTTATCTTGTGTCCCAGAGGGCAAGCGGCCCCTGCAAGTCCAGCACAAAAGCAGCCACTGGGATATCTCCACAGAGATGCTGCAGTGCAGCTCTGGTCCAAGCACCTGTAGAGCAGTGCATGGGAAGCTGCTATCCTCGGGGACCTAAGCGGGGGGGTCCTTGTGTTTCCTTTCTGTCCTCCACCATCAGGGGAGCCGATCTTGGTTGACTTTGGGGGCCCAGAGCTCATCTCTGCAGGCGGGAGGCTGATGTCCATAGAGAAGGTGCGGACGGCGGATGCGGGATCGTACACCTGCGAGTGCAGCAACGCCGCTGGCCGTAGCAGCCAAGAGCACCGTCTGGAGGTGCACGGTGAGCCAGGCAGGGGCTGGGCGAGGCGGCGGCACCCAGCTCCCCTCACCTTTGCCAGCGGGGTGCAGTCCTCATGCTTCACCTCCGAGCAGGCCATGTTGGGCTCGGGGTGTAACCTCTGCCAGCTGCAGCCCCGCACTGATGACGGAAGGCAGCTGTGACCTGCAAAATTCGGTGCTGCCCTGGTAAGGAGCCAGCGCAGTTCCAGGGGGACTCTCTGGCCCTAGGTAATGGGAAGATGTTAGCGTTTCGAAGACAACGGGTGAGCACTGAAGCTCACCCCAGAAGCCCGATTGCCCCGGTGCCTGGCAAAGCTAGTAGGCTGGGCTTGTCGGTTCAGTTCAGTCGCTCCCTGCAGCCAGTAGTCTCCTGTCTGAGACCCAGAAGGACCTCAAACCTGCCAGGTCCAACGACCATGTCTGCCCTGTGTTCCTCTCCCTGCAGCACCACCGAAGATCAAAGGTGGCACCCGGGAAGGGCCAGAGAAGACCTCTGTGGTCAGAGGTGGTGAGAGGAGGCTGGAGTGTGAGGCCACGGGAACACCACCACCGACGGTGACCTGGGTGAAGGACGGGCAGCCCGTGGTGAATGGGGAGGGCCTTCTCCTTCAAGACCGTGGGTGGACACTGCATATTCAGGAGGCACAAGTCGCCCACGCGGGACGCTACACCTGCCTAGCAGAGAACGCAATGGGACAGGCGGAGAGAGGGTTTGATCTTGCGGTGTATGGTATGGACGTGCTGCTGTTTCTGGGGTCGTGGAGGAGATGAGCATGACAGTAGGGGGCCCGGGGCTGTTGTTATGTCCTGGCAACTCCACTAGGTATTTGCTAGGCCAGTAGATGTGAAGTAGCAAAGGTCCTTGAATGGGAAAAGGCTGAGTCTCACAAGCTCCAAGTGTGCTGATTGCACTGGCTGCCCCATCAGTTAATGGTGGGAGGTTTAAAATCACGAGGCAGGGTGGGACAGCAAGGAGCCAAGCCATACATTTTCCACGGACCTGTGGCAGACGCCGTGGGCCAACATGTGTTAGAGCGAAGCAGTCGAGCTATCTGGGGGAGTGTGGAGAATCTGACTGGTCGTGTGCACTTGTTGCACCTATAAATGCACCCTCAGAGGTGCAAATAATTTGTGTTCTTATACGATGACGGGCTCTGTGGTGCACAGTGACTTGCTCTGGGTCTGGGCTTTGCAGCTGCAGGAGATGCAATAAGGTTTTCTGAGTACAACTCTTTGGGGCCTCATGGGATCTGACCTGATCGCTTGAGGGCAGGGACAGGCTGGATATCTGCGATGACCCCTTTGCTCTTGCCGTGCTGCCGTGGAGACCGTGAACGAAGCCTCCTCTCTCTTGTCTCTCTAGTTCCCCCAGAGCTGGTTATGGGGATGGACTCGGTGACCAATGTCACTGTCCCTTTGCACGCCCCCCTGATGCTGATCTGCGAGGCCTCTGGCATCCCGCCCCCAGCAGCCACCTGGCTCTGGGAGGATGCACCTGTCATCCCCGGGGAGCGGATACACCTGCTCTCAGGTGAGCAGTAAGGAACGTGGTACCGGTCCGTCACCCCTGTTGAGTTAGCCCTTCTGGGATAGCCACAGCAGAGTCGCTTAGTCCCCGTGTAGACCACCCGTATAGAGAGTTGCACCCTAGGCTTGCGTTGGGGGATGGAGTATTACAACCAGGCGTGATGTGTCTTGGCAATCTCAGCTGGCCACATTTCCGAAAGAAACAGTGGAGGATGCCTGAGAGCAGCCGTGTGCAGATAGATTTGCCATCCAGTCAGGAGGAAGAAGTGGTGCTCTGCACTCCCTTACCCGGCTGTAACGTGGCGGGGGCCGGAGAGCACGCTGGTCCATGTTGACCCCTCCCACGGGTTCATGTGACGGTGGGGGGTACCAATGCCATGGTGAACATCCCTCCAGGTGCTCTCTGAGCATTGCTAGGCCAGGACAGATGAATCGGGATGTTGCCTATATGTTCTTTGCCTTTCACTTCCAGGTGGTTGGGCTCTGAGGCTGACCCACACGCAAGCCCAAGACGGCGGTCTCTATTCCTGCCTGGCTAGCAATGCAGCTGGGGAAGCCAGGAAGGATTTCGGTGTGGAGGTCCTAGGTAAGGACAGACCCAGGAATCTGGTTCGTGGTTCTAGGATCTGTTTCCCGTTCTTTCCATCCGTTCAACCTCAGTTTTTCTACAGGGCTACAAAGGGGGATTCTGCACCGTCCCTAAATCCCACACACAGAGTTGAGGTTTTGCAATGTGGCCATTTATGTGCTGCGTTCCCAGAGTCCTCTGCTCTCTGATGCCTGAGGCGACTCTTTAGGAGGCAGTCGCTTGTTCTGCTCGGGTCAGCTGGGCTCGTGGCGAGAGAACCACCCTGCCTCCCATGCTCGCTTTGTCTTTCTAGTTCCTCCCAGCATTGAGAACGAGGACAAAGAGGAGAGCGTTAAAGTGCCCGAGGGTCAGTCTGTCAACTGGTCCTGCATTGCTACAGGTGAGTGGCGCTGGGCTGGAAAAAAGCAAGAGGTGGTTTTATTTACAGACCCCCTGGAGGATAATTGAGGGGTAAAGACTGGATAATACCGTTCATGCGAGACAGCCAACCTCAGTTCTTCATGGTTGGGGCAGAGCGAGCAACCAGCTAGTGGTGTGTGTACCTGGATCACTCATTTCCTCCGAGTCCTCCATGAGCTTTGGTTCAGCTGTGTCGTTGCGGTGGTTCAGGGCAGCTGGGGAGTTATTGCTGAATTGGGTCTGGGGGGTGCTTTGGGTGGCGGGAGGGCCCGCTGGTGGTAGACCCTGTTCCTGTATTGAGTTTTCCTTTCCCTGGATGGCTCATGCAGCATCCCAGTGCTTGAGGCTGCCTCCTTAAGTGCCCCTGGAGATCCTGATGGAAAGCTTCAGAGCTGTGCCCCAGCCTCTGCCTCCTCTGCAGGCTCCAGAGCACGGGGCTGCCTGGCTCCAGAAGTGCTGTGCACGCAGCGGAAAATCTCGTGCTGAGGCTGAGTTGTGCTTTTTCACCAGTTTTCCCTTTCAACCTACAGGCAATCCTAAGCCAAAGATCACTTGGCTGAAAGATGCCCGCCCTTTGCTCCCTGGGGAACCGTACTACATCTCACCAGACGGATCGGTGCTGCAGATAAACCAAGCCCCACCTGCCAGCGCTGGCTACTATACCTGCGTGGCCTCCAACTCCATGGGTGATAAAACCAAGCACTATCTGCTCGGCGTTCTAGGTAGGCGGGGAGCTGGAAAGGCCGTGGCCGTTTTCAGAGGGGGAGAGAAGTCGACTGCAAGATATCACTACTGCTTTGGGCTTCTTTTATGGTCTGGTCCAGGGAGGTGCTGAGCACTTGCAGTTCCTAGTGGGGAGGACAGTCGGTGATTACCTTGCCTATATTCCAGATGCAGCTAGGCTTGGAGTGACTGTATCTATCTGGTAGCTGTTGGCTAGGGTTTCTGTGACCACTAGTGTCATGGGGACTAGAGCTACCTCCAGAATTGCTTTATAAAGCACCCGTCCATTGCCAAGTGTGCACAGGGTCTAGGAGATGCTGCGTGGTCAGCGGTCAGCTCTGAGGAGCTGAGCTCGTTGCATGCTGTGGTGGGTGGCGGGAGGCACTGCATCGCTCCAGCTGTGATGGGGAACACATGTCAGTCTCAGAAAAAGGACGGGGGGTCTCTTCTTTCTTTCCATAGTTAGCCCCACCTTTCCTGGGGCAAGCCTTGAGGACACCATTGAAGATGTTACCATAGTCATCCATAACCCCGTATCCCTGATCTGTGAGGCCCTGGCCTATCCTGCCCCTACTATCACCTGGCTGAAGGATGGGGCTCCTCTCCAAGCCTCTACAAATGTCCAGTTTCTCTCTGGTAATTTTTGCTAACATTGCGCAGCCCCCTTGTGTGCGCTTGCCTGGACCCTGGGCAGAGAGATGCAGGGATGGAGGATCAGTCACAGAGCCTCTCCCGGGCGTGGGGTGTGGATCTGATTGCATGACCAGAGTTTCTAGGGTGGGGGAAAGCAGAGGTCTTAGACCCAGTGCCACCACGTATGGGTCTGTGCAGGTCGGCTGGGTCTTCTGAGGAAGCCGCCCCGCTGCTGCCCAGGTGGAGGAAGATCAGTCTGTAGCCCTGGGAGTGCTAGTCCAGATGATTCACCTCCCTGTTTCTCAGTGTGAAGATGGAGGGCTGCTCTCAGCATCTTCACGGGACTTTTCTCATCCCCTGCCCAGGTGGCCACAGGCTCCAGATTCTGAATGCCCTGGAAGAGGACGCGGGCAGATACACCTGTGTTGTCACCAATGAGGTTGGGGAGGCCAGGAAGAGCTCCGCAGTGAGGGTCCTCGGTTCGTAACAAGCTCCATCCTCAAGTGCTTTGCCAAAGACCATTAGAGAGGCATCCCGGTCCCCTTTGATCACTGCTTAGCTCCAACCTGTTTCACAACTGGGGTGCCCTTAGATGTATGCAGGGGGTGTGAATGGCCCACAGCTCTTTTTGGAGTAATGTGTTAGCTCGAGACAGAGTCCCTGCATGTTGCAAGCTCTAGATGTTCTTGGGGTAAGCTTTCTGCATGCCCCCTCCCCTTCCCTGGGCAGTGCTGTTGCTGCCACACGTTTGCTTTATGGACATGCTGAGAGCACTCCTTTAGTAATGTCTGGCTGCTCCCCAATCTCCTGCCCACACTGAAGAGCCAGCTGGCTGCACGCCATGGTCTTATGGTTATATCTACCCTCAGACCTCAGCCGGTTGTAAAGAGCTCTCTGCTATGGCACGGGCAGGGTACAGTACTGGCACTGCTCAGGGCATGTTTAGCCTTGAGTTGTCTGCTCTGCCCTGTTTGCCCCAAGTTGGGGATTTCCGTGGCACCTGCCAGCTGTTGTGCATCCTTGTCAAAGCGGTGGCACTGAGTAGGAGGCATGCCCAGGAAGGAGGAGACCACTGCCACCTTGTCCTCATTGTACTTGTGTCTTCTGGCTCCTAGTTCCACCTTGGATTGCCAAGGACGGGCACTCGGGGGAATACGCCATGGAGGAGGTGAAGACCAAGGTCAACAGCACCGTGACATTGGAGTGCAAGACCTGGGCTGTGCCCAAGCCAGCCATACAGTGGTTCAAGGACGGGCAGGTGGGGCTGCGAAGGAACAGACGGGGACTGCTGGGGAGGGGTGGACGCCTGCCAGAAATAACAGGAGGGGACCCGAGGCCGGGAGCACTGGAACCGCTTTGCGTTGGGCCCTTCATGTTGCAGGGCAGAGGACTCCACAAGGCCTTATTGCAGCGCATCCCAGGCAGCTCTCCTCATCCCATCAGGCTGCTGGTGGGAAGAGCAGACAGGGCCACGGGATACGCAGCCGGGTGGTCCTTCCCAGAGCGGGGAGCTGCTCCACAGCTGGGTGCTCTGAGTTGCCGTAACTCTGCCTGGGCACCGAGGGGTGAATAAACCCGAGGTTGCAGGGACGGGATAATTCTTGGATCTGCAGTTTATTTTAATTCAGATTCATAATTGTGTCCTGAACTGCATGAAATAACGTGGTTTGACTGAGAGCCCAGGCTAACGGGGAAGAGAAGAGCCATTTGCAGCCAGTTGGGAAGGGAAGGGGCCTGTTTTAAGGTTTGGAGTCTGGATTTTCTTTCCGGATGCTGCATTTTTTCAGCAGCTGTCTCAAGGCTGTAGGGGTGTTTTAACTTTCCTCTTCTCTTGCCTTGTGGGGTGGGGCATCTCTTCACCAGCTCCTGGGGAGGGACTCGCATCTCCAGACTCTCAGCGATGGGCAGATTATACAGATCAGCTCCGCCGGTGTCTCTGATGCTGGGCGCTACACCTGCATTGCTACCAACCCGGTAGGCGAAGACAGCAAGGACTTTGCTGTGCACGTTCAAGGTGGGTGGCTCCTCACAGAACAAGGCTGTCTGGGCTGAACGAAGCAGGAAGCAAGATCTTGGAAGAGAGCTGGCCCTGAGAAGAACGGGAGAGGGCAGCTAGTGGTGAGGGTGGGGAAATGAGCAGTGGTGCTATAATGTTTCAACCACCGGCAAGTGAGAGCCCCTTTTCCACGGGAAGGACAGGTAGTGCTCACCTGAGCTTGTGTTCGGGTCTCTGCTGGGAATCCCTGGGGGACAAACAATCATAGCGAAGTGGGGCTGGAAGGGCCCTCTGGAGGTCATCGAGTCTGGTCCCCTGCCTGAGGCAGGACCAGCCCTATTCAAGCCATCCTATACAAATCCATAATTTAACCTCTTTGTGAAGCTACCGTCAACCCTGACATCACGCCTGAATCTGCTATGGGGAAAGCAGGGGGCGACCACAGTGGCCAATGTCTTGCTTCTGTAAAAGGCTGTGAATATACACTCGAGCGGTCCCAGGTAGAGGGCCAAGCCTCCTGCTACAGGGGAAGGCACACTCCCACCCACCTCTATGGGCACCCCCAGCGCAGGGGTGCTGCAGGCTGGGGTGGGCGGGTGCTTTGGAGGGCTGGGCAGGGCAGGGCAGGGCGCTGTGCCATCAGCGCTGCAGCCCCAGGATCCTGTCCTGCTCGGGCTGTCCGTGTGCTCTGCCAGGTCCTTCCACCAGCATGGCGCTGATGGCTGAGGCCATGTCTTTCCCAGTGCCCCCCCTGTTCCAGAAGCAGGGCAATGCCAATGCGGCCCTTGAGATCCGGTACCGGGAGGAAGACTGGGACGGCGAGGTGACAGAGCACCGGCAGGTGGTGGTCAACTCCCCAGCCTCCCTCTACTGCGACACGAATGCCATCCCACCCCCCACGCTCACCTGGTCCAAGGATGGAGAGCCCCTCTCCACTGTGGAAGGGGCCGTGATGCTGCTAGGTAATGAGTTTGTCTTGCTGACACGACTTCGGTGAGAGCTTCTTTTAGCCACTCGGCATCTGCTGGGGTTTCCGGGTAGAGAAAGTACCACGAGGAATCCGGTGTGCCAGGGGTTCCAGCTGTGTCGCTGTGAATCCCGTGGGCTGTGGCTCTCCCCTCCACTTCTCTGTGTGGACAGGGGTTCCAGGTGTATCCCAGTGATGCGCCTCTGCTGTGTTTTAATGGATGCGCCAGGTGCAAACCCAGGGCCCTTGTTGGGCTGGGGGATGCTCTGGATGAAACACCTCTGCCCTCCTGGTACTTCAGGGGCGTGCTGCCACTCTGACATCCTCCGTCACCTGGATGACCACAGCAGGAGCTGTGCGCAGAATGGCGACAGACATGGGACCCCATTCCTCCAGTGATCTCCCTGCCCAGCCATGTGGCCTTTTTAAACAGCCCTCTCCTCCCTTGTGACAATCCGCTTAATTGCTCTATAGTATTGAGTGCTATATAGTTTGAGTGCTATGTGGAGGCCACATACAGATGGAGGTAGCTTGCATAGTGGTTCACTGGCTCATGCCCAGAGCTGTTGGCTGTCAGGGGAGGCATTAGCATGGCCTGACAGTGCAAGGGAGCATGGACCGTCGCTGGCACAGAGGGCATGGCCGTGCACGGAGGATGCCAGCCCACAGAGCAGCTTCCCTCTCACTAGAAGGCTGCCAGTGTAGCACCTCTCTCTGCCTCTTCCCCCAAGCCCACCCTGTCTCTCTGTCGTGCAGCAGGCGGACGCGTCCTGCAGATCCCCGCGGCCACGGCAGAGGATGGTGGGAGATACACGTGTGAGGCGGCCAACGAGGCAGGCGAGGACCGCTTGCACTACGAGCTGGCAGTGCTGAGTGAGTACCAGGGTGGCACCTGGCGATGATGTCCATAGTCCAGGCGACTTCAAAGAGGTGGTTATTATTGCCTCTGGGTGCAGGGAGGAAGAGGTGAGAGGCGTGGACTCAGAGTAATCATAGGGAGCAGACCCGGCAGGTCCCCAGTGGCTTAGTTCATGGGACTTCTTGCAGGGATTCCCTTCAAGGGAATTCAAGCACTTTCCCAACTGGACAACAACATCCTGTCCCCATTTCCAGTTACTTTCTAGGCTGTGTGTTAGGAGCACAGGCCTGGATCATGGGCTTAGCTGCCTGTGAGAGGCAGAGGAGCTGAGGCTGGAGCCAGTGGCTGGTGCATGGGGGATGCTGCCTGGTGGGGAGTGAGAGGCAGGCGTGGGGAGGTGGTTTGTCTGTCCCGTGCTGGGGGCACCTCCAGCCTTGGTGCCTCAGGTACAGACATGGAGCAAATGTGCGCTCTCCCCCTGCGATGCTTCCTCCACGTGGCTGCGTTCCCTGAACCTGAGCGGACACAAGCGGGTCACACAGTCTAAGAGCAGGGTATCTTGGGGTCTCCTCCTGGCTCTGTGCTAGAGCAGGGGGGCGCCTTGCTGTCACTGCCAGTACCCAAGGGAGATGGCATATCTGCAGTGTGCTCACGGTGAGGAGTGAGGTGGGTTAAGGCTGAGCGATAAGGGAGCACATGGGCAAGGAGGGATGTCGCTGGCTGCGCTTGATCGAGACTAACAACTCCTTTCTCCCATGGGGAGGAAGAGCTGATGGTAGGGCTGAGAGCTGAGCGTTTCACGACTAACTGGTTCTGCTTGTCCCCTCTGCCCCAGCTCCCCCCGTTATCCAGGGGACCACAGAGGAGCTGGTGGAAGAGGTGACAGCACTTGCTAACAGCACGGCTCACCTGAAGTGTGAGGCTAGCGGGAACCCATCACCCACCATGTCCTGGTTCCAGAACAACCTTCCCCTCCATGCCGGGCCACGGCACCAGATCCTGGAAGATGGCCAGCTCCTTCGGGTGAGCTGGTGGTACCAGAAAATAGCTGCTCTGATCTTGCCTGCTGCCATTGCAAGGGGTAGTGGGCAACAGCTCAGTTGAGTGTGATGGCCCATGTCTGGGCTTCCTGCAGGCTCCAACCATGGGCACGGTGGCCATCCTGCATTGTCCGGCAAGCTGACCTAGTGGGGCTCTCTGCTTTTCCTTGGCAGGTGGCTGCGGCACAGGTGAAAGACGCTGGCAACTACATGTGTGTGGCGAAGAATCAGGCAGGCTCTGCAGAGAAGCTCTTTGCTCTCGTGGTTCAAGGTGAGTAGTTAGCGTGGACCCTTCAGCCCTGCCAGTCCTTCAATAATTAATCCATGCGGCCATCCAATCTCTCGCTGCACCCAGTGAGGTTGTTTATAGCCATTGGTTCATCCTTGCCTTGATATGCAGGGAGGGACATTTTAAATACTCTGTTACATTTTCCCTTTGGTCTTGGGGGGCTCAGTCCCGCCAAGGATAGTGGGAGCCAATCCAGAAAGCATCAGCACGATCATCGATAGCAGCGTCTCCCTCATTTGTGACGTCCAGTCGCATCCTGCCCCTGAGATCACCTGGTACAAGGACGGTCATGCCCTGCTGCCCAGCGAGGAGGTCTCCATCATCCCAGGTGTGTAAAGCTGGGCAGGTGAGAGCCCAGACTGGTTCGTAAGGCAAAGCCCTTTCCAACAGGGCAGGGTAGGGCAGGCTGCTGCTGCTCAGGGGCAGGCTGCATTTCTTAACATATTTAACTGCCCTGGTATCTGATGCAGCATGTGAAGAGCTTCAGGCTGGGATTTTCCAGAGTGTCTGAATCCCTAAGGCTCCTTTGGGCATCTCGGCCCCAAACTCACCAAGTGGAGAGAGACCTATACCAACCAGCAGTGGAGGAGGTTCTCCTATCACTGTACACTTGGAAGAATAAGCCACTGCTTCCTTAGGCACTTATTTGTAGGCAGCCTCTGGGCTCTGGCCTGCAAGGGCTCTGTCACTGGGATCCCCCCTTGAGTGCTGCATAAAGGAAATTTTTATTATGAATCCAGTGCTGTGTGGAGAATGGGCTGCTGGGTGGATGTGGCCAAACACAAACCTCAGGACCTAGTGACAGGAAGAGACAGTCAGTGAGCCCCTCTCTGCTAGCTTTTCCTTTTTCCAGGCTCTCAGATCCTACAGATCCCCCGAGCCCAGATGTCCAGCGCAGGGGAGTACATGTGTGTGGCACTGAATGCTGCTGGCAGAGATGAGAAGCAGTTTCTTCTCCGCGTTCATGGTAAGCAAGGCGTTCCCAGCCTCCGGACCCTGGCTGCCTGGTGCACCATCAGCCAGCCTCTTCCCCTCAGCTTTCCAGCCTCTGGTCCGACCAGAAGAGCCAAACGTACAGTGTAGAAACCAGAGTCCCTAGTGTCAGGTATGGATCTTCAGTCTCCAGCCTGCCTCCTTGCAGACGCGTCGGCTCACAGTACAACGTGGGGTGGGCCAGTAGCAGTTTCAGTGTTGGTTCTCCCCTGGGAGAGAAATTTCTCTGTTCATGAGTTGATACCAATGGTGTTTCCAGGTTCTGAAGTGCCCTCTCTGGGAAGGTGGAGATCAAAGCTATAGGAAGGGATGGGATCAGCTTGATGGGGTATTTTCTAATTACTGAGGCTGTACACAAAGAGCTACACCTAGTTGCTAGTGTAGAAGTAGGGTCCTTTGGGAGGTGACCTCAGTGCTGGCATATCTGTTTCAGCGCTATGCTCTACGAGTGATGCTCCATGTGTCTTTGACATATCCCTATGGAGAAGAATGTCATAGGGCCTGCGTTGGTGTCCCTGCTTGCACCAGCCTGCAATGGGATAAGTGCACAACTTGCACATGGGTGGATGCACCTGGAAGCCTTCTGGAAACTGGCTCTGTGTTTCTCCTCCCACCATAGCTTTTGTTTGCATGCTTTATACACTGGAAGAGCTCGTGCAGGTGATGGAGAAGGTGCTATTCAGGGACACGTGTGTTTCCATGAAGGGTTTGGTATCCGCATTTTCTGTGGGTGTGGATGACTTCCAGGGAGCTCTGACTGACCCCATGGAAAGGCTGATTCCTTCTGTAGGAAGCGTCGTTCCTCACCTGCCAGCAGTACCAGCTCCTCTTGTCTGTGTGTCCCTTTCCAAGTGCCTCCCACCATCAGGCAGCCCCCCGAAGGCCTGCAGGATGTCGTGGTGGTGCGTGTTGGAGAGACTGCAGTTCTGCAATGCGAGACCAATGCTCAGCCGGAGCCTGTGGTCACCTGGTACAAGAATGGGCACCAGCTGGGCCTTGGGAATGGTGCTCGGGCCCTGCAGAAGGGGCAAAGGCTGGAGATAGAGAATGCCCAGGTAAGGCCGGCTGCGCCTAGGGAGCCCTTTCCTCTCAGCTGGGCTCCACGTGCAAGATGCCGACCACTGCCTCCTCCCCCAGGTGTCAGATAAAGGGCTCTACAGCTGCAAGGCCACCAATGTGGCTGGAGAGGCAGAGCAGGCCTTTGTGCTTGCCATCCAAGGTAAGGCCTCAGAGGGAGGGCCTGCTCCCTCCCGTCCTGGCTGAGGGCTGGCACGGGCCGCAAAGGGGAGGCAGGTTGGGATGGAGGTCAAGCGCAGATTTGGGGTGGCCGACAGGACAGTAGCTGCATCGTGCATCAGGCCTGTCTCTAGTCCCTCCAGCCCAAGCAGAGGGAGTTAACTTGTCCCCAGAGCTTGTCAGCAAGGGGAAGGATAGAGAAAGCATTGGGCATTGTCCACTTAAGCTCTGCACTGATGGGTGGATTCCTGGCTCTGTTGCTGTATGTGGCACTGGAGCAGTCACCTCCACCACTGTGCCTCGGTTTCCCCACCCATGCAATAATCCCAGCTTGGGGTGTAAAGCCAAGGGGGCCCTATATGAGTTTCTGTGTGTGAGCTGTTAGTGCTTGTGCTGTGTGAATGGGAGCCTGGGCACACCCCAGCGGTGCCTGGTGACCAGCAGCCCCCATGGTATCGACTCCCTGGGCTTTCTGTTTTGCTCCCAGTTCCCCCGAGCATTGAGAACCCACAGCAGGAGACCATTGACAGTGCTGCAGGAAACCTCCTCATCCTAACCTGCAATGCAGTCGGCGTGCCCCCTCCGGCCATCACCTGGTTGAAGGACGGGTCCCCGCTTGGTATGGGAACAGTGCCTGGTGGGTGTGGTGGGAAGGATGGGTCTTAAACACAGTGCGTGCAGCAAGGTCTTCTCAAGGGCAGGGGGTGGCACGTGCTTCCCAGCTGTGGCATCAGCTCCAGCTCTAACCTTGAGCCAGTCTTTGAACCGCACTGTGCCTTAGTGTCCTCATTTCCAAACTGGGGATGTTGTAGTTTCCAGACTCATAGTGGGTGAGTTCTTCCTGTGAAGTGCTCTGAGGTCTGTGACAGGATGTCAGTCTCAGAAAGATACAAGTCCCTGTGTGCACGTCTACATGTGATGCTTTAATGCATATTCACCTAAGTTAATGCTTATTAGAAATGGTGACTATAGGCTATTTGCACCTAAATTTGATACCTACAAATGCAGGTATTGACTTTAGGAGCAAATAGTTAAAGCACATACATGCACATGTAGACGCGTTAAAGTGCATTAATGCTGTGTATGTGGACTGACTTGGGACTAATTTTAGTCCCAAGTCAGTCCACATGTAGTGTTAATGGACTTTCATGCCTGCACATGTAGAAGCCTGCCTAAAGCCTCTTAATACGCATTAAGCTAATGCACATTAAATTTCAGTGTGCTTAAATGCATGTGTAGACATGCCTTGTATAATATGAATGCAGGCACCGTTCATATGACCTGGCCCTGCTTAGGTTTGCCCTGGCCTTGCTAGGGTTTCTGCTGGCTCTTCTGGATGCTTCTGGACTGGGTGATTTATTCCCCAGGGGCAGTGCTTTGAGTTCAAGGCCTGACGGGGTTGTCTTCCCACTTCAGAGAGCAGCGCCGAGTGGGGCGTGGTGTCCCGAGGGGGACAGCTCCAGATCAGCTCCCTGCAGCTGTTCCACGAGGGCCGTTACACCTGCCTGGCGCAGAGTCTGGATGCGGAGGCACGCAAAGATTTTATTGTGTCCGTGCAAGGTTGGTCTGGCAGGGCTGGGTGGATGCATGGGTTGCTCCGTAGGCATCAGGGCAGTGTGGGGTCAGTGGTCTTGGCCTCCTCAGCATGTGGGAGGTTGCAAAGAGAGCTGGTAAGTTTGCACCTCTCCAGTCGCATTCTTTGCTCCATCCAGTGGCGCCAAGAATCCTGGGGGCAGGTGTCCCCAGCGAGCACAGTGTCCCGGAGGGCCGAGGGGTGAGACTGGACTGTGAGGCGAAGGGACAGCCAGAGCCGGAGATCATGTGGCTGAAGGATGGGAGGCCGCTGGAGCTGCATGATGCCCCTCGCCTGTGGTAGGCCCGGTGATGGGGCAGGTGGGGCCTGGCTGGGCACTGATGCACGTGCCACTCCAGTGGCCAGCTCCAGCCGGGCTGAAGCCTGCTGCTGGGGCTCCTTTAGCTCTAGGGGGCTTGTGCATTAGATGCAGAGAAGCCCAGGTTGACTGCCTTTGTGTGGGTGGGTCATGGGGGATACCTCAACTCACTGAGCCTCCCATCTGCCTGTGTACAGGCTGTCTCCTGATGGGAGCTCCCTGCTCCTGGAGGGCTTGCAGGCCTCTGACTCAGGGGCATACACCTGCCTGGCTCAGAGCAGTGCTGGCGAGGACACCAAACTCCACACACTGACTGTCCTGGGTGAGTGATGCATCCCCATGGTGCTGGTAGGGGGAGGGAGCGAGTGTGTATCAGGCCATGAAATCCCAACTTCTGGCTTTGTGGCAGAAGCCCCCACCCCTGCCCAGGACCCTCGTTCCCTCTGCTACCTCCCAGCTGGGGGCTCAGGGGCTGGAGAGGGGAGGTCTGTGTATCCACGTGAAAAATGTCTCCTTCCCGCCCCCCCAGTGCCCCCTTCCATCGAGAGAGGCACCAATGACTCCACGGTCCTGAGCAGCATCCCCCTGGGGCTGGTTACCATGGAGTGCCCGGCCAGGGGCTCCCCTCCCTTGCAGATCAGCTGGCTGAAGGATGGCCTGCCCCTCCCGCTGTCCCACCGGGTGAGCCTGCTGTCCGCAGGGCGAGCCCTCAGGTGAGAATGCAGAGGCCCAAGGCACCTTCCGCAGGCATAGCTCAGCTTCTCAAGTCTCTATATGAAGTTTTCCCCCAGCTCAGCTTCATGCCAGTTGTGCCTGCCTGGCTCTCGCTGACCTGTTCCGGAGTTGGTGGAGTTGTAAACTCCCAGGGGCCTAATCTGCAGAGGTGCTGAGCACCCAGCACTAAGCCCAGCTGGGGCTCTGTGCTTGGCAGAAGCCATTGCCTGCCATGTTACATGGGAGTGGCTTCGCCAGGCCTGGGGCTGTGTTGTGAATTGATCCCAGCCTCCCTGTGTGGGGACAGGGTCTCCCAGGTGCAGGTCTCGGATGGGGGAATCTACACCTGCGTTGCCTCCAGTCCGGCGGGGGTAGCCGAGCAGAGCTTCGCCCTCCAGATACAGGGTATGAAGGGACCTGACCCTGCAACTGGGGAAAGCAGAGCTGGGAAGGGGCCAAGATGGACCAAAACACCAAGGGAGTGGTTTGCCAACCAGAAAGAGGGTGGAGGGGGACTGGGGAAATGGAGGGGGAGGGGTTGCACGGAAGAAAAGGGCAGGAGATGGAAGAAAGATGTGGGGAGGGAGGAGTAGGTTGGCTGCAAATCAGAGGATAGGGAAGGTGGGGTCTTGGCTGCGGGAGGGGAAATGCTTCATGCGGGGGACCTGCCATCACCTGGACAATGAAGATCCTTTCCAGCCTGACTTCTCTCTGGCTGGGCCATGACAGGAAAGCTGGATGGAGCAGCAGGTCTCTGTCTGCTCCTATTCAGAGGGCGTAGGAGAGGAAGGGTGCGTGGCAGGAGCGGCCTGCCAGGGGTGGTGTGCTGGCGGTTGTTTGGGGACTGTTGGTCCCCTGTGCAGAGCAGCGTGCCGCCCTGAGCAGGCCATTCGGATGCAGGTCCCCGGCCAGACCAGCCACCGCATAAGCTAGAGAGCCCTTGGACGCTGCCCGGCTCCAGAGACCTGCTGTGGCTGGGTCCGTCCTACTGGACTTTCCAGCCTGCAGGCACACGGCAGTAGTGGGCAGCAGGCAGCTTATCTGGGAGGAGATCCCCTGTTTGTGTGGACACCGGGCAAAGCCTTCCCCACCCCCAGGAACAGACTCTGGTTGCTTCTGGTCCCCCCAGTTCCCCCAGCCCTGGAGCCCTCCGAGAGCAGCGAGGACCTGACGGCAACCCAGGGCACGGCGGTGACCTTCACCTGTGAAGCCAGGGGCTCGCCGTTCCCCACCCTGTCCTGGCTGAAGGACGGCGAGCCCTTGAGCTGGCAAAGCAACCTGGTCCCCAGCAGCCAGGGCACGCAGCTGTCGCTGGAGGCGGTACAGCCGAAGGACTCAGGCGTGTACTCGTGCGTTGCCGTGAACGAGGCCGGCGAGGCCAGCAGACACTTCCACCTCTCTGTCATGGGTGCGTGCTCTGGCTTTCCCCGGGGAAAACAGGGAGAGGGTGGGCTGAGGGCCCTTGGCATGGCTGATTTGGGTGAATAGACTGGAGGAAGGGGATGGTGAAGAGGCTGCTCTGGTCAGTGCGGGCATGAGCGGGGGCCCAGGTGGGGCTGGGGATAGCCACAAGGATGACTATGACGGCACAACTCTTCCCTGAGGCGTTTCTCATGGCAGATGCCCGACATCCCCAGCCTCTGCTGCAGAGGACTGGGCATGTCACCAGCCCTCGTGTGCCTTACAGAGCCTCCGCGGATCCAGGATTCGGCCCAGCCCACCGAAGTGACCGCCGCTGTGGGCGACCCGTTAGAACTGGCATGCACGGCAGCCGGGGTCCCGGTGCCCAGCCTCACCTGGGAGAAAGACGGTCGGCCCCTCGCGAGGTCCGGCTTTGTGCCTGGGAATGGGAGTGCCCTCCGTGTAGACAGCGTGCAGGTGGGGGCTCCTCGTCTTCTTCCTCGCGTCTCCCTCCTTCCCTGCCTTGGTTTTCACCTTAGCCTCCCGGCCTTTCTCAGGCGGACGATGCTGGCTTGTACACCTGCCTGGCGGTGAGTCCCGCAGGCGAGGACAGCAGGAGCTTCCAGGTCAAGATCCAAGGTACTGTGAATAGGTACAGGCCCGTAGCTGAGGCAGGGGGCAGCCGTGGAGCTAGGCTGCTCTTGCAAATGCCTTCCTACCCCTGGCAGAAGGGGCTTGGATGCCCAGCAGAGCTGCATGGGTGTCTAGTGGCACCAGGCAGTTTGGCTCACCCTGCTGGCTGCCCCATGCCCAGAGCAGTGGTGGAGGGCTGTGGCATTTCCTGGCTGGCACATGGGGACGCCCATGCCATGGGGGCACCTGCTTCCTGGTGCTCCAAGTTCCTCCTGGGCAGGATTTGCCTTCAGCCCGTTCCTGACCCCTTGGCCTGTTCCAGCAGCACCACCTCCCTTCGTGGGCGAGACGCGCTCCCTGACGGCACTGGCTAATGGGCGGCTCATCCTGGAATGCCCTGCAGATGCCAGCCCTCCTCCCCGTATCAAATGGCACCGAGAAGGATCCTTGCTCCAGGTGCGTGGCTGTGGCAGTCTGGGCAGAGGTCAGCCTGCTGTTGCATGGACCACATTGGGCTCTGTGCGTTGAGGGAGCTGGAGCAAGGTGCTGGGGTCTCGGCAACATGTCCAGGACATCCCAGTCCTCATCCGGCATCAGTGGGTAGCGTCTGGCCGGGTAATCCCAGCCATGCCAATGACAGCCCTTGGCGTGCTGCTGATGGAGCATCTCTGGGTGCTGCTAGGAGGATGCCCGCATGCAGTTCCTGGCCGAGGGGCGCTTCCTCCAGATTGAGGCCGTGGCAGTGCCCGATGGGGGCGAGTATAGCTGCACCTGGAGCAGTGATCTGGGGACAACCAGCCTGCGCTTCCAGGTGGAGATCCACGGTGAGCAGAGCACCGGCAGTGCCTGGGCTCCGGCTTACAGCTGGTGACAGTCACCGCCGCTCACAGGAGCCGAGGGAACTGGGCTGCCTTTAAGGGCAGCAAGCACGAGAGCTGGGCTTGGCATCTCCTTACCGTGCAGGGGGTTGGCAGTACTGATGTAGCTTTGGACTATGTGGCGCCCCTCTCTGAGCTCAGTGGGATGCCCCATGTTATGGGGTTGTGTTCATGAGCGGGAACCCCAAAGGGCAAGTGGGTGGTAGGGCTGGGCAGGGTTAGAGTACAGCTATGAGAGCTTGCCAAGCTGGCCGGAGGGGTTGAGCTCAGTGCCTCAGATATTCCCTCTTTCGTTTTATGCTTCTTCCTTCCCTCCGTGCTGGAAGTTACACCCAGCTAGTGGGAACGCACGCGCGCTCGATGCTCACCCTGGAAAGAGGGTGCCCAGGGCTTGGTCTTGGGCATCGTCGTGAGAGCCCCACCTCAATGCCTTGTGCTCCCTCCTCTTGCTCTTCCTTTGTGTCCTACCCTGCGATGATGTTGCAGTCCCCCCCGTGATAAAGCCAGGCCCTTTGACGGTCAGTGCGTCGGACAACCGGTCAGCTGTGCTGCCTTGCCAGGCGGAGGGGTGGCCCCGGCCCCAGGTGACGTGGAGGAAGGATGGCCTGCTCCTGCCGCCGGGTGGCAGCCCGAGGTACGAGAACTGCTGCCCCCCCGGTTGAACCTGCTGCGTGAAGGCAGCCACTTGCCCTCTGCTTTGTAACACAGCAGCTGCCTTGCAGTTCAGCTGTTTGAGTTGCCAGGCCCCTTGTAAATGGATGGGGATAGAGCCTAGCCCCACTGCTGTTTCCCAGCGAGGGGCACGGAGGGGCATCCCCCGTGGGCAGTGGCTGTGTTGTGAGCAGCCCCTGGCTCCCGGGGTCCGACCCCTCTCTGTGAGGCAGAGAGCTCCGAAGGAGACCCGCGTTAGTGTCTGCTTCAGGGCCAAGTGCCCTCCTTGCCCCTCTTCTCGGGTTTAAATCTGCCGTGGTCAGTCGGTGAAGCGTTCGGTCCCCCAGTGCCCTGACAGGGCTCTCCCTCCCTCTTCTCAGGCTGGAAATCCTGCCAGATGGCTCCCTAAGAATAGACCCAGTTCAATCCTGGGACTCGGGTTATTACCTCTGTGTAGCGTCCAGCCCTTCTGGGTCTGACCGACGGGGCCTGGACTTCAAAGTCTTGGGTAAGTGGAGGGCTGGGAGGAAGGGGACTGACTGGGGAATGCCGCATGACCCCCACGGCCCAGCCTGCTGGGGTCAAATGCAGCCAGACGCACTGACCTCGGTTGCGTCCTGCTCTGGGGAACAGCTACTCGTGTTCCCATACCTCCTCGCATTTGCTCACATTGCCTCTAGTCTGTGTGCTGCTAGGCTGGCCTGGCCTGAGTTCACTCCCATTTTTTGAGCAATGCTTCCTCAAACTCCCCTCCCGTCAGCCCCATGGCCTGCGCTGGGTGGCTGAATCTATGGCGCCCGTCTCTGCTTCCCTGCAGTCCCTCCTGCCATTGCTCCGGGGCCCTCCAACCTCACGCTCACAGCTCACCGCCAAGCCTCCCTTGCCTGTGAAGCTACTGGATTCCCTGAGCCCCAAGTGACCTGGAGGAGGAACGGCCAGCCTTTGAACTTGAACCTTCCTCAGAGCCCTTACAGGTACCAGGCTGCCCCGGCCGTGGGCTGGGCAGGTGGGGCCGGGCAGGGAAAGCCTGGTGCTGTGCTCATTTCCTTTGCAAAGGCAGTCTGTTTCCCATGGTGGTTCTGCCACTGTTTTGTGCACCTGACGTCATCCTTCTGCCATCGGAGCCTGGCTCCCTCGCACCGCGGAGCAGGCCCCCAGCTCTGTTGGCTCTGTATTTGGGGCAGGGCAGGAAGAGGCCCCTGAGGTCAAGCCCCAGGCCAAGCTCTGCAGTTCGGGGTCGAGCTCTGCCAGTGACTCCCCCTCCTCTCCCGCCGTCTGTCCCAGGTTGCTGTCCTCGGGGTCTCTGCTGATCGCCAGCCCCAGCCTCCGGGACACGGCGCAGTTTGAGTGTGTCGTGACAAACCCGGTGGGAGAGGATCGCAGGCTCTTCAGCGTCTCGGTGCAGGGTGAGTAGCTCTGGGGAATGCATTCGGCAGGGCCGTCCCTAGCGTACGCGAATTGGGGCAACCGCCTCAGGCCCCGCACTTGGGGGGGGCCCGTGGAGCCAGGTAGAGTGGCCACAGTGCCTCCTGGCAGCTCAGCTCATCTCTGCTTTCACAGGGGTACCAGGCTGATTTGCCCCAGGCCCTGTACCCCGCAGGGTCGGCTCTGGCAGTCAGCCTCCCCCTCCCATCACCCTGGGATCATGCTCCAGCCCCTCCTGTCCCCGAAGCCCCAACCTCGGCAGTGGCATCAGGGCATAATGGAGGCGCTGTGTAATCCAGGACGCCTGCCTGGGGGTTGCAAATCAGTGCAGAGGGGGCTGGTCCCACGTTGGCTTTTCATGGCACATCCTTGCTCAGCTGGGCTTGCGCCTGTCGCTTTCAGTCCCTCCCACGATCGCTGATGACCGGACAGACTTCACAGCCATCAAGATGTCCCCAGCCATTCTGACCTGCTACACCACCGGGGTGCCGGCACCGGCTGTGTCCTGGAGCAAAGATGGGGCCCAGCTGGGAAACCGAGGCAGCAGCTACCGCGTCTTGCCCACGGGTAACATGGATGTCTGGGCACATGCATGTGCCCATGGAGAGGGAGGGCAGCATGGTTCCTAGCTAAGGAGCCAGTCACTCTGTCCCCTGCTGCCCCTTGGTGACCGGCTGTTCCTGTGTTCCCAGGGGCTTTGGAGATCAACCAGGCAATGCCCGTTCATGCTGGGCGCTATACCTGCACGGCAAGAAATGCTGCTGGCATGGCACACAAGCACGTCCTGCTTGCGGTGCAAGGTACCTAGGGGCATGGCGGGCTGGGGGAGGAGGATGAGGGCACCAGCCCCAGAGAGACATGGACGATGGAGGAGCCCTGGCTCCTGGCCTGCAGTAGAGCACCCCACCTAGCAGGGGTGACTTCAGGGCAGGAGAATAAGCTGGCTTGTTCTTCAGCAGTAGCCGGGGAACTGCCCAGTGGGGCTGTGTAAGGTGTGGCAGGAGCCAGGCTATGCTCCATGCGGGTGATGCCCCGGTGTCCTGTCATGGCCAAGGGGAGAAGGACCTGGCTGTGAGTGTCTCTTTTGGTTGCAGAGCCCCCAGTGGTAAAGCCCCTGCCCCGCCTGATGCAGGTGGTGCTCAATTCTGGTGTGGTCTTGCCCTGCGAGGCATCTGGGCTGCCTCGCCCAGTGATCACGTGGCAGAAGGAAGGGATCAACATCCCTGCAGGTGAGCCAGGGCCTTGGGAGGGCTTTGCTGTAACTGCCCAGTGCTGCAACGCCCCGGGAGGGACTAAGGCTGCTCCCAGAGATCAGTGCACATGCTAAGGGCGCTGATGGGTATGGCAGCAAATTGAGTGATATAAGCTCCCTGCAGCCTTTCCAAAGCCCCTCAGCTTGTCCTGGGTGACTCCTGTCTCCAGGATGACCCCTTGGTGGCCTGGTCTCTTGCTGTGACACCCTCATTTAAGGCTGCTGGCTCTTGCAATGGTGCACAGTCATGAAATCTCCCTCGGCCACACGTTGCAAGAGTGAAGATGCTTTTAATCCCGGCATTGTGGCCAGAATCCATCTTGAGTCGGGACATCCTGCCTCCCCCACACTAACTGCTGTGAAAGCGCTTTCTTCATGCCTTCCCAGAAGAGACTGCATTTCACCCCTGGGTGAAGTAGCCGCAGCCTGCAGCCCCTTTTGCCAGTGGGTGAAGCTCTTGGGCAGTGGCAGTTTGGTTTTTCTGCCTTTGCTTTTGATTTTTTTCTGTCTCTGAGCCTTTTTGTTTCCCCCCAGCAGGAGCCGGTTTCAGGGTGCTCCCCAGTGGGCACCTCCATTTGGTACGTGCCACTGTGGAGGATGCTGGGAATTACCTGTGCATGGCACAGAACCCCTCGGGCACAGCACTGGGGAAGACCCGGCTGATCGTGCAAGGTAGGGGAGCAATCCAACCGGTGACCCTAGGAGCCAGCAGCGAGATAAGCCCATCGCTCTCCTTATGGCATCCAGGGCACAATGCTCCCTAGCTGAAGGGAGGAGCAGGGGTTGTGGCCACTACCTTGCCAAGCTGCTGCTTTCCAAGCCTGAGAACTTGGTCGTGGCTCTCTTCCCCTACAAATGATGCACAGAGCACACGTGTGTGGTTGGAGGTGTGCAGAGGAGCTGGCAGATGGGTATCAGAGCCATGGCAGTGCTGGGACTGTGGGGGAGGATGCTGGAGCGGTCGAGAGGCAGCTGGCAGTGCTGCAGAGCTGCCGTGGAGCAGGGATCAGCACCTGCATTTTACCATGGGGGCAGCTGGCAGCTCCTGCCTTCTCGTTCAGAGGGATCTGGGTCATGTCAGGCTCGTGGTTTGTTTCTGCTGCCCCTAGCTGAGCCCCCATAACCAAGCTGGGAAGGTCAGTGTTGTGGGGGGGGTGGACCTGTGACCAACCGAGGTCTGGCTCCTTCCCCTCCTGCTCCTGCATCTCCTTCTTTCCCACCCCAGTGCCCCCAGTGGTTGAGGCTGGCCCGGCGGAGCTGTCTGTCCCTGAAGGCTTGCAAGTCCTCCTGCCCTGTGCCACGCGGGGGATCCCCGAGCCCAGGATCACCTGGTCAAAAGACGGGGCCGTGGTGCGAGGGGACAATGGGAAGTTCACCTTTCTGCAATCGGGGGAGTTGATCGTCAAGGATGCCCAGGTGAGCCTCCCATGTCGTGCGACCGGGGCTTGATCTGCTTTACATCTCTGGCGTGCATCTGTCTGCGGGGCTTTGAGCCGCGGTGGGTGGTGAGAACTAATGGCCGGAGATGGGCCTTGCTGCCCCTTGTGCGCCTGCTGAGCCTGGGAGAACCGCAGGTGGCAGAGGAGAGAGCCTGGGGGTGCTTAGCACTGGCAGCTTTAAAGAGCAGCAGCTGATGGATTTGGGATTAGCTAAGCCCTCGTGGGCACCCTGCGGGGCAGGTCGGGGCTGGAGGGATGTATTGGGGCATTCACAGAGCAGGGCCTACCCAGGGGACCTTAAATTTTTGATACTGAGCTCATCCATCTCTGCCCAACGGGTAAGAGAGGGGCAGCTCAGCAGGGCATGGCTGTGTTGTGCCCCCTGATACAGCGGTAGCAGTTGGCAGGGGAGCTGTGCCCTCCAGGCTGTCAGCCTGTGGGGCACAGAGTCTACCCACAGGCTGCCCCCTCACTTGCTCCTGGGACCTTTTCACCCCACAGGCTGGGGATGCTGGGACATACACCTGCACCGCAGAAAACTCAGCCGGGAGAGCGGCCCGCCAGCTCCGCCTGACTGTCCTCGTGCCCCCTGCCTTCACCGAGCTGCCGGGGGACCTGGCACTGAGCGTGGGCGAGGGACTGGAGCTCGTCTGTGGCGCTAAGGGGAACCCGATGCCCCGCATCACCTGGACCATGTACAGCCAGCCTGTCACGAGTGCGTGGGGGGCACAGGGGCATGGATGGGCTGGGGCAGGGAGACGGAGCATGGAAGAAGCCAGAGGATGAGTGCAAGGGGAGAGGAGAGCAGATGAGGTGGTGGATTCGCCATCCTTGGAGGTTTTTAAGACCTGGCTAGACAAAGCCCTGGCTGGGATGATGTAGTTGGGGCTGGCCCTGCCTTGCAGGGGGTTGGACTAGATGTGACCTCCTGGGGTCCCTGCCAACCCTAATTTTCTATGATCCTCTGAGCTGTGAGATCAAGATGGCTGTGCCTGGCTCTGTGCTGCCGTGCGGGGCTGGGGGCAGGACTTCTGGGTTCTGTCCCTGGTGGTGACACTGATTCTTGGGTGCATGACACTTCTCCGTGCCTCAGTTTCCCTGTGTCACTGGGATGTCAGTGGTTTGCTTAGTCCAGTGGCAGGACCCTGGGAGAGGGCTGGGGCAGGCCTGCTGCATCCCCCTCGGCTGCACAGAGCTGAAACTAGGAGAAGCTCTGGAAGATGCAGGAAATCCTTTAATCTGGCAGCGCTGCCGTGACATGGCGGGGTCCAGCGTGATGAAGGCGGGATCCTGGCCTGCCTCCCTGGGCAGCAGAAGAGAGGGCAGGACTTGGGGTGTCAGCTGGGGCTCCCCCTGCATGACCACTTGGGCCCAGTGGCTGAGATGGGTGTGACGGCAGGAGGCCCAGCTCCGAGAGCACGCGTCCTAGCTGCAGAGCCACATCCCAAGCCCAGCTGTGTGGCTTTGCCTTGGCAGGTGGCATCTCGGAGCGGAGTGGCCGGAGCACCTTGCAGAGAGACAGTGTCACCAAGGAGGACAGCGGCACCTACATCTGCACTGCTGAGAGCAGCGCCGGCAGCATCAAGGCCGTCAGCTTTGTCTATGTGAAAGGTGCTTCAGGCAGGGAGAAGTGTCCCTCGGCCATCCTGGGAGCAAGCAGGCAGTGCCAGGCAGGCCTCTGGGTCACCCCAGTTTGCCTTCCTTTAGCGCAGGTCCTGGTAGGTGGGAAGGTGCAGCCCAAGCCGTGCCAGGCGCTGGGCGCTCAGATAAGGAGTCTTGCTCCTGGGCCTTTGGTGCTCTTGGGTCCCTCGCAGCCACCCTCGGCTCTGGCTCATCACAGCCCTGCTTGAAGCCTGGACAGACTGCTAGCCTCTAACCCCTTCTCCTTCCCCAGAGGCTCCTGTCCTGCAAGGGGAGGTCAGTGCCTACCAGGTGGAGCCCCTGGGGGCCAATGCCCTCCTGGACTGCGAAGCCTACGGCGACCCTGCCCCTGTCATCCACTGGGACAAGAACGGGATCCCCGTGCAGGGCAGCCATCACCTGCGGCAGCTCCAGAACGGCTCCCTGGCCATCTACGGGACGGTGGTGAGTGGCAGCCCAGGCTCGGTGCTTTGGTGATGGGGATGAGAGCTTGGGGAGGAGGATGGGGATCTGCGAGAGAAGGGCAGTAGTAAGATCCAGTGGTAAGATCCTTCCCTCTGGCCCTGTGGTTGGACTTGCCTGGAGACAGCATCAGAGCAACCCCGCTTCATCCTACATAGCTGAGGAGACCATATGATTGCAGCAAGCAGGCTTAGCCTGGGCTGCAGAGATCTCTGTTGGCCAGGAAGGCAGGCAGGGGTCTCAGCTCTCTTCACCCACGAATTAACATGCGACTGAGTCTCTTACCTCCTGGCTGGCACCGACTCCTTCAGCAGGGGCTCGGACCTCTGTTTCCTAGGGGCTGACGTTCCCTTTGCTGCTGGGTGTCCTGATAGAGATGAAAGGCATTCATGACCCTGTATCCCTGCTTGGAGCATCCCCCTTCTCTATGCCAAAGGGCTTGTGGCAAAGATCAAGATGGCACATTGCTTTCCTAACTCAAGGGACAGCCTGGAGGGAAACCACAGCTCATCAAATCATAGAGAATAATAGAGGTGTCAGGCTGGAGGGACCCTTCAGAGGTCACATCTAGTCCAGCTCCCTGTCTGAGGCAGGTGTAGTCCTATCCAAACCATCGCGTACCATCCATAATCTAAACTCTCGAGATCCCACCTAGATATGCTCCACCTTGGCCGGAAGGACTGTTGTATGTCAGGACCATGGTGGTCGCTGTTGTACATCCAAAAAGGTGGGGAGTCACTGGTATGGCCTGTCTTGGGCAGGGTGTAGACAGCTATTTTAATGCACCTGCTTTTCCCCTGCTCCCCGCCCAGAGCGACGATGCGGGGCACTACACGTGCGTGGCGGAGAACGAAGTGGGCGCCGTGGAGAAGGTGGTTACCCTCGCCCTGCAGAGTGAGTGTCTGCCTGCTTTGCCTCTCCTGGGGCAGGGCTGGGATTTTGGTCTCATGCTAAATGCTTTCCCACCCAGCACGTATCGGGCCAGCCTCAGGTGGGCAGTGTCTCTTTGTTGGGGAGATAGTCGGCTTGTTGTCAGCAAGCAAAAGTGCCAGTGATGTTGTGCTGCTCCACAGCCATCAGCTGGGGAGAAAGGCGTCATCTCTGAAATGCCTCTGGCCACCAGGATCAAACATCTATTGGGAATAGGTAGGAGTTTCGGGTGAGTCAAAGTTGGATCCTGGGGGCAGTGCCATACCTAGAGTCCTGGTGGCCCCAGGCAAACTTTTAGTATTGGGGCTCCCCTTTGCCAGAGATGATGATGTTTTTGTTGCAAAAGTCATTATTGCATCTGTGGTATCGATGCCTGCAGTTTGTTCTCAATTGATAACATTGCCAGTCCTGTATATGCACAATATTAACACTTTTTTTGCAATTGTATTTTTTTTTTCATTTTCTGTCCAGGCCCCGGGTAGCCACCCAGTTTGCCCATGCCTGTGTCTGGGTCTGCCTGGGATGCAGACCCCGGTGTCTAATGAAAAGCTCCCAAAAATGGGTTACGGGTGGATCCGCTCAACACCCCCCAGTCCAGACAGCCCTGCATTTTGGGGCTCTCTGCAGCTGGTCACAGAAGTGCCATTGTGGCCTAACCCCCACTGAGAACATGTGGCCATTGCCACCTGCTGGGGGCTGCTGTGACCGTGTGTCTTCTGCTCTAGGCCCCCCCGTGTTCAGTGCCGAACCTCAGGATGCGGTGGCGAGTGTGGGCGAGAGGGTGCTGCTGCACTGCCAGGCGGCTGGGGAGCCAACCCCTATGGTGGAGTGGACCCGGGATGAGGAGCCCTTGCTGGAGAACCACCGCGTCCAGGTCCTGCCCAACTCCACACTGCTGCTCAGTGCCGTGGAGGAGGCTGACGCGGGGCAGTACGAGTGTGTTGCTCGCAACCTCCTGGGAACCTCTGTCGCCCAGGCGGTCCTGACTGTGCAAGGTACGTGCCCCAGGGCCTGTGCTTGCAGTGCGGGCTAAGGTGGCCGAGCAGATCCGTGGCCTGTGCTGGCCAGCGACCCAGCTCTGCATCTGTTGTGTGAATTCACTGTTTCTCAAACCAGAGCTGCGGTCCATGGAGGCTGGTTGCTGGAGCGCAGCAGTGGCTGCTGCCGAGTGCATTAGAGTCTGGGAACTTCCCACCTTCCCTTGCAAAGACATGGCTGCACCGCCTGCCTGATTGCTCCCTCCTCCCCTGCCTATGTGGTGCTAAGTCCTGCTTCCACCACCCCGTCAGGGTGTGCCTGAGGCGCACGGCTGAGCGGAGCTGCTGTGGCACCTGCCTTTTGCCTAGGTCCCCTGTCTGGTGTGACAGCAGATGTCCTGCTTGCTCCTATCAGCCTCTGCTTTGCTCAGCTGCCCCTATTGTAGCACCTGCAACGCTGAGCTATCTCGTGCTGACCGAGACCTATTTATCTGTGAAACTCTTCCCAAGGCTCCCCTTGCCCGGGAGTGTGGACTGGCTCTGGGAGGTGCAGCTGCTGTTTTATCTGCCATTGCCTCTCCCATTAGTCTTCTCCTTTTTGGGATGAGTGGCCATGGGGTGGAGCTGAGGGCTCTTTTACTTTCTTCGAGACCTTTGTGCCAGGGATGGCATCTGCCTTCAAGGTGCAGCCTGCCACAAGCTGTACTTTTCCATTGACGTTTCCCAGATCTCCCCCGTCTCTGATTCATGTCCCCACAGGCAAAAGCACATCCTCTTCTGCTTTTTCTCTGCAAACAGATTGCAGAGCCAGCTGCCAGGCAGGCTGTTAACCAGAGGAAGTGCGCTGGAGCGCCCAGCATGTCTCCTTGAGTTAGCAGTAATAGGGGCTCTGGCACTGGGTTTCTACTCTGCCAGACCCTTGGCAGGATGAACCAGAACAGCACGGGAGCACAGGCCAGAGCTGAGCTTGTGCACAGCAGGAAAAGCAGATTGCCTGCAGCATGAATGAGGCTCTGGGTGAGCCTGGGCATGTGGCTTTGCCTGCTGCTTGAATGTTTGTTTGGGTGCGTGCGTGTGTGCATGCAAATGTGGATGCATGTGCAGCCACTTGTGGGGGCAACGGTGGAGTGACATGGAGTGAGGAAGCTGCCCAAAGGAATGACTTCCCCCTGTTTCAGCAGTGGCAAGTCTGGGGCAGGGCTTGGTACACTGTGCAGTGAGCTTGAGTTGTTCCTATGCATGGTGCTGCTGAGCAGACCCAGGTCCCTGGTGCCTCCAGAAAGGGAGTTTTCCCTGGATGGGAACTTGTGAGGCTCTGGAGCAGTGGGGGATGGGGATAGGAATCCATCCCTCCCAGCTTCATGCCCACTTGGTAGCCCTTTGCCCACCTGCTCGTGTCCTACAGTGTCCAGGAGGTTGTGTCAGTCTTGTAACTCATTCCCCACCCCTCCCGTGCAGGAGAGCCCCTCCAGGTCAGAGGCAGTCTGATCGGCATCATTAACAACAAGGAATTTGGCATTGCCCCTCTGAACAGCAGCGTGACAGAGGAGCTCCGCTCGGGCATCACCACCGTGCGCAGCAGCATCTGGAATATCCCGCCAGCGGTTGGTATGTGGGGACGATGTGACCCAGGGTATGGTATGCGCGGGCAGAAGGTCCCCTGTGGCATTTCCTACATGCAAATTGAATGGTCAGCAATTCAACATAATTGTCAACCATGGGCAGATGTGCCCACTGAGCAGTGCCTTGACAGCACAGGGTACTCCACTTAATGTGTCGGAGAGGAGTGGGTAGCCCTGTTAGTCTGAAGGCAGGGCAGGGCAGCATCTTAGAAACCAGCTGGTGCTCTAATTATACAAGGAAATAATTCTGCAAGGAAATGTGCTTAATTTGCCTAGCTGCATAACATGATGCTAGGCCCAGGTTGTGTCTCCTGGTGAAACAGCCTTTCACTCTCTGCATGCTGGTTAAGTGCATAGGACCTTTGTTAGCTGAATATGGATTATGCACCCAGGCATTTGTCGGTCAGGTGCCCCAGTGGGGCCTTTCTCAGGAGCAGGGAAGGAGGAAGCTCTTTCCAGTCGAGGCTCAGGGAAAGGCTCTGGGCTCTGGCTGACCGGGGCAGGGGGACGGAGAAGGACCCAGTGCAGAGGCCTCTTGCCTCAGGACAAGTGCTGTGTGAATTTGTCCCTCGAAGAATCAGACCCTGCTACTATCCCTCCAGCCCTAGGTTAGCAGCCTGCAACTGCCCCAGGCCTGACTCTCCCTGCCTTACCCCCAGGGCCACTGATGAGGGTCTTGGTCGCTGTCATCGCTCCCATCTACTGGTCCTTTGCGCATCAGAGCGGCAGCACAGTGAATGGCTTCTCACTGACCAGAGGCATCTTCAAGCAGGAGTCGCAGATGGAATTTGCTACAGGTAAAGGGTGACATCCTTGAGGTACCTTGAATGAGACCCCAGGGAGGGAAGTAGCAGTCTCCAGGGGACCTGCACCCAGCGCTTCACTGGTAAAGAGGCTGCCCTTGAGGCTGGGTAACACCGGTCAAGCTGTTCTCCAGGGCTGTTCTCAGCCATCCCTACCCTACAGCTCAGGCCAGGGATCCCTGTACTGCTTCTGTCTCAGCCAGGGAGCTCAGATCACAGCAGTCAAAGCCTCGTGCTTTCCATCTCTCAGCACTTTCTGCTGGAGGTCACTGTCCTCAGCCCCATGTCCCAGCACAGAGGGGTGCAGTGCCCTGCCCAAGGCAGGATAGGGGCGGAGCAGTGTCCCCAGCATCCTGGTCCAGTGCTGTAGCCAGTGCCTTGCCAAGCAGGGTATGGCTGGGGGCAGCTCAGGAACTGGCGGTGATTGTCAAATGGTCACAGCAAAGCCAGGCCCCGCAGCAGCATCCCTGGGCCCCGGGGCTGTTGCATGCTAGCCCTCCCCACCACAGTGCATGACGAGTCCCCTGCGGGCTGTGGCTGCCTCCCATCCTGGGCGACCCGTGTCTTATTCGGGGCATTGGCTTGGCATCAAAACCCTGTGACATGGGGGGTTTGGTCCTGTCAGCTGACACTTCCCATCGACTTCTATGCAGGGTGCTGGCTTTGCTGGACCTCCAGGCCATGGGGAGGTGGAGAGCTGGGAGGTGGGGGTCGACCCTCAAGGAGCCATTGATGTGGGTCCCAGCCAGGCAAAGCGGCTGCGTTTGGTTTTACTTGACCAAGGATGCTGGTGTCCAGTACGTTGTGCAGCCCCGGTGCTGGGGGAGCTATGTCCTGTGTAGTGCTAGGTGGCATGAGGGCAGTCATGTGCTGAGGGACAATTCCCTAGCCTGGGTTTGTGTGTGGGATCGAGCCCTGAGATTGCTGCTGGCCCTCTGGGCACTTGGTGCTCAGCCCTATGCTGGCTGCACAAGCACAGTCTGGGGCGGGGTTGAGCCCTCATTGCTGCCACCTTTCGCTGCAGGGGAGCTCCTGCACATTACACACATCGCCCGAGGCCTGGAGGCAGGCAGGGAGCTGCTGCTCGATGTTGTGGTCAATGGGTTTGTGCCCGAGAGCATCGCCAGTGCCGCCGTGCTGCTGCAGGTCGGTATCGGGTCCCGGTGGGGACTGGCAGCCCCTCTGCCGCTCTGCTCTGGCGCCGGCTCCCTTGAGCAGGGCATTCCCCAGGTCCTCTTTGCAGTGCCAGCTCATGGGACCCATCTCCCAGGCAGAGCCTGCCACCGCCTCAGTGGGTTCGGTCCCTGACCTGCCCTGTTTTGCCTTCTTGGCTCCCAGGCTTTCAGTGAGCACTACGTGCAGATGGGGGCTGGGAAACTATATGTGGGCTCCGTGCAGAGCTTCCTGCAGGATGGGCGCAGGATGCGTGCCCGCTGCAACCACACCATTGAGTACGACCCCGCGCTGGGCCTGCAGCCCACCCTAGTGCAGCACGTCCGGGCCCGGTCCGTGGAGGCCTCCTTTGACCCAGCCTCCGAGGAGCTCCGCTTCCAGCTCAGCACCTCCCTCCACGCAGGTACCAGGGCAGCAGAGTTCGGCCCTGTCCCCTTCCAGCGCAAGGGGAATGGAGCCTCGTTTCCCTCGAGCTTCTCTGATCTGCCCGGGGGCCCGTAGGGTGCAAGGGTGTCTCTGAGACAGAGGCTGGCCTGCATGGGAGTGGGGTGACACTGCTGGGGTAGTTGTAGCCCACGAGCCCTGCTTCACTGACGTGCTGACAGGGCATCCCGCAGCTCCTCTATTTGTCTTCCAGGGGCGAATGGAGACCAGTGTCCCCAGGGTTTCACCAAAGACCCACAGCAGCGTTACTGCCTAGGTAAGAGTCCACCTGTGGGGCTGGCCCAGACTCTGCGCAGACTCGTGCTCATTCTCCGGGCCCGCTCGGGGCCGGGGCTGTCCTCAGTCCTGTCTGCCCTGCACACGTGCTCCCTGCTCCTCATAGGGCCCCTGTAACCTGGATGCAGGAGGACGAGCAGTTCTAAGCCCGTCCGCGACATACCGCGCCCCCCACGTGGCACTCAGGGCAATTGGCCAGCTTCCACGAGCAGGCTGCCTTGGGGCGTGGAGGATGGCGGGCAGGAGGACACTGGGGTAGACAGGCGTGCTGCTCCTCTGGGAGGGGTGAGGCTGAAGTTGATGAATGCAGCTATGGATTCTGGCTGCCCTGCGCATGCCAGATCTCCAGCAGCTGAGCCGGCTCCTTGGCTCCTGCAGTCTCCGCAGCCCCTGCCTGGGCATCGTCAGCAGCTCAGCCGACCTGCCAAGCTGCCTGTTCCCTTGGGGCGGCCTGGCTTCACCTGGCTCCGTGCTGGGGGCGCTCAGAGGGGACGTAGCTTGCACAGGAATGCTTGCCCTCCTGCATGTATGGGTAAGGGCTGGTGACCCCCTTTCTCCCCCGCTCCCGCCAGATCAGAATGAGTGCGCTGCCCCCAGGCGCCCGTGTTCACACACCTGCCACAACTCTGTGGGCAGCTTCTCCTGCTCCTGCCCCGGAGGCTACACCCTGGCGCTGGACCGCAGGAAGTGCAGAGGTAAGCAGGGCCTCCCTGGACTGCTGGGCAAGACTCGGCCCCAGCAAGGAGCCCCTCTGCATGAAGGGTATGGGGCCATGCTCACTGTGCTGTCTCCCCAGATGTGGATGAGTGCATGCAGGGCACCCACGCCTGCCACCTGGGCCAGCGGTGCGTGAACCTGGTGGGGTCATACCGCTGCCTACTGCGCTGTGGGGCTGGTTTCCGCCCGGGCCTGGATGGAGCCGGCTGTGAAGGTAATGCAGCTTCCTGCAGAGGCTCACAATGGGGCAGGGAGGCTGGGCCCTGCAGGCGGTGGGTTGGCAGCCCTGCTGCAGAGCTCTCTGCTGGCAAGAACGAGGCCAGAAGCAGGAGCAGCAGCTCCCCAATGGCTCGCACCATGGGCCACAGCCCTGGCAACTGCTGGAAGAGGGCATAGGACGCCAGGCTGCTGAGCCAGCTGGCAAGAAGAGCTCCTCAGTGCTAGGGGCTCGGTGACCCGGTGCTCCCGAGACACAGAGCTGTTTTAGGCCAGCCTTGGCATGGCGATGCGCTTTCCCCACCACTGACCTATGGGTGCAAACTCCACGTGCCATCCCCAGTCGTGGGGGTCATCCAGTCCCCGGGTCCTGGGCATTGACTGTTTTCACTGAGCCCAGTTCAGAGAAAGATTCCAGTTGGCTTCAGGGTCAGATGGGTCCTTTCATCAGCGTGGAGCCTGGGACTGGGCAGCAGGAAGTCCTGGGAGGTGGGCGGCAGTGGGAAGGGCTCCATGACCCCCTGGGTTTGGCCAGTGTCCCGGGCACTCGGCATTGTGACTGTGCTCCCCTCCTGCCCTCAGATGTCAATGAATGCATGGAGGGGTCCCATGCCTGCCGCTACAACCAGCTCTGCGAAAACACTGTTGGTAGCTACCGCTGCGCATGCCCCCGAGGCTACCAGTCCCAGGGCACCGGCCGCCCCTGCCTGGGTGAGAGAGAGACTTAGTTCTGGACTGGCCAGAGCAGGGGTGGCCGCATGTGCTGAGAGACTGGGCTGGAGGCAGGGGGAGACGGATGGTCGCAGGGGTTGTGACCCTAACTTGCTCTCTGGCTTTGGGCTCATCCCTTCCCTTACCCTGTGAGGGGTGGGGGTGAAGGAACAGCAGGTCACACATGGGATGAAAGGACCTGTGGACACATGGCGAGCTGGCTTCTCGTCCTCACAGTGACTTCTCTCCCCCTCAGACATAAATGAATGCCTGCACGTGCCTTCACCTTGTGCTTTCCAGTGCCACAATCTCCAGGGCAGCTACAAGTGCCTGTGCCCACCAGGGAAGGCCTTACTCAGGGATGGCAGGTCTTGTGCTGCACTGGAGAGGGCTGAGGGCAACGTGACCGATGCCCACCGAGGGGCCCATCTGCAGTGGCTCAGACTGCCCAACCCCTCGCATGGCAGGTCCTATTACACCTGGTTCTCCTTCAGCCCGGCCGGGAACACCCTCAGCCGCAGCAGCCGAGCCCAGTGTCCACTGGGATTCACCAGGCGGGGCGGCGCATGCATTGGTGAGGCTGTGTTGCCCTTGGGTGCTCCAGTGGGGTGCATGGGTGGGGTGCTTGGGCTGATGCTCTCTAGCCTTGCTGGGGTGCCTGCAGGCTGGTACCAGCCCTGGCTGCTGGGCACTCTGTGACTGGGACCGGGGTCCGTGCTGCACCAGATGTTAATGCCCGTGAGTGAGGCTTGGCAGAGACTGAGATGACAGGGAACAGCAGGGCTCTGGGCTCCAGAGTGCCCCACACGCAGTAGTCTGCCCCCTCTCTCCTGCTCCATTTCCCCCAATCCTCCTTTCTGCATCTCGCCCACAGAATTAGAAGCACCAGGGTGGAAGCCTTGGTGCCCTGTAGGGTGCCCAAGCCTTGAGAAACCCCCACAAGGAAGGCTGAAGGGAGCTGGGAGCCTTCCCCAGGCTTTAAGCTGTGCCTGGCTGTCTACAGGCGGCCTGAGGGGCGACACTGCTGTGTGCACACATGGGAGCAGGTTGCAAAGCATGCCCTGCTCAGATGCCTGCCTGCTTTCTTCCCTGCTATCTCATAGATCTTGATGAGTGCCAGGTCCAGAATCTGTGCCAGCATGAGTGCAAAAACACCGAGGGCAGCTACCAGTGCCTGTGCCCTCCTGGCTACCGCCTGCTGCCTAACGGGAAGACCTGCCAAGGTCAGTGTGGGGCCAGGCACTGCTCGGGGGCCGTGTGTGTGCTTGCCATTGAAAACAGATCTGTCTTAGCCTTGTCCCTTGGTAAACCTTGGTTGCCATACCCTTCCACTGCTCTCTGCCAGTGGCTAAAGCCAGCCGACCGCAGCGCTTCCCAGACTGCTGGCAGGTCCCTTCTCCCAATGGGGGGGATTTGACTCATTCAAGTCTGGAGCCTCGCAGTGCTGTGCTTGGATGGGTCACTGAGCAGGCAGGGGACGGGGCTTCCCCAGGGGACACGCTGCGGGATGCGGGATCTCTAGGGCTTCTACCCCGTGCTCAGGCCACTAGGCAGCATTGCTGAGCTACGGCTGCTGATGAGTAGCCATGCAGCCCCCTTGTCCCTGGCAGGACTTGGAGGCAGCCCATTGCACTCTTTCCACCTGATCCTGCAACTCCCTCTGGACTTGCAGCCAGGGGCTGGCAGAGGAGAGCTCCACTGAGACCGGCTGCATAGAGCCTGAAGGCGTCCAGACCTGCTGAGGACTGGTCGGCGGGTAGCGAGCGGAGCAGAGCTGTGGAGGGTCCCCCTCAGGGTGGTCCCTGTTCAGCCGCTGTCTCCTCTCCCGCTGCAGACATAGATGAATGCGCAGATGGGAGGACACGGTGCGGTCCGGCCCAGCTGTGCTTTAATACGCGTGGAGGCTCCCAGTGCGTGCACACGCCCTGCCCTGCCGGCTACTGGAGAGGCACCAGCCCGGGGTAAGGAGCGGGGCTGGGGTACAGCAGTGCGAGAGGGGTGGGAAGCAGAAGTGATGCTCCGCAGGGACCAGCCCCGAGCAGAGCAGCTGCTCCCCTGTCCTGGATGGATGGAGGCCCCAGAGCTGGGGGCTCAGTTTCCCTACGAGGGGTTGGATCCCTGGCTCCAGGGTGATGGGAGCAGACTGGCACTTGTCTTTTTAGCACATCCCCAATACCCAGTGCTTTGAGCGGTCACAGCACCAGGTGTGCGGGGCCCTGCAGCAGCAAACCTCCTGGGTGCCTCGTGGGGAAACTGAGGCACACAGGCTCAGCCTATGGCAGGGCTGGGACCCAGGAGGCCTGTGCACGGACCCCCATGCTGACACATGCCCCTTTTCATGCAGAGTGTGCCTCCGCCGTGGCCTGGGCGGCCCCTCGGCCTTGCAGTACAAGCTCCTCCCGCTGCCCTTCGGCATCGTGGCCGGCCGTGACATTGTGCACTTGGCTGCGCTCTCCCCGGGCGGCGCGCCCCACAACCGTACCCTCTTCCACGTGCTGGAGCAGGACCCGGGCAGCCCCTTCGCTGTGCGGGCCGAGCGGGGCCGCGGCGTCATCTCCACGCTGCGCCCGCTCCGTGCCCCCGGCCTCTACCGCCTCAAGGTGCAGGCGCAGGCCACAGGCGAGCAGCAGGTGCACAGCGTCTTCATCATCCTCATCTCGGTCTCGCCCTACCCCTACTGAGAGCAGCCTGGGCTGGGGGAGGTATGCGGAAAGACCCAGCCCCGCCAGACCTTGCTCTCTCCTCCCTCTGTTCCTGTCCATGTCTCCACGACGGGGTGCCCTGCTCCGTCTGGGAAACCCGCTCTGCTTTGCTGTGTCTGTGCTTCAGATCCCTGTGCCCCATCCCCTGCCCTGAGTTTGGTGCCCTCCAAGAGGCTTCCCGTGACCCTGTAAAGCTCCCACCTGCCTGCATCTGCTTGCTGTCCCTCTCCTTCCTGGCTCAGCCCCTTGGCTTGCCACCAGCTCACTGCACTGACCCCTTGGGACAGCCTCAGGGCTGTTTTGGATACCTCTGCCTCCTGATCTGCTGTCAGCTGGACTTTCCTCAGGGCATCAGCTGCTGACACAGCCGAGGAGCACGCGCCGGGACGTGGCAGGGTGCTGGGCCTCTGGGATGCCGCGCTGTGCCACTGAGTGCGGCGGGAGCTGTGGGGGGAGCAGGGGAGGCGAAGGTTTGCTGCAGCCTGGGATCCTCCTGCAAACATCAGGTGCCGGGGCAATCGCTGTTGCAACAGGGCGGCTATCACTGGGCCTGTTGTCACGTGCTGCCTCTCACCAAACACGGCTCCTGCGAGGCCTTGGCTGCAGTCAGGGCCAGATAGGGAGGGTCTGGGCAGAGGTGCCAGCAGCCTGCTTAGATCAGGGTTTCGGCTCTTTGGACGACAGAGCTCAGGAGCCTTGGGGGGAGATGCTGGAGTCACTGGGCCAGGGCGGATGTGCGTTATAGCAAGGCCCAACCCAGATGTTAGCCCTGTTGTGCCAGGCACTGTTGCAGACACGTCAGGAGATCAGCTGCTGCCCCAGCCACATCAGTGAGGTTCAGCCCAGGGCCCGAGCTGCAGCTTCCCTGCAGCTCTCTGCAGACCTTGTGATCAAAGAAGTTTCCCCTCCGCCCTCCTAGCATGGGGTAGGTCTTTCCTGCCCCTGTGGATCGCTGTCTGACAAGCCGTCTTCATCCCTCAAGCCTTGTTGGACCATGCAGATATTAACACCCCCTCCCGAGCTGGAGTGTATTAGCCCCAGTTCACCCAGGGAAGAGTGCTGTTGGGTCTCCTTGGTTCACGCCCACGGCTCATGGCTCCAGAGTGAGCGTTACAAAGGTAGGAGCAGAAATGGATGCAACTTCCCTGGGCCACAAGCAGCATCAGGAGTTGAAACCGAGTCCCAGCACAGCGCCCCGTCCTCTTGATTCTGCCTCATGAACGCCCAGGGGTGCACGTCTCTGAGATGCAAGTGGTATCCCTGACAATGAACTGGGGTTTGCAAACCAGCCTGGTGCTGCACAGGTCCCATCACGGTCCCCAGGCTAGGGGCATGCTGTGCTGAGCCGTGGTGGGGGTAGGAGGTGAGGTTTGAAGGGCCGGGGGGTAGGGACTGGGCCGGGCGGGAGCTCTGGGACTGTTGCGTTGCTCTGTTTCAAATGCGGTGCCATTTTGCTCAGTCACAGTCATAGAAACAATTAAGCTGGTTCCTCTGCACCTGTATTTATTGCTGGTTTTGTTCCAAATAAAGCTGGTTTTGTGAGTACAACCTGCAGCTGGTCTGGTTCTGGGTGGGGATGTGTCCAGCGTGGAACAGCATGATGGCGAGTGGAACGACACCCTCCTCTCTCCGCCAAGCAGCCTCCATGGGCTGCATGGTCTTAGAGCAGGATGTGGCCAATTTGCTCCCCCAGGTTCTCAGTCCTTGGCGCCTAGATGGCTTCAGAGAGCAGCTGCAAGGGGAGTCTCTGTCCCGGTGCGGGACCCCGTGTCGCTGTGGGAGCTGCTCCACTCCCCGCAGCAGCGTGTGAGGGCTCGGTGCCCAGGCAAGGGACCAGGGCCGTGCCAGGCTACGGGGCTCATGCAGGTCTCTGAGGGAGGGAGAGGACTGGGAAGGTGTTTCGCCTTGCCTGCGTGTCTGTTGGCAGGAGGGGCTGCTGGGGCAGGGGCTGAGGGAGCTCCTCGCAGTGTATGAGGTGCCCTGCTTGGTTGGTGCAAAGTGGATAGAGCGGGACCAGAGCAGAGGGGGTTGGGCTGCAAGACTGAGCGAGGTCCTCTGAACCACAAAGCAATGGAGAGGAAGCAGCCGGGTTGTGCAGTGGTGCCAATGCCAGCACCCCCCCACCACGCAGGCAGCTCCTGCCCCTGGGGGACGGACAGCTTGAGCTGATGTAGCTGCAGCTCAGCGGTGCTCTTGTCCCCCAGCCTGGGGCCCTGACCTTTGCAACCTGGGACCCTGGCCTACCTCCGTGCCCAGGGCCCAGCTCTGGGGGGTGGGTGAGATTTGCTCTTTGGGTCAAACACCCTGGTCAGGAGGGAGAAGGGGACATGATGTGGCCTTGGCCCTAGCCAGGGGTCTGTCCTGCTGGGGCTTTGCAAAGTGCATGATTGATCTTGCTCTACCTGGACCCATGGGAGCGAATGACTGCAGCTGCCGATGCCTTCTTTATTCCCAGCGGCTGGACCCATCTATCCACAAGCAGACCACCCAGCTGAAACCCCTGGGGTGTGGATTGGGTTGCAAGTCTTGCGCAGCCAGACGGCTTTGGGGAAGCAGGGTCAGGATGAACCATCATCCCCATCATTTTTAGCACAGGGTCTTTCTCTCATTCATTGCTCGGCCCCCTGTGGCTAGTTGGCCGAGTGCTGCTGGCTTGAGAGAGCTGCCACGTTCCACCCTGGAGGTGGCTGCATTTAAGGTGTGGGTGAAGGCAACCTGTGGTTTGCAATGTGCCAGGGACCTCAATGACACATCTAACTTTTCCTACAACAGAATGGGTTGTGTGCCATCCCTCAGCTACAGAGGGATGGCACACACTGCTCCTAGCTTGTATTGCACCATGCTGGGCTAAGAGGGTTGGGTAAATGGATCACAAGGACATTCCTAACACAGTTTGGAGGCCAAATATTTAACTGGGGATTTCCTGCTTTATTTACACAGAAGAGGTCTTGTTTCCTAATGTCTCCAATGTCTCGGCTCATGGGGAAGCAGGAAACACAGGAGCCTGGGAAGTGAATCCAGCCTGAAGAGTCCCTCTCCCTAGACGCTCACGGTTGCATTAGCTTGTGCAGCCCTGGGGATCGGCGCCACTGCCCACCCTCCACCCAGACTGCGTGAACAATGGCACTGCCACAGCCAGTTGCCATGTTGGGTCTGATGTGGCCTGGAAGTGCCCACCAAGCCTCTGTGTTGTGGCCAGAGCCAGCCTGGGTTACAGGGCTGCTGCCCCCACAACTGTTCCCATAGGGCGGGGGATGCAGCTCCCTCGAGGAGACCTGGCAGAGGGCTTTTCCTGCCAGCTTCGCCCCACTATTTCCCCTAACAGCAAACCCTGCCAGCAGCAGTCGTCATCCCCCAGCACAGCTACACCCAAAAAGTCTTGTGCTGGGATTGCCGTATGAGCCAGAGGGTGTGATCTTGCCACACCACTGACTGGCATGGCTGTGGCATTAGACTCAGCCTCAGTATTTTGGTCCCTCCACTTGCATTGTGGCAAAGTAATGGGCACACACCGCTGTGCTGTGTTGGCACAGTGTTACCCTGGCACTGCGATAGCCCGTTCTGCTCGTTAGGATGGAGCCTGTGCAGTGATACTGGACTTGGTGGGCAGTGCTGCTTGAGAGCAGTCAGCTTAGCTGCACCCTTGCCCACCCCTGTGTGCAGAGAAGAGCCAAGAAGAGCACCCCCCCTTGGCTCTTCTCTGCACACAGGGGTGGGCAAGGGTGCAGCTAAGCTGACTGCTCTCAAGCAGCGCTGCCCACCAAGTCCAGTATCACTGCACAGGGTGTGTGGTTTGGGCTGATCAGGGTTTGCCCCCACTTCAAGGCGTTTGCCGGTGTCCTTAGCAATGGTTTTTCAGCTTTGACCGGTGCTACTGTCTGCCCCGGGAGGTAAGCCCCCCGACGCCAAGTCCCCAGAGGACAGCATACTTCCTCGCCCAGCAGGACCATTCAAGAGCCGGAAGGAAACTGCCAGTCTCCAAAGGTAGGTGCAGTTCACTGGGGTCTGTGAACTGGGAGTGGGCCCAGGGCTGGCAAGCCCCTTCTGGAGGTAGCACACAGGCTTATGTTGCGTTGCATGTCTATGAGGACACTGGCGGGGTCTCTTGAAGGCCAGCTGCCAAAATGCTCCCGAGAGCAAGAAACTTATGAATTTCAGCCACCTGCCCGCTTCGAGAAAGGAGCTTGCAGGAAGCGCTGCAGGCACGGGGATGAGTCCAGTCTACAACCCTCCGCAGACTTGCATGCTCTGCGTCTCGGCGTGGGTGTGAGTGGAGCCTGAGTTATGTATGGGAGGAAGCCGGGCCAAGGGCGTCATCCTTTTTTCCTCTAGAAGAATACCCTCTGTCTACCTCTGCCATGGGTGTTGGGGGTGGGTTGTTGAGCATCTCTGGCAATTACTCCTGCAAGCGTCTTATATTTGGGGTCCCCCAATGTGAAGGGACATTCAAAACTTGAGACTTTAAATGCCGTGGGGATGAGAATACCAGTCCCTTTGGAAAGGCACGGTAAGGCTCCAGTGGTTCTCAACCGCATTGGCCTTGACGCGCCACTCGGAGCATGCCAGTGATGCCTTTTCTTTCATTTTTTGGCTACAAACAATAGAGCTTTTTTTTCTGTTGCAGAGAACTCAGAAGGACCACAGCGGGTCAGGGTGGTTTTTTTTTTTGACATGATGGATTTCTGCGTGAAACCTCGGGGGTTGTCTTGTGGATTGCATGACTCCCCTGGATAGGATCTCAAGGCACCCCTGGGTGCCATGGCCACCTGGTTGAGAGTCACTGTGTGCTGGAAGCTTGTGATATGAGCACGGAAGGATGCTGGCATTTTCCCTGCCAAGTAGCAATGCATTCAGGTTAGAAAAGACTGTGCCAGCCTCTGGGGAGCAGCGACAGGTTCGCATGTAAACAGATGCATTGGATTCTGCTTGCCAGCACTTCCCGGGAAGAGCAAGAAACTACCCCCTTCTCTCCCCATCCCAGGTGGGTGCTCTGTAGTGCTTGCCTGGTACATGGCGCATCCCACGGCTGGGCAGTACCTGCAGCAGGGCTGCTATCCGGACTCTGCCGTGCAAGGCGGTGCGTGCAGGCAGGTGGCAAGTGGGTGCAGCTCCGGGCAGCGGGCTGAGATGAGGCTCCTGGCCGCTGATTTTCATAGCCTGCCTCTGGCTGCTGGGCTGTGCCAGGCTTGGGCTTCGCCTTGCCTGGGCGGGAGCCCTGCCCGGTGTTTCTCTGCCCTGCTGTGCGGCGTGTGGCAGGGGAAGCAGAGGCTGGGCTGGGCAGAGGGCAGTCCCTGCACGGTGGGGCCAGCCCACAGGGCAGCCCCAGCCCGGCCCCGCCTCCGCCTCTGCTTATAGCCAGGGATGCTGATGCCAGCAGAGAGGAGGTGGCAGAGCTGCAGCTGGAGACATCGCCCTGCCTGGGTGAGTGCGGCTGGGAGCGGAGGAGAGAGCTCCCGCCGGCCTAGTGCAGGGGCAGTGGGGCCCCCGCTTGCCTGGGACCTCAGGGTAAATGCATTGGGGGGGGTGCAGCAGGGCGTGTGGGGGGGGTCTCTGCTCTGCAATAATCTGTGCCCAGCCCCAGAGACTCATGCTGCTCTGCCCGGGGCTGCATCCCTGCACCCTGGTGGATCCCAGCCCCAGGGAAACCCATGGGGGGGGTTTGCCGTGGGCTGGGTTGGATGGGAGGCTTCCCCCCAGTGCAGACAGGTCTATGTCAGTGTAATCAGGTTGGAGTAAACCCGTGCGCGTCCTGATGTGGCAGCGAACCCCACTTCTGCATGGACCGTGAGCCCCTCGGGGCAGGGCTGCTTGGGTTCGATAGTGCCTGGTCCAGTGAGCCCGCAGTGCTGCACCAACAGCAGGCTGCTCTTGCCCCTAGCCCTGTTCCCCCAGCGCCCCCTTCCCTCCCTCCCCGGTGACATGTCCCATTGCCCTGTTCCCCCAGCACCCCGGTGCCACTGCATGCCAAGCGCCCGTCCGCCACCGCGCCCAGCCTCCGTGCGCTCTGCAGGCAGCTGTGCGCGGAGGGGGGCTTGAGTCTGGGGGCTGGTATTACAACTGACGGTGCCGCTCGCCCTAACCTGCGCCCTTTGCTGACTGGCTCCAGGGCAGGACTTCCTCTTGCGTGCCGAGTTGCAAGTCTTTTCACGTTGATGGTTTTTGCAGCTCTGGCATTTCCCTGAAGGCAAAAACAAAAGAAAAGAAAAGCTATAAGAACTGGCAGTTCCTGCAAAAGGGATGGCAGCAATCGCAGGGAAGTTGCCACACCATAATCAGCCGCGCTGAGAAAGCCCCGAGCCCTGCCCTTCAGCCGCGGCGTGTTTGCTCTGATTTCATGTCCCAGAACTTCAGCTCCAGGCAAATTAGGAAACACCCTCTCCCTTCCTGGAGACCTGCGGCCTCCTTGGCACGGTCCCCGGGGTAAAGTGCTGGGGATCGCTGCCTGGCAGAGGGCTTTGGCAGCCAGCCCTGGGAAGACAATCCTGTAGCTCTCTCGGTGTCCCCCTTCCCCTCCGTTAGTGGGGACAGCTCATGGGAACCATCCTCCTGTCCCTCACGGACCACGTGGGCTCGGGGAAGAAACACCGGTGAGACCGCCCGCTTTCCAGTTCCACCTCTCCCCGCCGTGCCCTGGGGCCTGACTTCCAAGTCCCTGGCACTCCTGATGTTTTGACCAATTCCCCTGGCTTCGTCCACCTGTCCGTGCCGGCGAAAACAGAGCCACCCTCACGGGGAAAGTTGTGGATGAATTCATGTCTGGAAATAGCTGAGCCCGTCTGCAGAGCTGAGTCCTGTTGTCACGAGACAGGGATGAGTTTGAGGGATCTGAATGGGATCCCTCCTTAGAAAAGAGATTTCCTGCTAGGAAATAGCCCTTCCAGTAACCTTATCTCACTCCAGCAGGGGCGGCAACGAGAAGGGAGATCCCTGCCCTCCAGGCGGGTGATCTTCAAGGTGCAGGGCTTAGAGCAGGGGCGGGCAATTATTTTGGGTGGAGGGCGGCTTACTGAGTTTTGGCAAGCCATCGAGGGCCGCATGACGGGCAGCCAGGGCACATAAACATTAACTTCCTAAATTTTTTAGGGGCCCCGCGGGCCGACTTGAATGGCCTGGCAGGCCGCATCTGCCCATGGGCTGCACTTTGCTCACCCCTGGCTTAGAGAGAAGCATCTGACTCTCCCGGTGCGCCCTTCGTGCTCTCTGACAGCGCCTTTCTGCGCAGGGGGCGAGGGCAAAATTCACAAGTTCCTTGCTCTCCGCAGTGTTTCAAAAGGCATCTTCAGTCCCGCCCCCCCCCCCCCCCCTGTTTTCAGGAAGAGGGCTGGGGCTTACAACATGTCCTGTTCAGCAGCATTTGTCTAGCTGGGATTTTGGGTCTTTGAAACGCGGCTGGGACAACTGGCTTCACAGAGCCCTGGATGGCTCAGAGGCCTGTTAATGGGTCGTGTCCCGTAAAGTTTCCGGCTCAGCCTCCCTCTGCATTCAGCAAAAGCTGTCATCACTCAGCTGGGCCCCTGACTGTGTCAGCTTGGGTCACTAGTGATAATACAGTGACCAGGCGCTGCTATTTAGTGATCAGAGCTATTATAACATGTTTCCCCTGAGAAATGGCAACGGGGTGGAGCCAGGCTATTAACAATGGCACAGTCATCCACGGTTTCCTACGCAGAACCTGTGCCAGAGATAACCCCAAATTGGTGTTTGTGTGTTTTAAGTAGTGGCTTGGTGGCACGTGCGACATAAAATTTGCAAGGTCTCAGTGCTTTGGCAGGTTGTCTGCTTCTGGCATGTGGGGAGCTTTGCCTTGAGGCTCCCTAAGAAGCAGCCTTATGCGGTTTGCGTCTCCTGCGATAACCCCCCTGCAGCCAGCCCTGCCCTAGCTTCACAAGGCGCAAGTCTCTGGCTTTGAGACCCAGGCTCTTCTCAGTCCCTGGCTTCCCTGGTGACCCATAGCACCCCCACCTCCAAGATCTGCTCTTTCTGGTTGGCTTGCAGGAAGGGGTGGGGGGTTGTTTTCTTCTTTAACAAGATGGGTATCAGAGTGCCAGTGGCCCAAAATAGCATGGCAGACTCTGCTCCAAAACAAACCATCTTTATTGTGCCACTCCAGTTCCCTCTGGTCTTTCCTTGGACTCTTTTTTTTATCTTTATCCCTCCGGCTCTCAGAGCCTCACTCTTTTCCTTAGGCCTAGCCAGCCACACTGGCAATGACACAGTTGCAAAAACTGTAGTATTCACCTGGGAAGAACAGTCCTCCAATAAAATGAGGCATTATGCCACAGGGAGCAAATGAGGGAGCAGTCCTTGGGTGCTGGTACCAGCCCCAGATGGCCGTGTGCCCCTGGGGTGAGAAGGTATACAGGTGTCCTGTTTGCAGCACGGTGCAGGGCTTAGAGATCCCGTACACAGCCTGAGCTCATACTGAAATGCTTGACATCAAGTGTCCTCCCCAAGAGCCACAGGCTTGAAACTCAGCCCTCGCAACACTTTTCATCACACAGGTGCTCATCTCCCCAAAACCACTGTGGTTTGTGTTAAGTGGCCCTCTTTGCTGGCCATCCTGGCACAGAAGCTGAGCCCTGAACAGGGCATGGAGGAAAAATGCCATGGGAAAATCCCACGGTCCCTGCTCCTATGCTGTGGCTGGGGGGATGGCACTGTTCTCCAAAGCACCTCTCTCCCCAGCACTAAATTCACCTAAAGAAAGAGTCAGAGGGATATTTCATGAAGCCAACTACGGGGAGCAGTGAGGGGGTTATTAGCACTGGGCCTTTCCAGAAAGAGAAGTCCCAGGGCTCACGAACGCTTAGGCACCGCTAGTACAGTAAGTCTATCCTGCTATCTTCCTGTAAATGCCCGGCCTGTGAAGGGGAAGGTGCAACACCCAGCAATCATTATGCAATAAAACAGGTCTCTGGTCATGTTCCAGGATATGCCACTCAGCGCCTTTGGCTGGGGTTTTTGGAGCCAACAAAGCGGCAAAAGAGCACTAGATCTGTTGCCTTGCCATGTGTTTCATGTCCCTGGGAGCGTTTCGACCCTAGGCCAGTCTGCCCCCTCCCTTTCAGGCCGAGCTGGGGGATGCTTTGCCTAGCAAAGGTTGGGGCAGGGCGAGGCACAGGTTCGGGGAAGCCGACTGATGCCAGACCTCGGCTGTGCTGGTAATCAGATTGGACAATCTGCCTGTTTCTTATTTGCTAACCGCCAGGCTTGAGTGAAATTGGGAGTGATCGTAAATTGTCCCACTTGCCTGGAAGGGATTGGAGCTCTGCCAACCTGCACCAGCACAGCCCTTGCCCCACGGCTCCAGGGAGAAGTGAAAGCGCCTGCAGTTGTGCCCTCCAGAGCTTCCTCCTTGCCCTGCCCTCTGGGAGGGTTAGTAATTTCCTGCTTAACTGGTGCCTGTGGTCTCCATACCCCACCCCGGGGCCCTGCGTGGGAGCTGCAGGAGACGCTGGCTCTGGGAAGCTGTCTGTTCTGCACCCACCCGTTCCTTGCAGCCCACGAGCCGCAGAAATGCCTCTAGCTGGCGCCAAGGTCAGCGGCCTCAGCATCCGGTCTGACGGAGCACCGCAGGCTGCGCCGGTCCCTGCTGCGCCCCTGGATAAGTCAGGGGTGCGACACTGGTGACACAGGCCTGAAGAGACCATTCAGGGAGCAGCTGGGGCCAGTGAGGGACTGATGTGCCAAGAGCCTGAATGCAGTTCAGCGAGCAGCTCTGGCCAGGGTTGCTTCACACACCGGTGCCTTTGGCTCACCTGAGGCTGGGTGAGTCCCAGCAGAACTAGGATTATTTAGTGGCAATCCTGACATGAGCTAGCATGGCAGAGAGAGCCAGTCTCTCCCAGCGCTGTGGCTCTGGGTTCAGGTGAGTTCATCCCCTCCTGCTGAGCCTTGCAGGGTTGGGAACTTCCTGCCATGCTCGTGTTGCGTACCCAGACCGGTGGGTGGATTCGAACGGTGGGTTTTATTGTAGCCTCGGAGCAGTTAACCAGCACTACCATAGGCAACATAGTCTAGTGTGCATCCCTGCTGTCTCAGGCACTTCTGCGTACAACACATCCCTCCCTCCAAAGCCAACGGGCTGCGTGTGCTCCGTCTCGCTCCCGCAGGTACTGTTACCGAGTACACCACCAGGTACTTTCCAGTTCACTCAAACAGCGGCTAGAAAATTGGTCTTGAAAGAGGGGTCAGAAGAACAGGGTTCCCGGCCTCACTCTGCCCTTGATCAAGTACCCCTGGTGATGCCCCTCGAATGCTGCGCCCTGGCACAGGGAGCTCTGCTGCTTCAGTCCAGGACGGTTTGCGGAGGGCTGAGAGATCCTCCATGGCTGCGGAGGACATGCAGCAGGTGGTTGTGAGCGTGTTGGCTGGTGTTTGCAGTAGCACAAGGATCCTTCCTTCCTACCGGGGATCTTCCAGCCCATTTATGTTGGGGTGAAGGGATGTGTAGGTGTGTAGGACAATATTTCCCTCCACTGGCTTGAGAAAGTATCCACCTGAGTGTGTGTCCACACTGGGTGACAGTGCGAGTGACACAGCATACCCAGACACAGGGGAAGCAATGGCTGGTAATGCCATTTGAAGGCTGTCTCTGGAGAAATTTCACCTACTGCACAAAGCCGTGGGTTTATTTCTGCCTGTGAGCTGAGCGTGCTAAAAGTCCCGTTGCTCTGCAGGGCCGGTTAAGCTCCGGGTCTCCTATTGAGTGTCCCCATGTGAAGAGTGGAGGCATTTGCTGTTAATCTGCCTGATCTTTGTAAATCGATTAACAGATCTGCCTAGAAGGGGCGTGCATGTGGGGCTGATATTTAGGTGTATGGGGTGCTTAACCCGTGGTGACCGTGCAGGGAGGGAGAGTGGCGGTGGAAGCCCCAAATTCTGGCTCGAGCTCTGGCAGTGACTTTCTCTGCAGCTTCGGGCGTCTCCTTCATCTTCCTTTGTGTCAATGGGGAGGACAGTGTAAGAGCCAATGTTTGCGAAGAGCTTGAAAGAGGGAAAATGCTCATTATTCACAGCTTGCTGCCCCTGGCATGGACATCCTCTGTGAGGCCTTAGTGCAAATCTAAGAAGAACGGTCCTCCTGCGATGCAGGATGTGACTTTCGGGTGCCCGACCCAGCCCTGCTCTATTATTGTTGACATCCTGGCAGTGCCCAGAAGCCCCTGCCAAAGTCAGGGCTCCATCCTGGTAGCACGTAGCAGATGACAGACAGGAGCCTGCAATCTAAGCCGGTTGGACAGACAAACAGGGGTGCCGTGCCAGCCCCATGTGACTGCAGCATGCGTGCACAGACCTGCGCTAGCTTCCAGCCTGCTTGCCTGGATATGAGTGCAGATGCTTGCCAGGGACCCTGGGGACTTATGTGGGCAGCTGGCCCATGCTGGAAAGATTGGACATGGCTGCATCAATGGTCACATCCCTGCCCCGGCGACTGCAGCATAGACGTACCCAGAGGGCAGGAGGGAGGAGACTTAAGGCCAGGGTTTGCTTAAGAACTGGGCACCCATCGCTGGAGCTGGATTTCCCAGCTGTTGGCATCTGAAGCACAGGTTTCTTTGGGAAATCCAGCCCCACTGGCCTTGCAGACTAATGAAACCCCAGCTCGCAAACCCGGTCTGAGGGCTTGCCAGGTGTCTGTGCTAGTTGCTGTTGGAGCCCAGATCTCCCAGGTCCTGCCTGATAGCCAAGGGCAAGACCCTCCCTCCTCTTTTTTTTTCTCCTGAGCCATCTCTGAAATGCCTCTCCAGGGCTCTGCAGCAGTTTCCCCCTCAGGCTTCCCTTGGCACACGTAGCACAGAGCCCTTGGCCCTCCCACGAGACTCTTCCTGGTCATCAACCCCCAGTATTACCCGCACAGCAGTTGGACTCTGAAGCCAGTGCTGTGGTCGTCCCCTGCCCAGCTGGCTGGATTCTGCAGGGGGGCACCAGCTGCACCTGGTGGGCCACTGCACTTCCCTGCTAGGGCAGGGTCTCCATTTCTGCTCGCCGTGTGCGGGATCAGGACCCTGCACCGCCCTGGAAGCTGCCAGCCCTGCTTGGTTGTGCCTCCGTGTCTCACTCCAAACTCCATCTCAACTGCACGTCCCTGGGGTCTCCAGGGGACACACTTGGCTGCAGCAGTCTCACTTGCTTGGTTCCTTTGCAGAGAGTTTGCTGAGTGCTTGAGGAAGGAGCCCAAAGGTCCTGGTCAGCCATCGGAGTGGAGGTAACTGCGCGCTGCTGCTTGACGTGCCTCTTCCTTGGCTGCTCTCCTTTCCATTGCTTGGTCTCCCTTCCCATGCAAACCATGTGTTTTGGTGGGGTTTTGGGTGTTGCTGTCAGGCATGCTTTAACATGACGTGGAGCTGCAGCAGCAGAGAAACCCACCCCTGGGCCCATTGCTATAGCCTGGAGTCATTAGTGAAGTGACCCAGATCTGGCCTGTTCTCTGGTCCCATCCGATGAGGGGTCCAGTGGCACGTGCCGGTCCAGTGTTGCCCGTGCCCGTCTCCTGGGGTTAGGCCCTGTAATGCATGACCATGGTCCTATGAGTTTGCTGCTTGTTACTGCAGAGCATGCCCCAAGACTGCCCCCCGCCATTAACCCCTCTGCCCATGGCAGCAGCAGCTCTCTGCAACCTGTTGGTCCCTGGCACTTCACCAGTCCTTGCTCCGTCAGGGGCCTTGGCCCTTCTCCAGCAGTTCTTCATTCCTCTGATGATCCAGATGCTCTCTCACAGTCCAAATGAATCTGTCTGCTGGGCTGTTTTTTGTCTCCTGCCACACTGCCACTTCCCTTAGCAGGCTCCTCCGGTCCGTGAGCTAAGCCAGAGCAGCCTGGACCAGGAGGCTGTCAGGGGGGGAGCTAGATGATTTTTTGTCTCTGGTGCTGTCCCCCACCACCCTTCAAGGGCAAGAGGAGCTTTTCCTCTTGTAGGAGATAAATGTTTGCTTTGGGGGTATGCGTGAGATGCCAGCCAGGCATCCCCGCACTGAGAGGTCGTCACCTTGTGCTTGGAGCTCGGGGAGTTGGAGTTGGGTTCCTAGTCTCAGCTCTGCCACACATTCGCTGAGTGACTTCCCTGCTCTGTGCCTTGGTTTCCCCGCTATGTAAAATGGGCATAAGGTTGATGGCCTTGCAGCATGAGGGTATCTGTCAGGTTCCAGTCTCTCTTGACATAGTGCTGGGTGGCAGAGCCCTGGCTGTCCCAGCATGGTGGCTGGGGCATGACTGTGCTCCCTTGCTTCCCCCAGGTACCATGTCTCAGTCCAAGGGCACGGTGGTGCTTGCCTACAGCGGTGGCCTGGACACCTCCTGCATCCTGGTCTGGCTGAAAGAGCAAGGCTATGATGTGATTGCTTACCTGGTAAGAAGCTACAGCCTGTCTCCTTGTGCTCCCTGGCTTTGCCAGCCTGTCTCCCTCGGGTGGGCAAGGCAGGGTGTGTGATGGGCTCTCAGCACCCAAGTGCTTCTGTTCTCTCTGCCTGGCAGGGGCAGAGCCTGGTGTGACAGCAGGAGCAGGGGGGATCTGCATGGGGGGGATGGGGTGACTGGACTCCACAAATGACAGCGGTGTTTGCAGCCCAGTGCTCCTTGAGCTCTGCTCGCATGGCAGCTGAGGCTGCAGCAATGCTCTGTTGCTTTCTGGCTAATATAATGCTTCTCAGAACATGTGGGGCCATGGAGGAGCCTGCTAGGGCTGGGACACCCTCCCTGTACAGCAAGAGAGAGGGGTGACCACCCTCCCTGGGGATGGGCCACTGGACCCCAGCATCCCCCCCGTGGCCTAGCAGAGCTATGGGCTGCATCTCATTATGCCAGGTGGGAAATGGGCAGGTGTGAGGCCTCATTAATGGGTTCCAGGGGAATGCACCCAGTTGCCAACCCTTTCCCTATTAGCCTCCTGGAGTGGCAGAGACCAGCTGGGTATGCACCAAGGGACCAGGCACTGATCCAGCTGGCAGAGGGTCATGCGAATCAGCCTGGACTCTGGGTCAGGGATTGTTGTGGCAGCAGGGATTTAATGGCTGGGTCACAGCAGAAAAGGGGATGTGGCCATGCATGGCCTGGGGAGGCTGGTAAAGGTTAATAGCAAACAGAGTGGAGCATCATTCCCACTGCTCGATGGGCAAGGGTCACCAGCACAGCCGTACATCCTCGGGCTTGGGCTCATTGCAGGAACAGGCTTGGAGTCCTCCCTGTCAGGGACGCAGGTGTCTCTGCAGCCCTGGCAGGGAATGGCATCTCCCCTGGCTGAGGGCAGCCTTCGCTGTCGGGTAGGGGTGTCCTCTAGCCATGCAGCTGGGGCAAGCGGGACCTCCACTCTAACCTCGCCATAGCCTGGAGCCTTCTGCCCTTTGGGGTCGTCTTTCCCCGTGGGATGAAGCCAGAGGATTCTGGGTTCCTCCTTGCTCCACAGTCTTGGAGACTCCTTGGCCAGAGCTTGGCAGGGTTGAGCTCACGTTCTAGGTCCTCACTTCTTGCGCTTTCTCTCGTTCTCGTTTCCAGGCCAACATTGGGCAGAATGAGAACTTCGAAGAGGCGAGAAAGAAAGCGCTGAGCCTGGGAGCCAAAAAGGTAACGCCAGCCCCCAGCATCAGTGCTGCTCTGTGTTATTCAAAGGCCTCTCCCTCCTCTCATGCCAAGGAGGGCAACAGACCTGCAGGTCCTGGCAGGGGCTAAAGTAATGAGCCCTCCCCGGCAGATCGAGGGCAGGGGTACTGAATAAAATACGTAGTCGATGCACAGTGGGGCTGGGCTGGGATTCTGGACCATGAATCCAGACCTCTGCCATTTGGGCGGTGGGAGAGCTGCTGTCCCTGCAATGCTAAACAGCTATTTACCTCCTCTGTGTGCCCTGCCACCAGAAGGGGGGCATCCCTCATGCCCCCACACAGTCTGTGTGGTGCATCTCTGCAGCCTTATGGCCCCATTGGGCCGTTGGGACCTGTGCACTCAAACTGGGGGGCCACCTCCAGCCTCAGAGCTGGGACACCTCTGGTAAGGATGGCCAGCTACCCTTCCTCCTATATGAAGCCAGGAGCATTTCTGGCGATTCCTCTCACCTACAGATTACCAAGCTGCTGTTAACTCCCAGGTGCAAAGCATTGCATGGAGCCAGCTCTCCATAGCAGGGGTCCCCAAGTTGTAAGAAGTGCTTCATGGGGTTCCTCTCCCTTTCTCAACTCACAGTTGGATGATGAAGGTGCATGCCAGCCTGCAAAGCTTTTGGCCTGGGGAGTTTAGGATCCATCTTCCTGGAGCAGGAACTAAAGGCTATCTCTTCTTTAGCTTCTACCCAAGTTCCTGTCCTGTTTTCTCTTCTCTTCCATCTAAATGTCAGCACCTGTTTCCTATGCTGTCTTTCATTCCCTGTTTCTTTTCTTCTTCATCTATTCATTTTACCCTGTTTTTAAAAAATCCTTTTCCTGCCATAATTTTTTTTTTTAAATTGTTCCTCTAAAGCTTTCTCTTCCTGCCTCTAAATATCAGAAGATGCCCTTGAGGGGTTGATGGGTACCAGGGGTTGCATATGGAGGAATGGGCTGCTGGTTGCACCCAGACAAGGACAGCTGGATTTGGATTCACTCCATTTTGGGGGGGTTGGGTGCCATAAAGAAGTTTCTGCCATCAAATATCTGTTCTCAGAGTGGTTTGTTTTCCAGAGCTGTTGATGCAGAACTTTTACAAATCGTTAGAAGAGGGAAAATTCTCATGTGATGCATTAGTTGTACTAGTACCATTACACCATCCATTGAATTTCATGATGCTGCACCAGGGATGAATTGGGCCCATTCTTTGAAAAAAATGTAGCTGGATCTTTCTGGAGTCTGAGCAAAAAAATGAGAACTATGGATGCAGCCAGTGGGACGCTGTGGAGCAGGGTGAAGTCTAATGATAAATAGACCATCCCACCAGTTCCAAGCACCCTATGCCGATAGGAGTTTCCTAGGCCACTCTCATTGCTTGGGGCTCTCTCCTTCTGCAGGTTTACATCGAGGACATCAGCAGGGAATTTGTGGAGGAGTTCATCTGGCTGGCAGTCCAGGCCAATGCCCTGTATGAGGACCGGTATCTCCTGGGCACTTCGTTGGCCAGGCCTTGCATTGCACGTAAGCAGGTGGAAATCGCCCAGAAGGAAGGAGCTCAGTACGTCTCCCATGGAGCCACGGGGAAGGTAAGGAAAGGGAAGAGGTTTACCTTACTCTAAGTTGGGTTTTGGGTGCTTGTGAATATGGGATTCCCTGACGGGTGAGCATGGAGCTTCCCCAAGGACCAGCTCGGATATATTTGGGCTTTGAAATGCAATTTGTGGTCATCCATCACACTCTTAGCTGTCTCCCTGGGTCATTGCAGAGCAGCAATAAGCACTTGTTGCCACCTTCCAAACAGACCTGGATCCTTTACTGTGTCGGGGAATTAGCCTGCTCACCACCCCCATCCCCTGGGTGACATGAGCTCCCTTCTCTTTCACCCTGTAACCGGGGACATAGGAAGATGGTTTGGTCAAGGTTACATGTGTCCCTTCTCTAGGACTCTTGGCTGGGAATTTTATTTCCATATTTTTTAATGGAAAATGTAGCTTGAAAAAAATGTCAGGTTTCCCAAGTAAAATGTTATCATACTTCTTCATTTTTTTTATCCTTTGGGAAACCAGGACAAAATATTTGGGGCTGTTGAGCTGAACCGAAGTGTTTTGGGCTATCTGATATGAATCCAGTGTCTGCCTGAGTTGTCCTGATGCCTCCTGGCAATTTTAGTAGACTAGGCTTCATTTCCCAGAATGCACTTCCCTCAGCCATTTTACCCATTGTCATGGTGAGTTATTGAAGTGCCATGGTTGTGGCACATTGTTGGACTGGCCTGAGACCCTGGCTCAGAGAGGAGAAATGGGAGCGTGAGGTTTTTGGGACAACATCTTCTGTAGACATGATGTGCAGCTGAATGGATGTAGATTAAAGTCAAAACTGGGCACATCTACATTAACGTGCATGCATTAACATGCTTTAGTTAACGCACATTAGATCTAGTACCTCCATTGTAAAGTACTAAGAAAATATGCATTGGCCTATCTTAATGCACATTAATTAAAGATCATGATTTTTAAGTGACACTTACTGTGCATTAGCCTATTTTAATGAGCATTAACTAAGTAGCATGGTATTTAAAGTGATGCTTTAATGTGCATTAAAATAGGCTAATGAGCATTAAAGTGCATGTGTAGATGCACTGAATCCAAACTTCCAAGCTGAGACTCTTCTGAATTGTCTCTTCCATGTCAGGATATATTAACTTACTTGGGGTCTTTAATAAATTTGGAAATATTAAATGTCCCCGAGGATGGAAACTCCCATGTGTAGTCAACTCTGGGCAGAATCCGCTCTTAGGAGCTATAAAAACATCCCAGGCATGCTTCAAGGGGGATAAAGAAGGACTTCCTTTGACCTCACTGGTCATATTCCAAGGGAGATGAAAGGAGAAAATTGCTGCAAATCTCTGATCTGGAACAGCTTGTTTTTCTCCTGGGGGGTGCATGTGATTGCATGTGTCTGGTGCATGGGGAGTGCTCCAGCGGTGGTGCTGAGGCTGTCAGGGTTGGAGGATACCTGGGCAGCAGTGCAGCCAATGGCCCCTCTTGCTGCCTGGGCCCCAGTTGTGGAAGCGGGTGCTGCGGGCGAGGTGTGGCATTAGGGGAGGTGCTGAGAGGCAGGACTGCTCACCTCTGCAGCTCAGGGCTGCTGCAGTTCTGAGAAGCGATGCAGAAATGGATGCTTTTAAGTTGTATCAGTACCTTCCACCTTCCTTTTATTTTAGGACAAATCTTTTTCTCTCCTCACCTGAGAGCTCTGCTCCAACTGCTTGAGGGTTAGCAGGTGGGGCTGGTTCTCCTCATCTGGAATGCCCTGAAGAGCAGGGAGACACAGGTGATGAAGTGAGCTTGAACTTGGGAAAGCTTGTCCCAGCTAGCTATCTACTTTGGTTAGTCTGTACGGTGCAAATCTATCCAGCCTTCTTCGGGAGAGACGAGGCGGCACTGATCACCACATTGGGGGAAGTTTTTTTGGCCAGCATTTTCCACTAGAGGGGGCAAGGACCCTGCATTGCCCTTCTGGAGGTGGGTGACTTGCTCCCCGCCGGCAAAGAGCAAGCACAAATGGTGGCAATATGGAGATTCCCCCGCTAGAGGCAGACAGAGACCACAGAGTGGCACAGTGGGGCCTGGCTGCTGGTCCAGACAACCTGCCCATGTAAAACCAATGAGGGACGTCGCCTTCCTTCCTTCCTTCTTCCTCATTCTAGACCGAGATGGAGCTTTCCTGCAGCACAGTCAACCCTTGCTTCTCTTCTAGCCTGGGACTAGCTTTTCCGGTGCTGCTCTGATGCAGCCCTGATGGTGGAAACACTTTGTAAGCATAGGTATGTCCCCTCCACCACCTGCGCCCTCTCTCCTCTGGGCATGCATGCACCATGTGCACTTGTCGTGGCCTGTGGTGGACATTCACTCTGCCTCCAGCGAGGAGGACATGGAGCTGGCTAGAAAATGCTTCTCTATATTCACCCATCTAAAACCACTGAGTTGTTTCCAGGCTGGATGCTTGTCAGAGATCTCCAGGTGTGCCGTGGGAAGTTGGGAGGTGTATCAGGCCTCCAGAGTCCACCGAAAAGAAGATGGAGGAGGGCCCAATCTGAGTTAACCTGCCCAAAGGAGAAACAATGGGACAAGCTAGGAAGAGGGCGATTGCTATTAGATGGCCTCAGCAGAGGGTTTGAAGAGCTTGCTGCTGTATGGTGTGACAGGCAACGGATTAAGACTTAGAAGCAGGAGGGGCAGCATCTCGAGGGATGTCTGCTAGGATAGAGCTCTTCAGTCTCTTATTGTTCATCTGAAAGTGCTGGTCACCTGTGGAGGATAGGGAGCCACTTATGTGGTGCAGCTCCCCTGCACAGGCTTTTCCCATGCGCCTTGCTATATTCCCTTGTGCAGGTGTCACCCTTTCTGTTTGCTCCTCTTTAAGCTGTCCACTCGAGGGTGCTCTTGAGCGATCCAAAAAGTCAGTTCAGAGGCTTACAGTGGATGGGGCCAGCATCCCTTGATGCCTCAGCCTGAAGGACCAAGTCCCATTCCCGGCGGCACACATCATGCAGCAGGATTCACTTGCATGGCTCTGGAGCCAGAGATGCCATGCCTGCTTGGCTGCCATGCTCTGCACTTGAGTGATACAGCCCCCAAATACCCTTGCTTCTGCACTGAGCTCCCCTCCGCTGCCCCCTGCTAAAAAGTCACCTCCGTGGACTGACACTGCAGAAGCCAACCTCCCTCCCCCACCAACTCTGACTCTGAGTAGCCAGGAAGCAGCACCCTGAGCCTCTGCCAAGTCTGTCTTCTCCTCAGCTTAATGGTTTGGGGAGGAGGAGATGAGTGCTGGTAACCTGACCTGGGAATGTGCCGTTCCCGGCTGCGGCAGCAGCAGGGGCTCCAGCATCTTAAATGCGCACCATCTGCAGCGCCCTTGTCTCAGGAGCAGATGGACGTGTTTTGGGCCTGTAAGGGAAATTAGTGTTTTGGTGTATGTACTTTCATATGTGAACGTGTGTAATAGTCCCAGGGGGTTCCCTGGACCAGCAGCAAATGTATCCGCTGGGCCTGGGTTGTGGGAACAGGGGGGGTGAGGGGAGGGTATCCTGTTTAGTGGCGGTGGAAACTGGGCACTCATCTCTATTCCCTAAAAAGGACTAATAGCTCCCTGAGCTGCTCCTACCCTCCTGCACCAAGGTACCTGGCCTCATTAGACAGCTCTTGCCAGGGGGCTTGTTGGCAAGGACCAATTAAGATGAAAGGGTGTCCACAATCCAGCAAGCCATCAACTCCCCCCCCCCATCTCACACTCCATGATCTTCTTCCCTACACAGCCATCCTCCTCAGTGCCTTCTGTGGCAGCTGAAAAGTATGTCTGTGTGATAAAAGTTCTTGCTGAAGGCTCTGTCAAGATTAGACCAAATGTTTTCCTGTATTTGTTTAGATATTAAGCTATAAGTTGTTGCTAAAAGCCTAATATAGTTTAAGTTGTAGTGAGACCTTGTATAAAGTAAGGCCTAGCAAATTTAGCAGAGCCTAGAAGTAGGAAGGCCCTGTGGCGCAGTTAAAATTACCTTATCAAAAGAATGCAGGGCTTGTACTGCTATTGGTCAGTCTAAGGACAGTTGAAGAAAAGGAATCTAAGTGGTTGTACGTTATCAGTGTCTTTCAAAAGCTATAAATTAGCTGAAATATTTGGAAACCATTCAGAAGGAAGATGCAGCTCTGTGAAAAGGATTAGTTAGCTGTTGCCTAGATCAGTGGGCCTGTGGACCTCGAGGAGCCCAAGAACTGCATTCCAGGGTCCTTCCCGGCACCCCTCAGACAGTGTTGTCCGGGGACGCCTGACCTCGCTGAACTTTGTGGAAAAAGAAGCTTGCTGTGTATTGAGCATCAGAGGGACTGCCAATAAGTTGCCAACGCAAATTGCTTTTGTCTGTCATTGTTTGTCTTGTTACTACGCGTAGTTGTGTTTTTCTTAAGTCAATAAATCTTTCTTACCTTTCTACCCCTGACCACACTCTCAATCTAAACCCTCCGCAGGCAGCTGGAACACCTTCATGCTCCTCTCCCAGCTCCCTGGAAAGAAGATGAAGGTTTCTTCAAAGTTCACTGTTGCAGCTTGTCCCCTTAGACCTCCAGACCTGGGTCCTGTGAGTTGTCCCTGCCTGCAAGGGAATCGGGAGCCCTCTGTGACTCGTTCTGATTTAGAACCTAGGCCTGGTCCACAAAGAGGGCTTGGTGCCTAAATGCCTTTGGCATTGCCCACATCTGGACTGCCACTGAACTTGTACAGACTGGGCAGCCTGCGTTGGTGTGTTGCTTTTACTCTGCATTGTCCCGGTTTGACTTTCAGGTTGTCTTGTAAGCCTGGGTTAGCTTCAGTAATCGGGTTTTTTTTCCTTTAAGGCTCGCGGTCCAAAGCAATACATAGTCATTTTGGTAAGCCTGGGTTAGACAAGCCCTCAAGATGTCTCAGTGACACATTTAGCAGGCTGAGTGCGTATGGGGTCGTCAGCTATTTCTGAAAATCCATCCCTCTAAAAATACCTATGGTAACATTAAATGCATCCCTGGGGTCACACGTGCCTGTGGTGCAGTGGAGAGGGCTTGCTAAAGGCATGAAAGCACCTCCGTTGGCCACCTGGAATGGCTCAGTCATGCCATGCACAGTCCTGTCCTCTCTGCAGGGCTGATCCAGAGATGGGCACAGATGAACTGTTAGCACTGCCCCAAGCTCATGCACACGTTAGGGCGAGTTAAAGCCACAGAGATCGCCCATGGTAGCTGGAGTCTCAGACTCAGGGCCGGTTCCTAGGGAGGTGGAAATTCATGGATGTCCTGATATTGGAAATAACAGGAGCTAAACCAAAAAAGGCCACTGGTTTTTCCCAGTGAGAGGTGTTCCCAGAGGGAGCTGAGCCTGTCTGCAGGGCCCAGTGTACTGTAGGGCAGCAGTTCCCAGACTCTGACAGATCGCACACCACCAATTTAAAACAGTACAGCCTTAAGTACCGCCAGCAATTTTTTCAGTTCAACCTTAAGTGCCACCAGCAAATTCGTGTCATATAAAGTAATTATAATAAAACTGTTAATGCATACCACTGACAGGTTGTCTGTGTACCACAGGCGGTACCTGTACCACAGCCTGGGAACCGCTGCTGTAGGGTGAACATTTCTCTATGTAGGAAAGGCCTCTGTTTCAAGTTCTCCTTCCCCTTTGCAGGTCCAGCTGCCTACATAACCCAAGCTGTTTATGCCTGAAACCAGTGAATGGCCTAAGAGCCAGCTGTTCCTACCAAGGTCATTCCTATGAGCCGGATTGCTCTTGCACTGATTTTCTGTCTCAAATAGGGGATGTCTACCTGCCTTTCCTGAGCATGATTTGCTCCTGGGAGCTTATGGAGGCATCGGTTACCTAGGGTAATGCACTGGATAAAGTTGCCTTCTACCAAATGGGGACGGAGCTTCTCAGCTACCAGCCACAGGTCCTATACCGCTGGCAGGCAATGGCAATGCTCTTTTAGCTCAGGGGCTGGTTCTCCTGACTCAGGAAGGTCTGGCTTCCCGCCCTGCAGTGGCTGTGAAGTTCTGTGAGCAAATCAAAGTCCTGAGCAGCTCCCAAGTTGCTGCAGGATTGGGGCAGGTTTATTCATCCCAATTGGATGGGATCTCCTATTGAGAGGCTGCTTGTATGGCGACCGGCTTCACAGTTAGCAGTGCCTGATGCCACAGCAAAGGGCAACTTCTGCACGTGCCTTATGCCTTTGGTTCAGCTCAAGCGTACGTGTGTGCGCACCTCTCCCTGCAACATGGCTCTCGTCACGGCTGGGCAGCAGCACTGAGCTGTGTTTTTCTCAGCTCTGCCGTGTGCCTGGCTGACAGCAGAGGCAGAGATGGACAGAGCGATATGGCTGCGGCATGGCTTTGAGCCAGCATTTGTCGTCTCCAGTAATTCTAAAACAGATGGGTTAGGGATTACAGAGAGAGGAGGTTAATTAGAGACAGATACTGTCTGGGTCTCGCTGGCTCTCATGCTCTCACATTGATATAGTCAGGGGGCCACTTGCCCATTAGCTGCTGTCCCGGTAAATAAGAGCGTTTTTGTCATGTGTTCGTGGGCACACAATAAAGCGGGGGGGCAGTGTGACAAACAGGCCTTCGCTCCTGCTTGAGATTCAGCATCTCTTGTTTCCAGGCACTGCTGTACATATTACGGGCCCCTGATATTGCATTGCTACCGTTCCTGTAGTTTCTTTTCCTCAGTTTGGATCTGCAGACCTTTTCTCTGCTTTCCCTTCATTGGATAGGATGAGAAGATGGAGAGCCACTGGGCTGGATTCTCAGCGGGTGTAACTTTGTGGAGCCATGTTGGCGCAATGGAGTTACGCCACCTGAGGATCTGGCTCACGAGCCTTTGGTACCCCTGGGCTTTTGCTTTCATGAGCTCAGCCAGGGAAAGCAAGTGCTCCAAAGACTGCCTGTGCTGCACGAGGATGCCCCGGCTTGGCATTGACTGGTTCTCTTGCTTGCTTTTGTAAATGGCTTGGCAAATGCACAAGGCAGTACTGTTCTTAACACACCCGGAGTTTCCTGTCTCATCCCCTTTCCCCCGTGCTGTCCCAAAGCCCTCTCCCTACAAGCTGCAGTGGTCGGAGCTGGGGTGCATAGCCCTAGACCTTGGCCCCAGTGGGAATATCTGCTGGGGAAGGGGCACAGCCGGGCCTTGGGCTCCATCTTGACCTCAGCTCTGAGGAGACCAGAGAGACCTGATTCATGTTGCCTTGCTCTGGGATGCTGCCACCACCTGCGTCCAAGTTCGCAGATGATGTTTGAACATGAGGGATGGGGCTTAGTCACAGGACTGTCCTCAGCCCACCTCTTCTCTGTTGCAGGGGAATGACCAGATTCGTTTTGAGCTCACCTGTTACGCCCTGTGCCCTAAGATCAAGGTAAGGACTGTAGACTTCCACCAAGCCTGGTGAAGACCTGGGCACCCTTTGACTGGCATGGGGAAGGGTCTGTAATGCTTGTTTGCAGGTTTACTCTGTACTTGAGATGCTTCTTGAGTGCTTGGGTTCACTCTCTGTGGTATGGTATGGGCCATGGAAAAGCCTTCCACACATTTCACATCTACCTTGTGGGATCTCCAAGGGGTCCATGCTTCCACTTCTTTTTGACCTGGTCTCCAGGGCATCACCTGCAAAAAGAGTGGCCATGAGCGCCGACTCTGCCACCATAGCCCCTTTCAGAGTGTTTGTGTTGGAGCTGGCTATAACAATCTCGTTCAAGACTGTTTTTAGTGAAGGGAAATCTTTTTCTTCTCCCTCAGTGAGAGTTTTTCCTTCTTTTGAATTTTCCCATGATTAGAAATGGGAAGCGCCCCTGTTTTTTCCTTTCTTTCCTCCCTACTTTCAGTCTCCCCTTCCTTTCTTTGCTTGTCTAGTAGGGACAATTTGGGGGGAAACTGGAAAAAAATAACCCTTTTTCTTGACAAAATCTTTAAAAATGCAGTGAAGGGCTTTGGTTTTTCATTTAAAATGTTGTGGAAACACATTTTAAAATGTTTCCAGTGTTGCTGTAGCCTTCACATTTGAAAGTCTTGATGAAAAACGTTTTCCTAGCATTTCTGGTTAGTATAGTGTCCAGAAATGCTCCATGAAGCCTGGACCCTTCCCCTGGGTGAGGGAACTCCAAGTAGCCTTCAGGGATGATTTTTTTTTTTTGAGGCCCCAAGAAATGGAACTGGATCAAGCACCCTTTTTTGTTGCTTTTATCTCCTTTGGTCACAGCCTGGGAAGTCAACCTCACCTTTGCCTAGACCCCTGGGTCACACTGCAGGCTGTTCCTTAAAATAAGCCCGCATGGGTCTTCACAATGTTCCCAGCTGTCTCTGCTTTTCCGTGTTTTGGATGAGACAGGAGATGCCATGATACCATGAGATGCTCTTCTTGTGGCATAAACCTCCCCTGGTCTGTAATGTTGCCAGCAAAAATGAGCCTAACTCAAACCCCTGGCATCTACGCTCTGGCCAAGTGTGAATCCAGACCTCAGTTTGGCAGCTTAGGCTTATTTCTAAATTTTCCGTCCTATCCACGAAGACCCAATTTTGAGTCCTATCCCTGCACGGGATCCAAGCACCCATGCTTCTGGGTGCTGATGCGAGTCGGAAAGAAACGTAACAGGGTCATCGTGGTGCTGTCGCCAGGATGGTCTATGTGAGAAGACAAGCCGTCACCAAGCACAGCTGTCTTGGTGACATGTTCCCCTTTCCTTGTGCAAGAGGTTACTGAATATTCTCCGTTTTGATCAGTAACTGCAGCTGAATTGCCTCGCTCAGGGCCTGGTCCATTCTCTTCCCCAGTGGTACTTTTGGGTGTCCGGACATGTGTGAAACTGGTCCCGTTAGTGCTTCCCACATGCAGAAGAATCAGGCAGACATTCGGGTCCCCGGCGGGGTCCCCAGGTTGCTCCCTAGCCCTCCAGCAGCATTGCTGAGGCTCCGGGTAGTCGGCTGCGGGGAATTTTTATTTTTTAACACAGACTCAAAGCGATTGCGTTTTTCTTTAACAAGCCGCCAGCTGCTTGAGGTGACGTTTTGGCATTTGAGGGGGCTGTAATGATCTTTAATTGACCTATTTTTACCCCAAACACCACGACACCGTGAAACAAACAGTAACAAGGCAGCTGTGTTGAGTGGCTGGTGGGATAATGGATGCTTCTCCCTCCCCCCGTCTTGGCATATTCTGCCGCTCGTTAGGGTTACAGTGGCAGCTTGCAAGGGTTTTGGGTTACTCCACCTTTGTCTGGTGAGATTAAATCTGCCAGTGGATGTGGTCTGTGCTTCAGGCTATGAGCATCCCTTTGCAGTACTCCCTGCTCTAGGAATTTTACCAACCCAGGCTGGAGAGGAGCTTTGTGTGTGTGTTATTTTTGGCTGGAGGTTGGGGTGTTTTAGATGTGTTCTTCCAAAACGGTGAGGGGTCTGGGCGTCCTGCGGAGAAAGCGGGGAGCAGCAGGTCTTCTGCAGAAGACTGGGGAGAGCAGACTCGTTTCTGGGGTGGCTTCAAGGAGAAAGGTTAGAGGGCTCAAAATGTGGCCATGCTCCCAGGTTTTGTGACACCCCCAAATGAGCATTGGTTTGGGTTCATTTTATTTGAGCCACAGGAGTCCTGGGATTGGGGTGGGCCAGAGGTGAGTCCACTTCTCAGCCTTATCTCAAGGTAGATGCGAAAGCTTCTTGTGTGTGAGCTGGAGACGGTGCTCACTGCAGTGCAGTAAAACACCTCCAGTCCCATCTTTAGGGTCCTGCTAATGCCAGCAGCGGTTGCTCCTTAGATATCCATGAAGCGGCAGTAAGTAAGGTAAGACCTAGTTCTGCCCCTCCTCAGGTTTTGGTGGGGTGCGAAGCAATGCATTAAAATTAGGGAGGAAGCTTCTCTATGCAGGGCTCGGCAGTCGATATGGTAGCAACTAAAAGATAGGCTGGATCCATGTCTGGTTAGCCTGGAGGGCCCCGCTAACCAGTGCGGGGGCTGCTCCCCACTGGTGCCGGTTTCCAGCAGACAAGATGAGATGTGATTGTGAGTCCCTGACGGTGCTCGCACCCCTGTTTGAGAGCAGAGGGATCCAGTGGGCCAGTAGACATAGCTTCCCTATGTCGGGGCTGAGGCACTTGTGGGGCTGGAGGAAGATCTTCCAGATAGAGCTGTAGTTAGACACCAGCCTTGGCTCTCCAAGGCTTTCAGGCCAGTGCTGTATTTTAAAGGGGGAGAGAAGGAGAAGGCTTCTCCCTGCTCACAAGGCTGATCAGGATGCATGAATGTCTTTGTTTCTCACCAGAAGCTACTGGGCAGGAGGGCGACTGGGGCTGAGGTCTTGCACTCACCTTCATGCCTGTGATGGGTGCTATTGGTCTGAGCCCTGGCTTGTTGCAGCAGGGTGAAGGCCCCTTTCCGCGTTGCTTCTGCCTGTTACACTGGGTGCCTTGTCAAGTTGGATAGGTGCAATGGATGCAGCACTCTCAGCCAAGTAGGTCTCCTGGCCACGTTTCAGCCTCTGGACATCCTTCCCAGTTGGCTTGCTCACAGGGAATCTCTCAGGCCTGCTGATGCCAACTGTGAGCCCCTGGGTCAGGATCTCTGCACCGCAGGCCTGTCGCACGCTTGTGAAGGGGATCAACCCCTGGGAACCATATGAGAGTCTGAAAAGCTGCGGCTGAGGGACCAGGATGGTTGGGCCACCTGCCTCTCGTGGCTGGGATTCAGCAGGCCACAAAGGTAGCCAAGGGCTGTGGTTCAACTGGACTGACCCTGTCTCTGCTCCTTCCTGCAGATCATCGCTCCTTGGAGGATGCCGGAGTTCTACAACCGCTTCAAAGGACGCAACGACTTGATGGAGTATGCCAAGGTACCTGGGTCCTTCCTCTTCACCCTTTGCTCCTGATGTAGGCTGCTTCCTCCGTTTTGGTCCCGTCCTCTGCGCTGTCTCTCTACCAAGGGAGTGGGCTCCCTTCCTGCCTCCTTAAGAGGCCGGGAGGCATCGCTGTGTGGCAGCATCGAGCGCTCCCTCCATACCCGGGGGCAGAACGCATGCCTTTACAACCTCCCCTGCAGTGTGTGCAGGAGTGGAGAGATGTAGAACAAACCCATGTGTCCCAGTATCGTTCAGAGGCCTCCGTCACGGCTAGGACCCCACTGTGCTGGGCAGAGGAGACAATCCGTCTCCTGCAATATAACGTGGCAGGGCAGGTGAAGGGAAGAGCACCATCCCTGGGGAGCCGAGGTCCAGGGGTTTGCTTCTGCCATCCTGCATCATGCACAATCATTTTTGCCAGTGCAAGCTGAAATCAGAAAGGAGGTGCTTTATGCCCTCTTGACACTGGCATTATGGCTGCACAGAATACAGGGCCCTGGGGAATGAGGTCCGTAGAGCTCCAGGGCAGAATCTGGACTCCCATTAAGTCAGTGGGATGGTTGGATTGGCTTAACTGGGGATGGGCTCTCTCCCTGCTTGACTCCTTGAGGTCACTTCTGAGTCCCAGCTCATCTGTCCCGCCAGGTTACCCATCCGCCTGGTTTTTCTCTCCCTTCACCGTGCATGAGTTGTCTTGATTCCATCTTGCAGCAAAGCCTTTTATATTCTAATTCGAGGGTGCTCTGGATTTGAGCGGAGCACAATCGCTCCCGTTCCTTGTGGGAATTCAGGCTGGCTCTGCATGAGATCCTTGCTGTTGTTCAGGGGCATGATTGTGGGTTTTCTTTTTTTTTAAATGGCCCATAATTACCTGGATGTTAATTGTAATCCACTTTCTGAGGAAACTGGTCCTAGCTCAATGGCTTGCGTAATAGACAAAGCAAATACATTTTCCCTTTTGTCGTCCCTTCCTTTTTGAAGTACAAGTTGCAATAAAACATATTAGAAGTTTTGCATCAGGTTCCTTAAGTGCCCACCAGGGTACCTTTCTTTTTTAGCGACTTCATGGAAATGCTTGACAAGTGGGCTCAATCAATCAAAAGGAAAAAAGCAGCTCTGTGCATAAACCAGAAAATTGCTTCAGTTTTTAAATAGCTGCCGTCTAGGCTGGCTGGATAATATCCGTGAAGCCAAGGTGCTGAGCTGGAGGGGAAGCGCCACGTGGAGCGCTAAGAGCGGAGAGAGAGGCCTCCGCATCCCATTAAAGACCGGAGTGCTGCGTGTTGAGGATTGTGTTTGCCATCTGTTGTTTTATTATTAAGAGGGGAGTTTACAAGAGCTTCCCATATGTTGCCAAACAAATTGTCAAGTAGTGGAATTATTAGGAGAGCTGTGTTTTTATTATATGGAAAATGGAACACGTGTCTCTTTTTTTGAGGAAAAAAAATGAAAAAGAGAGAGAGAGAAGCCACTGTTTGGGGCCCTATTTGCAGGGAGGAGGTTAGAAGCGGGGCAGACTTTAAGACGGATCAGCCACCACTGGCCTCTCCGGCATCCCGTCCCTTTTGAGAGCTGAAGAAATCTGCTCTCCCCCACAACGTCAGTCTTATTTTGGGGCCTGATCCTTTCGTGCAGTGGTTTTCAACCTTTTTTAGATTCAGGGCACCCCTTTAGACTCCAAGCACCTGTCAGAAAATGACAGCGCTTAGCTCTCTCAGGTTTCTTGAAAACAATAGGGCAATTCTTTTGTTGCAACAAGCTCAGAAAGACCACAACAGGTTGGAAATCAGTTCTGAAAGCAAGGATTCCTATTTGAAATTTCTGGGTTGATCTTGTGCATCGATTGTGCGTAGGTGTTTGCACACCTAACGGCGCTAATATTGCATGGCCCCCGGTTGAGAATCACTGCTCTAAGCACTCAGGCGTGCACTTCACTTAGTCACACAGGGTCTGGAGGGAAAATTCGACCCTTTGGGACTCTCACTCCTCATGGAAACATTGCTGAATGCATTTTAAAGGTTTGCAGGGGCAGGGCCCTGCACACCCGCCTAAATGGGCTCGTGTGAGTAATCCCAAGATTTGTCACCAGATGCTATGAACTCAATTTGGGCCTTACATTCACATGATCATAATACAGGGATTTTGGGGAATGCTCAGTGCAACTAGAAAGGATTTCTCTGAGTGCAGGGCTGGGGGTGTAATTCTTCTGCCCTCCAACTTTTGCAACATTGTGGAGACCTCAGTACTACCCTCAGGTTGGTTATACTGATCTAGCCTTATGGCAGGCAGGGGAAGCAGCGTGACCACGTAGGCGAGCTCCCCAGGGCAGGTGATTGTCTCTGATATGTCCCCCATAGGAGGTCTATATTGAGCAGATTCTTTTTGGTATTGGGTGGTGGAACCGGAGCGTGCGCCATCCACTCCATGCATTGACCTGGTATTGCAGTGCTTCCAGGACCGGTGCAAAAAAATGGGAAAAAAAAAAAAAATGTCCATAAGGAAAAGGGAGAGCGCCGACTTAATCAAGTGAGTCCAATACAAGAAAATTATCCACTGGATGAATAACACTTTGGGTTTTTAAAAACAAAACGCGTACTTGGGTAATACGTACCTAGCTCTTTCCTGTTAAAGTCCAAGTAGAGTGAAATCCATGAAGCTAATGCGTGGTGCCATTGCCAGCCCTTGGTGATTTTTATCTAAGTCCCTGCTTCCAGAGTCTCATGATTAGGCTTTCATTCATTTTTAAGAAATAAAAATCTGGCTTTCAGGGTTATGGAGGGACACTTGCTGCCTACAAACAAGCATCAGAAGGCACTACCGACTGAACTGATTTTAAGCCAATCTCATGATTCTTGGGGAAGCTAGACTTAAGTGTTTTGAAAACCGGGAACTGGCAATGCTGAAGAAGCATAAATGGTTGAAAATGGTATAGGTATTTCTATAGTGATAATCAAAAGCATTAGTAACACAGCTAAAAATGTCTTAAAAATAGACAGCCTGATCTCTTGCCAGGATAGACTTCAGTGGCACTAGACTAACTTTCACCAAGTAAGGGGCAGACCCAGGAAATATGGTTTTCCTCTTGGTTACTGTAGCCTAAGGCAAGTGTGAGATTCAAGGGAGATTTAAGCAAGTGGTTAGGGTGGGCATGGGTTTCATTTTGTTTTTACAGATTCAGGGAATAGACTGGGAGTAATTTCGGTTGCTCTCATACTGGTGACTTCAACTGAAACAGGCGGGACATTGGAATCGGTGCATGGATGTTATCCAGGGCCCCAGGCAAAACAGCCGAGCGCTGCAGGGCTTTGATGTCCTTTTTTTCTTAAGGTAGAACAAAAATGGAGAATTGGGAAAAACAACCTGATGTTCGGTGTGTGTAAGAAGAGTCAAACAGGAAACCCAATTTGTTAGGATCTTTTTTTTTTTGTTGCCACCTGCTTAGCATGGGGAAAATCAGGGGCTGAAGGAAAAGCATGAAATTCTTGTGCAAAACCTGAGGGTGGGGAGCAGGAGCAAAGTTGTGAAGTGTGCATGTGTGTGTGTGTATGTGTGCAGGCTCAAGGGAGGAGGGTTGGGGGATGTGGAGCTGTTAGCAGGGAACATTACCTCCGGGCCACCCTGTGCTGGTGATTATAGCTCATTCAGAATAAACAAAGAAGAGCATTAATTGACTAACAGGCTCTTGAAAGCTAATGGAGCGATCAGAAGCAGCGGGCAGGGCAGCGTGGTGGTGGGAGTGGGAGGGTGGGCAGGGTCTCCTCATCATCAGGCTGCCAAATGTCAGAAGCTGAGCTTCCCAGCGCCCAGGTGGGGCTTTGCAGGCTGAGCTCCCTGGATTTGCTGGATCAGCCTGGGACACCAGGGGAGAGCGTGGGCAGAGCCGTGTCCTGCTTCATGCTGCAGCTTGGTCCCTGCATCTCCTCTGCTGCTTGCATTTGATCCTGGCCCCAGGATGGGGTGGGGAGGATGGGGACAGGGAATTCATTCTCCCTGAATTTCTGTCGCTTGCTAGCCCGTACGCGCACCAGCATCTGGCAGATTTATACTCATCTCTGCTGGTCAGAGGGAGTTCATTGAAAGGTCTCAGACTGGTCCACCCGGCTCGGAGCCCTGAAGTCTAGGAAAGTGTCTGCTTCCCACACCAGGGCTTTCTTTTCTGGGAGCATGCTTGCTTCCGCTACACGCACCTGCGCAGGTTAGGCCACAAACCCCACCTGAGCCGCTGGGTGAATGCTTGGGCAGGTGGCTCATTGCGCAGCCATCCCTGACCTGGCTACCCCAGTGGCGTGGAGAGCTGGTGGGTTGGATGAGGGTGTCTGTCTGCTCACTGATGCTCCCGACATTGGTAGACATGGTGGCGGTAGAAGCAGTGAGGTGCCAGGTGGACGCTGTGCGGGCCTGAGAGGCGATGGTGTTGCTGCGGGACCGTGACGGTCTGCAAAGGCAAGACAGGCTGGACGCTGCAAGTAGGAGAGGAAGAGTGGGGAAAAAACCCCTGGTGAGACCCTGTTCACGCTCCCTTCCAACATCCACTCTCTGCCCCTGTGTGACCCAGGAGACTGGGCAAGATGGCCCCATGGTCTGACCCAGTCAGTGGCAAGCCTTATGTTAAGGGAGTGGGTGGTAGTGTGCAATTGGGTGGGACAGGGCAAGTGGGGTGCACCCCGGGGAGTAGGTTGTGTGAGGAGGCGGTGAGCCATGCTGGAGGGGTTGGGCAGCATCACGGCCTTTAAAACGAACTCTATAACGTCCTTGTTATTTTGCTGCCTTCCTCCATGTATGTGCAGGCCTTAGGGCTGAATGGGCTGGTGCTTGTCTCTCCAGCTTGGTTGCTAACCATTAACCAGCAGTCTCCGGTGATGTCCTGGCATGGGAGCATTCCCAGGGAACCAGGCTCTCTGTCCCATGAAGTGTTGGTGCTAGTAATACCACTCTGCCTGGCCTCCAAGCCCTCGGCTTCAGACCTCTTTGCCGAGGTGTCGCTTAGACCATCCTCCCTGAATTGTTTCTGAGCTTGAAACCACCTCTGTGCTCTGCAGTAACTCAGTGCCCCTTGGCCTCAAGGTGCAGAGAAGCACGCTAGCCCTTTGAACAGCTCTGGGGGATTTTTAAGGACTGCCATTAACTCCCTCTTGGCATGTGTTTGGGTTGCGGCGGTGCTGGGCGGTACCCAGGGGTTTCAGACCCAAGCCATAGCCTGTATGGAGAAGCAAGTCTAGCTTTCTCAAACGGCGGGAGCTTCCAAGTTCATCTTCCCTTCTCGTCCACAGAAACATGGCATCCCAGTCCCGGTGACTCCCAAGAGCCCCTGGAGCATGGATGAAAACCTCATGCACATCAGGTGAGACCTGAGGGATGGAAAGAGCTTCTGGAGGGTGAGAAGGGGCCAGCATCCTGGGCTCTTTTCTCCTGCACCTTGTGGCATGACCAGTTCCCAGTGCTGCTGGGGCTGGTCAAAACTTCCACTGGTGTAGAGGACAACACAAGACACACGACACAGGAGAATTGGCATTGTGGGCATCGAAGAAGGTTGTTCTTCTCCCTACAGGCTGGATCCTGACCCATGACTGGTCTGTGAAAGCCCCTGCCCTTCTTTATTTCCAGGCCTCAACCTCGTTCCTCGTGCCCTGCTCTCCAAGTAGCAGTAGCTGTTGCTTTGCTTATCTTCCAAGACCCCGTGGCACTTACCCCCCCAATACGTTCGCATTAACAGCATCAGGGAGAGCAGCCCCACGACTGGCTCACCCCTGGGCAGTGCCGCTCTTCCTCTGTCCATGTCCTTCAGGCCAAAAGCTTGACCCCCCAGCTGTAAACTGCTGGCCAGCCAAAAAGTCCTTCAAGCCAAAAGCTTGACCCCCTGGTCAGCTGGGCTGGGAAGCAAGGGCAGCTGGATGCCATGCCGGCCACTCCCCTGCCTTGTGTGCCACACATGCCCGAACCAAGCGAGCCCAGCAGGGCCTTAGGTTGGGGAAGACTAATTTTTTTCTTCTCTCTCCCGGTCTCCTTTCCCATCTGAAGCTACGAGGCCGGGATCCTGGAGAACCCCAAGGTAATTGATCATTCCCTTTACATCCCTTGTCTTACATGGCAGCCACCAGGGCCGAGGGCGTCTGATGCATTTGCAGACTAATTGGAAATTTCACGGCAGGGCGTGTGTGGTGAGGAGGCCAGGCCCTGCCATTCTCTCCCCAACCCCTTCTCCGCCTTCCCCCTCCTGGCACATTAATTGCCGCTGGGATGAATAGGGGAAGGAACCATTTCAGGGTGACACCGAAGGAGAAAATGTCATTGGGAAACAATAAAGAAGCAATTAGACAGATGAGGCACTTGTGCGAGGGGGAAAGAGAGGCAGGCTGGCTGCTGAATGCTCCCCAGCTTCCAGGACATGTCTCCCATCCCCCTTGGATGACACAAATGAGAGTGAGGGGCTTGGGGGCATCTTGGATGGACAGAGCGTTTCTGGCCCAACCGCTCTCCAGATGCATGCACCTGCCAGGAGGAAGGTCCCCATAAGCTTGGCCCAGGTCTGTGGCTCCTATGTGCCTTTAACTTGCTTATTTCTGGGGTGATGAGAAGGGTTAAACCCCCCCGGAGGGATCCTTTTATAGTGGAGGGAGGGGGTCTATCAGAGAATATAAAATCCCTTTGTATGGCAGTGCGGCAGCTCCGAGCTGACTGCCTCGGGGCAGTGCTGCTCAGTGCCAGCCAGCTGAGAGAGACCAGGTCACAAGTGCCCTGCGGAGGGTGGGAGACTGGCTTGTAGTCTGCAGAGAGCTTTTCCTCCCCAGGACACATGGCATTGCCTGCTGGGGTGAGAGGGTGCAGTCAGATGCCGGTGTATGTGGGGGGGACAGGGACCCTAGCAGCTGCTTGTGCAATGTGGCTCTTGGAGCTTGCAAGTGAAGAAGGTCTGGGCAGATGTGGACAGGAGGCCCACAGGCAAGCGTGGCTGCATAGGAGGGGAGGAGAGTGGGGCTGTCTGGGGAGGATGCAGTAGGGCTTGGGTCATGGGTGGGGACTGCAGGAGTATCCTCAGGAAGGGAAATCTTCAGAGCCACAGGGGGATCTTCCACCCGGAGATGCTGCCCAGATCCCAGCCTCATCCCTCCCTATATATCCACCTTTATATAGCTATCAGAGCTACAAGGCTGGCCTTTGCATTTGGGACAGGGTGGATGCAGGGCAGGACGGGGATAGGCGAGTGCCCTGGTCCTGGCCCTGGCTACAGCTTCTCAGGAGCACTGAGCAGTCCGGTGCTGCAAGGCTTCAGCTCCCAGGTTAGGGGAGGACCTGCAGGCGCCAGGCTGAGGTGCAAACGGCTGTGGGTACCGCCACTGATCACAGGCCACAGTGTGGCCTGGCCCAGTTGCATGGCCACGCGGGGCTCCCAGGCGGTCACTAGGCACCTGGGAACTGGGGCTCCTCGAGGCTTTAAAAGGCTCCTGGTCTCAGCCCCTCTGTGCGGCACCCATGTGGTTTCTGCCAAGGACACTGGACACTTTCCCCTCTAAACCCTTGCCTCCAAGATCCCCCTTGCCTCTTCCTACCCAGTGGGTCACCGCTTTACTCCTTGTTTCCTTAAGACCCATCTGCCCTGGGGTAAGCTGATGGCCCTCCCGTCCTCTCCCCCTTCCCCCGTAAGCTGTCCTTATTACCGTGCGGCGTGTGTCATTCAGGTAGGCATGGGTCCTGCTCTAACTGTGTCCTAATAGGGCTCGTGGTGCTCGCTGCCTGCTGGCCTATGTCTTTCCAGTTCACGCTCCGCCGGACTCGCAACACTTAGGAAAGCTACTTAAACTATCCATCAGTGCTAATTAGACAATCAGGTGAGGGGAGGGAGGGAGCTGGGGGGAGAGAGAGGATGGAGAGAGATGAAAAGGAATCCACACGCACTCGCGGCCTGACGATCCGTGCAGCCCCCGGGGCAGCCTGCGAGGGGGTGCGAGCAGGGTCTGGGGAAGGTGGAGTCTCCTGTCCTAGCCCTGTGCTGTGGCAGGCAAAGCAGAAAGGGGACCGGCCTCGGGGGTCAGGTGCTAATGAGATAATGGAGCCCGTTACCCTCAGGTTATTACCATCCATTTAACCCAGACCAGTCAGCACTGGTGCCAGCTGGTGGATCCACTCCGTGACTTGTGTAGAATGGGCATGGAGGGTCTCTTCTGGCTTCTGGGAGGGCTCTGTTGCCTTCACAGAGACCACTGACTTAGGTGGCAGGGATGTCTGCCTTGGAGGGGTCAGACCAGGGCTGGATCGGGCTCACCGAGGCTGGATAGAGCTCACTTCCCCGGAGGAGGGCTCTCCAGGTTGAACCCTGCAGCGCTGCGCAGAACTCAGCCCTGCTTCTGCCCATGCTGTACCTCTGCGGGATCTTGTTCCCAGCTCCATTTTGGTTTCTCCCTTCTTCCATAGAAGTGGTCCAGGCTGGTATAAAGGTTTTTTTGGTTTATGCCTCTTGCCTGAGAAAGAAAGGCCTGCAAGCCCAGCTCTGGTGCAGAGCATGGGTGCATTGCCTGTGCATCGCAACCCAGCCCTGGAGCAGGTCTTTCTCCTCCAGCTCTGGACCCTTCCCTGGCAGAGCTTGCTCCTGCCCTGCAGCCCATCGCCCTTGCAGTCCCGTCAGTCCCTCCCATTCCTGAGCTCCTCCTGGCTGGACCCAGGGAACGTATCCAGCCCAGCTGCGGCTTAGCAAGGCGCAGCTCTCCATAAAGGGCTGGGTGGAGGCCACCAGGTTCGTTCTACCGGTGACCAAAGCCAGATGAGAAAACTCAGCTTCCTAGCCTAGCCCAGAAAGGAAAGTGCCGCTCGTCCTAGACTGATATAACCTTTTCCTGGGTTCACCTTTGACCTCTTTGGTGCCAGCTGCTGCCACATCCCTCCCATTTCCCACATGGGAATTTGCAGGGGACACTTGCATTGGGTTAAACATTAACACAGTCTCTTCCCTGCTTTAGCGGGGTAGTGATTTCCCTGCAGCTCCCCGACCCTTGCCTAAACCTAGGCCCTGGGGTGCTGCTCCAGACGCTGTAGAGAAGGCCATCAAAGAAAAGAGGGGTGCCAAGCTGCCGTGAGGCTCCCCCCACAAACCCCTGAGACCTGCCAAACGAAGGGATTTGAAAGCAGATGGTTGAGCTATTTTCTGCCTCTGTGAGGCCCGATTGAAGGGCAATGAGGCAGCTAATGCGGAGAAAGATAGAAATTTACTTGCTTTAACTTCATATGGCACTCTGAAAGAGTTCATTCAGTCTCCGGCACAACAATATCAGCCGGATGAATAAACCATTTGCGGCATCGATAGCTCTACATCATGGTTTAGTTCATGGACCATTTGCTTCCAATTTCTTCTCTTCTTGCCCCGTTTTTCTTGCTTCTTTCTTTTTTCCCCCCTCTCTCTCTCTCCCTCTCTCTTTCTACACACACACATGCACACACAGACACACACACACATACACACACACACTCTTCCTTTTTTTTTTCCCTCCCTCTCTCTCCCGTTCAAAGATGACATTGCATGCCTAGCCTCCCTGCGGGGAGGGATAAATAGAAGGCATTGATACACTGCAACAAACTATTTGTCATTTGAACTGTGCTTTTAGGAGAGAGAATAAAAAGAAGACAGACTTGCGCCGTAATGATGGAATGCAAGCCAAATGTCACTTTTATTTCTATTTAGTTATTTTATTTAATAGGGGTTTTCATAGTTGGCTTAGAAAATTGGAAACTACCTGACTTTGACTTCCAATGTTTAGTAAAGAGTTTTTAATACTTTCTCTCTCTCTCTGTCTCTCTCTCTCTGTCTCATTTTTTTCCCCACTCCCCCCTCCTGTCCTTTCCTTTTGAACTCAAAGTTTTTCATCATCTCCAATGGGTTTGTCTAGTTAATAAGTATGATCAGGGCTAGGAAAGGCCAAACAATGTAAAATTGAAATCTGCAGCCCATATAATTTGTGTGTGTGGTGTGTGGTGCGCGCACGCGCGTGCAATCATATACGTGTTGTTTAAATAAAGGAAAAGAAGCATGAAAATGCTAGGTAGCTTTTACTAAAATATATATTTTTAAACCCCCCCCCCACAAAAATCCGTGCTCTCCGTCTCTTGGTTTAGAGACGGCACATGGCCCATGCTTTTAAAAGATCATTAGTTTATATGTCTATATCTATAGCCTATATATATGCCAGACTTTCACTGGTATAAATCAGCAAAGCACCATGGACTTTACTCATTGAGGATATAATTTGTTGGCATGTATATGTGGGTATAAAATACCCATGTTCTCTGGCAGTGTAGATGGGTATAGTCCTGAGGTCAGTGTGTTACACAAACAGAGAAGTCTGCCCGTAACGGTTAAACTAGAAGGCACACATATTGTGATATATCAACACCTTCTGTTCACAGGAGCTCCCAGAATCCTGGACAAATCAATATAAAACAGCAATTCCTTGGTATTTTTCCTCTCTACCAAAATGGGCTAACTGCATCAGTCCCTGCGCTCCTCCTCCGTGCAGTAGACCTCGGCCATCCTCACGGTCCCCTCTGCTCGTGACACTCGGTCCCAGGAGGCTCGATCCAAAGCCGATGCAAAAGTCTCCAGTTAGTGTCGGCTTGGGCCCCTGGTGAGAAGTCACAGTGTTTTCCAAGTAATAGCTCTGTGTCTGTCCCGTGCAACTGGAGGGTGAACCGTATGGTCATAGGCCTCCTAAATGAGGCTTTTCTACACAGAGAGCTTTATCAGCATATTAAGCCATGTTCAGGCAGCGATGAAATCCTGTGATCTCTTTCCTTGGACACCTGCTGCAATGGCCGGGAAGGATAGTACAGGTCAGTTAGACAGTCGTGCAGGTGGAGAAGCCGGGAGTGCAGGGTTGTGCTAGTGCAGTGAACCAGGTGAGAAGACGATATTGGCCTCTGTAGCACAGGTTGAATGAAACCAAAGTGGCCGTCCAGCCTAGCACTGCTGTAGGGGGAACTCCAGGCAGCCCTGTATGGTTTCTGTAGATGGGTGGGAATGTAACCTTCGGGGCGATGTGACCTTTGTGGTGCTGAACTGCGCAATGGAAATGAAACGTCCAACAGAGCCCCATGAAACTGGGCCATATTGCCCACGTTGCTCTGAAGCCTTTTTGGGTAAGAAAGAGACTTGCTGAAAACAAAGTTGAATCAAAAAAAGTCATCAAAACAAGCAAATAAATGCATGCGCTGGAACAGCTGGCATTTTTGTAGACAAAAGCAGAGTTTGGGATAAAACTGAAAAATTGCATACGATCATTTCTAGCTTTTCCCTCAAGCATTTTAGAGTTTTAAAGAAGTGGTTCATTTTGAATTTTAGTTTGAATTTGGAAACTTTCTCACTTTTTTAGGAAAAAATAGAATTGTTTAGAATGCCTTTTCCAGCCTTTTTTCTCACTGGAAAAGTGGGGAGAAAAGCTAAAAAAATCAAAAAAGTGGGGGGTGGGGAGAGGCTAGGAGGCAAAACACCTTGGAAGCAATGCCTATTTATATTCTGCAAAGCAAAGCATAAAAACACTTTGTAGATCTGATCCCATGCCCTCAACTTCTATTAACGTGATACTGCATACATGACATAGTTGTGAATTTTTTGAAATGTTTTAAAATTACGGAAACATTTCCACTACCTCAATCCATCGTTTTGTTTTCTTGGATTACGTGTTCACACCCGCTTTACAGCTTCTGATTTTTAAATTCTGATTTCTGACATCACCATGAGGGTAAACAACTTACTCGCAATTAATCACCTTTTTTTGCAAAAGAAATAGTCAGCTCTAGCTACTTCGCCTCTCCAAAGGGAATACAAATAATGGTGGATTATCCAGTAGTGACTCTTAGCAGGAATTGATAATGGAGGGTGGGAGGGTCAAATTAAAGTCATGGTGGCAAATTATCCCAGAGGCAAATTAACTGGAGTTGACTGTCTTAACAGCAGTGCAAGTTCTGCCTCCCTGGCTGGGCAATCACCGTGGCACTGCTGGGCACTTTAGGAGAGTGGGAGACGTGATCAAATGGGAGTTGGGAATAATTTTCACTAGCCCAAAATGAGAATCCCCGGGAAGAGACTGTAAGCTGAAGCATGGCTCTGAAAGAGAAAGCACCCTTCTTCCCTGTTGCTCATCCTGGGAAAAGCTTGTCGAGCAAGCTGTAAGGGACTGGGCAGAGAAGGAATTTCAAGGTCCCCAACTTTGAAAGCGTTGGCCTTAACCATTCGGATGCCCACCGTTAGTTAGAAGCTTTGTTGTCATAAGTTCAGAGCACGCCATGGGCCCCCTTGAAGTCCGGAGTAGCTGTGGGCGCTTTGCACTTGGAAAATCAGGCCCAGTTGCATTGGCTATTAGTCCCCTGCATTTGGTCTGAAAGCCTTTCAGGGCCACTGCAACCAGTCTCACACATGTGAGGGGGAGAGGGAGGGGAAGGGACGCACTAAATTGCAAAGCTTTCTCCAAAAGGCAGCTACATTCACAATCCCGGACAGAAAGACTTTTTCTTTTTCTTTTTCTTTTTCTTTTTTTTTTTCTGGTATGTGCTTCCAATTGTGGCAATTCATTGGAGTCGCCCGCGTCCCGAGGCATAAACTAATTGTGAGAGCGTGGCTGTTTCCACTGGCCCGGCTTTAAAAGAGATAAGATGCCTCTTTACTCTAAATCTGGAAAAAAATATACATAAAGGTTGATGCGTTTTGAAATGGGTTTTTGCTTTGTTCCTCCATTTTCCCCCTGGGTGTATTAACCTTGGGGACACTGTAAAAAAGCACATGCGGCAGGAGCACCTGCTGAGGTCAGGACTAGTCATTAGTTTTTTCGGTCAGTGCAGAATAAACCCCAATTCTCTGCGTCGGCGTTGTTCGCGGGAAGCGTGCGCGCTCTGCCTCGCTCTCTGTCTCTCTGCCCAACTCGCACTTTTTCCTGCCTGACTTGTTCCTCCACAGCTATTCCATCTCCAGCTGTGGGGGCGTCAAAGAAAAAGATGAGATCAAGTTGAGGGGAAAAATTGTCTGATTTTCCTAGCCCTTTGTTCCAGACCCCTCGCAAGCTCCAGCGCTCGCCTTTGTGACGACGTCAGAGCTCTTTGCTAGGCAGGTTTTGTCGCGGAGGCAAGCGCGGTTTTCTCCCGGGAGACGGCACGGGTGCATGTGTAGGCAAATGGAGCCCAAGTGAAGTAAGGCGGGTAGGTGGGAGCTGGGGCTTCCTCCGTCTACTCTGAAGTCCGTGTTTTCAAGGTAGCTTTCAAGGCAGCTTGCAAGGCAGCGCTGCTCTGAGTTGGGTAGGAGATGGGGCTAGAAAGGTGTCACCCCGAATGGGTCGCATCCAGAAGCTGGGACCTCTGGGCCCCAAAGCACAAGCCTTCACTGCCTAAAGTAAAGGACACAGCCTTTTAGTCGATGGTGAAGTGAGCGATCAACACCTTTCTGGGGCCCAGCCCTCATTGGGATGGGGGGGATGGTGCTTCTTGAGTGGGAGCAGGTTACATAGGAGAGTGGTGAGGGGATGGGCCCTTCCCTCGTGCCTGTGAGGTTAAATCTGTGGTATGGGGCCGGCGTGCAGCGGGAAACCTGTGCACTGGTGATGCGTGTTCTCCATAGGGTGCAGGGCGTGCTTTTGTGGGTATTCACAGGTAGCAGTTCTCAGTCCTCTCTCTTTCCTGCAGAGCCATGCTCCCCCCGGGCTCTATACAAAGACCAAAGATCCTGCCAGCGCTCCGGACACTCCAGATGTTCTAGAGATTGAGTTCAAGAAAGGTAAGTGCTTTGTCTCCCTGCTTTTATTTTTCCTTCTTTGAGATAAATCCTCATCTCACCCAAGGGCCTGAGCATTTAGCCATGGGCCCCAGCAAGACCTGCATTTCAGCCATCTTGTCTCTCCTTTCAGGCAAGATTTGTTTTTTTAACTGGGGGTGTAGGAGAATTTGGATGCTGGAAGTTTGTGGCTGAAGGGGGGTCGTGTGTGGGTTCCAAGCTTGGTCGTGGAGTTGCCTCCAAACCTTCCCCCATAGTTAAGTTGTTTGCTCCACCTCTGCTCCTGCCCCTTTCTGCATCTAGAAGGCAGCCAATAAATTTGCCCTTGTTTGTGGCTGTGGTGTCCAAGGACATCTCCCTTGGCTTCCCATCTCGCTGGTGGTCTGCATCTTTCTGTGCTGATGAGCACTGCCTTTCTGCAGGGCTTGGAGCTGATGGATCAGCCCCCACTCTGAATGCAGAAGTGGGGTTGCTGCAAGGAGAATGGGGCAGCAGGTCAGGGACACATCCCCGTGCTGCTACAGAGTGAATTGAGAAGATACTTGTCCACCTTGAGAAAGGAACCCAGCCCATGCAGATTTAAGGTCTTTGATCTGACACCCAGGGCAGAGGGATGTGTAGAGGCCCCTGCTACAGAGACACAGAGCATCCTTTAAGCAAGTCTGCTCAAACCTGCAGATGCCCTGATTGGCAAAGTGCGTCTGCCTTCCAGGGAGGTCTAGGCTGGAGGTCGAAGACCTGAGACCTTGAACCTCCAGGTTGTACAGATGGAAGCTGAAGATGGAGCGTACTGGGCTGCCAAAAGCAGCAAGTGCACAAGGCTTAGTCTTGAAGTCATGGAGTAAGGACGAGCATTGGGGTCTGCGGTCACATTTGGGGGCCACAGGCCAGTGCAAGTGCAGAGAGAGAGAGGCACAAGCAGGCTCCAGTCTGCAGGGAGGTGTCATTAGCTGGTGGTCAGAGCCAGGGCTCCTGGCTTCTCTTGGTGCTGCCTTGGCATCTGGTTTTGGGGCTTTAGGCTGTGCTCCACCTGCCTGCCATGGGGCTTGGCAAGATGTCACAGGGCTCTGCAGAAGGTGCAAAGTTGTCTTCTTGCAGGGTGGGAGACTCTTGACCTGAGGGGACATCTCCCATTCCCTCCTCTGAGGGCACCTCCTGAGATGGCGGGGAGACCCCTTAGGCCTGTGGGTCTGCGGCCAGCCTCCCTCCCACCCTCCAGACGGGCCGGAGAGCCCTACTCCATTTTAATGATCCTCTCCGGTCATGAAGAACCCCTCCCCTGCACCCCCCTCCTGGCTCCCTCATTCATCCCCTAGTTAATTTATTTGAAGTTTTAATCTAATTATTAACTATTTTAAAGGATAAGCAGCTTTTTCCAACAACGGGCCCAACAATGTCAGCTCTCCTCCGGGTGGACTGCATCCAATACCCTGGCGAAAGATGATAATAGAAAGAGAAGGGGAGAAGGGAGGGTGCGGGCGGGAGCGGGGGGGCTCACTGAAGAAGGGGCTTAAGGTTCATTATTGCTGAGACTTACATTTAATAGCAATTTACAACCGAGTTGATAAACCCCTGGAAAATAGGGGGTTTAGAATGGGGAAAGCTGACAGAGCCCTTCACTACACAGCGGCTCTAGCGGGCGCCTCCGTAATAAAGACTAGAAAGGGAGGCATTGAGGCCTGATTGGCAACTGATAGTGCGCTAAATGGTAATGAGGAGGGCAGATGGAGGAGAGATTAGCCTCCAACTCTCCACAGCTTTTCTTTGTGGGCCCCGCAGCCCCCTTGTCAGCTTCCTAATACATTTATTGCTCATTTCACACTGCTAAAGAAAATGCCTTTTTCTATTCACAGCCGCCCCCCTCCCGCCCCGCTCCTCTCCCTCCCACCCAGCGCCTTAAAAAAAAAAGAAAAAAAGAAAAAAAAAAAAGGTGTAATAATTAATTCATGGAGCCCTCGGACCTCATCGCAGCCTGCCAGGGACCGGCCCGAGATGGGTTCCCATTCACTCTTGTCAAGCGGATAACTGGAAGCATGTGTTGTGTTTGTCTGCAGAACAGACGCTACAGGGGCTGTGTGTGTGTGTGTGTGTGTGTGTGTGTGTGTGTGTGTGTGTGTGTGTGTACACCCAAACCTCCATCACACCCCCCCCCACACCAACCCCAGACAACCCCCTCCTTTGGCTATTGGGTCGTTTGTCAGGCCTTGTGTCAGTGGCTGGTGGGACAGAAGGTGCCGTGCCATAAGACAATTGCGGAGCGTGAAATTCAATTAGTTAAGGGCCTGGTTGCAATTTCACAGGCCCTAAAAAAGAGAGAGGGGAGAGGGAAAGGGGGCGTTTTTTATGGCCCCCTTTTTTTATTATTATTTATTTCTCTCTCCTGAGGGTTTTTCTGACTCCCCCTGTCCCCTGGCCCCCATGTGCGGCAGCTTGGACATGCCTTTTTAAGAAGTTATTTAGAGTTCATATCTGTCACATCTATTTAATGCACTCCGGGTGATGTTAAGACGTGGTCTTGACATCATAAAGCTGATCCCGCTCCCTCTCCCCATCTCCTCCTCTCTCTGTGTCTCTCTCTCACTCCGCAGGTGTCCCCGTGAAGGTCACTAACGTCAAGGACGGGGCCACTCACCAGTCCTCCCTGGAGCTGTTTGTGTACCTGAACGAGATAGCGTAAGTGCGGTGGGGGGGCTCTCTTGCCGGCTCTCATGTACTCCGTCTTTCCCAGCCGTGAGCACAGAAGATCACTCGCTGTCATGTGTGCACGCCCCGAGAGCACACGTGAGGGACAAGCAAGCTGGATAACAGGACGTTTTTGGGTGGCTCAGTGAGGAAGGAGCTCGGGCTTGGCCAAGCCACGCTAGGTGCCAGTGGCAGGGCTCTGGTCTCCTCATTCCCGATATGCACCAGAACATGTTGGCGTTTGTATTCAGATGTAGTCTTGCCCCAGGGCTGGGCTGTCTCGCCAACACCAGATGCCCCGTACCCTCACTCTGTGCCTGTCGGCCAGTTGTCTCACCCCAGGGACCGGTTTGCTAGGTGGATCCCATCCTCTCAGCCCATCCCTGTCCTTGTCTCTGATCGTCCAAGTCACTCCTGCATTTATGGTGGCACCAGATGCAGGAGGAGGTTTGGTAACACAGCCCGCTCCTCTCCTTTCTGCACCAGTAAGTGGGCTCCTGGGGAGTTTCTGCTGAGTTCGATTCTAGTATTTGTGGGTTCCCCCCTCCACCTCTGAGCCGTCACGACACAACCTCACAGCCTTCAAAGAGGGGCCGTGGGAGTGTGTTCCCCTTCAAGGGGCTGTCAGTACCATTTCCTAAGGAAGGGAAGGGGTGAGTGCATGCCTCCACACCAACCCCGATTTGTCCTTTGCTCCACTGATACCCATAAGCCTGCCACTGACTTACACTCAAGGGGCGAGCGCAGGCTCTGGCTTCTGGCCCCTGTTGCAGCCCTGGGGCCAGGACTTTAAGCACACTGTCCTGCGTAGTGGTCCAGCGCCTTTTCAGCGGTTCACCGCTTGCTTTCATGGCCCCCCAGCATACGGGCCTGCGCCCCTTTCTCCCAACACACGGTCAGCGTGGCCTTGCATTGCACTGCTGCTCGGCGGGAAGTGGTCCCACAGTTAGACGGTCTTTGACTTGGGACTAGGCAGGCACTGGGGAACCATTCATCCATCCCCTTGCCAAGTGCCACACAGATTCCCCTGTCCCGTTCCTCCTTTGTGCCTCTGCCTTTATCCCCCTGGAGCTGAATGGGAATGAACTTTTCCATGTAGTTCTCTTTTTTAATGTTAATTAAGTGGTTTTAAAATGACTTCACCGATCATGAATACAGCTGCCGTGGCAGCAGCACCTCTCCCCCGCTCCCTGCTCTCGCCTGCTTATTTGTCTCGTGGCTAGCCATGCCACGCCGAATGGTGGATTTCCTCGGGGCTCTTTCCTGCCCCGGTGGGGAGATGGAAGGGGGATTTGCATTGGCAACGAGGTTCAGCACTGGGGGTTGGGAAGGGTCCCACTTTCTCCTCACCAACCAAACTGCAAAGAGGGGGCAATGGGGGGAGGGAGGACTCGATAACACATCCTATGCAGCCCACGCCACCCGCTGTGAGGGAGCCCGACTCCTGACAGAGCCTTATTGATGGCTTCAGCACGGAGGACTTCCCTGTCTTGTCATGCTGTCGTGCGTCTCCAGGATGGTGCTGGGCCCTGTGGGACAAGTCAGAGAGAACGGTGTCACGATGTGGGCTCAAGATGCATTGCTCACCCTGTGGGTCCTAGTCTGTGCCCTGAGGCCGGGTGTCGCGTGCCAATATGGTGCAGTAGCTGCTAAATGCACATCGTAGACATGAAGGTGGTGTTTTCATTTCCATCAGTGTGGACAGGATTTGGCTCTGCAAAGGGGGTTCTCTATTGAAGCTGCTGGATGCAGAAAGACCCAGGGGTCCTCTCAAGCCTCGTAGCTTCCAGTCAGTGTTGCTTAGTGTCACCGCACGGGGTCTCCGGAAGTCCTGCCCAAAGCTAGGCTTTCGTGGAGCAGGCTCCTGACTGTAGTACAGGTCTTTGCCCGCACTGTGGACACCTTCAGATCAATGGGATATGATGAATAGGGGGGTTGACGGTGTGAGAAACCCCTGAAGGAGAGGGCGGTTCTGTGTGATGGGGAGCAAGTTCTGTTCCAACCTGCCCCTTGGCCTTACCCAATACATTTCTGTTCTCTGGGATATCATCCGACTTAGGTATCAGGGCTTCAGCCTTTAAATAGATATTTCCACAAAGCCAATGACATCACTGGGTATCAGTTTGGGCCCTCCTGGGGAGATCGCTTTCTTCGTGGTCCCTGTGAGCAGCACTCAGCAGTCCTCACGAGATGCCAGGACTGCACAGTCCCTGGGAGACTGCAATGCAGGTCCTAACCTCTCCTTTGCTTTCTCCTCACAGTGGCAAGCATGGTGTTGGGCGCATTGACATTGTGGAGAACCGATTCATTGGGATGAAATCCAGAGGTAAGAGCTCCTTTCCTAGACAACTTGCCTTCTCCCAGGCCCCAGTCTTGTCCCAGAGCAGAGCACTGGGATCCAGCCCCCCATATTGCATGGGCTGAGCTTGTGCTGTGGCCAGGCGGCTCTGATTCGAGGAGCCGCACATGTTCCTCGCACCCCTGCTCTGTGCTACGCAGTGGTACTTGGACACAGTGCGGGATCCAGGCTCTGAGTCCGCCATGCCTGCGATTCTTGCTAATGGAAGTGAAAGGGAAGGCATGCCTATCGCCAGGATTTCTCCGTATGAATCTACCTGTATGGTCCCTGTCGTTGTAGTAGGCAAGTACCTGGTCATTAACAATGGTCTCCACTCCTAATAACAGTCTCTGCTAATTGCAACTGATGCTGATGGTATAAAGGCCCATGATTGTGGCCTGTAGCTGTAGGCTGCTTGAGTTGCAGGCTGGGTCCACGCATATGTGTGTGTGTGTGTGTGTGTGTGTGTGTGTGTGTGTATGTGTGTGTAGACCTGTATACATTCGCATCTGGAGTATTGGGTTCAGTTTTAGGCCCCCCACTACAGAAAGGATGTGGACAAATTGGAGAGAGCCCAATGGAGGGTGATGAAAATGGTTTGCAGGCTGGGGGACATGACTGATGAGGAGAGGCTGAGGGAATTGTGCTTAGTTAGTCTAGAGAAGAGAAGACCGAGGCGGGATTTAATAGCCGCCTTCAACTCCCTGCACGGTGGTTGCAAAGAGGATGGAGCTGGACTGTCCTCAGTGGTGGTGGATGACAGGACAAGGAGCAATGGTCTGAAGTTGCAGCAAGGGAAGTTTAGGTTAGGTAGTAGGAAGAATTTTCTCACTAGGAAGGTAGTAAAACACTGGAACAGGTTACCCAGAGAGGTTGTGCACCCTCCAGCCTTGGAGTTTTTAAGACATGGCTCGACAAAGCCTTGGGTGGGATGTTGTAGTTGGGGCTGGTCCTGCTTGGAGCAGGGGGTTGGACTAGATGTGACCTCCTGAGGTCTCTTCAACCCTCATTTTCTGTGATTCTACAATACATAAAGTGCCTAGTACAGTGGGGCTCTGTCAGCAGTCCCTAAGCACAAACCTAACTCAGCGTAACCAAAAAGAACATCCTTAATCTCCTCTTTTCCTTCGGTTTTGACTTGCTGAGTTAAGGATCAAGGTTTTCATTTGAAGGGGACCTTAAATTTCCCTCTTCGGTGATGAATCTTGCCAGGGGACACTTAATGCCAGTTCTATTTACCACTAGAAAAATAGTTTGGGAGCAACCGTGTTTACCAATTTTTTTTGTGGTCAAAGTCTTGCTTTATTTGGGGTAGGGACATACTAATGCTTCACTGTGTGTCAGGTGCTCTGGAGAAACTGCCTTTGTGTGCTTGTGTCCCATGGGAAATGGGAGTGGTAACTCACCCCCCTTTCACTGAAGGCTTAACTACTGTAGTTTAGTTTCCATTTACACTGAGGTAAGAGCTCGCACACAGGCACATAGAGTGATAGAAAATGCAGGTTGGAAGGGACCTCAGGAGGTCACATCTCATCAAACCCCCTGCTCAGAGCAGGATCAACCCCAACCAGAGCATCCCAGCCAGGGCTTTGTCCAGCCAGGTCTTAAAAACCTCCAAGGCTGGAGTTTCTACCACCTCTCTGGGTACCTGCATTTCAGTGCTTTACTGTGGAGCAGCTAAAGTACAGTGAAGCCCAGGCCTCTCTTACCTCCCAGTGGGTTTTCTGCAAGTCCCAGCCCCTGGAGGCAGGCGATTACACGAGAATCTCAGCTTTTCTTGGCAAATGCAAGCTTCTAGCTCTGCATGGTGCTGGGGAAAGCACAGGATGTATCACAACTGATGTTTGCCCTCAGATGGACAATGAACACCCCCAAATTTCTCACTATTTAAAAAAAAAATCTCATTATGTTTTAAACGTATCCTTTTGACTTGTCCTTGTAGTTCTGGTTTAAACTCTTGGGATTGGCCTCAACCCATCCAGCGTTGCTTACAAGCCACTTAATTGCAAATCCCAGAGGCAGGAGCTGCCCTATTCAGCACTGAATAACAAGGTGGCTAGTTATCCACCCCTTTCCATTGTCTCCTTCCCTTTTTGTTTTAAATCTCGTTAATAACTAATTAAGTGCTCCCTTTGTTGAACTTGCCCTTCGCAGCAAGGCAGGGCTAAATATTGTGATAACATTTCACAACCAACTATAATCCTCCCTCTTCTGCCCTCAGCACACTAGAGGAGAGCTTTCTTCCCAAGCTTGTTGCTGGGTTCGGAAAAACCCAGTTTGATTTTTAGTGAGTGCAGCTGAAAGAAAGAGAGAAAAGAAATCCAGAAAAGCCCCGACATTAGCACGCGAGTTCCAGGGCGCTGAGTAATTGGTGGAGATTTCCTGATTTTTAAAGAGCCACTGACATGCTCCAGTGACCCTTGCAACATCTAATAATTTCTCAAGACTCCATTTAACTGTCACGCTCATCTATGGCGCGTTGTCTCCGAGCGATCGCCTACATGTTTGTGTGTAAACAGATGACGTATCCCTTGCAGGCAGCTTCCGCAAGGGGCCCTGATCCGGGACTTCGTGGTGGGATGGGGTGGGGATGCTCTGATGGATGAGGCCAAAACCTGTAGGCACGTGCTTGAGCCCGTCTTTATTTGGCAAAGGACTGAAGCACATTCTTGTGTCCCAGTGACTTGAATGAAACTTCAGCTCATGCCTAGTTGCTTTGCTGAACAGGGGCTGGTGCCACACAAGCTCTGTGCCAGTAGCGAGAGTTAGTGAGGTGGTTTTTTTCAGCCAGTAGATTATATTATGGTCCCTAGCGTGGATGCAGTTATAGTGGTATAGCAGTACTATAGGGTAGGCGACAGCTTTGTGCTGGCACACCTCAGTCGGTCAGGGCTGCGAAGCGGCATGAGCTCTCAGAGATATAGAAGTGCCCAGGACTGATCTAGCCATCTGGACTTAGCTCTTGTTCATTGAAGAGGTGGCTACTGTAGTTAAGCTGCCCCTAACCCTGGGGTAAGAGCTGGCACTTGGATTAGCACCTAGCAACGGATACATCGTGTAGTCCCCGTCCCATTTTCACTCGCTGTTACTTGTTCCTTAGTCCATCCCCTAAAGTGTCTTTGTCCAACCTCCGGGCCTATGTACTTGGGAGGCACTTGAGAAACTGAATCCAAATTAACTTTTAAAATGGGATTAGTTAAAGTGATTTCATCTCTTGTACGTGGTCCCTCAGAGTCAGAATTAAAATGAGCCTCATTGGTGGAGCTTAGTTTACTTCTGAGGATGAATTCAGCTCCATTTCATTCTGAACGAGCATGTCCACACAGGGTTTTAACGTGGTTTAGCCAGACCGGTTTAAATGTATATCTTCTGTTGGTTAGGATTAACTTTCCAAAGTGTCTCCATGCAGACAAGGCCTTGGCGCTGGTGTGATTGTACTTGCATCGTGGGGGAGGGGGTTGTCCTGCTTTAACTAGGTAAAAGCCAAACAGCTTGTGTTTAGACAAGGCCTTAGGGACTGCCTTGAGCACGGGAGAAGAAGTTTTTGGTTGAGCAGGTGAGTGCCCCAGAGATACATGCTCAGAGCCTGGGATGTGCAACGATGAGGGAGCTCTTCCATGTAGACACCGGTGGCATGGGGATCTGTCTTGGTTCCCAAAGGAAACAGGGACAAAGCAAGGGGCAGCTGAGTGAGCCTGATGATCCCTGTAAGAGGCGCCCAGGAGGGGTGGGTGTTGATACAGTGGGATGTACAAATAGTGCCCCAGCAAGAGCTACTTTGGCAGTGTCCTGTATGTAACGTGGGTTGAACCAGTGTCCCGCAGTTAAGCTCTCAGGGATGTTAGTGTATGGCAGGGGGAGTTCATCCCAGGCTTGTCCTATATTTTCTGCAGCACATGACTGTCCTCTTGATTACAGAGAGGCTGCCTGGACCCTGGGAATGGCAAATCTGGTCTCAGTGTTTGTTTCTTCCTGGATTTCAGGCGAGGAGCATGCTACCCCCATGTGATAGCTCTCGTGAGGCACCCAGCCTGACTTAGGCTGTATTGCATCAAAGACAACAAGGTGGGCAAACCCTTCTGGGTCGAGCTGCCTAATTTCAGTGCGGCGCCCCACGGGCAAAAGACGCCGCCCACCTGGTTCTCTTGGCAGGGTTGGGGCCTGGCTGTGGGTGCAGTGCAGGTGGACGTGGCAAGGTGTGTGCTGGGATCAGGAGCCTCCAGAGGCTGCTTCGGCATGGGAGACGGTGCCCACCGGGGTCCGTGGTGCAACTCCGCAGACCCGTGTGTGGGCCATGGGGCTGCTCCTTCTCCACTGCGTATGGAAAGCTGAATCTACCCATTGCTTCTCTGCCTACACCAGCCAGAGCTGCTTGATCCCTCCTGGGCACGAATGAGGCCAAGACGGCGGTCTGAGCCTAGTGGCCCTTTGGGCTGGTGCACTTAGAGCACTGGTTGCTGTAGGCAGTGGTCTCCAAGGCAGTGCTGTGGCTAGCATCAAGGGTGGCCATCCTGGACTCCCTGTGCCCATTGACTAGACTGGCTTCAGCATGAGGCTCCAACTCCAGCCTCAAAAGCATTACAAGGTGACTTAAACACTGCTGCCCCACCCCAGGCAGGATGGGGAGAAAGGGATCAAATCTTCCTTGCTCTCCATAGCGCACCCCATAGTGGCCAGTTGTGCTAGAGCTTCCCTACACGTTCCTCCATGCCCGTTGTCCAAGCCCAGAGGAGCCCACTGGAGCAGGAGGTGGTGGGCAGGAAGTGACATTGATTTGTATTTTTTTTTTTTACCAAGCACCTAATTGAGAATTGAGTTCATTAAGGGCTAATAGGAGAGAGCAAGGCAGGCAGCCCTGCGCCGCCTTTGACTCCCGGCTTTGGTTGTGCTTGTTGCAGAGCGAGGAAGGGGGCTAATGAATAGGTGGTCTGGGAGCCTCGGGCTTGCAGCTCAGCTCCTGCCTGCCGCCGACAATGGGGCTGTGCTGCCAAGCGCCGTGGGGCGGCAGAAGAGGGGCGGCTGCGCAGGGGAGTAGCTTTCCTGCCTAGTGCGTCTTTTCACATCCTCATTATCAAATTATCTTTTTAACTCCGAAGGGGGGCTAATTAAGTGAAGTAAATGAAATCAGTGGGGAGGAAGCAGGAAGGGAGGGGACGGCTTGGGCTTCTTGCCTCCGTCGCCATCGGAGGAGTGGAGCTTTGCTGTTCCCCGGGGCTCTTTCCTCCTTTCTCTTGCTGCCCCTCAGACTCCTTGGTCAGGCAGGCACAGCCTTGTCCTCGTCCAGCTGGGCAGGTGGCCACAGCATGTTGGAACAGTGCCACGTGGAGGTAGAGAGGGGCTTGCCCAGCGCCCCCCACCTCGGCCCCTAATGCCTGGGAGCTTTGGAGGGAATTCCTGCCCATGGCGAGCTCAGCGGCTTGGTCTCAGCTCTGCCCTGAAAGCGCGCGGCCAGTGGGAACCACAGCAGTCGAGGTCCAGACATTTCTTCTTCCTTGTTCCCGCACCCATCGCAGTCCCCCTCTCCTCCTTGCTGCTCTCATGACTCCATTTATATTGCCATCCTTGCTCTGGATGCGGGGTGGGCGCTTCGGATGTGAGTCTGACGCCCCTGCCTGCTCCTGGGTCTGCCGGCCGCTGGCTGTGCATCCCGCCGTCCCAGGGGGGTCTCTTGCCGAGTGCTATTTTCCCATGGTGTGTCTTGTCCCTTTGGGACCCTGCCCGTCGGGAGCCCGCGGCGTCCTCGCCTGTGGAATGTCGGCACATTGATCCCTGTTCAAATTGACGGATCACAGTCAATACGGCAAAATTGCTCAATTCGAGGTAAGCTGACAGCAGAGGTTACAAATTAGAAAATTTTAAGCAGCAGCAGCTGTCTCCGTCCCCCCCGCCTTTTTATCCCCGTCCACTCCCCCCACCCCCCAGCCCCTTTCTCAGCAGTAATTATGGTGTGATTGAAGTGCTGCCAGGCTGTATCGCTGACACCTCTGTCTTTTTCCTGTAAACACGGGGAGATGAAAATAGACACTTGGAGACGCTGTGAGTGTCACTTTGAAGGTGTCTCTTGTCTCCTCCATGGCGACGCTGGAAGCGCGGCTGTCATCTCCCTCCCCTCCTTGCGCAGTAGTTCGTACTCCGACTGTCAAAGGCTCCCGGATCCGCAGTCTTTTAGCATCAGGTTTCTGTCAGGAATCAAATAAAAATGATAAAGAAACAGACAGACAGAGAGCAATCGTCTGCTCTGCGTCCCCTGCCGTGATCAGGGGGAAGATGGGGGGAGCAGGGGGGTGCTGGAGGAAGACACAAAAAACCAAGCTTTTCATCAGCCCGAATTAACTTTAACACCTTGTAAAGGGAAGGCATGAGCATCTCAATTGTGTTATCCGTGGGCTTGGTTTCCTCTATTGCTCTCAAGTCTTGTGTTTGGAGCTGCTGCTTTGCTCCTGCCAGTGGTCCCATCCCTCCAGGGGACCCGAGGCAGCAGCTCCTGCCACCTCCAGACCTAGGCACCATAGGATGACAGGAGATGTGAGCGAGTTATTCCTGATCGGCATTACAGCACGACGTGCACTAGGTGCTATCCCTGTACCCAGGGAAGCCCCACGTTGAACTGCCTGCAGTCGAAACTGGTGCGACAGACCTCAGCCTGGGAGGAAAGGAGTGGGGTTGTCCCCACGTTACAGATGGGGAAACTGAGTCAGTGACAGTCCCCTGGACCTGGCTGATTAAACTGTCCAGATACCAGGGCAAGAACTTCTGCAGGCAAGGACAGACAGACATTTCACCCAGTGTAATGGGCAGTCAAGGGCACCAGTCCTGCCAAACATAGCAAGCCATTGGGCTAGCATGGATGAGGCATTTCAGTTGCTGTAGCCACGGGCTCACAAGGGAATGATGGGATGAGTGGGATATCTGGCTGTCTTTTGCTTTCCTAGCCCAAATGACCGGGTACCCTGGGACTTGCTATTTACCCGCTCTAGACTCATGTCACCGGTGTGGAAGCAGCCGTGGACAGATGAAGCAAAGAATGGGGGTGACACACCTCCGGTGTAATATATACCAGGTTAGGTTTGATCTGCCTGTGTCCATCCAGGAGCATTTGTTTGCTACAGGCAACCTGTTGCTTGGCAGTGAGGCAGCCTTAGCTGCCTGCTCTCTGGGATGCCCTGGGATAGGCATACTTCTGTCCATTCCTGCTCTGGTGTGGTTTACAGCAGTGTGTTTACCTGTCCCTGCTTCCCGACCAGGGAGAACAGGTATGGCGGCGTCTGTGCATGGTCCAGCCATTGGAGAGGAACAGGAACCCACATCAGGTCAGGTTTGAGTGTCACACAAGGAGACAGAGAGAGCCCGGGATTTGAACCCGAGTCCCTGGTCTGGTGCCGTAAGCATGGTTGTTCTTCCCCATTAAATGTCAGCGGTTGTAGGAGTTGGGTAGCTGTGTTGGGTAGTTTGATGGTGAACATTGTTCACTCCGGAATAATACCTAGGACCAAACTGCCTCCGGGCCACATCACTGAGTCACGCAGCAGTCCCCAGGAGAAAGGTGCAGCATGGTTTTCACCTCCGTAACCTTGTGGTGGCTTCTGTAGTGATGGCAGGGGCCTGCTGCCATCGCTTTCCCTCTCCAGGCTCTGGACAAAAGCAGGTGGTGATGGGAAGCAATAAGGGGACCCCCCCTTGGCAGCCTCCACTAGTTGCGGGAGGTCTTCTGCTACTTGAAGCTGGCTTTCCAAAGGGCACCCCCTAACAGCACCCCCACTGCTTGCCCGTCTTGCCTGGGCGCCGTGGTCCGAGCCGAGGCAGGTGCCACTAGGAGCGCGTCTTGCCTCGCAGCTTCAAGACACGGTTGGTGTCCTTCATGGTGTTGAAGAGAAGTGGGATTTAGCGGGGGCATTTCCAGACAGTCATAGTGGTCAGTGTGGTTCCTTCTGTCCTGCCTCCTTCCTTGCATTCAAAGCTCTGGATAAATCTGTGTCTGGTAACAGCACCGGTCATTATGTGAACAGGCCTACGGGCAATCACTCTGCAGGCTGGAAGACCTTGTACGATCTCTCCGAGGGTCAGGAAGGGACTTCCTTCCCCCTCCTCCCTGTCCGTCCTCTGCCCTGTGACCGTGATTGCCATTAGCTCAGATACCTCGAGTATCGGCTGGCGGTGGCGGCGGTGGCAGGGCATGGTCCTGATTTTATTTGTGTTACCGTGGCATGTAGGAGCCCTGGTCACAGAGTCAGACCCCACTGTGCGAGGCGCTGCACAAACAGCAAATACAAAGACAATCCCTGCGGGGATGCTCTGGCCCGGTGATCCAGTCTGGCCCGGTGCGTCCTCTGTACCAGAGCACAGACAAAGGCACTTTCCATCGCTGAGTCATTTTGTGTTTCCATGGCCACTCTGCAAGGGTTCGGCCGGCCGTCGGTTCGTGCTGGATTTTCCAGCGGGTTGAACTTTTCCCTTGTTTTATGTACTTGAAAACAGCCCCGTGTGCGTGGGCTGGACCCACAAAACTGCTAGGCCTGCAAACTGCCCGCCTGACGTTAGGTGTTAGCACAAGTCGGTGTGTACGAAATCTCCAGGGGTGTTTGCTAGGAAGCGACTTTTGGGGGGTGTCTCCTTCTTTTGTGGTGTGACACAACAAAACACAACGTGTGAGCTCCCCCTGCTGGTTCTGCCGCGGGGATTTAACTAGTCGCCCTTAAACCCCGAGTTGCGTCGTTGCGACCCCAGATGCAGGCGGGTAAAAACAGTGCGTCCACAACACGGTGGAAGTTTGCGTTTCCATGTTAGAAATTAGGGAGAAGAAGGTGGAAGAGGCAGGGGATGCTCTTTTTAGGTTTGCGCACAGGTTGAGGGCAGGATAGGCACGGGTTTTTGCAGCTAGACATGTTGTGTGTGCATGCAGACCCAGACACAGGCATGGGTGAACCGGGCGGCTGCCCGGAGCCCGAACAGAAAGGGGGCCCAAAATGGTAATTTTTCTTCCGTTGTCTGATTAGTATTATCATTATCACTGGTGAAGGGGGTCTCGATACTAAAAGTTTGTCAGGGCCGCCAGGAGCCTAGGTACAGTACTATGTGCATGCTGGGGCAGGTATTTTTTGGGGGGTGGTGTTTGTACATTTGGTGAGTGCCCTTGCTGCATTTGGTATGTCCAGAGAGCGTGTGCATATTCACGTGGACCTGCAGATCCCTGCAATGTCTTAACGTGGCAGCGGATCTACGTTTCATCACCAGGCAGCACGTGCGCGCGTGATGCGGAGGGGAAGGAAGATGCTGGATGTCCCAGGGTCCAGCAAAAAATAAGTTGGTTTACAACCAGTCCAGAGAAGCAGGAACAAAGGACAGTCCTGGGTTTTCTGCCCCCCAGCTTGGGCCCACAGCAGTCAGTCATCACAATAATTAAACTTCTTGTGCGGAGGCTGTTTCCTAAGCTCTGGTGCAATGCCGGAGGCAGCAGAAAGGTCGGGGGGGAGGGGAGAGCTGGGGGGGTCGACAGCCCCAAGGAGGTGGCACTCCCGTCCCCCAGGTAGCCTTATTTCTGCACAGCTGAGGCGCGGCGCTCTCTCGCGCCGGTGGAGGGGAGAGGAGGGTATTTCAGGCCCCCGGCTCCCCGCGCCTGTGCCCCGCGTCGCTCGTTTAATTACAGGTTTTCAGCCGCAGACCGGTGGGCATGCATCGGTGGGGGAATCGGCTCCTCTACCCTGTCATTTAGCCTCTTCAGAGTGCCTCTTCAAAGAGGGGAATCTAGAAATTTTCTCCACAAGGTGCGGAGTGGACTGTCTCGGCCCCAGCATGAATATAATGACAGATGCATTTTACAGCAAGCTGGGACTGAATGGGCTCGACCATGGCTCTTTCTGTCAGACAAGTCATTATTTTTTGTCATTTGCTGACAGTTTCGGGCTCATGCATTTCTCTCTCTTTTTCTGTTTTTTTTCCCCCTGCCTGGAAAAATGGCTAGGTATCTACGAGACCCCAGCGGGGACGATCCTCTACCACGCTCATTTAGATATTGAGGCCTTTACCATGGACCGGGAGGTGCGGAAAATCAAGCAGGGGCTCGCCTTGAAATTCTCAGAGCTGGTGTACAACGGTATGTACCGTCATCCTTGTTCATCCCCTGCAAACTGAGGCTCCCCCTCCTCCCATCGCACCCCCAGAACGGCACAGGCCCTGTTGCTGCTAAAGGCAGCAAGTGCCACTTGCTTGTTTGGCTTCTTCAGCTTTACAAGAACTAGATATAGGCTGCGACATTCGGGGCTGGGCAGAGATGGGTAAAGCCTCTCCTGTCATCCAGCACATGCCAGAGCTGAATGGTTTACTCTGGCTCCGGTGCGGCAGCCTTGTCTTGATGCACCTGCAGAAGTGGAGGTTCTCCGGAGACGAGCCATTGCGAAGCTAGAGGGCCGTGCTCTGTCTTCCTTACGCTGTGGGAATCTAGAGCGACCCTGGATATCCTGTAGGGGGGCTGATATTGCAGAAATAATTGTGTTTCCTTTTGCACACAATATCTGTCGCTAGAGAATGCCACAACCATGTCAAGGAGGTGACTGAGTGCTCTCTGCATCCATGGAGAGGTACTGATTAGGAGCAAGCCTTCAAGCATCCGGGGAGCTCAGACTTGGCCCTGAACTCTGCCGCTCAGTCCATCCCTCACCCCCACCGCTGTGACACGCGGGCTCCATTACTGCTGCAGGAGGTCACCGGCAACATGCCGCAGCCGGGTTTTTGTAAAAGGGCTGGTCCACTCCACGAGGACCTGTGCCCCTGCTGGGTTGCCTAGTGGGGGGGATCACATCTCATGCTTCAGGGCATATGCCCATCCCTTGAAGCAGTCAAGAAGGTAGTTGTTGGCCAAGTGCATTATGTGGGCTTTGAAGCATCAAGTGTGGGGCGCTACTGGAGACAGGATCCAGGCCTTTACAGACCAATGACCTTAATGCCACAAGCTGCTCTATTGTAAAGTGTGACGTATTGGGGTGTGTTAGAAGGGGACATATCCGTGGCTTGCATTTCACATATTGGAAGTACAGCCACAGGATTTAAGCCTGAACTGAAAGTGGCATTAGGCCTAAACACCTCCATAGCCCAAGAGGCTTCGCACCCAGAGCTGAATTTTGCAGACCTGCTGCACAGACAGGTCTTATGGGGGAAGTGGTGCACATTACGATCTTGTCCGAGCCTTCCCTGGAGCCCTTGAGCATTGTGCTCCTACATTCGTTGTACTGAAGAAACGTGCTATGCGGTGTGTAGCCCACAATGGGGCACTGTGCATTTTTATGTTATCAAGGGTTTGGTTGGATGGAGCAACATAATGAAGCAGGAGACAAAGTTTGGTTTTTAAGGCAGCTCTGATCCGCTTGTTGTTAGGAGACTGCAGCAGCTGAGAGCTCAGCCTGCCAGTCACGTGGCCAGTCGGGCAGTTGAGTCGAGTCTATTACTGGGGTGCGAATGATCAGAAGACAGAAAAGGGTGGAGGACCTAATTGGCTCAATGCAGATGGTCCCTGGTTCATCTCTAGCCCAGGAGAGCAGTGATGGACACCTGCTGTTGTCTGATGCTCAGCCTCCTGAATGGGGAAAGTTTGATGAGTCTTGGTTTCAGCTCCAAGTTCCCACCATTGCCAACAGGGGCTGGAGCTAGGGAGACCCATGGGTAAATGGGACATGACTCTTCTACCTCAGGGAAGGTTGTTCCTGAGTGGTCCATCCCCGCTTTCCCCACCGCACTTGCTGGTACCCATGCTGTAGCCACTCCTTGCATAAATAGAGCCATTATTTAGAGTTAAATTGAGGAAACCAAGTTCATTTCTAGATCCTCTAAAAGCAACCGTGGCTTTTCCTCCCTGCGCTTGCAAAATCCACATTTTGTTTCTATGAGCTCACAACTGGACTATTTCATGACAGAGCATCTGTGTCCCTGCATATTGTACACTTGGGGTGTGTTGCGTTAATGGAGAAACAAAAGTCTTCTGGAAGGGATGAGATTCCTCCCGCCCATGACAGTAATGTGGTTTTGATTTTTACTTGTCCCCTGACTTCATTCCGGTCACATTTATTGGTTTTCTCCACAATAACCAAAGCTGGAAATATACTTTTTAGACCAGAGGTTGAGATCTTATGAAATAACAAGACTTCGGGAGCTGGGGCTTTAAGGAAACACTGGGTGCGTCTACACGTGATATTAGTGCAACATAAACTCCAGTGCTGATTGCGCCAGAGGTTACTGCTCCTGGGCACTGTGTTTGAATGTGCACCGGGGAGTTGAGCTAGGCTGGAGCAGCCTCAGCTGGCAGGGGCCCGGCGGGTCAGCTTGCCAGCCTGGGGCTGCCCCGACGTGGCTCAGCGTGCTGCAGAGGGGAAGGCTGGGACACGAGGGTGCTCCAGTGTGGGGCTAGCCGGTAGTCCACACTAGGCTAACCCACACTGAAGCACCCTTGTGTCCCAGGCAGCCCCGTCAGGGTCTACACGTGCGTTGTGGTGCACTAAATAATGCTACTGTAGGATAGTACTTGTGTTGACAAGTACTATCCTAGGGCAGCGTTTATTAGTTTACTGTGGTCTATGGGGCCTCACGTGTAGACGCTGAGACTTTACTACAGAGCTAATTAGTCAACTGCAGTAAACGTCTTGTGTAGACCCTCCCGTCAGCTCTCACAAGAGGAAGCAGTGCTAATTTCTCCCCATCCAAAGACAGATGCCCAAGCCTTCCTGTGCTCTTGGCTTCTTCCTCAGCAATTCCTCCCCAGCCTTGAGTCAGCTCCCTCCGACAGCTCAGTCTCTGTCTGTTCCTCCATTCGGTGCAGGAGCTTATGTGCTGTTTAAGTCCTGTTTTGATGGCTTTAGGGATGTCTTTGTCTTGTGCTTCTGGCCTTCTGCAGAGGTGGGTTTTGGCCACAGCGAGGATTTTTTCCTTGTGAGGTCCATCACTGGCCTCCTTTGTGCAGACCAAAAAGAGTATTATGCCAAATCCAGCTCCTGTCTTTCCCCACCTCCATTGCTTTAATTCTTTTTCTGATGCAGCACCTGCCTCTGATTATTTTTATTTCGTTGTATTATTCTGTATTAACATATATTTAAAAAAAAGTGTAACTTTTTTATTTCTAAATGACCTTGCTATTGGTAAGCAGCAGGATTATTGTTTCTTGGGGGTAATGGTCATCTTATTTTCCTGGTGAGCAAAAGTGAGTTCTGTGCACCTTGCCTGAAATGCTCCCAGGCAGAGCATTAAACTCGCATCGTCCTCGCCCTTGTCCGTGTGGAAGCCATGGGTTTTTCTGCGGAAATCAGTCTCCTTTCAGTGAATCGACAGCGAGGCTTTCTCAAAGCCAGATGTTAGAAAATTGAAACTGATAATTACCTTTTTAGCAAGTAACCTTTCCACAAGATAGTCGTCCAGCTGCTTCATCTGGAGGCAGCAACCAGTTCCAGCATGGAGAGCTTTTGACAGAACCGCTGGTGGGTTTGTTAGTACTACTCCAGACATGCTGGCTTCAGCCTGGCAGGGGTCTAGCCATGGCTTCTCTAACTACAGAGCGGTGGAGTCAAATCCTTAGCTGGTGCAAATCAGCATGGCTCTGTTAATCTTGCACCAGGTCAGGATCTGTTGCAGCTCTTTCTCTGAGACCATGGCTAGCCAAACTTTGCTTTAAGTCAGTAGTAATGCCCTAGGCTTATATACTGACCTTAGTAGTAATACCCTATGCCAAGGGGGTCAGAGCAGTAGAAGTCAAGGCACGATTCTGCTGAGGATTAATTGTGTGTATATATAGATTCATATATTGTAAGGGGCTGGACGGGACCTCGCAAGATCATCATGCAAATAAAGTTATGGAGACTCCTTCTTGAGAGGCGAGGGGAACAAGATAGGGAAGATTTTAGACTGGCAGCACTGCTGAGGGCAGAGTTAAGGCTGCCTTGCGTGTTGTAGTGTTTTTCGTGTGCTGTTGTATGAATTGGCTAAAGGTTTTTGTGGTTGTTGTGTAGTAGCCGTTGCATTGTGTGTCCAGGATCCAGCTGTTGATTTCCTACATAGCGGGGTGTGTGTGTGGGGGGGGGCTGACTGTTGTGAACAGGAGGTTTTCTGTGGAGCCAAGGATAGCCTGCCTTGATAAAAGAGAGCTGCTGCTAGCATCCTCTTCTGCAGTGTGGTCACGAGCTGGAGACCCCATTTTTGGTTCAGCCAGGACCCCAGCCAGGAAAGAATCATAATGGCTGAGACTCGTCAGACGGAGCATGAATACAATAAATAATTCAGCTCGAGTCTAGCCTGAAATAAAGGACATGAAGAGCAATTTTATCCTATTGCTAGTGTGAGGTTACCACCCACCCGAGGGGGCCTGCTGGAGACCTGGCTTTCATGCTCTCGTCTTTCTTTAACACCTAATTATTGTAACTAGTCTCTGAATTTAAGAGAATTAGTGTTTATCTTTTTTTCCCTCCCCCCCCCCAAACCTCTCTGCCCCGTTTGATCCCATTGTGGGAAGGCGACTTTGAAACAGACTTCTGTAGCTTTCTGCTCCCCTCACCCTGCCAGGTACGACCAGGTGTTTAAATGCCATTGTCTCCCACAGACCTTGTTTGCTCCATCAGATTGAAATGATTAGGGCTGGATTGCAGTTACAAAGTGGGAAGGCTATTAAGCCGGATCACTTCAAGTGGGGAATTTGTTTGCAGTGGGGGGTGAAGAGGGAGGGAGTGGGGAGAGCGCCTCACACCTGGAGATGTCAGATCCAGTATTTAAGTAGCTGGTTATTATTTTAATGTGTCTTGGATTTAATTTTTTTTCCATTACAGGGAAAGAAAAAAAAATCCCAAATCATTCTTAAATCACAAAAGCTTTAACTTTAGTTGTTGTTTAAAGGAGAAAGTTTATTTCCTTTGAGCTGGGATCCTAGCCTGATGGCGATTGTGCCACTGGGCTTATGTGCACTGCTGCCTTTCCGTAAAGGATCCCAAATCATTTTAGCAATACAGCGAACTGATGCATGAGCATTGGGCCTGGGCTTGAAGGGTGCAGCTGGTTATAATGGCTTGCTTTCATGTTGTAACACCGTGTAAGACGGGGAGTGAAGAACTACCCTACATCTGATGGGAACAGCAAGGGGAAGTCAAGAAGGGCAAATGTGACCACTGAGGTCAGGAAGAATTTGGCCTCCATTCCAAGATTTGCACTCTGATGGGATTAAGGCATCCTCAACACGAAACAGTGCTGAGGACTTTGTTTTTACGTATCTCATCAAAGATGGCTGGGAGGTTGGAGTAGATGACCTCCCGAGGTCCCTTCCAGCCATACTTTTCTGTGATTCTGTGGTGTCTCTGGAAGCACAGGATACTGAGTATTGGCCCAGGATCAACCCAGATGAGAGAGAGTCACGTAGGGAACGACAGATCTCAACTGCTGCGGCACTCGGGTCTTCCATCCATCCAACCCAAGTGCTGGCCTGGCTCAGTCCTGCTCAGCTCATGAAGTGCCACTGTCCTGTCTCCTGCCCTTTTTATGACATGCTAGATATGCAGACAAAAATATCCTCATCCAAGACAACTCCGCGAGCGCTCAAAACCTACCTTTAGATCGTTTGCTACCTGCCATAATGCTTTAATACCAGAAGAAGAGTCAGCGTGGTATCTGCAGTCATGCTGCTAACTCGCTGAGCAGCTGGGTGGGATCACGGGGCTACAGCAACATTGCAAAATCAGAGTATGGACAAGCAGAACATGTGTGGTGTTTCAGGCCCTCAAAAGAACAAGGGTCCGGAGGACGCAGAACGATGTGCTGCATGTCGGCCTGCCTCACATCAAAATTACCCCCAGATGGAACAGGAACAGCTTGGAAGTGCTTCAGTGTGAAGTGTGCCGTGGTGCATTTATACCCTCATTTATACCCTCCAGCAGAGCATGAGGGGGTTGGTTGTGCATCAGTATTTGGAGCTCCTACTCCTGGGCATCTGAAGACACCGTGTGCCCTGAGAGAGCAGGCAGGAGAAACGGAGCAACCGCACAAGAGTGTGTGTGTCCCCACTGAAGGATACCTAGAGGGGAGGCATTACAATTAGCTTGTCTTGGCCACCAAGCACTCCATCCCTGCAACGACCGACCGAGTCAGGCCAGAAGAACATGCCTGGCCTCCCAGCCCTCTCCTGCCTTCAGTTCATGGTGCAAGCCTGCAAAACACCAGTTGAGGAGATGCAAATCAGCTTGGTGGCCATGGAGGCACATCCTGGACTGGGGCACCTTCTACCCCATGCAAGGTGTTTGGAGCTTGTGGAGCGGCCTCTTCCCTAGCTGCATTGATCCAACCTGACTTTGCAGCCAACAAGGAAAGAAAAATACCCTTTGTGTTCCCTTAATGGCTCCCAGCCCCAAGTCCCCAAAGTCCAGCTGGGAAAGGAAAGCTGAGAGGGCACCTGTGTGTGAGCAGAGAGAGGCAGAGATTAGAGAGATAAAACTTCTGGATCACTGAAGACACGTAAATAGAATCCCTTTCTTTCTCCCCCTATCTCTTTCTCTATCTCCCTGTCTTTTTTCTAGGTCTCAGGGGGCTTAATGGGCTAATTACTATACTTAGTGACAGGACAGTGCACAGGAATGGCAGGCAGGCAGGACCCAGGGCCCCACCAGCACTTGTGCTTTCCCCATCAGCAAGCGCTTGGCATTGCAGTTGGTTGAGGCCTGGCTGTCAGGATGGGTGCTCTTGCCAGTCAAGAAGACCCAGGACCCATTTGCTAGTCAGCTGGGCAGGCACTTGGCGCCCAGCAGCTGAACATGGAGATGCACGCATCTGCTCTTCCCCCAGCGAGAGCTGGACTGTAGAGTTGCAGGCTGTCAGGGCGCTCTCTTTCCCTGAACCTGCAGCCGCAGTCCTTTTCCCTGTTTGGTTCCCATGCAAAGCCCTCAGACTGCACTGCATGTAGCCCCATGCAGCTGTACTCTACCCGCCCCAGCCACGTCCTGGGCACCCCTCTCCGGCCATGCGGCGCTGCTCTCTGCCATGCAAGGAGGCCTTCTCTCTTCGCATAGGCTACCCCATCTTGTCCCTGAGAAGCTGACTGGCAGGGTACTAGAAGAAACTGGGTGGTGTTTTTTCTCCCAGATTGGTTGTTCGTTTGCAGATACTGCTCTGCCAGTCACCAAGTGAGATCACAAGACATCCAAACATCACAGCTTGGGTGACATAGGCTTAAACACCTGCCACTGAAGCTGCAGCCTTGGCAAGGAGACTCTCCGATAAAGAGTTCAGCTTTCTTTAGCAAGCTGAGAACAGATGCACTCATCAGAGTCTGGCCACCTTGGGATTTTGTTCTGAAGGCTCCCACGACGCATCCCTGGTACCCCCAGCCCTGCTCCTGATTCCTGATGGGCGTATCTTCCACCAAGGAGCTGCAGATATTTCCTGTCCCTTCTCTGTGAACTGGGATCCAGGCTCAGGGACATGGTGACCCCCCTGCCGTCTGTCTGGGTAAGGGTGTATGTGACTTCCTTCCAGGCTCCGGTACTAACTCAGACAGCTTTCCCTGTTTCCTCTCTTCCGCTCTGAGGCCAAATGCCTCCTTTGCCCTCCCTGCTGAGGGCAGCGAGAGTGAATCCAAAATCCAACCTACAAGGAGTTGCTGTGGGAATCGTGCCTGGCAGGAAAGGTGTTTGCCCTGCCTGTCCTTTCTAGGCAGCCAGTTCAAGGCCAGTCCTAGCCCCTTGCAACCAAAAGATGCCCTCGAGTTACCGGCTTGTGAGTAATGACATTGATGGTTCCAAGTGGATTCACGTCCAAAACCCAACGCACTTGCTGGCAGCCCCAGCAGAGAGGCCAAACGCTAAATGAATCTCCTCTTTAGCCCAGCAGCCTCCTGACAGCTCAGGACTGAAGCATGCTGCCAGGGCAGGGTGGGGAAACTCATGCAGGCTCTGTCTGTATGAGAGTTAAACACAGGGCGCCTGGGCATCAACCCAGCACCTTCCCTGGCACTGACAGGCATGCACGTGAGAGATGCTCCGGGATGAGCTTGTTCAATTTCTTCACGCTAAATCTGCCAGCGGGAGTGCCTGAAACTTCCCTGACAGCTTTCAGGGGACTCGGGAATACAATCCGTGTCCCAGGTCCCTCCCGGGGGATGGGGCTAGGATGCCGGTGACAATCGGGGCTCAGACAGACAGATGTGCCTGTAAGGCCCCTCGGCAGCCCGCAGAGGGGGGAAAGCAGAGACGCGTCTGTCCCGCGGAGTGACAGCCGCAGCGTTACTCTAGAAAGGGCTGGGGAAGGTGAGCCTACCTGCGGCAGCCCGGGACATATGGGCCCTGATTCTCTCGCCTGATAACGCCCCCGAGGTCAGCCCCCCCCCGGCCTGTGTTATCTTACTGGAGCGGTCTGGTCCAAGGGGTCCTCACCGGGGCTTGAAGAAAGAAAGCAATGGGCCGAGGCCCGGCTTTGAAGCTTCCTCTCCTCCCGCTCAGCGGTTTCTGTTTTGGTGCACGGTGGCTATCAGTGGGGGTATAAGGAGCTTGTCGTGGGGTCCTGGGGGTGGGGGAGTGCTGTGGCTCCTGCCTGTGAGCAGAGGAGCTCTGTCCAGTCCCTGGGATTAACCCTTGCTCCCAATGCCCGAGACACCCAGGGCTCCTTTCCTTCCCTCTCATCCCCTTCAGAGAACTCAGGTGCTGTCACCAGTGCTGCCCCAAAAGACCCCTCTGTCCCGATGCCTGCCCCACACCCCTCCCACTGGCCTGTTCCCAATACATCTCGAACTCCAGCCATAGCTTAAAAGCACCTCTGCCTTCCTGTCCCGCTCCTCTAGGTCAGGTTCACCACAAAGCAGTTACGGTCTCCCAGAAGAGTCACACGTCTGTGCTGGGAGGACCTGCCCCCCGCCCCCCCCGGCTCCTTTTGAGGGCTTGTTTGGGATTTTTTATTTAGTATTAGTGATTAGCCCTCTTCTAACCTCTTCCCTGCTAAGGATCCTGAGGAAGTTTAAAAGCACAAGTGGGTGAAACCTCTCAACCTGATGGCCCAAAGTCTGCCTGAACCTAGATGGCCTCTTGCACTCACGGGGTTGAGGCATATCAGTGGGAGACAATGAGCACAATAAAGCAATGTGGTTAGCACTGCATCCTATTGCCTCTGACTCCCCGGCCCGGAGGGCTGAGTCCCTTCCCCCTTTTTTACCTGGGTCGGCTTAGGGTGGCCGTTGAGGATGAGTCTAGAGTGAGGCTCCAACTTGTGCCTCTTGATCTGTAGCAAGAAGCGATGCCTGGTCCACCCCGTCCCCATCCACTCTGCAGGGAGGCGATCTTTAGTCTCATCTCAACCCAGAGCTCAAGAGGGGTGATGCGACTCGCTCAGGCTTGCACAGCAAGCCCCAATACCTCTGGCAATAGACCCCAGGAGTTCAATTGCCCAGGTCTAGCTCCTAGACCAGGTTCCCTCCACCAAAACCCTCTAACGATCGGCAACAGCCAGAGCTCCTCTGGTGTTTGCCATATTGGAGCATCACGTAGATTAGCGTCTAGGTCATCTTAGCATTCCTGGTCAGGTTAATTTACCATGATTTCCTTTATCCGCATCCAAGAAGAAAAAGAAGTGCCGACTGCAAAACCGAGCCTGTTTCTCTCTTCTTGCTGCAGGTTTCTGGTACAGCCCGGAGTGCGAATTCATCCGCCACTGCATCAACAAGTCCCAGGAGCTGGTGGAAGGGAAAGTGTGTGTGTCTGTCTTCAAGGGCCAGGTCTACATCTTGGGCAGAGAGTCACCTCAGTCCCTGTACAATGAGGAGCTGGTGAGGTAAGCTGGAGGTGACAATATACCAGTATCTTGCGGGGGTGATGGTCAATGCTGTTAGGACAGGGCATCTTTGGCTCTTGGTGACTCTCCCCGGGTTCCCTGGAGAAGACTTGCACTTTGCCTTCTCCATGACTTGGGAATGGGCATGACCAATGCACTCCCAAACTCCTGAAAGCTTGGCAGAGCCCCAGACAGGCAGAGATGTTGAAGAGAGCCCCTCTGTCCTGCATTTCCCTTGGGCCCATCCTCTGCCTTATGGAAGGCGAAGCCCATACGCCGGTCTGGCCACAAGCAAATCCCCATCGCTGGAGGTGTTCAAGCAGAGGCGGTACAGGCATGGTACAAGCGGAGGTGGTACAGGGATGTACAGAGGCGGTGCTGGTGTTGGTTAGGTATGATCTTGGTGTAGCTGTGCCTATGCTCTACTATGGATATTTCCCAAGCTTCTGGGCTTTTCTGCTTGCCACATCGGGCTGGAAGGATTTTTTTTCCTCTCCTGCTGTTACACCTGTCAGGAAGGCTGGTTTTTGCCTCCCAGTAAAGCGCTGGGTGTTGGCTGCAGCGAAGGCTAGGGATTTTGACTGAGATGTGTCAATGCTCCTGCTGGAATTTAAATGTGGAGGCTCCTGGCTAGATGGTCTTGCACCCGTGTTTAGGGTTACACCACACCTCGCTTTGGGATCAGGAAGGGATTTTCCCCCTTGGCCAGATTCATATGGACTTATGAGGGTTTTTGCTTTCCTCTAGAGGGGTTGTGGTCCCTTCCTGGGATCTCTTGAGCATATTTTAACAGCCCTCACAGCAGCCAGGCATTAGCTACCACTGTCCTCTGGCTTTACCTGTGGCAGGGTAGGGTGTTATATCCTGTGGTTGTGTCACGGTTGACTGTGTAGTTTTACTAATGGGTTAGACGGTGGACTTGTATTGAGTGGTCTGGATAAGGATGATCCTGCCTCTGGTGGCAGGTTGGACTAGATGATCTCCCACGATGGTCCCTTGCAGCTTGATTTCTCTAGGGTACTTTGATCGGTGAAACCAGGTGGTCCAGCCTCCCCCGTGCTCTGTGGGCAAGCTCATGCCCAGCGCTTGCCACCCAGGCTGCTACCCAGGGCTGGGCAGGGGGAGTCCAGGCTGCATGGTGTGTGATGTGGGGGTGTGAGACAGCATCACGGATGTGAACCAAGGGTGCTTTGGTGTGGGGCACACCACATCAGGGTGCTCCCTTGGGGGCATGGCTCATCTGACTGGCGCGTGCAGCCGCGAGGGGTCTGCCTTTAACTCCATCACAAGCATTTCCTCTGAGCTGAGTCTAAAATCAGAGCACAAGTCTTGTTCTGCAGTCAATATTTTTTTTTTACACTTTTCCTTTTCTTCATGTTGCTGTTTCTCTCTCTCTCTCTCTCTCTCTCTCCCTCTCTTTCTCCCCCGCTCTCCCCCCAGCCCTTTTCAATCTCTCTAAACACTTTATAAGCCATAAGTACACCCGAATCAGTTTAGATCAGTCGGAGTAAATGTCAAATTATCTTCTCTCTTTCTCTTCTCTGGCTCTTTTCCTTCCCTCCCTCTCAAAATCAACAGCTCCTAATAATCCGTCCCAACCCTTCATTATGCCTCGCGTTCTCACTCGGAGAGATTAAATGAATAAAGTAAAAAAAAAAAAAAAAGAGGGAAGAAAAAAAAAGAGGATGGAGGGGGGTGGGACTGAGAAAAAGAGAGAGGGAGAGAAAAGCAGGGGCACTTATTCTCACTGCGTCGCCAACCATTTTCCTTTTCTTTTTGATTTCTACATCGCTGGTTTGAAAGCCTTTGAGTGACGGCGTCACAGGAACCCGAGAGAAAGCTGTGAGAGGTAGAGCCGCGTGGAAATGCCTCTGCACAGTAGGTAGAAAGTAACGTAATTATAGAGCAGGTCAGAACCACTCGAATGAGCAAAAATAAAAGCTCAGAGGTTTTTCTGTAGCCCGTCAGGGGAGGTAAAATCATTGTAAACTCTTTTTTTTTTTTTAAAGGTTTGCAGTTTCTGGGAAATGAGCCGTGGCTGGGGGTTTTTGGGGGTTGTTTTTTTTTTTGGATGGCAAGGAGCTGGCTTGCTTGGGATGTGCTTTCCCGATGGCTGGGTTTCGGGGGCTGTTGCCGGGGGCCGGCATGGTTTTCTCTGCAATGTTGCAGGATGAAATGGGAAGGAGACGTGAAGCAGGGCTGGCTCTATGGCAGCTATAAGCTGTTGCAGTGCCGGCATGGCCATCGGGCTCACTTTCTCCCTGGCATAAATTGGAGTCGTCATAGGGAGCTGCACCTGTTTACACCAACCAGGCGCAAATGCATCTGGGCCTGATGTTGTTTGGCTCTTTCCCCAGCCCTCCCTTGGGCAGCTCTCAAGTGGGGACTAACAGGCGTTTGGCCTGTATGTGAGCCAGGGTCCTTTGGCAATGCTGGCACTGTCACTGTAGTGTACAGTGGCACCAGCAGCCCCACCGCTGGGGGCTAGTGCAGGTGGGGGTTGAACGCCTTTACTGCCATGGGATCAAACACAGCTCAGGTCCAGAGGATCCCCTAAGCCTGGTCTGCGTTTGGTGCATCTATTGGTGCTAGTGCCGGAGTGGGCGATGATGTCCCAGTGATTCCTGCTTGGGACAAAGCCAGAGTGTGGGACAGATCTCAGTCTTTGCATGCAGCTCTGGTCCTGGGTGTCTCACGGGGTGGGCAGAAGATGCTCTTATAAGGTTGTCTCCTAAGCAGGAGAGGAAAGACGGTGCTCTGTGTTGGATGAAGAGGCTGGAGCTTCTTGTCCCTTCAAGCTGAAGAGGCTGCTTGGGGGTGGAGGGACTTGGCCAGAGAGGGTTTGGCTTCTGCTAGGGGAAAAAGGAAGCAGGTCCCAGTGGGGGAGAAGCAGACTGGAAGACAGGGAGAGATTTGCCCCAGCCCCATGTGTATCATGCGAGTCCCACTCCATCCTTCACACTGGGTTCCCATGGGACATTCATCCACTGTATGTGTGCACAACATATATCCGTTACGTGGTTCAGGTGCGCGCGGCCCTCTGGCATTTCTGCTCCATAGCAGGGTCTTGTATTCAATGTGGGACTGGGACTCTGGGGGTACTACCCTTGGCCGTGCTGCCGAATGTGCTGCGTGGGCGTGGGCAGGTCACTGCCTTTCGGGAACTGCTGCAGAAGTGCCGGTGCACTGGCGCCGTAGCACTGTAGAGAGGCTGGTAGACCTGGAACTGGAAAATGAGATTTTTCTGTGGCAAGAAGGCCCTCTCCGGCCATGCCAGAGAAGTGCGTGCCAAAATCAGGTGCAGTGCATCTTTCTTCTGAGTGGGAGGAGCTGCCTGGTGGAAACCATGCCCCATCCAGGCTGCAGCAGGCATGAAGATGACTGCTGTACTGCAGGGTGAGCGCGGGCTGTGTTGTCTACTGCATCCCATGCAGCACCATCGTGCGCTGAGAGCGCTGCCATTGCCATGGATAACAGCATGCTGGGATGGGCCCGGTGAAGGCATTTGAAGGGCAAGGACAGAGGGGCTGGGGTGCCAGAGGAGGGGAAGGAGAGGCCAGCAGTTTCAGCCTAGGACTTGAAACACCCAGGCTGAGTTCAGTGCCCTGCTCTGCTACAGACTCTCAGATATCCCCGGGAGAACCCACATGGTTAACTGCCTATTTCTCCTCTTCTCTCCCTGCGCTGCCCTTTGCAGTATGAATGTCCAAGGAGATTATGAGCCTGCCGATGCCACTGGATTCATCAACATCAACTCCCTGAGGTTTGTGTAGCATGAAAACCCTGGCACCAATGTCCCACCCCATCTTTTGGGATGCCCTGCCCAACACACAGCTTCTGGCTTCCCACTTGCCATCCTCACCACAGTGACTCGCACCCTGCCTGGCCCTGCAATCATTTTGATGCAGATGCAGCATCACCCGTGTGGTCCCACAAAGCCCCTGCTCATGTAGCTGCAGAGCCCTGCTCGCACTTATCCTTTGGCTCCTGCCTGGTTGTTGCCCAAGCACGGCTGCTTTCCATTTTACAGGAGGTGCCCTCTGGCATGCCCTGATGTTGGCCAGGAGGCCTTGCCTCAGGTGGGATCAGAGTCACTGAGCCCCTCCTGTAGGCAGGCTTCGCCCTGGTGCTAGCCATGTTTTCATCCATGCTAGCTAAATGTGGTGGCTTCCGCTTGTTGTTGGGGTTAGAGCCCAATTAGGAGCTCAAAACACACGAAAAACCCATTACACAGTTCACACCATGCACCCATCTCTATACCTGTACCCCTACCCACTGCCCTTCTCAGAGGGTCTACTGAAAAAGTCTGTGCCAGACCCCTCTCCACATATGTGTGTGTGTGTATATATATGTGTGTGTGTGTGTGTGTGTATGTTATATCTATGTGTATCTGTGTGTATATATATATCTATAAAATATATCTATATATAGAATATATATATATGTAAATAAATGTTCTTGGAAAAAAAAAGTTAGATCCCAATTAGCACAGTTCTTACGAGGCTTGGCTTGCCCTTGTTTGTGTTGGGAGGTCAGAGTTGCTGCAGCCATACAGTGAGGCTGAGAGGCCTCATCCTGAAGGCGGCTCAGGCCTTGCAGACCATAGTGCCCACCTCTAGCAGGGACTGAGACTCCTCAAATGGGGCATCTCTCCAAGCGCCCCATCTAGCGCTGAGTTAGACAAGAGATGGGGACTGGCTCCCTGGTGAGCCTGGCTGCCTTGCCCTGGCACAGGTGACCCTAGCCAACTAATGCCCCTTCAGCGGGTGCTTGAGTCCCTCCATCCCACCTGAGCCGCAGGTTCAACCCAAGCCTTTGGAAATGAGAACAAGCCTGTCGGGTACAGAAGCCTTGGCTAATTGCAGCCTCCTAAAGAACAGCCATTCTCTTTATTTTCCTTATCTCCCAGGCCCCCAAACTCCCCCCTAAATGCCATGAAATATGCTATATTTACATAATGGGCTCTTAATTTTTCCATTGCCAGTTAACTGCTTTGTTCTCTGCCACATTATGTGAGGTCCCCGCCCCCACCCCAAGGTAAATTAATTACACTATCGGGTGTGGGGAGGAAGAATTAAACCGTATAGGCCTTAACAAATGCTTGCCCCTGCTGCCCTCTCATTCCGCCTGAATTAATTGACTCGAAATGTGTGTTATCACTGTTAATTTACAATTAATTTTTTTTTTTTTTCAAATCTGGCTTACAGGCTAAAGGAATATCATCGTCTCCAGAGCAAGGTCGCTACGAAGCAGAATGAATAGCAATCAATAGGCTCTTATTCCCCTTTCTAATTTGTCTAAGCGCGAGCACTAATTGCGGTAGTAATTTGTAATTGTAACTCGCCTTCCAGAATTGATGTTGAGGTGATGGCTTTGTTATGGGCTTCCGTGGCAAGCAAAACAGAATCAAATAATAATAAAAAAATGTGGTAAGCTCCCCACCGAGAGAAGCGGGAATGGGAATTAAAACAGCGAACACGGGTTTTTTGTTTCTTTATTCTGAGGAGTGGTTCATTATGCTGCCGCTGTTTGTCCCTCACGTGCTTAGTTGGCCAAACTCTTCCCTGGGCTGGGCTTTGTGATCTCAGCAGTGGATTTAAGTGCCTATGAAGGCCACACATTTTTGTCCCAGTGCATACCTTTGTATTGGAAAGGGGAGCAGGAAACCTAACCGAACCGGTCACCTACCTGTTTCTTCCTCTGCTAAGGACTAAGTGGCCATGGAGGAGAAGATAGGTGGCTGAGGAAAGAAAAAGACTGTCTTCACAATGCATTTTGGGTTTTTTTTAAGTTGTTAAGAGGATTTTATCGTTCTTTTCCTATGCTCGTTTGAGAGTGGAGGGATCAGACTGAAAAGGATTTGTTTAAAAAGGAGAGGGAGGAAAAAGGTGTTACCAGTTCAGAGAGCAAACTGAACAATTTTGTTCCACATTTAAGTTCCAATTTGAAGGGGGGGGGTGTTTAATTTTGTGGGGAGTGATGATGAGGCTCAGATTGAAGTCTTTCCTTGTTTGCAGGCCCCTTATGTGCCTTGGCCATACCATGGCGCATTTGGAAAAAAGAGATCACGGCATAGAGAGGCTAGCACACGGAGGCCTGCAAGGTGCTTGGATATGGCAGTACTGATGGACATGTGAGGGTCTGTGTTGGGCTGCGGTGTGTGTCTGTCCATGCTCAAAGGGGTTCAGCCTCTGAACCAGGGGGGTCTCAACCTTTATTCACGAATGAGCACTGCGATGACTTCGCCTTTTTCACGGAGCATTAAAAGAAAATCAAATGGATATAATTGTCATCTCATCATCAGTGTGATTCTTGATGTGACTGCGAGTGCTTTCGAGCACCGTTTTTTGGACTTGGTGGAGAGCAAACGGTGAGGCTGGGCAGCCGCGAGCATAGCAGGATTCCCCTGTCGCTCTCTGCATGCGAGTCCAAAGCTGCCTTGTTTGTCACCAGCCCTGCTGGGATGTGGTCACAGAGGTGGCCCCTTTGGGCTCTGGTGCCTGTGACAATTAGCGGTTGTACAAGAAGCCGGGCTCCGCTGTGCCGATGGCTCTTCTCAAGGTGGCACGCCAGCTCGTTCCCCCTAGCCGGGCTGGCTCCCTGCAGGCAGGAAGAAAGCATCTGCTCTGTGTTGATGAAATCAGCACCTTCGACTCGGACTCGCCACCAGCTGAAGGTTGGAGAAAGCAGCGTTTTCCCCTGGTCTCTCTGCAGGGCCACTGGCTGCACTTTGAGCGGCAGGACAAAGTTCTTCGCCTGCCCTGTTCGCCTGTTAAGGGTAAGCGTGACAAGCTTCTGACATCACAGCTGGGAAAATAACCTGTTATTTTCTCAGCTTGGATGTTTCTTTCTCTGCTATTACCAGCAGCTACCATCTATGGAGACGAAGGCAGCAGAGAGTCGGCAGTCAAGCAAATGGAAATGGTTCTCTCGCCTGGCACAGCAGCTGTGAAAACGCGGCGAGGAAAAGGGAAGCGATCCTGGAATGAACCAAGCATTTTGCAGGGGTGCTGCTGCCACCTGCTGGTTGAAATCAGAATAGTTCGCTCGTGTGTCATAGGGCCTATACTGCTACCAGAGATTCACCCTTAGCTGTTATCCTACTGGCTCGAACTCAACTTCCCCGTGACAATGGCCAGCACCAAATGCTTCAAAGGAAGGTGTAAGACCTCACTGGGGGCACGTGCAGGATAATCTGCCCCTACACTGGACCTCACTTGAGTTCAGGATTAGTATAAGCCCCGAAGCATGAGATCTAACAGCCCTTCCAAACGTTTGTTGCTGATAACTCTGGAGGCTCTGGTGCTTCATGCAGACGTCTCTCGCATTCCTGACTCTTGCCACACTTTTGATCTCCAAGGGGAGGGGGTTGTGCATTAGAAAGAGGCGTTGGGCTCTTGCCCAGCTGTCCCCATAGGACTTTATGTGAGTAGAGCAAGGCAAACTCCTAGGGTAGCCAGGGATTTAGCTCACTTGAGATCTGCACCCAGTGGGTTGGGCTCTTTTGGGGCTGTCCTCTGTGTTCTTCCTCACCTACATCTCTGTGCTTGCTGTCCCCATCCCCACCCCGCACATGCCGACGCTATACTCCTCCACGTTTCCTTCCTAAATGCTCTTTGGATCTTCCTCCTGCAGCTCTCAGTATTGCACCTCCCTTTGCCCCAAACCAGGAAGCAAACTACCTGTCGCGTGCTCCAAGAAACAGCCTTCTCCTCTCCAGAACTCCCCTTGCACCGTTCTCTGCATACTACCTCCTCCAGTGATCTTGCTGAATAAGCCCCTTGTTTTCTGAAAGCTGTTCTGCCGTGCTGTATACAAGGCTGAGTTTAACTGTGAGGTCCTTGTGGCATGTGGTAGGAGGCCATTCTCCAGGGTGTGCAAGCATATGCTCCTGTCAGCCCTTAAAATAACATTAGTACCTCATTGACCACCAAATTGAGGGAGACCTCCTATTTGCTGTGGGAAAATTGGAGCTGCTAGATTTCCACAGCTGTATAACATGGCATGCTGGATGACTCATAGCACATCCTATCTGGAAATGGTCAGCTGATCCCTCAAGCTGTTTTACCAAGCAGGCTTGGATGCTGCCAGTCTCCAAAGCACCTTGACACTCTGGCTTCCACACCTACAATAGGTCAGTGTACACATGCACAGTCTGGACACCCCCTGCTTTTGGTGTGGCGGTGGAGTCCAGATCCGGGAGCAACATCAGCCATTAGACTACTTGTGAACGCACCTGATGGTGCATAGAGCGGTCCATGGCTAGGGGGGAGATGTGGTGGAGATATGACCACTGAGGATGCTCTCAGAAATGTTGACCGTAAATGGTACTACAAGAGGTGTTTGGGAAAATGGGCTGCGTGGTGTATCTGAAACCATCCAGGCCAGAGCTCCTGGACAGGCTCCTTAGGATTGTGATCGCAAATGCTGGGCTCTCCCTGTCACCCTCCTGTGTTCGTAAAATATATTATGGTTTGAAAGACTCATTTAAATTCAGAGGTCTCCAATATTCTCCACTGCTCTGAACTGCTGATCAGATATTGCCACTGCAGAATTACTCATTTGTGTGCAATGTTGGTGCTTAACACTTATCTGGTGGTGTCTGGGCACAATTCTTTCTGCAATGGGAACTGGGGACATCATATAAAATGGCATCTCGCAATCCTGATCCAAGCCTGGGGAAACCGGCCTGGTTTAGTCCAAGGTTTTGCTGCATTCTTTGATCTCCTCGTTGCTGCTGGAGCAGGCTGTATATTCTGTTGCATTCATCCCCTCACCCTTAAAAATGCCCTGGATGTGGAAAGTCCTCTTACATGTATGAAAGCTAGAGATGGGAAAGACCCTGGACAGCCAGCTCTCTCTTTCACCCATGCCGACCAGTGCAAGATTGTTCCTGACAGCGCGTCTTCTAGTGCTTTCACAGGAGTGTCTACCATTTCCCTTTGGGGGCTCTTCCACCTCTTTTCCATACAGCTCACTGCAGGTAAGGCTCCACTGATATCCAGCCCAGGATGCCTTGTACCCTTCTTTTGTGCTTCCTTCCTCCCTCCAGTGGCAGGCAGTCACCACATCATGACAGATTAAGCCAACCTGTGCCTATTTAGCTGCTTTTAATCTTCCATAAGTCAAGCAGTCCAATCCCCAGGGTTGGTTTTGTTGTTTGTTTCCAAACTCCCTCCTGTTTGTCCATGGCTTTCTGATACCGCCATGTCTCAGACTGAAAGCAGTGTTTCAGGTGCAGACTCACCAGCCCCGTAGCGAAGACTGTAATCTCCTTGCTCAGTGACTTGGTGCTGCTGTGTGCATGTAGCCTTAGATTTGCGCTGGCCTTTTTTTTAAGCAGGCTGAGATGTTTTGAGGAGGTTGATGGTTTTGGAGGGCAGGGCACAGCACTGGCCATTAGTTGTTACAGCGATGGCACACACCTTCCATGCCAGGAGACCAGGTGGGTCTTTCCCATGGAACTGGACACTGCATTGGCTTTCTTTAATGGTGGTAGCAAGGATTTCTTAGAGTGACATCTTTTATTGGCCAGCAATGTAGTTGGGATAAAGCTAGCCAAGCTTTCAAATGCAAGACGTTAGGTCCTTAGGTCTCTGATCACAGGAACCAGGCACAGCATAGTGAAAAACAGCAGAGGGGAGGGGATGCTTGTGCCATTTTGTGAGGCTTGGGGCACCCCTGTTCAATTCAGCCATTGCTCCCAGGATACCTGCTCCCTGTTTCCTTCCCATCCCCTTCCTCCCTGCAACATCTGCCCAAGCTCCTACGGAAGGGAAGGCCCTGGCACAGGTGAGAGCGAAATGAGCTGTACGATGCACCTCCGGGCAGTCACCTTAATGCAAAGGCATGGCTGGAGGAGCATAGATCCCAAGAGGCAAAGCTCTGTTTTGATCTGAGAGGCACATCTGCAAGCTGCTTTAAGGGCAACGGCCATAGGAATCTGCTCTTACTCTCCCCGCCCCAACAAAGTCCTCCATCCGGGGCAATGTTTGCACCCCCCCGAGCAGCCCCGTTCACCCTCTCCTCTGGGACCCCAGGGAGCCAGCCCAGCTAACTCACCCCGGAGACGGAGATGCTCTTCCGTCCACCTCGCCAGCTGCTGAAGCCAAGGAGCTGGGCTCTTTCCCTTTCCACCCAAGGTTAGCTCCTTCCAGTTTCTCCAGCCTCTTTCCTCCTCCGGTCGTCGCCCCATGCAGGAGGGGTTTGGCCGACAGCCCCGCACACGGGAGACGGCGGAGTTGTGGGTAATTGGCAGCTGACCGACCTTCCTGTTGGCTTTAACCTGAGGCTGGCTGCGCTGGCAGGGCTGATCTGTACGCCTCTCAGGCTAAGAGGGGAGGGCTCGTCCGGGGTCACCTCAATCGATATCTCATCTGCGGGCTCTCCTAGCGGAAGTGATGGTATATTGGAACATGGTAATGGGTCTTGTCTAGTGGAAAAGGCTAATCTTCCCCAGCTGTACAGGATCTCTGCAGGTGTCCTTCAGCTTTCTCCCTCACGGCAACCATGGGGCCCTGCAGCCCACAGAAGAAAAGACACTTTTCTTTAAAGCTGCAGCAGCCTCATTTATTCCCGGTTCCTTTCAGCCAGGACAGAATGAAACCCCTGGGCCAGATACCCGGAGCCAGCTCGAGCCTCGTCACCGAGAGCCACGGCCAGCAGATGTTCTGCTCCTGGGGTCCTGCCTGCCTTTGAATCTGAAACGGGCTGATAAAACCAGAGGGGGAGAAATGCATCTTCAGGCCAGCCCTCTGGGCTATACACAGCTCCTAATGGGGGGAAAAAAACTAGTGCTGCCACCTTCCAGGGAAAAGATCTGGTCCGATGCATCTGCGCCAGTGTCCTGGAGCCTGCAGTGCAACCCCTAATGCATCCGTGGGACTCTAAAAATGTCACCCCAGCAAGGCAGGAACATAACACAGGGGAACACCCTCTTCCAGGTCATAGGGTGAATTGAGTGCTTGCCTGTCGGTTTGATGTCACCGGAGTCTCAGGATGGAAATATAGGCCCAGGTTGTTACGCGGCTGTTTATCCATGTTCATGCATTATTTATTCATATTAAAACAGCACGATCGCTGATTGCTCATGATCTTTACCATCTCTTCCAAGGAGCTCACAGCTACACCAGGCCTGAGTGTCCCCGTCCCTTGCTCATGAAGATGGATGTTGCAGACAATTAGCGGAGCATGTTCTCCGGAGACGGCTGTGTATTTGCCTTCCCCACTGCTCGTTGGGGCCGAGATGCACTTTGGAAGGTGGTCGTCAAGAAAGTCAGTGGTGGGAGGCGTGGGGAATAGTGAGAGCTGGGGGGTCCATCTAATTTATCTATCTAATCTGCATGTCACAAGCATCTGTCACCATGATAGCTCTTTAGAGAAGATGAAAGGGGCAGGTCAATTTTTCTCCATCCTGCTCTTGTTTCACAAAGTGGGTGGCTGTTGGCCAACATGTATATCCTCTTCTTTCCTCTTCCTTCGGTTCAGCCATTTTCTGATCCCACTGCCAACCCCCGCTCTTGGCTGAAGCTGAGGAACCCAAGAAGAAGAGGCATAGGATGGTGTGAAGATGGCTCTCCTCATCTTTTTCATCAATAAGCATGTGTGAGGCTATAGCATAACTGGTGGGGGTAGGGGGTGGTGATTGGGGCACCAGCCTCAGTGCTGTCTTTTTGGGGTTGGGGGAAGAAGCGCAGAAATAGCTGTGGGTGCGGCGGTGGCTGATCACACTGCTGTGACTGGCACTGCAGCAGCCTGGCTCTGCATTGCGTGGCATGGCCTCTGGTGTGAGGAGAGGGTGCCCAGGGGGATCCAAGGAGCTGTTCAGTGCTGTTTAGCTTTATTCTCACCGTGTGAGCAAGTGGCACCGATGTGGGACCCTGCCGTCCTTCGTAAGCATTCTTTTGTTCTCATCCAAACGATGAGAGCATAAAGATGCAAAGCCTTGGTCCTGTTATTTAGCAGCCAGAGTATGTAACTCAGTGGTTTGGGATCCTCCAGTGTCCCTGTGACCTTGGCCCCGTTTGTTCCCCTCTCCACAACTCGGTTCTCCTGGCTGTAAAGCATGCATGATGATTCTTGCCCACCTTCTGCAAGTGCTTCGAGGCCATGGGCTTTGAGGTGGCAGTTTCGCTGCTAGGTAGGATTAGGAGTTAATTGTGAACTGACAATTGTTGTGCGACATACGGCAATTGCCGGTAACCTCCTTGGGGAAGCGGCTAAGTCAGTTCAAGGGTTCAAACAATGTTTAGCATGACGGGCTTCAGCTCGGGTAGGTGCTTTGATATTATTTGGATCCTAGTAACAGCCAGTGGGTTCACTGTAGGCATTTTGAAACCTCTTTGACTTCCCACGAGTCTGAGGAGCTTAAGTCACCCTTGAATGGAGGCCAAGGCTGCAAAATCTCCAAGGTGCATTTGAAAGGGTGCCCTCGACCCAAAACCCCCCTGTACCCACTGCCTTTACCAGCACAGCTCCAAACGCTTACTAGGGGGCCAAGGGCGGCCCCTGTGCCCCGTGCGCGGGTCATAGGTCTGGACCACGGAACGGTTATTAAACGTTTCTAAGGGCGAGAAATTCCCCGGTGTGGTGGGGAGCCCTGGGCCGAAAGCTTCCCAGGCGAGCGGGAGATGGACGTCTTTGTAAACCCCTTAACAAGGTGGCTTTGTCTAAACATTTAACAAGAATCTCTCTTGCTTCTCCCTGGGAGTTTCCCAAAGCCGGTGCTGGGAGGCCTGAAAGGCACCATTATGCTTTTCCCTGGGACAGGCTGCCATGGGGGGCAGAGGGAGAAGGCCGGCTGGGATCAGAAAGACACGAGGGCAGATATGCACGCTCATTACAAAGGGCTGCCCCGAGGGGACAGACAGTCAAAGCTCAGCCGCGGCAAAGGGAAAGACAAGAGGGCTACACAGGAGGCTGGAAGTGTAGCGCGGGGAAGTCCATCTGGTCACTCAATAGCAGTGGTCAGTGACCTGCTGGGGCTTGGGAGGGGGATCCTTCTGGCCTGCCCTCTGCCCCTCCCTTGCAGAAGGGGAAATGAGAAAGGTGGCTATTTCCAGGGGGCCGGGGAAGGCACAGGTAGGTTTTGTTGGCCTCTGGTAACCGGAGAAGCCCGCTGTTAATGACTTCCCCGCCCTCTCCTCTCAGTTACTTTCTGCATCTCTGGCTCTCAGTAAAATTGGGTGCAAAAGGAGGTCACAGCACTGACCTTTGTGGTCAGATGAGTTGTCCCCATGGGGCTTTCTCTCACCTGGGCCCCAGCCAGTCCTGGGTCCGCCCCACTCAATTGTGAAAACCTGTCCTATTTTTACGTGACTCCCACACAGGTCCCTTCAGCTGGGGACAGAGGAGTCAAACAGGACCAAGAAAGGAAAAGGCAAATCTCCATGCCTTTGTAGCAGGTAACAAAGTGCCTGGTATTCTGAGCAAGCAGGACTCATAGCAGAGTTGATATCTTTTATTAGACCAACAAGATTTTTGCAAAAAAAAGGTCTGTCTTTTTTTTTTTCTTCCAAATATCTTGTTGGTCTAATAAAAGATAAGATCTCATTTCTACTATGAGTCCTGATTGCATTTTCCTCTAGACCAATATGGCTACAACCTGGATACCTGGTATTCCTAGCGAGAGAGCAGCTTCCCTCTGAAGAGGCCAGCGAGCTTGGTCGGCTTGAATAAATACACTGCAAACTAGAGGTAGGAACGGCTTCACCCACTGCCGATATGGAGGGTGGAAAACCATGAGGAAGGGAAATGAATCCAAGTTAGGGAAAGGCTTAGATTTAAAGTGGATTCGTTCACACTTGTTAAATCCCTGCATGGACACGCTCAGATCTAAACTATCCGAGCACTTGGGTTGCATACTATCCGAAATCGGAGGGCGGGTAAGCCTGGATGGCAGTCACTGCTTTGGCCAGAAGTGCAGTGGAGGTCTGCCCCGGCTGGCTCAGGTACGGGTACCAGTCTGACTGTGGCGCCATGGAGCTCAGGGGAGAGGACAAAGCCTACCTGAGAAGTGCAGAGTGGGTTGGTCACGGTTTGCCTTCTGCACTGAGATCCGTGCTGCTGTGACAACACTGCTACTGCTACCGCTACCTGAGCTGCGCGAATTCGCAGGTAGCTGGGGCATGTCTCCATCGCATTGCAGTCAGAACCGCGGCTGCAGTGGAGACAACCCCTCGCTTCCGATGCACTTGGGAAGCAAATGAAGTTAAGCCTTTCTCCCTGACTGAGACGTCAGCGCAGTTTAACTCTTCCAACTGTCTTTAAAAGTTCGCTTGGATAAAATTTCCAGTGTGCCCCCAAGCCAGGTAGGCATGCCCTGCAGTGGTCTCACAGATCCCTGCCCCTTTCCTTTCAAGTCACCCAGTGCTCATGGGAGGGCAGGTCCCCCTGCTTCTGTTGGTGGGGCAGGCTCACTCAGCTAGCCTGGAGGCCGTGCCCCAGCTCTTGGCCTGGCCAAACGTGTATGCTCCACCTGATTTCCACCTGGGTCCCCTTGGTCAAGAAAGGCTAGGGCTTACAGGAGCGCTATTTCTGCAAGCAGTTGGGTTGCAGGTGCAGAGCCCCTCGCAAATGGCTTTGCCCTGGGACCTCGTCAACTGATATTGGAGGGGATCAGTTCGTGGTGAAAGCTCCTTCCCAGCAGGACAGAGTTGCATTGCCCTTGTACAATGGAGACCTTCTACCTACATAGACTGGTGTCGGCCCCAGGCCTCACCTCTCTGCCCTGAGGTGGGACAGCAGCAGCCCATGTCTGGCTAGGAGTTGCCATGATTTTTTTTAATGAAAAGTGAACGCCCGAGACCTGCTTTGGTGTCATCTGCTTCTCCCGCTCCATGCAAGCCCAGCTTCCTTCCTTGCCTTTGCCCGTCACGGTTGCTGTCCCCTGGCTCCGCAGAGAGCTCACCCTGCAGATTTACTGTCACACGTTAAAACCATGTCTTAGCAGCAGGGTCAGCATGTCACGGCAGCCCCGCATCGATTTGTTTGTACCTCCCCTTGGCTAAAGCACTTTGCCCCCAGCCCCTAGGAGTCGTATCAAGCTTCACAAGCCCCCTCCGCCTTCCACCCCCCGTCCTGAGCTCTCCCGGGGTTGAGAGGGAGGCCAGGCCAGAAAACCTCCACCCAGGATGACTTCTGCAGGCAATCAGCCAGGAGCCCTAAAATGTGGCCGCTGGGCAAGCTGCCATCTGCGCTGCTGAACTCCTGACCTCAGCAGGAGATGTAATGCATCTCCCTGGTTTATCTTAATCAATATTTCCATAAAAAAAATAAGCCGTGTGAGAGGCTGAGGGGCTCTCAGCTAGCCCACCCCACTCTGCTTGGTTACAAGTGGGATCTATAAAGCTCCCGATTTTGTTTTCTGTGCTTGGCTGAAGCCACGCACAGGCAGCGTCATGGGTGGTCCTAGCTTAGGAGGCCTTCAAGCTCCTGAAGACCTTCATGATGGGTCTCACCTGGGAGTGCATCAAGGTCACTGAGCCTCAAGGCTTCACTGGCCATGGGAGAAGGCTCTGGGTTCCCACCTGCTGCCCAGGATGCTGTGGGTATGGTGTCTGCAAGCTTTCACCACCTAGGGCTGGTTTTTCCATTCCCCCCTCCAAACAAGAAGGATGCTTGCCTTTGGGGTGGCCCCCAGCTGACTCGCTTCATCACTAAACCCACTTTCACACCTTGCCTGATGGAAACATCTTCTAGCATTTGACAGAAAAGCGCTGCTTTTCTGTGGGGGCAAGGACTCAGCCCATGGCATGTAGCAGGAGCGTCTGCTCCACTAATACAATGCTATAGATGGGGCCAAAAACCAACACAGGGAGAATGTGACACCTCTTTTAGGGTTTTATAGGAGCTTCTATACCACCTGATGAGTTGGGCTTGTTAATCTGCATTGGAATTAATTAATCTGCATTGGAATTAACCTACTGCAATGACTTAATCTACTGCCGTGGGGACCAGACCCATAAACGAGGCTCCTAGTGCAACCTCATTACAAATGATACTACTTATTATTGGTTGTATGTTAGCACTTAAAACTCTCAATCCATGGACAATTCCCCAGGTGCTGCACAAGCACATACTGATGGGGCAGTCCCTGCCCCAAGCAGCTTCCAGTCTGCCATTCGTTTTCTCTAAAACTTTCTTGGTGGTTGCCTGAGAGGTAGAAGTTGCCAGGTGGAATTGCCTGGTTTGAGTTGAGCTGGAGAGGTCATATAAGACCTTGAGATCAAGATCCTTCTGATCTTAAAACCTATGATGCTGAACCTGCTCCATTCTGGAGATCTCCAGGGAAGGAAGCTACAGAATCAACACTGGCCCAAAAAATCCTCTGTTCCCTATGTCTGGATGTCCTATGTGCAGGCCCATTGCCCTGCTGAGTATAGTGCCACCAGCTTTTGCAATGGTACCATGCAGGCCATGATATTTAGTGTATTTCTTAAAGCCTCAGCTCCTGAAGGCATGTGATTATGTCAGAATCGCTGCACCATTGTTTTTTTAAAGGTGTGTTTCTAGCCCTCCTGAGTGGAGAAAAAAGTTTTGAACGTGTAACCCTGGAAAACCACAGTCTTCAAAACCAGGGAGCAAACAAAAAGAGCGCAGCAGCAGTGGTTATGGTTTATCTCCAAGCCCATGGTCTTTGGAGGCCTATTTTAATGCAACATGTGGGACGTTTGCTTGCTTTGCAGGAGTTGTAAAGCTGATGTGAAATCTCTTGCCAGAGTGAATCCATCTGAGCAGTGAAGAACCGGATCAGGGAGGCAGCATTTAACTGGTCCCATCCCCTCTCCCTCACTGGAGCATGGTGAGAGGCCCAGCAAGGCTGCTGTCTCCTGTTGGCTTTGGTGATGGGCATTGATGCCTGACGCACTCTGACAAAGACACAGAGGTCTCTGCCCCACTGTTTGATCTTGGACCTCCTGCTTGGTTAAAAGGGATGAGGCAGAATAAAGGTAAGGGGTTGCCCACTGCTTCCATAGCACCCAGACAGCCTTTAGGACAAGGGTGTGGGCTGCAGGAGCAGATGCAAAGCCCCAAATTTCATAGTTTCATAGTTGGTAGGGTTGGAAGGGACCTGAGCAGATCATCAAGTCTGACCTCCTACCCCGTGTCCTGTGCTACTGGCTGGAAGCCTTGACCCTCCCAACCCAAAAGTCCTCCCACCACCAGCCAGGGGCACTGCCTGAGGCCCTGATCCTGCAGACATGGCTAAGCACTTTGCTCATGTACCTGACTTACCTGGAATGACTCACCTGAGCAACAGTACATGTGCCAAAGCTCCTGTCCCTCCTCCCTGTAGGTTGAGCCAGGAGAAGGAAGGGGCTTTTCACACACTTTCATTCACTAAGCACACAGCTCTGGTGAGAAGTCCCTCTATTTGTTTCCTTTGCGGTGTTGGGCTATAGCATGATGGAGTGATTAGGGCTCTGAGGCAGAGGAGGAGGAAAAAACCTTTCCTATTGTGTTAACCATTGTTTAATGAAAGTGGCAATTCATCTGCTGTGGAAGTTAAATAGGGAGGAAGTGCTAATACCCTCCGTCCTGACCAGTCTGGCTGTTTTAGTGCTTGCAAAGTGGGAAATCAATATCCCAGAGGCACTAAGTGCACCTTCAGGAACATCACTCATGCCAGGATCGAATGGCGGGCTTGTCGGGGGACCGCCAAGATGGGGGTTGAAGAGGTCTCTCCAACAGCTCCCTTGGTATTGGCGTAGGGATGCAGGAGGATATGAAATGACGTCACTTCCCTCTCCTTTATTCATGCCAGCTGTGTATCTGGCTGACTCCTGGCCACTGCTGGGTGAGTCCAGGCACATGGTGGGACTGAAGTACCCACAAGCTCCTGCCCCAGCCCCGACACATCCCCTACATAATGTTGCTAAGCCTGTTTTATTCTGTAAGGGTTACTGGAGCCATGCTTCACTGGACACATTGAGAGGACCACTCCCTATTAGTGTGGTAGGGTTACCAGGGCTGGAGGCTGCATTGTGGTGGCATGGGGTGCACACTGACTGGAGTGGTCCCTAGAGTAGTCTGATTAACTGAGAGGGTCCAGGCCATCTTCCCAGGCCTTTTCACCCCAAGGCTTGCAGTTGACCAGGCAGGCACACTGCCAAGAGGACCAGGTCAGTGAACAAAAAGGTGCTGAGGCAAAGCTACCTGCTAATGTGGAAAGCATTGCCCTCTGCAGAGCAATGGAGCCCAACAGAGCTATAAAGCAGGGCAGCCATGAAACTGGCCATGATACAAGGCAGAGCAATGGTCCCTTCTGAAGGCATCTGCCCATGTGGGATGGAGCTGGCCTTCTCCCCAGGACGGCGGGGAGCAATGCCACCAGCCCACGGTCTGAGCCGTGCGAGGGTCCCATGTTGCCTGTTCTCCTCCGGCAGCCCTAGAAGTGAGCACCGGCTCCGAGGGATGGAGCTCCCCACGTACATCACTCATGTGCCTTCTCTGTCCTTGTCTTTCTGCTGAGCACCTAGACTCTGTCGCCTGTGAACTAACCCCACTCCAGGGTTTGCAACAGCCAGGACACAGAAGGCGAGAGGTGAGAACATGCATCTAGAAATCCCGATTCAGGTTCTTGCCCTGATTTTCAGTCTAGATTTCTAACTGGGCACATAGGTATAGAAACAGCTCCAGGCCTGACCCAGCCAACTGTGAGCTCCACGAGAGTCTTTCCATCGATCTTACTGAGCACTAGACTGGGTCCTGAATATGCAATCTTTCCTCAACCCCTCTTCATCTCCAACAAGTCTCCACCCCTTTGCTGAAGTCCTTCCCAGCTAACCTGGCTCTAGCTGGGATGGTAGGGCTTTGGTGCATTTTGAGAGACCTCCCACTGATGGAGAAGGCCAGATCTGAACACATCAGCCCCCAAGGGCCTGGCAGTCAGTGACAGGTACAAGAGACTCTCCACCCCTGTGAGCCATCAGCAAAGAGAGGGGGTCAGCTTGAAAGGAGCCAAGGGTGGTCACAGAGCTTGTTGCAGGGGTCAAGCTGACAATGGCTGCCATGGTTGGGGGGGAGGAAAGCACTGGGAGGTTGTGTTGGGGACTCTGCCTTTTTTCCTTTTCAGCTTCTCTCGTTATTTATCGATGACTTTTGTCCTTGGCCAGCATAGCAACTGAAAGGGGCTGTATTATATCACATATAGGCAGCTCTTAGCGAGCGAGCGGCGCGCATTCTGCCCGGAACAATGTGCGCGCTGGCTAATTCTGTTAGACTTTGTCGGCGCTCGGGTCCCATCTGGTTGACACAGTTTGCTCTGATGCCTCCTGCCATTATGTTACCACTTGCCTGTTTGAATCGGTCTCTCCCTTCCTCCTCCCACCTCCTCCTTTTCTATTTAGCTTTTCTCTTTTTTGTTCTTTTTTTTTCTTTTTTTTTTCTTTTTCTCCCGAAAGGCAGGCAGAACTTGCATAATAGAGTGATGTCAGATGTGTGCAAAACAGACCAACAAAACCTAATGCATTTCCCTCCTTTGTCTGTCAGTCTCTCCACTGCCTAACATTTTCCCTCAGAAAACCACTTAAAACACATCAGCAACAATCCCTCACAAAACAGCCACTTGTTGGCTAATTGTGCTGAGTACCTGTCCAATCCAGATTTTTCTCTTCCGTTCTGCTGTAGGGGGGAGAAGGAGGGACGGCTCCTGCAGGGAGCTGCCCGGCTCTAAGCCGCCTTGGCCAAGAGCAAGAGGCAGCCAAGGGGGGTGTTTGCCACCTCTCGGGGTGCTCTCAGCACCAGGCAGGATCGGACCTGCGGTTTCAGCCCGTTTGGATGCTCAGGTGGAAGAGCACGCTGCAGCAGGGAGCTGGGAGCGCTTCTGCCCCGGGGCCGCAAAGGGCATGTCCACACCGAGCACCTCCAGGCCCACTCCCCAAGCACACCAGAAATCGAGATCTCATGAGTGGAGCAGCTTCTGGGTCCCATTTCTAGGCTCGGCGGGTGCAAGTGGGGGACAGGTGGGCAGAGCGTCCTCAACACCATCCTTCCCAGGGGGCGTGGATGTCGTTTGACTCACTCCGTGACCCTCAAGGGTAGCTTGGCTTTTCAGCCTGTGTTTTGGCAATCTTGCCATGGATGATGTGAAAATGTCTGTCTCTGATGGAAGTGTCTTCTCTGTTTGTTCACTGCATTAGGAGTCCAGTTCTGGTCTACTCTTTCCTCAACCAGACTCCCTGAATGATGGGAGATTTAGCAGAGCTGTGGTACAGGAAGCACCCAAGAAGTGATCCCTCTGATCTCAAAGGGCAGGTATTAGGCAGATAGCTTCACCCTTGCTTGTGGCTTGTTAACAGAACCGGCTGGAAAAAAATAGACCTCTGGTAAGACTCACGATACCATTCTGCAGTCAAGAGCTGACCTGATCCAGGAGTGACAGATGGGCTCCAGTGAAGTCAATGGGAGTTTTGGCTAGGACTTCCCCGGCTCTAGGGCTTCTTCCTGGGTATCCGGCACCACCGTGAACTGCTCTGTCGTGGCAAAGCTGACACTGCTCACCTGTGCCACCCTGTTCATGATGACTGCCAGCCATGGTCACCGTGTTCGGCAGCACGTGCCCCAGGCAGCTGGAGAGCAGTTCCAGCATGGCCCTGGCAGTATTGATGGATGCCAGGAAAGGGATCATGGGAGCTGATAAGTGAGAAACCCCCTGTAATTTCTGACGGGCAGCCCCGGAGGGAAGCTCACAGAGCATCCGAGCAGTTAGACATCGCACCGTGGGCAATCTGCTGAGTGGTTTATTTGAACAAGGGCAGGGGCAGCTGTGGTGATTACCCAGGAGAGCACCTTCAGCCAGTGGCAGAGGTGCAAGTTTCCCTCAGATGATTTGTTTAATTCATGCATATGAGGCCTTAGATATACCATCATGATGGGCACGTGGGTGCGACTTGGGGGACAGTCGGGCCCAGAATGGTCTATGAAGCAAACCCACTCCAGGTGAGGGACAGCTTTTGGGATGTTTGATGGCCAACGCTTGGATGAGTCTGCGGTCTTGGACCCATTCTTCATGGACATGCATCCAGATGGCCAAGATCTCCTCATCCCTGCTGACTCCCTTGTATGTGGTCTCAGTGGAGAAACCAAGAGGCGAACCGGTCCAGGGATCAGGCTTCTCTCTCCTTGGATGCGGTGGCCCTCTCATGCTCCCAGGCAGTGTCCAGCCATATTGGCAGGGGAAGTCACGTGCTGCTACTGGCCCTCACACTCGACCTACTCTGTAGCTAAGGAGAGGATTTCAGTTTCTAGAGCAGATCCTTGGCAGCCATCCTCAGTCCTGTCTTTCCTTTAAATACACAGATGTGCACACAGGAGATGCATTGATTTCTTCTCCCAAGAGACAATTTTCCCCCAAATTGGGATTCATTGTAGTTGACTGAGCATCTCCCGTTCATGGTAAAGACCCTTCGCAGACAGCTCTGGCTGCCTTCCAAGCACAAAAACCACCGGTAGGGGGTGAGACACTGGAGCTATGTGCAGCCAAGGCAGCCCTGGCCTTTTTGGGGTGGTTCAAAGCTAAGCTCTTTTGAACCCCTGCAAGGAATCAGGCCCAATTTGTTAATTTTAAAGCAAAATGAAACACCAAGCTGAAAAGGCCAATAAAAAATACAGCCAGCGGAGGCCGTGTGAGAGCTGGTGAGCTAAACTCCCAGGCATCGCGACGCTGCAGCAAACTGCACTGGGAATGCAGCCCAGAAATATCCCATTGAGGGTACCTCTGCTGACAGCGAACACACCTGGCCTGGCACTCACCAGCCACTGGAAGGGGGTGTTGCAATGTCATCTGAACACAGTGAGGAGACAATTTAAGGAAAAAAGAGAGAGGGAAGAAAAGGGCAGGGGGAGGGTTGCAGTTTTCTTTTAAGGAAGCTGCATCTCAGTTTGATTTTGTAATTAAAGCAAGCATCTGCTGCTGTTTCCCAGCACAAGGTCCCCCTGCATTCGCCGGGGGCTAGGCTGTTTGTGTGCACGATGGGAATAAGAGACCAGAAAAATCAGGGCGTCTTGGTCCTGAGCTTGCTTCTGCCACTGATTCACCATGCAGCGGCTGGCCAGGTTCTTCAGAATTAAATCGGCCACGGTGGCAAGTTGTCTTCTTTTATTGGGAGCCCAACTGGAGATACGTCAGGTCGAGTTTTGGAAAGATCTCAGCACTTGACATGTCCCCGGCACAGTGAACTCTTCTGAAAATTCAGCTCCTTGCTTAGGTACCAGAGGGGAGTTGGAGTGCTTGGGAAAATCTGGCCTCTAAAGCAGGACACATGTTGGTGCTGAGAGCCTGAATTGACAAGGATCATGGGTGATCAGCACTAGTGAGGCCTGAGATGTGAGTGTCTCAGGATGGACCCCCGAAATGTTGGAAAATGTTGGCCTCACCCTCTTGTGTGGAGAGGTACTTAGTTCCCACTACATCAGTGAGACCCTGATCTTTCAGTGCCTCAGTTTCCAGTTTCAGGGCCTGCTGTTCTCTGCTCACTTGTACGGGTGTGAGACTCGTAGTATTTGTGAAATGTCTCCAGCTCCTGAGCTGAAGGGTACGATGGACAGGCAGAAGCATGATTTGCGTTAGCATCTGGCAACAAAGGACAAAGCGCAGGAGTTTCAGAGCCTCCCATTTCATTAGCATTTGAGTGCCCAGATCCATTAGGTAGCAGGGGTGGCATGGGTAGGAGGAGAATGGAGCGGGTGAGGGGCACAGACCAGGGGCACGGAGGCATCTGTAAAGGCCTGGTTTGGCTGTCTAGGTGGCTGATGCATGTAGGCAAGGATTAGCTGCAGCGCATGATAAACAGTCATTCGCACACAGCGCATTGAGGCTCGGCTCCGAGCCCCCCGTGCCACCCCCAGCGGGCTGGGAGAAGCAGGACACCTTACTTACACTGGTAAGAAAAACAAACCCTGCCTTGATTGTGGTCCAGTGCACCCCCACCGTGGCCCTCTTCCAATCCTGAGCCGGGCTGGAGGCTGGGCACCACCTTGTTCAGGGAGGAAGGGGTTAAGTACAGCCAGCACCAGCAGAAATCAAAGGATTACAGGTTTGTTGCCGGACTGTCCCATCTGTCACAAACACAAAGACGCGCCCCCCTATCTCTGGGCTTGACTGTCAATGAAGAGCCCACTACATTAGAACTCCATTAGGAGCGACTAGCAGCAGCAAATGGCAGCTGTCAGGGCACTATCATCTATGCTATAATTCCTCATACTCTTTTCTCAACTGCACTTAAATAGCAGTTCTACCTACTGGGCCAATTTTGCATTCTCCTCCTCCTGCTGCTGCTCGCCCTCTTTCGTTAAAGGCACAGGACTCCTCTCCCCTGCTCTGAGACCTCCTCCCCTCCTCTCTGCCATGGCACAAACCTACCCCTGCCAGCCCTGGGTGACACCCGGCTGTCAAACCTGCATCCTTTCTTAGAGCTCCTGCTAGGAGCCTTCCTCACGAGGGGCAGGACTGGTATGTCACCCTACACACACACACACACACACACACACACACACACGGATGCAGATGTGCTCACCCCGCACTCATATGTCCACATGTGGGTTGCCCTACATGCAAAAATGCCCACATGTGCGCCCATGTGCAGTCTTGGATGAAAACACCTCCAATGAGTATGTTCACATTCATTCGGATTGTGTCGTGTGGACGTATTTGCAATCTGTCACACATGCAGTCAGCTACGCAGACTCTCTGTCTCACACACACGTGCACACCCACACACGCATGCACAGAAAGTTGCACTCTTTGACTCACACAGAGCTGCATAGTCGTACACTTATAAATAAGCACTTGCAGTAACACCCCATCCATTTCAGGGCTGACCCAGGCCTGGGCTTTGGGCTGAAATGGGTAAGGATTGTTGGTTTCCTTCCTTAAGAAAGAAGAGAAGGGTCAGGGAGGAAGGAGGACCCCTAATAATACTATTAAGCAATAATAGCTGCTATAAAGCACTCCTGGGCCCACTCCCCACCAGCGCGCTTGGGAGCTGATTGCCCTTTTAACAGCCAGAGAGCAACAGAGCAAGGAAAACCCCATGGGAAAAAAATGTGATTAGGGTGTGTCTAGATGCAAAAGTTTTGCTAATATAAATCCTAAGGTATAAATCCCATATAGGGATCAGAGTGACTTCCCTTGCTTTAGCTTACATCCCTTTTCAAGCAACATAAGCTGAATGGAGAACCAGGAGCTGATGGAATAATTCAGAATCTACCCCGGAATATTGCACCTCCTTCGACTGCTTCATCGATGTGCAGGTACATGGAAGGTCAGGTGCATCCATGCATTTAGACCACTGTTACGGAAACTCCAGGTTCTAGCTAATCATTGCATCTACCTAGCTCTGCCCTGGTTCGAAAAAACCACGCTGCCTCTGTGCAAATCCCCATCCCATGGTGCAATGTTTTACCCCGCAGCTGCTCTGTGATTTCTCATGCAGGGCACTGGGGGATGCATGCAAGAAGCTAGAGGGATGTGGGGTCTCGGGGAGTAAAACTTCCGATGTCCCATGACTCCTCTTGTAGCTTGCATTGCCTGGCCTGGCTTATTGTTGAACTGCTGATGAGCCACATGGAAAGCACCATGACTGTGACAGTCATTAGGATGAACAGGACAGTTCAGGTGCATGGATCTGACTGTGCTTTCATAAGGCTCTTGCTGCCATGGTGATGTGACTAATGGGGGTGCGGGAGAGGAAGGACGAACCAAAACAGTTGCTATTTCAAGGCATTTCTCCGTGGCAGGTTTTCTTGGTGGAGCGCAGCTTCGGGACTCGGCCAGGTAGCAAGGACCAGTGGGACAGGTGAGTCTTGAAGGCCTGTGAGGCTTAGCAGTGGCTGGGACCAAAGATGGCTTTCCTAGAAAGTAGCACAGAGCAGCAGTGGTGGAACAGAAATATGGGAGTTCCCCTCAGCCTGGAGAAGAGCATGGCCATCACCGTCAGAAAGTGCCAGCCCTTTGCGCTTACTTATAGCCAACCATTTTGGAGCTGGTAGATCAACTATTGAGGCTGCTGTCATGGGGCCTCTGATGCTTACTCTGCCATCGGTCGGCATGGCATGGGAGGCAAATGGCTGCTTTGCTTTCAAGGGGATTCCCAAACTGTGTAGGGGATATCGCTGGGACACATAGGTTTATTCTTTACTCTTCAGCCTCCCTCCCACCATCCCAAAGACTTTATCAATAAGAAGAGCTCTTTCTCCAGAGTGTTGCACAGCCTGACTGACAAGAGGGGAAGATCCATCAGTGTCTAACATGGGTTGATGACCTGAATGTTATGCGCAGAGTGGCAAAATGCCCCAAACGGTCAGGGAAAGAGTGTCAGGGATGCTCCTATGCTGAGATCAGGACCTGAGCTGCAGGTAATAAAAATATTACAATCAAGGAAATATGTTAGGAATAGGTAAGGTGAGGTGGAAGGGTTATACCATCTACAGACTGAGCAGTGTCTCAGTAAAACTGTTCGGCCAAGTCGTCCCAGGATGAATTTATTGACGTAAATGTTCTTGAAATAACATGGCTTCTTGGATAACACCAAGATGAATCAAACAGGATTATGGTGCAAACTGCAGATCTATGGATCTGAGGCAGGGCCAGCCCCAGGGGAGTGGACGAGGTCCTGTTGGGGGTGCAGCTGAAAGTGTTCTCCGTCTCCATCTCCTCCGCACGTTCTTGCTGTGCGTAGGCTGACTGAGAGGGTGGCGCCAGTACCGTGTGCTGCCCATAGCATGGAAGACAGGGGAAGGGTTGGGGAGATAATCAGAAACACTTCATCACACCTGTTTGCCTTGTGTGTCTTTCCTGGGATCTGCGGAAAGATCTGCTTTGTCTTGTAATCCGTATGTCGAAAAGGGAGTGCCGCGGCCGCTCCCAGCAGGGTAGGACATCGAAGGGAAACTGAGGCCTCGTCCACGCTGCCTCCACGTAGCACCCGGGAGTTTGAGGATGAGTTTGAGTGTTTTGGCAGCGGTCCCAGGCTCGGCAGGGAAGCAGCGATGTGCCCCACGTGAGAAGATGAAAGCTGAGGATTCTGTGTAAAGACTTTCCCTACAATGCTTTGGGCTTTTCGGGGCAAAATAATTAACCAAGGGGGCCCGTAAGCTTCACCTGGGACAGAGCCAGGTGCTTCGGGTCCCCTCCTTTCCCATAGTCCTCCCCTTAGCGGCCCTGAGGCCTGGTTGATGCCTGAGGTCGCTGTGCTGGGGCAGGAGGTTGGTCTTATGTGCAACCAAGGCAGATAGTGGACGCTGGCAGGGCTATCTGAGTTCCTCCGCAGCCAACACCTCTCTAATGTGAACCCTTTTGGGTAAGGCTGGATAGTACCAACAAGCCATGCTCTCCCATGCTATTTCCACCAGGACGGGGAGGAAGAGTTGTGGTCTCTTCTGCAGCCATTGCTCCGGTCCTACTCTACAGTGATAGGGAGAGAGGCGTAGCTCCGTGCCAAGCAGGGACCCCGCAGCGGAGAAGACGGGATGAGCTGGCCATGATATCCCCTAGCCTGAGCTCCCACACCATCACCCATTTGCCCTGCCTCCTGCTGTGGCCTGGAGTGGGCGTGCGATAAGCATGGGGGATCCCAGTCTGCGCAGCAATTCCTGCTGAGAGGAGCTGGGACCGGAGTAGCCACAAGGTGGGTACGGCCGGCATGTCTCTCGCACTCGCCATAAGAGACTCCTTTTCCACCAGGTAATCAAAACAAACACTTTGGCAGATACATGCATTATAATGGTGCTTGAAATAAATTACTAATTTCCCGCAACATGATCTCAAGGAGCAGGAGAGGCATGAATAGCAGGGCCCAGTGTTGGTCTGACTGGACTCCCCGGTGCGGTAATTTTGAGGATGACAAACACAAGCCAAAGAAAAATGCTGAAAAATGGGCACTTCCCGCAGCCCTGAGCAAAGGAGCTATTGCAGGGTTTGGAAATAACGGAGGCAAGAAGAGGGAGAGGGGGGAATTTTCTCATTGAGACCAAGTGAAGTGCCAAACAAGCTGCTATTATGGTGGTTTTAAGAGACTTGGGGGGGATGTATGGGAAGAGATGTTGAGGGGGAAAGAGAGGAGGGGAGAGGTAAAGGAAGAGGGAAGAAAGGGAGAGACAAGGGTGGGGAGATGAGAGGAAGGAAGGAAAAGGGGATGAAAGAAGGGGGAGAGGAAGAGATGGAGATGGGAAGAAAGAAGAAACATGAGGTGGTGAGAGACATGTTGGGGCAGGAAGAGCTCGTGTGAAACCAGTACTGGTCCACACACAGCCCCATCCTCCACGCTTTCCCAGCGCCTGTCCTTTGCTGGGCTTTCATTTCCACAGACCCACCCGGTGCCCCCCCTTCCCCAACCCCTTGCTACCTCCTACCTCTCCCCCCAGCAACCTTCACCAAAAAAAAAAAAAAAAGAGAAGAAAGAAAGAAGGAAAGAAAGAAGGAAGGAAAACAAAATATCTACAGTTGTCGAGACGAGGGGAGAAAAATAGAGGCAAACATCCATAATTTTCTCTGTGGGGCTTTGCAGTAATTGAGCCATTTGGATAAAAATAAAGGCAGCAGGCCCTTTAGGTAAGAGGAGCTTTTTGCAATCCAAGAAGCCTGAATTATGCGTCTTGTATCACTTTAAATCCCCCAACCCGCCACCCCCCTCCGTCTCCCCCATGCGACACCAAACCACTTTCCCTTTTCTTCTTTTTTTAAGTACCCTGTCAAATGTCGTCCGATGAGCGGAGAATTTCAGCTGTCACAACTAATTTCAGCGTGTGTGTGTGTGTGTGTGTGTGTGTGTGTGTGTATGTGTGCGCGCGCGCGTGTGCACAGGTTGGCTATGGGATGTGTGTGTGTTGTGGACGGAGGGGATGGATGGAGGGAGTAGGGGAAGAGGGGTGAAAGAGGAAGGAGGCACGATGTCAAATCACTCTTTTTTTTTCCCTAGAGGAAGATTTACATCAGGAATTTGTTTCTGGGAGTGTTTAAGGGCTGTAATTTCCTTCTTTTCAATCGCCTCGCCTGATGCTGTCTTCTTGCCTCCCCTGGCTCCCTTCCTACCCCCAGCCCCCAATCAGACCCTGCCTCAGTACCGAGCTGTCAGCCTCTCCTGCCTGATCTGTGCGTGTGCCGCAGACCCGGCGCTGCTCCTGCTGTAGCAGCCTGAAGCGCCGGGCTGGCCGCGGAGCCCCGGGACGGGCGGTGGGCCCAGGCTCCTGGCTGGCTCGTGCTCCATGGAGCCTGCTGGGGCTCAGGGGGGCAGTAAGTCCTTCAGGACTTTGGCCTGCTGGGTCAAAAGTGTATCTTTGCCCATTGCTTGCTTCCGCTGCCCCTCCCCATCACTCTGCTTTTACTCCTGCATTTAACTTTTTCCGCTCAAAAGCCCATAGAGAAAACAAAATAAGCCCCCGACCAGGCAGGGCTGCGTGTCTGTCTAGCATGGAGCATTGCAGGGTGCTGGGGTGCTCTTAATGCGACTAAACCATCTTTGTCTTTCTTATCCCAAGACTGCTGAATGTCTACATGGGGCCAACCAAGAAAACATGCAGAGTGTTAGCAATGTCCCAGAAACATGGGCCTCCACCATACCGCTTGCCGGCTAGGCTGTGATGAGCATGAGGAGGTGTGGGGTTGCTAAAGCGTTGCTTGAAGTTGGATCAACCCATCTCTGCTATACCATGTGATGGGTCTTCTGTTTCAGAGTCCATGGCAATGAGATCAGGGGCTCGGGGCTCCTCCCCATGCCCCTGTTTGGGGTTGATGGATCACTGGAGTGTACCTGAAATAGGAACAGAGGCAGCTGCACTGAAGTGGGAAATAAGCTGGGGAGTCTGTATTTTCACTGTTCTCAGCATCAGCCGGAAAATACTGGGCACTTTCCCACCGACAGAATGGGTTTTATTGCTGCAGCCTGAGGACCAGTGTAACTGTGCAGGAGGCAAGTGATGAACGAGACTGTGTAGAGGGGATCGGTGTCTGACCATAAGGGAGGCAGGCGGCTGGAGCGACTCTGAGTGCTTAGGACGCATGTGGCTGTACGTAGCCTGTGGCTGTATGGAGGCCAAGTGACAATAGGTCCTGAGGGATGTTGCAGGCAGTTCTGCGGGGGAGAGGCGCTGCAGACTGCCAGAGCTACCCTGTCTCGTGGCCCTGAGACATCTGCTCGGATCAGTATCCCCCAGGGCTCAAGCAAGGACAATTGCAAGCCAGTGCCCACCTCGGGCATTAAGGGGAAAAGAAGAAGCCCCAAGGTGTGAGGGGAAAGAAGCAGGAGGGGAAAGGGCAGTGGAATACAAACCGGCATCAAGCAGCTTCCGCCGGCCACCCTGTGGGCAGAGCACCTCTAACACCATGCAAGTGTTGGGCTGCTCCCCGGTGGCCGATGAATGGTCACTAGAGGTCAATCCCCAGGGGTTAATTTCCATGGGAATCTACTTCCCATCAACCTGCCCGGGATGTTAAGTCTATGGCAGATGCCAGAAGGGAGTCCTGTTCCTTGTCTACCCTTTCTTCCTGCTCCACAGAGGACTTTTGTTCCTGCCTGCTATGTTAATTAAAGGTGGACTCAGTTAAACCTCTTGGATAACAGAGCCCAAGGGCAGTTGCAAGGGATCCAGTTTCATGGGAGCACAGCAGAAACCTGCAAGGCGCTGCCATGCTGAACAATCTCATCGTGCTCCAGCCACTACGCACGTGATCACCATTCATGCTGCATTTAGAGATGGGCCCAAACCAAAGCCAAAATGGCTTTTGTCTCCAGCTTTGAAGATTGTTCTTTTCCTATGAGGTTTATAAATGCATTTGCCAGATTTCCAGATTCCATAATGCAGTAATGCTCCAGGACCACAGCTAGGCTGGGGGACAGGGAAGGGATGGGGCACTGTGGTAGATACTATACAAACCTAATCTCTACCCCAAGGAGTTTAAAAGCCCTTCATAATCATAACTGGCAGAGAGAAGTCAAGGTTAGCCAACTACTGGTGGGACAAACTTGGAGATGATCTGTAGTAAATCATAAATACTATTTGTTGGCCTGATTACAAGGGTGTTTTCTGTTTGATTATGTCAGGTGAACTCTACAGAAGTCTATTTGGAAAAAAAAAACAGGCAAGGAGGGAAAGAATGGCTGGGAGCCTCTTCTCAGCACACACCAAAGCGTTGTCAGTGGACAGGGCCAGAACTAACATGTTTGATGATCTTGCCTACTCTCTAGCCAAATACAGAACTGGTTTGGCCAGCACAGGAACAGTTCCAGGAATACAGAAAAGCAAAGGAGCTCAGTTTTGACAAAATCTCTAGCAAATCAGAGAGCGCTAATTTTACACCACCAGGAGATGAGGTACTGGGGGATTTCCCAAGGGCCTCTCATTAACCCAGTTCTGTTCATTGCTTAAGACCCTAAGCTGTCTACCCTCCTGGATGCTTCCCAGCTCCCAGCTCCCTTCTCCACCCAGTAGAGCATACAGCTTTTCAGTAACAAACCTGGCTTTTCCCTCTGCACTAGTTCTTGGATTCTCACCAAATTCTTTCATTAGCCGTAGCAAATCATTGCTGCTAATGAAGGTGAAGATGATAGGCACAAAATTGGAACAAGCAAATAAATCACGAAGCCAACAGAACTTGAATGGCTTGGGTCACAGGTTGAATCTTGAATTGGATACCCCATGGCACAATGTCTGTGGGGAATTAGTGTTTGGATTAGTAAAGCTCTTAATATTTCAAGCCTTGCAGGTTAAAAAAAAAAGAGCTCTGCCAGTTTCCCAGTTCTGCCTAATGCTTAAGGGAACGGTGCCACATACAACCAGCTCTAAGACCAGGCTGCGGTATATAAATAAACACCGGAGACATCACAGGAGTGGCTTCATTCATTTCTACAAACAGGGGTTGCTGTGCTAGCCTACTCCTGCATACCCTGCCTAGAAAAAAAAAGCCTGTTTCAGGCTCTAATGTGGCATATAACATCGTTCTCTCTCGGTTATGTATGCATTTAGGTGGAAGTGAGTATAGTTCAGAAGGTCTGTAGCTGGGAACTTGGTGCTCCTGCTACCTTAAGGGAAGGCAGGCTGCAGGTGAGGCAGAAGCCAATCAAGGGTGCCACATGACCCAAAAGGTGCTGGGCTTGCAGGCTATAGGTCTAGGGAAGCCATGGAGAAAGGTGTTCCAGAGCAGAAGGGTTGCAGCAAGGCTCCTGACTAACACCTGAGTGGTGGTAGGCAAGACCAGTGGCTTAGGGATTGAGACTGTAGGGATGGTGGAGGTCTCAACTGGCCTAGGAGACATTATTTATGACTTAGAATGATGGGCCCTGTAACAGGGTCCTGCCGCAGGGGTGGCTGTGATGCTCCTGGAGTCCCCTTGGCACCTTTACTTCCTTTGGGCAATTGTGCTTGGGGAGCACTGGGGCAGCCTTCCTTTTTCTAAAGGTATAATCACATCAAGGTGTGGAAGGAGCGATTGTCCTACATCACCCACTGCAGAACACTGCACCAGCCTAGAAGGGAATTGTGCAAAGTTAGATTGGGAAGAGGCGGCAGCAGTCGCCAGAGCTGCTTGGAGCAAACCTTGCATGTGTTTTCCATGAATCCTTAAGTATCCTCCCGTAGTGAGCCTTCCACTTTTGCTGGTCTGTAGTCAGATCCGAAAGGCCTCCTTGGCTCCCTGTTGATTTAAGTTAGTGTGAGGCTTGCCTGATTAAGGAATAAATCAGGATTTCAGGAGTTGGTAGTCCCCACGTAATCAAGGACATCTGACGGGACAGGATGTTGCTCCCCAAAACAGCCTTGCACCCAGAGTATGCACCTGTACCAAGGCAAAGGCCTATGTGTCCATGATCTTTTCAAATCTGTGACCACCACAAGGGCCGCCATTGTAGGACTGTAGCAGCCTGTGTTGTGCCTGAGCTTACAAGGCATGCCTCTGACATGATACTGGTGGCCTAGTTGTGTTTGGACATCTTCTGACATTGCATGTTGACACGTTTCACGTTTGAATCTTCCAGCCTCTCTTAACGTGTAACAAATGCACCTGTGAATTCTAGTGCACGCAAGGCCGTATGCAAGCAGGTCTTGTTCTGGTTAAATGTGGCTTGCAGAAAATGTTTGGATGGATTTTAAAATGGTGGTAACAGGTGGTAAAAATAACTAGGCATTTTTATGGGGGGCATATATTTAATGCCATAGATCCTACCACTTGCTATGTCTCTAAAATAGGGTTGTGCTAGCATTAAAATACAAGGCCCGTACCTTGGGCCTGGGTGAACATAGCACAAGTTGTGGGTAGGTGTGCAAGGAAAGGTGACCTTTACCTTCTCTCTGGACTGGCTGGGCGCATCCACACGAGCGCGCAGGTGCCTCTTGCCCCACCTCAAACCCTTTTCCTGGAGGCCCCCCTGAGGCCCCCGCCCCCTACCCTGGCTGGCCCCATCCCACCAACCCCCTCTCCTGCCCCCTGCCCTCCCACGCTTTAAAAAAACAAACCTCAGCACTTACTGGCAGATGGAGGGGCCATGTGGCTGCCTGGGGCCCCACCTGCACAGTGCAGAACAGGCTGACAGCCCCAGCCTGGGCCCTGCTGCCCCCCACCCACTGTCCTGTGCTGCCTGGGGGGCTCTGCCAGGAGGCCCTGAAGCCCCCCTCCCCACTGCTTCTAAGGTAAGCAGAGGCTTTTTCCCCCCATTTTTTTCCTGTTTTTTTCTGGGTTTTTTTTTAAAGTGATGGGTTTGTGGGGGTAGCCATGGGGGCCTGGGGGTGCAAGTTGGGGGGGTGAGACTGGGTGGGGCAGCCATTGGGGGGTCTGGGGGAGCAGGGGTAGGGCTGGGTGGGGCAGCCATTGGGGGAGCTGCAGCAACTGGTGGGGGATGGGGCCAGGTGGGGCAGCAATTGGGGGCTGGGGTGGGGCCTGTGGGCCTTGCAGGGGGGGTGGTAGCCCCCTGTGGGGGTCATTTGGCCCCCGTTGGGGGGCCATACCCCTTGTGTGGGGGTTGCATCCCCTGTTGAGGGCCTGTACCCCATGTTTGGGGGTTGAACCCCCTGTTGGGGGCCAAATTCCCTGTTGGGGGGCATACCCCTTGTGTGGGGGTTGAAACCCCTGTTGGGGGGGACAAACCCCTTGTGTGGGGGCCATCACCCTGTGGGAGTGCAGCAAAACATGTATTCACAAATTCATTAAACATGTATTTAGAGTTCACTTTATTATTATGATAAGAGACTTGCTTTAACACTGTAAGATATATAAAAAAAACATTGTCCAACTGACCACTGTCTCTGTCTTGCTCTCTGTCTTTATAGTGGTGTTTTGTTTTACTTGTGGAGGACCATGGATTTGGGGGTGTTTTACAGAGGATTTTTTTATCAGGGATTTTTCAGTTTTCCAATAGGGAACACCAGAATTCCTGCTAGGGAGGCCAGTGGCAGGACCCTGCTTGCTCAGAGCTGGCACCTTGGACCCAGCTGGCTGTGGCTGACCTCCTGGCCAAATGGGACCCGGAGAACATGCTTTTCAAAGCAGGCCACTACACCTGCAGCATCTTCCGGGCGATAGCTGCCCAGATGGCTGGGCAGGGGGCACAAATGGCAGTAGTACCTCACAAAGGCAACCGCAGTCCACTGGCAGCTGGCCCACAGGGGCAGATGCCTCTACTGGCTCTGCAGTCCCCATCTGAGTCTGGCAGGTGCGCAGCACGTCACAGCCAGGCAGCAGCCCCCACTGCCAGATGGCTGCAGTGGGTAGAGGGTGCAAGAAACTCTCAGGGCTGCTTCAGCAGTCCAGCTGGCACAAGGGGTAGTGTCCCCAGAGACCAATTGGCTGGGTCCCAGAAGCTCCTGAGAGCTAATAGCCCTGAGCTACTTGCCAGGGCTGCTTTTTATACTGCTGGGGACAGTACAGGTGCTGGCCCCAGGCTCTAGCTCCCCCTGGCTGAAGATCTGGGAGGAGCCAGGCAGGGTTATTTTGCCCCAAGTGGCACAATTTGCTGCACAACAAAGTGCATGTCTGAGCACGTGCGCTGAAGCAAAAACCCCTGGCTCAAATCTGAACCGCTTCTATTTGAGCTGCTGCAAACGCACATGCTTGCATGTGTGGATGTGCCCACTGTGTGCCAGTCTGATTTCCCCAGCCTGCCCTGATTCAGCCCAACCAAAAATTAGAGCAGTCTAAGGCAGCAGTTGGCAATGTCTTTTTTTTTTTTTACAGTAGCAGCAGGTTGGAATGATGCAGTTCAGGTCCAAGGTGTCCTGGTGCTGGGACCCAGCTGCTGCCACCATTTGAGGGATGCTCTACTGGGTCCTAACAATGGGACTGGGTATTGGTGCAGTATAGGGACTGGCACAACAAGAGGATGCTAGCATCATCCTAGGCCCTCCCTTTGCTGGATGTGCCAACTTCATAACCGGGATTTGCTTGCCACTGGTGTCCAGCATAGTGTATACTATGGAATCAGATGGAGAACCTTTAATGGAAACTTCACAATGGAAACTTCTTTCTTAAGAAGAAAGAAGACAAACTCAACAGCAACATATATTTTCAAAATCTATGCAAGAAACACAACGTAATTCCCAAAGGAGTGAACATCTACAATCCTTTGACTACTCAACACAACTCCAGATATGCTTTACAACTATGCAGGATAACTTCAGAAAAACTTAGAAATCATCTCCTTCATATAACTTACTCCAAAAGAGATCAATCAACTCAAGGAAGAAATCAACATGTGCTACAACAACTTAAAAGAGAAATCTGGATACCTTCCCAAACATAATACGACATATACAAAAAGACTACCAAAGAATCTTTATAATATCCATCTAACATAAAAAGAAGAAATGGAATCAATTACTATAGGAAGAACTTTCCCAGTCACTAAACAACCATCAGAGAAACAACACCAATACCGTACAACATCCTGACCTCATACCCAATGGAACTGAAGGAACCAGTCAGCCCTCAAATATTATCAATCTCTACACACACACACACACACACACACTCTCTCTCTCTCTCTCTTACCAAAGCTGAAAAATTTGTCCTCTCTAAAGGCCTTAATTTCTGGCTGGAAAAATACCCTAATAAGATAATACAATCCACTTTCAACAACACTTCATTCTGTGACAATATTGAGGAAAAGATTAACACCAAAAAATCCAAAACCCCATCAGATTGGACACCTCACGGTGGATGAAATTCAAACCTTGACTGCTATATTGACTGCTTCAGAGAAAGAATGAACAATGAAATAATCAACAGCAAACACCACTATAACAACCTCTCCCTCCCAGAGAAGGGCCATAGCACCTCTAAGATCCAACCACCAAATAGTAATAAAACCAGTATATAAAGCAGGAGCTATAGTTCTCCTTAACCATGAAGACTACGTAAAAGAAGCCAACAGATAAATCGTTGACACCACATACAATGAAAAAATAGAGGAAGATCCAACCCCCTTTTTTACTTTAAAACTCAAAACCACAATCACATCATTTCCATCTGAACTACAAGAAAAAACTAAAACACTTGATCCCCCCATTACCTTATCTAGGGACTTTTAACATATTCCCTAAACTCCACAAATGAGGAAACCCAGGCAGATCTATCATATCCAACCATGGAACCGTAACTGAGGCAATATCAGGTTTCATCAAATGCATCCTAAAACCTCTTGTCACCCAAAGACCAAGTTTTGTCCAAGACAACAGATTTTCTACGGAAACTTAAAAAATAGAGCACCTTCCCACCAATACCCTTCTAGCCACCATGGAGGTTACCAGCTTGTTTACCAGCACCTCACACCAGGATGGCATCCAAGCCTGCCTTACCTATCTACAAGAGCAAGACTACAACTCAGAGTACTTGCTTAAAGATATAAAGATATTACTGAACTTTTACACTTCTTCCTCATACACAACAACTTTAGTTTCAATAACCAACACTTCCTCCAGACCATGGGCACAGCTATAGGCACCAAAATGGCCCCCAATATGCCAAACTTCTTATGGCCCACCTAGAAGAAGAATTCCTCAAGAACTGCATCATCAAACCCATGCTATACTTAAGATACATAGATGACATTTTCATCATTTGGACCAAAAACCTGCAGTCTCTGACTGATTTTACATCACAAATTCAATAACCATCACCCCTCCATCAGACTATCTCTTGAATACTCCAGCACCAACATTTTCTTTTTAGTCACTATGATCACTATTGAGAATGGTAAAATTCAAACAACCATATACAAGAAACCCACGGACCAACATACATATCTGCACAGAACTGGCAATCATCTTAAATACTCCAAGAAAGCTGTAATATACAGCCAAGCCCTCTGATACCACTGAATTTGCACAGAGGAGAATACCCACGATTGTCACCTCGCAAATCTCATAAGGGCTTTCACCCAACAAGGACACTCCTCCAGAGATATAGATCGTACTTTTGAAAGAGCCACCCAGATAACACATAAAGAATTGCTGCAGTACAAAAAGAAAACCCCTATGAATTGCACACCACTAGTTATGACATATCATCCTTTCCTGGAACCTATACAGAAAATCTTCAAACGATCACAACCCATGCTAGAAGAAGACCCAGTTCTTAAAGAGATCTTCCCAGAACCACCCATCCTAGTCTTTAAACAAGTACTGGACCTCATCACCAGAAGTAAACTTTTTATGACCCAAAACACACCGAATGGATCCAGACCACACGGGGACAAAAAATGTAAAACCTGCCACATCACACCACACCACACCACACCACATAACCATCGTCATTCCTATATCTTATACCTGCACCTCCAGAAATGTAATATCTCATCCAGTGCACTAAATGCCCTGATGGAAAATATGTAGGAGAAACCAAACAACAACTGTGCACCAGAATGAACGCACACTGGAGATCTATCAAAGACAAGAATACCCAATTACCTGTGGGGTCACACTTCTGAAAAACAATCATGCTCTCTCCAGTCTCTCAGTTCTAATCCTCAAAGGGAATTTACAAAACACCTTTCATAGATGAGCCTCCGAACTTCACTTCATAAATCTACTGGATACAAAAAATCATGGACTAAATATAGACACTGGATTTATGGCACATTATAACCTGCCTAACATCTGATATCTAACCCCAGGTAACCTGTCTGCATTTTACCAAATACATCCTATCACCAACATTCCCCCTTCTCTTCCCGCTCCCACCTGTCTCACACCTATTGTCTCCCATTCCCTCTGATTCTCACTGCCACACATTTGCATTTTCACAGACCTGCATTTTGCATATTGGCTTCTATTCTACCCAGGAGAGCACACAAAGCAATACCAGACTCTCCCTATGGCTAAAGAAGGGTGTTTGTACCCAAAAGCTTGCAAAGAACATTTTTTTTCCAACTATTTAGTTGGAGTAATAAAATATATCACATCTACCCAAAGAATCTTGTCTGCCTTTAATTACACATGCACACACTATTGATTCTCTAGGACCCCTACCCCAGTCACGCTAGAATGTGTGAGGCAAGTTAGTTAAAACAATGAGCTAGGACTGTCATAATGCTGCTCATTAGTTGGGGCCCACAATGTAAATCTAAAGTAAATGCATTGAAATCACTGGGGTGGTTCTTAATTTGCACCACAGTAAGCAAATAGACATGTGGTACTATGGGGACAGAATGGACAGCAAAGAGCGAATGACCCCAGCCTCAGTCAACAAGAAGGTTGGACAAGGGAGCAGCAAATGAAACTGAAGTTCCAGTCACTTAATGGTGAGCATAAACAGCCATCTTATTCACCAGGCATGGTCTAAATCAGGGATGCTCAACCTCCAACCTCTAGCCCAAATGTGACTTTCGGAATTAAAAAAGTAACCCAAAATCCACATTTTTATGTGATTGAAATGAAACTCTGCTATATATGTATCTATATATTAGTGGCATTTCATTTTAATCACAGAAAAATGTGGATTTGGGGTTACTTGTTTAAATACGAAAATTGCAGATTTTTTTCATCAGAGAAAACCAGAATCCCTGCTTATCATACACCAGTGGGCTGAGTGGGGGTTGAGCCACCTTCCCTTCTGCTTTCCTGGCCTCTCCTTGCCCCTTGGCACTTATTGGGATGGCCCTGAGGTGCCAGGTGCTGCCCAAACACAGGGAGAGGCTTGGTTTGCCCCGCTCAGCCTGAATGGGTTGCAACATAAGCCCTGGCCCTACGAATCATTGCATCATGGGCCACCACCCCAATGTCACTGCGATGCCAGGCAGTGGGAAGTGTTCCCAGCTTGCCCATGTGGCCATAATGAGCCCCAAGGGTCAGTGTTGACAGACCTTATATATGAAATTATTGTATTTGCTGAAAAACTATTGTACAATGCAAATAAGCATGCAAATAAATCTTCTTCTTAATTAGTTCATATTGCTCACTATAAGAGGCCAGTGAGTGAATGAGAGAACTGGGTCATCAAAGTTGGAGCATTTCCTTATTTTGTGGCAAGTAGTTCTAAGAAAGTACTGAAGCAAGCCCAAAGGTCAGTTGGCCTTTACGTCTCTTGTGGGCTAAGATCAAGTGAGCTTTGAACTTTGTTACCTTAAGCTTTAATGTTCTCTAATGAAGTATCTGAAGTCCCAGACTAAAAAGTCTGAGATGGAGGATGCTTGCCTGTAGTTTCTGGGGGCATCTGAATCCTAAGATCTCTAGGCTCAGGTCTGCATGTAGGATGCCTGCTAATGGATTTGGGAGTGTCTGAAGTCCCAGGGTGAGAGGCTGGGATGGAGGATGCTCACTGGTTGTACATAGTGTTTAGAACAACCGAGTTGTGCCTGCTCAGTCGATACAGTTTTTGGAACGATGGAGTTCTGTTCAATTGGATATGATATGGAACACAAAATATATTAATTCAAAAAAAGCCCCCAAATCAGTTAAGACTCCCTGAGAGTGACTTTGGGTTTTGCATATGCTGCATCAATTAGCTGCCTCAAAAATTATTGTGCATTTTGCAGACAAAGTAAATGTGATATCTTTTAATCAGATCAATGAAATAGTTGGGAAAATTGTTCTTTGCAAGCTTACAGGTTGGAATTGGAACAGTTTTTACAACAATATTTCCAGCTATTTCGCTGGTCTAATAAAAGCTATCACATTTACTGTACAGATACATATATAATGGTACGTTATGTTTGTATCTATACATGTAACCCAGGTACACTCAAGTATGTGCTCCCCTCTCCAAATAGAAGGGATAGGTAGCTAGGCAGGAGTGCTGTGAGAGGGATCTGCAAAATACTGACTGGTTACCTTTATTTCCTATAGAGTCAGGTCAGAACAAGGGATAGCTTAACTATATAAAATTTATCAAGATATACAAAATCTAGAGGAAATTGATATTAATAAACATATATATGCACACACACACAAATATACAAAGCTATGTCCTGCAGATAAAGGCTGAAAGGGTACACCCCTTCAGGTAGCCTCAAGCAATGTATTGATAACCAGTTGAACTAAAATAAACAGCAGATAAGTACAGGTAAGCACAAATAAATATAACTAAACAACAGTCAAACACAGATATGCACAGGTTAATACAGATAAGTATGTATAACCATTGGGGAAGGGGGTCCCAGCAGTGTCCCACTAAGGATATTATACTTAACGCTCTATTAAACTACTAATTTACAAAGATAAACTGTCCCCAAAATATAAGGTGCAGTGTCACAAAGTATGAAGCGCTCTCTCACAAGCTTGCAGGAGGGTGAAGAGAAGATTTTCTGTGCTCCCTGGGCCTACAGCGGGCCCAAATGATGTCTCCCTAAGGAAATCCCAGACCTGGGAGCTCCTTCCAGCTCCAGCTTCCATGTGAATAAGTTGCCTTACAGCCGGGGTAGCTCCCCTCCTTTGTGGGAACCCTTTCCCCAGCAGCTCATGACTCCCGGGGCATGAATGGCTGCTCTTCATCATGGGCGACTGGTGCTGCCTTAGTTGGAGTGGGGCACCTGTCCCTACCTGTGACCAGTCCTGTGGACCAGAGTGGGGGGGCGCTTCTGGGACCAAGCGCCGGCCAATCACTGCAACCGCTCCCAGAAGCGGCTGCAGCCACTCCTGGAAACAGCTGCAGCGATTGCAGCACTTGGCTGGTGCTTGCAGGGGGGCCCTGTGCTCCTGCCTGCGCCCCTGCCCATCTCCTAAGCAGTGAGCATGGCCAGTCAGGGGGTGCACCAGCACTCCCTGTGCACCCCCTACACGTCGCCACTGGTCCTTGTCTCCTTGGCTGAGATGCTCCCTGCATGCAAGGCCTCCCAGGCCCCGGCTCCCCTGGGGCCACCGCCCACATGTGGCCCTGCGCACCATTGTGTGCACCGAGGGCTCTGCCTTCTGTTGGGGGTTGGAGGCCCGGGCCACCTTGTGCAGCACCGGAGCTCAGTCTGCTCCCAGATCCTCCATGCAGTGCTGTCCGCACTGAGCCACTGGCCCTGTCCAGTGGTGGCAGCCCTGAGCGGCTCTCAGGGGTCTCGATTCCTCTCAGATCGCTCCGTGCTGAGTCAGTGACACCACGCCCTGGCTGACTGCCAGGGAAGGGGACCCGTGCTGCCTCGTACAGTTCCCAGCATCTCCACTCCATGCACCGGCCCGTGCACTGGGTTCTTGGCTTCTCACCAGGGGTTGCAGACCTGAGCCACCTCGTGCAGCTCCCAGGGTCTCTGTTCCGTCCACTGGCCCATGCACCCAGTTCCCGGCCTCACGTCCGGGGTTGCAGACCCGAGCCGCCACGAACGGCTCCCAGGGTCTCGGCCCTGTGCACCACATTGCGCACTGGCTGGGGCTGTAGTGTCGGACTGGCACTGGAGTCCTTGGGGCTCTCCTGGGTGCTGGCTCTGCCCACTGGGTAGCTCTTCTCCTGGCCCGCTGCGTTTTTCATCTCCCAATGCATCTCCCCCATGCTGGGCACACTGTTCCTTTTATTCACTCCAGAGGCTCTGCCCCTCAAATGCTGTTGGATGTGCCAAGTGCAGGGTACAACCAGGTCCAGGGCTCTTTGTGCCCCTCCCCGGGGCGGGGCAAGCCCCTTCCCAGCAGTTACCTGATGGGTGGACATGCTCCAGCAATCAGGACAAAGAAACATTTGGATGCTTATCTTGCTGGGATCCTTTGACCCCAGCTGACTTCCTGTCCTTGGGGCAGGGGGCTGGACCTGATGATCATATCAGGTCCCTTCCAGTCTGAACATCTATGAAATTTATGAATTCTCCAAGCCCAGGCAGGCCGGGCTGTATCAGTAAATCCACCACATACATCTATCAGGTATCCAGGTTGTAGCTGTATGGGTCAAGAGAAAAAGGCAATCAGGACTCATAGTAGAGATGCTTTCTTTCATTAAAGAATTTTTTTGGCAAAAATCTTGTTGGTCTAACAAAAGACATCATCTCTACTACAGGTCCTGATCATCACATACATATACATATACAGGCAACTCCGGTCTACCTGGAAAACCAAGCGTTAAGTGAAATGGTCATTAAATGAAACCGAAAGATTTAATGACCCCAGATGGCGATCGGAAGTGTTATAACAAAATTCGCTGAGCACTAAGTGGAATCGGGTATCTATTTTAGATGAGTGTTACAGCAAAATACCACAATGCAAAACATTAAGTATGGGTTGCCTGTATAGAGATATATGCATCTATACATCATAGATTATATAACTGGAGATAGCTATAATAAATTATACGATCTGTATACATGATAGATTATATAACAGACGATATCTATAATAATGATACAATCCATACATGATGGATTATATTACAGGCTACATCCTACTAGATTATATTATCTACGATAGACACATATATAAATCGTGTTTCATTTTAACTACGGAAAAATGTGGATGAGGGGGTTACTTTTTTTTTTTTTTTAAACCGAAAAGTTGGGGATTTATGTTGCGCGGAGGCACCCAGCACCCTCCCACGTGGGAGGCAAAGCCCAAATGTGCAGACAACCCGCGCAGCCTCCTTTTAGCGGCGCGCTGACGTCACCGCCCCCCCCGTGTCTGCCTGTCGCCTGGTTCGCAGCTTCCGGCGGAAGTGCGGGGCCTTTCCGTTTCCGGGTGCGGGTCCCCAGGCGGAGCGGCAGGACGGAGCGGCGGCGGCGGTAACGCTGGGGGCGGCTGCAGCGTGTAATGGCGGAGCTGGCGCAGGGACAGAGCGCAGCTCCCGTGGGGATTAAGCCCGAGGGCTTCGTCGACGCTCTGCACCGGGTCCGCCAGGTACCGCAGCCCGTGGCGCGGGGAGGCCTCGGGGCGCTGCTAGGCCGCGGGGGGAGGGGCCGGGCCGGGCCGGGCCGGGGCCCCCAGCGCCGCCGGGCTCTGCAGCTTCCCCTGCGGACCAGCTCTGGGCCCGCGGTCTTGGCGGCCGGACACGCGTGCTCTGCTGCGGTCGGGAGGAGGGAGGGGTGGAACGGCTGGAAAGGGGCCAGACTGGCCCTTGGGTGGGAGCTTTGGGGAGGAATATTTCACCTGGACCCTGCCCAGGTCTGGACTGGACTGGACGTGCTGTTGAGAAACAACCCCCCATATGTATCCAGAGCAAGATTTGGGAGTAAGGGCAGACCCTGCAGTTCTCCACCCGTGTGGATCCAGTCCTGTAGCAAGAGGTGGAGGGGTCCCTTGTTGGGCAAGTGCACACAGCAGCTCCCTGGTCTCAAATTGGGCCTAGCCTGGCAGCAGCCCCCCCAGTCTCAAATTGGGCCCAGCCCGGCAGCCCTTGCACGCCCCTTGTGTGATTCTAACATTGGGCACTGCCCGGCTGAGCAGGGAGCTGCAGAAATCTGGCACCCCAGCTATCTTTGTATGGCAGGGTTTGGAAACCTTTTGCGGCCTGGAGATTGCAGTTTGTGAAAAGTTCTTTCAAAGAGAAGGAATCGCTGTCTCACCAGTTGGCTGCTTGTGCAGAATTTGTTGCTGTGTATTCGTCGCCTTTCTGGTTCCAGGTTTCTCATCAATTTTAAATGCGGCTTGTGCAAAGCTGGAATAAAATGGTGGTTCCTATTTGCATCCCAACAGGATGTGACATGTGTGACTCACGGGAGCAAGTGTTGGTTGAAGACTTTCTGGCTTTTGTGTTGCTTTCCAACATAATCATGGCTGTGGGGAACACAATCTCCTCTGTTATCCTAGTGAAATGGAGTGGCTTCCCATTGCTTCTGGCTCAGTCATAAGCCAACCTGGCTGGCAAGTTTTTATTTTGTTTTTCAGGAAATTATTCAAAGTCACTGGCTGGTGTGCATGAAGACATAATCCAGTTATTTCAGAAAGGCAAAAATGTATCATCTGTTATTTACTGCTTATTGCTCGATGATCTACAGCCTTCTTTCTTATTCATACATTGCAAGAGGCAGTTCTCTCCTCAACAGTGTCATAGACAGGACTGCAAATTATGTTTTTCAGTGGCTGTCAAAGCTGCATGGCCTTGATTACCTGCTTACGTTTAATAATCTCTGGATAATAGGAAAACATTTGATGCCATTGTACTAGAAAATATTGTAGTCGTGTGTATGTCTTCGTTCGGACCTCTGCTATTAAAAGCTTCTAGTTGCAGAAATTACATTTTGAACACCTCCCTCAGAGTACTTTCTGCCAGTGCTGGTGGACTTTGTAACTTGGACAACCTGCTCAGGTAGAAGAAAAACTTCCATTATTTACTGACCAATTGCACTTTGTTGAAGGGGCATTGGAAATGCTGTACAGCAGTGGGAACACACTGATGTGCTCTGAAATGTGCTCTTCACTGGACCACAAATGAGTTCAAAAAAAAGGCAGAACAGCCATAACAGTATCAGACTGCAATAGTGCTAATTGAAAGATGACTGTTAATCTCTTCTGTGGCTGAATTGTTTTATGTATGAGGCACACTAGTATTGTTCTGTAAACAAAGAAACAAGGTGTTAAATTTACCCTAAATAGGCCCCTCTCATTTAATTCTATTTATTTTTTCTTTATGTTTCTTATAATGAAATAATTGTTTTTTTCCGTTAGCCCAGAATGTGCTAAATTAGCCGAAGTGGAAGCCACTAAAATCAAATCAGGTGTCATAAAGTAGTAACCTTTGGATATCTTTTTCACTGAAAAAGAGGCATCTCTTTGATAAATGTGGACTGTCATGACTTTTAGTAGTTCAGTGCTCTGCCTTATTATAGAATGACTTGACGGTGCCTAGCTTAGCAACTTTACATTTGGAGGGGTGGGAGAGGCCTGAGGGGGCTGGTTCTGGACCAAACGCATGAGCTTGATCTAAAGAGATACTTAAGTAATTGAATATAGCAGTCCGAGTCCTATTCAGGTATGATGTCATTGTCACTGATGACCTCTCCATGTCTGAGATGCTCTTAATTCTTGATGTTCAAATGTGCTTCTCAAATCCAACCATTGCAGTTAACACTTCTGGTAATCAGTAAAGGCCATGAATTGAGCAGTCTGTAGAAAGAAGCATCTCTGCTCCTGTTTCTTGAATTGGTGACTAGGGTTATGGATGAAGCTGGGAGCGTGCACTTGTTTGTTTTTTCCTTTGGGTCTGTGCTTCCTTTTAAGGAAAAAAAAAAGATGTAAAGCTAGAACTGTTACATGCGTTTTGACTTCTTGGTTAATGGTTCAAACATCCCTGTTTTGTAGTTGTTCAAACTAGTTTGGAGCTTTACCTACATTTAGGATTACTAATATCAATTTAGAGGGAGTTTATTCCTCCTCTTGTGAGCACCCTAGTATTTTAAACCTCAGTTATACTATACAGTGTTTTGAGAACTTAAATTATTCAGGGCAGCACACTTAACTGGATGACCAGGCACAGAAACTCCTTGCTTGAAGACATTGTGAGGAGAGTTGACAACCACAGCAAGCAGTTAGTAGGATGCTTCAAAGAAATGACTCATTTTTGCTTTTTTATGTATTTGTACTGGGTTGACTAATTAACAGTGCTTTAAATTTCTGACACAAACCCACTAAACCAAAAAACATTTCTCAAAGGGATGCAGCAGCTTTGAGAGAGACATTCCCACTCTGCTTCAGACGAGTGGATCAGCTGACATATGCTGTAGCTGGCCTGTGACATAAAGCTGCTGTTGCCTAGCATTGTGGTGTGTTCAGGGGTATGAGGATGTGTACATTCTTCTTATAAATAATGTAACTTGTACTTACAACTTGTTTTGTTTTGGCAAAATTAGATTCCTGCTAGACTGGTCTTAAGAACCTTTTGCCAGTGGTATCTTGAGTCCTACTGAGTGATGTTTTTGCCACCCCTCCTTGGCAGTCTTACCTTCTAAGGTATCATACCAACTGTAAAGTGTTGCTCTCTGCTCCGTGCATAGGTTGCTTACTGTAAAATGATTTGCCCTATAAGATTTCATCATCAATCTGAAGAACTTCCTAGGCCCTAGTCAGAGACATAAGCTTATTGTACAGGAGAAGAGATGGAAGGCAGAAGTAAAGGATTTTTTAGAGATGTCTAGGTTCAGTGGCATGTGCATCCAGTGCTGTCAACTTTGCTGCTGAGAAGGAGAGGAGGCTGGGAAGTTTATCACGGTGTCATTGTGGAGCGTGCTTAGAAGGTTCACTTTCAGTATCCAGTTCTGACTTCCAGATGTCTTTAAGAACAAATTTAAGGGAAAGCTTTTCTAGTCTGCATCTTCTCCTTAATTTTCTTTGGACTCTCTTTCAGTCAATTAAATTAACTGTTGATCTTTTCTATTGTATCTAGTTTTCCTAAATAATTAATACAATATGAAAGGTGCATGATTCTGCATGTTGTCTTTTCCCTCTCCACTGGGTTCTGGACAGCGTCTGAGAAGAGGATGCAGATCATGCTAACTTTCAGTGTTCTGCCTCAAACACATGGACATTGGCAGAGACACTAGCTGTTTGGAGATTCAGGGTGACTGTGCTTCTCTGGTTTACAATCTGTTAGCACCTGTAAGGTTTTCTTCCTTGTAGAATAGATTCTATGGAAATTGGTCTAGGCCCTACTGTTCTTGTTTTGGAAAACTTTCCATTTCTAAACCCATTGAAAGGCTTGAACTACACTATGAAAAAAGAAAGGTGTGCCCTAAGGATACATGGACAGTATTCTGAAATGAATTGGATCCTTTGTCAAACTAACTGCTAGCAAAATTACCATAAAAATAAAGATTGCTTTTAATCTTCATTGTAAACAGTAAAGCACATCTAGCTGACAAGGCATTGATCAAATTTTCATGCCATGAGCTGTTCAATAGCAATTCAGAAACTTCTCCTCTTTTTCCCTCCTCACCCTGCAAAGGGGACATTCTACCAAAATAACTTTACTTCAGTCATATTTCTACAACATGTTTTAGGGCTACATAAATTAAAGGCAATATTGGGGGGGGGGTCCAGGGGAAGGAAGAATAACGTCCAGTGGGTTAAAGCACTAGGCAGCAGTACATTACTCAAGGTCATTTCAGTCAGATAAGAGCTAGGACTGCTTACTTTTGTTAATATATCCTAGCTTTAGCTTGCCTTAGTTATCTTCCTGCAGAACTTGTAGTAATAAGTGGGGCTACTTTGGATATTTCAGCCTCCAGAGTTGAAACATAATGTAACCCCCAGTGTCTATTTTAACAGTTTATATTAACTTTGACTTTGCCGTTTTCTGGGTTTTTCCCTGTTGTAAGGAACTGTTTCCTGGTCACGGAGGCTGTCGAGAGAAGGCTGCGCTTTACAGTTTTCATAAGCGCTGACCCATTTGAAATTGCACCTTGTGAAATGCAACAACCTCTTTGAATTGTATTCTAGGACTTGTGTTCGGTAGAAGTTAGAGTGCAGTAAACTCAGCTGTGAATTCACTATCTCTTGGTTACTCCACACTAATTCTGCATGTATATACTAATTGGGCTTGTACTCTGTAAAATCATGCTGGCCTTACTGTTCTCCAAGTCCCTTGCTGCCAAGTCACCCCCTCCCCTTCCACCCTCGCACTCTTAGTAAGGTGCATGGGAAATGACCTAGGGTAGCCCCAGGTGGAGTTGATTTGGAAATGACTGTTTAAAGAAGAAAATTTGTGAACTGTGGCAATTGAAAACAATCACATTCCTGTTAATGTGGGAGACTAGTTTGCAATGCCAGTGTTAAATCCAGTAGTCAAGCACATGTTGCAGTATGTTGTGGCTGACAATTTAGTGCAGGTCAGTGGGTTGTGAATTACCTTAAAAGAGCCGCTAGTAGATTTTACAAACAGGTGTTTAATTTTGTTTCGTTATTAGGTGGTCAGGAAACATTTTGCTGTCTTTGCAATGTGGGTCAGTTTAATGAAGCTACAGTGCTTCTAGAGAGATCAGGTGGAAGGAGGGCCAGAAATACAGCACGGTGTAGAGTACAACCAAACATACAAGAAGGCACCTGGAACCCTTTGTGGGTAGTGGTGTGTGGACATGTGGTGACAACATAATGTGACCCCATAATTGTATTTACATGAAGCTTATGGTTTTGTGTCACACAAATAAATAAGAGTGATGTCCCAGGCCCTCTGTATAGCTGCAGCATTATGTAGAGCTACATTATTTCATAATTATTACAGCATTCATCTCAGGCAGCTGAATGGATTCTGGGAGAATTGTAGCCCCTGGAGCAATCCTATCCCCAGTTGTGCACCCCAAGCCTGTCAGAATCCTACAGGTAAGAGAGAAGTTGCATCTTGTCTTTCAGGAACTGGCGTCTCTGATACCCTTAGCCTTTTTAAGGGGGTCGGGTACAGTGGAGTTGAGTTGGGAAGAAGAGTAAAAGTTAAAGCCACTTTCATACATCAGGAATGAAAGAAACACGGTTTCCTTCTTTTAAGGCAAATGAAAAGCAGTGTCCCCAAACTGCTATGGAATCAATGTAGATTGATGCAAATAGTTTCTTTACTTATCTGTGGCCCTGAATTTTGACAGGTTGTTTTTACCTCCACAGCAACTGTAGATGTACGTGCCAGTGGGTGTTGGAAAACCTGCATTTTAGAAACGCCTTTAGTTGTATTTCTTTTTCTTTCATTATGAAGAACAGCTGTATAACAAAGTCTTTTAAACTTGTTTTTGTTGCTTATTCTGTGCCAATTTACTAATTTGGATTAGTTCTTATAGATTCAGAACGTTATTAATGTTCTGAATTATTATTAATGTTCTGAATCTGTAAGAATAGGTTCCTGTGGAACTGTTTGCTGGAAGGTTTAGTTCAGAGGAAGAATGAATAGAGAAGGAAATTCAGACTCTTAATACAGATCCCATTCAAGGATTTTTTCAGTGGAAAAGGAATAGAATTGAACAGAATAAGACCTGCTTCTAAAGCCTTCCACAGCTTTGCATGAGGATTAATTTCTTTATGCTGCTTTTTCCTTACTAACAAAAATATTTTAAGCCCCAGGATTGTTGCTTATATTAAGTGCTATACTGTGTCTATGTGCATTTGAATTAGTTACCTGGCCCCCTCCATTGTGGTGCCGGACATCTCATTTTTAATGTGAAGGTTTTGTCAGTATCCAGGAGAAGTCTGGAAGTGCTGCTATTTCCCTTTTAGAAGTTGGAAACTGATTCAAAGATATACTTAATCATAGTCATTGGGGTGCCTGTGCAAAGCAAGAAATTTAAGCCTAAGTCTCAAGCTAGCTCTCTGACCGCTAGGTAAACCATTTCCCAGGCACTGTTTATCATATCCTAGGGCATGGAAGTTGAATTCATGTTTATGACTTGGCTGTGCAAACAAAGCTGGGCAAATGTGAGCTTATGCAAATAGAAATATCAGAAGTAAGTAGAAAATGTTAAGTTGCAAAGTAAATTGCTGCTTTTTCAACTTAGCTGTATTGTAAAAGCCCCTTCTTTAAGTAATTAGCTGTAAGGTGAAACAATAACAGGAGTTGATGCTCCACTGGAAAGTTAAGGCAAGTGACTCTGGCTTCTGTGGCTGAAATGTTAGGTATGTTCATCTTTAGTTTTAATTAAAAAATATAATCTTCTTCAATAGATTGCTGCTAAAATTGGAGATCTTCCTCACTTGAATAATTCCACGCCACTGGTGGACCCCTCAGTGTACGGTTATGGAGTACAGAAACGGCCCTTGGATGATGGAGGTAAGCTGGCTTTTTTTTTTTTTTTTTGACACTAGCTATTCAGTAAAGAGCCTTATGATGCAACTTTCTGAAACACTTGTGAACATGGAAGTGCAAGGTCAGTGGGTCTAGAGATTATGTACAATAATTCCTGGCCTGTTTTTTTTTGCTCAGATAACGCAGCCCTCACATTGTCAAATTTGTTAATAAAGTGATGAAATTCTCTAAGGAATGTTATCAGTTCAGCTAAGTTAGAGATATTCAGGTATGACTTTAAGCATAGGTTTTGTGGTAGCTTGTAGAGACCTTGACCACAGATTTTAGCACCTCATTATACTTGATACGGTACACACATACAAAAAAGACAGCTCCTACCTGAAGGATTTTACAGTTTTAACAAAATGGGAGGTAGGTTCTGCAGATGAGTGGGTGGGGCATGTGATCACAGTGAAACTATCATAACTATAACGAGCCATAGTCACAACAGGTAATTGGCTAGCTGTTGTCAGGGGTCTTATAAGTTTTGCTGTACTAAGTGTCTTTTAAGAAGAAAAGAAACTGATGAAAGCTGGTAGGCATTAAGAAGTGTTCTTTATTGGACAGGTTAGTCCATAAATATACTTTAAAAGGTTTCTTAGATCTTCTTTTGAAAGATGTGGGACTGACCACAGCCTGAGTCAAAATACAAGCTTTAAGAGGATCACTTGTCTAATTAGTATATTATTGATGTTCTGTTACTTGCATCCTTGTGCAATCTTAATTTTTTCTGCCTCTGACTTTCATTGTTAGTTAAATCTTGCTGTTTGTGGCACTGCAGAAATCAGAATGGATGTCTAGGGTTTTTTTTTCTTTTTTGCTGCTTCAACAGTTTTATGCTGTGTTAAGAATCTTAGTTACCCACTGCTAACAGGAGTCAAGAATTCACTTTCTTGTTGAATCATAAAAGCTTTGGTCTTCTTTTCCTTACCAGATCAAAATGCAGCTTTATGATGAAGTCTTTCCCCTGAGAAAGACGCTTCTTGGAGGTGATTCCATCCCCCAGACAGGCTGTATGGGCTTGGACATTTTGGGACTAGGTTAGCATTTGATCACAGTTTTTTGACCCATATCTGTCTTTGTGGTTGGAGAAGTGTCCTTATTTGTTGCCAGGTTTGGAGCAAAGCTAAGGAGGCAGAGAAAATTTGCTGAGGAAATAATCCTCCTATTCCACTCCCCCCCCCCCCGGGTTAATTCCTGTAAAGTTGCCCAGGGCAACGGAACTGGTTAGATACTGAAGATATCTGACTGATAAGGTGCTTTTCCTTAGAGGAATCAAGCTGGGGAGGAAAATGTTCCTTTTTCCATAGTCCATGGCTTGTTGCCATTACAGGTGCACTGGTATATCGGTTGTGTAACAGATCAACACTGGTAAAAGGAAAATTTACATAATTGGCAGTCGGCTTTTTTTGGCCAGTGTAGCCGATAATGTCACCAATAAATGCCACATACATGTGCGCAGCTGCAGCACAGCAAGTAGGCAGCTAGGAGTGCAACCCAGCAGTGTGGAGAGCAGTGTCCAGCTGGTAAGTTTATTATGGGGGAAGAAAGGTGTGGGGAGGGGCAGACCAAGGCCCCCACCGTGAGGGAAGGAGTGGGGCTGGGGCAGGGGCAGGTGCTGCACAGCCGGGGCAGGGTGGAGCCATGAGTGGCTCGTCTGGGGGGATGTGGGGAGGAGGGGTGGCTCCTACTGCTGCATGCACCCCAGGAGGACGTGAGGGGCATATGCCTCCTGGATCTGTGTGTGGGGAGAGGGTGGGCTGCCGCTGCGAGCTGGGGCCAGGGGCAGCAACACTACAACCATCCCAAAATTTGCCATACCCCCCTGCTCCCAGCTCTGCCACTCTCTGCCTTGGGCACAGCTCTGGCCCCAACCTGCAGCATCAGCCTGCCCTCGCTCTGTTCCCAGATCTGGGGGACATGTGCCCCCCATGCCTTCCCAGAGTGCAGCACCAGCCTTCCTCCCTCCCTCACCACAGGGGCCTCAATCTACCCTGCCCCCCAAGTCCATTCTCTCCCTCCTTGCCCCTTCCCCCGCAAGAGACTTACCAGCCAGATGCTGCTCTCCAAGCTGCCGGGCCGCATATCAGCAGTCAGATCAGTTTTGGCTGATATGGCTTGTTAAAAATCAGCCATCAGTATCAGCCCAAAAAATCATTATCGTGCACCCCTAGTTGACCTCTCTGCTGTTAGAAGGGTGGGTCTCAGCCTGTTCTGTTCTCCAGTATCAGCTGTATTTATACAAGAGGAAAACTGTTCCTTGCTTCCTCTTCAGTTCAGTGTCATCTCTTTTCTTTCAATGTATATACTATTTGTCAGGTGGGAGCAGGGTCTTAATTGGACCAGCTACAGCTACCTTCTGCCTTGGACTAACCCATGATTTGGAAATGTTTCTAGTCCCTTGCTGTGAGGAGCAAGTCCTGAAATAATTCTCCATATTCTGGTTTTCTTTCTGGCAGCTCGTTGTCTTACTGATTTAATGAGTGAACAGTCCAAACCTGCCACTGTTTCATAATCCAAATGGGATTCTTCTTCATAGCGTTTCTAATTGCCTACCTGGGTAAAATCTTTGATATTTGTTTTTTGTTTTTTTGAATGGACCAGACTTGATGAGTTATGTTTTGACACAGTTAAAAAAGGTTATAAAATACAATACTCGCTTGTTCTTCCAAACAAGTTGTCACACTTCACCTTGCCTTGAGGAACATGCCTAGTGTTGGACGTGAATCTATAATGGTTGTGTTTCCAGGGGTTTCTTCAGTTTGCAAAATATGAGCACTATAGTTTGTAGTAATGAGTACATATGGAGTCCAAAGTTTTCCCCTGAGTGGGTGCTTTTGGGCATAGGGAGTATTTTATTAATGTAGTGAACTCCTTCACTTGCTAAAATGTCAGGGATGATTTTTGGAGTGGCTTATGTAAGAACACGGTGTAGAATTTAACTTCCTTACTCCTATTACGGGTTTATATTTATAATAATGTTACATTCTACATGTTTGCTTGATATCTACAATCCTTACAAAACTAGATTGTGGCATGGTTTTTTGCGTCCAGTCCCACACTAGCAGACCAGTTACACTGAGGAGGGAAAAAGGAGGAGAGTGAATCTCTAATACTTTCTGCCCTGTGGTACAGTTTGTGGACTGGAAATTCCTGCATGTTGCACAATTGCTTCGTGTGTCATTGAAGAATGCATGCAGCAGCAGAAATGAATTTCAAAGGTAGGATGTTTTAATAAAAGGCATTGCACAAAAGTGCCAGAGGAAAAAATCGGAACTTGCCAAATACAAAGTATCATGTAGTATTGAGCTCACTATATCATGTTCAGATGAAATAGTTTTAAATTCACACTTCCCATATATCTAGGCCAGAAACAGATAGCCTCCTCAGTAATTGATGAGGTGGGAATGGTTTCCCAGCAACATGGGCATGTCTGCTTGAGCAGTGATATTCTCTACAGCCCTTTTAAATTCAGATATTTAGTTCTGTATGAAAGTCTGAAGTCTGTCTAGAATTCCAACAAAATATTGCTTTGTGCTTCATATTTTCTAAGTCTTGCATTTTGACATGTTGGGAGGATGACTCGTCATTTCCCACAGATGATGGTCTCACACTTAGCTGAAGCAGGTTTCAGTTAGTCATGTGTACGGATATTTGGGGAAAAGATGCTGGCCCCTTCCCAAAGTAGGAAGCAAATCCTTAGAACTTCCTTCCCTGCTTCTTAAGTTTCCTGGTCTTGATGGAGGTGAGCTCTGCGGAAGCACTCCATCTTGGAAGAAATAAAACTAACTTCAATGAGCTAAGGAGGATAGTTGGAGAAGCGCTGAGGTCCTGGGGGGGAGGGGAGCCAGGTGTCCAAGGAGAGTGGTCGCTCCTTAAGGAGACGATCCTCCAAGCCCAAAGGAAGGTAATCCCAACAAGGATCAAAGGGAGCAGGAGAGCACACAAGCCTCCGTGGCTCACCAAAAGCATCCAGGAATGTCTCCTTGCTAAAAAGGAGGCTTACACCCAGTGGAAAGAAGGGGTCATCACCAGGGAGGACTATTCTGTAGTTGCTCGGGGATGTAGGGGGGTAGTTAGGAAGGCCAAGGCAGAGATGGAACTGGGACTAGCTTCCCAGATCAAGGACAATAAGAAGTCCTTTTTTAAATACATAGGGGGTAAAAAGAAGGTCCCGGGTAATGTGGGGCCCTTGCAGGACGCGATGGGAAACTTGGTCGTCACACCAGACAGCAAAGCTAACATGTTTAACGATTTCTTTGCCTCCGTCTTCCTAAGTAGGGACCAGAACAGCCACCTCCCTGCTGGGCCCCCCTCGGGCCCTGGGGGAGGCACACCTGGGCCACAGGTTAGCGAGGATTTAGTTAGGGAGCTTCTGGAGGGGTTGGATGTATTCAAGTTAGCCGGTCCGGATGATCTTCACCCTAGAGTTCTAAAGGAACTGGCCGAGGTCATTGCAAGTCCCCTGGCACGGCTTTACGAGCACTTGTGGTGCTCTGGTGAGGTACCAGAGGACTGGAAGAGGGCCAACGTGGTCCCCATCTTCATAGATTTCATAGACATCAGGGCTGGAAGGGACCTCGAGAGATCGTCGAGTCCAGCCCCCTGCCCAAAGAGCAGGAAGTCAGCTGGGGTCATAGGATCACAGCAAGATAAGCATCCAATTTATTCTTGAAGGTGTTCAATGTAGGTGCTTGAACCACCTCCACTGGCAGACTGTTCCAGACCTTGGGGGCTCGGACAGTAAGGAAATTCTTCCTGATGTCCAGCCTGAAGCAGTCTTGCAGGAGTTTGTGACCGTTCGACCTAGTCATCCCTTGGGGTGCTGTGGTGAACAAACGTTCCCCCAGACCCTGGTGGTCACCCCTGATAAACTTATAGGTGGCCATCAGATCACCCCTGAGCCTGCGCTTTTCCAGGCTAAAGAGTCCCATGTCTCTCAGCCTGTCATCGTAAGATCTGTTTTCCTGACCTCTGATCATGCGCGTGGCTCTCCTCTGGACTCTCTCAAGCTTCTCCACATTCTTTTTGAATTGTGGAGCCCAAAACTGGACGCAGTACTCCAGCTGCGGCCTCACCAAGGCCGAGTACAAGGGGAGAATGACGTCCCGGGATTTGCTCGAGAAGCATCTATGGATGCAAGCCAGCGTTTTGGTCGCTTTACTAGCCGCAGCATCGCATTGCAGGCTCATGTTCATCTTGTGGTCAGTGATGACCCCCAAGTCTCTTTCTTCTGTAGTGCTATCCAACGTAGCACTGCCGAGCCTATAAGGATGCTGCAGGTTTTTCCTCCCAAGGTGGAGAACCTTGCATTTTTCGGTGTTAAACACCATGAGGTTCTCGTCTGCCCATTTGCTGAGCTTGTCCAGGTCAGCCTGAATCACCCGCCTGTCTTCTGGCGTGGATGCTTTGCCCCAAAGTTTGGTGTCATCGGCGAACTTGGCCACTCCACTCCTGACTCCAATGTCCACATCATTAACGAAGATGTTGAACAGGATGGGTCCCAGGACAGAGCCTTGAGGGACCCCACTGGTCACAGGGCACCACAATGAGTGACTGCCATCAATTACAACCCTCTGGGTCCGACCACGGAGCCAATTTCCCAGCCAGCGGATCGTGGTGGAGCCAAGACCACAACTGGGCAGTTTGGCCAAGAGGTGATCATGGGATACCAGATCAAAAGCTTTTTTGAAGTCAAGATATATGACATCAATCTCATCTCCCTTATCCAGGTGATATGTCACCTGGTCATAGAAGGAAATGAGATTGGTCAAACAAGACCTACCCGCAACAAACCCGTGCTGGCTATCCCTTAGGATGTTAGCCTGGGCCAGTCCCTCAAGGATGGCCTCCTTAATAAACTTTTCTAAGATCTTCCCCAGGATAGAAGTCAGGCTAATGGGCCTGTAGTTAGCCGGATCCACTCTCCTCCCTTTCTTGAAGATCGGCACCACATTGGCCTTCTTCCAGTCTTCAGGCACTACACCAGAGCGCCAGGACTTCTCAAAGACCCGTGCCAGGGGCTGGGCTATGATGCTCGCCAGCTCCTTGAGTACCCTGGGGTGCAGATTGTCAGGGCCGGCTGACTTGAAGGTATCCAGCTTCTCAAGGTGTTCCTTCACGAGGTCAAAGTACCTATTTAATAGGTTGGCTTTTTCCTGGGCGTCAGTTGTCAGTTGCCCCATCTGGTTTAGCAGGGGTCCAACGTTGCCCTTGCTTTTCCTCCGGCTCCCCACATATCTGAAAAAGGACTTTTTGTTGTCCTTGATGCTTGAAGCTAGTTGGAGTTCAGTTGCAGCCTTGGCTTTCCTGGTTTGCTCCCTGCAGGACCGGACCAGTGCAGAATAATCCTCCTTGGAGGTGAATCCCGTCCTCCATCCTTTGTAGGCTTTCCTTTTTAGCCGCAGGAGGTCCGCTAGGTCCCTGGAGAGCCAGGAGGGCTGCTGTGCCTTCTTGCTGCCTTTCCTCCGTGTTGGAATAGATTTAGCTTGTGCATTGAGGATCGCTTCCTTGAGAAGCAACCACTCTTCTTGAACTCCCATCTCCCTGGGGTCATGGTCCCTAAGGGCCTGACCGAGAAGCCTCTTGAGCTTGTCAAAATCGGCTTTTCTGAAGTCAAGGACTTCTGTGTTGCTGACTGACTTGCCAGCTTTAGGGCGGATGGTGAAGGTGATCAGCTCATGGTCGCTGTCACCCAGCTTCCCATCGATCACTAGGTCGCCGATTAGGTCGTCCCCCATAGCCAGTACCAGGTCGAGCAGCGCTTTGCCTCTCGTTGGCCCAAAGGCTTGTTGACTCAGGTAGAGGTCATCCACGCACGAGAGAAAGCTTTGCAACCGCTCGGATTTTGCTGAGTGATCTTCCCACGAGATGTCCGGGTAATTGAAGTCACCCATGACAACCAAGGTCCTGGAGCACAAGCGGCCTCAGTCAGTTCCCAGGCGAACTCCTGGTCAAGCTCAGGACTTTGAGCGGGAGGTCGTCAAAAGAGTCAGGAAGGAGGACCGGGGAAACTATAGGCCGGTTAGTCTTACCTCGATCCTAGGCAAGCTTTTTGAGAAAATTATGCTGGCACACATCCAGGAGGGGCCAGCAGGGGACTGCATGCTTAGGGGCAACCAACACGGGTTCATCAGTGGCAGGTCCTGTCAGACCAACCTGGTGGCCTTTTATGGTCAGATCACCAGATCATTAGATGCAGAGGCAGCAGTGGACATAGTCTTCCTGGACTTCCAGAAGGCTTTTGACACTGTCTCTCACCCCGTTCTCATTAAGAAACTGGGGGGCTGTGGTGTAGACACCCACACAGTCAAATGTGTCGCCAACTGGCTGGAGGGCCGCACCCAGAGGGTGGTAGTGGATGGGTCCTTCTCAACCTGGAAGGACGTGGGCAGTGGGGTCCCGCAGGGCTCGGTCCTCGGGCCCACACTGTTCAACATCTTCCTCAGTGATTTGAATGAGGGGGTAAAAAGCACCCTGTTCAGATTTGCTGATGACACTAAGATGTGGGGGGACGTGGGCACACTGGAAGGATGCAACAGGCTACAATCAGACCTAGACAGGTTACAAGGGTGGGCGGATGAGAATAGGATGGGTTTCAACACAGACAAGTGCAAGGTGATGCACCTCGGGAGGAACAACCGGCACCATACCTACAGGTTGGGGAACTCCCCTCTTGTCAGTACGGAGGCGGAAAAGGATCTGGGGGTCATCATTGACTCCAAGATGAACATGGGCCGGCAGTGTGGGGAGGCAGTTAGGAAGGCCAACCGCACCTTGTCATGCAGCCACAGATGCATCTCGAGCAGGTCCAAGGAGGTGATCCTCCCCCTCTATGTGGCACTGGTCAGGCCGCAGCGGAGTATTGCGCCCAGTTCTGGGCGCCGCACTTCAAGAGGGATGTGGACAACTTGGAGAGGGTCCAGAGGAGGCCACTCGTACGATCAGGGGCCAGCAGGGCAGGCCCTATGAGGAAAGGCGACGGGACCCAAACCTGTTCAGCCTCCACAAGAGAAGGCTGAGGGGGGATCTTGTGGCCTGTTATAAACTAGTCAGGGGGGACCAGCAGGCACTGGGGGAGTCACTGTTTCCCCGAGCACCACCAGGAGTGACCAGGAATAACGGTCACAAGCTGGCAGAGGGGAGATTTAGGCTAGACATCAGGAGGCGCGACTTCCCGGTCAGGGCGGCTAGGGTCTGGGACCAACTTCCAAGAGAAGTGGTGCAGGCTCCTACCCTGGGGGTGTTTAAGAGGAGGTTGGATGAACATCTTGCTGGGGTCGTTTGACCCCAGTCCTCTTTCCTGCCATGGCAGGGGTCGGACTAGATGATCTGCTCAGGTCCCTTCCGACCCTAGAAACTATGAAACTGTGAAGCTGTAACTACTGATTAGGAATGGGGGAGCATTTTACCAGACTGTAACATATCTCAAAATAAAAAAACAAACAAACTGAAAGATCACCTTGAAAAAGGAAGAATTTTAATTACTAATAAATTTGACTCAGTTCCGAACTGGCTAACTGCAGGAAGTCATCACTGTAGACGCCTCGGTGAAGTCCTCTGCTCATTGTGCAGCAACAGTCAAAGGAGAAAACAGTATGTTAGGAAGTGTAAAGAAGTAGATAAAGAGCAAATATTGAATATACTATATTGTATAGATTAGTTTTGGGATTCACCATGCATAATAGGCCTGAGGACTTCATTGCTACAAATTTATTATTCTAGCCAAGTGCTTATCAGAATTAATTAGAGTATTGGGGAGTTATGGGGATAGTAAGAACAGCTGGGTTCAGCTAGTAAAATATATATATTTTTTAAAAGTAAGGAAGGGGATGCATACCTTGAGGGTATCAGCTGACTAATCATTGCACAGAAATTGTGTGTAGAAAATAGGTTGCATAGCTGCCTAGCAGAGCATCTTCTTTTAAAGTCTCTTGAGTTGGCTGCTGTCAGTCTGACTGTTGCATCAGGGTGTTAAACACCCCAGGGGAATAGTGTCTGTGGTGATTGGTTTGGTTTTTTTAAATGCAAATCTGAAGTGAGACCTGCAAAATCGCATCTGAACGAGGTGTTTTGGCTTTATGTGAATTCTTAATACACAAATACACTCTAAATCATCCTGAAAAGGAAACTTTCTATCCAGAGACCTTGTACTTTCAAGTTAAGCTCATCCCAGAGTTTTACTTGCAGATTATAACTTCAGAATTAGTTAGTGCCACAGCCCGTATTAATTCTGACAAATGCAAATGCAGCTGCTCTCCTAAGGTTACTAGCTCCTTTTAGTTCCCTTGTAAATTCTTCATTCAGATACTTTCCTGTAGCTGCATCATTGAGTTTCAAAGCAGAACCATTTAGAGATGTGCAGTCTACTGAATTTTCTAAGCATCTGTTTTCTCACTATCTGCAAAGGATAGGTACACACATATTCACGCACTGGTTTAATTGGCTATAATATTTGAACTTTAAAAAACCCCCCACCCAGTAGTTTCAGATAATGCACTTTGCCTAGAATTGTGGTTTTTAGAATAGCAAAAGTCTGCTGTAAGACCAGTGAAAAAGAAGAGAAATACTTTTCTCAGCACTGTTGGTTAATGAAAGTGATTTGTGTGCCAAGCACTCTGATTATTCATGAAGTCATCACATTTTTACAGTGAGAGGGAGGAGAGGAAATACTCTTTTAGTAATCTTGAGTTTTACTTGTGATGGCATGAACTAGTTCTTAAACAGAAGCATGGGTATTTGATGAATCCCCCCATGCAAAGGAAAGCAGGGAAGACTGCTAGTATTATGTTCACAGCCTAGTATGTCCTCCATTGGGTATCTCAGTATCTTAGAAAGGAGCCTCTAATACTGTACAGGGGTTCTCTCTCCTTTGTAGCGTTTTTCCCATAACTTAATAAAGATGCTTCGGGGCTCCATGCTGTCACAGCTATAATTGTAAGGACCCCTTTCCTTTGTATTTACCATTACATGACATTTTCAGGGATCACTTCCATGAAACACCAGTATTAGGAAACTGTTTAATATTTTGGCAGTTAGAGGTGCACCAATGCATCGATCTGATATTGGATTGGCACCGAAATAAAGAAAATTGATTGCATCGGAAATGTGGGACGGAGCCATGGCTTGTCTATGAGGCACGGGGTGTGGGGGTCTGTCTCTGCTGCTGCACACATCCCAGGAGGGTGGCCGGGGGGGAGTGCCTCCAGATCTGCATGGGGGTGGGAAGTTGGTCTGAAGCTGTGAGCTGAGGCCAGAGCAGTGCTGGGCTCTTCCAGGTGGGGGTGGGCTGGGCTTGGGGTGGGCGGTGTCACTGCTGGGAGGGGAAAATATTGGGGTGGGGGGAAGCTGCTGCCTGCCCCGAGTGCAGCCCTGGCTCCCTTCCCACATGTTGGAAAGAGCATAGCGCAGCCCTGGCCCCTGCCCGCAGCTGCAGCCCTGGTCCCCCGACCCCAATGCAGATCCGGGGACACATACTCCCCCTCCCCACCCCCCGTGCCCTCCTGCAGTACGCACAATGGTGGGAGCTGCCCACCCCCCCACACTCCCCAGATGAGCCACTGCTCTGTCCCGCGCACTCTCCCTATGTCCCCCTGGGGTGTCCTGGCTAGACAGTGCCTGCCCCACTTCCCCCCTCACCACGGAGGGTGTTGATCTGCCCCCACCATGCCCCTTCTCTCCCCCCTCCCCTTATGCCACAACAGACTTAGTATCTGCATGCAGCTGTATCAGAAATCAGATCGGTATCAGCCAATATGCCTCCTTAAAAATCAGCCTCCAAAATCTCGGTGCATCCCTATTGGCAGTCTTTTAATACTATTTGGCAGCTGGAACAAGGGGAGCCAGCTTTCTCTAAAGCACTAGTGAACTGTGGCTCACAGTCCGGGGACATCAGCCCCAAGGGGTTGTTTCCTATCCCTTCCATAAACATAAGTTGGCTAACACCCACCTCTGGTAAGTTTTAAAGTAAATTTCATAATAAAAAACAATCCTAATTCCTAAAATTTTAAAAAAAAAAAGTCCCGATTCCTCCTTTTGTTACTGCACGTTCATGGCTGGATGTAGTTCTCTCATTCACCTTTCTCACCTAACTTGTCTGCTTTTCTTTTTTTACCAAATGATGTTTTTTCTTTCTTAATGCTTATGTCTATTCTCTGATTCCAATTTTGCAGCAGTTGTTCATGAGAATGACTTGCCTTTATTGAGGAAACCTAAGTCTTATCTCTGTCCATTTGTATAAGCAGCTGCCAGCAGTGCTGATTGATGTGGGCTTATGAAATTGTCCAAGACAAATGGTGGCAGTGTGCTGGTCATAACAAGTTCAGTTGCTTTTAGAGTCTTTCCAGGGGAAAGAGATTTGTCATAGAATTGGAAAACCATAATGTGCATATTTCTCTTATCTTAGCCTTAATATACAGTTTAGAAATGGCTACACTGACCCAGCGTACTAGATATGAAATGTATCTGGGAATGGAGCTGATATTTAGTTTCATTATTTCCTTTTCATAGAAACTGTGGTGGAGCAGACCCGGTATAGGCTGGGCAGGTAACCGAAAGCTCAAGTGGCTTTTTCATTTTGCATTACTGACTGCACAATCACTGAGACTTGATGCTTCAACAGCATCTTGGCTCAGTAGCTGTCCCCTTTGTCTAGGTGGGGAAGGGGAGGGCGCCATGCCCATTTTAGTGGTGGAAAAAATGATAGATTCACTACAGCCCTCCCCATATCACATGCCGTTGGGAGGAGAACTCGGTTCCAGGAATCTCCATTCCATTTTCTTTTGATCACTGTAGTTATATTAGCTTTCTGTTGCCAGATACTTCTAATTAAGGGCATGGTTTAACCAGCTTGCATCACCACATTGCTTTTGAGAAGGCAGCCTTGGGATTTTTTGGGTTTTTTTGTTGTTTTTTTAAAGGAAGTGGGAGCAAGTTATAGTAGCAGTATGTTGACTCTTGGAAGCTGAAGAGTTGCTGTCCAGATTCAGTGTTGAGATCTTCAAGGGAGTTCCTGCTTTTTTTAGTGACAGGTTTAAGAAGCAGTGTTCAGCCTTCAGTTTAGAAGTGTGTCACTGTCCTAGGGCAGCACAGGAGTTAGCCGACGACAGATGCAGGGTCTTGGCAAACCTTTTCTTTACATCTCCAAAAGTGTTCACAGCTTTTAGTGCAACAAGATAAGTCCACATTTCTTTAGGTTTCTTTATCGCTTGCGTAGGAGTATAGTCTATAGATCCCAGCAGGGACCATGTGTGCTATGTACTTTACAAAATACATTCAAGAGATAATAAAGGATAAGAAGTGTCTCTCTTGCAGAAGGGGAACTGAGGCAGAGTGTCACAGAGTCTGTAGCAGAGCCAGAACTGGACCCCAGATATCCCATGTCCCAGTTCATTCCTTAAAGTGCCATTGTTTCCCTTCATTTCTGTGAGTCTCAAAGCTGCAGACAGTTTATGTGCAATAATTGCAGTAATCCTCAGCAGCTGAAGAAAACACAGCCCCTCTCCCATCCAATTTCAATTCTTTCTGGCTTCATTAGGCAGAGAACTAGTGAAACTTCAGTGGGAGAGAATTTTTTTTTTCGTGTGGGGTGGGAATGGGTCACTTTCATCCCCCCCTCCTATTCTGGCTCAGTTTAATAAAAATAGCCTTGCTAGAACTTGTGTGGTCTGCAAACTTGTTTTTCCTCTGCCTTCTTTATATGATGCATCGCTTTGGTTTTATTCTAGCAAGAGGAGTGTTTTTTATCATAAAATCGTGTTCCAGCCATCCACATTAATTTAGTGGGAGGTGCTGCTGTGTGTTACGGGGTGGAAAATACACCCCCCCCCCCCCAGTCTCTGTTTGTTTTGTGCATCTGTTAGGTCAGATTCAGTTAAGGTGAAGCTAGAAGCAAGAAGAAGCATTATCAACCAGCAGGTGCCATTAACAGGAAATTGGACTGATTTTATTCAGTATTTTTTCCTTATTTGCAGTAAAATGACTGCAGTTACAGTTAAATTGTACTCAATAGATGTAAAAAGGGGGAGATGCATACGTGGCTTGTCAGAGTTCAGTCCCGTCCCTGGTATTAAGCAGAGGATGGTCCTTCTGCATAGAGGAGAACATTGCCCTTTGGTATTCCGATGTTTGCATCTGGCCCCAGACTTGTGCCTCTATTAGTCTCTGTCTTTCAGAGCAAAATGGGCATGTTGGAAAGAGAATAGCACATTAGATTGTTGGAACAATCTGCTATGTCTTTTTTTTCTTTTTCTCCCCGAAGTAGGAGAGTTTTGGGTTTTTTTGTTCACTAACTTTTTTTTGAATGGCCTTGTTTGTTGGCATCCTGCATTCATGGGAGGGCTATATGTAGATGGATGCTGATGGGATGGTTTTATGTTGCAGCATTAAGATTAGAAGCTGTGAAATCAGAGTCTGCTATAGACTTTGTGCTTGGTTCTTAACTACTTTGTGCATCCGTTTCATCACGTAAAATGGAGTTGATACCCACTTTACCTTGATGTGGGAAGGTTTAACTTGTTTGTAAAGCACTTGAAGTGTTTGGAAAGGAGCACAAAATCTTCTTTCCATAGATTACAAGTGCCATTTTTATTTGTTGGCAAAACAGCTTACACGTCTGCATCTGGTACCTTTTTCCCAAGAGCCAGTGTTGCCTTACAAAATGGAAGGTCTTGTAAACTTTAGGAAATGCTTGTGGGACAGATCTATATTTTTGAAACTGTACGTGGTGGTTTTAATTTAACCTGCTTGCTATGAAAGATGCTGGAATGGCTCTTTTTGTGGTGAGAAATTCTGAGAAGATCTAAAACCATAGGGTTGGCAATAACAGGAATAATCTTTCTTTGGTAAAATAGAGTGCAGTGGGGTGGGCCAGGTCCGTGACTGTGTACTGCAGTAATATGTAGAGAGATCTCTTGCCCTATCACTGTTGCAGTAGTGTTGTAAAACCTTGTTTGGGGCAGAATGGTGTGATTCTGAATCTCTTGTATAATTTGTTCAGCTCTTCTCTGTCCAGGTATCTTATCAGTTAGAGCAAATATCCTCCATTACATCACCCACTTTTTCTACTGCAATATTGATAGCTATCAAATTAGAGCATTTTATATTCAAAGAGAAAATATGCAAAGGCAAATCTAAAGGAGTCAATAACACAGCAGTTGTCTTATTGCAGAACTGAGTAGAGTAATAAAATATATATTCTGTCAATATTTTGGTCCTGGACCATTATCAAGATATTGATGGAAAACAGAAGTATGGTATTGACTCTTTGTCTATTTTAGTTATCTGAGCAGTGTGTCTAGCAACAGATTTTTACGTATTTTTTTTTTCTGTTTCATTTCAAGAATGAGAAGCCTCAGTTTTCTCACCGTATCAGCTGAATGACAACTTATTTCAGGTCAAAGAATGCATGGGTTGTTACTGAGCTGTTAGAAATAACCATGTTTATTATCCCAGGGCAAATGTTGGCCGGTTTCATCTGTTTTCACCATCTCTGCCCCCCAGCCATAGAATATAATCTTCAGCTAGTTGCTAAGACCAAATGGTCTGTTCTTGGAGGGGTGGGGGGTACTGCTGCAGGGGAAGTCCAGTAGGAAATCTTTCAGGGCTTTTTTTTATTATTATTTTGCAGTGGTCTCTTGTCTGTAAGTGCCTAATATTTTTACAGTAACTTCTGGAAGACAGATTAATCTGTGTGGGTTGGGATGAAACATAACAAATGCAGTCACTATTTGGTGAGATGATGGCTAATCATAACTGGGCCACCAGCTGACTAGTTAAGTGTGGCTGAAATGGGTATTCAATAGAAATGTAATAGAAGGATACAATTTTGGTGCCACAAGGTTACTTAACAGACCTATTCCTTTAACAGGTTTCCGTTTAAGTGGGCTCCATGGAGCACAGATAAGAGATACAGAGAGAAGTATGTGCAAGTGATCTCTAATGCTTTTGATTAGACTAAATCTCAAAATCTGTTTTTGGCCTTCTTTAATTTTTTTTTAATATGTTGCAATCTGCTTGATCTTTACCTTGGGTTTAATTTGGGAAGGGGGGAGGAGGTAAGTTGCAGGGATTTGGGCAGGCAGGATTTCCTCCCGTGACTCTCAGCATGGGGAGACACAGATCAATTTCCTATCATGTGTTCAGCTGGACACTGGGCTCTAGACTGTGCTGATCAAGAAATCCCCTCCTGTTTTATACCACATAACGCATTCATTTCAGCCACTGAACCTAAATTACTGTTTTGCTTCTCTTTCTTTTTTTGATGAAATGGTAAGAACTCTTTCTATAGGGATGAAGTTAGTTTATCCGTGCTAATGCTTTGATTTTTCTCTCTTTTCTCTCTCTGCCACAGTAGGTAACCAGTTAGGGGCCCTGGTACATCAAAGGTAAGCAGTGGGTTATGTTTTATTATTTATTGATCAGTTCTAATTGTTTATTGATCCACCATCTGTACTAGAGTGTTAGGAAGTCAGAGGTTGAGAACGTGGAGAAACTGTAGGCTCAGGCTTTTTCCAGACTGAAGTTTTTGCTAACCCTTTCCATGAGGGTGGAGCAAAGAGTTTACCTTTTCAGGTAAAACTTTTGATTTGACTTCATCTGTAGGGCAGAGCAGAATTAAATTGTATGATGTCTTCTCTCCAGAGCAAATCCTAAGGTGCAAATCTACTCTGGCTTCTGCCTCCCCATAGCCATTATTTTGGCATTAGAACAAGGGTCAGATTGCAGTTGGGTTTTTCTAGGTCTGCTCATTTAGATCGTCACTTTTCTTTAGCAGTTGATCATGACTTAGGGAAGCATGTTGCTTTTCAGAAGTTTGTTCTTGTTTTTTATAGGTGGTTCGTTTAGATTTCAAAGGGCTTTAAATAAAATAGCTACCACTATCGCATCTAACCAAGGCTTTTTGAGTTTTCAGCAAAACTGAACAGGTATGCAGCAGCACTTTTTTCTGTGCTTAACAGAAGTGTTAGAATGATGTTGTAACCACGATGGTCCAGGAATTGCTAGAGGCGAGCATTTGTTCAGAACAACTGGGTTTTTTGGGTTTTTTTTTGGGGGGGGGGGGGGGGGAGTTCATTGTCCTCTGTCCACCTTGAGAAATCATTGCCTCTGACAATGCTTGAAAGTGGTATTGTTAAACCAAGGGTGAAGTGTGATGTTAGAGTAGTGGCTCTCAACCTTTTTAGAGTTGAGACAGCGCCTCATTAGTCAATGAACCCCCCCCCTCAGAAAATGCCAGCTGTTTTTACTCATTTTTTGATAGTGCAAAGAGTTCAGAAAGACCACAATGTGCTTAGCGTTGTGTGGCATCCTGCAGCACCTTTGTAAGGCTCTTAAGATATTCCAGGGTCCTTCACCTCTGGTTGAGAGTCACTCTGCTAGGGCAATGAATATGCCTTTATTGTGCCTGTTTCTCCTCCAAATAGAGGACTTAATTCTCCAGTTCGCTGTATGTCATCACTTGCCTACATTAGGCTCTTTGCTGCAATGTGTAACCTTAATACCATATAGTCAGAACACTAATATTTAGGGTTTTGACACTGATGTGGATGAAACGTAAACAGTTGTAGACCTTTGGGCATTGTGTTATGGGTTATGTTAAACAGTGATAAGTATGTACCTATAGTGCTTGGGTACTGAGAAAAGTCTGTTAGAAGATCTTTTTCTAAAATCTGTCTGTGCCTGGCTTGAAGCCAGTAGCATACCATAAAATGTCTTCTAAATACTGTGTTAAAACCCTGTGAACTTCCTTGAAATACATGTAATTGCCATTAGGCAAATTACTGTACATGCACATATTGTACCTGTTTCAATATATGGCATGCTGGCAAATTTTATATTAATTGGATCGTATTTAACAGTAGCATCATGTTTTATTTTGTTTATTTAAACAAGAAGAAATATTTTGCTCTACTCAACATCCATTAGGCCTCAGATGAAAAGCTGTGGTCAGTTTTGGACGTCTCATTTTGAGGCACAGACAAATTAGAGTACTGAGTGCACTTGAAACAAAAGCTGTAGCGAAAGTAAGGTTTATGGAGGATAATTGAGAACAGTTTATGATGATTCCAGAAGGGGGAAAAATGCTAAGAGTCGTGCCTAAATATCTGAAGTGTACAAATGGATATTATGAAGGCTTCATGTAGTAATGGGCCTAAGCTGCAGCCTGGAAAATTGAGGTGAAATGTTAGAAAGGTGGGGGTGGGGGGGAGTGTGGAAAGCAGGTGGAAATGGAAGAAATCCCTTGCTGCATGTGCCTACCTGCTAGAGGTGGCAAGACCTGGAAAAGGAGATTTGGAGCATTCTTCCACTGGCCATTATTTAAGATTAAATTTGAAATGTATCAAAGAGTTTAGGGGTAACCAAATCAATTTTTCTCTAAGCCAGGGGATTAAATAGGTGACCCCAAGGGTACCTTCCAGCTTGTAGTCCCACATGTTCTTACTTTTGTATACAAAAGTTTTTCTTTGGTAGCTGACTTCGGGAGGGGGAGGTTTCCTTCCAAGCTGTTCTTTGCAGTGACTGTTTGAATCTGTTTTTAGGGCTGTAATAACAGAAGAATTCAAAGTGCCTGATAAAATGGTTGGATTTAGTAAGTATCCTGGATGCTTTAATACCATTCTGAATTGTACATTGTATTCACGAACATTTGCTTATTGTGCTGGGTGGGAAATAAAGGCGCATGATTTTACTGGTTGTGGAAAAACCTGGCCTAATAACACCATCCCCATTCTGGGCAAGTGAAATTTCCTGCTTGCCGCAAGAGTCACTGACCTGCACTTAAACCTTAACTCTCTGTCTGTTAAGGCACTCTGGGCATTTTTACATGTGTTCTCGACATGGCACCGGGTACATCAGCAGCGAATACCCCTCCGTACTGAGAAAATGGTACCAGTGCGCTTTGAACTAAAGCACATTGAATGTGTTTTAGTTCAAAGTGGACTGCTGCCATTTTCTCAATGCGGAGGTGCACTGCACCACATACATGTGATGTGTGAGGCTGCCAGAGCCCATCGATTTATGTGCTCGATTAAATGAGTCTGCTGCAACACTCTGGATTTGCAGTGCATCGCAGCAGGCTCCCTGCATGTGTGTAAGTGCCCTCTGCTTCCACAGTGCCGAGCGTGAGAAATGGGGTTTTGTGGGAGGGTGGGGAAGAGGGCAGATTTCTAAGGTCATGGTGTGTTGTTGTCTCCAGCTGTAGCTCCAGTTTCTTCACACCAGTTTATATAATAACTTGTAAAGAGCAAATTTATCTGCCTCTCATGAGACTTCATTTACTTTTGATTTATATTTCTGGCCGAGGCTGGAGAGGTGGGAAGATGTAATTTTTTTAGTACTAAATTGAAAGCTATTCTGATTTTGAAGGCAGGTCAGGCAGTGCTCCAAACCCTGTGTATACATCGCAGGGAGAAGTAACTAGCATGAACTCTTCTGTCCAGGTGGATCTTTTCCCTCCCTCCCACCTTCCTTCTTTGTTCTGCTTCCTTTCTTATTCCATCCCTCTTTTATTTTGCTTTCTTGTCCCTGATGCTGTTCTTCTCACACGCTTAATCTAGATTCCTGTTTTCCTCCCTGACTGTTCACTGTTTCTCCTTTCAAGGGAATCCTCCTGCTGTCATGACTCTCTTTAGCTAACACGTTTACTCTTCAGCTGCCGGATTCACTTCCTACGGCCACGGCATGTTCCCTAGCAGTCGGATCCCAACATGCCATCTCTTCTGGTAAAAGAGCATCCCCCAACACATTCTGCTTAGTGTATGCAGAGTAAAAAGGGAAATAGGAGTCCGTGTTGACTCGATACCTGTAGACTGACCAGTATGTCCAGCCTGAAGCTGAAAATGAAAGTTGCTTCCTGAGTTGGTTCCCTGGAAGAGGCTGTTATCAGAAGAATTTTAATGGTTTACTGTCCTGCTAACTTATTAAATCCTTTCTTTTCCTAATTTTGACTACCTGTTGTATCCATTTCTAAAGATACCACTTGAGCTTATAGGCATGTATTATCTTTTATTGGTCAAAGGCACCTGCAGCTTTGGATGAACAGCCCATTGGTGCGTGGAGGTTTTTGTCGTGTCTAATGAATGATAAAACAAGATTGTGGGATCCTTATAAATGGTGCTGCTCCCCTTCCACTCCCCACTCTCTTATTTAGAGGTCTAGGTGCTGGTCATACAGAGAGATGAGGCTGTGATGCTTTTTTAGCAATATGTATGAGGAAGAGGCCTCAGCAAAAAGCTAGTATGCGCACACATTCAGATTTAGGCAGATGCTGGTAGAGGCCTTTTCTGCAATTGAGGAGCCTCCATGGGCACAGAGCTACCCAAGCATCCTATTTGACTCGGCTTTCCAGCAGCTGTGTTGCGTATTGCTCTGGGAGGGATTGCCTGTGTGCGTGCTCTCCATGTCCTGCTGGGATGGAACCATCAGCCAGTGACGGGGGAAACTAAGGGAGACCAGTGTTTCATTTTCAGCTTGAGGTCTGGTTTGGCACATCAGTGCACTTGGGTTTCAGAAGTAAGAGTAGAATAGGCCAGCCTTTTGCCGTTGGGGAAGGGGCAGTCAGCTGAACTTAAAAAGAAAAAAACCAAAAAGAATAAAACCCTACTTGTTGGACCAAAAAATAATGGTAACAACTGTGTTTTTCAGTGGACTTGAGATTCAGGTTGTCTGTAAGAATGTCACATAAAGACATTATTCTGACGTGGCTGAGCATAGTAACATTTTAACTTACTCTGTATTCCCAGTTCAGTGCTAGACTGATTTTCAAGAAAATAGATTACTTAAATCCAGCAGTGTTTTAACGATGGCTGTCCATATTAAGGTTGGCTTCTGTGCCTACCAGAGTGCAGAAGCCAGTTTTGCGGCTCCAAAATAGAAACTCCCCTTTCCAACCAGCTGCAATGGAGTAAAGGGGGAGAAGTTGTGCAGTTAGTTCAAGTAACAGTAAATTCTGACGCTTGTTGAACTTGTTTCAGTAATCGGCAGGGGCGGTGAGCAGATCTCCCGGATTCAGGCAGAGTCTGGCTGCAAAATTCAGATTGCTCCAGGTAAGTCTCAGAGTATCATGGACAAGTAGTGTACGGTTGAAAGATAAGTCCGGTAGATCAGGCTCTGTGTGTGTATATAGACAGATATATAGATATTATCACTGGTTACCAACTGATGCACTAAGGCAATATGCATAGAAGGTCTATGAGGAGTGAAGTGATGAAGAGACCTTCCCTAATCAAGAGGCAGATGCCATTTGAACCTCGCACCAATGAATTGTCCATATTGTAGATAAAGAGAGTGAAAATGCTCAAATGTGGGGCTGCCTTTCATGGACACATCTTTAACAGGAGTGCATTTGTCTTGTCTTGGCACCAAATTTCTTTAGGGTGGCAGTTGTTCATCCATCTCTGATTGAGGAGATGGGACCAGTGTGAGGCAGCATGCTTTTATTTTACGACGTTGTCAGAGCTAGATTGAATGCTCCAGCAGGAGCAAGTTTGCTGGGTGATTGGAGGATAAATAAGATACTTAGCAAATATTTGTTTTACTGCTGGTACATAATTGTAATGACTTGCAGTCTAGTGTTCAAACCAAGTATGAGGCCTGATTGCATCACGCAACTGTGCGCGCTTTGAGACTGGCTGTCTCTCATCACCTCCTTATTTGCAGTCTGCAAAGAATGTAGATGTTAGTCTTTTTAACCACTGAGAGAGGGAAAGTTTCCTGAGCTGCTTGGGTCTGTCTGCTTAACTACCGATGGCCGTTGAGATACCCAAAATTGTGAAATAGCCAGTCCCTGTCATCCTCTTGTTTTTTTTCATAGACAGCGGGGGGATGCCTGAGAGGCCCTGTGTGCTCACCGGAACACCAGAGAGCATTGAGTGAGTCTTTCCTTAACTTTATTTTTTCCTTTCTGTTTCCTTTCCTCCTCTTCAACGCTGTGCTCTATCAGTGCTATTACTTAGTTAGCCTAACCAGCAAGTGTTGGCCTATAGAAACTTTAGGGTCACTGGACTCTAGAGCCACTTGGTCTAATGCTTAAAAATATACACACCAAAGGCTTCTTTCCATTACCATTTGTTTTACTCACTGCATAAATTCCCATGGAATCCCCCTCCAAAGGGTAAGGTTGCTCGTAGGGCACCTAGGATGCAGTTGGCTAACTGCACACTTCCAGGATACCAAACTAAGCCATTAAAGGGCACTTTTCTTCTTCCCCTCAATCTCCCCACACCTACTGAGATGACCATCCTTCCAGATGAAGAGGGACTGAACGAGGCCTCCAGAGCCTGTCGGTGCCACTCCTGAATAAGCTGGAGGTGTCGTTGCAGAGCAGCAGGAGGCTCATCGGTGTGCTGCCTCCACGTTGCTGCCAGCCAGAAGCAAAGGACTGAACAAGTCTTGACCTCTGAACCCTGCATGGCAGACGCATTCTCAGCAGTCCAGCAGGGGTATCTACTTGTAAGGCCTGTAGAAACTTTAGGGACAGTGTTTCCTCCCTCCCCCTTCCCAGGAGCTGAGTTTGAGACTCTCACAAACCAGTTGAGGCCCTCCTGCTGGGACTGGATCCAGGATCCTCAGGCGTACAGGAACACACTTAACATATGGAGCTGCTCTTTCTCTCCCCAACCTTTGGGTAGGTGGGTTTTTTAAAATCCATCTAGAAATTTGTGAGTTGCATTTGATGATAAAAAAATACAGACACAATGTCTTTCTTGAAAGAGAGAGACTCTCCCTATTATTCCACTCCTAAAAGATCTAAGGGTACGTAAATCTCCTTGCTGTGCCGTAATTCTGGAAGCAGTGAGCCAGAATAAATATAATTGGCAAGCACATATTACAGGGCAAACAATATGGTCTTGCCGGTATTGAAGCATTTTTCCTTTAGCAAAGGATATTTCAGAACAAGAATGAAATATTAAAAAGCTACAGTGCTTGGTGAGAGAGGCCTGGGGAAGCAGGGGAGAAACACGGGAGAACTACACTTTCTTTTTTTAGGATCTAAATATTCTGAGGTATGCAACTAAGTGTGCTTGTGTCCAAGGCTGTCCTTTAAAGAAGTGGGATTGTTCAGCTTGAGTGAGGAAGAAGGCTGAGGACATGGAAGTAGATGGAATTTAATTTGCTTCTCTGATAGCTGTAAGGTTAGCCTGACTATTTTGAGTTACTCTTGCAGCTACCTGCTGGGGGGGGAATAAAAGATGAGAAGGTACACACATGAAAAATAAGGAAATAAATCCAGATGTCAGACTGCCTCAAGAAGGGGTTTACATAAGAAAAAATTGGCTCCAGCAGGCATAGCCAATGATGAGCTAACAGGGCAGATTTCTTAACAACCTCTTCTGAAATGGTGAGCATCCTGTGCTGTTCTAGTCCTTTTCTCACGTAGCAGTGTTCCCATGAAACAAATCAACTTTATGTCAAATCATATTCACTAAGCCCTTAAATCTTGAAAGGTTATTTAAAAACAAAACACAGGCCTCAATTTGAGATGAGTTTCTGGAAAATGAAGCAGTCCTGTTTCTTGACTGAGGCAAGTGGTGGGTGAAGATGGTTCTCTAATGGCACACAGAGGAGATTGGGTCACTGTCCCCTGAGCTAGCAGTCCTGAATAAATGCCTGAACACTAGGAAGCCTTGTTTTCTCTGATTTAAAAAAAAAAAATCCAAAGTTTTCTGATTTAAAAAAAACAACAACAACCCCCAGTCCACTGTTTTCTGTGATTAGTGTGGGTATATACATGGGTAAAAATATCCGTGTGTGTGTGTGTGCAAACGTATATATACATATCAGAAAAAATGTGGGTGGGTGGTGCAGTTTAAATCGGAAAACTTGGGATTTTTTTATCAGAGAAAACTAGGAATCCCTGGTGATCATGTGGGGATGCTTTGCATGGGAACGAGAGTCAGGTTTCTTGTGTGCTTTTGATGGTTGAGTGCTAAGTAGAAGAAAGGGAAAGCCAAAGCCACTTAGGTGCAAATAGGACATCGCTGGTCTGGCTCTCTCCACTTCTGTAAGTGGGTATGGGCAGGGATAAAAATGGGCACGTTGGTGTCAGAGACTGGGAGTTGCAGTCAGCCAGCTCAGACATGCTAAAGCTTCCAGAACCGTGGTCTTTAAATCTTTTGGAATGTCCCTAATTTGTTCTCCATCTGCTCTCACCAGCAGCATGAAAACGGAGTCTGTCGCTCTAACTTTTAACACAGGAGATCAGCTGCATATTTTATGCAGCCTCAGCAATCCCAGCCAGTATACAGAGCTGTAAACACACTGTGTTGGCACTGCTGGAGACAGCAGGCAGAGGGGGAAGAATGGGGCAGTCACTTGTGGCTCTGTCTCATCACAGTTTTGTGACCAAGCCTCCTGCACTTACTACATCAGAGCAATGCTCCACCCCTGCCTTGACTGCAAAGCAAGACAAGGTTTGGGATTTATAAACATAGATATTGAAAAGAAGTGTGTTAGACATTAAAGCATCTTAGTTTCATAGTTTCTAGGGTCGGAAGGGACCTGAACAGATCATCTAGTCCGACCCCCTGCCATGGCAGGAAAGAATACTGGGGTCAAATGACCCCAGCAAGATGTGCATCTAATTTTGACTTTATTTAAGAGGTGTAATATATGGTACACTGAGAGTAGTAGTGCAAACCCCTTTAAAAAATTGCTGGCATCTGCTGTGTCAAGAGGTGTTGCTTCCTCCTCTCCTTTTGAATACCCAAGTGGAAAGTAGGTGGTGGAAAGGGGACTTGGCATTTCAGAGGGTGACTGTGCTAACCATGATTTCCTTCTCATCTCTTCACTTCTCCTCCTCCCCCAAAATGTCTTGGGTTCCAGTGCTTCCTAGTCTCTTGGTCAGATGAAACAGTGTTGTCTAATGGTTCTTTTCATCGGTTCTTTTTGAAGACAAGCAAAGCGGCTACTGGGGCAGATTGTAGATCGCTGTCGGAATGGACCCGGCTTTCACAACGATGTTGATGGCAACAGTACAATCCAGGAAATTCTGATTCCAGCATCCAAAGTGGGCCTAGTCATCGGCAAAGGAGGTGAAACAATAAAACAATTGCAGGTGCGCATGCGTCATTTCTTTCTAGGAAATCTCCTCTACCTGCATTTCTCTAGAACAGCAAACAGTGCTTTGAAAATAGAGCCTTTAGATCGTGCTGTTGGAGATTAAGATGTTAGTTATTCCCCTTCTGAGATCTGGGTTCAAATATACGTTTGAGTTTGACCTTAGCTGTGCTCCTAATAGATGTGCCTGTATTGTAAAAGTAATATATAGGTCATGGCAAAATGTGGGCTGCACTGGTGCCTTTGGGATGGTGTTAATGTCCACTGTGCCGTTCCAAAGCAGGGCTTCTCTCTGCAGTTAGTCTTTCAGCACCTAAAGCTGACATTTAACATCTTCCCTTCTCCCTTTCCCTGCAATTAGAATAAGAGAGATGGGTTTTTGTGTTTTTAAATTAGAACTCGGATATGTGGTGATCAAATGTAGACCCCCTACTGCTCATGCCCCTGCTTTATTTCAGGGTCTTTACTTATTCAAGTGTTGTGTATTGTTTGCAGGAGCGAACGGGTGTGAAAATGATCATGATACAAGATGGTCCATTACCCACTGGAGCAGATAAACCTCTCCGTATTACGGGAGATGCATTTAAAGTACAGGTATTGTAGTAAAAACCAGTAATACATTGGGCATCGTTAAGAAGGGAGCACAAAAACAAAAAAGAAAACATCGTAATAGCACTGTATAAATCCATGGTGAGCTCACATCTTGAATACTGCCTTCAGTTCTGATCTCTACCTCTCAGAGAAGATGTAATGGAGTTAAAGATCCAAAGGAGGGCCACAGGGATGATCAAGGGGAGATGGAAAAGGCTAGGGCTCTTCAGTCCAGAAAGAAGAATGCTGAAATGTGTGTGTTTTGGGGGCAAGGGGTAGACAAGGTAGAGGTCTATAAAATCTTGTGGGATGTAGATTGAGTGCATAGGGGATGATTATTTCCCAAACCCCAGAATATAAGAACGAAGGGGCAGCCGCTGAAATTATCAGGTGACAGGCTTACAGTAAGTAAGGGGAAGTAATTTTTACACAGCACGTAGTTAGCTTGCAGAACTCATTGCCACAGAAGATCGTGAAAGCGGATAGTATAAACAGGTTTGAAAAGGGCTTCAACAGTTTCATGGAGGGCTCGTCCACTGGGAGCTATTAAATGGAACAGTTGAGGATGTGTCCTGTGTCATCATCCTTAAACCACTGATGGTTGATGTCAGGGAGTATATGACAAAGGATGGATCACTTGCAAAAGCAAGTCCAAGGAGAGCAGTTTGTCTCCTTAGTGTAAGTAACTGTGCTACTTAAAATCTGCTCATCAGCTACCCTTTGGGAGTGGCATGGATTTACACTACTTGTAATTTCTTTCCTGCTCTAGCAAGCAAGGGAGATGGTACTGGAGATCATCCGGGAGAAAGATCAAGCGGACTTTCGAGGCGTACGCAGTGATTTCAGTTCTAGAATGGGAGGCGGCAGTATAGAGGTATGTTTTGCCTTTGTTGGTATTATGGTGACCTGCCTGCATAGAGGGTGTGGGATGGTTTTCCAGAGGAGGGTTGAAGGAGCTATCAGAAGGCACTTCTTTTTCTTAGGATATGATCTTGAGAAATGGCATTCTCCTAGTATAGACAGTTAATTGTGTTTGAGGGGAAAATAATGATGGGTGGCCTATATTTTGTGTTTCTTGCATGGTATGATTTCTGTAGCTAGAGCTGTTAAATTTGATGTGGCCTAGTAAAGTTAAATATGCGCTTCCTTATAAAAATGTGTATGCTATATTCTAATTCCTTGATCTTTCACATCACTTTGTTTTTTTTCATCAGGTCTCTGTGCCCAGGTTTGCTGTTGGAATAGTAATAGGAAGAAATGGAGAAATGATCAAGAAGATTCAGAATGATGCTGGTGTTAGGATTCAATTTAAACCAGGTTTGTGGGAAGACAGAGGTGTCTTACGAACAGTGTTCCAATTAGGGGCCGCTAAGGTTTATCATCTAGTTTGTCTGCATTGTCAGCTCCTTCTCTCTTTACAGAGAGCTCAACACCTCTTCCTAGTACCAATTTTTATAGGTTGTATCATCTCCTTGGTCCCTCATGCACTTTACAGAAGGTTCTTCCAGACTGCTTAAAAATTAGGAAATGAGATTTCATTCCAAAGCATTAGACATTATGGTATCAGTGTCTTGGTTTTGTAGCTTATTGACGCAGGAAATAGTTTATGGAATAAGTTTATTTTTCCTACTTTAAAGAACTGCTTTGGGACATGAACCTTTGGAGATCAGAAGCTGATGAATTCAAGTTAATTCTTTGGGTCCTTGGCTGTCTGCTGTCTTGTCAAAGCTGTCTTTGTCCTTTAAAAACCTTAACAGTCACTTTCAGGGCTTATCATGTTGCATGTGAAAGTGTTGCAGATGAAGACCAGGTTTTTTGGTAAATGGGAAAGGCTGAAGGTGGATGAGGTAGATAAGTCTAACATGCTTGCTCACCTACCTGAAAACGCTGCTGGCTATGACAGCACTGGAGAAGGAAGCTTTGCTTGATGGGTGGGTGTTTATCCTTTTTAATTTAGTCTTTGCCATCTTTGGCTTCACAGATGATGGGATTAGTCCTGAAAGAATCGCACAGGTCATGGGCCTTCCTGATCGGTGTCAGCACGCAGCTCACATCATCAATGATCTTATTCTTACAGCACAGGTGGGTATTGTTGAGTTCCTTGAAGATGCCTCTAGCATTATGTGGGGGGGGGCATAGTTAAAGTAGCCACTTAGTGCATATGGTTGCAGGGCTAAAGCCACCATGTAAGATGCAATAGAGGTACTGGAGAAGGAGCTTTGCTCTCTTCTGCTCCATTCTCTTCATCAGCCCTTCTGCTACCCGCTGAGGTACCACCATGTCACTTTATGTAGTATCTTGCCTATCCCTGATAGCACTTAATTATAGGCTGATTCAGGTATGGCAGATCTCTTAGAAATGCACCTGCTTAGTTTTTGGACAGCCCGAATGGTCTCCCGCTGGCTCTGCTTGTTCCCCACATTAGAATATTTCGGATATTTAAAAATGTTTTCCGAACATTGGGGAAAGAATAGAATTGAGACCTTTGGTTACCAAGTAGAAAGTCATGAAAACACCTCCCCATCCTGTGTTCACTGGGGGGGAGGAATACTATTCAGAACGGCACAACATATCGTGCATGTGGGGCTCTTTCCTCATTTTGCTTTCTGTCAGCTCTAGACAGCAGATGCAACTCCTGCATATCCGTCCATTCGCTTCTTGGACTAGATATTAGGATTGTGAAACTCCACTGTTCTTGCCAGAAGGTGATGGAGGAAAAGCTATCTCTCTTTTTTTTTTTTTTGGCTGTTGCTCATACAAGCAGCAAACATGATGTAGGCATATTGGGGAGAGTCCAGAGGAGACTAGTGAGAATATGGGCTTAGAAAACAACCCATGAGGAAAGGTTGAAGGAGTTAGGTTTGTTTAGTTAAATGGAAGAAAGGCAGCGGGGAACACATTGCAGCCTTCCTGTATATACAAAGTGATTATAAGAGAGGTGGTAGTAAAGTGTTCTTCATGCCCACCAGGAAGAGGATGAGGAGAAATGTGCATGGAAAATTTAGGCTAAATATTGGTATGGTCAAAATTTTTCCCCAAATAGGGAAGCAAAATTGACTGGAAACTCCTCCTCTGGAAGTTTGAAGAAACGGGTTTAAACTAGTGGTTCTCAACCTCGTTAGACTCAACCCTCCACCCCGTTCCCCCTTGCCCCCTTGAAAAATGCCAGCTCTTAGCTTTCACTCATTTGACTGCAGAAAAATAATAGGGCAATTTTTCTGTTGCAGAAAACTCAGGAAGACCCCAACAGGTCAGACTGTTTTTGACACTATGGATTCCTCTTTGAAAACTTCTGGGTTTATTTTATGAATCACATACAAGTGTTTGCACACCTAATGATGCTAGTATTATGTAGCACCCCATAGCACCCTTGGATTTAGTGGCACCCCAGAGTGCCACAGCATCCTGGTTGAAAATCACTTGGTTGGATAAATCTTAGATAGTCAAGGCATTGCTTACCTTGTTTCACTGCAGGCAGGTGGATTAGATGAGGATTCTTCCAGCCCCCAGCTTCTGATTTGAATGTCTTTTTCACGTAGTGGCCAAACATTTTATCTAGCCACTTAATGGTTGGGCCCTCCTTCATGCTCCTCTGGCAGCAGAGGAGCATCACTTTGGAGACAGCTGGATTTTTTTATTTTGTCCCTTTTTAATTGTCTTCTGTACATAGACGTTTTTGGAGGGTTGAGAGAGAGTGAGGAAGTGTTTCTGCTGAGGAATTCCAGAACCTGTTGAGATGATGGGCATTTGAAAGGGTTAACTTGGTTTGAGAGAAGCCAGATTTTAGTGCCAAACAGTGTGCATTCATGCCAAGATCCTGCTTGCCTAAGGGAAGCCAGGCAGCTGGCCCCACCCATATTGGAGCCCAGCTAATAAGACTCTGAGCTTCTGTCTGTTGCAGGAAGCTATTTATATTTTATAAAAGCATGCATTTTACACCTGCTGGAATAAAGCTGCAGAGTTAGGTAGTGGCGACCTATACTGATTGTATTTCTTCGAAATCACTTTGGAAGCAAAGCCCCCAGCATTACCTAAGTTGGTGGTATTGCTTATTGCAGTTTAACACTGCTTTGCCTTGTTATATAAAATGGTATTCTGGCCATGAAAAATCACTGGCGATGTTCTTTCTCTCAAGGAACGTGATGGCTTTCAAAATCTGGCTGTAGTCCGGGGAAGAGGTCGTGGTCGTGGAGACTGGAGTGTTGGAACCCCTGGTGGGATGCAGGAAATAACCTACACAGTGCCAGCTGATAAATGTGGCCTTGTAATAGGCAAAGGTAGGTACTGGTGCAATTAAAACTGGAGGGTTAATTTCTCTCAACCTGTCCTGATTGCTAGAGCCTTAAACTTGTTGTGTGACTGCAGGACTTTGCTATTTCCGGTATTTGAATCCGTGGCTTGGCTCATTAGCCAAGGTCACCTAGTGTCCATAATAACTTATAATGAAAAACGCTTCGTATGGTACGTTTTTATTTCTAATGCCTTATTCCAGGGCTGCACAGCTCAAACTCCGTGGGCCACTTCAAAGGCATGTTCACCAATGTATGGCTGCTGCCAGTGGGAATGTGAGCCTTGGCACACTTGCAAGTAGGGAAATTGGATCACATATGCATGTGCAGGTTAAAGAATTGCTGCTCAACAAAGCTGCTGCTTGTGGTAATGAAGAGTTTTTTGACTCACTCTTGCTTTTCAAATTTTTGTTTTGATGCTTGTGGGACAGCAATTACAGAATTATGGCAGGCTACTGGCATTGCTCTGATGGCCTGAATATGGTCTGTGGTGGTGGTTCTCAGCCAGTCTCGCTACCCCCTGGGGTGCTTTAAGATCTTTTCAGGGATTCTGCAAGGTGCCACCCAAGGATTTCACTGTAAGGTGTGCAGACATGATGCACAAGATAAACTCAGCCATTCCCAATAAGAATCCCTTGTGTTAAAAAAAAAATCTGACCTGTTGTGGTCTTTCTGAGTTTTTGCAATAGGAAAATTGCTGTGTTACTTTTTTCCATGGTCAAAAAAATGATTGAAAACTTAGGAGTTGGCAGTTTCTGAGGGATGCCTTCAACCTGAAAGGGTTGAGAGTCTCTGGTCTATACACTACAGACCGTTAAGGATTTATATCTGTGGCCAGTTTCAGACTTGGATATTGCTCTAAGTCTGTTCAGAAATGTGTTTGAAATCTCCTTCAGCGCACATAAAGGATGTATTTTCCCATAGTTTGGCAAAAGTGAAAGATATTTTTTGCTCAATCTGTTGAGAAGTAATTGGGGCAGAGATCAAATGTAGCAAATGTTGTGCCCCCCCCCGGAGTTGGTAGGTCGTAAGTTCTGATGCTGTCTCATAAGTACAATGGGAATCCCCCACCCGTATCAAACAGAGGAGTGATTGGTTAATAGCTATCCAATACTTTGAGCACTTGAGATTGTGTAACATTTGCTTACCATCGGTGCTCTGAGGACCCTAGATTCTTATTCTGTATATTGTGTACATTAAGTCAGATGAACATGTGGTTGTAGCTTTGTCTAGCAGGAGTCTAGATCAGGCAAGGGGATGGCACAGATTTCGCAGGTTAGCGTGTGAAAAATGTCAGCTTTGACATCTCATCACTCGCTTGCTGCTTTTGCGTTGATCTTTCACCACCCTTGTGTCAGTGCTCAGGAAAAGAGGATGTTACCTTAAAGGTTAATATTCTTTTTCCATGGTTGACCTAATCGGGAGCCTCTGTTTTTAAAACACTTAACCCCAAGGACGAGGGGCTTAGCCATGTGGTGCGCTGGAGTCTTGGAGCTAGGCTTGTGGACGAGTCCAGTTGCTATAGCCCCAGGAGCTGCCTGTACTAACAAACTGAGCACTGAAGAGCAGACTCTGCATTGTTTTTAGAGAAAAATGTCCTTAAGAAGGAGATTGTATTACAGCATCAGAGTAAGAGAATAAGTCACACGATGTACTTCAAGTAGCATTGGGCAGGTGTTGTATAGTGGTACCCAAAAACTTGTCTGTGCCCCTCCCAACTATACAGTTGGTTCAAGAAAAGAGATCTCCCACACACACAAATTGCTTCATGACATGACTGAAGCAAGTTGTTGAAATGAGGTTCATACTGTAGCCTCTGTGAAGGAATATTTGGGGAAATGCAGGTGCCATATGACTGTGAAAGCAGGAATTTTTCTTTCTTTTTTTTCATTGGAAATCTTTAAGCCAGTGTATAATAGAAGCAGATATACAGATGTATCCATATAGTAGCACCAGCTGGGATCACTAGAACAATCCCTGTACACTGTTTATTTTACAGCTGTATGATTAACAGGCTTCTCATTCCTAGCATGACGGGGGCGGGGGGTGACTCTTCAGTGATGGCCAGAGCGAAAAGTAAGACTTGCTCACGTTGGACTCAACAATAAGGGGGACAAATCAAAAGAAACTAAAGAATTCTAAAATAATAATAGTACTAACAGTCTGTTTCGGGGTTTGAACCTCTTACGTTGAGGACTGTGGTGGTGGCTGTGGAATTATGACTACCTTAAGTACTTAAATGGCCTATACCTCCAATATTTGAGCACCTATTTCTCCTGAAGTGCCCAGCGAGAGAGAGCAGTGCTGCTATCCCTGTTGTACAGCCGGGGAACTGAAGCACGGAGCATCTAAGGGACTCAAACCCTTGTCTCCCAGGTCCCAGCCTAGTGCCTTGCCAGCTGGACTGTCCATCCTGTACAGGAGCCTCACCTGATGAATGCATGAGTGTGTCATGTCAGGAAGAGTAGATGTAGGTAATTGCTGCTGTGTTCTTTGTTCCTTGTCATTGCTTCCAAGGGGGTGAGAGGAGGGAGGGAAGAAGCTAGGTCTGTTTGGCGTAGACATCAGATCTGTAGTGCATATGGTGCCTGACTTCAGTGCCCTTTCCCTGTGGGCATCAGCAGTCAGCCTCCCAAGAAGGGTGAATGTTTTCTGGGGCGATAGCAAACTGCTACGACTGCCTGGAAGTTGTTTGTATTTTTTTCCCCTTGATGGGATGGGGGTAGGTGCAGCTTTTCTTCTCTGAAAGACTCGGCAAAGGGTGGAGGGGGAGAGCCATACAAATGTCAAGCGCTTTCTCTGTGTGCTGGTGCTTGGAAACAAACTGCGGCCTCGCTGGGCCCCCGCTGGATTTCCATGATAAATACAGCAATATTGACAGATAACGTGGCCGGCCCGGCTCTTGTCAGCTCTGCCTTTTAACAGGTTTGATTAATTGCTTTACAATTTCACGTCCAGCTGGGGGGCCACTCTTGGATCATTTCTGCCCCCCATCAGGTGGAAGAATGGAGCAGGCTGCTGAATACACTCTAGATAGCCACCATGTGCCGAGTGGGTGACCTCGTTACGAAGGAAGGTGAACTCCTTCCGGCACCGTGCAGCAGCGTGTTGGCTGTTTCATCTGATTTGCATGTCCCAAAGAGGATCTCTTGGGTAGGAGGGAGTAACTGCTGGTGTGTATGGGAGAGCGGCGGGAAGGGAGGAGGGCGGGTAGCCAAGGTCTGGTCGTACTTAAAGGAATGAGCGGGCGGCCTTTTGTGAACTAGTGTAGTGATCAGCTCAACTTGACTCTGTGCTGAGTGGTACAAGAAAGAAAGGGTAGGAAAGAGACCCACAACTACTACTCTACTCTAAACCCACCTGCTCCTGTTAACTTGTGTTCCTCAGTCTGCGATGCAAATTGTGGCAATGATTTGAGATAAAACACATTCTAGGCAGTTGTGGTTGAGCAGGGAAACTTATGTAAGACTCCATTCAAAGGAAGGATTTACAGTGCAAGGCTGAGAGATTACTGGTGGCTTTGCTTCTCTGCTCACATTAGTGCCCATCACCAATAGGTGGGTTTTGTTGTTTTGATTCCCCCCTTTTTTGACTAGTCAGAATTTGAGACTGAAACTTTCCTGAACTTCATGATAACCTTTTGCGTGGTAGAGCCCCGAATCCCTTGGACTGAGCTTGGTAAACTGGGACTTAATTTTTTTTTTCAGTTTGCTTTACCCATGTCTCGACGAAGTATTTAAATAAGACAAAACTGCTTGTTTAGAACTGATCTCGCAATGTTCTCAGTTTCCTTGAGGTTGCACAGTTAAAATCAGTCCTGTCTGCAAAAGGATGCGACTTAAGTTTGCCTTGAATCTTCTAAAATGCATGTAGAAAGAGTTAAATGCCTGGGGGCAATTTTTCCTCCCCCAAAAAGGGGGTCTAGAATGTGTGAAAGGTCATGAGTCTGTCGCAGCAAAGTGAAGCAATGCACTTGATGTGCACTGTTTGAAGTGTGTGCCATTATGATAAGGTTCTGGGCTGGTTTCAGGAAAACTGGCAAAATCATGGAAGCTGTTTTCATGTATACAGGAATCATTTTTTACTCTTAACTGATGCTTAGCTTCCTTTCCTTCCCAATTTGTGTATTTTAGCTCATGGCTTTATCCACGCTTGTGAGTTAGAGCTGTGACACTTGCCTCGAGACCTCCTCATTCCCCCCCCTCCCGAATCCTCTCTCCAGCTGAGTGGAGCTGATGTGTATGTTCTGTGAAACTCCTAAAGGAGAATTGAACCATTGTAACATGGGCTTGAAGCCTTTGTTAGGCAAATTTCATTAAGAGACTGAGACCCTCACAGGTCTTCCACAAAATCAAAACCAAATTTTCATTGGCCCCTTTCCAATCTGTTTTACAGCAGTGGTGCTTAACCTCTCTGGACCTGTGGGCTGGATGAGTGGCACTGGCCTGGATCCTGCACACAGGGTGATCTGGCATGTGGGACCATGTCATCTGGACTGCAGGGAGGACTTCCCTGGGGTCTGGAAATGTGACAGCAGTGGCAGCATTACTTGTCGTAGCTCCGGGAACAATGCTGCCACTGCTCCCTCGCCACCAGAATTGTGTATCCAGGGGGAGCGCTGCGGCTGTACAGCATTTGTGTGTGCTTCCTTATCAGATACAGCTAGCTTGCTCTTCTGAAACATTCACCACAGGCTCACAGCATCAAACTGGGAAGAAGCGGGATGGACATTGAAACCTGGCATGGTTTCTGTAGTGTGGCTCGCCAGTCATATTGCAGGGGGAGCGTGGTTGAGCCATGCGACTTAAGGAGAGTGCCCATTGAACAGTCCTTGACCCTAAGACAACTTGGGCGTTTGTCTTGAATGCCAGAGGTGCGTTTCTTACAGTAAACCTGTGGCAGCAGTAAGCACGAAGCATGACACATTGGAAGAATGAGCCCCAAACATTCCCTACCCCCCTGAGGAATATATAATTTCAGTAGCAGTAATGTCTGCCATTTCCAAGGCTTGAAGTTGGTGGCAATTTAATAGGCAGATTCCTTGTTATTGGTCAGTTCTTCACAAAACGCTTGCTGATGCTCCATGCTGCATTTGGTCAACGGCTCAGCTGTGCCTGCACCACAGGATGGTGTACGCCCTTCTAAAGAGAGCTCCGGTGGTCCTGGTGAAGTTCAAAGAAGTCTTGTGAAGCAGTAAAGGCTTACAGTGCAGATTTACAGTAAAGGAGTGCGAGTCCAAGAGTTGTAATGAGGCTCACTACAATATTCCCTTCCATCCTTAGGTCAGGGAAAAGCTGTCTCTGTGGTTCTACAGCTACACTATTAGTCACCTCTCTTTGTCCTTTAAATAATAAAATGCTGCAAGTTTTACCTGACACCTTGACTTCCTTTCTGCAGGGGGGGAGAACATCAAGAGCATAAACCAGCAGTCAGGAGCCCATGTGGAGCTTCAGAGAAACCCACCTCCCAACACTGACCCTGGGGTACGAATATTCACTATCAGAGGAGTCCCTCAACAGATCGAACTTGCTCGGCATCTCATAGATGAGAAAGTTGGTGTAAGTTTCATGTGACATTTCTTCTTTGCTGGGTTTGTCTTTACTTCTTTTTGGAAGTAGTATTTTCACCAGTAAAGATTCCAGTAGATCTGGGTTTGAACCTGTATATTTTGTACTGGGCTCGTGTCAGCCCAGCTTCGCCACCACTTCCCTGTAAGTGGCCAACCTGCAACTTAAATGTAGCTTTCCAGTAGTTCTGGTTTAATGTGGACTTTGTAGTCCTGGAACGTTTCCCCTAGAAGCTAGACATTTGAGACCTGCTTCAGCAAGCCAAATCTATTCTTAGCGGTGTCTCATGATGGGGTGTTTCTTTTACTTGAGATTTTAAATTTGTGGGTGTTGCAGGTTAACAGCAGGCAGTGGATGAGCCAAGTCAGAGATGAGACCTGGGTAAAAGGAGATGGGGAAAATAGTGAACCCAAGTGAATGACTTGAATAGGAGGAAGCTCATTACCCAAGCATTATTGATTTGAGGGTAGACTTTTCAAAAGTGCCAAAGTCTTGTTTGCATTTAGTGCTACCTAGGCTTCTAAGTGCTTTGAAGTCAGTTTTGAAAATGGGACTTTGGGCTCCAGAGTTAAGAGCTACTTCTGACCCTTTTAGCCTTTGAAAATAGGTGCTTGAACTCCTGGCACTGGGGATAGTGCCTCGTGCTCCATGGTTGTTCTTCTGATTGGTAACATGAGTTCTGAGCACGGCTGGCTTTAGGAAGGAGGGGATCGGCACTAAATGTTTGTGGATTCTGTGACAGGGTAACAGCATGGGTGGACCTGGAGGCTTTGGTCAAAGTCCTTTCAGCCAAGCACCTGCTACACCTCATCAAAAGTAAGTTTCCTTTTGAATTTTTTTGAGAAATGTGAGCCCCTGGCCCAGTGACATGGGAAGCATGAGTGTGGGCAGCCGTAGAATGGGGGTTAGGCTGGCATCGAGTCAGAAGAAGTGTGTTGTAGAAGAATCAGAATCCAAGGGTGAGCATGAGCTGAAGCTTGAAAGCCAAGTGGTGGAAGGTCCTCAACTGGAGTTGCCAGTTTCTGGCAAAAATATATTCCACTTCCATAAACATCCATTCCCAGTTATCCTCAACAGAGAGGTTGCTGGCCTCAAGCCTAGGTGCTTGGTGGTGCCCTTGTTTCTAATTTTACTGCTAGGACCTTACACAAGGCCTTCATTATTCCTTCTGCTGTGGATTGGTTGAGAGTTTCTGCAATTCTTGCATTACTCTGTTGTCTCAGCAGTCACTGACAACTCAGTTTTCGTGCTGTTGCTGGTTTTATGCATACAGTTTCTTAAGACAAAAACACCCAACCGGCTGTTGTGTGCTTCAATGTGTGGCATTGTCATCTGCAGTGGTCCTCAGGCATTCATGGCGCAGGGTTGGGGCAGCACTTACCACACGTGGCAGCAGCCTGGACAGCAAGTCCCAAGTAAGTACTTGGCGTTCTTATCTCCGCAAGGTTAGTGTCCACCTCTGTCATCCTCACCCCGTGTGCCTGCAGTAGCCAAGTGGCCCTATCAAACTGCCTTGTGTGGAAGACAGCAGAAGTTACATGGCTTAAGGACATGCTTGCCCATACTGAGGCCAAGGGTCAGTGCTCTTGATATGTGCTTTTTCATCTGAAGGCACGCTGGGAACTGGCTTTAACCCATTCTTTGCTGTTAGCTGCTTGTTTTAAGGCTTCCTTGCAGCCTGTGTTCTGTGTAATAGCTTGGCCTCCCTCCCTGCTCCCATCTAACAAGACCTCCCAGCTCTCTGGGCTGTTCCGCCATCTCTCTTCCCCAGATGAACACTGGCCAACACCACTCAGCCCAAAGCAAGACACTCTGGTACTTTTTGCTGCTTGCCTGCCCTCCTATTATGAACTGTCCTCGTTGCCTGTTTCCCAAACGGGCAAAGTTTGGGAGGAAAGGGAGCAAGGGGTGGGTTGGGGAGGTGGAAGAGAAGAGGTAGAATCTGTCTCATTTGCCAGGCCAGACCTGCAGAGTAGAAGAGGATCCCCTAGTTAAACCACTGAAAGGTTATAAAAACTGACTGGCACCCAAAGTATTAAGCACCAGGAGTTCTGTCTCTTCCCTAAGGGTTAAACAGGAAATCAAGGTCACAGAATGGAAACTAAATCTCACAAACTTCTCCAGGTTCCTCTTTGGCTCTGAGCTTGGACACATATGAGTGTGTGTTTCCTCACTGCATTGTAGGAAAGCAGATCTGCAACAACTCCTCATGCTTCCCAGACTGCCCATGCTCTTGAGTCAGACGGTTCTGACTGTCACTTTCTATTGTTCAGACCCTTGCTAAAATCCTTCTATTAAGGAGAATGAAGTGAATCAGAATGGGGAATGCTACAGGGAGTTAGCGGATGGTAATTGCCCAGATGAAAGAACAAATCTGCCTTAATTTGGCTGGTTCCAGAAGTGTCATCCTGCTGTTGGTCACTCTGATATGTATAACAAGAGTTAAACCAGAACACCCACACACCAGAGACTTCAGGTCCCCAGGAATCCAAAAGTCAGTGTTTCTATCGTGATAGAGTCTTGCTATGCCAAAGACACAGTTTCCCTTGAAGTTTCTGAAGACCTTCTTGTAGGTGTCTGGAAGAAGTAATCCTGCCACTTGAAGCTGTACCTCTGTCTTCAAGCAAAAAATGATTTGGAAGAAACTTGACAAAATGCTTTTCTTCTCTGTTGGGGTGGTAGGGGACAGAGTTGTACATATTTCTTGCATTAAGAAAACTTTTTTTTAATTGGATCCTTGAATAACTTACGCTTTTTGAAACTTCAGGTTTTTTGGAAGAAGCGGGTTTTTAAACGTTAAGTATGTCTTGGAAATAACAGTCTGAAAGCTGTACACTGCTTGGGAACATGCAGTTTCCCACCAATCTTTCTAGTGTGTCACTTCAGATATATACCCTACCTGGAGTACTGCACAGTGATATAAATCAGTGACCCATTTCTCTTTGTGAGAGGGAGGAACTGTTGCACCAAGCTTTTTACAGGTGCTTCCAAGACAACGTCTGCCCCCAAAGAACTTGGTCTAAGAAACATAGCTTTTTCCACTGTACTATAAACGTTTGTAGTAGATAATAGTGTGAGTAGCATTAAAGTAGTAAAACACCCTGAGCATTCAAATGGGCTTATTCACAAGGTAGCATAATAGCATACTTCTAAATTGCTTGTGTTTTCACATTGTCTTTGTAATACCAGGAAAATGCTACTTGCCATTTTTTTCGGTATGTTTCCACTCCAGGAGGGCAGGCTGTCCTGGGGTTTAGAGTGTTCAACTGAAGTTTTTGACTGAAAGGTCAAATATTGTATCCAGAATATGCTTTTTTGCTGCTCAGAGAAAGCAGTTGGTACAGAATATAGCTCTATAAACCTGTTGCAACTAAAATAAAAATGCAGCTGGGAAGTGTAGAATTAGTGGCTTGACTCGCACATCCAGGGATGAGGAGGCTGCTGTGCTTAGCTTTGTGGAGAGAGGTGTTTTGTGTATGCGCTATTACACTTGATCAGACTTGCCCTGCTGTTTTTCTTGAGGTGCATATACAAATCTTGGAAAAACCAGAACCCTCCCTCTACTTGACCCTCTTTGCAAGAACCAAAGGTAGACATTCCCAGACGAGGAGAAGCATACCCACCAATCCTCTTTCCAAGAGCAGTTACTTAGCAGGCTTGAGAGAGGGAGTGAACATTTCCATGTACATATCTCACCCTTCATCCAGCAAAAGTTTGCAAAGCTGATCTGTCATCTTGGTGTCCTAAAGGTCAAGAAGATTTGGGCCACGAGTGGATGGTATAAGCAAAGGGACTTTTGGTGAATATGCTGTCAACAGCTGTTGATGTTTTAAATCTGGGGCCTGTGTCCAGGTAATCACAGTGGCAACCCCCAACCTGACAAATGGAAAAAGCATTCTCCCCTCTGCTGTGCATCCTGAGACCCCAGGAGCATGCACCCATGCCACTACCCCCCCCTCCCCATGCCCTGGACATGCTCCTCCCCAGCTGGGATCAGTGCCTCCCCGCCCCAGCCTTGTGCTGGCTCAGGTGTCTTGAGTCCTGGTGTTAAACCTGATGGGAATGTTGGCTGTTCGGTTCCTTATCCACTTAGAATCCTCCCTGTTCCTGTTTGTAGCCAGGCCCACTCTGAAGGCAGTCTTGGTAAAGAGAGAGGACAGACAAGATAATGCTGTGCTTTAAGCAGACTTCACTGCTTTCTTCTCCTGCTGCAGATCACAATGGTACCCAGTCAGGCCAGGTGGAGCTCACCAAGGCATGGGAGGATTATTATAAGAAACTAGGTAAATACCCATCTCCTACAACTTCTTGTTTTCACACTTCAAGTTTTATTTCAAACCACATTCTGACCATTTCCTCCCCAGCCTGTTCTACGGCAAGTGCTGCTGCCTGGTTTGCACAATCTCATTAGCATTGTCAAGGCGTCGGATGAATCGCTCTTCAGAGCAAACCTCTGATGAACAAATTCTCAAATGTCCCCTTTTCACCAGCTCCCCCCACCCTCCCCTTGTGGGAGGAGGAGCAGACCCCCCAACCCTACACATGTATTTAGATTTTAATTACTTCCCCCATCTTAAACAAATGAACTGGCCGAGTAAAACATTTTGCCGTGAAATGCATTTAGCGGCGTGTCCTTTCAGCCTGCTGTGGACTGTAATTCTCCTAGAAGAAAAGGCATTGAAGGAGGTCCTTTGTTGGCATTAGCAGGTGGACAGTCGAGGCAACCCTGACCTCTGCAAAGAAAGGTCCTGACTTGTAGCTTTGGTCAAGTCTTTTAACCCGCTTTTTATGCCCCTGGACAGGACACTGCTGCCCTGTTCCCTCCACCCACTTCACGCTTTCAGCCTATTGTGCTCACCCTGCCCCCAACCCCTGCCACTTCAAAGCTCTCTTCAGCCTGCGTTGCAATGCAGGGAAGCACCCAGGGTTGTCCATGGAGAGAGGGGGCAGCTAGATGGCCAGAAAAAACACTCTCCTATTATTTTTGCCTGTGTCCCATTCCCATTCACCAGTCCAGTGCATGCAGTGGCTTTTGTGTAGCGTTTGTGTTTTCGTTATGCCTGACTTTTTCTCCTGTATTTCTGACTAACTTGCTTCCTCTCCTGCCTGTTAGTCAGCCCCCTGCACGCTTCTGCAGGTGCTTTGCTTTAGCCATAAGGGTCTGCTAGGGAGAGTACCAACTTCAGGGCCTTTTGCACAGATGGCTGGACTCTCTTCTCATGGAAATTTAGATGTGCTGAGCCTAAATTGAATTGTTATAGTGGCCAGGGTGTCAGCCGGTGCCCCGGTTTGCAGCATTTTCAGGGACACTGTGGTGAGAAGTGGTTGATGGACCAGCTTGTTTTGCAGCAGTTCAGAGCATCTGCACAGCAGCACGGTGTTTTGAAAGACCCGCCCGTGCAGGCATCCCAGCCCACGCCATACATATGTGCAATCCTTCCTTGTACTTCAGGGTGCCTGAAACAGCTTGATCCCAACAACAGCTGGTTATCCCTCCAAATGTCTCTTGGGTAACTTCTGAATGCAAGGCGCTTGGTGTGGGGTGGTGTTGTGGACTGGCTGCACTGATCGTGGTATGGAGCTTAGGGCTCTCCTTAACCCACTTGGGCAAATTTGGGGTGAGCTGTTCTTGATCAGTTTAATGGTTGCATCCCAAGTACTGCTACTAGCTGGCACACTCAACATGGGGAAGGTGCCTGGGATAACCCAGCATGGAAGCACGGACTCCAGACAAGGTGTTTGATCGCTGTCTGTTTATGCCTTCCCTTGGCAAACAGGGCCAAGAAGTCTAGTCCCTCTGATTCAACTGCGGTGAACATGCAAACAGCATACGCTTATCTCACGCTGGTTCTTTGGTACCTCTCTTAATTTAAGTGTGATTTGACATGAGCCAGGCTGCCTGTCAGGGCTGTGCTAACTTTTTCTGCCGTCGCCCCCCCCCACTTTTGAATGTGGATTTGCACTGGTAAGGAGAAGCCAGCGGTCTCATTCCTTGGGGCAGGCCCCCCACTGCAGTCCTCCTCCTCCATTTCTCCTGTGGTACCAGTAGCAAACAATCTCCGGACTCCCAGTTCTCTGGCTGGTTGTGCATCCCCAACAGCTCTCTAGCAAAGGCATTCCAGGTTCAACTGGCCACTGCAGGTGGGGGACTAGTGTGTTCCTCCCTGAGAGGGTACCAGTGGCGACAAACTGGGTGCCCTTATTTAATGCAGTCTCATCTAAGCTAAGATTTGTAGCAAGGTGAAAGGCATACGCAGAGCAATCAGGGAAATGGGCACTCGAAGTGGAGTCAGGGGAGATGTATGGCTAGCTAGAGACTGTCTGTTCCTTATTGACATGCCTGTTGTTGTCATCTTTGCACAGGCCAACAGAGCCAGCAGCAGAACAGCCAGACTGATTACAGCAAGGCATGGGAGGAGTATTACAAAAAACAGAGTGAGTGAAACAGGGTTACTGGAGATGAGTGAACTCTGTGTATAACAAGAGTCGATTTTAATCCAATAACATATGGTCTCCACCCCCGTGCAGTATTAGTTCCCATTCTCCTACATGTTGCCGTTTTGTCCCTGGCTGTTGGTGACAGTGCATGTAGTTCTCCCGCTTGAAGTTTCCTTCTGAACCGTGACCTCTCAAGACCAGGCATTACCAGTCAGCTGCAGTCCACAGTGGGCCGTTCCCTTTCTCGTCCCCCTCGGAGTTGGACTGCAGATGGAAAATGCGTTCACACGTGTATACCTGTGCCTCGGCGTGTCAGGATCGGACTTGCGCAGAAGGCCTGAGCCTGGGCGGGGCTCACGTCCTGAAGGGCAGGACAGCTCTGGACCCAGAGGAATGCCAGCCGTACTTTGGGAGCTGTGCGGGGTGCTCCACAATTAAATGTTCAATCAAGGGATTTTCAAAGCAGAGTCTTCCTGCCCAGTGATGACGATATGTTACCTTTCCCAAGTGCCGTGCTGATTAATAACCTGCCAGTCTGCCTGAGACGCGTCCCGTTCTGTCCAAATGTAGCTGCTGCTCTGTTTCCCAATGCTTGCAACTGTTTGGTTTTGGGGCTGTTTTTGTATTTAAGCTTTACAGGATCAGGTTTTTAAAGAGCTGCTTGCTCCCTTGTTCTGGTGCTCAACTATCTGTTTTCTTCCTTCTCATCATCTAGGTCACGCCGCCTCTGCTGCTTCTCAGGCAAGTTCCCAGCCGGACTACACAATGGCCTGGGCAGAGTATTACAGACAGCAGGCTGCCTACTACGGGCAGACACTAGGGCAAGCTCAGGCCCACAGCCAGGTCCGTATTTATATTCTTCCGAATTCCTCTGCTGCTCTTTCTGTCCCAAGGGGTCAGTTTCATTCTGTGTTGGTCCAGTGTGGCCAAGATCCATCCGGGGCCGTGCAAAGTGAGGGTGACCTTTGTGTCCGAGATCACAAATTTATCCACATTTTGTGGTTTTAACTGCAATCCAGTGTGTTTCTCCATGGAAGAATCCTTTCCAAACCAGGCTGACTGGGTTCTCCGTCTTCAGTTTGTTGGGGTGGGCTTTACGCTGGCCAGCTTTCAACAAGGCACATACCCTGGATAGCCATGTGCAGACTTGGACTTCTGTCCACATGTTTTGTGCCCAGCTTAAACACGTCTACAAAGGTGTGCGCGTGCTTCAGAAAAGCTGATCCAAAATTTAACCAACCAAGGGGGAGAAATCATGAAAAAAGTAACTCCAGTTGTATTATATACATGATGAATCCCATACCTACCTCATCTGCCTCAGGCTAAAACAGGATTTCTTCTGGATCCCACCACAAGTGCCATGCTGATAAGAGGCTTATGCTATGCTAGATTTTCTAAGGAAGATGTCTGTGAGGTTTTGGCAAAAAATCTAAATAAATTGTGATAGGGATTTTTTTTAATGGCTTATTTATTGGGTAGGTAATGGGATACGGATGTTCAGTGCTGAGTCACCATTCCTAACAGCCTAGCAAAGTACAAAAGTTATTATGAAGTTGATTGGAGGAAAAAAAAAGCTTGCACAAATATATATTTTTTCTGCTTGTGTTTTTTTTTTCTTTGCTAACATTGCAAAGAACTGAAGGCAAATGAGTACAAAATTTTTACAGTCCAGATCTGAATTAATGGCATACACCCAGGCGTGTGGGAAAGCTTACTAGCGACAGATAATGCTTGTGCTAGATGGCTTTGATCTGTCTGGCTGTCCCCTGCTTTTTCATCAGTGCTACAGCTCCAGCTTCTAGAGCGAGAAAACTGTTAGCGAAGCTGGGCATTTCCAGAGGGCCGGGGAATATATATTGTAACGCAACAGCTGCTCTGGAGGAGCGTCCTCTCCAATGCGCTGAGCGGTCTGGGCCTTTGGAGAGAGAGAGAAGGTCTTACGTGGGGCGGGGACTTCTGGGAGGAAAATGTGGGGAGGAAAACTCACGTCTCCGAGCATTTGATTGTTGAGGTGTCCTTGCGAGGTGCCCATCCTAATTTGGAGGAGCACGAAGTGATGAGCTGTGTGGTGGGTGGCCACTTCTAGAGATCAGTGCAACTTTGCTGCCATTGAGTAATTCCCTCCTCTCGTCTCTCTCTTTCTCTCCCTGCAGGAGCAGTAGAACAATGTCCTCGTGGCAATTTCTTTTTTCTTGGAATCATTGTGGAAGAAAACCTTTTTGTAACAGAGGTTTCTAGATTTGCAACATTTTGATGAAGACTTTTCTGTTTGTTTGTGAAACACTAGTTGTAGGATAATCTATACTGAACTTTTCTAAGAATCAGGAACAATTAGTAATGTACTAAACTTATGGACATGCTGGTAATTTTGTTTCCAAATTTGTAAAGAAAAAAAAAAAAAACCTCCGGGATTCTTTTTGGAGAGAAGCCAGAGAATTACAGGCACCAAAACGCACCCCAGAGCTGTGACATTTCAACATGTGGTTTTTTGTGTGTTTTTTTTTTTCCTTTGAATATTCAATCTTTTCTGTTGTAACAGAAAGAGTGGCTTGGAAGTCTTAGGTGTTATGTAACAAATCCTAAAAAATGAAAATTTTTAAAAAACAGTATTTAAATATTCTTAAATATGTAAATTCATTAAATGTTTTACTTCTAATTTCTTGTATCTTGGCTGTCTTTATGATTTTATTGCATTTTTAAAAACAACTGAGCTATGGTATGTATTGTAATTAATTATGTGAATTCTGTATTGAGACAGTTACTGTTTTGCTGTCAAGCAAGTAATGGGTGGGGAGGGAGTTTTGTAGGGTTTGTATAATTTCTAGAGTTCTAAAGGGGTAATATAAAAAAAAGTGTTAATTTTTTTAGCAATACATTTTTTCGTGTCTCCATTGCTGGTTGCATTTATGTATCTAAGACCTCCAAGCTTGTTTAAAAAAGAAAAAACAAAAAAACTTCCTCTATGCTCTGAGAAATATAAATACTGTTATTTTTAATATTAAAATGAATCTGCTATTAGTACCTTTAACAAACACTGTGGAACATTAAACCATATAAAAAAAAAAAAGGTAGTAACTATTTTTTAATTCCAAGGTGTTTTTTGCTTTTTCATTTCTTTTAAATATTTTCTTATCTAATATTTGTCAAATTACCTAGAGAAATAAATGAATCTAGTATTAACCACAGTATGCGCTAAATAATTTTGATTTAATAAAAGGGATAATATGATTTCCAATGTTTACTGTAGTGTTTCTTGTACAGATAACAGTGTATTTTTAAAGGAAAAAAAACGGAATTGAAGCTATTTTTTTCTTGCATTTTTAATTGACCTGCGGGACATTCCGTTTTGAAATGTACTGAAGTTACTGTTCTTGGGTTCTTTCCTTATTTTTTTTCCTTATAATGCTTGAAATGTCTAACTATAAAGAAACAATTGGATAATGTTGAGCATGATGTTAAAGAAAAAGCAAAAACAAAAGTGTTCTTTTTATTTGACTGACAGTTGCATTTTACACTCTATATAATAAAATTTCCACAAGGTGTCTTGTGGGTGAAGTATTTTCAGTCTGTTTGACTCACTTTTCTCACTCTCCTCGCCCTGGAAGTGGAGCGCATTGAGCCGTGGTTCGGCAGCTGCTCGCAGCCCCTCAGCTGCATACCTGGTGCTCGTCCTGTCGACTTCAAGCTTGAAATGATTTCGTGTTAATGGTTTTGGATAACTCTGTTGCATCAATTTGAGAGCCTTAAATTCCACTTAAACGCCATTAATGTCACATCGAAGTGTCTTTTGAAACTGCGTGGCTTTAAGGGCTTCAACAATAGGATGCTGCGATTGTAAATGCCCAGGGCCGGCGAGAGTTACTTAATCAAGGGAAGTTTTCTATCAACGGGGACATGAAGGCTGTATCTGCAGCTGCGTAAATGTTTTCATTGCTTGTAAATTGGCCAGCAGAGCTTGCCTTTAAAACCCCCGAAACCTGCCATTCTCATCCCCAAACTTATCCTCTGTTCTGCCTTGCGCGTGCACTCCTGGCAGTGGTTCCTCAAAGCCGGTGCTCGGAGCAGCCCGGTCGGGGGTGCGCACTCGCGTACAGCCGGGACTGAAAGGAATCCAGAGTCTGGCACTAGCCCCTGAACTGCTTTCCCTACCTCTTCAGGAGCCTCCGGGACTTTAGCAGGACCCAGCCTGAATTGGGATGTGCACTAACGCACCCCTTTGCCCTTTACCTATGGCTCTTGTGTGCCTGGGACCTTAAGACACTTCCTTCACCACGTCTAGCCCCCTCAAACACCCAGGCAATCTATCTGTAGCAGAGTTGGGGGGGGGGGGGGGGGTGAGAAAATGATCCCATCTGCAAAGCAGGGAGTGAGGTGCACTGAGAGCCGGAAGGGAAGGGGATATGGCATCTTTAAATACACCTCCAGAGAATCAAGAGAGATATTGAAAGATGGAATAGTAAAAGCCACTTGGAAAGAGGAGGGCGGGGGGGGGAAAAATTGCTGGAGGAGGGCATAAACGCTGATGATGGGGATGGGAATTGGGGAGAGGGCATTACCGAGAAGACTTCCTTCTAATTCATCTTCCAAGCTCTGTGCCAAAACAGCATTTGGCATGGTTCACAGGGAGCAATTGTGTGATAATGAACCCTAAGGTGTCCCTTAATTGAAGACTGAGTATTGCACATTGTGCCAAGAGTCATAAATGGCACAGGATTGCGGGAGGATGCATTTTCTTAAATGTATCTGTAAGTACAGATTAGCGAGTCTCCCCAGTGAAATACCCATACTATAAATTATGGAAATCTCTCGTTCTGATGCAACCTTTTATGGAGGGGGTGGGGCAGCGCAAGAAATAGTTTGCAAGCCTTTGAATTTCGGCCTGTCATTAAGATGGCGCCTACAAAGCTGGATTTTCATCAGCAGTCTGGTGTCCTGGAAGGCTAAAGTGCTCAAAATGTTACCAAGTTCAGCAGTTGTTTTGCAATTGTTTTCCATTACGGCTGCAAGGGAGTTGTTGAGCAGGCGCAGTTGAACTTTTGGGGGTTGGATATTCTCATTTCTTCCTCTTAGAAGCATCTCTATGGGCTCAGGCCGCAGGTTTGGACCTGGTTGTTCTGTGGGTCCTGGGCCCCCCGACATCAGAGGCTGGAGTCTGGCGGGTGGATGTACACTCCCGCAGGTTGCCCAGGCAGCAGAAGGACCCACGGATAACGCTGCTTGGAGCTTTCTGCTGCTGTGTTGCTCCAGAGTCTCCAAGCCCTGGATCGGTGGGTTCCTCTGCTCCCCTCTCCATAGCGCTCCGACAGCCCCTGTGCATTGCTCATCCCTTTGCACCATTGCAGATAACATCTCATAGGCCCTAGGCTCACGAGGTGCCTTGACATGCAACTCATCTCTGTCAACCTGAATCTGCCAACTCTGAAATGTAGCGCAGAGATGTACATTGTCCCAATGATCTCAATGGACGTCGGGTGTTGACTTTGAACCGTAAGGATTTTAACATCTGTATGAGTTGTGCTCTCTGCTACTGGGTTTATCCCCAGACCCCAAACTTCCTACTAGGTGTCAGTGTCTCCTCTTTCCCTAACTATTTCTCCCATGCAGACAGACCTCGAGTATAACAGGAGACTAGCATGGAGCTGAGCCCTGCAAGTTGTGCCAGGAGCTGCTAATAGTATGAGAAGGCTGGGGAAACTGAGGCACCGTGGAGAAGGTAGGCACCATTGGAGGCGAAGGCAGCGTTGAAAGGAAGGGTCCCGTGCAAAAAATGCATTGGTACACAGGAGCCCAGCTTGGAAATGTCTGCTCTGGTGGCTCTAGGTTAGGCAAAGCATCAGAGGTGACGCAGAGAACAGAAGGCACCTTTCTTTCGGTGTCTGGCATTTTTTTGTGCCATTTCAGAGCATTTTCGATACAGTTTGTCCCCCCCATGATAGTCGCCCCTTCCCTCTCGGACAGAAAGTTCCCTCGTTTACATCCAGGGTAACGTGTTTTCGTGTCAGGATGCTGCTTCAGAGCCTGGACCTTTCAAGACATGCCAGAAATGTCAGGGGAAAGTCAAGGTGAGCCACCTTTGGAGGTGGTGTCATGGTTCAGAAAATTCAGGGAGCAAACTTCAGATTTAACCCAAATATTTCCTCTGCCTTTTTCTGCTGGGTGCTTACAGCCAGCCTCTACATGCTCTTGCGTTAGATCTGTTGCTACAGCCGCGGACAGAGGGATGTGGAGTCATATCATGTGTCTCATTCTCTTGCTGAATTCATTCCCATTGTAGCACAGCTGTCGGGATGGCGGAGGAGTTCATCCACACTCCACCAGTCATTGTTAAGCTGTATGGATTGAGCTGGACACGACCTGCCCTTTTCCCCTGTTGGGTACAGATGCATTCCTAAATGGAGCTTCGTTAGTGCTGTTCTGCAAATGCTCGCTAGAAAATAACTCCAAGACGCGTTGAGTGTAGCTCTGCTAAAACGTCTTGTTAGGTTACTGCTCACCTTCTCCTGCTGTGCTCTATATTGAGTGTATCTTGGTATGCAAAGGCTATTTTCAGAGTATTAAGGTGTACATTAAGACGGTCTAAAATTCTTTAATTTTGCATGATTTGAAAATGAAATACATTACTACCATTGCAAGTTAAACTGAAATGATTATGGAAAAAGACAAGCAGACTTGAGCTCCCCCCCCCCCCCCCAAGTAGTAAATATTTAATTGCATTAGAGTAACTGTATATTTACAGTAAACCGTATTGGTGAAACGCAGGGAGTAGGGATGTAGTTATTGAAAGGTTTTGTTTTATTTAAATCTAAACCCTTTTATATGACAGCCCGGCAGTTCACTAAGTTTTACCACGCTGCTGCTTGTTCATTGCTGAAATGTTGGTAATCTTTTCTGTGACAATGATTTACAACATACACTTAACAGGAACAGTAGAGAGAAGTAGTTAAGTGCCCACCTAAGGAGTCCATGGTCTTGAAACTTGTGCTGTCTGTAAGGGTGCTACAGTACTGGGTGTTTAAACACCCACTTTCCTGACCATCGAGCCTTAACGCTGTATTATCATCAAAGTTGGGGGGTTTGGCCTGGAAGGTTTTAATGCTGGAAGAGCCTGGCCTGCAGCGGCTCTGCCAGCCTGAGAGCAGCGAGATGTCTGGGCACGAGCACAAGCCTGTCCTGTCGCAAGGTCTGACTTTTCTATTCTCTTTGAACACAAAACCTGTCCCAGAGAAGTGGCTTCAACTTTTTGCAAACATTTTCTTCCAGGTGACAAGCCAGCGCTGGAAGATGTCCGCTTCCAGAGGGGCCCGCCAGGAAGATCTGTGTTTAAAATCGCTTGTGGGTGAGTCCTGAGTGCCCATGTACCACTCTCTTTCCATTGGTGAAAAAAGCTGCAACTGTGTAGCTCCTGGGGGTGTCATGAGGGTTAGAGAAGAAGAGTCCAGTAGTTTGGATGCTAGCCTGGGACTCCCTGTCAAACCCCTCCTGTGTGACTTTGGCCAAGCCACTGAACGTCTGTTGGGCCTCAGTTCTCTCTCTGTGAAATGGGCATAGCAGCACAGTCCTGCCTCCCAGTCGAGTGGTGAGGAGAGATCCATTCACAACTGGGAAGAGCTCTGCCGGCCTGAGCTGAACGTGGGGTCCCGATCCCGCAGCAGCGGGGGCCTCTCTGGACCCTGAAGTAATGCGGGGGTGAGGGCACACGGCTGCTGCTCCTCCGGCTCTGCACGTGGGCTGTGTCGACAGCAGAGCAGGCGAGTGGACGGGCTGGGTGCGCGTGGTCCCGAACCTTTCTGGGCCTTCCTCCCTTCTGTCGCAGCCTCCCCAGACCTGTCCCCAACCCTCCTCTTCCTCCCTGAATGTGGGGCTGGGGCCGGCGGGTGCCGGTGTCTGCAAACGTGCCAGTTCAGAGGCTTCCCCTTAGGCCAGCTCCAGCTCTGGGGGGAAACCCAACCCGGCCTCCAGCCCCTGATGGGACCTGTGCGGAAGGGCCGACCCGGGGGAGCAGCTGCGTGGCAAAGCATCCCAGGTCCCCGGGCAGAGGGCAAGGGTGTCCCAGAGGGTGCCGGGTACCACGGGCACTTGTCTGGCTCCTTATTGCCCTCCCCCCCCCCCCCCCCCCCCGGAGATTATCTCCCCAGCCCTGGCCTTATCACTTAAGGAAATCCGATTTCAGGGGTGTTAAAGGGAAGCCTCTGATCTGGGGCTTGTCTGCCTCACTGGCCCTTTAATCCTGGCCTGGCTGGGCTGCAGGTGCCTTTGCCCCGGGGGATTAGCCAGTCCCTTCCCATTGTCCCCCCTGTCACTCACATGTCCGCCCTGCCCCCAGATTCACACCGAGCTGCAGGAATCCTTGTATGGGCTATTCACCAGGGAATATTAAACTTCTCGGCAGTGGAGTCATTACAAGGGGCTGGCAGAGGCCGGCGCTCTATTTGTTTTCTAGAGAAAGGGGGTAACAATGGAGAGGGCAGGGGGGCTCCTAACGGCCCCTTCAGCTCGGCATCATTAGGAGGTCACCTGTCAGCAGATAACAGGCTCCGGGCTCCCGCCTGCCCCTCCTGCCGGCTCGGTTTCAAACCAGTTGGGCAGGGAGGGGCAGGCCGCACAAGGAGACCCCCAGGAACCTGCTCCACCGGGCAGGGATGTCAGAGAGGCTTGCCCTCCTGTGGGTCTGGGGGGCTGTCCCATGGGTGACCCCCCAAGCAGGGGGCCACATGGAAACCATGACCCCCACGGGAGGGAAAGCTGCAAGGGGCCTTGCTCAGCTTGTGTCCAACACTGGGATTTTTCTGCACCATCCCTGTCCTGCTCCCTGCCCCGCGGTCCCATCCCTGTCCCAAGCCTTGAAGCCTTCCCTGGAAACAGGCTGCCGGGCTAACACCCACGGCAGGGCGGTGCGCTTCATCGCTGACTGCACCGCGGGGTGATGCCTCATCTGTGTAGGTGGAGACCAGGGATGTTTCCTGCACACCGAGGGCTGCGAAGCTCAGCTGTTGCTCTTTATCCATTAATGATCTGGGGGCCGAAACCGCTGGCCAACATCTGGAAGGGCTGCGTGGGCCATCGGTGCCGTATGACAGTGGCCTGGTTTTGTTGTCTTGGCACCAGGCTAGGGAGAGTCAGTCCTGCTATAAGGTCAGCTGGGAGACCCGCTGGGGCCCGTTTTCCTCCTGCTGCAGGGCGATACGTGCCGGGGAGAAGGGTGTGCAGGGGGCGTCAATGCCTATCACGAGTTGGCCGGATGATGCTGTGCACCCGAGGCAGCCTGTTCCTCTTCTGAAGACTTCGGTGCTCATAAAGTCTGCACGGTAGCTGTGCCTTTCGCACGGGGCTGAGTCAGAGGGTTAGATCTGGCTGCTCCGTGTGCTGGTGTGAGCCCAGCGTCACTCCAGAGTGGAGACGCACGCCGGGGTGAGAAGGTGCAGGCCAGTCCCCGTCCCCAGCCGGCCTGTCTTCACTTCCCGGCCTCCGTTCTGCGGGGTGAGCCGAGCTCTCCTCCGTGCTCCCCAGGAGCTCTGGTGGCCACGTGGATTAGAGCCAAGCCGAGCCATTGATCTCCTTGCTCTTGTCATTTTTTCTCCTCTGCCGCTATCCCCCTCCCGCAGCACAAACCAGCAAAATACTTTCATCAGGAGCAGGCTCTCTCAAGCCGTATCTCAATGAGCCAAGCCCTGTCTGGGGTGGACAGGGCTTTTCTCCTCTTCCTGGTAGCGTCTGACAACAGGTCCGGCCCAGGACCCACCCTGCGCGCGTTCATAGTCCTTGGAGCGTGGTCTCCGAACGCCCCTGGACAGCTACTGCAGCAGCGAACAGGCCTGGAAGGGAAGGTGGGGTACTTCCCTGAGGCTAAGACCATGCACGCCCCCTTTTAAGTCATCCACTGACTTCAGTGTTACCCTTGGGGGCTGTTGGCAGTGTGCTGCGCTGTCTGGCTAGCTCTCCTGCAGCTTTTGGGGACTTCTCTTTCCCTGGTTTTTACTCTCAGGGCCTGATTAATCCAACACAGCCCCTCACGTTCACCCCTACCTGTGTCTCAAGTCATGACTCTTCCCCCTCCCCATACAGGTTGAAGTGCCAAGGAGGCACCAATGGGGGAGAGACCGCAGGAAGCCTGTCTGGGATCTGAGCCCGGGCATCTCCAGAGGTGCCTCCTTGGATTCAGAGCGGGGGTCTCCAGGGTGAGTGTCTCTGCAGCATCTGGGATATTTAACGGCGGGGTGGTCTGCCGTGTACAGACAGACACACGGGCGCATGCACCGGTTCACCCTCTGGCTGGCTGCATCCGTCTAGAGCTCTGCTGGATGTGGAGAGCGAGCTGGCGCAGGGCATCGGCAGTGAAAGCATGCGACTTTGCATCGGGCACGAGGAATGCCAGGCTGCGGAGGCACCTTGCGCACCAGGAGCTGGGGAAGGGAGAGAGACACGAGGCAGGCCTTTCCTCCTGGGCCTTGAGGACACCTGTCCGTAACAACTGAAGCTGCACCATCGCCCAGCCTCCGCGCTGCTGGGAAATGGCTGGTGAGGAGGCTTGCGGCCCATGGGCCAGGGAAGACCCACCTCTGCTTCCTGCTTGCCCAGGCCAGACTGCAGGCACGCTTTGTGTGTAGTGTCTGTCCTCCCTGGGAGCGCTCAAGGGCTGCAGGCTGCACACGAATGTCCAAATTCCCCGTGGCTGCCTGCACCCCGGATCTGCCGCACCACAGCTCGATCTATGATGGCTGCGGGCAGCGGCAGCCCTTTGGAGACCAGCACAGGTGGAGAGCAGGGAAATAAAGTGGGTTTTACACCCAAACCCCTGCAGTCCAGCCTGGGGCTCTCCCTACCTCCCTGGTGCATCTTCCAGGGGCCATCCCAGAGGCTGTCAAGTTGTGCAAACGGCGCTAAGCGTTTCAGTGCTCTAACCCCGACCGAGTCGTTCCCTGCTCCTAGTCTAGTGGTCAGCAACCCCCAGCACACGTGCCGAGCATGGCACACAAGGCCATTTTGCTCGGCACGCCACTGCCAGCCCGGGCTCTAAGCAGCTGCTGCCAGCGCCGGAGCCCAGGCTGCTCCCAGTGGGCGGCTGGGAGCCAAACAGCCGGCCCACGGAGCCCGGTCCAGCACCTTTCAAGGTAGACATTGTGGGTTTTTCGGCACTCCACCCAAAAAACGTTGCCTACCCCTGTTGTAGCCCCTTCTTTCTTTTGACCTCACAAAGCATGGGACGTGGTGCCCCATGTTTCTGTGCAGTGATCCCTGCTGTAATGTGCCCCCAGGGCTTTTTTAGGAAGTAGATGTTTCATCTCGGCTCCACCAGCTCCTGTTGAGCGGGGACAGTGCTGGCTGTGGGGCTCGGAGGCAGGCTCCTGCAGTCCTTCCACGTGGCCTTACTGCCGGCACAGAAGTTCCCTTTCCCATTCAGTGCAATCGCATTTTGTCTCGAAAGGGCCAGGCTTTGCGGGAGGACGGCCGTCAGATGGGCAGGAAATGCGCCCTGGCTCGTTCTCCATTTGCATTTGTGCACCGTGACCCTTTGCCAAAACATTCCTGGAAATGCTACTTTCAGGAGAGCGCGAGTGCTCCGGCAGCTCTCTTCAGCTCCGCGGACCCCCACCGAGTGAAATGGAGGCAAATCACATCTGACGCTTCCGTCTAAAATGGCATAATCAGCCTGTTTGGATTTGGAGGTGGCAGCGTGTGTTTATGCGGGAGCTGTCGCCGAGAGGGTCAGGACTTCACAAACAAAACAGCCGTTCTCGCTATCCGAGGCGCCGCACTGTGCGATTCTCGGTACTTCGCGGCCCCCGTCTGTCGTCCCTCCGAGCTCCCGAGCTGGGAACATGAGCACAAAAGCGAAACGTGCAGTTGGATTTGTTCTCAGAGCCATTTTGATTTGCATTTGTGGCACCGCGCCGTGCGCAGGGGTCCTCAGCCCTGCTCTCTCTGGAGGTAGCGAATGGCCCACTGGAGGGCAGGGCTATCGCATGGGGGAGCTGTGCCAGCACGGGGCAGAAGGGTGGTACGAGGCACCGTTGCCTCTCTGCAGGTTGCCAACACTTTGAGAGCTTGTTGTGTCAACGGGGTAGCGCTGACTTGGGCAGCCCCAATGGAGGATGCGCTGTGTGAGAGCAGACCCTGCCCGGCAAGGGGGGGAGCCCAGGTGAGCTGACCTGCCTGGGGTCATGGCGGCAGAGCTGGGCCTTGCAGTTGGCGCCGTGGGATCCCCAGCTTGGTTGGTCCCTGGCACTGCCACGAGGGAGCCCACGGGGTGCGTGCACAGGTGTGTGCCGCGGGGTGCGCTGGGCTATCGGAGAGCTGGCTCTTGCCGGCTGGCGGACGTGGGTGATTTGGACTAAGCGTGCACCAGCGCTGAGTGTCCGCTGCTTCCGCCTGGGCTGGGTGAGGCTGGCCTGGGTTCGGCAGTCAGGGCGGAGAAGCTGCTGTTCGCGCAGGGCAGGGTGAAGCCCTGGGCCCACCAATTTCAGCAGGGCAGGGAGGTCCCCAGCTCTGTTGCAATGCTTACCCCTTGGACAGCTGACGTGAGCTGCCCCGGACTCCATCTCAGGGCAGACACGATCCTCCTTCAAGCGCTCAGGTGAGCCGTGGTCTCGGGACACGCTGGTCCAGCCACCAGCTCAGATGGCTCCAGGGGGCCCAAACTGGTTAGCTCCTGGCAAGGCAGAGGGGAGGGGGCCTTGCCCATCTCTGCTGCTGCTCTTCATTGACCTTAACTCTGCCCCCGTCTCCTCTCAGGAGTCTCCATGCTCTCCAGAGCCATCGATTTCTGCTCTTTGGCTCTAAGTTGCCCTCCAGGGACAGGGTCCCTCTTGGCTACGGGAGGTGATGGGGAGCTGATGCCACCTGCAAAGGCAGGGATTAGGCACCTGTCACTCTCCCCTCTGTGCACGGGGCAGCGGGGCCAGCTCAGCTGGGGCTGCCCCTTGCAATGACCTGTCTACGGTTTGCCGGTGCCCGGTTGCGGGGGAGGCTGACGGGGGGTAGAAGCCACTGCCAGCACCAGCAGGGACAGGCTGAGGGATCCTCTGTGCCCTGACATGGGTCAGGGGCTCCTTGCCCCCCGGGTCAGGGGGTGAGAGATGCAAAGTAGCCTGTCCCCTGCGCCCGGGTCACTTGGCCACAAGCAGGGCGGCTGCCTCCCATCCCGGGCCAACAGGGCCACGGGAGCAGAGAGGCAGCAGGGGGCTTAGTGCGGCCGAGGGAAGGGAGTAGAGCTGTGGGGGTCTTTTCTCTTCCCTCCCCTTACCCCAGCATCTGGGCAGGGGCAGCGCCCTCCTTCCCCATCCACCACCCTGAGCTCCTGCAGGGCTGGGAAGGGGCACAACCATCGTCCCTCCACAGCCCAGCCCTGGTCCCCAGGCAGCCCCAAGCCGGGTGGGGGGGCCTGCAGCCTCTCTCCATCCCTCCTGCCCTGGGCTGTGGCTGCAGCAGCAGCTTGGGGGTGTCCCGGGGGCCTGATTGTGCCCAGCTTCGGGGGGGGAAGTTGTTCACCCAGTGCTGGGGGCGAGCCCCTGCTGCAGGCTCTGCGGGGGTGGCGGGGCAGGCCATCCCATTCAGTCCCTGTGCCCCAGCCCCACGCTATTGTGCGCAGCCCAGGTACCATTTGGGCACATTCCCATAAGCAGCCCCCGCCGCCGGCTGCCCCCGGAGCTTCTGTTTGCTTTGCAGCCCCCCTCGCCCCTATTCAGGCCTTTGGGGCCAGGCCCCTGGAGGGAGCTCGAGTGGGTAAAACCTGGGGAAAAGGCTCTTTTCCTCTCTCCCTTTATGCCTCCTGCCTTGTGCCCAAAAGGGTCCCTTGTTCCGCGCGTGCCAGTCACCTGCCTCGGCCCCTAGAGCCTCTTTCTCCTCTTTCAGCCCCTGCTTTTCTTTCTCCCTTTTCTCTTTTGACTTTTGCAGGAGCCCCGCGCTGCAAACGAGCTTCGGATTGGAGACGGATGGAGGGCGCTTTGTCTCTCAAGGGTTGGAGGAAGCTAATTAAATTGGGTCCCAACAACTAAACCCCTATCTCCCCATTAAAATCAGCCCTGCCTTTCAGCCCAAACACTCAGCATTCACTGCTTCTCCCCCCCCCCACCTTCTCTCCCTCTCCCTTTCCGTGCTTTGCAAAAAACGCACTCCTCATTGAGTTAAATCTATTGAAAACATTCGCAGGATTCCCTTTGTTCCGGGGGGCTCCGAGTCCTTTTTCCATCAGAAAAGCCCCCAAAACAGCAGCTTGCCTCTTTGTGAGCCGGTGAGCGGATGCGAAAGGCAAGTGCAGCGAGTTGCTTCATCAATTACACACTGGGAACTTGGTGGGGCAGGAGGGAGGACGCGGCTCGGGCCTGGTTGGGCTCCTATGGGGGGGGGGGGTTACCACCCCTCTTCGCAGTGAGAACAGCAACATTTTGGCTTTTTTTTTCCTTCTTCAGATGGGATCGGAGAGGGAGGAGGAAAAGGAGCCAGCCCAGCACCTGAAATCTGATCTGAGTGATCTCTCCTCCCAGCTAGGTTGGCCTTGCTGTTTATTTTTCATTTTATACGTAGCGCTGTTTGCACGTTCACGCACCGAGTGAAAGGCGAAGGAGCCGGGGCTGGGGGTATAAGCTGGTGGAGAAGGCAGGCGGCTCTATCAGGTGAGATGGCTCCATCAAGCCAGCACACGCAGCTGCGCTCCCTCTGCCAAAGAAAGCGGATGGGGAAGGACGGTGCGTGATTAGCTGCAGCGCAAAGGCTTGTTTGAAGCCCCCCACAATGCACACGGACACGCACACTCCCCTCATTATGAGTTCTAGTAAATCCCAAATCTTTTTTAATTATCCCCCTCCTTCTCCCCTGATCAATAACTGCGCTGGACTTTTCACAGTTGAACTAACATCTTTTTAATGACTTTGGAGGGGGTTTTACTGAGCCGATCTGCCCTAGAGCCTGGATTTCTCCAAACAGATGTTGAAGGGAGCAGGAGGGTGGGGTGCGGTGGGCTGTGGGGGGAGCGAATCTTCTTTCCCTGCCAGGGACTTTCTTCTAAAGTTCAAAAGAGAAAGGAGCCTTCAATCACTGGTAAAAATGTATTTCTCCCCATTGAACAATGGGCTTCTTTCTGTTCCAGAGCTCAGGCAAGAGCCAGGCAGGGATCGATTTTCTGGTGTTAGTAAAAGCAATGAGAAATCATCCCAATTTTTATGGCTCTAAAAACCAATCCGACCCCGAAAGGGTTTCTTTCCTTCTCCAATTACTCTCTCAACATTTTTTTTTTTTATCTGACTGCCCCACCAAAAAAAAAAAAAAAAAAGGCCAAAACAAATCCCAAATCTTGGCAGAGTATTTTAATGTTCGCGCACTTAAAAGAAAGCAAAAGCAAAAAAAAAAAAACAGGTTTCCAGCTCTGAAGGGGCTTTACAAGTTCCTTGCGGTTTATTCTGCAAGGATCAGAGGAGCGAAGTGGAGAGCAGGGGAGGCTGCCGAGTATTTTGCTTGTAAAAGTCAGAAATCTGAGGGACGTCTCCACGGTGTCAGTGTTAAACAAACGAATATTGACTTTAACCTGTTTGAGGAAAGGGACAATGGAATGAAAAAGTTAATCCTATATCATTTGGATTGGTTTATTTTTTTTCCTTTTTAAGGGGGGGGGGGCTGGATAAGGGAAAGCTTCCCTCTCCCTCATTCATAAATTGGTAATTGTAGGCAATGCACCACTAACGAGATATTCGAGAGCTATTGAGGAGTGAAAGGGAAAAGGCCAGGCTTTGTCTGCAGACAAAAATCAGCGCTCCCCAAGCTGAGCTTCCCAGCGTTATGTTTCAAAATGTGTCCATCAGCTGCAGCCCCAAAAGAGTTAAATTTTAAAGCAAATCAAATTCCCATTGGCCACTGTATATTATCTCAGCAGTCTTCATTTGATACCTCTTTAATACAGAAAGGAGCTTTTCATGCCCCTTTTTTCTCTTTTCTCCCCTCCACTCTTTAAGAGCAATAAATGTTCAACTGCAATAACTATAAATCAATCTCAGCTCTGTTCAAATCCTATTCATGCAAAGGGCTGAAAGAGGGGCGAAATGGCCCCCCTCCCCCCCAGCCCCCAAAAAGCAGCTGTTGGCCACTAATCTCCTTTCTTGCACTGTCATTCACCCTCATTTTTCCTCCATCGCCCCATCCCTGCAATCTTTTCTTGTTTTGCTTTTCTTTTCTTTCTTTGCTGCATTTGATTTCATGTCTCCTCTCATCAGACCCCAACCTTGTCCAGATCCTGACCATCCCCTTGTAGGCTGTGAAAGAAAAGAAGAGTGCATGGATGTCAAATTGGTCTCAAAAAGACCATGAAAGATTGATTTGCTCCACTTTTCTTCTGCCTGACATTATTTCGGAGGGGTCTGAATGGGAAACCAGAAAGTCTGAGGCTGGAATAAAGATGTTCTCTCTGTAAGGGGGAGAGAAAAAAAAAGTGCCTATTTGCTCCTGCCCCGTCAACCCTGCAAAACAGAGCAAAAGAAAAGGGAAATCTGCCTATTCAGCCTGGGACCAATATGTACACCTCCAACAATGTCCCGATATACTAGGGGCCTCTCTATTAACACCCATGAATATTTAAGTGCTCACTAAACGCTAAGAAGGAACTTTGGGAATATACACATGAAAATACAAGCAGCATTGTGTAGGGCTCAGAACAATAAGCCAGTAATAATGGCCCTTCTCTATTAACAGCCATGAATATTAAACTTGTTTCCTTAAATGTTGAAAAGGAAGGATAGCTACTATATATATATATATATAAACCCATCGAGAACGTGGCTGGATGTTTGGAAACAACTCAGGTTAATTTTAACCACTCACAAAAGGTAGAATTAGTTTGGTTTGGAGGTTTGGGGGTTTTTTTCCTTTTCCCCTTGCCTGCAGTGGGGAAGAGCTTCCAGCTCTGAAGACAGCCCCGGCCTTGCAGGTAGCCTGTAAACTTGTATTTGTGCCCGTTTGATCAGAGTCATTAACGCCGGGTTGTTTTTTTTCCCCAGGCAGCGTCAGCCGTGAGGGACGAGCTGCTCCTGGTACCTCGCAGACTGATTCAGCAGCGCCGGGCCAGTTGGGAACAATAACCTGAATGGCCGTGTGTCTTCAGGTTTTAAGAGGCATATTTGGTCATTGAAGAACGGGGGTTCAGTGTCTGGTGAAAAGAAAAACAATGAAAGGGCCTCGCTTGTTTTCAGCGGTGAAAGCAATAAATGCGTCTTGCAAACCTTACACCTGATGCGCGTGCTATGCAGAGCGAGGCACAAATATTCCTGTGCTAGGTGGGTTAATAGCTCCTCTATCCGGAGCCCCGAAGTCCTGGAGTCAATTCTTTTTATTTACTTCTTTTTGTTAACAGTCTCCTTTTTATTTAATCCCCTGTGCTGTTAGGACGGCCGCACCTGAAAAGCGCCGCTGAAATGTAGGTGTAGGTCCAAAGTGCCTGTGGGCCTGTGGAAATAGTCCTGATTTTCCTGGCTTGAGCAGGCAATGCTTTTGGGTCCGTACATTTTGCTGACAAGCAGTTCTCCCCCTTGCCCCCCCGCTGCAAAACAGTTACAAGCTTCGTGGGTGTGCTCTGGCGTACAGCGATCGCAGGGTTCGGATTCGGGCAGAGGGGAAGGCTTTCGTGCCCCGAGGGCAAAGGCAGAGAGGAGGCTGGTGAGGAGGACGCCTGGGGTTGGGCCTGATCCAAAGCCCTCTGGAGTGGGTGGGAGTCCCCTGGCTTGGAGTTGGGCCCTTGAGCAACAGGTCCGCCTAGAGGGGCCGCCGCTAGCCTCACCGAGGGCCTGGGGGTAGCAGGCAGTGAATGGCCCTCCGGCGCTGCCGTCCCTTGAAGGCCCCAGGGCAGGGCAGGAGCAGGCTGGTCACCGTCACTTGAAGGCCCCAGCTGGGCCCAGGCGGGCGGCGCGGCACGTGCTGGCTTTGCTGCCCGCAGACCCAGTCCTGACCGACTCCCTCGCCAGGGCTGGGGCCTCCTGCCACCCCTGCGCCGCGGGCCTGCGGCCACCTTCCCCCCGCTCGGGCCCTTGGGCTCCCTCAGGCCGCGCGCCCTGCGCCTGGCCCTCCCCACCGCGGGATCGGCTGGACCCCGGCCTGGGGCTGGGCAGGGCTGCCGAGTGGGGTCGGGGCCACTGTCTGGATTTCAAGCCTCCCCGCGCCCTTGTGAGGTGTCTCAGCATGGGGTAAAAATGATGCTAACAGGGGGCGCGCGCTGACCTCCCCCGGGCCTGCCTCCCGCGCGCCGGCTCTGTGCCCCTAGTCCCGCGTCGGCGCCGGCACCGGGCCCTGGCCCTCACCCGAGCCCAGGGCTCTCCCGCCCAGGCGGGGGCGGGCTTGGAGGGCCACAAGGCCCCTCCGGCCCCGCTGCTGCGCGGCCACCGTCCTCGGTGACTCGCGGGCGGGCGGCGCGGGCGAGGGCAGGGGCAGGCGGGCCGCGAAGCCCCCGGGGCGCCGGCCCCGGCCGCGGCCCCGGCTTCCGTCGGGGCGCCCGGCCCGGCTGTCGTTGCGGGCGGAGCCGGGCCCCGCCGGGGGAGCGGCCCTTTGTGCGGCCCCGGCCCCGGCCCCCCGCGGGCTGCCGCAGGGCCGGGCTGGGAGCGGAGCCGCCTCCCGGCCCCCGGGGGAGGGAAGGCAGGACGGGCGGGCACGGGAGGGAAGGGAAGGGGGGTCTCGGCAGCTCCGGCTCGTCGAGCTCCAACAAGTCTCTCTGCCAACGTCAGGGGGGTCATTAATAACCAATTAGGAGGGTCAGTGGCGCTCATATAAAGCGGGCGGCGGCTCTGCCAGGAGGAATCCGCCCGGTCTGCGCTCGCAGCCGGCTCCAGCCCCGCCCGGGCGCCCGCTCCGCTCCGCTCCGCTCCGCCGCGCCCTCCCGCAGCCCGGCCGGCGGCCCTATGATGGGCTCGGTGCTGCCCGCCGAAGCCCTGGTTCTCAAGACGGGGCTGAAGCCGCCGGGGCTGTCCCTGGCCGAGGTGATCACGTCGGACATCCTGCACAGCTTCCTCTACGGCCGCTGGAGGAACGTGCTGGGCGAGCAGCTCTTCGAGGAGAAGGGCCACGGCAACCCCAAGACCGCCTTCACGGCCGAGGTGCTGGCGCAGAGCTTCTCCGGGGGTGAGTCCCGCGCCCCGGCCGCCGGCCCCCCCAGCGCTGGTCCTCTCCTAATTTGCCGTGAAGCCTAATTCCCTTCCCATTCACATGATGTCAACCAGCTAATCTGCCCATTTTGTAAGAGGAATTCCTGGCCCCTTTGAAACAAGCCCCTTGGCCATTCAGGCGCGATGTATGGCTACAGCCTGCTTAAAGGGCTAATGAATTTAGAATTAGGCAGCGCTTTGGGGCCGCGGGGAATGAATGCGGATCGCTTTAGCGGCGTGACAAATGGCTGGACGGGCTGAAATAGACACCATTTAACCTCTTTCTCCGGCTCTCACCGGCTTCTTTTTCCCAGCTCCCTGCCTTGCCCGGGACCAGGGGGAGATCGCCCGGCGGGTGCCCCCGGGGGGCTCGGGGAGGGGGGCGGAGGGGACACGAACCCGCGGCGCGGCGCGGCGGGCCAGGCCCGGGCCGGCGGGCAGAGCGCCCCGTTCCCGCCGCTGGAGATCCCCGTGTCCCCGCAGAGGTGCAGAAGCTGTCCAGCCTGGTGCTGCCGTCCGAGGTGATCATCGCGCAGAGCTCCATCCCCGGCGAGGGGCTCGGCATCTTCTCCAAGACCTGGATCAAAGCCGGCACCGAGATGGGGCCTTTCACCGGCCGGGTCATCTCGCCCGAGCACGTGGACCTGTGCAAGAATAACAACCTCATGTGGGAGGTAAAGAGCGGGGTGCCTGGGGTCCCCTCCCTCGCTCCTCGTGCCTCGGTTTCCCCTCGCCCGGGCGTGCAGCGCTCCCCTCCAGCAAGCCCCTGCGCTGCCCCTTCCCAGGCGAGTTCCCCGGGATCCCCAGAGGAGCGGGGTCCCCCCCAGCCCAGCCCAGCCCAGCCCCGCTTGGGCAAAGCGTCCTTTGTCTCCCGCACCGGGGAGGCTGGGCGCAGTGGGGGCACCCTGACATTGGCTGGACCGGGCTTCCCATGGCCACAGCTTGGTCCCTGGAACAAAAGCCGAGCGGGGCCTTTCTGTGCTGAGCCTCTGAGCAGGCGTCCGGGGATCGGTAATTGGGCAGGGTGAATGGAGGCTTCCAGCCCGCCGGAGGGGGAGCAGTGACCCGGGGGCTTAAATCAAGCCTGGTTTAACAAAGCGCTGGCAGGGGCTCCCCAATGTCTGATGGACGGGCCTTGGCACTTGGCAGGGCTCAGCCTCCTCTTGCAGCTCTCGGCGGCTCTTCCTAGGGACAGAGCAGGTCGGAGTCGCAGCAAGGGCCCTGCTCCCTCCCCAGCCCCTACCCAGAGCCTCCAGACGCCTCCTCCTCCAGCCCCTGGGGTCTCTCCACTGACTTTGTAAGAAGCCAGCTTAGACCCCAGCCCCTTCTCCTGCCCTGCCAGCATCCCAGACCGGTCGGCACAGGGAGATACGGGCAAGGTTCCCTGGAGGGGTCGGCTCCGCGTGGGGAGGAGGGCAGGGACTGGGCCCCGTTCTCAGGGCGGTCAAGGGAGCCCTGCAGGAGTGCGCGCAGCTGTGGAAGGAAGGTTGCTTCCTTTGCTTGCCGATGCGCTGCCTCCTACTCTCTGCACTCCTGGGTTCTCCAGAGAGCCTCAAGCTGTCCTGGCTGGTGCTGGGTGGAGGAACAATAGGAAAAAACCCTACCCATGCATGCACATGCACACACACACGCTTGCATATTCTCTTAGACCCTTGCAACCTTCCACCCCAAACCAGCCGTCCCTGCGCTGCAGAGCTCCTCCGCTGCAGCAACCTTGCTGAGCCCCTCGCCTCCCTTTCACCCGCTTGCCCGAGGTCTGAGGCCACTGAGTGCTGTGAAACCGTTCCAGTGCGTGACCTCGGGGGCCTGATCCTGATCAGGTGCGACTCCAGAGTGACTGAGCAGCAGTGAGGAGCTTCCTGCGGGGTTGGGAGCAGGGCTGACCAGGCAGTGGCCGTGGCACCTGGCGACTGACCGACCTGCTGGTGGCTGCCTGGCCGCCCGCTTTGCCAGCCTCTGCATCTCAGCTCCCGGCAGGGCCGTGCCTTGTCTTACAGCGTTGTAAGAGGCTGGATCCGGGCGTGTCGGTGACAAGTGCTGGCAGGCCTCAGAGATTCAGGACCAGGGCCTCGGTGGCGTTCCCCTCTGGGGAACTTTTCACTGCAGAGATCCAGGCGACACTAGAGTCCGCCCTGGCCGAGGCAGCGCCAGCCCCAGCGGGGGGGAAGGAGACTCGTGTCCCGGAGAGGGCAGAGCTGGCAGGCTGCCTCCCACACCAGGTGACAGCATCGCAGGGTAGGGCCGGGCGGTGCTGCGTTGAAAGCCCCGCGGCACACGCTCTCTGCTGCTGGGTGGTGGGTTTCCCTGCCCATTGCACTGTCAGCGGGAAGCAGGATCGGTCCGACTGCAGCTGATGCAGCTTCTCCCCCTGTGAAAGGAGCAGCCCCAGGGACTGACCATACGTGGGGCTGCCCTGCCAGTGCCCCCTTCCCACCCGCCATGCGGCTTTCCCCATTCAGTGCCCTGCCATGATCCTCTCCATCGGGGCAGAGGAGCTGCAGAAGCCTACTCCCCTACCAACTTCTCCCCTCCGGGTTCAGGAGATGCAAGCTCCTGCAGGCGGGAAGGAATGGAGCTTTCTGCTAAAAACCTCCCATGTGCTAAGTTTCTTGATGTTTGACATGGGGTGCACACAGCACCTTGACTCCCCCCCTCCCAGTCCTCCATCCCGGGCACATGTTGGGAGGTAGGAAGGACTTGTGCAGAGCATTCAGCTGCGGGTCTCTTTCCGTACCAACCCTCCCTCCCTCCCTAGGTCTTCAATGAAGACGGCACCGTCCGCTACTTCATTGACGCCAGCCAGGAAGACCACCGTAGCTGGATGACCTATATCAAGTGTGCCAGGAACGAGCAAGAGCAGAACTTGGAGGTGGTCCAGATCGGGAACAGCATATTCTACAAGGCCATTGAGGTAGGGGCAGCGGGGAGGCAGCGCGAGAGCGCGGGCAGGAGGAGGGAGCGGAGCATGGGACCAGCATTCTCCGTATCACAGATCCTCCCTTGTTCACCAGGGCTCCGTCTTCGGGGGGCTTAATTCAGGCCTCAATGAAAAGGTTAATGGCTTGCTGAGAGGGGATTTGGCCGGCAGGGAGGGATGTTGGCATCGAAACCCTCTCGAGAGCAGTGGGGGTCGGCGTGGCAGTGCCGGAGAATAGCACACGCGCGCTCCCGAGATGCGGCCTGGCCCCTCGGTGAGCTCGCCATTGTGCGGGCTGGCGGGGGTTGGTGGGGGGAGAAAATGGGGAGCTTTCCTCTTTTCTTGCTATTTCAGTTCATGGCTGAATTGCAGGGTGTGCGTGCGCAGGGAGGAGGATGGGGGAGAAAGAGAGAGGGGAGAAATATGGCTCAGGATTTGTTCCTCTGGTAGAAGTGTGGAGGGGACGGACCCCAGGGGTCTGCTCCCTCTCCTGCTCGGGTCAGCCAAGGCTTTGCCATGGGGGCAGGAGCCCTGTGTCTTTTCTGAGCCTCCGCCTCCGGGGGCCCAAAGGGAAGCAGAATCGGGTAGGTTTAAAATCCAGTAGAAAAGCTGTGGGATGGCAGCACGGGGAGAAGGGACGGATCAAGGATTGAAGTCACGTGCAGGACTCCCGGCCATGGGCCCGATTCTGCTTTCGGGGCTGGGTCCTATTCCAGCTCCTCCAATTGGGCGCCAGAGTGTGACTCTTCCCCAACCTTGTTCAGGTCTCTGGAAGCCCATTCATGCACCAGCTTTGTGTCACACTGTCACCCTGGCATCTAGACTTAGGCACAAAAAGGAGGGAGGAAGAGGAGGAGGATGCACCTGCTTGCTATAGGCACGGTTTTTCCGGGTGGAATCAGATTAATAGTAGACACCTACATCCACTCAGTGTCAGTGCGGGTCACAGGATCCGGCCCTCGTCACAACATGGATCAGGAGTGACTAAGCGCACAGCTGGGGTGAGAGGATGCTCACCCCGTTGGCGCCCCTGGGTAGGCAGGCGGAGGGAGCCAAGCCCCCGTCTCCAGTTGTGGGGCTGGGCCGAAGCGCTCTGCGGGCAGGATGGTGCGTTCAGCTGCGTGTGCGCGGTGCCCAGCAGGCAGGGCCTTGGCCCCGGCGGGGCTTTGAGGCACCTCTGCAGCCACATCCCGAGAGCAGCGGTGCGAGACTCCCAGGACGGCTGGGGCGGGTGCACGTGGGGCGCTGGCTGCATGGATACAGCCAGGCCTGTTTCTGTCCCATCACAAAAAAGCCTCCGTGGGCAAGATCCTCCAGAGCGGAGCAGAGTCGGAGTCGCTGAGCTAGTTGTTTCTAAGATCTCCGACCCTGACCCTGTCGGAGCTGAGAGACCCGGTGTGTAGGTACAACCATCCTCATGAGCCCTGAGCTCCTCATGGAGAGAGCCAAAAGGAAGAGGGTCCCTAGGCCTGACAGGGAAGAGCGTGGGGCGGTGGGGAATACACCCGCCCCCCGTGGGAAAGACTTGGCCTCCAGTCCTGCTGGGCTCAGGCCCCGCTACTCGGTGGCCCACCTACCTGCCTGCCGAGCCGGGATGCAGCTTGGAGCCCAGAGAGCGGCGCGGGGCTGCGATGCTGGGACTCTGCTGCGGGGGGCAAACCAGCAGCGCGTGGGGGTGGGAGTGGCTCTCACAGTCTGACCTCCCGTTAGGATGGGATCGGCTCTGGTGGGACCCCAACGCCGGGGCTAGGATAATTGGCGATCCAGGAAAAGGCAGGAGGTTGGGTTGGCGCAGTCGGAGCCTCCTGGCTGCAAGGCTCTGTGTCGGGGTCGTGTCCAGCTGGGTGGGCTCAACACAGCACCCGAGAGACAGAGCAGGGAATAGACGTGCCCCGAATGCACCGGGAGGGAGGACGGGCCGGCAGTTGCCTGCACGAGCAGTTTGGCCCTGAATCAGCAAAGAACTCGCTGTGCTCGGCTCCGGCATGTGCCGTCCCGCTGAAGCCAGCAGGTCTTGCCTGTGCTCTCAGATCAGCCACGCGCTCGAGTGCTTTGCTGGACAGCAGCCACAGGGCTTAGCACTTCACAGGCCCGGCCCTCCGCGAGCTTCAGACCTACAGTGAGGGCCTGACCCTGCACCCCAGACGCAGGGGACTTTCTGCAGCGTCGAAGGGAACCTTTGCCTGTGCATGAACCGCAGGATTGGGCCTGAGATTTTATCCAGAGAGAAATGAGCAGCCGGGAGGGGCAGGTGGGAAGAGAAAAGCACGGTGCTCCTTGCCGTGGCGGGCGGCTCGTGTGTTTCCAGCCAGGGATCTGAGCGAGACGCTGCCGCCCAGCTACACCTGCGTGCAGCCGGGCGATGTCGGGCTCCCCGCATGGCAGGGCTCTTCGTGAGCAGAAACAGCAGCCGGGACTTCAGCGAGCGCTCGTCTAAGCCTCCCTCCTCGTGCTGGCAGGCTGCGGGACGGGTCGTTTATCAGAAAGGGAGTGGAGTTGCTTTGTATTTTGGTTTCTAGATTATAGGAGGAAAAGGATAATATTCTGTCATGGTTATATCATTCTTAAAGTATAGATCGGTTAGATTCAAAGCTAGCGTGCCCATGGACGGGAATTTCTGGATGGCTGGATCGATCGATCTGAATGTACGCGTGTATGGTGTGATGTACCTAATAGAGTGAGTGTTATATGCCTAATTGAGACGTTCGTTTAGCAAACAGTTCACGCTATTGATGTTTGAATCTGTGGTTCTTGTGTCCCCAGAGTGCCGCTCTTTTTTTTTATTTCCCCAAGATGACCCCCCAAACTGCCCAAGTAACAATAATGTGATGCTGACAAAGGAAACAAATCTCCCTATGAAGCCCAATAGCCAACCGCACTGTTGTATGTGGCAGTTCCTAAGCAATTCTTGGGACATTATACAAGTGCCATGTAAGGCCCCGATCCAGCACAGCACAGGAGCATGAGGTTCGCTCAACTGTGTGCGGTGGGTGTGGGGTTAATAATAAGGTTTTTTTAATCAGAGAGGAAGGGAAATCAAAAGTGGTGCCTCGGAAAGGGGCGAGGTACAATTGCAGCTGCCTAAGCTGTTGCTGGTCCTGCGTTCCTCACCTCCACCTGACTCCCTGCGTCCTCCCGCCACGCCTACGCATATTGCTGCTGGTGTGTGCATGTGGGTGCTGGCTCCTTTTCAGCTGATGGGAATATTTGAAATCACTGGGATTTCTGGGTGAGCAAGGGATGCTGGATCAGATCTTTTGTCCAAATAGACAGGCTGTTTCTGGATACCACGGTGTGCACCTGTGGGAAGAGGCGGAGAAGGGCATTAGACCCCATGGACTATATTCACGTCTTTAGCATCCTTCTTGTGAGCCTGGAAGGGGAGGAGGTCCCTGCTCCACCTTCCTCAGCAACTAGTGCTAATTCTGCCTCCTACCAAAGGTCCGTATAAAAGCAAACTTCTCCTTCAATGCCTGGGAGCAGAAGGGCTTGTGATGCCCTCGCTGCTTCCACCCACCTGGACATCCCAAAAGCAGGTTGTGTGTGTATACCTCCACTCAGGCCCAGCTCTTGTTGCATTAACGAGCACAGATGAGGTGTCGCAAAGCAGGGATGACTCCAAGATTCCCACCCATGTTCTCTGCCCCTTGACATTTCAGAATATGAATCTAGATGTAAAACCAGTCGGGAAGCCCAGGATCAAGAGCCCAAAGTCAGTGCAAGTGACTCTTTGGATATTGGTTGTAAGACCATGGTCCCAAAGAGATTACCTGCATGCAAGGAATTGGGGCTGTCCTTGTGAAGCCAGCAGCAGGATGGAGCCTGTCCTTCCTAAAGCCTGGCTTTCTGATATGCAAAGACGGGTCTAATCGCCGCAACAGTGTCATGCACAGCGATGCTGCAACCAACAATTAGCCGTCATTAACAATCCATCAGTTCCTCTGGCCTCCAGCAGATGTGGGATGCAGTTCAGGGGAAAGGCAGATGCAGTGAAACATCTGATTTATCTCGCACACGCATGTGCATGCACACACACGTACACATGCGGCATCTGTCCGTGTGCCCATCCATGTTCGTATGGGTACCTACCTTTTCCACTCCTTCACAGGCTGATACCCACCCCATCTCTGCTCAGCACAGATGCCCACACCTTCACAGCCCATCTCCTCCACGCGTGCATTTGAATGCACTCTTTCTTGCGCTCTCTCATCCTACACACGCTCCCCCGGTCCTGTGTCCCTCCCTCTCCCTTCACTCACACAGACACACTCTCTGCGATCTCTCTCGTATCCCGCAGTCTGCGCTGGGCTTTGCAGTGTCTCCCTCAGTGCAGGGTCTGAGCATTGCCTGGAGCTAACGCATGCATCTGCCCGGGACTGACAGTGCCCTTTGCCCTTTCCTCCCTCCTCTCCTCCTGGCAGATTCATCAGGGCATGTCTGTAATTCAGTTTCTTTCTTCCTTCCCCCGTTCTCCTCCTCCTTTTCATCCTTCTTGCATAAGGATCTCAGCGAACGCACCCAGAAGTTGTCACCTTTGCTTCTATTCTATTATACAGAAACAATCCAGTTAAATAATTCATCCCCGAAAGCAATCCCTTCTGCACCATTTCCGAACATGGGTTATTGCACTCCCAATTAAGCCCCTGTTCATCAAAGTTGTTAAGCAAGTGTCTAATGTTAGGCCATCAAGTTTTCAGTGTGCTTGTTCACCTGCTTAAAAGTAGCTCCCTTGAAGGGTTTTGCTGTGTTAGCCTGTTGTTTTGTAGCTGCAGAATTATGCTCCAGAGTCAGGGGGTTTACTGGTATTTTTTAATTAAATCTCTCACTCTTGCGGTTTGCAAAGAAGCCGTAAAACCGTGGGCCCAGCGTCACTCAGTCGTGGCTCTCTGAGACTCTGAAATAGTAGCTGGGACAAGTGAGAATGGCCTCGTCCCTCTCAGCAGGGGGTGGATTCTTCAGCTTAAAGACATCAGGCTGAGCACGGGTGCTGAGAGCAGTATTTCATGGGGAATCATTTCAGCAGCGACTAGTTCTCTTAGCCTACGGCTTCAAGCCAGACACCCCAGCTGTCCCCTGACTTCTTCTCCAAGGCAGGAGTTCCTTGGCATCCCCCAGCCCTGAGACACAATGAAAAATGGGAAGCAACGTGAAACTGCTTTAAATATTCACATTAACAATGCAAAAGTGCTTCTAAGGCACCTGGGTGCTGCCAGCGCAGCCCTGCCAGGCCACTGCAGGGACCGGGGGCCTGGCTGGCAGGGTAAGAGCTTGCTCCCTCTCCGAATCCAAATACTGTTGTGTCCTGTCACCAGGGGCGAGTTTGGCTCGAGGGGTCTGGCCCCAGCTGTTCCCAGGGGAACCGTCTTCACCTCTCCCCCATCTGTGTCTCCTTCCCTGCAGATGATTCCTCCGGACCAAGAGCTGCTGGTCTGGTACGGGAACTCGCACAACACCTTCCTGGGGATCCCTGGCGTGCCCGGGTTGGAGGAAGAGCAGAAGAAGAATAAGCACGGTATGTAGGGGCGGATGGAAAGTGCACCTGCACCCCAGCTCCTCCCATGCCCACCGGCCGGTCCTTTGCCAGGCTGTGGGGGGTGGGAGGGGTGCAGCTAGACCCCAGCACCTGGAGTGGGCACCTGTTGTCCAGCCCATCTGTGCCGGTCCCTGTCAGCAGGCTGGCATCTCCAGCACCCTTCTGTGCCCTGTAGGGAGAGGCAGCTATTTAGAGCATAAAGATCAGCAGCTCCCCAGGACTTTGGTGGGTCTTAGCATCGCTTCCCACCCTTCCCCCACAGCAGCCTGCCTGGGACACTGCTGTTTTGCCTGCTGAGCCCTTAAGGGAAAACTTGCCTCCAAGGCCAGAGGTGAGGTGATGCTTCCCTCCTCGGGTGCTGGGGAGAAGGCGATGACTCCTGCTCAGCCAGGGGATGGGGAGGCACACCTGGTCTCATCTCCGACTCACCCATTTCCCCATCATTAATCCCATGCAAGCCCTTCCTTTCCCAGGGTGCCAGAGCAGGGTCCTCTCTCCCATCCTCTGCTTCTTTGCTCCTGCTGTTTTCCATGGGGACGGACGGAGGGGACATGGGGAACAGCCTCTGCTGTAGCACTCGCAGCCAAGCCCCCTGCTCCTGCTCTCCCTGAAGCGGGGGTCATGGGCACAGACATGCTCTGGGCTCGCAGAGGGTCCCTCTCCCTTGCCGCCACTCTGGGAACACGGCAGGGAAGCATGCCGAGGGCACTGAGCGAGCAGGGTGGGCTTCTCCGCAGCACGGCCAGGGCCCGCAGACAGGCGGGTGGGTCCAGAGGCAGCACAGGCTTCCCCCTTCCTCCGCTAGAGAACGACAAGAGCAAGGGTGTGAGTCCTCTTGCCAGCTGGGACCTCCACCCCCAGCTGCTCCCCACAGCCAAGCCCTGCCTCCACCTCCATGGCTTTCTCATGGGGCTGAGGGCTAGGAGGGCTTCAATGTGCTGGCTGGAGCTGGCAGACAGATGCTGCATGCATCCACTGCGCTGGTCCCTGCTCCGCTCTGCCGATGCTCTGACGTCCTGACCTTGAGACCCCGGGCTATTCTAGCCAGAGGCACCTGCAGAGCAGAGCAGAGCAGAGCAGGCCAGTGATGCTGCTGGACAAACATCCCATGCAAAGTGAGACTGAGCCTGCTTCTCAGGCAGGGTGGGGGTGAAAGGCTCTTTCCTGGCAGAATGGCACTGCTCCATCCTTGCGAGATGTTGGCGCCCTGGCCTCTGCCAGCCCCTGGGAAGGACATGGTAGAAAGCAGGGCCAGCGGGCTCAGCACCTGTGATCCAAAGTTAACTGCTCGGGGCAGCACAGCAGGCCTCCTGGCTCCTATTCTGGCCTACCCCCACCGCCAGGCTTGTGACCTATACCAAGGAGAGGACGATGGCTTCCTCCCTGGGGGTGGGAGGCCTCGTTTGTCAGTGCCCCGATGTACACAGCGCTCCTTAGAGAGCAGGAGCTGCATGGCACTGATGTGACAGGTGCTTCACATTGATTGATTCAGCCCACATGGAGAGGCCACATCATCGAGGCACGAGGAGGGGAGCGAGTGGCTCAGGCTCAGGGGTCCCCAGGGCGTCCAGGGCCGAGGGTGGCAGCTGACCCCTGTGGCGTGTGCTTTGTCACGCAGAGGACTTCCACGCGGTGGACAGCGGGGCCAGCACGACGGGGCGCATGCGCTGCGTGATCTGCCACCGCGGCTTCAACTCCCGCAGCAACCTGCGCTCCCACATGCGCATCCACACGCTGGACAAGCCCTTCGTCTGCCGCTTCTGCAACCGGCGCTTCAGCCAGTCCTCCACCCTCCGCAACCACGTCCGCCTGCACACCGGCGAGCGCCCCTACAAATGCCAGGTCTGCCAAAGTGCCTACTCCCAGCTCGCCGGGCTCCGGGCCCACCAGAAGAGCGCCAGGCACCGGCCCCCCAATGCCTCCCTGCAGTCGCACTCCCCGGCCTTACCCGTGCCCCACCCGGCCTCCTTGGCCCATCACATACCCACCATGGTGCTGTGAGCCCCCACTGATGGCCAGGTTTGGGGCAGCTCTTGCCAGCTGCCGGAGACTGGCACGGAGGGGTTGTCGACGAGCTGTTTGGCATCAGCCCTTGGGGGCAGGGCTGGCAGTGGGGAGAGCAGGGGCAGGGCGGGCGTGCTGATGATGCTGCGTGCTGATGGAGGGGCCCCTCCCTTGAAGCATTGCTCTTCTCGTGTGGCTTCCCTGTGATGTGTCACCGGGACAAAATCACCCCATCAGCACGTCTCCTCTCACTGGTCTCTCCTGGGCAGAGGGAGCTAAGTCTCTGGACAAGGAGGAGGCTTGGGGACTCTCTTTGTTGCCCATTAGGCAGCGAGTGGCACAGAGGAGCGTGGCAGGGTTAATATGCTGAGGATTGAGACTTGGAGTAGAAGTGGGTGGGTAGAGTCAAGAGGCAGGTTTCTGGATTCCCCACCCCCCTCCAGGTTTTGCATTCGTGCAGTGGGAGGAAGGAAAGAAAAATTCCCATTTCCTTTCCTCCCCCTCCACTCAAGACAATGCCAATCGGAGGCCCTGTTCCCATCGCCCGAGCTGGCACAGTTCTGCTGGGGTTCATGCAGCCGTACCTGCTTCAGCACGTGATAGCTTTGGCCTTAACACTGTGCCCGCACTGGAGAACCCCAGTTCCAGCATGAGCAATGCCGGGCAGCTTCCTTTCCACTGAGGCTCTGCAGCCAGGACCGACTTGTGCCTCCTGCCAGGCAGGCTAGAACGTCCCCCTGCCAGGTCAGCACCGCCGAGGATGCTCTGCTGTGTCTGGGGGGTGGGAGACCTTCCCAGAGACTTCAACCCAGGCTCCAGAATCATGCCCCCAGCTTTTCCGGTCAACTCTGCATGTGTGAAACCAGGCAGACGGTACCCGGGGCTGAGGTCCTGCCCAGGCAGGTGCAGCGCCAACCCCTTGGTAAAAGATTTGCCCTGCAGTGCCCTCAGGAAACACAATGTCTGTGTTTCACCAAGAGAGTGGCGCAGCCCGCGTGCGGGATGTTTTTGGGTGGAGGCACCTCCAGCGGGCACAGCTCCCCTTGCCCAGGGTGCAAGCCCTTCCTCTGCACACACACGCCTGGTCTCGCTTCTCCTTCAGCTCCTCAGCTCCCCCCCACCCCTCCACGCTGGTCCTTCAGCAGACCCTTCTTTTCCTTAGGGACCATTGAAACTGTTCCCTCCACTGCCCTCTGGAGACCAGAGAGAAACCCATCCTTCGGGCAAGCCCCAACCCGAACGCAGTCCGAAGCGCCTCCTGGAGGCCTGCCGCAGTCACGAACCCAGGCAAAGAGGGGGATTTGTAAAATAACGTGGAAGAGAAGCTATTATAATATTAATTCTAAGTATGAGATGTATAGAGTTTTCACAAACTGTGTTTTACTTCCAGAAAACAACTGTCACTTTAACTTTGTACATATTTATGTAAAACATTATTTACAAAACTTTGATATTATATATTATTTGATTGTATATGTACACAGCTGTAAATACCTTTGTACCGCTCTCTCTCTTGTATTCTAAATAAAAATTACTTGGAACATTTATCATTTAGGTTGTGAATCGTTAGACACTTTTCTGCCTTGCTGTATTTTAGGGCAGCCTGATGCTGGCTTTGGCACGGGGAATCGGCTAGAAGGGGGTCCCTGGATTTTTCTCCTTTTTACTTCCTTTTTTCTTTTTTTTCCTTTTTTCACCTTTTTAGTTCCTTTTTCCACTTTTCTTTTCCCTTTTTTACTTTCCTTTTTCACCTTTTTACTTCCTTTTTATTTTTTACTTTTCTTTTTTCACCTACTTACTTCCTTTTTTTACATTTTTTGCCTTATTTCCTTTTTCTACTTTTTTGTTTTTTACTTCCTTTTTCCTTTTTTCCTTTTTTTGCCTTTTATTTCCTTTTTCCTTTTTCTACTTTATTTTTCCTTTTTCCTTTTTTACTTTCTTTTCTTGCCTTTTTATCTCTGTTTTGCTTTTTCTACCTTCTTTTTTCTCCTTTTTACTTCCATTTTCCTTTTTTTAACTTTCTTTTCTTGCCTTTTTACTTCCCTTTTCCTTTTTCTACTTTCTTTTTTCTCCTTTTTACATCCTTTATGCCTCTTCACTGTGTTGGAGTGAAGTGAACAAAAGTTCCTGCTCATGTGTCCTTAGCCAGTAGAACAGCTTGCAAAGGGCAGGGGAGATTTGCTGCTGCTTGGGAGTCAAGCCATTAAAACAGCTTGCTACGGGAAGCAAGAGATTTGCTGTTGCTTGGGGTCAAGCAAGATTGGATGCCTTCCTAAAAGACGCCTTCAGCCACAAGATGCAGCAGTCCCTTGAAGGCGAGTCCCTGGCCAGTGCAATGCATGAGGTCAGACCTGATGATCAAAAGTGCCTCTGAATCTGCCTCCTCCAGCTCTACTGCACTGCACAGTTCAGACGAAGCACTGATCAGTCCTGACCTGCCGTTTGTCTAGGATAATCCTTGCATCTTGAAAGAGAGTAGTCTTTAAAATAGGAGGAAAATCATTTGCACGTATGTACGCCCCCACCCCAGATGCTCACGTGTGCACCAGCACCTGTGCAAATGAAAGGCATCAAGCCTCAGGTGTTCAGTCACAGCAAACATGTCCTTAACACAGAAGTGCACTGGACGGCGCCCGTTTCCCACTTCCTTCTGGCCAACACTCGCCTTTACAACCACATGCCCATCTGTATAACACAGCGCAGGCCTGGGGAATGCTAGCGCAGGCTTGCACAGAGCCTGTTGGCCTGGTGTGAGGGTCTAGGCCAGGCTTTTTATGTCTGGAGCAGCCTTAACCTTTTAGATCGGACATGCAGAGGGTGTTTCAGTGCCGCCTCAACCCGAGCGTTATGCAGCTGTGGTGCATGGTGCTCACCACCGGGCAGGCAGCCGGCCTGGAGCAGGACGATGCCTGCAGGCTCTCCCAAGGGAGCGTGTTAGCAGGCTCTGGTCTCATGCAGGACAGCGTGAGAGCCCTGTCCTGTCGGGCACGCGAGGGCCGGATTCTTTCTTGCTTATTCATAGACCCGTAGAGGAGTCGGGCCGGGAGGGACCTCCAGAGGCCACATCTAGTCCGAGCACCTGCCTAAGGCCTGTCCAAACCATCCTGCACTGGAGGAGCAAATGCGCTGGCTGGAGATGAGGACCGAGCCGGGCAGTGGCAGCGGGCTGGGCGAGGAGCTGGCTCTTATGTGCTTGCCCCAGTTGTTTCCTGGTGGGACTGGACACTTTTCCTCCCTGCAAGGCTCCCCCCTTGCAAGGGGGAGCCTGAGCCAGCTTTGCCCCTGTGAGCCCCCTGCCCTGGGGACAAAGCTGGAGCATGTGACCTCACCCTGGGAGCTCCCCACAGCCAGCACTGGGGGGCACCAAAGCTCTTCGAGCTCCTGCCACCACTAAAGATGGAGCCGCCCACCGGCCTTCCCTCAACACCCAATGCAGTGAAGGCCGTTCCGCCTCCCCTGCCCGGACCCAACATGGCTTCCCCGCGCCCGTTCCGCCCTTAGCCAAGATGGCGGCGCGGGGAGCCCGCACACGTGCTCTTGCCAGCAGTTGGCATGGCGGCGGGAAACCCGTGGAGCCCAAGGGGCCTGAAGCTGCTGCGCTGCCAGGAGTCGGAATGGCGGCGATGGAGGTCCGGCTGCCCGTGGCCCGCAAGCTAGTGGGCCAGGGCTTGGCACGGGGCAGCGGGAGGGACCTGGTGGCGCCGGGGGACACGATCACCACGGACACGGGCTACATGAGGTGGGGAGGGGCAGGCTCCCTAATGTCCTCTGGGGTATTTTTTTTTTGGTGGGGGTGAGGGTGCATGGGATGGGGCCTCTTGGACTTCTGCTGCTGCCCCGGGTGGGCTTCGTGTCTCCTGTAACCCCAGGCCCCTTTTTCCAGAGCTGCTGCTTTGCCAGGCGGCCCTCAGCCTGTACCAGTGTGGGGGTGGCCCTGGGTTACCCCTGTCCCTCCGTGTCCCGCCCTGCCCCCACCTCCACCCCATTGCACACATGGGACCCCCTTGGCAGGGGGTTTCTTTGCCGGGGGTCCACCCCAGCCTGCTTCATGTTGGGGCAGGGGAGCCTTCCTGGGCCCTCCGCGTCACGTACTCTCTCCTCGGCAGGGGCCATGGCACCTACATGGGCGAGGAGAAACTGGTGGCGTCCGTGGCCGGCGCAGTGGAGCGAGTGAACAAGCTGATCTGCGTCAAAGCCCTGAAAACCAGGTGAGCACCGTCGGTCGGGGAGGCACGAGGTGCCTGCTAGACCGGCCCGGAGCCCGGGTATCGCTTTGGGGTAGTTGCTAGGGCAGGGCTTCCCCCGACGGGTGCTGGAGGTGGGGGTGGGATGGGTCTCTGCATGCGCCCTGCAGTCGAAACCGGTAGGGCGAAGGATGCGATCACATTTGCCATCTACATCCAAATGGCATAACCAGAGAGGTGATTTCATAGGTTTCTAGGGTCGGAAGGGACCTGTTAGCTCATCGTGTCTGACCCCCTGCTCTGGGCAGCAAAGCCAGGTGCTTGTCCAATCTCCTTTTAAACACCTCCAAGGTAGCGGAAAGCACCACCTCCCTGGGAAGCCCATTCCATATTTTGGTAACTCTCACCATAAAGAATTTTTCCCTGATGTCCAACCTAAATCTGCTCCTTTATGGTTTGTGGCTGTTGTTTCTAGTAACCCTGAGGGGCATCCTGGTAAACACAGCATCCCCTATTCCCCGCCCCGGATGAGCTTATAGACAGCCACAAGATCACCTCTCAGCCTTCTCTTGCAGAGGCTGAAGAGATTCAGGTCCGTCAGTCTGTCTTTGTAGGATCTTACCTGCAGGCCCTCAGCCATATGAGTAGCCCTCCTCCGGACCCTTTGCAGATTATCTATATCCCTCTTGAAGTGCAGCGCCCAAAACTGGACACTACTCCAACTGCAGCCTCACCAATGCTGCGCAGAAGGGAAGTATCGCCTCCCTTGACCTGCTTGCACCTGCTAATGCCAGACAGTGCAGTTAGCCTTATTTATTACCTTGTCACATTGGCGACTCGTGTTCGTTTTTGCGTCGACTGTGACTCAGATCCCTTTCCTCCGCTGTGCTACTTAGAATGGTACTTCCCAGTCTGGAGGTGTCTTGGTGATTCTTTCTCCCCAGGTGCAGCGCTTCGCACTTATTTTTATTAAATTGCATCCTATTCTGATCCTCGTGATACCAGGCCCCACGTTGCTTGTCACTGTTAAAACCTGGAGGGACCGCACGATTGTCCGCTTTGACCTCTCGGGTAGCAGAGCCCAGCAAATTTAATTCATTTACACTTCTGGTGAGCCCAGTTAAAACTTGCTGGAAAAAAGCCTCTGTATTGGGGTACTGTGCTAGAGTTGAAGCAGGTTGCGCTATTGGGACCTGTGCCAGCTTGTCCCTGCTTGTGTTTAATTACCATGGTGCTGATAAGGGGAGCTGAGCTGAGAGCGGTTTCTGCATCTAGTGTGAACAGCTTCCCTTTTTTTCTTGCGCCCAGGTATAACGGTGAAGTTGGCGACATCGTGGTTGGGAGAATCACAGAGGTAAAGTGCCCAGAGGTTTCCAGTCACTGTTTTGTATGAATGACTTGATTTCTCTGATGCACAATATTGTCCCACTTACCCTTGTCCTACATGTTATAAATCAGATGTGCTCCTGGGCACAACCCCAGCCAAGGGGGAAGATAATCAGACTGTTGTTTGCAGCGGGGTGTCTGATCCAAGGTGCACCCAGCAACTTAAGCAATCAGATCTTTTACAGTCTGACCATAAAGGCTGTGGAAGCTCAGCCCGTAGCTGTAGTGGCATGGCCTAAGCCCCTGAGTTTGGTTCCAGGTTGTGCTGCTGAGAGAGCTTGAGCAAGGCAGGACCTGCCATTGAAACCAGGACAGCACTGGCCTCCTTGGTTACTAGGATGTTCTTAATATAACCAGTAATTTAAAAGCCAGAGATGACAAGTAGCTTTGGGTGCTACATCTGCTCCCCCAGGAATACTCTTTCTGGGTGCATAGGAGGTGAGTTTAGAGTGTACTGAGTTTAAGAGAATAGCCTTGAGACTGAAAAAGTCTTACCTGGAATTGTATTGGAGCTGATCAGTGCTCAGGAGCACACAGCAGCTCTCAGTGCCGCGGCATTGGCAGCCCCGAAACTGGCAGGCTCTTTTCATTTCCGAGTCTGATCGTTTCAGGACTGCTATTAAAAGCCTTGAAAAGGAGGGGCAAAAGTAGCCATGAAACCAGCTATCTGCTTTATTTTCAAGGCTTCAAATAGCAGCCCTTTAATAGCTGCTTCCCCTCCACTGTCTCTGGGGCAGTTAGAGAGCACAGGTAATTTATGAAGTAGGCAGTGGTGCTGAAAGGGTATTTAAGCACTTGGCTCTTACACTGACGATCAGTTTGCTACGCTGTAAACAGGCAGCATATTGGAACTGGCAGGGCGTTATGCCCTAATATGAGTCGGGCACTCGCACCATAAGTGAAGGGCACTAATGTTGTTCATGTGTGCTGAGAACAAGACAGATCTTCAGTTATTCCTCTTTATTTGTTCATGGGCTGGGTTACATTCTTGAGGGTCCTGCTGGACAGAGAGAGGCCCTGTCGGCAATCCAACCAGAGGAATTTCTCCCACCTCTTTCTCTTTCCCGCCTTAGGTGCAGCAGAAACGGTGGAAGGTGGAGACAAACTCCAGGCTGGATTCAGTCTTGCTTCTCTCGTCCATGAATCTGCCGGGAGGGGAGCTGGTGAGTAGAAGCCCAGCTTGTATGATGCTGTGTTTCTTTCTTGCCATTTGCAACCAGCTGAGACGAGAAGCAGGGCACTGAGGTGTGCTGTGAGGCAACAAAGCTTTTTTCCGAGTGGCTGCTGAGAGTTGTAGCATCCATATGGAGCTGGTCCATGCATCAGTGTTGCATGGGACTCTGAGTCTGGCCTTGGAGAGAGGGCAGGAGCAGCCCCAGGTCCCAGATGAAAGCTGTGGTGTGCAGAGTTCCCCTGAGAGAAGTTGCACACTTGAGCCTGTGCTGAGGGGGCATTAAGCATGGAGGAGAAGGGAGCAAGGCCCTTCCACCTTGAGCTAGCGTGCCCTGTTGGATGAGTTCCATGTAGCTAAAACTCGCAGTACAGCATCTCCTGGGAAAGGTGCATCCATTACATGGCACCTCTAGGCTGTCACTGATTTTATATTATGTTGGGATTGTGGCACCGAGCTAAGAAAGGTCTGCTGGTTCCCATCCTGTCTGCTCCCCTCACCCTGGTTGTTTCAGAGTTGGTCCTCTGATACATTGTCTGGCACCTTATCTGCACCAGAAGCTTTCAGCTGCAGGACCTCCCTGGGAAGGCTGTTAGATATATGGGGAGAGGCAGGCAGGGTTAAGACAGAGGAATGGGTGCTGTCCTTGATGATCTAAGGAACCTGTTCTCCAGCTTCACCTAGGTGATAGATGGAAGGAAGAATTAGGCTGGGGACTGGTTAGGTCTTACTGTTTGGAGGCTGGGGGTCACTTTCTGTCCCTTTATGTTTTCCAGAGGAGGAGATCGGCAGAGGATGAGTTGGCCATGAGGGACTACCTGCAGGAGGGAGACCTGATCAGTGTATCCTTCCTTCATTTGCAGACAGGCAGCAGAAGCCTGGGTGGGACCTGAGTTCATCGCCAAACCCCAGCCATTCAACAGGATTACTGTGGATGAACCCTACCCAAGGGTTCTCCGGCCCACTACTGCCCAGGGCAGGTGGAGCAGGGTGGGCGGCGTGAAGTGTTACATTAGCCTGAAATGAAGAGGAGTGTTTCCCCTCCTCACTGGCTCTCTCTGGCTTTTAGTTTCCTTTGTGCCCAAGAAGTAGTTGTTCCATAGTGAGAACCTGGGGGTTTGGAGCATTTGATAGCTCCCGTATGAGTCTCTGAAGTTGCTTGACTGAAGAGTGCATCTCCTCTAGGATGACTGCCTGAGGGAAACCACTTTCAGGTTGTTTCTGAAGGCTGGGATCATCTACTGGCCTGCTATGGTGGGGGGCCTTGTGCTTAAGACCCTGAGTGGCTCAGGCTATTGGGCTGGGCCGGGCCTGGCCTGGCCTGGGTGCTGTTCCCTAAGCCTTTTACCTCCAGTTTACTGCTCTCCCCAGTTACCCCTGGTTGCAGTGCTGGCTGGGGTGGAGAGGGCTGAATCACTGATCTGTGTATGCTTTTGCAGTTCTTGTGGGCCTGAGGTGTCTTCAGGTTGGAGAGTCCACCTCTCTGACTCTAACCTGGTGTGAGGCCACCAGGCTGAGCAGGTAGACTGGACTCTGAGCCTTAGACTGGTTTGAGCTCTGAGTCTTAGGCTGGTCTGACAAAGGGAGGGACCTCTCCCCCCCCTCCCGTAGGTGGGGATGGATTGGGGCAAAGGGGACCTCCCTAAATGTCCACCATTGTCTGTGGAAGGTGGGGGAAGCAAGGGTGAGGTCTGATTCCCTGCAGGCTGTTTGTTTCCTTAAAGAGCACTGACAGGCGGAAGTGCAGTCGGTGTTCTCTGATGGGGCTGTATCTCTGCACACCCGGAGTCTGAAATACGGGAAGGTGAGTTAGCATTTGGACCTCTGTGCTTCTTGGGATCCAGTGCCTTACCCTGTTTTTGAAGAAAATCTGACGGTGGTGAGACAATGCTTGAGGTGCCCACCCTAATGGATAAACTGGCCAGGGAATCGCTGTGTCCCAACAGCTGGAGACTCCAACCTGTGCGGGGTGCGGGCCCTTGACATGTAGGAGGGAGATGAGAGTGCAAGATGCCCCTCTGCGGGCACCGTTGTCAGCAGACATGTAGAATTTTGTTCTGAACGCTGGTACAAGGAGGTGATGGATCATACTTGGTCACAGTCACCTGAGGATCTGTGTCTGTGGTGATGTTTGCCATAATGTAGTGGTAGCTGGTTAGCATCAGAGTCAGCCAGACAGGCATAGCCCATCTCGGTTTTGGGCCAAGGGGCAGGTATTTCCAAAAGACACTTGGGCTTGGCTTAGTTCTGCTTCCATTGACTTCAGTGGCTGCATATAGGCCAGCACTGAGCATGCATTAAACTGATATCTAAATAGCTAGAGTGGGAATATGCCTATAGCTTCTTCGTGGGTAGTGCAGACTGCACTGTGTGAGGGAGGCACAACAGAGGGAGAAGAGGAAAGCCTTCTTTGAAAGGGGCAGGTGATGGAGAAGAGGTAAAATGCTAGGTGGTTCCTGCTGCATGGCCTTCCTAGGGTCAGGCACATTTTAAACCCAGTGGAGCTATGCGAGGTGCAGATTGCAAATCCACCCAGAGGATCTGCGAATGCTCGGGCTACAGCTTCCCTAACAACCAGACCCATCCCTCCCTTCGCCTTGTGCCTTCCCCTTCTCAACCCTCTATTTTGGGCTGTACACAGTTGGCGTTTATCTATGGTTTTGTGTGCGGAGATAAGCCAACAGGCCATTTTGGAGGGCAGGCCACATTTTGGGATTATGAGACCTGGGGTATTAGCGCTTAAAAGATGAAAGCGAAGTGTGCTTAGGGTACAAAGGCTGAGGGACAGCGATTGGATTAAAAGGGAAGATGTTCTGCTAAATTGAGCCGCTTGCTCACTCTTCATTTTTCTGCGGGGATGAATGATGTGTAGGTACGATCAAGATATTAATGCTCTCACTAAGCACTTAGAGCCTTCCGTATCTTCAAAGCTGTGCACAGGCATTAGCTAATCCTCCCAGTTCCCCATGAGGCAGCCAGGTTTTACATCCCTGTTTCACAGAGGGGGGCAGAAGAGTTGGAGCTGATTCATTTCCACACCACTAAACGAGCTGGCGTCACTGGTTTGGCTCCTGGCTCCACATCTCTCCCTCATGACTTGTCCCACACCTCCCTCTTCTCCTCAGCTTGGCCAGGGTGTGCTCGTTCAGGTTTCACCTTCCCTTGTGAAGCGCCAGAAGACTCACTTCCACGACCTGCCCTGTGGCGCCTCGGTGATCCTCGGCAACAATGGCTTCATCTGGATCTACCCCACTCCTGAGCAGAAAGATGAGGAGGCAGGTGGCTTCATCACCAATCTGGAGGTGAGGAGAACAGTGCTTTGGGACTGGTCATGGTGGGGAAAGCTGTGTCCAACGGCCTCCTTCTCAACCTGTCTTCCACTAGCTATTGACGGAGTTCTTTTATATCCTTGCTGGAGTCAGGTCCCCTCACCTCCCTAGACCCATCTGTGGTTAAGTACTAACCTTCCCACAGGTAAAGTCCATACCCAGGGGCTCTCAAACATTTCCTTTTAGTGTCATGGGAAGCTTCTCCCCTCCCCTTCATGCTGGCAGGATGCTCAACATAGATTTGATGCTCTGGGGGTGCAAGTCTTTATGTCTGTAGTGGCTACTAATAGGAATTAGTGGCTGGAAACGTTGACGAGAGCCAGCATCAGGTGACTAGGCAGCTCTCCAGGAATCACCAGCAGACCACAGATGTGGAATTCACAGCCACAGTGTCCTACGATCAGTGGACTTACAGGCATGCAGAGTGATCTACTAACCTACCGAGTTCCTAGCCCTTTTAGCATTGACTAGTCCGCCTTGTGTCTCCTACTTAGGAGCATGGAGTGTTACATTAGCACTGTGGATGTGGGGTGAACTAGCTGGCATTTGGCAGTTGTCCTTTGCACAATGACAGCAGTGGGGCTGCGTGGTATAGTCTGCTGCCAGATGCAGCTTACTCCTTTGTCCTGATCTCTTGCCTTGCAGTGGCATGTGCTGAAGGCATAACACTCTTAGCCAATTTAAGGAGCAAATTGGTGGGCTACAGAAGGGGTTCCTGCCCAGAGCTTGGCTGGAAGGCCATTTCCCAAGACATGGACAATTGGGCAGGGAGGTAAAAACACAACTGGGGGAACCTGCAGTTGATTAGACAGCTGTCTCAATGTTCAAGTTCCTTTCTTCCCAAAGCATGCCACTGGCATGAATCCTTTTACCATAAAAGATAAACCTTATTTCTTCCTTGGTGGTGTGAAAAGAACCAAGGATCCCTGGCTCCCAGCCTGCTCAGATCACTTGGTGCTGGTGCCTCCTTGTGCCTTGAGATCCGTACTCATGGACACAACTTGTATTCTATAGCAGCTATGGGTGGAAGTAGCAGACTGCTATTATTTCCCTATGACTTCATCCCTTACTTTCTAATTTGAGTTTATCCTCATTTTGTCTTCTCCAGCCAGTCTCCTTAGGTGACCGGGAGGTAATCTCACGACTCCGGAACTGCATCATGGCTCTGGTTACGCAGAAACTGATGCTGTATGACACCAGCATTTTGTATTGCTACGAAGCATCACTCTCCCATCAGGTACTGAGTCCAGTCACTGCCCCCCTCACTCCATGCTACCAGGGGCACGGCCTGCTCCAGTTCATGCCAGACCTAATAGGCTTGTGCATGCCTTCAGTTGCAGTGAGGAGTTGTCTGCAATTCCCCCACAAAAGAATTCTTGTTGTAGGTGGTGGCAGGCTGACCCTTTTGATGGTGTGAAATAACATCATGAGAAGGTTGAAATCATAGAACCACAGAATCCAAGAGAAGTAGGGCTGGAAGGGACCTCTAGGGGCCATCTAGTCCAACCCCCTGCTTGAGAAGTTCATCCCAATCCAAGCCATTTAACCTATTGGTAAACTGGGGATGGGTTATTTGCATCGGATAACGTTGAACTTGAGCTCCATAGATGAGTTGCCTCTTGACTAGTGCCTGTGAGTTTCTTGCCTTGGGCAGAATAGGAGCCCTTCCCCGTCTTATCCTGGTGTCAGCATTAGGCATGGAATTGCACCAGGGTAAGGCAGGGGGGTCTGTGAATGCAGAGGAGGAGGCCCAGCCTGCTGCACAATGGACTAGAAGCCCAGACATTTTGCTGTGGGCCTCGCATGCTCACATCCCTTTCCAGTCCTTGGAAGGTTCCTGGTGTTAGACTTTCTATAGCTGGATTTTTTGCATTCAGCACCCCTTTGCACCATAAACACCATAACACATGTTGGTTTTTGTAGTGCTGTCAGCCAAAACGGAAATACCGGAGGGTCTCCTTTCCTCTTTACACAGCAAACTCTCAAATGCCTGCTTTCATGTTCACCATCAGCTTTTCCACCCAGTGGGTTCTGCCTCCATGTTATGTTAGGCATAGGAATATGTATGTAATATTTCAGGTGAGGGTCTCAGGACTCCTGTCTTCTCTTTAGGTGTTGAATAGTCCATGCAAGAATCTTTATGGTGCCCTTAGGGAAGTCCTGTCCATGTCTTGGAGCATCTGCCTTGACTGTGGCCACTAAAGCTTTGTTGGGCCACAACCCCTGATATTTCTGTTAGCTTCACTAACTCTCACCTGCCATTTGTTGCTGAATGCATCCAGCATGGTCTTGTCCACCCCAGGTGTAAGGGTTGCAATGATCCTTCTGTGTGAATATGGCTCTTTGTCTTTTCCCTGTAGATCAAGGACATTCTGAAACCAGAGGTGATGGAGGAGATAGTGCTGGAGACCCGGCAGAGGCTGTTGGACCTGGCAGGATGATGGAGGGAGTGAGGAGTAGCAGCTTGGCATCTCGTCACATCAGCCTTTACGTTCCAGTGTTATGCAGTTCTGCCATGTCCCAACCAGCATTCCTGAACTCAGAAAGCACCTGAAGCCTGTTATCTTCACACGTTCCTCCTTGTGCAGTTTTCGTTTTGTTTTCGTATAGTCTTATCCCTTCATGCTTCAAAATGGACTTGTGGCCCTTGGGGAGAGTGGCTATAACTGGCGTGTCTCTCACTAGGTAGGTTTTGGTGGAGAATCAGAGGTGCCTCTGATATACCCCCAACTCAGCCCAAAAGATTAGAAGACAGAGGAAGCCGCTATTTTATCTTAGGATAACCGGTTTTTTTACCGGAAGGGTCTTGTAGCCAGTCCTAGCAGTAGCTGCTCTTACCCATGATAAGAGTGTGACCTTTTTACTCAAGAGTCCATAATCTTCTCCACAAGACCCCATGTTGCAGCTATGCATCCTCTCTCAACTGGTGAATTGTTCAGGTCAGTGCTCTGGGGTGTTCTCCCTGTCCCTAAATGCGTGTTGGAGTCAGCCATTTTGGGCCCTGTCTTATCGACAGTTCAGACATAGAGCACAGGATGGTGTTGTGTCTACTGGAGCCAGGAGGCTGGTTCACTGAGTACCGAGACCTTGCAGGTAAAACCTGGGCATGAGTCATCAAATCTGCTATCACCTGCCTGCTGATGCCGAGAGCTTTATTTGGTGTATGGGATACTGTGACCTCTCTAGACATGGAGGATTCAAACATTGTTTCCTACCAATGGTTTTTTTTATATAATGTCAATTAAAAACTGCCTTTGAGGGAGAACCTGCAGGTTGTGTGTCTTTGAAAGAGCTTGTCTCTCTTCTCAGTTTGGGGCCACTTCTGACTCACCCTGTCTTCAGGGACATACACGGCTGCAGTACATTGTGCTGTGTCACAGCCGTTCATTTCTTCTGCACAGCAATGACTGAAGCTTCCCTTGCTGATACTTCCCGTCTCCCTGTCTTCTCTTTCACACCCACTCTCCCTCAAATCTATGGGGAATCTCTTTGATTTTTGCCGGCCTTCCTCCATGGGCACTTTTGTCATATGGAGCTACTAGGCAACCTGAATTTTTGCTTCTCCGGAGGAACCTCGGGAAGTTAAACCAATGCTGTCCTCCAGGGAGGCAGAGGCCCTGGTAGGACTTCACTGGGGTCTTTTAGAGAGCATGAGGTTAGTGGTTGGAGCAGGATATGCTTCATCAAGGCTTGTGGGGATCCAGCTCTGCCAGTCTATCACCTGACTCTTCTGTGCCTCATCTCCCTCCATCTGTAAGATGGGAATGGTGCCAACTTTGCAGTGGGGGTGAGGCTCAGTGTGTTTGCTTGTAAAGTGCTTGGAGGCCCTGAGCACTAGTTATCCTTGCACAGACCCACCACCATCTGTGAGAAGGCTGGTGCGATGTGAAAAGAGACTGGGAGAACCAAGGCCCTTGTCCTGGGACTGGGTCTAACTTGGATATTGCAGATCCTTAGCTGAACCCTCCGGCCTCCTGGCAAGAGCCCTTTCTGTGGGAATTAGAGAGAACCCTTCCCGTGTCTTCCTCCTCCTGTGTCTCCCTGAGTTTGGCTTTGACTAGACACTAGGTGGCAGTTTCTGCTCAACCCTATAGTATTTTGCTCTGCTACACTAAATTTACCGTGACGGATTCCTTCTGTTATTTGATGAAGGAATTTCCCATCTCCTAGTAAAACTCATTGGGTCCGTTGAAATAGTGACAGTGTGTGAATACACTAGTTTCCCATAACCCAAGTAATTAACCTCTTGTGTTGGGCAGGGGCCTGTGAACAGAATGAGCAGCAGGTAAGGACTTTTTTTTTTTTTTTTACTTCATGCTTACAGAAATGCGGAGCTGGTATTTTCCTAACTGGTCGCTAGAGGTCCCTGCTGCTCTACAAACTCAGCAAAAGTGCCAAGCCTACAACTAAATCCTGAAGGATGGCAGAACACAGTGTCTCTGGGGGCTCACTCTGGTTTTTGTTCAATTTTTAAGCCAACAGGGTTTTTAACCAAGTAGCTTTACAAGCCAGTAGGCAGCTCTTTCATTTCTACCTGTCACTTGCACAGTGAGGGATGTTTTACTATCCTGGCATTTTCAAGGGAGCCAAAACATGCTGGGAGCTTTGTTCCCATTGAAATCAGGTGCCGGATTCCCTTCAGCTCCATTTAACCCCAAGTCTCAGTGAACAATTTTCACATCCTGCAGGAAGAGGATCCAGAATGGTGAGAGAGAAACCAGTCTCTTTCCACAGAGGAGGCAAGCCTGCTTGATTTTGGTAGTTAACCCTGGTGGTGGTTGTGGACATGCCTTGGGCTCAGAATTTGGACCGGCAATCCTTGAGCGCTGTTACGATGCTCAGCTCTGATCTTGGCACTACTATGGTGGTTGGCTCTATCTGAAACAGAACCGAGTCACTAACAGTCTACATGATGACAGAATAACCAAAGCAACAGTTCAACCAACACCTCGGGCAAACAGGTCAGCTTGGGGGACCTGAGGAATGACTATTTTCAGAGTGCTCCTGCCTTTGGAAGAGACATAACCAGAATGGGCAGGGAAGTTATTCCCTGTGGAGATCCATGGATAACATTAAAAGCTCATGTCAGGAATCTAAGTTGGAGTTACAGACCTTGGTTGGGTAGAGTAGAGTTTATTGGTACTTGGTTCCCCCCTACAGGCCTACCTGTAATGCTACAGAGGGAGGGCATGGGGAAATGGTGACGTACTTCGGCATAAGTTACATCAGTGTGGTGCACCCATATAAATTATACCAGAGTAGGTAACAGACAGTGCAGCTTATCTCAGAGTAGCTCAAAGTGTAGTCTGCTATTATGGCACCTTTCCATTACTTGGTAGGGGAACAGGTAAAAGCCTGTTCTGCTTTGAGCAAATAGGTACTTTGGCATAAACTGGACAGACGAAACCTTCCCTGGTGGTTCACTGATGAAGAACCCCTGAAAAAATTCAAGTAAATTATTTGTCTGCTCGGTTAACATTACCCCAGTTTTGGGGACTGCATCTGTCTGTTATGTTTTTACACTTGTGTAACACTGATGTAACCAATATAGGGTGGGCGGATGAGAACAGGATGGGATTCAACACCGACAAGTGCAAGGTGCTGCACCTGGGGAGGAACAACCGGCATCATACCTACAGGCTGGGAACTCCCTTCTTGTCAGGGCAGAGGCAGAAAAGGATCTTGGAGTCATCATTGATGCCAAGATGAACACGGGCCAGCAGCGTGGGGAGGCAGTTAGGAAGGCCAACCACACCTTGTCGTGCATCCACAGATGCATCTTGAGCAGGTCCAAAGAGGTGATCCTCCCGCTCTATGCGGCACTGGTCAGGCCGCAGCTGGAATACTGTGTCCAGTCGTGGGTGCCGCACTTCAAGAGGGATGTCGACAGCATGGAGAGGGTCCAGAGGAGGCCACTCGCATGATCAGGGGGCAGCAGGGCAGGCCCTACGAGGAGAGGCGACGGGACCTGAACCTGTTCAGCCTCCACAAGAGAAGTCTGAGGGGGGATCTAGTGGCGTGTTACAAACTAGTCAGGGGGGGATCAGCAGGCATTGGGGGAGTCCCTGTTCCCCCGAGCACTGCCAGGAGTGACCAGGAATAACGGTCACAAGCTGGCAGAGGGTAGATTTAGGCTAGATATCAGGAGGCGCGACTTCATGGTCAGGGCGTCTAGGATCTGGAACCAGCTTCCAAGAGAGGTGGTGCTGGCCCCTACCCTGGGGGTGTTTAAGAGGAGGTTGGATGAACATCTTGCTGGGGTCGTTTGACCCCAGTACTCTTTCCTGCCATGGCAGGAGGTTGGACTAGATGATCTACTCAGGTCCCTTCCAACCCTAGAAACTATGAAACTATATATAGGTCATCAGTCCATGTCCAGAGTCACCTGAAACTTAGGGGGAAGGGGAGGTTTAGGGGTTGTCTATGTGAGGAAGCTTTTCCTGAAGAAGAGAGTCTGAATTTGAAGCATAATAGCTGTTTCAGATATCTCCCAGTGTGGACACTCTTACCGAAGTTAGTTTAATTCTTTTTTCCAAAATGGATTACGCTAAATCAGGAAAAAGTATTTTTCTCATAATAAGAGCGTCCACCCTGGGAGCTGTTGAGGAATAACTCATTCTACAATAATAATTCTAATGAATTACCCTGTGTAGTCATACCTTCTAAGAGCAGTGAACCAGAAGATTGTACAAGGCAGGTGAGAGTTCCCACTTTGGGGAACTGTGAATGACATCACATCTCTGCCATCACAGGGTCTTTGCAGGGAGAAGCACATCGGACCAAGTGTTAAAGGCTGTGCTCTGTGGATCGATTCATTGAGCTGCAGTGCCCCTGGCCTCCTGAAGCTGAGGGCACAGGGGTGAAAGAAGACCATTTAAAAAGTGAACTGAGCTCGGAAGTGATCTAGACACAAGAATTCTTTAGGAAAGACATTACTGGGGGTAGATTGGTATTTGCCGCCCCCTGGAATCTGCGAGGAATGACATGTGAGACTTTAAGTCGTCTGGAAGTGTGTGGCTTGCAAACATCTACTGAACACACCAAAATAACCCGGGTTAAAATTTATAAGGTGCATTAAATTAATGAGGATCAAATGCCGTGGCGTATACAAATGCCCAAGGATTTGGGCAAAAGCAGGGTGAAGGTAAAGATGATTCCTGGCAGTTCTCTGAGGGGAGGATGTAAGCAAATTCCGGGCAAGGGAGACATGGGGGAGGAAACAGAAAGAAGACCAAGGTTAACTTCTGGCTTGGGAGCAAAGGGAAAGCTAGAATCAACAGCCATGTTAATTGCAGGAGTGCTGAGGCATCCAAATGGGCACCAAATGCACTCAGAACAAGCTGGTTTTAATTTGTTCCATCTACACTGAAGCTGTGTCAGCCACCATTTAGCCTGCTTGCAAGCTCTCTCAAGCACTTCTGCATGTTTGGATGCAAAGAGTATTACGCTTTGTTTAGGGCAACAATTCTCAACCAGGCTACTACAATACTCTGGTGTGCTGCACAATCCTTTTTAAGGTGATACAGGGTGCAAACACTGCCACAATTCACAAGATAAAGCCAAAGATTTCAAATGGGAATCCATAACATCAAAAACATTGCGACTTTTTTGTGGCTTTTCTGAGTTCTTTGGAACAGAAAACTTGCTCTATTATTTTTCTGTAGTTAAAAAACAAATGAAAGCTAACATCTGGCACTTTCTGAAGGGTGCCTTGAGTCTAAAAAGGTTGAGAACCACTGGTTTAGAGAGAACAAAGGGCAAGTACCAGGGTAAGCATCTACAGCGGAGGAGCTTTAAAGTTATTCGGACCGATCGTTGCTTCTCTTTGGAAGGATTTGCAAGGAAGGGTTCTCCTATTGATGGGCGCTGCTGGCAGAAATGAGAGAAACATTGAAGCTACTGATGTTGTTTTTATTACTGCTCAAATTTGAGTTACTTTAATAGCATCGAGAAGGACCTCTGCTCTCCCAGCAATGTGTGCTGGGATTTTTACATCTCATGCAAATGTATAATTAATCCAATTGTTGCTTAATCTGATGTAGTAACTGGGTCATTCCTGGTTCATGCCTGTGTTTCAAGGAAAGTTTGGGGCGTGGTGTCAGGTGAATTAAAAATGAGCCCCAGTGGAACGGCTTGTCAGTGTATAAAAAACCCTGCTGTCAAAAGCAGCCTTGAAGCCGCTGTCTCTAGTTCCTGGGGACCAAACAGTTTAACATGTTAAGATTTGGCATTAAGGTAGAGAACAAGGGGGTTCAAGGATCCTGTGAGGCTGGGGGTTGGGTGAAACCTCATTGCAGCTGGTGGGTGTAACCACCACACTTCATTCAGGAGGAATGCAAGAGGCAGTGAAACCCCTTCTGTGCAACAAACAAATGAAAGAATAGGAGCTGCTTTCTGCAGCCCTGGTCACGAGCAAGACTTGGCCCCCTGCAATCTGTGGGTTTTATGCTGGGGTATCCTTTGGAGCCCCGGGAGGTGGAAGAGGAAGGCAGAAGGGGAGCAGCAGAAACACCAGGGAGTCGGACAGAGAAGGCAGTAGAGAAACCTATGTGATCTATACCTCAGAGGAGGCAGCTTTTGGGTCACGTGCTGGCTGCAGAGGCCTAGACCTGTTAGCAAAGCAACTCTCCTGCCACGTCCTGGAAAACAGGACGTTCTTCATAAATCAATCGGATTGCATCAAAGAAACACAACCGTCTCCTCGGCTTTTCCTCTTGCTGGAAACAACATGCGAGGTCTGAATGCTGGCAAATGACCGGAGTCAAAACAGGCAAACGTGAACATCACAACTGCTCCTTGTTGGCTAGACCAGGGGTAGGCAATTATTTTGGGTGAAGGGCCGCTTACTGAGTTTTGGCAAACTGTTGAGGGCCGCATTTCCCTTTCCGGTGCAGGGAAGCAGGAACAGCCTCATGGTCCCAGGTCTGAAGCCTCTGTAGGCAGGGGTTTCTGGCTGGGGGGCCAGGCCTGGGCAGACCTTGCTGCTAGGTCCTGCCACTAGCTTCCTCTGGGTCCTACTGCCCCTGGCTCCTGTCATCTTTGACAGGCAGCTAGGAGCAAATAAATAGTAATTTTCTAATTCTTAGGGGCCCTGCAGGCTGTATTTTGCCCACCCCTGGGCTAGACCGAATAGGCCCTACTCAACTGTCCGTTGCACCGTTTGGTCACAAAGCATCGAGAGAAGAGGCTGTCAGCCTTTTCAAGTCGGGGCCCCCCTCCCTAACGTCTTCCGCTGAGGCAGCATCCCTGGTGAGGAACCGCGGCGGGTCTCAGCCGGGCACCGCTGCCACGCGGTAAAACTGCCCCCGGCCTCTCGTGCGAAGCCACCGTGGGACGGGCTGCGGCACATGCGCACAGACGCAGGGCTTGCGGAGTCGGGAGGGAGCCCGCAGGATCATGGCAGGTGGAGCTGCTGCAGGAGCAGCCGGGTGGGAAGCGGAAAGAGCTGCAGCACGGTCGGACCCCGCACGGGGCTCGCGGCGCCGCCACCCGCCTTCTCAAGCGGCCCTCGGCACGGGCCGGGGCCAGGCACACCGGCTCCACCCCTCAGACGTCGCACCGCCGCCGCGCTAGCCCCGCCCCCCGGGCGGCCCTGAGGCGGGGTGGGCGGGGCCGGAAGCGGCCGGGCCGCGGCTTCCGGGAGCGGATCTCGCCGCCGCGCTCCGGGCAGCGACCCCTCCCCGTGCCCGTCCGCCACCCCCTAGGGTCGGAGCCCCTCCCCCCGCCTGACTTCCCCCCCCCACACTTTGGGGGTCTGAGGCTCTCCCTCCGTCTTAACCCCCCCACTTTGGGGTCTGACCCCCCTTGTGTCGCCCTAGACTCCCCTGCCCCCTCCCCCCGTGGGGTGTGGGGGTGACCCCCCCCGGGCCGGGGGGAATGAAGCCGGCCCAGTGCCCCCAGCTTCATCTGTGCTGGCACATGCCTGTGGCCCCTGCCGCCTACCCCGCGGCCCTTGTGAGCAGGGCAGGGTGGGGGCCTGGCTGCATCGCTTTGCCGTGAGCGCGAGGCGCCGGTGGCGCAGGTAGCCGTGGGCAAGCGTCCGACACGGTCGCCTCGGGGACACCGAGCCTGGTCAGACCGAGTTGGCGCCCCCTGATACCTGAAGCCACCCCCCCGCCCACTCTCCTTGCCTCTTTTTTGGCCTTTCTCACTGAATGCTATGCAAAAGAAAAGGAAGAAAAAAAGAAATGCAGACCTGGACTGCGGGGGAATGACCGTCTCCTGCCCTGGGTGACCGTGGAGGTGGGTCGGTGCTCGGCGAGATGAACTCGTTCTTGTCCCGCCTGGTGGATGAGCCGCTGTAGATGGGCCCCTTGACGGTTGTGTAAGCCTCATTGTCCTTCCTGAATCTTGTTACCCTGCACGGGTTCGCGTCAAGCCACCGGCCTCGCTGAGCGTCAGGAGCGCCTGCGCACCTGACTGAACTCTCCACCTCAAGTGACTTGTTTGGAGGATGATGTGAACGCAGCCCCCTGCTCCTTGGTTGTCTCATTTTCCTGCAAAACTCCCAGCCTGGAAGATCGGGGCTGTCTGTCGCCAAACCGCTCTGGTCCTGGGAGCGGCAGCCTAGCGTTACTTTATGGGGCAACAGCCTGGAAAAGTTCTTGGGGACCAAAGGAGGCCGAGTCTGCCTGCCCTGCACTTCATCAAGGGAGCAGGGAAGAAGGAGTCATCCAGGCATGGAGGCCCTCACTGCAATGTCTTCGTGGAGCATGGTAAGCGGCTGAGTTGACCTGCCCTCTACAGTGCACTGTTGGCTTTTTGAAAGGGTTAAAAAAAGCGGAGGTCAAGGTTTTTGCTTTCCTCCTTTTGCTGCTTGTGCTGAATCTTAGGTGTGATTAGTGCCTAAGAATATTTTGTCACGTTCAATTGCTGTTTCCCAGTTGCATGACTGATGAGTGGGCTTGGGGAGGGAGCATTATTATAAAGCTTAAATGCAGGGAAGGCAGCTTCTTAGTAAATTAAAAAGATACGTCTGTCTTTTCTTCTAAGGTCAGAGAATATTTTGCATCCTTTCACTTGTGTATTTAAAGGATGTGGACTAGTTTGGTGATACGTGTCCTGGTGAACCTGTGTGCTTAGAAGGGAGGCTGTTACTTCTGTGTGTAAGTTTGTGATGCCTGGAAGTGTGTTTATGTGTGTTTCCCTTGTGAATGGATATCACTCTCACTTTCACTTCCTCTGGGCCAGCTCGGCCACGGTCTCCTGGTGTGATGATGCCTGTAGGTATAGGGCTCTGCACACATGGACCCGCTTTCAGGACAGCTACTTTTGAGGGACTTTGTACGACTGGGCCGTGCACCCAGTCATGGGACAGGAAATGGTCAGTGCAGCATGGGGGAGAGGGTGGTAATACCCATAACTCATCATTTGAACTCAGATTTTTTGGCTGACTAAGTTTTAAGGTAATAGGGCCCCTTTTAAAAGACAGATGCAGAAAGAAACTTTTTGACTGTTCTTCACTTGTCTAGCACTTCATTTGAATTCTTCACTTCTTTTAAGACCTCTCATTACTTACGGCATCTTGACAAGAAACAGATCACAACAAAGTTTGGGTAAAAATGCTGACTAAAGTAACATCATCCTTGTCCAGTAGAAAGCTTTGCTATATTTGTCTTCTCAGAAAAGACCAAACCAGGTGAAGATGTGAAAATGAAGTCTGTGGGGTGAGGTTTGTTTGGTAAATGGCTTTATTATTATTATTATTATTTTTTTTTTAATCTTTTAATTTTTCAGCAGGACCAAGGAATTCAATAGGATTCTTAGCAGGGGATGCTGCAGATATACTGACATGTTAAAACCAGAGTAGTCCCGACTAACTTATTTTTCCCTGCCTGATCACTGCACAGTGATTGTTTGTTAACTGAAGCTGAACCGTGGAAAGCTAGGTGATAGTGAAGCTGACCCAGCCCTCTTATCAGTGGCATGTTCTTGCTATGAGAACACTCCAAGCCAAGGCTTCAGTACCTTGGAAAGGAAAAAAGCAAAACAAGTGCACCCTCCCCATCTCTGTTGCTTCTGTGCTTTTTGAGACAGCTTCAAGGTCAGATGGGCCAGAGTGAGCAACAAAACACTTAACTACAAACAACGCAATATTCTGCCCAGCTTCAGGGTTTTGATCAGCCAGACAAGGCAGCAAGCCTGCTTTTTGATCATCGAACAGGAGTAGACAGATGGTAACTTTTTTTGCCAGGATGACCTGAGGTCAGGAGAGCCTAGCACATTTGCAAGGAAGAGGAGTATCTATGAGACCCATACTCCATATGTCCACCAGAGACCTTGCTCCCCTAATTAAAAAAAGAATACAACTTGAAAGAGGCCATCATGACTAGTACATCTGTTAAGGGATTGCAGAAGTACGGTCTCACTTACCCACAAGAGGAAAAGCTTCTCTTCTACTTCTGCGCATCTGAAGTGACTCTCAGCACGCAGATAATAGTTAAGTCTGCTCTGCTGTTTCTGTTCATCTCTGCTATGGGTTAAGGCTGTTTAAAAAGCTCCTGGCTGAAACCTGACCTACAAAACACTGTTCTGTGAATGAATTGCATGCCATTCTTGGGAAACAAACCAGCAAGGAGAAATTGATGGTAGTCTTTGGTGCTTTTTATCTTTCTCAAATTACATATCTTGCCATTTAAAAGAAAACATGCTATCATCCAACTTTACTGCCTTCTTGGTTTCTGAACAGAGAATAATTAATATTTAAAATATTATTCATGAGAAGCAGCTGGAGGTCATCTTTTATGGAAACAAATCTGATTCTAATTCTTCAAAATCACAGTTGTTTTAAGTAATTGCTCTTTAACATTTTCATTATACAGCACACTCTATTTAAGAGCATAGCCTTGGTACTGGCACATACCCAACTCAATGGGATCAATGAATTTACTACAGGGACAGCCTGCCCATAGCTATAAGCACCTCACTAAAGTTGGTTACCTTGTTTTTTAGATGACCTGAAGTCTCTAATAGTAGCCTTGGCATTGACTGTGTCAATTTAAGACTACTTTAGTCCTCTCACCAATTGTGCAGTTAAACTGAACAGGTATGTCACAAAGCAGTGGGGCTAAAGAGTTCCTCTGCACTTAGGCAAGTTATGCATTTAACCCAGGGGTGAGGTACAGCTCACAGAGTCTGATCTTCAGGGCTCTCCATTGGTTTGGAAATTTGGTGGCGGGGGAGTGGTGGCTGCATTAATTGCCCTGGTTCCTGGAGCTACTGCAATTGATGCTGCTATGGCTTGTCCTACTGCCAGATTTCTGGACTTTCAGGGAGCTCTGAGGCTGATGACACAACTCTACGTGCCAGATCAGGGCTTCATCCTGGCTCTGTGCCACTCATCTGCCTCGCAGATGCACTCCGCCCATCAGATCTGGCCCTGTGCCACCATCCAGCTAACGGGGCCAGATGAGTTGGGCATCACTGATTTAACCAACGGGCAGGTTACTCAACTTGCTTGCGTTGTAAGCAGCAGGCAACAAGTTGGTGGCTGTATTGTTTTTTGCCTCTGTACTTGTGTAAATTCCAGTGCTTGTTTGGGGTGGGTGTCATAAAAAACAGTTAAGGGTAAAAATATAGACAGAGGTTTCAAGTTAGTGTACATGGACCATGAAGGAACAGCATCATCTCAGACAAGCATTTATGTACATCATGCTTTTCAGCCTTGCAGTGGGTAATGCCTTGTTTTTATAACCCGTTTCACTGAAATCAGTGGAACCACTTTCAGAGCTAAGTTCTGCCCATGATAAAGCTGGCAGATTTGGGTCTGTGTTAATGAGGAATCTGAGACATTCCTGTGTTCTGGGCCTGTGGATGAACTAAGCAATGTTGGATGATGATGTACAGCAAAGCGACTTAGAGGGTAGTGGCTCCTAGCTCTGGCTGATTATGTAGCATCCAGGCTGTTCTAGATGTTTTTGAATCGTAAGAAGGTAAGTAGTGGTCTTAAATCTGTGTGGACTAGACAGTTGAGGCTTCCCCTGGGGTAGTCCCCTGCAGTTTGACTCTTGCTCTCACAGTTTCCTACCACAGGAGGCATTCTCTAATCCTCCTCATGGCCTCTTATGTAGGGGCATGTTTTAGGGTGGGGGAGCAAGGTGCAGTTCAGAGTTAGTGCAGGGTACAGTATCCCTAGGGTAGCAGTCCCCAAACAGCAGGGTGGGACCCTAAGAGGAATTACAGTTTATGAGGTCATGAGCTTGACAGAAATGGAATTGCTTATGCTAGTACTTGCAGTCATGTACCCCAGAGAAGTGGGCTTTGCAGGCAGCAATGCGGTTTGAAACTCAAAGCTGTTTGGAACTGCTGCCATCCAGGTGTTGTAATTTGCACCAGAGTAGCTCAGCTCCTGGTTCAAGCTCACATTTCTGAAGAACTGGAAATAGAGGTGAGGTCCACCCTGATGCAGCTTTAGCCTTCTGCCTCCCCTCACATTGACACTAATCAGTGGGAATAGTCGGCAAGTGCCTGGGCTGCATTTACTGTTTTGGGTGTTGATGGATTGAATGTTGAAGGGATTCGCTGGCACAGCTGCAATTGGCATGAGGTGAGTTAGAAGGGAGGGTAGTATGACTTGCACCTGATCCCTGTGTGTGTGACTGAAGGGTAGAGGTTCTGGTGCACAGGTTGAATTCATAGCACAGTGTAGAGGTGGTCTTTCCATGGGGTTTGTCAGCAGAGCCACAGGAGATGCATGTGGTGTGAGGGTTTAAGGAGGTGAGTGAAAGTCTGGTGCTAAAGGCATGCATGAGAGTGAAGCAGATATGTACCTGCCATGGAGCAGGGCAGGATGCTTCCTTCCATTTGGCCCTGTTCGGAGGCAGTGATGGTATGTATCACAGGTGTCCTGGGGCATGGCTCAAACATGCTGGAGTCACAGCTGTGTGAGCACTAATTACATCTTTAGTTCCTTTCTTTCCAGAAGTTTATGGTACTGCATAGCAAACAACCTGATTTCATGATGTGTATTTATTTTGTTTGTTGTTTCAGTTGTGACACTATCAAAATTGGCCTTAAAGGCAGAGCCGGGATAGAATCTAGCTTTGGAGACTGGTTGGTCTGGAGCAGGTAGTAATGATAAAAGCCTCTAGTCGCATCTTCCAGCTTTAGGATCTTTTTGAGAGAGGGGAAGTTTACCGAGGTTTCTGCTGCCTGTATATGGGAACATTCACCCGAGGCCCTTTTCACGTGAGAAACAGTCTCATAAAGGCAAACTAACAAATGGGAAAGCCCCAGGTAGTTGCAACCTTGCATCTGTCTTGGCACTGTTCCTGGGTGGACCAGCCCCCTGATTGCTTGTCAGCTTCAGAAATTGAGACTTAAAAGGAACTGCTTTGCTTCAGCTGATTCCATTTCAGACCTTTCACCTGGGATTGTACCTTTAATGTCCGTTCATTGCAAGTCCATTATTTGAAGTCCGCCTGTACCACTTCCATCCTGTGTTCTGAGAGGATAAACTGCACTTGCCCTGTTAGGCTGGAGAATTGGCAGCTTCTGAACTGTAATCTCAATACTTGTTTAGGAGGTGCTGGGGCACCCGGACCAGCATTGAGACCACTGGCTCTGCAGCCAAATCTCATGTGCTGTTAATACTAACACAGGGTTGTCTTTGTGTATGCCACACCCCAAAGCTGGCTTTGTCTGCTGACTCTGATTACATCTATCCTACACTTATCCCATGTATCCTACATTGATCCCACCTATCCTACAAAGCTTCTTCTCCAATTGTCTTGCTCCAGCTACCAAATACTCAGTAGGTTTCACTAACCTCCCTCTATACCACTTCAGCTAGGCTTAGAATAAGTTAGGAAAGAGCCCCAAGAGCAGCTAAGCTGTTTTTCTCCAGTCATTGGTGGAGAAGGAGGTGATGGGGAATGGCTAATCCTTTTCCTGGGCAAAGCTGTGCTGTTTTGCAGACTGACTAATCTCCAATAACTGGCTGTGCTCAAGCAGGCCGTCTCTTTCATGATGACGACGGGGTCATTGCCGGAGTGCCAGGCTTTCATTAATACATTATACTGCTTTTACATTCTTGTTATTTACCCTTTTTTGATAAAAATCTCACATGAGAAGATCAGCACGAGGAGGCAAGAGGAGAATGCAGTTTATTAGAATGGAACTGAGTGCTTGCAAGTGGTCGTCTTATCCCGTGCATTTCAGAATAAGCCAACAACCTGTAGTGATCTTAAAGGGAAAATGCAAAAGCTTCAGCCTTTTGTGGCAGGGAGCTGAGTTGTTCTTGTGGATAGAGCATCAGACAGTGCCGGGACTCTTATGTTACATCCCTGCCTTTGCCACTGCCTTTCTATGTCACCTCCGGCAAATTTCTTTAGCGTATAGACTAGATGCAGCACTTCTTATTGCTACTGCGTCCTCATGTCAAAGCTTGTGGCTGTAAGCATGACTTCCTTTTAGTGTTTGGTGACAAGATGTCAAGCAAGGACTGATTAACTGAGTGCAGATCATCTACATTCCTGTTTAAGTTTGCAAGACTTGAGTTTTCCAGAAGACCCGTGCAATGTGGGGAGAAAATTGATGAAGCTCCTATCCTATGCTACTGTATCCACTGAGAATTTTGAAATCTAGTATGGGGTTGTGAATGGATTTCAGTCATGCTGATGGTACTCATTGTGTGTGTAGCGCTGCAGCCACATGCTAGGTTGCATTCACTATGTTATGGGGTATTTTTTATTTCTTCTTTTGTTCTGACTAATGTATGTTAATACAGGCACAAATAAAGATTAATACAGTGACAATGTAAACAGCAAATATACTCTTGAAAACAGCATTCTCTGAGAATTATTATTGTTTCATACTTGCCTTCCACTGTCTCTTTGGCAGAGGGGGGCTGCAGTTTATATACAATATCTATTGATACCAGTATAAAGAGAGCCAGTGTCTCAATCCAATAGTCTTTTGTGAGGCTGGTTTGCTGTTGCACACTAGCAAGTAGCAATAAGTCTCCTTAGAAAAAGAGGTATAAAAAGATCTGTTGTGAATAGCTGAGGAGGTTTGCTGTATGGATGTACAAACCAGTTTAATCAGAAGTTACAGGGGGACTTCCAGTAGCTACTGCTTAGGTTTTGTTCCTTGTGTTCTTAAATCTTATTTATGCATTGGTGGAAGTCAGATTAAACTGGAGGAGTTGTCAGTCCCTTCGCCAAATAACATGCGGTTCTGATTTAAAAGAAGATGCAGAACTAATGAGCAGCCAGAGAATTTTAGCAACCAAAACTCCATAAAGCCAAGTTTTTTCCACTATGGATCTTGATTGTTCTTTCTTCTATGTCTGAGTTTCACCCAGGTTTTGCTTTTGGCTGCTCAGTGTAACATCTGTTGAAGCTGGTGGACGTTGTATGCATCTGGTACAAATCCTCCCACGTTGCTGAATTTTATGCTCTAGGACAGGGATAGGCAACCACCATGGGTGCCAGAGCATGGTGCACATGGACATTTTTGCTTGGTACATGTGTCTTGGGGCAGATGGCAGGGAAGGGGCCAGGGTTGTGGACCCCTCGTGACTCCCCTGCCGTCTGCCCCTGGCATGCCAACATCTTACAGGTCAAGGTTGCAGGTGTTTTTGGCACTCTGCTGACTGCTCTTAAGAGGATTTCTGTACCAACATTTTTTTAGAGTCTCTGTCTAGATCAGTGTTTCTCAACCTCTTTAAGTAGCAAGTACCCCTTAACTTCTGAAAATTTTAATAAGTACCCCAACACTCAATTTTCCTGGGGATTTTATATTTACAGACTAATGTGTGGTATATGTTGAAAGAAGGGCTGTGTATATAAGGCCGTGATATGACAGATGTCTGATCTGGTGTGGATAGGGTTGCCACCTTTTACACCAGGGGTGCACAACTCAAGTATGTACCTGGGCTAGAAGTGATGTTGCCCAAAGCTAGGAGGACTGAATGCCAAATTATTACTAGGGAATTTTAATGCACGGCGCACCAAATTTTTTGCCATAGTTTTGGGAGGAAGAGAGAGTGAAAGAAAGAGTGTTGGGGTACCCACATACCCCTGCTTGTGTCTTGCGTACCCCCAGGGGTATGCGTACGGTTGAGAAACTATGGTCTAGATGGCATCCCTGTTGGCAGGACGCAGTTCTGAATGCAGTTTCCTTAAGATCAGGCTGCTATGCAAAGTAACATCTGCCCGGCCTTTCCTTTTCTTGTTTGTTTTCTGTGATGCATCTCCTTGGAGTCTTGTTCTGTGTGGAGAAAAGCATGAGTCTGTTCTTGCAGTCCTATAGTAGTTTAATTCCCCCGTTTTCAGTGCAGTTGATCTTGTCTGCTGGAGGTGAGGTTGGAGTTGAGCCTGTGCTGCTAGAGACCTTCCATTTGTCTTGCATTGTCTCTGCCCTGGTGATTTCACTTAGCAAATGGAATTGAATTAGAGATTTTTAATAGCTAGTAGTAAAGAACCAAGGTGGTTGTATTATAACTATCTGGAGCTTTTTGTTTTTGTATCTGTTCGTATTATAGTGCTGCAGTGAACTGTGTTTTGGACTGTGTCTCCTTCCTACCCTATCACTGCTATGTGAATTCCATCAAATTAAAGCACTCTCTATATCATATCGTGCTCCACGGTCTCATCTGTAGAGCAAATCTTTGTTAGTGTCTTTCTCTCCTGAAATCTCAACCATACCCAGCCTTGTTTTGAAGTGTGCTCTTAACTTGACATAAAGGAAAAAAAAGAACGGGCTTGTGGTCTCTGGGAATCTATATGATTAGGACCATGTTACATTTCCCGTGCCTGCTGCCTCTTGGTGGCACATACCCAACATCTGGCTTTTGAGATGGCAAAGTTGACTGAAATGCGGGATCCCCCCTTCCCTGACCTGCTCTGTTTCCTGCCTGTCAAATTTGAGTTGCAGCTGGGAGGGTGAAGGCCATTGTGCCTGCTCCCTGTGTCTCGTTGTGTCAGTGCTGCACCGGGGGAAGCTATTTACTGCACTCATCTGCCATGTAAAGGGCTGAAGGAGAAAGCCATCCGTTAACTCTGTCAACCTGTTACTACACACCCAAAGCTACTGATTTGCAAAGGAGAAACGAAATTGGTACAAACTGGTATAGGAATCACCGCACCACTAAATCACTGGCAGTCCCTTATCTGTTCCAAGAATCGGTGCTGCAGTTTTGTCAAAGCTGTGGGTATCAGCCTAATAAAGGCATAAAGGCACAACATTGTTAACTTGGAAGCCATTCAGGTTTCCTGAAAGTGCTTCCTTTTTCATTTGTTAAAGCTGCATGTTTTCAAAAGGCCATCTCTGCTGACTGCTGGATCTGCCTAATGAGCCAATAAGGGGCCGCATGTTATATTCTTGATAGCCTCGGTTTCTGGTACGGCTGCAGCAATTATCAGCGGGGATGTTATATGGTAAAGTCAACTCTAGGTGTCACTTTTTATTTAACCTTTTGTGATTTTGTTGTTGTTGTTTTTAAAGGAACTGCAAGAAATTTAAAAACCAACAGTGTGATCCTTTGGCCACTAGATGGCTTTTCTGGATCTTGAATAGGAGTTGAAATGATTCCTGTTTCAATAAAATAGTCCTTAGCCCTTTAAAAAGAGGGACATAATTTGGATGGTAGCTGGGGCTAGTGCTAGGATTTGGGGTAGAAATCACTGTGCAGGGTTAAAAAGAGGTTAGGAAGCCATGTTTTTTCTCTCTCACTCTAATATTATTGAATTATTTAAGACACACTAAACTATTATAGAACTGTTGAACCTGAAGTCTCATATCATTAGCCTTTTAATCATGGCTTTTTAAATCTTCCTTCTGATGACGAGTCCCTTTCACTCCCCCTCTCTTTATGACTGAATAGTTGCATTGTAGGTTTTGCAAGCCCAGTGCTTTCGCTGTTTGGAGGAGGATCTTACCTCTGCCCCACAGAAGTCCATTCTTCTGTGCTTTAAACAGCATTTCTAAACCTGTGGGTTGCAACCCAAAAGCAGGTCTCAAGAATATATGAAAGGGTTGTGAACAAACTTTAAAAATAGATTCTCCTTTTAAAGGAGAAAAATGTGGGAAACCATGACTTTTATCGTGCAGGCTGGCAGAGCTCCAGCCCCCCACATGCACCCTCTGTCCCACACACTGGTGGGATTGAGGTGCAGGGCAGCAGGGCAGGATTGAGGGGCACTGGGTCGGGACTGGCCATCGGGGTTTACAAATGGGTCCTGGTACAAAAAAGCTTGAGAACCACTGCTTTAAATGACAGAGTAACACACATAATGGGTTAGCTTTTTTTTTTTTTCCAGCACGGCATTCAGTTCGGTTGCTGTGGCCAGCATGGGATCTTCCTCCCCTCCCTTTTCAGTTATGTTAAACTGACTGTTAAAGTATTATATCTCTTTCAATTTAATTCTGAGTTGTGTATATTGTATTTCTTATACCATGGTCCCTCAGTACCATAGGTGCAGGAGGTGAATATTCCTGAAACGTGAGATGGGTTTAAATATTTTGGCAATTCTGAAGATTTAAACGTTTGTCTCCAGGATGGCAGGAGTCAACCTTTGGTATCTAATTGCACTATTAATAGCGACTTAACATCAGAAGTTTTATCATAAGTAAGGTGACAGCAAAAATATTAGCCGAGTTGCATTCTTAATCATGCTCTTTTATGACCTTACAGAAGTTAAACTCTGTATCCTTAGAATATTCTCCTCTTACTCAAGTATTTGGGTGGGAGAATTGTTGTCATAATGAGAGAGACTAATGTATTCAGCACAGCAGTTTGGGCTATAAATATGTACACTTGAGCGATCCTGTCCATTATTTTTACTGCTGTAAGCCTTCTTCATATTCTCTGTATGGCTCTCCAAGTGTAACGTTGGTTTAAAAGGTACATTTCAGTTCAGCCAGAATGATTGCAGTGGCTATTAGGGAAAAAAGTATTATCTGGGTATACTTAATGTTTGCAAATACCTTTGGGATGCTCCAGTGAAAAGTATCAAATTAAAAGCCAAATGATCATTTCTTCTGAAATTATAGCATATTTGACTGGGAAGGGGATTGATTGAATTTAAGGTTCTTCTTTTATTCTAATTTTTATGTATTCAAGACTTGTGGTTGATTCTGCCAAAAGCAGTACCTACATACTTTTCATGTTACCTACAGTCCATTTTTGTAATAAACAGTGCCCAGCTATTGCCCACTGTGCCTCCTTAAGTTGTTGGAGTAATTAAAGTACTTAATAATCATTGCTTTGCTGTCAGAGCAGGAACAGTCATTGGTTGTTCAGCCCTTCATACTCATTATCCAAAAGAGGGGGGAAAAAAGCTATCATCATTAGGGTTTATGCCATTCCAATGCTGTGAAAGTGGTTTTGGAGTCCTTTCTCCAGTACAGCCAAGTCCAGGCTGAAACTAATTGTACCTTTTAGTTTCCTTGCTTCCTCTGCAGAGTGGAGACAAAGCAGCAGGGTTTTGTTCGAGGACTGGGATAGTATTCGATAGCCTTTGTCTTCCTTGCTGCTCACCACAGGAGAATTTGCTTGGAACCTGCTGCAGAAATGGGACTGAAGAAGTCCGGAGCTCTAAAGCCCATCAGACTGGTTAACAGCATCTGCAATGTTAATAACATTTCTTATTTAAGCAGATAATCTCCTGAGCCATGCAGAGGGTAGATTAAAATAATAATAGTGGGATTTTTGGAGGCAAGTGCTGGCTTTGAACACTTTTGTATAATCATTTGGGTTTCTGTAATTAGCGGTTGACTCTGCATAGCCCAGGCATTGCAAGTCATTTCAGCGGACGAGCTGTTGTGGCAGTGATAAGCCAGATATCACTCAATAGCAGTTGGGAACTTCACAGCCCAGATAAAGGCTTTTCCTAGGACATGAGATTTGAAGAACATTAAAGCAAAGATCGACACTGCATTTAGTGTCAGGTAAGTATCGAAAGAAGCAAAAGGCGCAATTATACAAGGGCTACATTCTGTTTAATATAGTGAATAAGCAACTAAGGTGAGAACAAAAAAGCCAGAGTGTCTAGTTTCTTATCTCTGTCTCTTAACTTCCCCCAGTAGCTGAGTGTTACAGCATTTTGGCCAAGTTCACATCATTCAGCCTTACATAATAGCAAAGGCATTGCATACGCACAGGTCAAGGTAAAACACAGACACCCACAGAGCCCGCGCTCTCTGGCCGAGACAGCCCTACAAGCTGCGGTGCTTCCATATTAGGATGTGGTGGACTTCTAGCTTGACTTCAGAACCTGATGATCTGAAGTCCTTGGTATGATATACATTTCATGGCTACTAGTTGGCTTTGAATCATCCCATTGCAAGACTGCCTCATCACCCTGGTCTCAGTGAGTCATGGCAGAGATGGCGGAAAGTTGTCAGTCTGTTGATAAAGGGTAGATTTTTTTTTTGTGGCTGAACTGGAGTTGGGATAACTAGTAGCCAGGCTCTCTGGACCATGGGCCTGTTAAGGGTCCTGGCGTTAGTTAGGGATGCCAGTGTGAGTGCTAGCAGAGTTACAGTAAGGCTTATAGGCTAGAGTCATTGGTTAGAGCTGCAGTATTGCCAGAGTTAGGGTTAGAGCTGCTAGGGCCTAAAGAGGGAGGGTTATATGTGGGGCAGACAGAGTTCCCTGGGCTGGGATTAAGGCTGTGATATTTAAGGCTCAGTGGTCTAGGTTTACTTGTTGGGCTGTCCAGGCTAAGGATAAGGTTGTGGGTAGGTTTAGTGCTGCAGCAGCTAGGGCTTGCAGCCCTCTATGGGTAGAGTTGGTATGGACCACCATACTTGTATAAGGATTGTGGCTGGTAGGGCTCTGTGTTTTAGGCTAGGGTTTGTGCTAGAAGTTGGGATGGAGTTTTTTAGGCTTGCCAAGCTATGGTTTTGGGGTTGTTTAAAAGGGTACGTTTGGCTAGGGGTCAGCTAGGGATCTCCCTAACCCAATCATACACCTTAACCCTAGTCTCAGAGCCAGATATCCCCATCCTTAGTATACAGCATCACAAACCCAGCCCTTGCTTGAAGAACTGTGCCAGCTCTAACATGACTCTAAGCCACTGTGCCCTTTTCGGCAGTACATCGTGACATGAAGGAGGTATGCCCCAGTTATAACTTCAAGTATTTATTCTTGCCCCTTTATTGTAGCAGGCACCTTATTTTAGGGCAGCTGCAGAACACGTAGTAGTTTCGCTGTCTCCAGAGACCACAGCCAGATAAATGCCCCTCGGACTGAAAAGCTTAAGATGGGTGCTTATTTAAATGTCCCTCGGACTGAAAAACTCAAGATGGGTGCTTCCTCCGAAACGCCCCTTGTGAATTTTGATGTTGATAAGTGAAGCAGTATTAGCAAGCCTGGTGGCAAGGTTTTGTGGAAATCCTCTCTGCCCAACTCCACTAGGCTGGACCTGTTGCCCCTCCTGTTATACCAGGCGTGAGCCCAATTTTGCAGTTGAGAGCACATGTTCTCTACAGATCTCTCGGGGTGCAAGTCCCATAAAGTCCATTGTCTGTGTGGGCACCAGGTTCTGCCTGTGTGGACACCTTGCTGCAGGAAGCCCGGCCTTAGTTTTCTTCTGAATGTAGACCGTCGCTGCGGCTGAAGCTGAACTTGACTCCTAATCCGTTAGATCCGGTTGTTAACAAAGCGTTCTATATTTGCTTCTTTGCACAGTGATTTTTCTTTTAAGTGGTGTTGGGGGCATTTGAAAAGGTTCAGTTTGGGGACCCCGATTTCTGAAGACCGTTTTGCAATGGGATGTTTCCTGAGGTGCACAAAAAAGTAAAAGTAAAAGGCAAAGAGGGGTGGGAGGGAGCAGGGAGGAAATGTTCAGGGCTTCTCTCTAGAGCGCTTGTCCCGCTTCCTGCTGCGTGGGTGGTTACGAGCCAGGCTGGATGATAGAGCTGCCTGTTATTTTGATACGTTCCGTTCCACAGATAAAAATGATGACCCTGGGTCCTTGATTCCTGCTTTGCCCTATTCCACCTCCTCTTTCCCCCCGACACAACTGGGTCTTGCCTGCGCTAGCAATGGACAGCCCATGCTGTTGCTGAAAAAACAAGTGGCTGTTGTATCCAGCCTTTTCTTTCTTCCCTGATCTCAGCTGGGTTTGTGAATGTTACTGTGCTTTTCCAAGTCCCTCTCCCTAATTACAGGGCATTGCCCCCGCTAAGGTAAAGGATACTTCACACTTGTCCTGTAGTTACTCACCACTCTTCTCTCTTATGTCTTCTCTGTTTTTTCCAAATTGTTGCTTTGTCTCTTAGAGCAGCTCCTTTCTGTCCTCCGATTTATCTCCTCTCTGTAGGTTGGCCACTTATTTTCTTATTTGTATTCCTCCAGAGCTATGAAAAATCCTATTGTCCAGGTGAAGGAAAGAAACTTCTTGTCTAGAAAAGGAACATTTTTCATTTCTTGTCACCTGCTGGAGAAGCTACTGGCTTGCATTCAAGTGCCCCACAGCAGATTTAGAAGAGAAATTGAACTTGTGTCCCCCTTTTCTCACTCCTTTAAGATGATCAAAGCCAGTGGGAAAGGTTTTATTTTTCAAGCTACTGGGTGCATTGACTGGCTGCTGAAAATGGGATAGGGCTCCCTTCATTTCCCCTACCGTCTTGGGATCAAGGGAACTGGATGACTTGTCCACTCAACCTGCTACTGCTTCCTCTGGCTGTGTGTAGCCAGTTGTTAGGTCCCTCATTGCATTTGGGTAAAGCTGACAGCGGGGCTCATGGACCTGAGTGTGTGGCTTTTGAATTATAGCACAATGTTGTAACAATCCCTCCACTTCTTAAGAATCCCAACATTGGGAACCACTTCTTTCATGAAGATGCGACACACTGCCTAACTCTAGGATGGTAATCACCCTCTTGTAATGAACCTTCCTCCTGGTCCCGCGAAAGTTTGTTATAAATGAGGTGGTTCTGTATTTTTCTCTCTGGGGTGAGTTCTTGCTCTCTCAACCCAGTGCTTCTGGTAATTAAAATGCATTTCTCTGCTTCTGGCCTGTGGTCTGTTTTCTTTGTCATCCTGTAGTCAGTAGTAAGTGAACTGGAAGGTAACCCTGGTAGTGATTTGCAGGAAGTCACCCTCCTAAGCCATACTTACAAAACCAGCTTTCTGGTCCAGAGGTATTGCTCAAATTTTTCTCACTCTGACTCATCTGTATGGCTTGATCATATTGTCTGGGTGAAGTTCAGCAAGTGAGGGAGCTAGACTGAAAAATGGTGAGCTTTTATAATAAAAAGCCCAGTTTTGAAAACCTGTACTTTTCTTTCAGAGGCGATTACACTGAGCGAGTCTCTGATTTCCACTTCGTTCTTGCCAGTTGTTGAGACTTGACCTAGAGTTCACGGAGAGGATGACAGAGTGATTGCAGCATTAATTCAGGACAAGCACTCCGAGTACCAGGACAGACCCTTTCTTTTCTATTCAGTCTATTGATTTTTTTTTTCCTTTTACCAACAATAACAGAGATTGCAGAAACAATAACATGCAGGTCTGATGCTCTCTTATTTCCTTTCGTGCTCAAACTAAAACAGTGGAGAAAGGAAAGGACAGAGGCAATGGGAAGGAGCTGGACTTGGACCATTCCGTGCTATAACCGTGTTTGTTGCAGCTGTTTGCATAATCCAAGATTGCCTTCCAAGCATCCTCAGATCCTGCCATCTTGTCCCTGTCTATAAATTATACTTTCATAAGATGCCATCTGAATTAATGCCATCTCTTTCTCTTTTGTAGGTGAACACTTCTCTCTCAAGTGTCACAAATTAATCCTTTCAGTTGAGATCAAGCTCATCAACCAGAATCTCTGTTCAAAGGGAATATCTCAAACATCAAAAGAAAAAAAAGTATGAGGTGGCCATCTTGATGCCTTGCTTTTTTGGGTTTTGAGATTTTGGCTTGTAACACTTGGGGGTGTTTTTCTTCTTCTTTTTCTTTTTAACCTCACATCTATCCTCACATGTTTTATCATCCTCTTCTTCCCTGTTCCAAGCAATTACCATTTATTTTATCTTCAAGCAGCAGCCTGTGGCAATAAATTTTAGGAAATTCCTTCCCGCCCTTTATTAAGCCCTACATAATGGCTTCCGCTACTCAGTCATACATTCATTAAGGAGAATTAAACGAGTGCTGTCGGCCATTAGCAGAGAGCTAATAACCTCTCCAAGGGAAGGTGCAGCAGATTGGAATAAATGAGCAGGAGCAAAAACAAATGAAATAACTTTATAGAATTATGCTCAACTAATTTGTTCCTTTTAAAAATGACTTATTTACGTGAATTTAACATTTGTGAACGGAGCCAGATTGACAGACCAGAGTCCTCCGTTCATAAAATGGGCACGCAACCAGGCCACAGCAGTACCCACCTACCTGCAGTTCCTTGTGAATATATTGCACCCGTGCCCTGGAAGGGCTGTCTTCAAAGGTTAGAGGGCACTGAAATCTGTTCCTTCTCATTTACCCTCTGCCTGGACTTGTGCTGGTGGATTGTGATGAGGGCATCTGTCTTCTAGGAACTGGGCCATGACCAACAGTTTATTTCCCAACCACAGCAGAACAAACTTCAGATGCTAGTGCCATTCAATCACAGCCACTCTGGGCTGGGCTCCAGCTGATGATGTGGAGATGAAAGGGTGCATGGCCTGTTACTAATAACCCAAGCCAGCAGTCCTCCAGCTTATTTATTTTGGGGGGTTTCTGCCTTTGAAAGCAAACTTGCTGGGAGTCCAAACTTGACAAACAAGGGACGTGACTCACTGCACTTTTAAAAATACAGTCCATGTTTTTGAGAGCATTTGCAAAAATCTTAGCATTGTAAAACCATTTGGGAGCACATATCTGCTGGCAAAACTTTAAAACCCAGCTGTCTCCTATCCTAGTTGTTTTCAGATTAAAATACTGTAAGCATTTACTGCTAGCAGTTGTAACCAAAACGCTCACACCCAGCAATCGAAGGCCCTGTGGTCTGGTCCATACAAGTGGATAAATGCCCATGTGTGGACAAGGATTTACCCATGCAGGCAAAGGCCCCAATGCGACCTCTCCCCAAGCTGGTAATAAAAGAGTGAGGCTGAAAAATCAAACTCTCACCAGTCCAGTGAATTCCAAAGGTAAATGACATTGTTAGCGTGGTTATCTTGTTCATTAGGGTAGAGATTAAATTAAGCATTGCTGATGGTGGTACTGGACAAACAGAACAGGTCTAGTCAAAGTGATATGTTGTGTGTATACTGTGTGAATTAACACGGGGGTGGAAATCTCAGGGGGTGGGGGTTTGGTGACTTTTTAATGCTTGAACTGTCAAATTTGAGAATTGTCTCTCTTTTTTTTTTTATATGCATGGTGTATTGGTCTTAAATATTTCTCCTGTAGTAATGCTTAGAGACCACAAATGAAACTGGTGCTCTGTGATGCTGTAAAGACAGAGGTGAAGACCATACCCCTGTTGCTGAGTTCAGCTTCTGCATTGCTAAATTCCAGAGCATCCATAAGAAATTCTTTCTTAATTGAGGTTGCAACGCAGGAAACTTTCTGGAGTGCTGACCTCAGGTGTTCATAAATGGACATGACTTCAGGGTCTGAAACGATTTCCTTAAAATTCAGTAGAAGCTGTGGGACAAAATGAGCCGAAAAGGGCATACAAGCAGCCATTTCTGTGCAATGTTGATGTACGGACACTGATGCTGGGACAAGGAAAGTAGGAGCAGCTTATGGAGGAGGGAATGAGGTTTTGAATCCAAGCCCCACAAAAGGACAGAACTAAAGTTGCCTGTGAGCTGAGACTAGACACGAGAAATGTGTAAGATGGGGAATCTGCATGGGACAGTTTCAAGCCCTCCCCAGAAAGGAGTTGCAATACAAGGTCCAAGTCTTTGATCTTTTGACTGGCTGGCGATTGTGTTTTGGGTGCTTGGGCATCTGTCAAGGGTACTACTGTCTTGCCATTTTTGGTTTGTGAGCCTGAAATGGAGGAGCAGAGCTCTGGCATCTCCCATTAACTTCTTGTAGCATTGTGGGTTCTCAGTAATTCTTTTAGGGTTGTATTCATATCTTAGAGGAAAAGCTTCCTTTTGCCTTTGTTGGGTTTTGGAACAAGAGGTATCTTTGTTTGTGAGTTCTTAGAAAATGGGATACTCTATCTCGGCTTGATCTGAAATAAATTCAACCTTAATTAGAAAGAGTGCCACCTAATGACCCCTGGGGTCATCTATCCTCATCCAGGATGGAATTCTAATTTGTAGTGTGAGAGTCGGACATAGTATTTTAAAGCATTGTATGCTGTATCAGCATTTAATTCGTGTGTGTGGTGTGTGTGTGAATGAAATATATATTATTGAAGCATTTACTGCATTTCACCCTTGTTTGGAAGTCTTGGTGAAGAAGAACCTACCTCTGCCTTGTTGTTTCAGTTGACGATTTAATTTGTAACTTTATACTAACTCTTGCTTTTAAAAGTAAAAATTCTAGTAAATATAAAAATGCCTTTCCAATAATGGTTTTTATGGCCAGTGTTAGATAATGGAATTGCTGACAGCTTTAATTTCATTTCATTGTTTCCTGTTTTAGGGGTATAAATGTCTTGATTCAGGAGTAATTCTGGTACACAAGATGGGGGGGTTTCTTGTTGAAATTTTGTGCTTTCTGCTGTAGTCATTTCTGATCTCATTTGAAGAGCTCAACGAGTTGAGAACAATGATACAATAATTGCTGCTATTGAGCGAGGGATGCAGTCTGAGGTTTCTACCTGGATCACTACATTTGATTGATATTTTAATTTGTTTTTTTGGCAGATGAAAGATAATGAGAATCAGCTTGTAGTTGGAAGCAGTTACACTGGAGAATACTTAATTTTTTTATCCCCCTCTACCCTGTCTTCCACCTGAGTTTCCCTGTTCTAAATGTCTGTATCATCTTTCAGCAATCTATTGATTATTAATGGAGTTAACCTATAAAAATCATTTCACTCTTCAGCACCCTGTTAATATATTCCAAAGCAACTTTATCCTGACCACTGTGCCAGGTGGATCTATAGGTTTTCAGACCTGCTGTAAATTGAATTGGAATGATGGTAAGGGGGAATTAATTCCTATGTACGGATGTGTTCACATTGGCTCAGTTGTTTGTGCCGCTTCTTAAGTGACTCGATCGCTGTTAATCTAAGGGAAGAGCAATGACTGGGGGCAGACAGGGGAAGGTTTGCCTTTAAATATGTTTTGTGTGTTGCCGTATTGTGATAACCCATGCACAAAGCAGCTCTGTCACAACACCATTAGAGAAACCAGTCTGCTGCTTAGGCAGCCAGCTGATGAATCTTGACTGGCGGACTCCTCTTCAAGCAGGTAGCAGCGTTGCTAATTCTCACCACTTATTGCATGTCTTGCAATATTTGTCAGTGGTCAGATCCTAGCTCCTGAATTTGAAACAGTGAAAGCTCAGATTTTCATATTAATAAAGCTTGTAGACATGAACTCCAAATGCTCAGAAACCAGAAAGCCAAGAGAGAGAATCTGGTATTTTTTATTTTTTTTGTTTAAAGCTCATGTTTCTTTTTGTGGTCTAACTCATTTTCTTTTGAAGTGTTTGCAGATGGATAGCACTGAAGCAGTCCTTTGCTCTGCTTTGCATTACGCTGGACACTTTCTGCCCCAGATCTGAGAAGCAAGCGTAAGAAAGGGAGTGGGAAAACGATTGCCTTCATGCTAGCAAACCGCTGAAAATTGTAATAATATCTTATCAGTTTGAAACAATTCCCTGATCCTCTTCACCTACTCAAGTAATGGAAGCCACTCAATGCTCTGACACTTGATCTGGCGTTTCAACAGCCGGGGAGGCAAGCAGCAGCTTGCTAATGGATTTTTGATTGTTCTCATGGTCCGTTCCCTTGATGAATGGTGCAGAGCCTGGCTGCACAGTCTGGGGAGTTGATTGGAAAAAACCCCCTGCCATCACGCCATTAATTTTTCTCAGGAAGGGTGAGTGAAGGAGTTAAGTTTTTTGTGCTGGAAACTTGGTCACTCAGTAAGAGATGTATGAAAAAATGGGCCCCCTATTTCGAATTGAGGTTGGTTCAAGGGTTAATCATCTGTTTCCCTCATCTGGCTAAATAGAGTCCCTTTTTGGGCTTACTTTGCAGCCCAAGCACTTCAGTTTATTTCTGGTCTGGTTGCATGATTGTTGAAGGAGCAGTGTTTTTGTGGCTCCCATCACCATCCTGCTTTCATACCTTTTGACATGTCAGGATACTAGCCACTTATCTTTTAATGATATGAGTCGGTACAGCCAGTATGCACGCGGTAGTCTGTTGGAGGAGTGCTGCAGTTTGACCCAGTGGGTTTCCTTTCAAGCATGTATTATTTTCTGCAAAACTCCTGTTTCAGTTGGACATTGACACTGGACTTATGGAAAACACTTAGTGATAAACTGCATTTTAACAGACCGAAAACTATCATTGATAGCATGTTGCAATGCATTTTACTCCCATGCTGTGTGAGGAAGAGTTGGTAGGTTAGCCCTGTCTTCTAAAAGGTGATCTTTCATTTTTGCCACCTCCCTCTCGCCCATGTTTCCTTAGCAGCTTTTCTGACGCACTGTTAGCCTTGCCTGGTACTGCTTGCTGTGTTGAAAGCCTAGCTCGTGTGTCCTCTTCAGGCACAGCACCATTGTATTGTTTCTTATGGCAACTTGTGTTCCCTCCAGCTCCCCGCAAAAAGAATAATGTAGATTTACAGAATATAAGTTACTGGTGTAGGCATGGGCATTGTCTAATGCAGAGAGGCGTTATATCTGGGTTAGATCATCCTATAGCAGCCAGCTGTCCCTAGATGACACTAATGTACAGAATATTCTCAGTGACGTCCAGCAACATTTATTTGAGATGCATCCAGGTGTTGTGAATATTATTTATTCAAGCACTTGGCACCTTTCTGGTAGGATATTAAAATGATGCCCCAGTGGTGGGGAAAGGTTTCTAAATGAGAGCACCTCTTATTACCCTAATAAAAAGAAGGCCCGAGGTTGTCATTCATTTTGACGAGCAATTCTTGACATTCCCATTTTTTTCCTATTCTTAAGAGCTTCCTGCCACTTCATTGTCATCTCCAGTAACTTCAGCAAGTGCAAGTCAGCATGAGTCCCCGCACACCTGCTTCAGTTGGTAACGCATCAACTCCAAAGTCGCTGTTTGAATGTAGCCCACTGAGCTCCATCGCTATGGGAGAGCTAATGTTCGGGAACACCAGGTCCAGCAGTGCTTCTGCAGTATCAACCAGACAATGGCAAATTCTGCTTACTTTCTTTGATTTGACATCTTGATAGGGGCAATTTGCAGCAGTTTCACTGCAGGCCTGAGCTTCAGGCTCTCTGCATTTATGAGGAGAATGTGGTTTGAGGGATGTTTTGGGGGATGCGGTTCTGTGTTCTCTGGATCTGCAGCACTTGGTTGTGATTCAGTAATTTTGCTTGGGTCAACGTTCCTTGTTTGAAATGCTGCCATTCACCCACGGTTGGGGTCTGTTTTGAAAGGGCTCCAGCAAAATGCAGATTCAAATTTCCAAACTTCCTGGATCAAATAAACGGTTGTGGCAGAACCACCAGGCATCTTTCTCATCATGTAGCTCTTTTCTTTGATTACAGTCTAGCTGAAGGGGTATATTTTGCCTTTCCCAGGATGAAGTGTCAGCTTATGTTAGATTTCCAGCATTCCAGTTGATTTGCACGTGCCTTGGAAGAGACGCAGCAGGTCATCTTCTGCCTCTGTTCCCTCCCAAACAGTTTGTCTTTGGTTTCTGCCTTTTGAGCCTGTTAAGAAATTCACCATCACTTCCTTACCCTAGAAGCCAAGGTAGCAAGACCCCCGAATAGGGCAGACTGTCTCTTCATCTGCTTGTGACATACCTAGAAGTGCCAGTGGTGACTGCGCCATTCAAGTGTCGAGGAGACCACATTTATTATTCATTTCTGTTAAAGTAAGTGGTGGCAGGAATCTTGTGCTAACTCCTTGGTGAGGAGCAGCAGTGGGGTGGATGAGTTAACAGTGTTTAGGCACATTGCCTGATTTGCTTGGGAAGCATCTTGAGTACTTTTACTAAATATACATATTGCAATTGCAGGTAATCGCTGCCCAGCCCAGACAGCAGGGATCTTACCCTAGCCTAGCAGACAGCTGCACTGTGGTTCTGGGACTGTTGCTCAGGTTTGTTGATTCCCTGAGAGCGTGGCCATCAGCTGTTTAATATTAATTACAAAAGGAAATGGCCAACTTGGTGACCTTATTGCACATCTGCAATATGATTGCAGAAGAGTGGGAATTGTAATTACTGCCATGCATTATGCACCAAGATCAAGTTCATAAGTATTTTGTGGAAGGTTCCCCCTCCTCCCATGGGAAAATACACTTTTGTGCAGTATTTCTTTCCCACCTTGACACAACATTGTGTGTGAGGCCAGTGGGATAGACGGAATTACACCCCATCCACAGCATGGCTGAGAAAATATCCGAGAAATCCCAGAGTGGGATTGATGCCAGCTGTGGTCATTTCACAAGCTGTTCACTGCAAGACAGCGGGTACAGCAAAGAATGGACTTAATTCTTGCTATTGTACTTGGCACGCACTAAGCACAATGAAGATCAAGTGGGTGCAGGTCATCGCCTACTACGAGTTTCCCAGGGTTTTGGAGGAACCTCCGTCCAGGAGTTACCGAAGGCTGGAACGAGTGGCATGCATGGGTACCCACTCTGGAATGTGACCCCTGCTGCATTCCTCAGGCCAATTCCAGACATAACTTGGCCTCTTTCTCCCCACCCTCTTTCCCTGGCTCGTTCATGGTCATGCTTGCAAACCGTGGCAACTCAGCATGGCTGCTTCATGACAGAGCCTGTTCCAAGATAGATGCTTAATCGTTTACTTGTAAACTAGGGAACAGCTTCTTGTCTGAACCCTTCTCATAGTCCTGTTGAAATTCTGCTGGAGGGTGTGGGGGTCATCATCTGAAAGGTTATTAGGCTGATTTATAGTATGTACAGGGCACGGAGATGTGTCTGGCACCTAACAATCAATGGTCATTACAGTTTCCGCTCTTCTGCAGTCATATTTCACATGTGCAGTAAGGTCACCAAGTTGGCCATTTCCTTTTGTAAATAATATGAAACAGCTGTTGGCCAAGCTCTTAGGGAATCAATAAACTTGAGCAACTTGGAGCTGATGGGCCTGATTGCCAAGAGCTGTGCAAGAGGAAGAGCTTAATGGTGCCAGCTACGGGAAAATGGTTTTGCTGGAGGATTTTGGTGTTCTTGGAGGGAATACATATTCCTGCCCTTACAGTGGTAGAAGGGAATGGGCATTCTGGACTTACCTCTTTGCAAGTGGCACCGGTTAATGGCAGCTCTTGGTGAAAGAGCAGTTAACAAAGGTGAGTGGTGCAAGTGTCAAGTGCAGAGTCCCTTCATCTGCTGGCTGCTTGGCCTCCCTGCCCAGGAGATGTCTCTAGGGGCTGATGAGCGTCAGGGATCTGTGTCTCAGTGTCGTGGCCCTATGCAGCTGTACAGGTGCCAGCTCTCATGCAAGTGTGCTGCACAGGGAAGCGGAGCTCTTCTCTGTGCTAGTGGTTTGTACTGGCTCAGCAAAGCAGTAGACAGTCCCTTAGCCTGCTTGTCCATATGGGGAAATGGAGACATTGTGCAGCAAAGTAACTGGCCCCACACTGTTTCAGTATCTGATCTGTGCTTGGAACTGCAGAACCTCTGGCTCCGAGGCTGACTCTTGCTATAATCCCTCAGGATTTGTTGCCCAACAGAGTTTAATAAAAAGAAATATTTGGTTAAACAGAATATTTAGGTGAATGACATATGGAGTTCGCTTTTCCGTAACGTGTGGGTTGAAGTGAATTTGCAAACACTACTGCTGAAGGTGTTAAATGCAGGCTAGCAATGTTTGTGGAGTTTCCTAACGGATTTGTACCCTCTGAGTTTTCATCATAGCTTTTGGCAATGCTACTTTGCACTTCTTGGAGAGAAGTGCCTTATTTTGAATACCTAGGACTGTCAGAAGTCATGAGAACAGACGGAGTCTCTTTTGAAGAGAAGGCCAGGTACTGCAGCCTGTGCCCAGTGCAAAGTCCTGGGACTTACAGAATCCCAGGGCTGTAATCCTAGTTGAGCCAACTGATTTTCCTTATTTCTGTGACCTTGGGCAAGTCAGACTTCTCCACATATCATTCATCCCAGCTGGAAAACCATGTAAGCAGCAGGAACCTTGCAGGAAACCAGAAACCTTGACTGAGTGAATTATTTAAGGGAAATAAGGAAGGTGCAATTAATTAGGATTGGGTAAACAGCACACACCTTAGTGTGAACCTCATTAGAAAGGAGTTTGTTCAGAAAATATCACAGGCTTCTACAGCATGCCTTGGTTTGAATGAGGAAAGGCCCAGTGCTAGCCCTCTTCTACTTCAGAGAAGAGCAAAGCCTTCATCTGTTTTTGCAGTTTTCCTTTCTATCTGAGCTTTTATTTTGTGTGTAGAAACCTAGTTAATCAATATTAGATGGATGTTGGAACCACATGCCATATGCAGTCACTTTCAGCCTCCTCAACCTTGTATCATTTATGGAAAAGGTATCGTCAGAAATGTTGTGGCCCTAAATATTTTATTTTGCTGCCAGCGTTCTTCCAAATGCCTGAATGACATTTTGCATCCTGCCGTGAGGACTGGCTAAACCTCCAGATCTGTTTGCAGCAAAGGGATTTATTTTATTTTTTAAGCAGGGAGGGAGTTGAATTGCTGAAAACATCAGCTGTGCGATTGGAAGCCTTTTTGGCTTGCCATTAGTTTCAGTCCAGGCTAGGAGGATGCATGAACAAAGATGATTGCCATTGAAATGTCCTGTGGTTTATGTGGAATGAGGGTGTGACCGATTGTGAGCTAGGGTTTTAATAATGTTGAATTTTTAACCACCTGTGTAGTGGTCCAAGCATGAGCCCCAACCTCTGTATTGGGGATATGTCTGCAGTTCAGTTCTAGCAGTGACTCTGGAGTAGACATCTGAGATGGCTGTAAATGAAGAAGTACTGGTGGTAGTAAAACTGAAGCGACATGGAGCTTGGTGCAGGATAGATTCTTCCGCCTCTCTGACTGCAGTGTAGAAATAACCTCAGTAAACCAGTCTGAAGTGCAGTTTAACTGTGTGGCTTGTTGCTTTGCTGATCATGATGCTGTATGCCTGGGCTATGGGTTTTGCATCCTTACAGTTTTGCTACCATTTAAAAACACCAGTGTAGACAGGACCTAAGGTTCAGGAGTCCATGTTGCAAACACAGTGGACTTTCTTGTTGGCAGTTCCAAAAGAAAACTCAGTTCCGTTTCCATGACTTCAGTCCTGCTCTTCCTATCCTGCCAGGGAAGAGGAGTTCTTCCAGGTCTAGATTGAGGCAAGATAACTTGGGGAAGCCTATGTGACCGCTGCCTGCAGATCAGTGGGACGGAAGTCTTCAGGCTGTTGGTCTGGGACCTTTCAGAAGACCCAGCTTTCCCATCTTGTGTAGAGGTCTTTACCGGTTCTGCTGGGTGCTCCTTGGCTGGGGCAGAGCCCGAGAGAAAATGAACAGATCTCCTTTGGTGGTGTTAAACTCTGCTTCTTGCTAATACCTACCTTGTCACTTCATCCATCTCCGCCTTTGGAACTGGGCTGTGGCAGCTGTCCTTCGGTCTATTCTCTTCATGGTCTTCCATGACTTAATCACCATTATCTGAGAGCCAGTTCAAGTCTGGGGCATAATTTAAGCCAGAAATGAGAAATGGTGTCCCTTGGCTGTTCTGTTGGATTGATACCAGGTGTCAAGATAGCTTTTGACTCTCACCTGGGACTCAGTCGCTTCCACCTTTCTCTTAGGTGATGTTCTTCATTCAGCTTTCAGTTATTTAAAGTGTCTGCCACCTTTTTCCCACCTGCTGTTTCCCAATCAGACTCCTAGGACCTTTTCAGATTTCTGACCCCTCCAGGCAGCTATTGAGCTGGTTCGATTTAACAGCTCCCCCTTCCATTTGTCCGTTCACACTATTATAACAGGAGATAGATATGTCGTGTTTCTTGGTTACCTCTGTCTCAAGACTTAGTTTACTGAGGAGCAGAAGATACAGGAGTATGCCGAAAGGATAATGCCCAAGCTTATTGTGGGGAGCCATAAAAATGGCTTGGAAGAAAGTCACTGCATCTAATAAAATCTTGACAGATCTCCCACAGACCTTGCCAGCTTCCCTGGAACACCTGGGGAACTGCTGGAGAGCACCGAGAAGTTAATCCAAAATCCACAAATCCCCCAATTGAAACAGTGATAGAAATGAATCACCTGGCAGGGTTTGCCAAAAAGCAAGTGCAGGTACTGCTGAGTGTTCCTACCAGACGAACTTGCTGCACAGTTGGAGCTAATTAGCTCATTTAGCTTTAGCCATGCCATGCCAAGGCTGATCAGCACCACCACAAACTCATTGCCCGGAGTAGTTCAAGTGTAGCATAAGCAGGGGGACACTACCCAACTATTATCGCCTAGGTTTCACCTACAAAGACTATGCTATACCTAACCAACTAGTGTGATTTTGGTGTACATCTTACTCATTCCTGGACATATTCTTACTAGAGTCCTTGGTCACCTTCATTTCACCTTTGGGGAGCCAACAAGGTCAAATTACTTGGATCTTTGGGGCAGGTATTGTGTTTTCTTGTGTGCGTGGACAGGCCCCTACATGTTGTTGGGGGCTGCAATATTGCAAATAACTTGTTAGGCACAAGGTAGAACAGGTACTGTGATTTTTTTTTTTTTCTTTGAGAAAGCATGTGTGATTAATGCAGTGGAGTGATCTGCCTGCCTCTGGTCTGATGTTTCTTATGGGCAGTCCTCTGTAACCAGGTGGCCTCTTGTTAACAACTTGGCTACCAGAACTAGGAGGTAGTTTACTTAGAAGAAAATTGTATGAAAAGCTGTGCTTGCTTCAGCTTGGTAAGCAGTTTAAAGATCTGCTATCTACATCCATGGTTTGTAGCCTTGTCAGACTCAAGGTTCCCTTGTTAGACTCAAGGACAGAAGCTGGAAAATGCCAGTTCTTTGTTTTCACTCATTTCTTGACTATGAAAATACAATAGAGCAATTCTTTTGTTGCAAAGAACTCAAAAAGACCACAATAGGTCAGAAGGGTTTTGACTCTGTATTCCAGTTTGAAATCTCTGAGTTTATCTTGTGTGGATGCTTGCACACTTAGCACTGCTAATATTCTGTCCCAACCTGTGGCACCCTTAAGAGGATCTCAAGGCACCCCAGGGGACTAGGGTACCCTGAGACTCATGGATCTATACAGTGCTAGGGAGAGAAGGATTTTTTAAAAATTTCATTTCAAGGGCCAAGTCAATTCCAGATTCAGCTGGGCAAAGCCCAATTATCAGGTTCTAAAATCTGACTGAGCAGAGCTCAGTCATCAGTCTGTGTGGTTCTACCACTGGGTAACTATCTTCCCTCCCAGACCCACCTGTCTGGGGCTTCAGATACTCCCCAAATCCAGGCAGGCATCCTACATGCAAACCGCAGGCCCGGGGGCCTTGGGGTTCAGATGCCCTCTGTCTCACTTGATCTTAGCCAAAAGGCTAGGGGGAGAGGAAATACACAACAGGAGGAAATCATGATATACTGTAGGTATCAGGCCCAGTACGCTCCATTCTCACTGCCAGCTTGGGTCAGAATGGCAGATAGGTGATCACTGATTTTGAATACACTTCCACACTTGTCTCTTCAGTGCCTCCCTCCACCCTCCGTTTCAGTCCCAGCATTCATGCAAATGTGTAGTGGCTTCTCACTTTGTGTGGGCTTGTCGACATCGGAAGTGCAGGCTCCTGAACATGGTACTGTGGAGGTATTTACTTAGGCAAATGAATCCTGCAACACCATTAAGTTCCTTGCACTGAGAACTATTTTGCATTGCTCATCCTGGCTATGTTGGCTTGGCCAGGGGAGGGTTAGTCACAAAGGTTCATGCTGGTTGCCGTCACATCGCTGGATCCTTTTGCCTGTTACACTCCCGGGGGTGCCAATGCAGGGTGGGGTCGTTGTGCCTTTGCTATCCCAAATGTGTCAAGCACCTGGCTGACATAGGGCTTGGCTGCTGTTAAAGTGGCAGTTCCGGATTGCTACCGCTAGATGACACCCTTCCAAAATTAAAAAAAAAAATCATCACTATTTGAAAAGTTTTAACAAAGTCATTGACTGGGGGCAGCGTGAATCTTGCCTGGGTACCTCCCTCTACCCCAGTAGATTGGATGTACAATATCTGGAGTGGGCAGAGGAGGAAATCTGAGCAGTATTTATATAAAATGGAAAAAATGTAAGCATGGCAAGGCTCCACATATTCCCATTGCCATTGCCATCTCTGCCTCTCTGCAAAATGCTCTTGTCCGGAGTGGAAGAAGGAAAGATTCAAAAAAGATTTGAAACACTAATGGGAAGTGATGCAGTAAGTCTCAGGGATGTATAGTTGGAACATTGCAGGCTATCAGGGTGAGGCAGATGAGCATGGAGCTTGTGAATAGCAGGTTAATTGGGGTAGATATGACCCTACCTTAACCCCCTACTTCTTCCCCCACCACCTCTCCCCCCCAACTTGTGTAAGTCCTCAGTTTCCTTCAGTCGCTGCTAGCAATGATCAGCTCACTCTTTCACAAATCTCACTTTCACTTGGAGCTTTGCTTTTCCTTGTTCATGAAATTTTCCAGTTAGGGATAGTTTCTGTTGGTAAAAGTTTTTCAGTCCTACTGGGCATCTAGGGAATGTCTTCATGGAAATCACAGCAGTGGCTGGTGTGTAACAGAGATCCTGGAGCCCGCTGGACTGGGGACTGTTAGTAATCTAGCAGTGGCAGTAGGATGCTCAGCTTGGGCTGTACCTCTGCCCCTCAAGACAGGTAAATGTCTGGACTCGATGATCGGGGCTGGTCCCTTCCAGCCCCTAATGCCTATGAAATGTTAGTCTCTGCTGATCCTGTGCCATTGCAGGCTTGTCTCTAATGAGCAAAGTCAAGTCTAAGGCCGGAGCTTCAAACAGCATTATATTCGTCTCTGATTAATGAACCATCCTTAGAGATTTTTGAGACCTGGGTAGACAGATCTTTGGCTGGGTTGTTGTATAGTTGTAGATGGTCCTCCTTTGAGCAGGGGTTGGACTAGATGACCTCTTGAGGGCCCTTCCAGCCCTCATGTTCTATGATTCTGATGTACAAGGGCACCTTTTATCTCCAAAGGGACATATCCCCTACAGTTTGCCACACAAATCCTTAAGTCCTGCACAAGCAGCCAAAGAGAGGTGTCTCAGTTTGCCTCAACCTCATTTATCACACACAGATAGAAGGGGACCTACTTTGGAGGTGGGGGAGGAGCTGGCATATATTGGCAGTTCTCTAATCTTGTATGGCGTCTTGCACAGGACAGCATGTACATTTACCATTTCTGGTGGGGTAGGGAAAATGCTGCTGATCCACTTTGTAATCATTTTTCCCCCCTTAATCCTCTAGTTTAATGGTGAGGACCTGACAAGCACGTTTGAATAGACAGTCACCCGGAGGAGAGGCATATTCTACAACAGAGGCCTAGTTTCTGAGTGTACTGTTTGTGGAGGGGATGATTCCTCTGCTATTCCCTGTTTTTTAAATTTCGGTTTCTGTTGCACTTTGCTACTTTCTGCACTATTTCAGTTTATCTCATGTTTAATCCTTTTCTTCCTACCATTGTATATGTCTTCATCTCTTTCTTCTCTGGCTTAGGTAGTTCCTTTCTTCCAGAACACCCCAGCAGTAGAAGATGTCTGTATCACCAGCATATCCTCGGTTTGGTGACAGAATAATATGCAGCAAAGAATTTTCTCTGCGGTGCCTCTTTCAGGAATTGATTTCAAACAGTGCCAGTTTTTTGCTTCTGACTTACTGTCCTAGAAAGGAAAAAAGGAGTTGAAAGTGGGGGGTGGAAAAAACCCATGAAACTCTGCCAGGGCACCTGAGTGAGCTTGTTCTTGCTTCTCTTGGGTTAGGTTACGGTTTAGCGAGGTAAAGCTGTGAGCATGGCATATGTTAGGCAGAGAACGGATCTTATCACCAACAGCCTGGGAAGCTCCAAGGTTGCCTCTGTGGGGCACTTTAATAGCCCTGTGATCATTAGGTTCATAATTTGAAGATGATGGTATTTTAATTCTTGTTTCCTCTCTGACCCTCTCAGTCTGAGGCTGGTGCTTCCCATAAACAGGCTGAAAGGGCAGGCTATCGTGCTAACACCCCTGCTCCTAGCACAAGTAATGACCTCAGGGTGCCCAATTTCTGCCTTCTCTCTCTCTGTTATTGGGCTAATCTCTTGAAGTATTCATGAGCCAGTCTGATTTTATATTGAAATTGGTTTCCAATCCCTGCTGTCAGTGAAGTGGTTCCTCCCCCCACCCCAGGCACATTGACGTTGTTTGGCCTGAGAGGCTGCCAGGTGAGTAAAAGTCAGTCTGGAGTTGCAGAGCGAGTGGAAATAATGTGGCCTGAGACATGTGTATGCAATTTGTTCAGATGATTCAAGTGGCAGCCATGGCAACTGAGATAAACAGAGGAAAAGATACTGGAAAAGCAGCAGCCGCTTTGCTTTAATAGCCCAGCCACGATTCCGGGCAGCTTAGATGTTTACTATAAAGGCTTCATCTTCCTCCGTGTCCCTTCCTTCCCCCACGTCTCCCTCTTCCTCCTCCCCTTGCTAGTCATGGGGTTGGATGGCTTCTTGGATGAAGCTGCCCGGGCCAAATTCCACAGTTGCTATTTGAGCAAAAACGGCCACTGACTTTGGAGTTGCTTGAGTAAAGGCTGGAAGGGCACTGGTATATCGGTTGCCTTTGGATCAGCACCGATAAAAGGGAAATTTGCACTATCTGCTGTCAGCTTTTTGTGGTTGTTGTAGCTGATAATGTCCTCTGATTAATTATGCCTTCTGGCCAGGGCCATTGGATGCCTGGGTTCACTCTTGCCTGTGGGGCTGGGGCCCCTGGACACTTGTGGTCCCTCCCACAAGCCAGAGTGATCCCGGATATACTCCCATCCCCTCACTGGTAGGCCAGGCTGGGCTGGAGCGGAGCAGCTGCTGCCATGTCCTGGGCGCTGGCATGGCATGGACTGAGCGGGCTGGGGCCAGGGTGGGCGTTGTAAAGGGCGTCAAATGCCGCAGGCGTGACTGGGATGGAGATGAGCTGCCCAGCTTAGCCCAGCATGACTTATCCCACCGTTAATATTGGTTATCGAATTGGTATTGGCTGGTTAATAATCAGCTGTCAGTTTTGGCCAAGAAAATCTTTATCAGCACACCCCTAATAAAGGCTGAAGAATTTCACTCTCTTGTGCATTTGGGATCCAAAGGCCTTTGATAGGAATGCCCATGTAACCAGAGTCCCCTGCCAATGGAAGTCAACTGGCTAAAACTCTTGCGGCTAATTGGGTGCAGTTTGCTGCGTGTACCTGGGGGAGACTTTAGATTTTGTTTCGCATTAACAGGAATGAAACCATTGGCCTGCACTTTTTAAATATCCTGTCTGGAGTGGAGCTGAATGGGATAAACCCCACCAGATCTGTGCTTGCTTTGCTAATTTAAAGGGGTACTTCAGTTTCCACTGCTGGCTGCCCATACGCCATCCCAACTGGCATAGCAGTGAACTGTGGCAGTTTAAGACGAATGTTCAGATGGTCTCTCCTTAGGGAAAAAAATCCCTCTCTAAATCCTGAAAGGGCTGCTACCGTTGTCATAGCAACAAAGAGAATCCCTCTGGCATCCAATTTAACTACTAGATGAAGAAAAAGAAAAGGTTTGGACTTCAGCTAGATCCAAAGTGACACAATCAATCATACCCACCGAGGCTTATGACAGTTTTGTTGACCCTTTAGGTACTGCACTGCAGTCACAGCTGGGCTTTGGACTTGTGTAGTGATCATGTGTAGGACCTGCCAAAAAATTGACAACCCTCAAACTTCACCAGTGCTGATTTTCCTTCTAGTTTAGGGCAGAGGGAGCTCCAGAGCTATCAGAAGATACCTTGTAGCACTGGTGTCCCTCTTCCTCACCCCTTGACGGGAAGGAAGAATTTCCTCCACCTGTCCGATAAAGTGAGGAAGTGAGAGGAAAGCTATGTTATCTGATGTCCTAGTCCTTTCCTCTCCCTTGTGGTCCCAGCCAGCACAATTTACTGCAATTACCTTGCACACAACTACTGTGTAATAGGACATAATGCCTCGACACCCATCTAAGATCTGGGAGTCCATTCTGCTAGTTACTGTGCATACACATGGAGACGGTCCTTGCCCTGAAAAACTAATGGTCTTTAATAGAAAAAGACGGATGACGGGAAGAAGAGAACCTAAGAGACCTAGATGAAATGGCAGCCCCTTAGTTAAACAGCAAGTTTCTGGTAGCCCTGGGTGGGTCCGAGTCGAGGTCTCTTGACTTCCAGTCTGGTGCTCTGTCCATGAAATCATATTGTCTTCTAGTTTTGTGCCTTGTAGCTATGAGCAGGAGCTTGCAAAATGATTCTGGAGAATCTTTGTGTAAATGGTTGCCTGCAAATGCAGGGGGCTAGATTTGAGAGCCCAGAGAGCCCCTTCAGCTCCTGTATTCGGTACGTGTGTCCGTCAAGCCTGTGCTGATGGATTTGAGTTGCATGCACTACCTCAGTTCCTCCCCAGCGTGGTGATGTAGTAGCAATCCACTTCTCTGAATCATCCTTGCCAATATTTTTTTGTCATCGCTGTCCCTTGCGAGGCCTTGCCTCACAAAGTAGATGTGAAATTGTGCCGTAGGTTTTGTCTGGAAGACATGCAAGCTGTCAAGCATTTTGAGCTCATCCTGATTTGTCAGGGCACATTATTACACTGCGTCAAAGAGTCGCATGTCCGTCATGGACTGCGTTTTTTCCCCCCCTCTCGCTTCAAAGGTGAGCTGTGAGCCTCCAGACTGAGTTAACTGCAGACAAGAGCCATAAATAGCCTAGTAACCAGGCTGTCAGGTTGTGGGAAGAAGAGGTATGTGAAGTGCATATGTTTTTAAACTTACATTTAAATGTATATGCAGCAGTCTGCTGCCTGGCTTTGGGTTGCATGGTTCTGTGTCATGCATCGTTCTGGGACATTCTGGGAAATTGGTGGGTACATCAAGGTGGAGCTGTTGTGTATGTCTACACTGGAGACTTTCCCTGTGTGCTTACATGTGTTTGAACCCCAGTCCTCCTGTCATCCATGCACCAATATCTGAAATGTGTGCTTGGATCCAGTGCTTGGTTTTGCAGCTGTGGGGCGGGGGAGATGAGTGACCTTAAAGGTCGCTTGAAGTGGGACTCACCCACTTTCCACTGAGGAACCAGCTGAAGCATCAGTTTTACTTATGGTTGGCTTGTCCTCTACAGCCAGCTGTTAGTTCTTGGGGTTAGTGTGTTGCTGTCTGCTCACCCCCAGTGCACCAGGAACTGCCTCCCTGTTTAAACTGGAACAGCATTTTAGCCCTTTTCCCCCTCCATGTAGCCTACTTTGGGGGGGGGGTGGTTTGCACAGCATCCTCCAGTTTGCACATGGTGTTCAGTTCCTACAATGCACCTACTCATATTTCCCAGGACCTGGCACCCCAGTGTGCTCCGTGCTGCAGTACCAAATTCAGAACAAGGCAGCATGCCTATATGGAGCTTAAGGGATTTTTTTTTAAAAGCCAGAGTCACTCCAAATGCATTTGAGGTCTGTTGTTCCTCCTGTCTGGGCAGTGGGATATTCAGAATTTCCAGATAGAAACCAGGGTTGCTGTCTGCACTTGGCTTTAGGATCGCCACAGACCAGTGAGACATTGGGAACCTGCTACTCCCTTTCTGATGTAGCAGTGTAGAGACCTTGGGGCAGACCCTTTACATTTAAAAGGGGATTAGAAAGGGAGGCTTAATTGGGGGGAGGGGCAAGGGAGGGTTCCTTGGAGTTGGAGCAACACAACTGGGCCTGCAAGCTGTTGAGCACTTGTCAAAGAAGACTGGGCAAAGGGCACTGTGAAGTTGGCAAAAGGATGAACTAAGGTTTATATGCTTGGGGGGGCCAGCAAGGCTAGCTTGAATAGGATTGCAAATGCAATAATGAAAACCTGAATGTTCCTGCAAGTGTTTCCCAGGGAGAAAAGTGCTGATGGTTGATGAGTTTCCAAGACAGGAAGGAACTGAATTGTTCCCTGCCTGAGGGGGGGATAGTGCCTGCTCACAACCGTCACCTGATGATCTGGCTCTTCGTGGCCAATTTTTGCCTGGAAATGTTTGCAGCCTGTTTTGAAGCTGTGCAGAAGAGCGCACTTGCGTCATCCCAGAAAATGCAATGAGTCAATGCAGTCCCAAGGGAGCTGTAACAATCTCAAACAAAAACTTGGAAAAGGAAGCAGGGAGGGATTTAAAGACACAGCATTTTTTGGTGGCTGCATCGTGGAGGGGTGCTTGGAATGCGCAGACTATGCGAGCGGTGAAGGGGTGTCATAGGGACTTCAGCACTGCAGATGCAAGGAAGGCTGTATAACTTCGTGATGCATCCAGGGGCAGGGTGTGGTGCTGGAAGAGGGTGTTAAACTTGCTTTACTTGCCATTATGCTCAGGATTTTGGTATTCAGGGAATCTCCATGAATTCTTCATTGATATGTATGTTTTGGAATGGCAATGAATAATTTGCTGGGGGAGATGGGAAGGAAAGCAAGTAGGCAGTCCCCAACCTTGCTCATGTTCTTTCTCCCTAGCCTAGCTCCTTGTCCTCTTCCAGCTGCTTTCAGATTTGGGACTCTTTCTATCACACGTATAGCTGTGCTGAGGCATGAAGTTACTGGGCAGTGCTGGGGTGCTTTTTCCAGTTTCATCTGTCTATGTGGATGAGGCCAGTCGCGTTTAACCATGTAAAAGAGTGTAGTATTGCCCTGTAGAGACCTACACGATTCTTGCCATGTTTCGCAAGCTGTTGTTCGAAACACTTCTGGCTTGAGGAACATTTGCCATCTGCACAGGCCTCTCCTCTTTGTCTCCTTCCCCATTTGGACATGGGGGTTGGGACACTCTTTCCTCTAAGACTTACCAGGACTGCAGTTTCAACTATTGCCTCACAAGGGATCACTTAAGACACTCATCTTCAAGGTCAGAGTATGTGGCCCTTAAGACACCCCCTCCTTTCCATAGTGACTGCAGTGAGTGAGCATGTGGGACCCAAAACTCCACCCCATTGTGGCATCCTTGGTGTATTGCTTGCTTAATATTCCAATTTCCTTATAGCACTCATCATTGTCACGTACAGGCAGCTCCCACATATGGGTGAGCTTGTTCTCATGCCTTTTCTTTGAAGGTGGAGTTATCCCCATTTTACTGATGGGGAAACTTGAGTGAGGATCTATTAAAGGACTAGCTTGAGGTCCATAGAAGCAGGAACCCAGTGGCAAAGCAAAGGCAAATTGAAGCTAAGTCTCTGGCATCCCAGTCTAGTTTGCCAGCCCCAAAGCAATCCTCTCTCTCTGCGGGCATTCCCTGACTGGGAAATGTAGAGGAAGTCAAAAAGCTAGAATTAAAGTAGTTTGGCTGCCATAGCTAAAATGATTGCACCATAGATTCACAGATATTAGGGGCTGGAAGGGACCTCGTGATCACAATTTTGAGGGGTTTTTTTCAAAGCATCTTTTAATATACTAAGTTGGTTTGCCATGGGAAATCATAGGAACAACCAAATTGAGATTTACTATAGTAATTATCTAAAGCTATTAAGTAGTTTAAAACCTCTATTTTTTTTAAAAGACCTTCCCCCCACCATTTGACACAAACCAAAATAGCAAAAACTTACATTTTGTTGTTCTCCAGACCTGGTTCAGTGATAAAGATCATCATTTTCTTAGCAAAATTTCTAAAAAGTTACTTTTTTTTGCTGGGGAAATTGTGGTCATGGGCTTATTGTATTGATTTGTTTGTTTGTTTTTGTAGTTACGTATTTGGAAACAATCTCTGGTTTTTCTCCAAGTTCAGTGAAGTTTTTAGCAATGCGGGTCCTCATTCTAGTACCAGAGCTGCCGCTTTCTCTGTTGGGAAGCAGGGCGCCTGCAGTCTTTCCGTGAGCAAATTATGGTGTTTCGGAAGTAGCAAAGTGTGGATCAGTGAAGTTCTGTTTTAAAGAGAGGGGGAAGCCTTGGCAGTTTGCCAGTACCCAATTCCAACATTGACTTTGGGCATCAGACCATGGATGATTTAAAAGTGTATTAAGCCTAGGTTTTCATGCTTGTCGCCACCCAACTGCTGAATATGCAGACTGCCCCAGTACCGGGGATGTGATCTGCATATAGCTACTACTAAAGGAGTCACCTTGCTTGTTTCCTAGGAGAGAACCTTAGCTGCTACAGGGCACACTTCATCATTTCCAGATTGGCTTACTGCCCTTGTGTGCGGGGTTGAATGTATTGCCATATAGCAGTTGCATTGTGGCTAGTGAGGTTCCCCATCATCACCTGCACAATGGAAGCAGATGTCACATCCCACAATGTTCCATGCGTTCTCCCTGTTCATTTAAAAATTTTCATTAAGAGTCTTTGTACTAGTTTGCAGGTGCATAATGAGGACATCTCATTATCCACAACCCACTGAGACATTTCCATCCCATGGAGAAGATGGAGCAAGCGGAGGCCAAGCTCTTTTCCAGCTGCAATAAAGCATTCTTGGTGCTGTCGCTTTAGCAGTTGAGCTCCTGGCTGGAGGGGATTGAGCGAGGCAAACGTAACTGTTTGCTTTAAAAAGCAGGACTTCCCTTGTTGGCAGAGCTTTCCTCCAGGATATCTTCCTTCCAGAAAACAAATGTCAGTTCTGCGAGGAAGCAGAGAAGAGAATTGATGGACTTTTTAGGTTTAGTACGTGAGATGAGAACTTCAAAGGAGCATGAGAGTGCTAGGGCCATGTGTAGACAAAATGGCACGTGTGTGTGACACTTTAAAGTGGGTTAAATGCTTTTGCGCCACTTTAGTGGTGTTGGTGTTTGCACACATCGGTGGCGTATGGCCCAGTAATTCCAGCCGCTGTAGGAAATATGGCGGTGTAATACGTCTTTAATGACTCGGGGCGCAGCAAACTAAAACTCTTCCAAAGAGTTTTACCTTGCTGCCCTACAGCCGTGGAGCGAAGCACTGGGCTCTGTGCAGCTGAGGGGGTCTGCAGGGAGTCTGTGCAGGCAGCCTGGCAGCAGCCTGGGAAGGCAGGCTCTGCCCAAGATCACCCTTTTTTTTTCCCCCTGCCCCCGGAGCCTGCCTGCCTGAGCTGTGTGGGGGCCCAGTGCTTCCCTCTGCGGCTGCGATACCCCCCAGGACTACCCAAGCTGGGTGCCTGTGGGCGGGTGCCGCCTGGGGGGCGGGGCGCCACAGCTTCTGCGGAGGGGAACCGCCCCCCAACCCTAATCCTAATCCTAACCTCCCCCCGCAGCCCAGGGACTGTTCCTCCCACTGGCATCTTGCCTTCCCTCGAGAGGCAGGTAAGTTTGGTTGTATGCATGACACCGGGGTTTAAATGGCCCTAAATTGAAACAGTTTTTAAAAACCCACCACTTCAATTTAGGGCCCCTGTTTCATCTACACATGCCCTAGGTTACCAGATCCTATGCCTTACTCTTAGGCTTCTTTGAAAATCCTCAAGAAGTGATTTAGATATTTGGTTAAACATTTCTGAGGACCTTAAGTAGACATATTTTCCTTAGGTGTTCAGGCACCACAGCCCTTAAGCCATCCATGTACTTTCTGGCTCTGTCCTTAAAATAAGTGCTTTTTAGTGGTCTGTCACAGTCTTTCTGCACCTAACTTCTTCCAAACCCCGCGTGTTCTGGACACCTGACTCCTAAACTCTCTGCAGTGAAACAGGCAGACCTCTCCTTGCTGGGCTTCATTGTTTTCCTGTGTTCACTAATTCTCGCTGAATCTTGGTCCACTCCACAAGTTTTTTTCTGACCTCTCAAAGTTCAGATCCTCCATCTATCACTCTTTGTAGCCTGTTTTGATACTTTATTATCAACACAATAAAAGTTGTTAGTTTGGTGATCATACCTCGATCCTGAAGCGTGTGTACAATACAGTCAGGTTTAGAACGTCTTGCCATAGTTATCAAGTTCAGAGGACTGGAACTTTATTGCTCGTTTTGACTTGGGAGCCGTCCAATGCACACCATTGTATACACAGCTCCATGCGACTTACGTTTTTGGAACTGAAATGAAAAATATATAAAATTGAGGCTTACACAAGAAACCAAGTCATGGTTTTGCACCTTCTCTGAAAGGTTTTTCTTGCACCTAAGGCCATATTTTGAAATCAGTGACCTCTCACCTGTAATGCAAAGCTATTTCATTACATCAGAGCTGCACAATTTGACTTGGATAGCTGACAGTTGGTTTTATGTTGGATTTGTTAAATATGTTTGTACTTAAAAATTGCCAGCCTTCAAACGTGTGAGCATGGAAATGCCAAAATATGGGTATGCTCTTGGCCTCCCTCTTGCAGGCAGTTTGTGTGAAAACAAATGAATCGCAGCTTTCGCTTCCGCCGGCCTCTCTTGCTTCGTTTCTAGAGCATAATGGATGATTCTGGCTGGGCAGCTGTGGTGTTTCATTACTGTTGGACTTAGTGCCCTGTGAGCCATGCAGAAATACTTTTTGCTATTAATTGGGCATTACCAGCTCCACATCATGCCACCTAAAAGAGTGTGCTCAGATGTGGTTGCAAATATGTTCTCTTCAAATAAGCAAGATTTTCAAGAGCAAGCTTCGCTGTGGGCGGTTTTGTAGTCCGTGATCACTGAGCGTCATTCAGGTGAAAAATAGGATAGCTTAATATCCTAGGTCTGTTGCCATCCATTATGAAGAGCTTTAATAGTGAATGGAGAGATGTCTATGCTAGATGGTACTGATCCATGGTCCAGTACAAAGCTGCTTCTTAGTCCCCAGTAGTTAGGCTGTGCTCTGAACTGTTGGTGTTATAGCTGATGCTTGTTTTCCTGTTCTTATAAAAAGAATACGTAGTAGTCTATCTGAATGAACAACTCTTGTATGCATAAGAATGTACAGTCCTATTTGAATCCTGCCTAGCTGTAGCGGTAACTCTAGGCTGAAACTAGTCAGATAGGATCATTGATAAGTTTATAGCTTTTAACCAGCCATTTCCTCCCATATATCAGCTCTTGCCTATTTTAATTAGTCAAGCCCCCTTTGCCAGCAGCCCTTGTGAAAGCATCACCCCATGTGATGCAGATCAACTGACTGTCTGGCAGCATCTGCTGATGCCATCTCCAGGGAATTACCCCTCCCTCTCCATCCTGAGGAAGGCAGCAGCCATAGCCTAACCCCTCCTCTGACATCTTGCTGTTTAGTAGTAAGCTGGTCCGTGAAGAGCGATGAGGGCAGCGTTCCCCCCAGCACTGCAGACTGGGCAGCCTTAGAAATGTGGATCTGTGCTGAGAGTGAGGTTGAGCATGTTTTGCCGGCACATGTAGGATGTTGCACCGCAGACACAAGCGCTCGTTCTCCAGCCAAACCCTTTGGTAGTTCCACCCTGCAACTCTGATTCACGTGAGAAATGGGGGCTGTTTGCCCAAATGGTGTCAGATGGTTAGTTTTCAGCATCCTGCCTCAGATGGCATTGACCCTTATTGCAGCTGGTTTCACTTAATGCATTTTGTTTAAACAAACCCTATTCCTGGAAGTGGTTTCAGAATAGGCTGTTCCCTGTAGCAATTCGTGTTTACTTTTTCTTATGATGTTATAAGGAGGAGGAAGAGAGCAGACTCTGGAAAGGGCGATTTGAAATCAATATTGACAGTCATTTATGGAAACCATTGTATTTTCCAATTAACCTATTACCACTTTGTTGACTTGTAGTCTTCACAGGAGAAGTGGTTGAGGGGAGATGTCACCACAGTGCAGAGCCTACCAACTTTCTGTTTAGTTGTAAGTTTTTCTATTTATTAAAGTCAGACCTGGGGAAGCCCCAGTACGTTTTATGTAGGCCAGCTTGCTGTTTAAAGCTTAACACCGCTGCCCTCTTATTTCCATGTCATTGTTGTTTTGGAGTCCTGACCTAGGAAAAATCTTTTCTCCCCCCTAAGAGGAAACACTGGTTCTTTTTCTGATTTTTTTAATGCTCTTTGTCTGCTGCAGTTTCTAAACATATAAACTGTTCAAAGCTTCAGAAATGTCAGTGAGCATCATTTAGTTCAGTCCGTTTAATGCTCTGTTATTTAATGTCCCAGAGTCAGGCTGCCATAGCAAAGTGGTCATATTCCTTTTCGCAGTAAGTTGCCTTTTGGAAATGGGTGCAGAAGTTTTCTTGGAATTGGACCCTGGCTTGCAGTGGAATATATATCCACTGATCTCAAAGCATATTAATAATTTTCAGTGCAGGCATCCTCCCATATCTCCACGAGACAGAAACCATATCCCTGTTTTACCCGTGGAGAAACTGGGTGCATCTACGTGTGCAATTAATTCAAAGCAATTAACTTGGCACTTATTGCACCAAAGTTTATTTCTCCCAGGTGTGCCATTTAAACATTCACCTGGGACTGCAGCACACTGAGCTAGGTCAGAGCAGCCCTGGCTGGCAGGGGGCCCCGGGGACCTGCCTGCGAGCCCAGGGCTGCTCTGACTTGGCTCAACATACTGCAGAGGGGCTGGCTGGGGCACGGGCAGCCCTTGATCTGAAGCACCTTCATGCCCCAGCCAGCCTTATCGGAGTCTATATGTGCAGTCCTGCTGAGTAAAAAAACCCTCCATGGCAGGATAGTACTTGTATTTACAAGTACTACCTTGCTGCTGAGTTTGTTTATTCCGACCTAATAGCCCTGCATATATAGATGCAGGACATTTACTGTGGAGCTAGTTAGTCTACTCTGCGGTAAGCATCTCATGTAGATTCACCCAGAGGCACAGAGAGGGTGACTGGTTTGCTCAAGGCCACGTGTGTCATCTGTAGCAGAGCTGGGACTGGACCACAGGTTTCCAGACTCCTAGTTTTGAGCTCCTTGTGTGAGCCTTGCTGATTTTTTCTTCTTCCTTGAAAACCCTTTTTCTTTTCCTGAAAGTGCTTTTCATTTTAAAAACCTGGACATGTCTTTGTAGCTGACAATCCAGGCTGTAGTGACATGCTCCTAACCAACCCCTAACCAGCCCAGCTAATCTGCAGAACAGCCCTGAGAGGTGACTGACTGTATAACACGAGACCCAAGCATGTGAATAGACTTTTAACATGGTAGCTATTTCCTTTTACAGTGCAACCTGATCTGTCAAATGCTAGGTTATGTGATTTGAAGCCTCTTCATTCTGGATGTCCGGCAGCCCTTCGTTACCCTACACGAGGCAAAGCATTGGCTTCCTCCCTTCTTGATGTGAGTTCCTGGAGACTTCTATTTCCCAACCCCCTCCTCTTCCTTAGGGAGAATGCTTTTGAAACGGGATCACCTGGCACCCTCAATAAATCTCCTCTAAGGCGGAGGTGCATATTTCACCCTACGAAAATAATCTGGACATCTTCCAGGTGCACAATCTTGTAAAGGATTTGAGCTGAACCAACAAAAAAGCAAGGAAATCCAGACATGAGGCTTAACAGAGCAGCCAGCCCAAACTCTGGATTTCCTCAGTTTTGTTGGTTCAAGTCGGAACCTTTATTCCCTCTTAATGTTCCATGTGTTTTCTCTCTTCCTTGGGAAAACCATGACATAATGTGTCTAATCGGGCTTTGCAGGTAGAGGAGCTAAACTACAAGGATTTTTGTACCAGATGGGTTGGCATTTAAGTCTGCCCCATAGCTTCAGGCTTTAAAGACTATGTAAGTGCCATGCGGCATAGACTGATGCCTTAGTGCTGGAAAAAGGGAGTCCATAAACTCAAGACGTGTGAAGCAAAATAAGTGATTTTAGTAGAGGTGAGCCAAAGAACCCTTACTAGTAAAAGCTGATGTGGAGATTTACCTGTGCCCCCTATTAGAGAAATCATTTCTTCAGACACCAATGAAGTATGAACAACCCAACAAATCTTCCATCCCTTTGTAATGTGTTGCAGGGAGCAAGAGCTGCATGGTTGTTATATTTGTTGAGAATGTCTTGAAGTTCATTCCTCAGGACGGATCTCTGAGATAAGACAGAAGGATAAAGAATCAGTTTTTCCTGATACAAGTTGGTGTGTGTGTGTGCTTGTAGTGATTACACAAACCCAGCCTACTGCCTTCCAGTAGCTATGACTTTGAAAAGCTCGCCTTTGAAAGAGAATTTACAGTGGCTCTATGCATTAGATGAGGGATTGAGCCTGATCCCAAGCTAGGCTCAAAAGGAGGTTGTTGCGGCTCATGGGTACAAGTTGTGCCTTAAGCCACCTGTGTCCATCCCTGGATAATCTTCACTGATCCCTCTGTTCTCTGTTTCAGTAGTGGGAGATCACTGGAGCATAGGGACAACTTGGTCTCTAACTTCCCATCAGCCGCGTGTCCTTGCTGGTCAGGGGCAGAAGGGGTGGCATGTAGCAGCACTGAAGGGGAAGAATCCCGAAGGGGACTGATTAGACACCTGTAGTGTGTATTGTTCCTGCACCGTTGCACAAAGCCAGCCCAGTTCAGCTGAGGGTCTGACTCTTTATGCTCTGTGCTGGCCCTTGAAATTAAATTAAACATTTGGAAGACAATAAATGTACGAGGCACGTCCCTGTCAAACTAATTGTTAAATTTAATAGGCTGTTTTATCCATAGCTGAACTTCTGATGTTTTATAGGGGTTTGGAGTTGGTGATAACAGAGTAAAAACAGTGAGATTGCATTAAGGCAAATGTATGCTGGAGATTAACGGTGTTTGCAGAAATGGTGCATGTTTGCAGTGTGCCGGAACTCCATGTCACTGTCCTAAAAACATAATATGCCTTGGGTTTGGGTCAGAGGGGAAAAAGCTGGATTTATTTATAGAAAAATATCTTCTCTGGAGATCTGTATGGACCCTAGATAAAATCTGTGCAAGTGGGTAGATGGCACTCCTTTTTTTTAACTGATGATCTCTCACAAAGTAGAACTTCTCTCACGTGGCTGGATATTTGTCACTCAGCTCTCTAGGTTTTCAAGACGTTTCCTTCGTCAAGCTCGGGTAGGAGCAAACTGAGTCTCACTCAATGTTAGCTGTAGCTTTTTCCAGCTCAGTTGGGTTCAGGCCTGAACATGCCATAAATATGTAGAGCGCCCCTGAAGGTTGATCAGATGAATCTGAATGCTTGGCCTGTTCACATTGTGATGACTGTCACTATCTTGTGTTTCTTTTGGATTTGTTGGCAAGTTGACGGGTGGGAAAGGGTCACTGAGATGAAGATGTCTATGTGGAAGCTGGCAGCTGCATCTAAATGTCATACTCCCTGCCTCTCCTCGCTGCAGGTAAAAGCCTTTTGCTTTGAAGGCTGATGTTTTTAAGTACCTGAAAACATTTTCAGTGTTTTTGAGTCAAGAAGTGGCTTCTGCCCTGCAGAGAAGGGGAGTCCTGCAGCGTAGTGAACTTTGCTGCATTAACTTTGGAACAAAAGTTTTTTTTTCACAGCAGCTTTCCCTTGTGCCTGCTGCAGCAAGCCCTAGTTTTATTCAGCATTCTCTTTCCTACCCGTTCTCTCCTGCCAAGGGCCACGTACCAAAGAATTAAGAGGGATTTTTCCATCTTTAACTATCGGAGCATCCAGCCATTTTGGATTTTAATGCATTAATTGGGGATTCGTGCTAAAAGATGATTGTCAGCATAGTTAGTACACTTAATTTGTCATTATGGCTAGGGACAGACATTACACACAAACCGGTTTAAGTGATCAGAAGCTGGTTTAAACCTGTAACAGAACTGACGTTCAGCACACATAAACTACTTTGAAAATGGCTGAAACCAGTTTGAGAGATACCTGGTTGAATGTAGTATCAGACTTAACTGATTTGCGTCAAACCGGTTTATGCAATGTCTGTCCCAGACCCCTTTCTGGTTTAAGGTAAACCAAAGTCCCCCAGCATCCCAGATGCTTTGCAGCCCTGCTCCCTGGCTGGAGCTCTGGCAGAGACTGCAAGTACAGCAGTGTCTGCCTGGCTTCCCCTTGCTGCTCGCCCCCCACTCCCTGCTCAAACAGGGATTACCCCCTCCCCTTGCCCACAGCACAGACCGTAGCAAGCACACAGTATGCTAGCTAATGCTGAGAGGTGTCTGTGCAAGTAAGAGAGGACAGTGTCTGCTTGGGGCTTTTTGGAGCTAATCATCAAGTCAGCTGGACCCTCCATTCCTTCCTTGGAAAAGTTGGTTAAGAAGAGTTTGAACTAATGAGACAGGCTTTTGTTTTCTGATGGGGTGCTAAATGCTATCAACTCCCTATGTAACTCCCCACTGTGTAACTAAATGCTCTGTTATCAACTCCCTGCTGGCTCTATCCCTAATCAGAGCATCCTGCCAGGGCCTGGCCATGCCCCGCTCGGCTCAGCACAGTGGAAGGGAAGGGAGGGCTGCTCTAGTGCCCCCTGGCTTCTAGCCTAAGCCACTGCAGGTATGTGTCTACATTTCTTCAGTTCAAAGGGGATGTCTGGACAGCTACAAACTGGTTCAGCCTAGCCAGGTTAGACTAACCTGCAAAAATTGATTCAGTTCAGGCTCAGGGTTTTTGATTATCTGCCCCTAGCTTATAAATTTGGGTTAACACCTCACTATACATAGGAGGAGGACTTTGGTCCCATGTCTTGTTTCTGGTTTGAAGTCATGTCTGCCTCCGGATGTGGGAAGACAATATTATATGTTCATTTATATGAGGCAAATTACCCTTTGAACTTTCTTAAAAAATAGATTCTTAAAGGTTCCCAAAATAGGTGCACCATAGGGGTCCATCATGTGTCTGGCACATGGCAGCAAAGCATTTTAGTTGACTTTTTTTCTAGAAGACTGCAGAACATGCTTCTCTTCTTGGGAACAGCAGGCAACTCCACTAAGGCTAAAATGTGCTGTTCCTTCGTATTTTTTCTTTATTTTCTGTCTGGGATGTGGGCAGAAAGAATCTACCATCTTGATTCAGAGCAGCAGCCATAAACCTCAGACCACATGTAACATATCTGCCCCATGAATGGGCCTGATTAATGATAGATAGGTAGGGGGAGAAAGAGGGAGAATGGAAAGAATCTTGTCTTTCTCATGAGCTGCTGTTGAGCTTTGAATTTCCAGAGTTGGGCAGTATTGATTACCTTTTTAAGTCAATCTTCCCTTTCTTATTTTTCCTTTGTCTTATTTTCTGTATCATTAAGATCTGTTATGGAAGTACTTCTTGGCTTAGTGCAGCTGGGGAATTATAAACATTGACCCTGCACCTACCACCGCAACTCACCCAGAAAAGAAACTAATTAAAAAATGTTGTCTCTGCTTATGCCGACCTCAGGCCTTTGCTTGTTTTAATAGCGCAGCGTACTGAAAACAATGCGAGGCAGGATCATTGTACTTCTGCAAAAGCTTGCAAATTTAAACCCTTATTTTCCTCCAGTGAGGTTTTATGTAGTGGGGTTTAAATGTATTCATTTGATCTTTTTATCTGGCTGAGAAAGTGAACCGGAGCCTGAACTGCATCCCTTATGCTGACAAACTGAATAGTTTGGGGTATGATGGACGACTTTCCTTCCTCATCACCACCCCTACTAAACAAGTGCCAGGTTGTGAATTTTTGACGGTTGCTTCAACTACTAATAGAGGGCCACTGTTTTTCATTAATTTTGCCTTTTTAGCATAGTCGTGGTAATGTTCCTGCTCACAGTGAAATATTAGTTATGCCCCTACTGCACATTCCCGGCATGAATCCTGTAACATTTTATATTGTTCCCAGTCAACAAAATAAAATGCTGAGATGTTTGGAGGAGACCATAGCTGCAGGCAAGTCTATTTAGCTGTATTTATTTAATTTCTCAAACTAGGAATAATGAATAATTAATTCTTCAGGTGAACTGTGACTTTATCCATAAATCTGCAGGGTCTAAAACAGCATAAATACTGAGATTTTAAAAAAAGCAACCCTGCTGTGATAATATTTTGAAGTCAGAATGGTTATAAACTAACCTGTAAACCATACACCATTCAGTTACCATATTTATTTCAATCTAAGATCACCCTGAATGTAAGATGATCCCCGATAATTTAGATTCTATATATGAAAAATGTATGAATTTGTTATAATTTTTCAGGTACAGAACCTAGGTTTTGGAGGGTTGTCTTGAATTCAGCCCCCCACTGCTACAGCAGGAAAAGCAGTGTGTGTGGGAGTGGGTCAGGTGGCCCCTCCTACTTCTTTCCTCTGCAGCCTTCCTGCCCCCCTCACCCCCAAATTCCCTTCTTCCTTCCCCCTCCCCCCCCCCCGCTTAGACTGACTCCAAGTCTCTGCCTCTTCCCTTCTCCCCTTCCTTCCCATCAGACACTGCTGTGGCTGGAGCAGCCGCCTGTTCCCCCCTTCACTTTGTATGTGTATAAAAGATATGGGGCTCTTCCCCCCCCCCCCCGCCCCCATGCTGATTGGGAGGGAACTTTGCCTTATATTTGAGTAAATATGGTAATTACTTATGTCAGCCTTGAATTTCTGATCAGAAAACATTACCTTGCAAAAGAGTTCCCATAAAATATGATTCCCAGTCCCGTGAAACCTTCTGTCCAGTGATGGTGCTACTCTGCATGAACATAACTGTAACTCTTTTGAGAACTGGAGCCCTGAAGAATAACATCCAAGTAGTGTTTTTTTAACCCAGCAAGCCCCAAATCTTGAAGGACAGCCTGTGTTCGCAGTTCATGTGTGGCATTTTTAAAGATCAGGTAGAAAATGGAATGCGCCACCACTAGAAAAATGTGCATTTAATCCTAATTCTTGTTGGTTTCACTAGGAATATAGTGCATTAATGTGGGAGAGCTAGCTTGAAACGTGGGCAAGCAGTGGACTTGCTGTGGAGGCTGCTGTTAACCTACTGGCACTCTCTCTTCACTGCCTGAAATATCCATGAACATGTTGCAGTTACCTATTCCTGTGTGACTTAATTTACCATTAATTTACCAAGGGGAAAGGAGCTGAACTGCTGCTTGGAGTAGTTGATGATTTGAGGAAGAAATGTGGAAATATGGCCTCTACTTTTATTCTTTGCCTGTGTGTTTTGGGACTGTAAGTGGCAAGACCTACAAACTGGTGGTGAGGCAGAAGGAGCACATGAGAAATGTTCAGCTGGAAGCTGTGCCTCTGAGGGCCCATCTACAGGTTCAAATTAAAGTTGGAGAGAAACCAGCTATAGAGTTGTTACACATTTACAAGCACTAACTTTATAGCTGATTGGTTCTTTTTATAGTTGGATAGTCATTTTTATCAAGTGATAATTACTTTGCCAGTGTGACTGGTCTAAATTTATTGTGTGATTAACCAGTTAATTGTGTGATAATTATTTTGCACTTGTGGCTGGTCTTTGTGTGTGTGGCCGGCCTAAATGTATTGTGTGATGAACCAGTTAATTGTATGATAAAGTAGCAGGGGCCTGAGAGTTCATCAGTCATGCACAGCCTTCTTGAATCTCTGCTGTTCGGACAAGCTGTTGTCTTTGGAGATGCCCAAAGGGATAACTAATGAGTGGCTCCTAATGCTTTAACCGGGGTCTTGTTGTATGTCCAGGGTCTTGTTATGCTGTGTAGACATTTAGATCTGGATACGTCATGAATATGTATGTATTCTTGACTGCTCAAGGTGCCCTTCCTTTTGTCTTGGCTCAGATTTTCTGGGCACGTACAGGATAGTAGCACTGTTGAGCGAACAGCCAAGCTCTCAGCTGGACTTGCTCCCCCCCTTGAGTGTAAGGGCGGGGGGGGGGGGGTTTAACCTTAAGGACAAAGTGAATTTCAGTGAAAGGGGTGGGGAAGGGGAGCTGAACTATTTGAGCCATATTTCTCCATTAGTTTTTTGTCCCAAGGTTTTTGGTGCTGGCTTCAGTCAGCAGCCTTACTGTACATCCTGATGTTCCTCTGCATCTGAAAAGACTCGACTAACGAGAGAGCATGCCTGTTTACAGTTCATTTCCACTGCCCTGGAGATAACTTTGGATAAATATTGGCTCTTCCATGTTCCTCCTAATCCCTGCTGGGTCTAATACTGTGCAGAGGTTCAGAATACTTGTTTTCTTTTCTTTTTCTTCTTCTTCTCCCTTTCCACCCCCTCCTCACATGTAATTTGATCACTCAGGCCTGGTCTTCTGCTTTGGCAGATTTTTCAGCTCTTGGAGTGGAAGAAATTAACTACTTCATTACCAAAGTTGGATTTGCTTGACTAGTTTTCCTGGTTTTGTGTGGATGTGATGAAAATTGCACCAGATGTCATTATTCTTCTTCTATGAAGCCATCACCTTTGAACAGTCCAATTTCAAATTAGTCCCTCTTGGGTGTTTGTTTAAACCCTGGTCTTTCCTTTTCATTTCTTCAAAACAAAAAAACAAAACAAAGCAAAAAGGCTGCCATAGTTGCCAGAATCGAAAAGTTACCGGAAACTTATTTTTCATTTTCTGAATTTATCCAAGTATATGCCTGTCTTTTTAGCCTGTCCTTGTTATCTTAATGTGCACGTTCTTTGATCTGGCTGAAAATATTGCAGTATACCCTCTAATAAGATCTCGCGACAAGAGACAATTGTATGTACTGACCACAAACTTTCAAACTCCTTTTCCCTTCCCCAACATTTCATCTTTCTAGACTGACTAGACAAAGCCCAAGTCAGTATAGCACAGTTGTTTTTCTCTGACTAGATAACTGCTATCTTGATATGAGAAATTCCAACGTTTCCCATTTCTTTCCCTTTTCCCCTATGAATGGTTTAAAATCTTTCAATGGAAGAGACTGAGAAGTCTTTTAGCAAGTAAGCAAAGCTTTATCTGATTTTGGATTTAACCTTGCAAGCTTCAGATGTATAGACTAATGTGCCATCTGTTTTCTTGCTGACAGCGCATCCCCTCATTGTAATTCAGATTATCGTGATGAAGAGTCACCAGCAGAGATTAGTGTAACCCCCACCACCTTGAAAACAAGAATTTTGGCTTATTACTTGAAAGGCATTTCAAATAGCCTAACAACCCATGTCTGTAATCTCTACCATTTGTCAACCGAGCCCTTTAGTTCTAAGGACTATGAATAAGTCATCTATGAAATGAGGGAGGAAAAGCAACAACTGCATAGGGAATATTGCAAACTTTTCTTTGTTCAATCAGGCTGTGACGTGGTTTATTAACATATTTTGCAACCCACAGTTCTTTTCTACCTTATCTTTCTTTTTCATCAGAATGGCACTTGTAAAGCCAGAGTGCAGAAATTGCTGCCCTTTGCTATGTGTGTGCCTGTGTTTGTTAGTCTTTTTGTTAGCATTAAAAAAAAAAGGGGGGGGGCTTTTTACTGTTTTGAAGAAAGTGGATTGTCCCCCCAAACTGCTGAATATCATTCACTCATTGCATCAAGGTATGAAGGCAACTGTAGCATATGAAAATAAGGAATCAAATGCCTTTGACATTAAAAATGGAGTAAAACGGAGGGTATATCTTATCCCCCCCGTGCTTTTTAACATCAGCTTTTCATTCCTGCTTCTTCTTGCATTCAAGGACACCTATGATGGCATTTAGCTTTGCACCAGGCTAGATGGAGGCTTGTTCAACATTGCAAAGTTTAGAGTGAAAACCAAGGTGAAATAAGTGGTTTTGAGAGATCTTCTGTTTGTGGATGATGCAGCTTTGGTTGCCCACAGTGAATCTTCCCTGCAAAATCTCTTGGGCAGATTTTCTGAGTCATGCAAGAGCTTTGGGATGGCAATTAGACTGTGATCATCTACCAAGGCAGTGGAAGAAGCAATACCTGACATCACTCTGGTGGGTAAGTGTCTTGGTATCACTGATTTCATAGACATTCGGGCTGAGAGGGACCCTGAAGGATCGAATCCAGCCCCCTGCCCCAAGGGCAAGAAGTCAGCAGGGATCATAGGATCCCAGCAAGATAAACATCCAGACAGACATGTCTTGAAGGTGTTCTAAGAGGGTGCTTGAACCACCTCCGGCAGCAGTCTATTCCAAACCTCGGGGGCTCGGACAATAAAGAAGTTATTTCTTATTGACAATTTTTGTTACTTGGGTTCTGTGATGAGCAGGAATCTCTACCTTCAGACTCAGCTGACTAACAGAATTGGAGAAGCAGCTAAGAATTTCGCTTTGTTATAGAAACGTGTGTGGAATAACAGCAAACTATCACCTGAGGTGAAGATGCGAATCTGAGACTTGTGTGCTGTCCTCCCTGCTTTTGGTTCAGAAATGTGGACTGCATGGATTGAACAGCTTTCACATGAGATGTCTGCATAAGATACTGAAAATAAAGTGGGAAGACAGAATACCAAACACAGAGGTACTGGAGCGCACAAGACTGACACTCTCAGAAACCACTATCAAGATGAGGAGGTTGCGATGGATCATCCATGGCAAAAGAATGGGAGGAAACCATATCCCCAAGAATTTGCTGAATTTTGTATAGTGAGATTTGAGATGGCTCTAGAAAACGGTGTCACCCTCTATGGTGGTACCACAATGTGTGCAAAAATGTTATGAAGTTGTTCAGTAGGAATGTAGAAAGCTGGGAGGAGCGTGCAGATTCCCATCCGATCCAGAGGAAGCATCTGGCACTGGGTGCAACTCCACATGAAGCGGCTTTGATCCTGAGGATGGAAGCAAAGCAAGAAAGAAGTAAGCAGCGTGCTGTAAACTTGGACTCCAGTTCAGACAACATATGGGTCTGTGCAACTTGTAACAAGCTGTGTCGCTCTCAAATTGGGTTTGCCAGCCCCAAGCAGATTCATCAGACATCTGACCAGACTTCTTACATGTACGCCACGATCCAGAGGATTGACAGCTGCCTACTCATTAGCACCCACAATGCGCTATGTGCTTTCCAGTAGAAAAGAAAGCAGAATTGCTGTCTCATGGATCTTTTGAGCTTCTTGGTGGCAAGAAGCTTCACCTGAGCAGGTGAGAAAAGCACCTAATCTAGGCTAGTGTACCCCCTGTTGCTATTAGTGATTTAGTCGTACACTAGCATGACCAATTTGAACGCAAGCTCAACAAAACCATTTAAAGGCTTAATTTTTATCCTCACCAGGAAAGGAGGAAAGCAAGAATTCTGGCTTGTTACCTGATGGGGATTTTTCAGTTAAACAGCCCATGACTTTATTCCCTCTGGAGTTTTGGCTGGTGAATGCCAGCACAAAACCTGTGTCCCAGGGACACTAGGGGTATCTATACATGTGCTCCAGAGTGGGGACAGGTGCTTTAGTTAGAGCAGTTCTGAGAGCTGCTCTAATTAAAGTACCCGCAGCGTCACGTGTATTCAGCATCCTGTGCTTCAAAATGGCGGCAGGGGCACTTTCACTAAAGCTTGTTTGATGAATTAGTTAAAGCACCCCCCTGCCATTTTGAAACACAGGGATGCTGAATATAAGTGGCACAGAGAGTGCTGGACCATGCTAATCGGCACGGTCAAGCAGACTCGATTAATTAGATAATTAGCACCCATTGGAGCAGAGGTATGTCACTGGAATCCTAGACGTGACTTGAAAGGTACAGTATGCTCGCTGCCTAGGATACAAGACTGTCCCTGCTCAGTCGTTAGATGCATGTCAGGCTTGGACCTGTCTTCAGCTGAATTCACTGGAAGCCATCAGCACTCGGCATCATAGAGGGCGAGGCCCAGACCTTGTTCATCACTTGAACAAACCTGAAAAGGCTATTATGTGGTTTGTACGGGAGAACACCAAAAAAGTAATTTCTGCACCCGTAACTGGTAGCAAGTGGCAGATACTAGCAACAAACTACCTTGTCTGCAACCATAATTGGCTCTTTGTATAGAAATGCAATTGTCAGGTGAGCGGGAAATGTCTGAGCGCTCGGTAAAGCTGACTTTCATCTTGTAACAAGGTGTCACAAGCAGTTACTGAGACTAAAAAGCACCCGAGTCAAGAGACCATCATTTAAATTGAAGAAAGCTTTTAGTGTGGGATACACAAGCTTTAGCCCTACTGATCATGCTGAATCTAGTCTCAGATTTTGCAGTGCTTTCTTTGGCAGAGATAGCTAAAGCTCTTGTTACTTCATATATACAGTGCACTGAAGCTTTATTTTATTGCAAACTGGTTTGAAACTTGGCTTCACAAGACAAAGCATTTTGTGCTGCAAGGGATTCATCATGCCCCAAGTCTGAGCCTATCAACCAGAACTCTTCAATTGCTAGTTCCAAGTACCAACAACCTCAGTGTCTGCCAAAATTTTTTTTAAAAAAGAGACAAATGAAGCTCAAGTCATCAGATGGGGCTGGAGATGATAGTCACTGGAATCAAAATTATCCTGGCTAAAACAGAGTGCTTTGGTCCACAAGAGTTTTCATGGTTTCTCTGGTGTGGGCTGCTTGGGGATTCCTTGTTAGGCAGTGATGTTCTACCATACCTGTCTATATTGTGAAAGCTGTTATGTTGGCAGAGGGCTGACTAACATGCAGTCTGGTTGTGTGAGCTAAAATACAAGTTAGTCTTGCTTACGTGTATGAATAATGTTTGTTTAATCATGGCACAGAGTCCTGTGGGAACCCAACATCAAGAGCAGTTTTGCCCCTGGAGGGGTATAGTAAACTGGGCTGCTTAATAATGCTCTTCCCATTCTGTTGCATGCTGCATCTAAGGGTCACAAAGTGCTTTACAACCAGTAACAAGGCATTGCTTTCTAACACTTCCTAAGGCATTGTATTAGCCCCGCTCCAAGCTGGATATAGAACCTGCTTCTTTCTGACTCTACGTTTGTTTGAACTGCTAGTTTCTACCCCTAATATTTCAACAGGTTCCTCTTCAGTCCAAGGAGGAGAAACCCCACTCTGGGGTTTCAAAAGCTGCCTTTTTCATTTTAGAAGGCTTCTGAAAAACCATCACCTACATTTTAAAATCAGTGAAAAACATGCTGCTTTTAACATGGCACAACAAAATTAGTTCTACCTGTTGTTGTGACAGGATCATTCCAAAATCCATGTTGTACCTGTGGACCCAGATCTTTCTGCTGCTACTGTGCGGTCTGAGCATGTGGACTCTGTAAGCTATGGGATCACTTGGAAGAATCAGTGCCCAAACATGGGGGAACCAAAGGAAGCCAGAAATAAACAGCTGTATGTTATAAAAACTTGGGCATTAAGATGTGTATAAAAGTATCAAGCTTTTTATGTAATATAGCAATTGATTTCAAGGTTGAATTGGTCCCTAAGAGTCCAGAAATAAGCATGCTTCTCTTGACCGGGTTTTGTGTATATACTGTATTTACTTGAATACAAGACGAGTTTTTTTTCTTCGCCCCAGTCAGCATGGGAAGGAAAAGCCCCTTGTCTTACATTTACATACAAGTAAACCACATTAAATGCACTGTGTATCTCTGAATTATTGCTAAAAGCAGCATGTGCTCCATAATGGAAACCAACTATGATATTGATTAAATGCAGCCAACACTAAGCATGACTTATAAACGCAGTTTTTAAAAAAAAATTCGTGTCTCAGGCGAAATTAGCTAAATCATTTCCAAATTTCATCACTGAGCAGAGCTCAGTCATTTCAGGTCCGTGTGGTGTTACCACTGGCAAGTATCTTACCTCCCAGACTCCTCAGCTTGGGGCTTCGGATACTCCCAAATCCATGGCGGGCACCTTGTGTGAGCACTCTGTGTGCAAGCCTGGAGGTCTTAGGGTTTAGATGCCCCTGAGTCTTGCTTGTGCTTAGCCAAAAGACCAAAGGAACAAGCTGGGGAGAAATCCCACATCTCCATAAGATACAGTGCATCACTGAGATCCTTCCATTGGGAGGCTATAATAGACTCTTGTATGGGAGCCTGTGTGCAGTGCAGTGGACAGGTCTCCATCCTCAACTACACAAAGTCATTCAAGGTCAGGGAGAAGGGGATCTCCCTGCCAGGTACAGCAAAACCACCCGGACTGATGCTACTACCTCCACTGTGGTGGTGATCATGGCATCTCCCCTGCCAGGTAAACCCACACAAGAAGTGCCATCTTGCTTGCTCCTAGCCAAAAGGCCAATAAACTATAAGCCAATGACTCTAAACACATTTTAAAACATATTATTAAATTTTGTGTCTCAGGTCAAATTAGCCCAATCCATTCCAAATTCCATCAACTGGGTACAGCTCAGTCATTTGAATCTATGACTATGACACTACCATTGGCAAATATCTTGCCTCCCAGTCTTTTCAGACTTCAGATACTCCCAAATGACTATAAGCACATTTTGAATTTTTTTTTAATGTATTAAAATCAACATCCTCCTCCCACATTAAAAACAGCAGTTTACAGCACTTTATGTTTCTAGCACCACTTTACCTAGCACCTACCCTTTTCCAAGTCATTGTAAGCCCCCTACGTTGCATACATTTTGATGACTTCTTCATTAGCTGAGCTGCACCTTTCTTTCTCATTTCCAATGATTGCTGTTTCTTCTGCAACCTTACATATCTGGCAAATGGGGCCCCAAACTGTTCCCCCAGAATCCCTTTGTCAGCCCTATCTCAACCTGTCTCATATGATTAGTGTGGCCCCACTTTCCATGAGATGATGCCAGCCCAAGTTGCCCTGTGCCTCATCTGCACATACATTTTTGGAACATCCCAAGATTTGTGACAGTTGCAGTCATGAGTGGGGGGCTAATTGGCACATGGATCTGGAGTACTGAATAATGCTGAGCTGGGGTCACCATGGCTTGAAATGCTGTTGACTCTGCTGGGGCCCACCCCAAATGAACCATGCAGCAAACTCATGAGCCTTTTGTCTTTGGACTAATATCGTACATAGGTTGTGCTATATGCAAGTAGGTGCTTGAGTGCTAGTGGGGTGTGTTTATGGAATACACGTGCTAAAACTTGTAGAAGTTTCAAAATAGGTAAAATGCTTCAATTCTGGATGAATTAAATCTATGGGTACCCTATGTGCAATAACTACAGCTGTGTTTGTTTCTTTCAAGGTCATTTTTTTTTTTTTACATTTATTCCTCACTTCCATGTGCTTAGAGAGAGCAGGGCCTGATAGTGCGGAGGAGGAGAAAGGGCTGCAGGGAGAAGTTGGGGGAAACGGAGATCAAAGGGGCTAGCTAACCCCCCCCCCCAATTTATTTTCTCTACTGTCATGGTGGGAGGGGGACAAATGCAAGACAAACCTCCAGTAATTAGGTTCTGTAACTGGAAAATAATATCAACTTTATACATTTTCCATATATGGACTCTATTGGAGGGGTCATCTTATAATCAGGGTCATCTTGTATTCAAGTAGATATCCTATATCTAGGTGAATGATGGTATGGAAAGAGCACGTATGTAACAGCACTTTTGGGGGCTATTGTTTCTATGTCATCCATTATATATAAAGCACAGGGAAATAAAGAAGCTTAGGTCTTTGTAAGCACTTGTGGAAAGTCCAGTTTGCTACGGCAGACACTAGGGAGAATGAGATGAGAGGAAAGATGAAGCTTACAGAGATGGGGTTGCATGGGGCTTGTCTGTTTGAATTAACTGAAGGGTTTGTCTATATGCGGGGGGGGCGGTGATTCCAGATAAACTCTGCATAGGCACTCTTATACCAAAATATGAGTGCTTTTGGGTGTGGATCAGTTTAATTTGGAACAAGAGAGACTCATTCTGCATTAAGTATATCCCCAGAAGGCATGACTGTTATGCTTTAATGTGCACCCAGCTTTAATCTGAATAAATTCCCCTGTGCACGCAAGCCCTAAAGGTGCATTAGCTTAAGCGTCAAACCGGTGAGGATGGAATTGCCTTACTGGCTCTACGGTCTTGAGTACTGAATACACAGTAACAGAAGAGCCTGGAAAGCCACTAGACTGGTTGACCCATAGAATATCCAGACAAATTCATAACTACTGGGTAGACCAGGTCCTTTGAGTTAATGTGATATCTTTGACTATTTAGTCGGTCTAATAAAAGAGATCACATTTACCCAAAGGACTTTTTTCTGCCTATGTCCTTGGACCAACACGACTACAACCAGTACCAACTAACTACTGTGGTGGATGTTATGCATGCACATGCCTACCTAGTCTCAGTTTTTGGATTTTCATCAGCCAGTTTCTTTGGAAGCCTCTTAGAGCCAGGCAGTGGCTAAATCGAGGAAGGGAATTGGGAGAATTTGAAAACTGGCATAAAATTGTTGAGCTTGAACAACTTCAAACAATAAACGTAATCCTTGTTAACTCTGTTGGCGTTCATTGTCTTAACCTTAATCATAATGAGCCTGTTGAGCGTTAACGGGGGCGGTGTGGGTAATTCCACTGGAATGTCACTGGAATTCTGCATTCTTGCAACTGCGGTTGAAAAGGGAGAGGGGAGGAGGGAGACGTTTCATGGCATGGAAAAGTAGTGTAATCAAGTCTAACAACTTAAGACTCAGATCCGCTGTTTTGACACTCCTTCATAACAGTTCCCTAAACACGATACTCTGAGCATCAGCATGTGATGGCTGGGGCCCTCCTGCATCTTGCATAACCCTCGTCCTCCTCATCTCCTGGCTTTACCCTTCTTTTTGAAATCCCGCAGTTGAACTTACCGGCTTTGCCTCAGTTTCCTTTGTCAAATGGGAATAATCATGTTCACCCATTCTCTTTTTTGGGAACGGCTGGGAGATTTTTGGAACGTGGGGGCAAAAACTGAGCCGCTTGCTGGGTTGCTAGGCACGTATCAGATGCATTGTGATGGAATTTGCTTGTGTTATTTGTTGACAGCAATGAGGCTTTTTTATCGTTAGAACATGATGTTACATGCATTCAGTTTTAAATTCACTGCCTAGATCAATATAAAAGCTTGCATGCATTTAAACAGAATCATCATGGACCAAGCTTGGCTCTGGACATGGGGGTCATGCAAGGTTGGAGTATACTGGAGATGTAAAATTTGAGGAGCAGCAAGCCAGAGCTAGGTCTGAGCAGTCAGCAGGAGCAGCATTCAGAGGAGGAGAGGCCACTGGGATTCTCCTAGGTGTTGCCTCCCACAGGTACCAAGAGTACTCAAAAAGCAGAATGACTTCCGGTCTTAGGGGAAGAGCTCTGACATAAGGATATTTATCATGGTCTGAAGTGCATGTCCTCGGGGAATGGTACCCGCTCCTTTCCTGCAGCCCATCAAAGCTTGGGGAATAGCTGTGAGCTTTGCTTTTTTGTACCACAAAGAATAGGATTTGAAGTATTCCCAAAGCCCTGGGTACTGTTCTTTAGAGCCCAAACCGCTGTCTGCTCTCTATCAGGCCATGCACTTTTACCACTGCAAAAGCAGCCTGCATGTCTAGAGTAGCCTGTGATTTCTATGACTCCCCGCTCGCCAGAAAGGAAGAGCGTGTCTCCCGTGGCGGGGAAGCCTCGCTGGGGTTTATCGGCTCTCTGGGAGTGCTGGAGGACGTGCTCCGTCCTGCTGCCATCGGAAGGAGGAGGGTTAAGCTGTGCTGTGGGCGTTCACGAGCCTGTCTGATGTCATGAAGTCAGGCAGCCGGAGCCTGAAGGGGGCCCTTTGTTGGCAGTTCAACTTGAGCAGCCCTGCCTGCACGAAGTGCCTAACGGACTCGGAGGATGAGGGGAGGAACAGGAAAGTTTCGGAGCGGCTGCGGGAAGTAACCACTTCCAACTGCGTTGGGTTTTATTCCCACCCCGCTCTCTCCCGCCAAAAGAGTTAATGAGAAGAGAGCAAGACTCAAGCTGAGTTTTGGGACCAGGCATTATGGACCCCACGGACCACCCACCTCTCCAGCTCATTCTTATGGTCTTAAGAGGGCTGGATTTTTAGACCCCTTAACAAGGAGCACTATATTTTTTTTTATTTTTTTTTTTGCGCACGCGTGTGTGTGTACGCGCGTGAAGCTGAAGGGGGAAGGGAGAAAGCGAACGAACCGAGGCCGAGCTCTAACAAATGAAAATGTTGGAGATCTGCTTGAAATTGGTGGGCTGCAAATCCAAAAAAGGACTTTCCTCTTCCTCCAGCTGCTATTTGGAAGGTAAGTTCAGGGCCGGAGCGGATGGTGGGGGCAGGCTTGGCTCCTTGAGGCCTAACAGCTGGATTCGTGAAGTCTGGAATCTCTTCGCTTAGGCCTCTGCGAAGTTGTGCGGCTGCTTTGCATTGCGAGAGGAGCAGCCAGAAGTGGAGCGGAGAACTTCTCCCCCCTCCCCGATCTTAACTGACGGCTAGAACGGCAAGACTTATTTTTGAAGTTAGCCTAATCCTGTTAGCCTGTGCTCTCCCTTCTGGGACGGAGAGGAGTCCCATGGGCTCTGTGGATCCATGTGTGTTCACAACCAGGTGATTTTCATTAACTACAGTGTACCCAAGGCATGTTGCTCTACCATTTATGGTTGTAGAATTGCAAGGGATCTTACTTCTGATCCAATAAACAAAGGCATTTCTGCAGGCCTTGAATTTAGTTTTGCCCGGAGAAGGATCTCCCTTTATTTTGGAAAGGGGAAAGCATACAGTGAGGAGGGAAGGGAGGGAACTCCAGAAATGAAGGCAGCCATGTGAAGGAGCCCAGCTGCTTGGAAAGTGTCTTGCATTTAATTGATTTCCACAAGAATGGGAAGCACCCAGCAGAACACTTTCTGCATCTGTTTAATGGTATTCTTTTATTTGGTTTTGGCGAGGCTCGGACCTCTTTTGTGTTTGCTTTCTGTGCGGATTCACACAACTGAGTTTTACTGGCAGGAATGCTAGGGGAAAGCAAATATCCAAGCTGTGTGCATGAGTGTTTGTGAGGACTATATTGTGAATTTGTATGCTTGAGGAGTTGGGGTGGATGCCCCTTTGTGATCAGCTCACTGGCCAAGGACTCAAGTGTTCTGGGTTCACGTCGTGCATCTGGCAGTCTCCCGCTGTGACCTCGAAGAAGTTGCATAATCGCCATGTGCTCAGTTTTCCCATCTGTTCAGTAGGCATAATGTTTCCTCTTGCCCAACTTTTCAGCCTTATCTGTTTCAATTGTAAGCTTGTCAGAGCAGGGTATGGTCCTTGTTGTGTGTCTGCTTAGTGACCAATGTGGCGTGTTCCTGATCTTTGGCATCTCTAGGTGCAACTAATATACAAATAATACGCATGCCAGTAGTCCCGTGCTTGCTCATCAAATCAGCGAACACAGATGGAACCATGTGACTTGCAGCTAACTTTGCTGAAGTGTCAGTTATTCCCAAGAGATGTTCCTTATCATTTCCTCATTTACTGTCTTGAAAAACATTAATCCCTCTTAACAGATCAGTCTGAGGAAACCATGATTTCCTTGTAAATATTTTCCTTTTCAAGGGTTTAAATTTGTCAGATACTTGTTTGACCTACTGTTCTCCAGGCCAAGTGGCAGAAGTATTTCTTCTCTTCTTTCTTTCACCATTTCCATTCTAACTCCCTTTCTCATTTCTCACCATGCTATTTAAAATTAAGCATGGCTAGACCTACCCATGAAATAATTCTGTTTAGTGCCTCCTACACGGGAAAAACTGTTGTGCAGAACCACTGATTTTATAAAAAGTTTTAGTACAGTTAAAAAGCTGGGTTCCTATGTTTATGGGGAGACTTTAACCATGCTGGACCCCAGTCATGTTTCAGCTGGATTCTTCCATACAGTTTTTAGTGCCTAGGTAGGACATTTGCATCCATGCTGTAAGATTGTGATATGAGACTGTATCTGGCCTTTGTCTTCCCAGGCCAGGAACACATTTCTCTAATAACATTAGAGCCCCATTGTCTCAGTCCATGCTGCCAAGACCAAATTGTTACAATGGCTCTCTAATACAATAAACCTTAGGGTCTTACTTCAGTTTCTCTAAGATTATTTAAATGCTCATTTCTTGTACTGGGCTCAGGGAATGAGTTTTAAAAGTGTTTTAACACTCCTCCAGCAAGGTGATATCTAGAGCAAACTCATTTCTAGGCTCAGCATGGGACAAAGCCTAAGTCAGCATCCAAAGATCTTGATGGAAACTAATAGATATTGCAACCACAACCTTAATCATTTTTGCCCTCCTGCTGAGACCCGCGGGGCAGAATACACACAACTTCATAGTTGCGGGTACTTGTCCATGTCTCTGGAGAGGTGCACGAAGGATGGAAATATATTGGTGTCTTAAGAGAGAGATCATTCCTGAAGTTCAAGCTGTGATTTGGTGTTTTAGATTTGGTTCACATAACAATTACAGTGGATTAAAAAGGCATTTCTTTCAGAGCTGTTGTAGTTTTCTCTGATGGACTCATTAAAGCACCTGGTAGGTTGCTCCAAACCACAACTTCTGGAGAGACAGGTGGAAACTGTATTACCCAGAGGATGAAGACGGCTATATTTCTCATGGAGAATTCTTACTTTTGATGGAAGCAACAGGTCTTCATCTGAGCCAAGGGTCTAATAAAGCACCTGAGAAAAACAGCCAGGAGAAGAGGTAAACCCAGGTCAGGGTCCACAAAGCATGCTCTTGGCTCCAAGTGAGCTATGTGCCAACCTGTTGTTTCCCTGGTACTTTGCCTTACAATGCCACCAAGGCCTGAATAAATGTTAACTGGACTGTTGTGCTACTTCCTTTTCCACCAGGCTTGCATTGTGCTGTCGTAGCAATGCGCAGTTATAGGGGAGAAAAAGGAGAACACGACTATAACTTGGACCTTCCTTAGCTAGCGTGTGTGAGTGCAGCGGCGATTGGTCACGTGACAAAAGGCCCACTGGTCTCGTGGGGAAAATATCACAGGTAGCTGTGCTGGGAAGTGAATGGGGTGTCTTGACCAGCCTGCACTTCAGCAATACAGTTTGCGCATGTAAGGAACTGTCACTATTTAACAGTTGAGTTGCAGATTAACCTGCCAGTTCTTTTCAACTTCATGGTGAGTCTAAATTCTTATCATCTGGAGTTCCACTTCTGCTCTTTTTAGAAGACTCCCTGGTTAATAATTACATCTGTAATGAGAAAAAGGGTAACACATCATCTGTAGTGCTAATATTACCAACCACCTTCCCTTCTCCCCTCTATATCAGATCCTCTGTTTACCATTGACATTTTTCACTGTTTGCCTTTTTCTTAGGTTGAGCAATACAGATAGGCTGCCCCAGTAACTTTAACTTGCAGTTAGTTTAGTTTCTTTTGAAGAGTTTTTTTTTAAATACGTTAGCATACTGTTGCAATGCTTGGCTTGCACATGACTGGGAAGTGCAACACCACCAAACCTGCATCGATGAGAATTTTGCACAAATTTCTGAAGAGGTTTCATGAATGTGAGAATTACATAAAAGAAACCGTTTAGATACAGCAGTGGTTAGGAGCCATATACTTTCTTCTTTTGGGTGTGTGGTGCCTTGAAGACATAAATGCTGGGTCCCAGAGGGCTGGTCCTACAAGACCTGAAGTTATAGGGAAATTATCTGTTGTTACTGTGTTAGTAGCTAGGAATGAAGGTTGTTATGGGTCCTCTTTGTATGTTTGTGGGTAGATGAAAGGGGTTAGGGTATTGGTGCTTTGCTAAGTTGGCTTGATAGTTTAAGCATGCGCTCTACTGAAGTTGGGACCTATAAGAGTTTCCTTGTTTTTTTAATCAACCTGGTGTTTCTTAAACTGGTTTTCATGCTTGAGATTCCCCATTTGCAATGTAAACTGGGCATTTCTGTTTAAAATAATATTTATCTGTGCGAGTCAAGTGGGGAAAGCCCAAACATTTGTCCTCTGTTCTTCTGGTCCCTTTTCCTTCCCTTGTCTTTGGCAGTCAGCACAATCCCTCGCATGCTTTAAACCAAGAAAGGGAAGAGATGCAGCAAATGCCTGTGCCAATCTGATCTGGAAAGTGGAGTGTGTGCCTGCCCCAAATAAGGGCTGAAATAATCTCACTGCCTTTTTGGGGAGGCTGCACGTTTTAATGCTGAGAAGCAGAAGCCTCACTTAAAAACCTGTAAACAGTTGCAGGAAAGCAGAAAACTGTTTTGTGCCCGCTAGTAAAACCCTTTGTTTTCTGAAGGAACCAAAATGATTTCTAACCTCCCAGCCGTCTGAGCCATATAGATTGTGCTTTTTTTTGGTCAAGTGTCTTGTTACAGCTCCGCTAGATCAGCCCAGGCCGAGGAGCCGCCAGTAGCCACGGCCCATTCTTCGAGAGCTTTCCTGTGCACTTTGGCACATACCAGGCTGGGCTGATATCAGTAGCCTTGACTGACAGAAGTGAGTGGCATGGTGCCAGGCTTCTGCTGGGAGAACTGATCAGGATCTACTCTGCAGGGAATCCGTTTGGAACAAAGGAGGCGTACATAGCCACGGCAGCCCAGGGAGTCTCCTTCCATTTGTTTTACCCAAGCAAGTGATTTTTGGTTGCCAGACAACACTGCACATGCCTGCTCTCTCTCTCCTTTTCTATTCCACCCTAGCCCCTGATCACCCACCCTCTTGCTGCCCATTGTGACTCTTTGCTTCCGGCTCTTGTAATGACCTCTTAGCTAATCAGTGATCACTCGCTGCAGTGCTTTTTACCCACCCTTTATTATAGCCTGGGCTTTGGCTTATGCTTGGTAACATTTGCACACTGGGCTGTAATGATGGAGGTGTTATAATTTCACCAGGAAAGTTACAGCCTCTTCCAACCAGGGGAATTCCTGGTAGTCTGGTTTCTTTTCTGTTGCTCCAGTTAAGTTGCTCCAGCTGTAATTCTGCTTCACTTTTTCAAGTGCTTTCCTGCCTCAGAGCTCTGAGATGGATGAAAATCATTACTCCCGGCTTTATAGATAGAGGAAAGTGTAGCTCAAGCCAAGGCAGGCAAAGTCTTTGGGTAGAGATGCTACCCTTTATTAGAACAACTAAATAGTTGTCAAAAAGTTTTATTTGCAAGCCTTCAGACACACGTGGTTCCTCAGGCAAAAAAAAGACCAATGGTGAGATTTTTTCAGAGGTGCCTGTCCTTTGGAAAAGTCAGTAGACTTATGGAGGGGGAACACTTACTTAACTATCTTTAGAAAAAGTCATCTGTCAAGAACCAGGAATGAAACGCAGGTCATTCCTCTGCCACTGTTTCTCTTTGCATGGATTGAAATATTTGATGGGCAGTAGAAACAGAAGTGATTTTTTTTTTAAATGGTACACAAAGGAGCTGTATACCCAGGATTAATGCAGTGAACTGAAGAACACAACTGCAAGGGTAAATCGCAAGTAAAGCTTCCTGGCAGTGAAGCCAATTAGACCCCAAAATCATCTTGCAGAAGGAAATCCCAGAAGCTGCATCTCTGGGGACATCAAAAGCTAGGCTGGACTGAACACTAAAATGCTCCATAGTACTCATTTGTGCCCTGTTGGAGGGAATACCATAGGTCGGGTGGCTAAGCTGCAATATACATACCACATGTGGCACAGGTAGCTTCTGTGTGGCAAACAGCAGATCAGGGAGGGGACAGGCAGCATAGCAGCAGGTAGAGCAGAAAGCAGAGCAGTAGATCAGGCAAGGGAAGGGGATAGGAGTGGCACTTGGGAAGGTGGCAGGGCTGATCTGTGGCACACCTGCCAGACAAGTGGGTCCCTGCTGGAGTAAACAGCCCAGCTGGGCTCTTTTGTCGCACTGAATGTGCTCATGTTGCCTAGAAAAATATAACCACTGGTGGGAATCCCAGCAGGCTGAACCCACCTGTTGATTTGGGGCTATGGATTTCCTTTCCTGGAACTCATTCCTGCTATTACAGACTGCACTAGGAGGGCTGGCATTGGTGTTTGCTTAGTTTTGTTTTGACATCAAGTGTTAATTGAAATTGTTAAGTGTGTGTGTGGGGGGGGGGGGTGTCAGGAGAAGCAAATGTTTAAAGACTGAAGTGCCTCTGCTTTTGTGTTGCCCCCAGTGATTTCTGCATCTCTCTTTCCCTTTGTGAAAAAGGGCACGTTCAGCCAGTGGAGTTGTGATGGAGCAGTTAAGGACGAGTGTGACTGGGTGGAAGGGGAGCAGTTGACATATTGGAGTGGTGTATTTTGCTGTTCCTCTGTAATTAGGTGACACTTCATACCTGGGCATTTGCCATTGCAGTGATGATATTGGACTGGAATAACCAAAAGTTGGGCAGCGACACAACTTCTGTAGCAAAGAGAAAGGACTTTGCTACTGGAGTTAGGTGAGACAGCTGTAGACTGGCTGACAGGATAGCCTGAGCGTGTTGCGCAGTGGAATGGGGTTCGGAATAAACCTGCCTCTTTTTTGGAAGGATCTCTGTGTGTATGCATGAGTGTGCATGTGAGGGCTGTTCAAAAAGCATCGAGATTGATGCTGTAGGAAACAGAATATTTTATTTACAGGGGTTTTGGCTTAATTTCCTTCGAAGCATGCTCCTTCTGCAGCCACGCGCTTCTCCCAATGTTTCTGCCATTGTGGAAGCACCTCCGATAAGCAATTTGTGGAGGTGCTAAAAGCAGCTCAGTTGCATTTTGTTTTATGGTTTCCACATCACAAAATCTTCTTCCTTTCAGGGTGTTCTTTAGTTGAGGGAAGATATTCACCTGATATGGCCCCATGTGACCCTCAACTAAAGAAAACTTTAGGGTCGCATGGGGCCACATCAGGTGAATATGGAAGCTGCGGCACTTGTGGGATACCGTGTGACTTTTTCTCTTCCCTCGACTAAAGAAAACCTTGAAAGGAAGAAGATTTTGTGATGTGGAAACCATAAAACAAAATGGGACTGGGTCGCTTTTAGCGATTCCACAGATTGCTTATCAGAGGTGCTTCCAACAATGGCAGAAACGTTGGGAGAAGCGTGTGGCTGCAGAAGGAGCATGCTTCGAAGGAGATTAAGCCAAAACCCCTGTAAATAAAATATTCTGTTTCCTACAGCATCAGTCCCGATACTTTTTGAACAGCCCTCGTGTGTGTGTGTGTGTGTGTGTGTGTGTGTGTGTGTGTGTGTGTGTGTGTGTGTGTATATATGTGTGTGTGTGTGTGTATATATGTGTGTGTGTGTGTGTGTATGCGCACACACATTTTTTAAAGATGTGTGTGTGTGTGTGTGTATGCGCACACACATTTTTTAAAGGTGTGTGTGTATATATGTATATATGTGTGTGATATATATACACACACACACACATGCACACATACTATTTTTTAAAGATACATATACACATGCATTCATACATGCGCACGCATTATATTATTATTATTTTTAAAGGATATATATACGCACACATATATATATACCCACACACACACACTTTTTTATTATTATTATTATGTTTTTCAAGATTCTGTCAGGTGTAAGAAATCCCTGGGTGACCACTAAGGGAAAATTGTGATTGAGGCAGTACATATCAAAGAGGCACATGGCGGGGGGGAGTATCTCTCATTCAGCCTGGATGTGTATTATTCTTCCATTTTGCTTGCTTGCAGAGGGAGGGGGACGGGAGCAGGGAGGCTTCAGATCTGACTGATTGTTAAACTCCTTGCCTGTGTGATGTAATCAGTCTGCTCTGTATCCTCAAACCGCTCCTTTAACCACAAACTTTCCCAAAAAAAGGGCTCGCTAAGTTTGGGAGTCCACAGGATGTTTGTTTTGTTGGAAGATGCGAGGTCTTTTCCTCCCCGTGGGACAACCCAGCAGTCAGCCTTGGAAGCTTATTATAATGTCGCGCTTCCCCTGCTGTTTTCCAGCCTCACGCTTTAATTATTAAGGAAATCTCCTCTCTTTGGTCTAGACCGGAATCCTTTGCATCCAGGAATCGTTGTAAACGTGGTCCCCAGGAATGATTCACGGCTCTGTGTAAACAGCAATTAGCAAGGCATTGTTATGCTTACTAGACATTTCAGAGCACAAACGAGAACGAATCCCATGAGAAACTTTTATTAGAAGGAGGCAATGTTTGGTGTTGCATCAAATGCCCGATTCAGAAGGACTAAGGCTGATGAGGTTTACCTCAGTCATTGGGTTGGTCATGGTGGAGATAGATTTTACTGTAGATCCTGCTGTACTTAAGAATCAAGACATCTTTTTCCTGGGTATGGAACAGATAAGAGAGCCCAAGCACCAGTGAGTTGCCTCCCAGGCCTGTGAAAGGAAAAAGCAAAAAAGGAAATAGGAGATGAGAAGAGCTGAGGGCAGAGGTACCCAAAGGGATTCTCAATGCCCTGTAGTTCCCGTTTGACGGTTGTCATCACGGCAGAGGTCAAGCCTTACGGAGAGGGGTCTGCTGGCTATATTGCATTGCATGGAGAGGTGTGATTTGCCCGTCCCCCAGTGAGTGCATCTAGCATTTCCAGCACATGGGAATCCAAGTAAAAAGTGGGTTGTAAGGAAAAAAATGAAGCACTGACTTAAGGGATAGAAAGCCCAGAGCCAACGGGAGTGGAAGATAGACGAGTGAAGGGCAGAATAGCAGGAACTAGAGCTACGAAGACTTTTGCTGCAGCAGAAACACAATCCTGAGTGACTGATGGAAAATTTACCGGTACGGACCCTGTGAGAGAGACTCAGGATAAGCTTATGCGGCAGTGAGCAGCAGAGCATGCATCATCTTGAAACTAAGGAGTTTAGGCCATGCCATTAAGAAGCAGCCAGGGGATGGTGGTATGTGGATGGATGTGCTGGGCACAGAGGGGAGGCTCTTAGCATTTCCAGCTTTATGTGTAATCTCCTTGCTTGTATTTCTGCTGGTCCCTGGGCTTAGGGAAAGCAATCAGTGAAGGTTTGAGGTGTGCCCTGCCGTTTCTCAGGGGCAGCGTTTGCCAAAATGTGTCATTGAGGCAAAGCCAGCCTTTGGCATCCCAGCACCAGCACTTGCGGTTGTGTTCAGCATTCAACACAGACTTGTCTCATGGTCAGAAAGGAAGCGAGGAATTTGGCATCCATATGTCATGAGTCAGTTTCGACATCGGCATGAACCGGGTATGAGGAAGGATTCTGCGGAGCGTGGTGGCTGGGCTCCAGCATCCTGATTCAGGGACAGGCATGAGCAATCCACTGCCAGGCCTTGGTCACACTAATTGGAGGGGAGGCTGCCTTGGATTTCCTGCCTTCCTGTTGAATCAGTCCCCAGTGGGAGGCATTTTCCTTCCTCACTGAGGTGCAGGTCCATCCCACGGCATATACGTACAGTGTTTGGGGGCAGCAGCTCACTCATCCCAGCAGCCCTTCTCCTTGGTGACCTCCAGCTGTTTGCTATCTGCTTTTTTCCAGGTGTTGACCAATCTGATGATTGGTGACGCTTAATCATGGCTGCACCCCCCCGGTTTGATATGGCAATTTAATGGGGTTGATGGGATCAAAGTGGGTTTCAGGGCAAAATGATTGTAGGTTAGTTTTTCCGCAGATGGATTTTCTGTTTCTTAATTAAGCATTCAAATGTGACTCAGCACCAGAAAGGGTGGAGAAATAGTGTTGCAGAGGTGTTTTACTTTTCCACATCACTCTCTATTGTTTGAGTTTTGTTAGTGTTTGTATTTTTCTTTTGTCAAGCCTCGTGTAAGGACTCTTCTCATCTGCTACATAATTATAATTCCCAGCATCAAATATTTGCTGATGAAAAGCAAGCCTAATTATGTGTATAGTTATCGTTGAACTCACTCGCTCCCAGTGATTATAGTAATCCTCTTCATAAATACACACTTGCTGGATCTGTAGCAGTTTGGTGACTTACACCTAATGTATTCCGGGTGTTGAATTTTTCTGAGATTCAGAATCTTTCTGCTGCCAAAGCCCCAAAAGTAAGCCAGTCAGACATGGTAGTGCTGTGATTTTAGCCCCTTTCTGATCCAGTAAGACAACAGTTGCTACAGATGCATTAGTATGTCTGGTTCCCTGCACGCAAAGTTTGAAATCTCTGGTTCACAAATATTGGTTCACTCTGTAAATAAGACCTAGTTTGATTAAAAAATCATGTTTTCATATGTTATGAGTAATTCCCACAACGTGCCTGCTTGCATCTGAGCAATCCCAGCAGATGTCAGCCGAGAACTGTTGCTGAGAAGGGAAGGATCTGGGGTGAGGGGAGGTTGTGGAAAACTTAGATCATAGAGAATTAAAGCTGAAAAGGACCTCGGGAGATCATCCAATCCAACCAGGGATTGAATGTGTGATCTTTATGAGATCTGGACTGACAGACAGGTTCTGCAGAAGAAATGTCACGAATCATTGGTTCCAAGGCAGCATCTTTATGCATCTGCTCCTATCTGGTAGGAAGGTAAATGGGGCATCTCACCCAGGGCTGGGTTAACCTTTTAGTCGGCCCTAGTGAAACAAACTCATGGGCCCCTACTTAATACTGTATATATGTTTTTTCCACTCAATAATTATAATATGTAAAATAAGCGCACCTGGGCCTCTTCTTCACTTAGGGCCCTAGGCCTGTCCCTAATTTGCCTATGCATTAATCCAGCCCTGATCTCACCCTCGGGGTAAAAATTACTAATTCACCAAGTTTTACCTTCCATTTACCTCCAAATAGGAGCGGACACATGAAGTGGGGCAGCTTGAGTGCAGCCTGTCCTTCCCATAACACCATATAATTTGTTCATCTCTCCGTGCCCTCGGAGCACCACACACAGCACAAAGTGGAGACGGGGCAGGTTAGCAGAACCAGGACCTGCTTGTAAATGTGTTTTTCCATTTGGGTCAGAGGCCTGGCATTTTCCCATGATTACTGGGCAGGAGGCTTGCAACAGCGAGTTGAGGACGCTCTGTATGCTTGGACTGACTCCGTATTTCGGTTTTACCTTTACCAAATATCATAACCAGAACGTGCCACATCCTTCAAGCGGCTTTTGTATCTCTTTCTCTGGAGGCAGCTTATGACGTAAGCCCCTTACATATGCACAAGGAGTAAACGAATGCTTTCCGTGTTGCTTTATGTGTTACCAGCCTTGGTGGGGGAAACATGGAACCTGGTCCTTTTTAAGTAAAGTAATGAAGAAGGGGAATTGCTTGCAATTGTTTTGCAATGCAGCAATCTGTGTAACGTCAGGCTCTGTAGGCAGGGCATTTGGTAGTGTTTGTCTTGGGCAGTCTTTGCAACTACTTGGAGTCTTCAGGGATTTAATTTGTAGCGAATTTTGAACAGATTTCCCTTTTGTTCTCTGAAAAGAAAAAGAGATGGCTTCTTTGATGCCTGAACCAAGCTACTGGCAAAGCAGCAAACAGGTACGAGAGCAAGTTTAGCAGGGGGGGAGAGAGAGAATGGAGTGGCTTTCCCACTTCACCGTGTCTTTGGGAGGCAGGGAAGGTACCTGCTACAGGAAAAAATGTGGGAGCCCTGCTGGACAAAGCTTTGGTATGAGTGCGCTCTGCGTACAGCATCAGATTTGAATTAAGGAAGTGTCTAGTTGAGCCCCTCCATCCGTGCACATGAGGACCCCAGATGGCAAAAAATGCCATAACTTAAACACCCATCGTGGGTGGAGAAAGCAGATGGCTTTGATCAGCAAGAATGAACCTGTTTCTTTCCCTCTCTCTTACAGAAGCTCTTCAGAGGCCAGTTGTGTCAGATTTTGAACCCCAAGGTCTGAGCGAAGCAGCCCGCTGGAACTCCAAGGAAAACCTCCTGTCTGGTCCCAGTGAAAATGACCCCAACCTTTTTGTTGCACTGTATGATTTTGTAGCGAGTGGGGACAACACTCTTAGCATAACTAAAGGTAAGAGATCTGCAGGGAGTGGTTTGGGGCACGTGGGGGGAGAACAAATGAGAGAATACTCTTGGGAACAGGTGAGTTGTATCAGTCCATGTGCAAAACCAGGCACGGTCTTTTTGGAGTGGAAATTGTCCTAAAGCAAAGAGAAACCTTTCAGGAGGAAAGACCCTTTTCAGAGAAGCAGTCTGTATCAGGTATGTGTTGGGGGAGTGGGGGGAACTGATACCAAAATCAAGCCAAATAGCGGGAGCAAAGACAAACCCTGGTGGAGCTGTCACAAGCTTTAAAGTGCAGCCTTTCACTGTACAACTGGGTTTCATTACGATGTAGCTCTTCCCTGAAAAATAACTGGATAAAAATAGCTCCTTCTTACTTGCTAGCTCTGTTTCTGGGATGTACTTGAGAGCCATATCTGCTTCCTTGGCTAATTGGAACAAGTTTCTGCTATATTTTCCCCCTCTCTTGTTACAGCCTTGTGGAGCCAGCACAGGTACTTTGCTGGATTCTGTTCGAGCTCGAACATTATCAACAGAAATGTTCACTTCAGGTTTCAGTCCACCAAAAGGCTTAACTTTGAAACCATGTCACCTTGAACATGTGACTAATCCCATTGGTTTTAAAGCTGTTCATGCTTGAAGGCACATGCTGAGCATCTTTGTCAAATTAGTGCATTTGGTCCGATTGCAGAATCTCGGAGAATGTGTGGACCAGACCCTGGCTCGACCATATTCCATATGTAATTATTCTGTTGTTGTCATGCTAAGGTGAAAAGCTCCGTGTGTTGGGCTACAATCATAATGGGGAATGGTGCGAGGCCCAAACGAAGAATGGCCAAGGCTGGGTGCCAAGCAACTACATCACCCCCGTGAACAGCTTGGAGAAGCATTCCTGGTACCACGGCCCTGTGTCACGCAACGCTGCTGAATACCTGCTGAGCAGTGGCATCAATGGCAGCTTCCTGGTGCGTGAGAGTGAGAGCAGCCCAGGACAGAGGTCCATATCACTGAGATACGAGGGAAGGGTGTACCACTACCGGATAAACACTGCATCTGATGGAAAGGTAGGAGTTAAACCTCCCCATGTGCTGTAGAAGGGTTCAGTATTGCTCCCATTGAAGTCTTATGGTAGTTTTGCCATTGAGTTCAGTGAAAACAAAATTGGATTCTAAGCACCAGCCTTCAGCAACTAGACAAAGAGCACTCCAGATATCCCACTAGACAGAGCTGTGGGGAAATAAATGCACACCTCTAGCAAGGTCCTTAAATAAAGGTAGGATGGGTTGCGGGGGAGAAAGCATCTTAAGGCAGAAGATGTTGGGCCACTTAAATTCCTGGCATAACTGCACAAGTGTCTTTGGCCAAGAACTGTGTCAAGTTAAAAAGCACAAAGTTGGGTATTTTTTTCAAGTATTCTCTTTATCTACTAGTAACAGCATGGGAGAGCATGAAGACCAGAATAACTAAAACAGGCATGTAGCATCACCCTTTACTGCTTGTTTGATTTTTGGCTTGGATAATGAAAATGGGAAAAATTGTTTCACTTTCATTTATGGCCAGTTTCTGGTCTCTGTTTCCATCAGGTTCTTGTTCATTGGCACAGGGCCACAATGCATAGCTTGTGGACACTGCAGTGAAAAATGGTGGTTGAAAAGTATAGTTTTTTTCTTTGGTTTTTTTATCTGAATTTCATGGATAGGTTTTTATTGGTGGCAGGGTTTGGAAAAATCTTTTTTATGAGGACACTGAATTTTAGGCCAAATCAGAGCAGGTGGTATCTCTTCCTGTCCAGCACAGATGTTGCAGTGTTGTTCTAGGAGAGCATGGTCAGTGCTGATTTTCATGAAGTCCTTTCTTTTGGCAACCTGGTTGCTTAAAGATCCAGTGCTTTCAAAGAAATGTAGCAGGGTGTTAGTGTCCTTCCTGGGATGGCCAATTTCCCTGTGTCCAGTCAGGTCCAGATTCTGCTCCCAGTGGCATCAGAGGCAAAACCACTGTTTGGATTTCAGTATTACAGAATCGGCTCCTCTAAAAGAAGCTCCCGTAGCACAGGCTGGGTAGCCTAGTGTTATGCTCATAATAGCTTCTCAATTTGTCTAACTCAGCACTGTGGAAAACCATTTTCAGTCGTTGTTGCATCTGAAAGGGGTTTCTAGACAATTAAATGTTACTCGGTAAGGAAAAGGCTTTTTAGCTGTTTTAAGGTAAAGATTTGTATTGAGAGAGATCAGAGCATGTTCTTCAAGGCAGTGCATCCTATATCTGAGGGGTATGGGTCTTGCAGCCTCTTCGTTTTCCCTCTGCCACTTCTTGTGACACAGCTAGGCTCGGTGAGGTTGAGATTAGAAATGTCGGTGGTCTGTGCCGCATACCCAGAAGAGAGCTAAAGGCTGGTGTGGAACATTATTATTCCTTCTACATCTGGTAGTTGACACAGCTTCTTTTCAAACTGGTGCCTGGGGTCATGGTGCTCCCTTGGGAAGATGTTAAGCCAGGTCCTCTGCTGGTTTAAATGGGCATCCTCCCATGACCACTTAACTGCATGGGGTCATGCACCTATGTAAAAACTTGCGTCTGAAAGTGCTCTTTATCCCAGGAAGGAGTCATGCAGAGCTAATGTCTGCAGTTCAGAGCTGTGCTAAGGAAGTTAATGGCTGCTTTTCCCCATGGTTGTTTTAATTGGCATTGCTGAGCATAGATACTGCCATGCAGACTTCATTAAAAGTACCTGAAGCTGACAGCGTTTGAAATATCAAATCCAAGCACCATGATGGGGAAAGGGCAGAGGATGCGATGCCTAGAAGAGAGAGAGCTTGTATCCATGTCCAGCCACGTGAAATTCAGGATGGCGCTGGGCCAGGCAACTTCCAGTCTGAACGGCTGGGTGTCAAGTTGTATTAACCACTGGGCAATAAGTCATCAGTTTAGAAAAAGAAAAGCGAATGGTAAAGCTCTTTCCTTCAGCTCCTTGGGCACCCTGGGCCTTCTCAGCCCCAGCATCTCAGTCTCATTAGTTAGCCCATCTGAGGAATTTAATATCTGCGAGCGCTAGTTAGGATGAATAGCTTTGGTGGGCTCATATGCTGTGACTGAGTGAGCACAGCACCAGGAGAAAGAGGCATTACAAAAATGTGCGGAACAACTGCTGCTTGGCACAGAAATATGCCTTGCATAGCACAGCTTTTTTTCCGAGGAAAATGGAAGGGTGTGGGAAGGGGTCACAGGCAAACAGTGACTTTTTAACTGCAGCTCTATTGAAATCAAACCCGCGGTGGCCCAGTTCAACAGTTTAAACAAATAAGAAATCCTCCAGGAGTTTTCTCTTGACCTCCCACTTCAGTCCGACCACCTCTTCTTTATTTTAAGGAAGGCAGTAAAAGTGTCCCTTCTTGGCTGGCTGGCGCAGGGCAACTAGCCTTCTGGTAAACCACTTCCGTGCTCCAGAGAGCTCGGGTTTCCTGAGTTGATAGTACTTGAGGGCAAGCCTCCTATTCAGTAACCAAACCAAATAAACAGTATTGTCCAGCTGGTTTTAAAATCTTGTCATTCTCAGCAGAAAGGGCCACAGGACAGTTTATCTTTATACAGTCTGTGTCTCTTCCCTCTTGGCATTCCCGTGGGTTGAGGCGACGAAAATCCATTCCTGGATCCTGGATGCTATTTGTGGACTTTTTTTTTTTTTTGGCTTGCGGTAGGTTTTATGTATTTTGATTGAGTGTGTGCAGTTGCGGATGATGAACTGGCTTCAGCACAAAGATACATCAGAGGGCAGCAAGGAGTCAGCCGTGGCCTCTGCTGAGATTTATCCACTCCCAACTCTGCTTTTCCCCAGAAGGTCAAAGAGCCTGTAGCAGAAAAGGGGAAACAACCTGGGGACAGGAAGCTTCAGGCAGGCAGCTGATTTCCACATGCAGCATAGACTGGAGACCCTTGAAGCAGGTGGCCTGAGGGTTTGGTTTTTTCCCCCCTCTCGCCAAGCAGTATGTCATTAGAACAGCTAGTTTTGGTCCCCTTCTGTCCTCACCCTCTTCCCCTTTCTCAGTTTGTCGTCTCACACGAACTAAAATCCATTATGTCTCTACAGGCGCAGTTAGCAGCCCCAGATGGTTCCTGGTGGAATTTGTGCGACAGGAAGGCTGGGTTAACATTTTTCTGAAGGAGGCCTGAGGAATGGCAATGAATGCTTGAGCAGACTGTTTGCACAGCTCATTGCATTGCATAGGTAGCATGCCACTCATAGCTCCTGGTAGTTTCATTCTCTTCTGGTGCACACTAGAACTGCCAGATGCAGACTTGCACACATCATTGCGGTTCTGGTTTCCATTAGCGCTGATCGGAAGCAAGGCTGTCGGGATTGACTGTCAGGGTTTAATCATCGGAAGGGCCTTGTTTGCAAAACGGTAATACAGTGGAATCAGCTCAGCAAATCGGAAGTTTTATGCATGTTAAAACGTGAAGAGATATGAGCACGTCTTAATGGAGGGCAGGGCAGTGCAGGATTCTAACACCATGCGGGGCTACGTTAGTAGGAGCCGTGGCAGCAGATTCCTCTGCTCTAGTTGGCACCGGTGAGGCCGCATCTGGAGTCCTGTGTCCAGTTCTGGGCTTCCCCACTACAGAAAGGATGTGGACAAAGTGGAGAAAGTCCAGAGGGGAGGGCCACAAAAATGGTTCAGGGCCTGGGGCACATGACTTAGGAGGAGAGGTTGAGGGAAATGGGCTTATTTAAGGTGCAGAAGAGAGGATTAAGGGAGTATTTAATAGCAGCCTTCAACTACCTGAAGTGTGGTTACAAAGAGGATGGAGCTGGACTGTTTTCAGTGGTGGCATGACAAGGAGTAATGGTTTCAAGTTGCAGTAAGGGAAGCTTAAGTTAGATGTTAGGAAAAACTTTCTCTTGAAGAGGGTAGTGAAGCACTGGAACAGGTTGTGAGGTTGTAGAATTAGAGGTTTTTGAGACCTGGGTAGACAAAGCCTTGGCCAGGATGGTACAGTTGGGTCGTCCCTGCTTTGAACAGAGGGTTGAACTAGATGTGACCTCCTGTGGTCCCTTCCAGCCCATTTTCTGTGATTCTGTACCTGACTTTGCTGTGTAATTGCTGTGAGGTCTTTAACAAGTCATCTGAGCCTCACTTTGCTGATCTGTAAAGTGGACTTTGTAATCTGCCAGACAGGAATATGGGGGGCGGGGGGGCAGTTCTCATATGGTGCTTTATAATCATAAGACAAAAGACACCATGTGAGTCTAGGTGCCCTGATTTGTTTAGTTTTTAATCCCAAGGGTTCCCAGTGCAGTAGTGATCTTGAACTACAATATAATGTTCTGTGCGTGCTCTTTATATTGTGCCCGTCAGTGCAGCGTCCAAACTGTGAGTGATGGCAGAAGCTTGCTTTTACAGATAACCATCTGTGCAACACAGTGGTTGTGCTAGCTTGGACCAGCAGGTCTAAAAGCTCTAGTCGACCCTGAGGATGCTCCACTAGCAGCTCGCAGAAGATAGTTGGCTCATGTTGTGATGCCTTTCATCTTTTCAGTCGGCTTACTTTCCTGTCTTCTGGAACGTTTTTTTGCAAGTGCCTTCATCTTTTGTACCAAAAAGGGTTTTTACATTGCAGTAGTGAAATGAGATGGAGACAGTTACGTTGGTATGGGAGTTCCTTCATGAGCTTTGCCAAGAACAAAGGAAGGTGAGGGAAGTCAAAAAGCAGGGAATGTGGCTCTCTTGCAGTTCGATGCAGGAATTCCCTGACTGGCTGCATGAGTCAGTGTGTTCTCACCAGAGCATATATATTGTTGTGGCTTTTGTTCAGGGCTTGCAGTCATGCTTGCACCAGTGTGCTGCTCCCACCCTCTTGCCCCTTCAAAGGATGTTATCCTCAGAGGAAATGCTGGTTTTAGCCAGGGATGATGGCCCCACACCAGTGGAGGAGGGTGCTCCTACAGCAGTTATCTTCTAGGCTCCAAATACCGGAGGGATGTTGAGTTTCCTAGAGGTTTTACAGAAGACAGCGCTCTTGTTAGTCAGGGTTTCACTTGAAAAGCGGTAGCCACAAAGGACTTGTAACAGCATAATCGACTGTGACTCACACCACTGCAGAGGCGCAGGTGGTGAGCTGGGGACATCGTTGCAGACCACACATTTTGGTTCTCTGCGGCTTCCTCTGTGCTGTCTGACTGAACTGTATACCTTCCCTGCATGGTGACCGCCAGGCAGACCCTGGGAGGCCTGGAACATGCAACGTCTGCCTGCTGAGACAGACTGTAAGATTTAAACTGCGTTTAATCATCTAAGCACTCTCCTTTTCTGGAGGCTTTTTAAGGCAGGTGCGGGGGGGGGACCTCTCTTGCACTATTAGAGTTCCTCAGTTTGGGCAACTGCTGTCTGGTCTCCTCTCCTTTGTTTCCTCCCACCAAACTGACATGGAGACATGCAGTCATTTCCAGTCCTCATCCCTGCCCCCTTCCTGGGTTCACCGCACCAAATACAAATCTTGCACAGTGGGGTTGCCAGGCTTCAGTCGAGAACTTGTGCTATCTGATTCCCGTCATCTTCCTTGCTTCCTCTATGTCCCCTTGTCTAATAGACATGCTGCCGGTGCTTCTCCTGCTAGCTCATCTGTTCTGTGAGTCAGGCCCATGACAAAGCTGTGGCCTCTAGTTGATAAGTGGGGCCATGCAGTTTTGAGCATGGACCAATACACTGGTGCAATGAAACGCTCTCCTTCTTTACCTTAGAGGTTATCAAGATAATGTTGCTGTACTGTTTCCAGAATCCAGCCCAGCTTGTAGAAAGGTTGGGTTTGATTTTAAACATGGGGAATGTAGAGTGTTTCCAGCATCCAGCCCAACTAGCAGAAGGTTGGGTTTGATTTAAAGATGGGGCATGTAGAGTGTTTTATTGTAGGGTCACTTGAGTGGCATTTTTGAAATGGTACGTGAAGCTTCCTACGAGTAGAAAAAGAAAGATGTGTACGGCATTCTGTGTCAGTGTGGCCCAGCTGCCTCCTGGTCAGTGGTCAGGACTTTACATGTATGTAGCACCTTTTAACCAGGCAGATCTTAAAGCAGCTTGTGCCCATTGCTGGGTTGGAATGGCTCAGGCAGTTTGGCCCTCCCTCACAACACTGCATAACTGCTGGGAGAGCAGTGTCCTCCTGAAACTTCAGGAAGAATTGAGGAAGATGAAATGTCATTAGCGAAGTAGAAATCTGGTCAGGACATGGCCACTCTGCTTCTGAAAAGGGGGCACGGGAATCTTAAAGTGATTGCAAATGGCCAGGGTCTCCTTTGAAAGAGAGCACTTTCTGTACCCCTAGGGTGATTCAAGACTCTTGGCAGCTGTTAGTCCCAGTTCTGGCTGAAGGTTTTGCCTGTTCAGTCTTCTCTACTAAAGGTTTCCTCATCTGTATGTTGGTCATTCTTAGGCTCTGGTTAGCTCTTGAGGGCTAACCATAGAGTCATAGAGAAGTAGGGTTGGAAAGGACCTCAAAGCAAAAGGAGCTGACGTGACTGCAGGCTCCCGGGTGAGCAACATGAAACCTAGGAGCCCTAAAACCCTCCCATAAACCTGGGAAACCAAAAAGCAAAGCCTGCAGGTCACTGGGGTTGTATCAGTATCCAGTGTGCTTTGTGCAAATGACCTCTCTCCTGCTTGCTCCTCAGCTGTACGTCTCATCAGAGAGCCGCTTCAACACTTTGGCAGAGCTGGTCCATCACCATTCGACTGTAGCAGATGGGCTTATCACCACTCTACATTATCCTGCCCCCAAACGCAACAAGCCCACTATTTATGGAGTATCTCCAAACTACGACAAGTGGGAAATCGAGCGAACTGACATCACCATGAAGCACAAACTTGGAGGGGGCCAGTACGGAGAAGTGTATGAAGGAGTCTGGAAGAAGTATAACCTCACTGTGGCTGTGAAGACCCTGAAGGTAAGAACAGATGCCTTAAACATTCCTGTTTACCTTACAATGCTTGGAGCACGGATTTGAGACCGTTCTGTTGCTAGAAGCGATGCTTGGGTTGTGCTTCATCTGTCCCTCAGCTGAGGTTAGATGATACCAGTGAATAGAAATCCTTCTTTTGCATATTGCAGCTGGTCTTGTAACATCTGGGCCTGTGGGTTGACTGCGTTTATTGGTCCTTTCCAGTTGTTTTACCCTTGTGTGAAAGCTGGATGATTTTCATTTTAAAGACTTTGTCCATACAACAGCTATAGTGAACTCGGGGTAGCTGCTTACAATGCGATTCTGACTTGTAGCATACCCAGGATCTTATCATCATATCCAGTAACCCAGATGAAATTTTGGATGTGCGTGTTTTAGTTTCAAATATGAGTTGTTCATATGTGAACAGAACTGGCACAAGTTGTTGAGAAATCTTGTGGGTTGTAACATGGGCAACACAAAAATTGGAGATCGGGCTGAGGCATACTCGAACTCGTAACAGCTATGTTAAATGTAGTAACCACAGGTGGTGTTTGTCCCTAAACGCTGTCCCTAAAGCTTGTGTAGGTGGAAAATGAGTATTTTGTGTAGCTATCCACTGTCAAAAGATTTAGGAGAGGAGGAACGGGTCAGAATTCTGTTTGTGGCTCTACCATTTAGTGTCTCTGCTCCCCTTTCCCCATCTGTTGAAGTGGGGACAGTGGGCCCCACGGACATGGTGATGCCTAATTCATTAACACGGTAAAACTACCCCGAAGTGTTGTAACACCTTCTGTCCATGTTATTTGATTGTTTCATTGTTTGCACGTGCTTGATACCATGTCCTCATTGTTTGAGTTTTGGTGTGATCTGGTGATGCAGAAACAGAACAAATGAAAACTTTTCTCAGGTTGGAAAGTCTGAAAAAGAGACTTTAAAAAAGCAGTGGTTCTCAACTTTTTTTAGACTCGAGGCAAGTTTCAGAAAAAACCAGCTTTTAGTTTTCACGTGTCTTTTGACTACCAAAAAACAATAGAACAGATCTTCTGTGGCAAAGACCCCCACAGGTCAGAATGCTTTGAACACTGGATTCCTGTTTGAAATCTCTGGGTTTCCCTTGTGAATCGTGTTTGCACACTTACCAGTGCTAACATTGCCTGGCACCCTACGACACCCTTGTGAGAATCTCGCAGCACCCTGGTTGAGAATCACTGGCAGAGAGGCTTCATGCCTGAGAACAAAGGGCTCAGACAGTGGGTCTCAACCTCTTCAGACTCATGGCACCCCAGCATAACATTTGTGAATGGAGCAGCCCTCCGTTTTAAACATGAACTCATTTAATACAACACTTGCCTCTTTGCAGAGGGATGTGGGAGCAACCAGGCCAGGACACTCTAAGCCTGCATTTGATCTGCTCATCTCCTTGTACCTGGCAGCACCCATCAAAGGATCTCTCATTGCCCTGGTTGAGACTCATCTGTCTAGAGAAAAGCTGCCATCGCTCATTGCTTGAATCCTGGCTGGTGCTGTGTTTCTGTGTGGTTCCGGTCTGTTTTTCATCTGGGCTTTCAGTTGTGCCCGGCAATTGCTTTTTCAAAGAGCTGCTGGTCCCCAGCAGTTTGATCCAGAAGAGTCTAACATTTTGGATTCCCTTTCTGGTTTATGCATGAGGAGGGCGACACCTAGCGTTAAATGGGATCATAGTTCACTGCGCAGGAAAGTGCAGTGCAAATCTCCTCCCTGTCCTTGAACTCTCCGCCTTGCAGAATGGGGATTAAACTAGCTCAATGAACTGCTTATTTAGAGGAAGAATGAGAGGCCGGTTGTTTTGCTGAAACACTGGGCTTATTGCAGCCCTCTCCAACCTGCTGCCATTGTGACACTTGAGAGAGAAGTGGCATTTTCAAAGTGTTTTTCCTCTCATCCCAAAGAGTTATTGTGCTTCTTTCACCTTGGCTTTGAAAGGCCCCTGTCAACAATGGCACTGAACCCTCTTGCCAAAAACCCGTGTTTGTGCATCAGAAGCAGGTGCCTTGATGTGAGCCATGACTGCTTCGAACATGCCAAATAAAAACTTAAAGAAGCATGACTGAAAATGGTTCATAATGTAATGCGGAGCAGCAGGCTCCACTGGGAAATGTCAGAACGCCCTAAAAGAGACTCCAGAAGTGCCTGGATGTGAAATTATGCACACTAACCCATCCTTAAAAGCCACATTGTAATCCACCATCCTTAAATCCATCAATCTACTGTCTGACAGGTGGGATTATGACGCTCTTCAAAGTTTTGGGTAATATTTTAAAACCACATTTATATTCCAACTACGGCTCAGGAAAACAAGTCCTCAGCGGGTTCTTCAGAGAAACCCAGAGGGCTCATTTTATTTTTCTTTGAGAGAATTTTCTGACACTCTCTTGCTTTTCCTCTCTAGTTCAGATCTGTATATGAGACATAATAATGAAGGCAAGGAAAATGAGCGGGGAACATCTCCTTGGTGCTTCTGATAGCCTGAGTACTTAAGACATTCCTTTTTTGCATCTCCCTAGAACCCAGCTCTCACTCGGTTTCCTTTAAGCAGGCTTGAAGTAGCTCGCAGCTGTCTTTGCAAAGCAGTTTCTGCAGAGAGAAACCAAGGGCCAAAATGAGACTTCTGTGCTTCAGTTGCATTTAACTACACAGCGCTACTTAGCCTGGTGTTTGCAAATCTCCCATTAGACTATTCCAGTGGAAAATCAGCGTACCAAGACCAAACGTGTCAGGTGTGTTTGAGGACATTAAGAGCCCTGATTCTCCAAAGCCAGTGGCATTTTGGAACTGAAAGAAGACTTGCTAGTGGGCTGACTTTTCCAATTTGATATCAGCACGAAAGCCATAAGAGGATCATCGAGTCATTTTGGAAAGATCAAGCTTGCATCCCCAAGCTTTGTTCTTTCTAGCTGTTTCTCAAGCAGTAATTGGACTAAATAGTCAGCACTGCTATTCCTCAAGAAGGGGTCTGCTTATAACAGAAAGCTACTACAGGGTAAAAGGAGGTAGTAGCAGTAGCTGTGCATCTTCTTATGCTGTGATGAGTGGCATCCAAACCACAGAAGTGGCTTAGGTGCAAGCACCTACTCTGGACTCCTTTAAGAGACATTTGGACATTTATCTTGCTGAGATCCTTTGCCCCCAGCTGACTTCCTGCCCTCGGGGCAGGGGGCTGGACTCGATTATCTTCGAGGTCCCTTCCAGCCCTAATGTCTATGAAATCTATGAAATTACCCTTCAGTGAAAGAGGGCTGAAGTCCCCCCTGTCCACCCCTCTTTTTACAGTGAGTTAACTGTTTGTGTGCCCACGCCCACAGGTTGTACTTGTGGCACATCCAAGCTAACATGAGAATTTATTGTTAAGGCCAAGTGAACTTCTTTATTTCCTCCAGTTACATTTTGGTGTTGTCTAATATGACACAGATTGGAGAACATAGAAACATGCGGTATTTTTTAGTTGGGTGCTGGATGGCTCGGGGAGGCGATCGGTGACTGAAGACAAAGCCTCCTAACCTTCCACATCATTAGTCTGAATCCAGAATATAATTGCCATGTGAGGGCTTTTTGATAGCTTACGTGAAATGAGCTGATCATCTCAGCCCAGCTCCTAGTCCAGCTCAGATGTCTAGTCTACGTCCGTCAGTCCTGCTGTAATGACGTCCTTGTTCATGCCGGAGAGGCTGGTGGTCTGAAGTGATCACGCAGCTCCCATCCCCTGAGGTGGTCTCTTCAGGTCCAAGTGGAGACGCAGCAGTGTTGCACGAGGAAAGGATGCCTTTTGCTCTACCTGTGGGTTGCTGTTGGAGGAGATTGAGGGTGGATCAGTCCTGGAGCTCTTATGAACATTAGACTTGCAGACGCACCATTCTTATGGTAATTCTCTGCCTTTGTTTCTGTTCCATTAACCTCTTCATTGAGGGGTAAGAGATTTAACACACAGGACTGATCATAATCTTCTGCACAGAATGAGCCTGGCAGAATTTATAAATTGTCCATTAGATAACTAGGTATTTGGGGTCAGTTTTGAAACCCAGATTATTAACCCAATTTCCTTTGCCAACGGAAATGGTTTAAGGGCCTTGCAGCTGTGTAGTATCGACAAAGAGCATTGAGGAAATTACAGCTGCCAATCAAATTTAATTGGCAAGGAACAGCAAACGATGGTGTGAGGCTGTTTGAATAGGACTACCGCCGCTAAGTGCAGAACGCTGCCAGCCGGGTCCGTGGGAGCAGCCCGGCTTGGTGTTATCAGCCTCACCCAGCAGCAGCAAATCTCTTGCAATCCTGCCTTAAAACATGTCTTCCACGTGGCCTTTCAGCATTAATCCACCAACAAGGGGAATGGTGATGTAGAAAGAAGAGTTACCTTTTAAAAATATATCTGTATTTTTGCACCACTTTAAAACAACCTTCTGGCCATCCGGCACCTGCTTGTTCAGGAAGACTTGTTCCTCTGAGCAGGGACGGCATCTTCCTTAGCCTTGTGCAATGCCCTGCAACATTATGGTACTAAATAAATAATTAGTAGGGACATGTCTGCCCAGAGCTTTTACCTTGCATATTAGACTCTAAGGGCACCTATATACGTGCCGGACATCTGCTCTGACACATGGTAATTGGCACATGTCCAAGCAGACTCAATAAATTGTGGTTGCTGGAGCGTGTTAATTAATGCACTCCAGCTGCCTCTGTGTTGCATCTATTCTGCATCCCCACACTTCAAAATGGCAGTGGGGGCACTTTAACTAAAACTCGTTGAACAAGATTTAATTCAAGCACCCCCACCACCATTTTGAAGTGTGGGATGCTGAATTCATGTAATGCTGCAGGCACTCTAGGAGCCACTCTAATTAAAGCACCCACCTTGACCACAGAGCATGCGTATAGATGCCCTAAAAGCCAGGAACAAACATACAAGCCCTAAAACCTTGACTCTTTGGTCATGGAGTACTTGCCATCTGCAATTGAGTAGCCAGCAGTATGAGTGCTCCCTCTTTCAAATGGTGGATGTGGTGGAGCACAGCAGCTTAAGGCAGCCTCAGATGTTTGCACATATGGATGGTCTTAGCATTTTTCCCCCTTGTCACCATAGCACCATTTCTTCTGTCATGAGAGTGCACAGGTGATGTTTCCCCTCTAAATTCTAGATGATTTTGCAGGAGAGGAGCCCAGGACAGAGGGGGAAATACCTTTGTGTATCCAAAGAAATGGATAGGATAGAAGAATGATAGTGGAGCAGAGAAGCAGACCCTGAAGCTTCCTGGCACTGTGGTGTGGCTGCAGCAGGGAGCAGTGATCCTGGAGCAGTCATGACTTATGCTGTCTGGTTGTGATTACTCTTCAGTCCACATGCTGAGATCTGTTTTCCCTTCGTGCAAATTGTGCTTGCTGAAGTTCTCCTGTTTTGCTGCAGGAGGACACCATGGAGGTGGAGGAATTCTTGAAAGAAGCTGCGGTAATGAAGGAGATCAAGCATCCTAACTTGGTGCAATTATTAGGTAAGTGATAAATACCCAGCAGAAGGATTTAAACTAAACCCCTGTGCAGTGATATGGATGTTTAAGGAGCAGTTAAGCTGCTTACCATCCCAAGCCTTTAGATACAGGCACTTATGCTCTGGCAAAATTCACAATTCCTGAAAGTAGTACATGATTTTTAATGATATATTCTTCCTTGCATTTAAGATGCAATAGCCTAAAGCAGGAAATGTAAAAGAGATTACTAACCAGTTTCTAAGAAACAGTCTCTCTTTCCTATCCTTCACCCCTCTGAGCACACACTTATAAGTTGCCCAGAAGGACAAAATCTGAAGACTTAGGCATCCTGGAAGCAAATTATTGTGTTTTTAATGTTTCCCTCAATAGGGGTGTGTACACGAGAGCCTCCATTCTACATCATCACTGAGTTCATGACATATGGGAACCTGCTTGATTATTTGCGTGAGTGTAACCGGCAGGAGGTGAATGCCGTGGTGCTGCTGTATATGGCCACTCAGATCTCCTCAGCCATGGAGTACCTAGAGAAGAAGAACTTCATACACAGGTAGGAAGGATGCAGAGCACCTTCCCACACTCCTTGAGTTATCATAATGCCTTGCAGAGTACCTCAGTATTGTATCCACATGCGTTACATGTCACAGCTCAACTTCTTGGCATGTCTTGTGCTGCTGTTGAATGTCGTGTGTTAGGTAATACTTTACAGGGGCCAGTCTCGGGACTGCTCTTCAGCTAAGGTGTTTTTTTCTTACTTGCACACATTGTGAAGGTAGGTATTGATGTGCATGAAGAGTAGCATTTAAGTTCTGACCTGCTGATTTAAAAGCAAGCCACTAAAATAAACAGGGCTCTTTATCAAATAGGTTGCCTGTTACTCCTCTGGCATTAATGTTCAGCAATAATGATCTCTTCCTTGAAACGGTTGGCATTGTTATATACATACTAGTAATCACGGTAAAGCCCACCTTCTGCTGCCTTTTCATCGTGCTTTCATTTTCTGTCACCCTAGTTTCATCTGCTCTGGGGATTGTTTTCTTTTATTGCTTGAATTGCATGCATCTGTGTGTTAAACATCTTCAGAGCCTTAAAATCTGGAGGATTTTGACCTTTAAATGTGCAGCAATTATGGCTAGTGCTTTGCATTCTTTGTCTGTGGAAATGACCTCCTAGCAATATAATGACACATCCTAGATGAAGACTTGAGAGTTTTTGCTGGGTTTTCTTTTTTAATACAAGAAGTTCTCTGTGCCACTGCCTGACCTTTCCTATCCAATTAGCCGGAGTATGAAATCTGCCCATCTCCTCATAGAGATGAATGAGGCTCATGTGTAAAACGTAGAGGTTCCTTGTTAAAACATGCATTCCCTATGCTGCACACAAACCTGATTTGAGCTCTCCTGTCAGTCAGGAAAGCTAACTGTGGTGCTATAAAATTGAGCTTTCCCAACCTCTGATATGCCCTGTTGTATCTAGTCACCTCTGCTTGTAGCAAGCAAACGTTCTGAAATGTTCTGCTGAATCTCATTTCTCTGCCGCCTTAAGGACTTCATCTCCCATTACTGGTAATGGCCCAGATAACTAACGTAAATAGAAACTTTTTTTCCTTATAATGTGCCACCCCCACATCCACCAGGGCTGTTATTTCACAAGTGATGTCACAGTGCACGTTCACAGATTCAAATGCTGGGCTGTGACTTCATTTAATGAATTGGGCAGGAGGAGGAATGTGATTATGAGAGGAGTTTTATATATAGAGACACACAACGGTGATCAATACTGAGGAGAGGGGATGTCCAGAAACATTACGCAGTGTTTTAATGGGCCTCTAGTGCAATTTTTCTAAAGTTTGAGCTCTGCAGGAATCTTTTTGAAGAGCCGCTATCAGAGGCAGATCTTGCTGAGATATGAGGTAAATGCCTGTTCTTATTTTGTGGAAGAATCCATTTCTAATTTGATGTGATGTAGTCTGGAAGCTTTATACAAAATGTAACATTAGTAGAAATATTTTCATGTGTCTTATCCTCTTACAAGCACGATGCACTTTGAGAGAGATTACCTGTGAGCTAGTGATGTGGCAGCCAGTCTTCACACAGCCCTTTCTTAATGATAAGTTGGTTGTTGCCCCTTCTTCTGCAAATCCAAGTCTATGTGAAGGTGCGTGCGGGAATATTTTGTAACGCGTGTTTCCAGATCATGATTCCAGCGGTGTGGAAGACCAAAGACAGCTGCTAGTCAACCCAACTGTAATGATCATCTGGAGGTTTAGGTTGGAAAGCCAAATGTGGCTGGATATGATGCTGGCCATATCACCCCTTCAGGGGCTTTTGGCTATGCCTCACAGCCTTAATCGTGCTTGCACAGGTTCATCCACAGCAACTGTTGGGTTTCTCTTTGATCATCCAAACTAGTCAGGGGGGATCAGCAGGCACTGGGAGGAGTCCCTGTTCCCCCGAGCACTGCCAGGAGTGACCAGGAATAACGGTCACAAGCTGGCAGAGGGTAGATTCAGACTAGACATCAGGAGGTGCGACTTCACAGTCAGGGCGGCTAGGATCTGGGACCGACTTCCGAGCGAAGTGGTGCTGGCTCCTACCCTGGGGGTGTTTAAGAGGAGGTTAGATGAACACCTTGCTGGGGTCGTTTGACCCCAGTACTCTTTCCTGCCATGGCAGGGGTCGGACTTAATGATCTGCTCAGGTCCCTTCCGACCCTAGAAACTATGAAACTATGAGGTGCCCCATTCATGATCAAAGTCCATAGGAATAGGAAGTTCAGCCTACTGTGGTGGTGGCAGAGTTGATGGACTTCTTGGGCTTATTTTCAAAATAAAGAAGAGATCTGAGTCCTGAGAAGTGAACTAAATATTTTCTCAGAAATGTAATCCCAGGAAACACATTCATTGTTCATATCTAAGTCACTTGTAGAGCTTCTTGCCCCAAGATACCATTGAGACCACGAACTCTAGCAAGATTGAAAAAATAAAATTATGGGGTCTGAGAAGAGCTTGCAGTATGGTAACAGCATAGATGCAGCATGGAAGAGCTTTAGAAAGAAATAACCTTCCCCACCCCGATATGAAGACTTGAACCAGTTTCCAGCTTCTGAAGGGAAAAAGGAGAACAACTCCTCTGTGGCTGGTTATTTCATAACTAGTTTCACATGATTTGTTGAGTCTTCCTCTGTATCAGCTTGTGCTGGCCACTGTCGTAGCCAAACACCTGGGCTAGATGGACTTGGTGGTCCAATCTGGTACAGCAGTTTGTCTTCATCTCCGTATCGCAAGGAGACGTGAGACTTTCAGCTCATGACTGGGCAGAGATTTTCCTGCTCTTTACAAATAATGCTTTGCACTTGGGATAAAACCTCTTGAATGCAGCATGTGGAAGTGCCCGATTGTGGTATTTGTTGCTTGGTCTGATATGTTTGGAAAAACTAGTGCAGCTATCTTTTAAACATGGTAATCCAGGAGGAAAATTGACTAGAAATGGCATGGGAAGTGACTTAGGGCATTTTGATTGCCTGGCTTGAGTGAAATGTAAAAACAAAAAGGGGAAAATGGTAAGGACCTTTAAACGCTTATTGTTTCAGTAAAACAAGACAAGCTCAGACAGTTTGTCGTTTAAAATGATTTTTATCGTGGCAGTGGCAGCTTTTATTGAAAGTGAGCTTTTTTTCAGAAGGTTTTGATTTCTAATTTTTTCTTTTCAAAAAAGGAGGCTGATGACACCTTCACTAAGTAGTAATGACAACTAATCTGTCCCTCTCTTGTTCAATTTCCCCGGAGAAAATATACGCCGAGCCTCGGGGTCCTTTGGTAACAAATAACGGCTTTTGTTCTGCTTAGTGCGAGATGTTGCAGAGACCTTTCCTGATCTGTACTTTTCTTTTTGCCTGCTGTCGTAGGGATCTTGCTGCCAGAAACTGCCTAGTAGGAGAGAACCACTTGGTGAAGGTGGCAGATTTTGGCCTGAGCAGGCTGATGACCGGAGATACGTACACCGCCCATGCTGGAGCCAAGTTCCCAATCAAGTGGACTGCACCGGAGAGTCTTGCTTACAATAAGTTCTCTATCAAGTCTGATGTCTGGGGTAGGTATTCACCCCATCATTGATGGTGATGGTGATAGCTTTCTTCTTCCTCGTCATCTTTGTTTAGGAATCAGTTTCAAGAAAGAGTTGGTGGTTTTACCACTTCAAGGTGGGACTTTGTCCTTATTTGAATGGAAGACATGAAAGCCTGCCCGCCACAATAACATCCAAATATGAAGTGTTTGCAGGGTCATGTGCGCCTGAGCCAGCCCCAGATCAGTAGTGCCCTAGGAATAGTACCATGGGGCACTGTGCGGTGGAAAATGTACTGGCTTCCTAAGCTACTTCTGGGATGAAAGTGGGAGTCAGGGCTCTTTCACGTGTGTGGGTGCAGGTATCACTATGCAGTTGTAAAATTCCCTGGCTGAGATGAGAAATGAAGGCTGTGGGTAGACTGAACTTGGAGCCATTTTAAAAGGGTGAGGAGGTTGCTACCCAGGAGCATGCACCATTTGTTTGGGTGCAACTGTTATATCTGCCTTCTCCTATAGTGGTATCGGTGAGCCAGTGGCCATAACTTTATCTCTCGATGAAGTGGATCTAAAGGTATTAGAGTTTTGCTCCACTTTAAACTACTACAAGAGCAAGCAGATGTACTTGCAAGTGTGGTTGCTTTGTGTGTCCACACCAAAGAGAACTTGACTGATGGCCCCTGCAAAAGAGCCAAATTCTCTCCATTCTGACTCCCTAAGCTCCCCCTCCTCTTTCAGTCCATCGTCAGGTTTTCTGTTCTCCTTTTCCAGGTTATTGAAAGCTCTGCTTGGAGTAGGACTTGATATTTGGGGCAGTGGGAGTTGCTGAGGGATACAGCTGACAGTTACAGTGATGGTGGAAAAAGTCTCGAGTCTGTGGCGGGTAAAATGGTGCAACTTTCTGTGCAATGTATGTGTTGTTGAATAGCTGTCACAAAGCACCAGGGGTGGTGATGTTCTCCAGTGATGGCTGGGGCATTTTCTGTGTAGTTTTAATTTAATGTATTTGGAGAAGCTATATATTAAAGACATAAGGCTATGTTAATATCTAACCGGATTCTGCATAGCGGGACCAGGGCTTAGGGATTCTGGACTGTGACTCGAGATCAAGCGAGCAGGCCTTCCATGGATGCTTGCTGCTGTGGCTAGGGGTTCAGAAGTTTGCATGCACACACCTCATTGCCTGCAGACAGTATTCAAGCAGATCTGTTTGTGGCCATGTCTAGCATAGATTGCCCTCGGTGGTTACCATGTAAATTGATGTGATTTCATTACTTATGCTGGATTGTAATTGCTTTCTCTTCAGGTTAAAACCAGAGTCCAATGACTGAGCTAATTACATGCTGGTTGTTGCTCTGGTGTTGAGTTTGTTCTTTAGACTTGAGTCCTAGTTTAGTGGCTGACATTCATTTCCAACCCCCCTAAACAGTTATGTGACTCAGATGCCCCATCTATATTGAAGACAGTTGCAAGCAGTGATTATACCTTGTGTTACGGTTTCTAGCGAATCCTAATGCCTCAGCTAGTTGGCAGTCATCACTGTGAAGTCCATCCTGATATTGGAACTGCTGCTTTTCCCCCTGCAGATTGTCATGCTCCAGGAATGCAGGCAACCCAAAGCAACTGAACCATTTGGATATGGGAGTCCTAACAGGAAGGAGGCAGGGGAGATATGAGAGGAGCTGTCAGATTTGCAGGGAGGCTGCTGTACTGCAGAGACGTAGTTTCAGCTAATCCACTGTGAAGTCTCTTAATTGTGCCTTTAACAGGACTTGAAGGATCTCAAGGCATTCGGGTTGGAGACAGCAGATATGCTGAAAATTAGTCTAATTCCACTCTGTCATATCACAGGGGACTTGTCTGCACCGATAAAGAGACTTGTTATGCTATGGCAGCATCCTTGCTACTGTGGAGTGCAAGCCTCCCAGAGAAGGGGGCTTGCTAAGTACAAGGGAAGGTTGATTTTAGCCACCCACCAAAAGCCAACTTGCGGCTTGGGGAAGTACCTCAAGACTAAGCTTTGCGTTTTCTTTATTGCAGCCTTTGGTGTCCTACTGTGGGAAATTGCGACATACGGCATGTCCCCATACCCTGGGATTGACCTCTCTCAGGTGTACGAGCTGTTGGAGAAGGACTATCGCATGGAGCGCCCAGAAGGATGCCCTGAGAAAGTCTATGAACTCATGAGAGCATGTGAGTCTTCACAAACACAGAGACAAGCTGCTGGAGCTCTGCAGAGATGTAGTAGAAGGCCCGGGATGTGGTTACAGGCAGAAGGGGCAGCTTTGTGTGAAGGCGCTTGGCTCCCATGTTAAACTTGGCTCTCCCAAGAGGATGTCAAAGGTCTGAAGTAGCCCGTTCTTGTCACAGAGGCGGGCTTATTCCCTGCTAAGAATGGGAGCTGGGTAGTGTTGGGTCACGTGTCCTGGGGATCTAAAGACAGGATTGTGCACCCACCTTTAGCTGTGGGAGGGGACTAAGCATTGCTCTGCCATTCTGGCTTTTACCATTTCTAGTCTGAAGTTGAAGAGCAGCCACAGCCCCTGTTGGCTTTGCTGGGTGCTGTGGCTGCTTCAAACTAGGCGTCTAGCGTCTGTACTGTAGCTGGCCTCTCATTAAAGCAGGAATCATGGCGTGGGGTTGGCTCCCCAGAAGTGCTGTGCAGCTTAACGAAAGTTTGTGAGGCTGGTTTAGAAGGTTTTGATACCGCTGCTCTTCCAGGCTGGCAGTGGAGCCCTTCAGACAGGCCCTCGTTTGCTGAAATTCACCAGGCGTTTGAGACGATGTTTCAAGAATCCAGCATATCAGACGGTAGGTCCACTTCCCTTTCTGCTGGCACCATGTCTGGAAGAGGAAGTGATAGGACAAAAGCATCATAAATTGTGGCTGTGGGTTTTTCACTGCGGTCATGGAAACCAGATGAATGGAGAAACTCTGTGATTCCTGTGTGGATCCCGGCCACTCAAAGAGGGTGGAACACCTACGCTCCTGGGAAATGAAGTTGCCCTGTAGGAATGAACAGGGGCATTGTCCTTCTTCGCTTCCACCCCATTATGGCTGTGGCCTGCAGGTGGGAAATGCAACTAGGAGCTTCTTGTTTAGCAATTTTCATGACTGTTACCTTCTCCCGGGACCCCCTCTCCTTCCCCACAAATACCCTGGCTGTGGAACTTGTTAAGAATTTCCACGATAAGGTAGTAAGCTTACTCTTAATTTGTGGCTATCTCTGAATGGTCCAACAATGTAGCTTTGCAGTGAAACTTTGTGATTTGTACCTCCCAATGTTTTTTTTAAAAAAAAAAAAAAAAAAGGTAAAAAAGTAGAGGAGACCTGTACATGTACGTGTGCGTACTGCCTAGAGGTCTTCTGGTTGAACAATGTTAAGCACCCCCCATGCCATCAGCCTCTCTCTTTCCCCATTATTCCTTAATAGTTTAATAGTTTTATCTTTTGTCTCTATCCTTCCAGTTTCCCTTCTAAACATCCTTCTCTGTGCCTTCCAGAGGTGGAGAAAGAGCTGGGGAAAAAAGGGATGAGAAGTGTCGTGAGTAACTTTCTGCAGGCTCCAGAACTACCGACCAAAACAAGGACATCCAGGAGGGCAGCTGAAAACAAAGAAGCCAACGAGAGCTTGGAGCCAGCACACCCCAGAAGTCAGGGGGAATGTGGTATGTCACATCTTCAGCCACTCTGCCCTGTGCATGAGGCAGCCTGAGACAGAGAGGATGCCTGAATCCAGAGAGAACCTCGAAGACATGATAGAAACAGGACCAACCCTCCCCCGCAACCTTGTGGATATTTCTGCTGCCATGAGGTGTCCTGGTTTCTCTCTTGATTGAGGAATCCATCGTTGTAGCTCCCAACACTTTTGTAGCTGGATACAGATCGGTGTTAGTACTGGGAGTTGCAGCAGCAAGAGATACAGCCCAGAATGGGAGATATCTATTGAACTGTCACCTGGTTCAAGGACTGATATAGCCCTTATCACTCTCAGAAGTCTGAACTGCCCTAGGAGCTGTTGTATATCCACTGCAGTTGGCAACTTCAGAGCAGTGCCAGAGGACAGAGTGCGTATGTCATGCCCTCGTGATCCTCAGCCATCTGTAGAGCAGGACCCATCAGAGAGCTGGGCTGAGTCCCCTATCCCCACCCCCATGCTGTCCCAGTGCAAGAAAAGTCCCAGCAAAGGGGACTTGCCTCGACTTCCAGTCTCTTGGTGCTGCCAGGGTGGCATAAATAAGCCACCCTGCCTTCTGTCTGAAATAAGCTGGGTAGCGTTCAGAATTGTGTGCGCAGTGCAGCGTCTGATAAGGGAAGGTTTTCCGGCCCCAAATCATACTGAGTGTCTGCTTTGAAACGCTGAAGTGTATTACTTCTGGCAGGTACCAAATATAATTTCAGCAAGGGCCACAGAGGTATTTACAAAATCTACCATGAAATTAAACAACCTCTCAGTCAGATTCTCAAAGCGTGTAGTTTCCATTCGGGGGCTGTTGAAAACAATGATAAAACATTGAGCACAGACACTTAATTTGTACCCAGAATGTTTTAAAATGAAATTTGTTTTTTTTTAAAAAAAAATAATATTGCAGATAAGTTGTTTTTGCCAGCTCTGGCTAAAGGTGCTGATTCTGACTGTAGTGGGCAAAACCCTTAGCAGTGCACTTTCAGATTTAACTGATGGAAAACACTATATGAGAGCAGGAATGTTATTAATCTGTTCATTATGTTTTGTGTACTTGAGGTCCCAGAAATCTTTTGTATGTTGGGTGGATGTGTGTGTGGGTGTGTGTGTGTATGGCATGCATGCACAGTACAGAAGGTTATCACCAGCCCTCCTCTTTGGGGCGGTTTTAGTCCACACGTGGTAGTTTTCTCACCGATACTTTGTCATATCCCAGTCTGGTGAGAGATGACAAAGTGTGTGTGTAGGCATAAGTGAGGTGCATGTATCTTAACAACATCCCAGTAGAGACCTAAAACAATCCTTTGTCTTTTATCCACTTCCAGTTGCTCATGGGTATCCAGGGCAGATGGACTTCCTTCTGAATAGAGCGCGCTTGGTGAGGAGCTCTGAGCTTGTGTCTTGACCACTGAGAGAGGCTTGTCCTTGGCAGGAGATACAAGAGACTTGAACTGGTGTCTGATCCCTACCCTGTCCTTTCAGGAAAAATCTCTTTCCAGATTGTAGGAGGTTGAGCAGAGTTGCTCAGAGTGACTTGTGTCTGCTCTCAGGAAAAGTTTCCCCTCTAAAGATTATTTTAACATTTCTTTTTGGTTGGGCACATACAAACGTATTCAGCTGCATGTGAACAGTCTAAATATGTGTTCGCAAAAGGGTCTGATCTGCTTCCTGGCGGATACTGCATTTCTTCCTGAAATATGCATCTCTGTCTTAAAGAAAAAAAAAAAAGATTATCCCCTTCTCTCAGCTGAGACACCAGTATAGATATTTACCTTTACGTGACTAAAAAGGATCCTTTTCTCTTTCTTTAACCCTGCTTCATCTCCTCTTGCTGCCTGCTCAAGCTGTAAATGTATCTACTGCCCTGCAGGCAGCTCTGTCTCAAATTAGAGAGCTGTTTGAGTGCTCCTGTTGCAGTCCCTGACCTGTGAACAAGACCTCCTGTCATTCAAACGTGGAATCCTTCAGGACTCCCTCTAAATTTATCATAAACCACTGTTCATTTTATAATTTCTCTTATAAGTGGTAAAGGGGTCATTCCATCTTCTTCTCCCAGAGCAATTCCACTGGAGCAGTCCATTATCCCTGCTTTCCTCCATTGTCAAAGACTGCCTGTCTTCATCACGGTGCAGCTCTTCATATTCTGCTGCTGGAGTGATCCTGATTTCTTCTTGTGTCCTAGTTATTTTTGCTCCACCAGAGATTGAAGATGGGAGAGGGGGAGGTTTGTAGTTTAACCAAGCAGGGAGATGAGGAAGTAGGTTAGTGGGGAACTTCTTTGTCCCTTCAGTGAGTGGCTGGGAAGGAGCCAGCAGCAAAAGGACTAACCTGCCCTTGATACTCATTCAGTCTGTGAACCAGCAAAGCTAGAGAGACATCCAGATGTATGTCAGGATTGAGCGTACCTCGGGATTCTGGACCAAATCCAGCCCTGGCCTCGGTGGAGCTGTATCCACTTTGCAGCAGGTCTGAGCGTGGGCCTCTGTTTACAGAGCCGGTGCCTATTAGGCGGTGTCAGAGCACGGCAGTCTCAGAGGAGAACAGATTGTTCTGTTTCGTGAAGCGAAGTGAAGCTCAATAGAATCTTCTCTGTTCCTTGCAGACCATCTGGAGCATGAACCGGCCGTGTCTCCGTTGCTTCCACGGAAGGAAAGAGTCGCCCTGGAGAGCAGTTTAAATGAAGACGAGCGGCTGCTTCCAAAGGACAAAAAGACCAACCTCTTCAGCGCTCTTATCAAGAAGAAGAAGAAGACAGCCCCTACCCCTCCAAAGCGCAGCAGCTCCTTCCGGGAGATAGATGGCCACCCGGACCGCAGGGTAGGGGGTGAGGATGAGAGCAGGGATGCCGGCAACGGGGCTTTCACCACGCTGCCTACGGAAGCTGCCGATCCTTCCAAATTCCAGGGCCCGAGCAATGGGGCTGGGGTCATCAACGGGGCAGTCACGGGGAACTCTGGCTTTTTATCGCCCCACCTGTGGAAAAAGTCCAGCACCATGACCAGCAGCCGAGCAGCTGCTGGTGAAGACGAGAGCAGCTCTAATGCCAGCAAGCGCTTCCTGCGGTCCTGCTCTGCCTCATGCGTGCCCCACGGAGCCAAAGACACTGAGTGGAAGTCGGTGACACTACCCCGGGACCCACAATCCACAGGGCGGCAGTTTGATTCATCCACCTTCGGGGGGCACAAAAGTGAGAAGCCTGCCCTGCCACGGAAGCGGGCAAATGAGAGCAAGGCAGATCTTGCCACCAAGGGGACGGCAACACCCCCACCGCGGCTGCTGAAGAAGAACGAGGAGGCGACCGACGATGTGTTCAAAGACGCCGAGTCAAGCCCTGGATCCAGCCCACCCACGCTGACGCCCAAACTCTTGCGCAGGCAGCCTGCCGGTCCTCTGTCCTCCGGTGTGGCTCATAAGGATGACGGTGTCAAATTGAGTGCCTTAGGTACCCCTACAACAACGGACCAAGGGCCTGCTGTGAAAGTCAGCTCTGCCATGTTTGTGGGTGCTAGCAAGGCTTCCACAGAAGAGCCCAGAATGAGGAGGCTCAAACAGACTTCAGAGAAGGACAAGGGGAAGCTATCAAAACTGAAGCCAGCCCCACCACTTCCGCTGTCTTCATCCTCTGTCGGCAGGCCTGGAAAAGCCTCCCACAGCCCTGGGCACGAAGCAACAGTGGATGCAGTGTCGGGTCCTAAATCCAAACCACTGCCTCAGGTTGCAGACGCTGCCGGCAGCGATGCTGCCAAGCCAAACCAGCCAGGGGAAGGGGGCAAAAAGCCAGGACTCCCCTCCATACCAAAGCCACAGTCCTCCAGCAAGATGCTGACCACAGCAGCCCCAGCCCCCTCTTCCGCAGTCCTTTCAGCCTCAGGTGGCGACCAGCCATCATCCACAGCCTTCATCCCTCTCATCTCCACCAGAGTGTCGCTGCGGAAGACCCGCCAGCCTCCAGAGAGGATCGCTAGTGGCACCATCACCAAGGGAGTGGTATTGGAAAGCACGGAGGCCCTGCGCCTCGCCATCAGCAAGAACTCGGAACAAATGGCAAGCCACAGTGCCGTCCTGGAGGCCGGCAAGAACCTCTACACCTTCTGTGTGAGCTACGTGGACTCCATCCAGCAGATGAGGAACAAGTTTGCTTTCCGGGAGGCCATCAATAAGCTGGAGAACAACCTCCGGGAGCTCCAGATCTGCCCGGCCACAGCTGGCAGCGGCCCGGCAGCCACACAGGACTTTAGCAAGCTTCTCAGCTCGGTGAAAGAAATCAGTGACATTGTTCAGAGGTAGCAGAAGTCAGGTGGCTGCTGCTTGTCATGGGCCAAAGCCAGCCGCAGAGAGAACTGGGAGCACACGTGCAGACTGATAGGGGACCAGGGGCCTTGGGGACAGGGATGAACCCAGACTGTTGAACGCTGCCCTGCTGCCTAAGCCAGGGTGTCCATCAAGATGCACTTTTCCTCCCTTTTCACCCAGGCTCCCTGCGACTCACGTACTCACAATCCTCTCATCTGTGGAGTTCTTGCCTTGTGGACGACAAGGCGAAGTGCCGAGGTCACATCATGCCTTTTCCTTAATATTCTGTTGTTCTGGACAGAGCTTTAAGCTTGAAGCTGGACTGATGGACGTTGATGTTCTGCCCCCCTCCGGGAGGGAGTCCTACTGCCGTGTCATTCCCTCCCCCTGCCCCAGCGTTGTGTTTGAATAGCAATATGCCCGCTGCTTTCCAGGGGGGAGTCACAGCGCACGTCCCCTGCCTGAGTCTGACGCTTCTGTGAGTGACATTAATGTGTCAGATTGGGGCTCAGGGGTGGAGTATCTATGTAACTCGTTCGTGAAATAGGACGCTATGAAAGATGTTTACCAAAATCTTCCCAACGGCTCCATCCGCAGCCCTTAGCTGCCAGCCAACAGATCCACGTTTCTCGTGACTTCTTCACGGTGGAGAGTCCAAATGAATCGCTGGAGGTTTGGATTGTTGCGGATGGTCCCTGTTAATGCTGTGATCCCGTTTGTGAATCTCTCTTTGGTAGCAATAAAAGACAGACAGGGTTTGGGGAGAAAAGAGCAGCTCATGCTCTCCTGATAGTCGACACTTGGGGGAATTGCAGAGTAGTTTGGAGCGCTGAGAGCTGCCGCCTGTCACTGAGCGAGGGATAGGAGGGTTGCAATGGGTGGGGAGGTCGATAAACCCATCCAGAAAGATTCCAGTGTGCCTCCAGCAGTTGTTTCAGCCGAGTTGGTGCATCCCAAGTGGTCTTGAGGAGATGCACCGGCAAAGCTGTTATTTGCCTAAAATTTCCAGCTGCTTCAATGACACAGGAGCAGTGAGCACATAAGGGCTGTATCAGACCCGGCCACCACTCCCCCATGCAGTCCCTGTGAGAAGGAGGGAAGCAGCATGTTGCAAACCCTTCCTTTCAGCATCAACACTGAATCCCACTGAAGTGCTTAGGGTCACCCTTGCCGGTTAGCGTAGGTTGTTCTACTTCCATGGGAAAACTTGATTGCCCCAATGATACTCTGACGGTTCTGGTCAGGATTAAAGGACCTGGGGAGCCTGCAGACGGTTCTTCCCCTGGGTGTATGTCCCCAAGGGAGCTGTGAACATGTGCCTCCAAGGAGCACCTTTCCCAGGTTGCTTTGACCTTCCCAACTAATTCAGCCAACTGGGAACTAACTGCAATGTGCCTGTTAGTAAAAGGACAAGGCTTAGGGCTATTAACAGTGCAATTTAACTCCTTGTAACCGTTCCAAACGAGAGAAGAAAGCAAGCTCCCCATCCCAGGTCCCTTCCTTTTGTGTATCTTTAAACACTAATCGCCTTCCATTTGTATTTTATTTTATTTTTTCCACTTAGGAGCTCTCGGTTTTATATATGATTTCCCATAACGCGTTCTGTTGTGTGTTCACGCCACCTTGCGACCTCACAACCAGCCGCGACTTAACGCACGACAGACGTTTAAACAATAAAAACAAACAAGAACCACATGCCACAGGCTGCCTTTAAAGAAAAAAAAAAAACCACAAGCAAAAAAATCAAAAAACCCCATGCCTTGGACTGTTGTTTCTGAGGTACTGTTTTTACGTTGTTGATAACCTCTTGTGCCACTATATTATACACTTGTATCTTGGTATTACACACTTTTGTAGACTCCTTTTGTCCTTTTTTTACTACGTGTAAATAGCTCTGTCCTTCCTCTTCGTGATACCCAAGGGGCTGTTCCCTTTGGTTTTGGTCCAATACAGATGGTTTCTGTACATGGCTTTTCCCCCTTCCCCCTCACTTTCTCTGTTTTTGGTTTTTTCGGGGGTTATTTTTTATTCTGGTCTCTCCTGCATAGTATATTTAAAAATAAATCATTGTTGAGGAAAACCAGAAGCGCATTTGTGTCTTGCTGAGGGGGTTGTTGGCCCCAGGGGCTTGTCTGGCAGGTGATGTGTGCTCCCGAGAGCGGACTAGAAGCACGTTTGCTCTGCGAGGACTCACGGGGGCCTTCAGTACACTGTGCTGATCATGCCTGGGGGACAGCAAGCTCCTGGGACTGGTGGAGCTGGCTCTCAAATGCATCCAAGAAAAGCAAAAGATGTACAAAAGAAAGACCAACACAGGCCTCGTTTGCAGTTGGAGATGTGCTGTTGACATCCATGAGATCCATACGTGGCCCCGGGCTTTCCTCCATCTGTCATCAATGCATGTTCAGGCTCTGTCCTTGGTTCCTTTGGGCTGGCGAGAGGCTGGCATGCCCGTTCTTTAACCAGACAGCTTGGCTTCTCCCTAGCTGGTTCCTCTTTCTGCCTTTCATGAAGCCCATGTTTGCAAGTCAGGAGGGGCTCTGCCTTCCTCCTGGTCAAATCCCACAGGTCTCTGAGCCCACAGGCCTCATTTCTGAGAAATGGAGACAACGCTGCTCCTAGGAGGGTGCCCGCCTAGTGCTAGCTCGTGTCTCCCTTGGTGCGCATGTGGAAACACCCAAGCCCTTAAAGGTACTTTTGACCCTTGGGGATGTTAGCCATACAGCAGAGCATGAACCAGCCCCTCTGTTGGCTGGCGTGTGCCACTTCCAAGCTTACTTACTGCCCTTGGGCCACTCCAGTGGATTCGCTCCCCCATGCATCAGCGTATCATGGATCCAGCCTACCCTGGTGTGCCATTGTGCACAACTGCAGTCCTCGTCCAGATAGCTAAAGAAACAACACGAAGGGCAAGAGGGGCGCAGAGAGGAGATGTGATGACCCAGACTCACACAACGACCCAGGGATAGAGCTGTGGCTAGAAGAGTCCCCTACATCCCCATGCAGCATCCTGACTACTGGAGGTGCCTATACACAGCGTTCCAGCTATGTGAGGTAAAAGCAAAGTTTGCTGAGCTGCAGGAGCTAATTTGCAGGTGGGTTTGTACCATTAAGTGAGAAGAAATGAGAGAGCGCACAATAGGCAATATTACTTTATTCCTGACAATATTGGTGCCACTTCTACCAGGTCATGAACTAGGTTGCCTCACTAGGGTGGCATCATGCAACAGAAATGTGCGTGAAAGCGCAGGAAGGTGACAGTACTTCTGTGACAATGCCCCTTAAATCAGAATATTTCCCATTGACATTGCCAGCATAAAGACAGATGCATGAACAACCCTAGGTGAGGCACTGTAATTAATGCCTTTGGATCTGCAGAGGCAGAGCAATGCAGACCAGGCAGGAGGTGGGGGATTTTGTCCTGTCTGCGAGTGATATCCTTCCTGGAGATCTCTGTGTCACAGGAGAGCGGTGGTCGGCTGACCCGGTTGGGCAAAGTACCGAGAAGTGCAGGGGCAGGAAGGGGGATTCAGGACTAAATTTAGCCATAGCCAAACACAGTGGGAGTTGATTTAGCAGATCGATGCATTTAACAGTATGATGGTGCCAATTTTCAGGGCTATTGAGCCTGAAAGAATGAGTACTCTGGGGGAAAAAAATTGCTTTGTGTTGTGTTGTGTGTGAAATGGTAATGCTCCCTGTCAGGCTGCCTCCAATGCCAGGCTGTCCTTTGAGCTGCAAGCTCAGCTGAGAAAATTGCTTGTCACAAAGACATGAAGCGTGGTCAGTGTTTTCTCAAGGAAGGATCCACCTACATGGGCTGGGGCAGCCTGACCGGCAGAGAAGCTGCCAAACAAAAGGGTCAGGGAAGGGGAACATGGCTGGCTCCTGGGAGAGGTTGGGCACCAGCTGACAGCGCTGGGAAGTCGGGGGCTGTTTGTTGTCTCTGGCACTTTCCCGTTTAGCAGGAGCCCTCTGATCAAATACTGGGGGAACGTGTTCCTGAGCCTGTCCAGACCTTCGGCTGCCTGGAGGGCCGTCTGAGAAGAATGCACGGTCGGATGCTTGGGACCCCCAGGCCTTCCCCTAGACTTCATCCCCTTGGCTTGGAGGATCTGGGTGTTTGTACGAGCAGGTAGGCTGCTAGTGAGTGAGCTTAAATGCCGTTAGAGCCAGCTGGCCGCCAGTCCTGGTAACTTGGTTGAAGACGTCATTTGCCCTCGCGGCTCTGCAGAGAAGCCCAGCCCATGGCTGCAAGGGCAGTGGGGATGGGAGATCCAGGAATCCCCCACACCCCGGACATGACAACAGCCTTGTGACTTGCTGTGTGCAGGCCCCATTGGGGCTTTCGGTTGCAGCTGCACCCTGGGTGTTTGCACGACTGCCCCTCTGCTCAGCACAGAGTTAAGACATGGTTAGATCCACCCTGCTCTGCAGCCTGTTACTGGGTCTCTCCACAGCATAGGTGGCACCCGGGACAAGTCTGCTGCCAACGTGCATCTGGCACATCTTGGCCAAGGCCACATGGTATAGGCCCCTTCTGCTCCTTAGCTGTTCCCCCCAGGGGCAGAGCATCTGAGGACACCCCGGTTCTGACACGGTTTGATGAGCAATCCCCACAGCACGGCCCCGTGTTCCCATCAGAGGTGAAGCATTGCATTGGGGCAGGGAGCAATGGGGGATCCCCCAGTGAATATGGCATGGTAGGAAACACCCAGATCCACTGAGGGACAAGGTGGGGAGGAAACAGCTACCCAGCTTCCTGGGACTCGCTGACGGGAGAGGAACACGCAGTGCTGAGCAATGCAAGCTGTATGGCAGGGGCTCTGCTCTGCTTCACTCCCACCCCCCACTTCAGCCAGGAGCTGGCAGGACCCCTCCTCTGCGGGATGCCCTGATGAGCTCCCCAGTGCTTTTCTTTGCAGCACCCCTCCAAGGAAATGCTGCCTGCCGTGCTGGCCCTGCCACCCAGCGCTCGGCTTCCTGCTGAACCCAGCAAGGTGGCTGTTGCCTTGTGGCATGAAGTTGGCTGAACCAACCCAAATACTCACGCCGATGGGCTGATTCCAGGTGAGCAGAATCAGAGCTTCCAGCTTTTGCCTTCGAGCAAATTGCAAGGGGTGGCTGAGCCTTATAACCTTGCTATACTCAGACACTGGCATCCAGTCCCTTCCTGGCAGTAGGTCTCAGTCCCCTGCTACAGCCGGGAATAAGAGACCCCCTTGCTCCAGCCCGCTTGACCCACTCCCCTCCTAGAGCAGGGACCACAGCTCAGTGCTGACCACTGGACCCCATGTCCTCTCCCAGCATGCAGCCGATGGGCCAGCTCCAAGCTGAGCATTGTTGTAAAGCTCTCTGTTCCTCACCTTCGTGGGTAAAATTGACCAGCGAATATCGATTGATGATTTGGGGAGGGAGAAACACTGCCATAGCAACGTCGATAAGAGCTCCAGGTCGGAGGCCGGTGCCTGCACGTTCCCTGAAGTCTGTGGGGTGGGATTTGAGAGAGACCAAAGCTGCGATATTTAAATGGATCTGATCCCTGCGCCATTGCCCAGAAATAGCTGCCAGAGTCTGTCGGCCGTGTGAGGCCGGCTCTATTTATACTCGTGATGCTGCCGGAGAGGCAGGAACAGAGGGGAAATGGAGCAGGGAGGAAAATCTCCCTGTTTACGTCTACCCTCGGAGGCACTTTCCAAGCAGTCTTGATCTCCAGCGTGTTCAGCATGTGTTGTGCGTGTGGGTCATAAGAGAGCCAAAGGGCGCTCCCGTTCCTGTCCGCGCAGATGAGGAGTTAGGGCTGCTTCATGTCAGTGCAACGGAGCTAAGAATCTGCCCCGGGCGTGTATCTGCAGCTTTTCCTGCTCCCCACGGTCTTGGGGGCCCCCCCATGCTGGCTTTAAGCAGTCAGCCGGCCTGATGTATACAGCGATATGCCTCTTAGAGCCCCGTTCCCCAGTCTAGCTTGGGCAGGCACTGGTTTGGAGGGGTGTCGCCTGGCACCTGCAGGTAACCATGCTTGTGGCCTGCAGCGGATCGTTAGCTGGTCGCTGTTAGGGAGGAAATGCCTAATGGCATCAATTTGGTCACAGGCCCCCATGCAAGCCTGCGGCTCCCCTCGCCGACCTCCCAGCGCTGTGGCCCTGCTGCCCCAGGCCCGGACCGGCGGCCAAGCCCAGCGCTAGGGCAACACGGGTAAAGAACTGCGGACAGACCCGGGATGGTTTGCAGGCATTGTAATGACACTGAACAGCTCGTCAAGCCCAGGGGATGGCACAGGTGATCGAGGCCCATGCCCCACGGCTGGCAGGGGTGGTGGTTCATCGGGCGCTGCGCTGCATCCCAGGTCGCCTGCAGTTTTGGGCATGGCGGCGGGACTCGGGGAGAGCAGCTGGAGCCCGGCAGGACCCGTTCCTCCTCCACCGCCTTCTGTGGGCTGTCAGCTCCTGGCGGTCCCTGCAGAGCGTCTCAGCACTTGGATTATCCCACCGTGATCACTCAGTCTGCCTCCCCTCTGGCTGCTGAGCTAGCTCAGCCTAGTTTCATGCATGGCATAGCATGGCCCCCGGGGCTGCCAGCACAATGCGTGCCAGGGGAAGGGGAGCCGTGGGGCACCATGCTTGGGTTTGGGAGCCTCCTTTTAGGCCCCCCTGCCTGGGCGCGAGGGGCTGCCACATCCAGAGCAGGCAGGGATGGCATGTGGGACAAAGCTGAAAGGAGCAGAGCGAACCTAGTACTATGAAACATCCCGTCCTCCCCCAGGCCCGGTAGCTGAAGGGGCAAGGAAGGAACAGGGTGGCATGATGGGCTGATTTGGGGTGAGTCCCCCCTCCGGGGGCATCCCGGGACCAGGCAGCCGGTCACCTCCTGCCAAAGCGGAAGCTGAACCCCCCTTTCTTGCGGTTGTAGCCGTTGAGCTCCTCGGCCAGGCTGCCCAGCGTGCCGCTGCGCTTCTCCCCGTCGTCCCGCGGCTGGAAGCGGGCGCCCCGGCCTTCCTCGCCTGGCCTCTCTTGCTGCTGCCCGAAGCCGGCCTGCTCCTGGTCGAAGCCCTGCAGCTCCTTGGCCATGCTGAACAGCGAGCTTAGGTCCTCGGTGCTCCTCTTCCAGGCCACCGCGTCCCCCCAGCCGGGCCCCAGCGGCAGGCCTGGGCCTGGGTCTCCTGGCCCTGTTCGGTCGTCCGGAGGGAAGCAGGTGCCCAGGCTGAGCAGCAGCAGGCAGGACAAGGAGTAAGGTGCCTTCATCTGCGGGGTGGGAACGGAGAAGGGTTACGGGTGTGAGCATCTCCCCAGCAGCCATCGCTCCTGGGTTCAGGGTCATGGCTTTTTCTATTACAGGGGTCCCTGGCACTGCCCGGCACCCCCGGGGCTGGCGGTGGGACCCCAGCTCCGCTCCCAGGCACCACCAGCTCAGCCCAGGGGAGCCGGCAGCACCCGTTCAGCCTCCTGCCCCCATGAGACCTGCTCTCTCTAGGAGCTTTGGCGGGGTAAGGCTGGGCATCACGACCTTGCGGCTACTCGGTCTTTTGCAGCCACAAGCAGCCGCGGGCAGGGCAGGGCGGGCTGACAACGGGTCCTCGAGCAGCGGGCTTCTCTGGGACCGGCGGGGAAGGCAGCTTGCGCTCCGGAGCTGTCCCCAGTGCGCGGCGCTGGCTAATGGATGCTGGAGGAAGGTGGCAGGGGGCTGGAGACCGCGTCCTGTGCAACCAGCTCTGTGGGGGCGACCCCGGGGGGTGCGTGGTCTCTGCACCTCTGCCGAGGCGGCAGGCGCTGGAGGCAAACGGAAACATTTTCCCCGAGCCCTTCAGAGCAAGCCTCTGCACCTGCAGCAGGAGGAAGCTGCGGCCGGCTGGCCGTGGGGCTCCCCAGCCGGGCAGGGCCCTCTGCCTCGTCCTTGCTGCAGGCTCCGCTGTGAAGCTGGAGTCGTGGGGCCGCGGAGGCCGCGCTCCCCGTGCTGCCGCTGGCTGCTCTCCCAGCAGGGTGGTGGTGGACCCGCTGTCTGTGAGCCCCCCCGGCCCCAGCAGCGGCTGATCCCTCCTGTGCTGCAACCTCAGACCGAGGCCCGGAGCTGCCAGCAGGACCCGGGCATCGCTCAGTCCAGCCGGCCGGCCGGAAGCTGGCCAGGCTGGGCAGCACCCCATGGTCCATCCTTGGGTCTCTGCAGCAGACCCAAGGTCCCTGCATGAGGCAGGAGCTGGCACGAGCCTCAGGTTGCCTTTGGCTAGGGGAGGACTGGAGGCCTGAGCCAGTCCAGTGCCACCGCCACGCACTGCCCGCAGCTCCCCCACGGGCTGCAGCGAGGGCCAGGGGCGCCCAGTCCCTCGCAGGGGCTGGCAGGTCAGGGAAGGTGCGTCAACTTACCCTGCTCCTCTTCAGGGCTCCCCCACGTGCCCGCGGCTTCAGCAGCTGGTCTGTGCTGCCCAGCTCGCCCTCCTTTAAATAACAGGCTGCGTTCATCACCACGGCGTCCTCGAGGACGCCGCCAGCGCGGCGGGTTTATTGCCGCACATTCCCGAGGCTGGGATCCCATTGGGAGCGAGGTGGAGATGGCGCTCTCACTATGGCAGCGGGGAGCCGGCTCTAATCAGCCCTGCACACGTGCTTCGTTTGCTGCCCCGTTTGCAGCCAGGCGGGTCCCGCGTTGTGCTAATGACCGGCGGTGAGGCACGGGGGCCAGGGCCGGGGGTGCCTCCTGTCTCGCGAGCTGTGGGCTCGAAGCCCTCCCGTCCCTGTGGGTCCTCTGGATGCGTGGCAGGCCTGGGAGGGGCGCGAGCAAAACAAGCCCACGGAGACGTGCGGAGAGCTAGAAGCCGCGTCGGCTCGTGGCAGAGGGGCCCGTGGCTCAGTGGCCTTGGCTTTCCTGGCAACCCAGCTCTGTCGCTGGGATGGGGAAAGGGAATTGCAGCTGCTGGCTCGGAGATCCTGCCCGGGCTGAGCTCCAGGAGGCAGCATGCAGGTACTGGTTGGTCGAGGCCCTCGATGCCCCTGCAGCTCTCGCAGCAATGCCTTCCCCGCCAGCTTTGCTGGGACTTACCCCGGCCCCAGGCCTCGAGGAAACCCCTCCATCCCTGGGCCGCAGGATCTGGTCCCTCCCCCACGACTTGCCTGGCATGAGTGCCCCCCTCCTCCAGGGCGGGTAGGCAGGAGCAGGGGTGTTGGGACCCATCATATGCAGTGGCCTCTGGTTTCGGTGGGGAATTGCCAGCCCCTGGGGCAGCTCCTCTGTGTCTGGTCCAGTGCTCTGAACCTGGGCTCGGGTGCCCGGGAAGCCCCGGTCTCACTCCTGGCACTGCTACTGGCTCTGTGCAACTGTGGGCAAGTCTCTTAGGTGGTCTGTGCCTCGGTTTCCCCACCTGTAGAAAATGGATACTCGTTCTGGCCTGCCTCGCAGAGTGGAGGGGGAGGCAGGGGCGCGTGGTGTGAAGGCCTCGCACAGGGCGCCTGGGAATGATGGTGAAGCCTGGGTGCGGTGTTTGCACTCGGAGCTGAGCTGCAGAAGCCCAGAGCAGCGGATTGCCGCGGAGCTGCTGTTTCCCACCCGCTGAGGCTCTGCCCCCCTGACACCTGCTCGTGCGGGCAGCCCCTGCGCCTCTTCAGAGACACGAGCCTGTTGGCTTCGCCGCATCGGGGGGAGCTCAAGCTCTCGGGGGGATGGAGGGGTGCCCGGCAGGCCCCCCGCGAGCTCTGCAGCACTCGAGCTTTGTTCACGCTCCGGTCTCAAGGGAGGCACGTGAAGAGCTGCTGTGGCGGGGTGAGCACCTGGGGGCTAGCCGGGATCCGCTGCTAGCTCCAGCCACCACGGGACACAGACCTGCGTGCAGCTTTCCCCGGGCCCGTGGGAAAGGGAGACGGGCAGCTTCTGCAAAGCATTTGCCTCCCAAGCCCCCCCTCTCCTCAGCAGGGTTGCTCCCTGCCAGCAGCAAGCAATGAGTCACATCAAGCTGTTCTGCTCTTGAGAGGCATGTTTTGTTCCCATTGCAGAGAACGGGGAGGAACGGGCCTTGGTCCCCGCTTTGTGCACCGGGCGGGCGTCCTTCACCCCGAGACCTCCCTGCGTGGCAGTGGTGCCGCCTGCGTGCACGGCGCTCGGGGACTGCAGTGCGATGCTGCAGCTGTACCACCGCCCGCCCCTGCAGCACGTGTACCTCCTGAAAGGGTGCACAACTGCCCCCTGGGCCATCGGTTCAAGCCTGCCCCTTCTCCCTTGGCAGAAGATGGCTCCTTTCTAAGACCCCCTATTCCTTCTGGCCATGCCGGTGAAGGAGAAGGGCCTTGAGCTCTCCCCTGCAGACAGGGCCCTGGGCGCTTGCTGGTCCCTGACGTGGGCAAAAGGCAGCCCCTCCCGGTTGCAGAGAGGAGATTCACGTTCCCCGTTGGCCCACATGAGCCAGGAGCTCTGTGGCACGTGGCATGCCACGGCTTCCCCCGCAGCCCAGCCCCCAGCATGGGACCGTGATGAAGGCAGAGGGAGGCTGGGACAAGAGGTACATAACGACGAGTTCCTTTTATTCAAGAGTTCGAAAGTCCACGTGTACAGCTGGCCCAGCGATCACACCCAGCCTCGACAGCGATGCCCTGCTATGCTCCGCAACCCGTCCTGGAGCTCGCGCCCGAGCCTGCCTCAGCCGTGGCCCTGCTCTGCTGCTGCCCACGCACCGCCGGGTGCCTGCAGGACCCTGCCTCGGTGTACCCAGCTTGAAACTGGGTGCGCCAGGAGCCCCGAGACCAAGAGGCCTTGTTCGGCTGGAGAAGGGCCCGAAGCTGGCTGCACTGCAGGTCTGGGAGCCACGCGGCAGGAGGCCAGGTGGGTGCAAAGGGGGTGCGCCGCACAACCCCCACCCTCCCAGCATCGGTGTCGCTGGCTGTGCGTGTCTTGCCCTCCCTTCTCGCCAGGGGCAGGTGTCATAGCAGAGAGGCTTTGCTCTAAGGGACTGCAGACTGACATGCACTCAGAGCTAATCCCTGTAAATCCCGCGTCCTCCGGTGGGGTTAGGCAGCCCTTGCGCCACTTGAAACGAACTCGGGAGTCGGGTGATGTGGGGACAGCTGCAGCCACAAGGCCCTGCCGCCGAGCCCTGCGCCTGCAGCTTTCCCCTTGATCAGCGCCCTGGGAAAGCGGGCTGGGGGGGCACCCCGTCTGCTTGTGTGAGGCTTGCTGCACTGACGGTCTGGCTGGCGCCTGCAGCAATGAGTTCCTTCCATCCTGAAGGCAAGGGCTGTAAAAATTATTCACAATTTGTCCCACTGGAATATAAAAGGCCTGTAACTGGGGACAGGGTCACAGAATTCATCCCCTGGGGCCCAGCCTCCCTGGTAGCTTCGGTGGGGGCATTGGTGCGTCACCCCAACAACTCCAGGATGGGTAAGAAACCCCCAGTTTGGGTCCTTTGCCTCCAGGCCCCCAAGCTGCGCTGCTTTGTGATGCTAACTCAGCTGGCATGTGGCTGTAGGAAGAGGGAGAGGGGCTCATGTAGGGCGGTGGGGAGGGACGGAAGGAGTCGCAGGGCTGCCGTTCGGTTGAGGGGATCGGTCTCCCGAGCAGAGCAGTCAGTGACCCCGGCCAGGCCTCGGTGGCTCGGTTCGGATGGTCAGGCTCAACACAGCAGGGTGGACAAAAACCACAGTAATCACCACTGCAGAAGAGGCCCTGTCCTCTCCTCTCTGCATGTGCTATTTAGGGGCAGTCCCTGGGAAGTAAAACGGTCCCATGGCAGACAGCCTGCTAGCTCCCACATGCTGGGATTTTTATTTTTTTTTTTAAAGGAGACTTTTAAAAGAAAAAACCAAGACTGAGCTGGAGAGAAGCACGTTTCTCCTCTTCCACTGTCGCTATGTGGCAAATCGGGGTTGGCTGGGTTCCCGGCTGTATGATGGGGATGGGACCGCCTGCCTTTTCCCTAGTCTCGGTCTGTTGGGGTGTGGGGGGTGTCACACGCTTGGCAGGGCAGGGACAGTCTCTCTTGCCCTGGGTGCTGTGGTATGGAGCAGGCTGGGGTCTGGGGAGCAGGGGGCACAAGCGGCTTGGGCTGTCCCTGCCACATCAGTCGCCCTCCTCTCCCTCATCACCGCAGCACCCGCTCTGGGCCCTTCCTAGCAGCCCGATGTTCAGAGGGGTGAGAGGAGGGGTCCATGGATGGTCTCTCAAATGCACCCCACAGGCTGGGACCTTGGCGAGCTCCCGACATCTAACCCAAAGCTACATCCTTCCCCTCTCCCTCCCGCACCTAGGTAAGATGAGGGTATCTCCCTCCAAGCGCCTGCAAACCTGTGCTAGCAGTGGTGTCCCGCTGTCCTTGGCAGGCCGGTTTACAAAAGCCTTTTCAGCTGCTGTCTTCCTCCCTGCAGTGCCCTGCCATGCGCCATCCCCTCAGCAGGGGCTGGTCTCCATCGCCGACGTCAGAGCCCACGCCCGGCTCCAGGTTCATCTGCCGGCCTGGCGCTCCTCCACCGGCCAGCACCGGGCAGGAGGGAAGGGATGAGCGCAGCCGGCCTGCGTGATGCAGTGGGTAGCCGGGGCCTGTCCAGGAGTGTTTGGGGCACTGCCCAAAGTCCGAGGGATCTGGGTCCCAGTCTGGCCTTGGAGGGGCAGGGTTGGGGTGACAACAGGAGCGGATCGACCCTTTCACACCCCTCCCAGAGGTGCTAAGTTCTGTGCAAGCAATTCCGGCTTAGACCCAACCTGCATCCTCTTCCCCACGAGCAGATGGGGCTGGCGCTTTCCTGCTCTCAGCGCACCATCCTCAGCATCTCAATCAGCAGTGGCATCACTGCCAGGTTCCCCTCCCCGCCCTTTCCTTGCGAGCCCTGGGGGTTGCGTGGGCATCTACCTGCGGCGCGGCTTCCTGCAGAGCTACCTGCCAAACTGACCCTAGATGCCGAGGGGGCCGGGTAGCAGGAAAGCTGGGCAGAGATCCCGCGGAGGAACATCTGGGCTCCGCGCTGAACAGCTTGCTCTGCTGAATGGCTCTTTGGCAAGGGCCCCGCTGCGCTCGCTGTGACTTCCAGGCGCTGCGTCGTGGATGCCCTCCATCCTCCTGCCTCTCTCTCCTCTGCCGCTGAGCTGGCCTCGCAGGACAGCGGTTCTTGGAGAGCCTCCAGGACAAGCCGCCTGGCTTGGCCAGCTCGGGGCCCCGGCTGGCAGGCGGAGGCGGAGGCACGGTTATCAGCGCCCCACAGATATTAAGACCTGCTCCACGGGACTTTTTTTTTTTTTTTTTTGCAGCACCTTAATGATGTGACAGGCTCTGCCTCTTTGCAGGGGGGCAAGCTGGGGGGTGGCTCCTCTCAGTCAGACATGGCTGTGGGGCCACAGCAGGAGCTGGGCAGTGATGGGCAGTGGCTCAGTCATAGCAGGAGCTCAGGGAAGGTGAGAGCCACCGTGCAGTGAAGGTGTTGTCCCCATGAGGATGAGCTGGAGGTCACCCCATGCCCAGGAGGCTTGGTGGCCAGGAGATGTATCCTCGAGGGCTTCCGCGGCAGCTGGACCGGGCAGCGCCAGCTTCCCCTCGCAAGGGCCCAGGCCACAGATCTCACCCAGCTTTGGCATCAGGGAGCTGGCTGCTGGTGCCAATGCAGCCAGCCTGTCGGAGAGGTGCTGTGGGAGCCAGGGGTTGGGCCTCCGCTTGCTTGGGGTCACAGGCGTGCTGCGGCGTGCCGGAGGCTGGCCCCGAGTGCAGGCTGCGGGTGGGTGAAGAGCGGCCAGTAAATGCACAGGTCGGCCCCAGCTGCCACCCAGCAAGCAGGGGGCCGCATGCTGCATCCCTGCCCAGCTCCCACAGGAGACTGTGCCCATGCAGGGCACGGGGGACGGCAGCCCCGGTGCAGCGGGGCCAGGTGCGGAGCACCGTGCGGGCTCTGCACCGCTGCCTTCCCGCGTGGCATCGGCACGTGGCAGGCCAGTCCGCTGCCCCAGGAGAAGCTGTCTGAGGGCGGTCACGCATGCAGGAGGGTGTCCCCCCTCGGGGGAGCGTGCGCATGTGCAGGGAGCAGCAAGGTCGTCCCATGCCGAAACCTGCCTGTCTTCCGCAGGGAGCTGCCACGCGGCCTCTCCTGAGCTGTCTCACGTGGAAGCGGTCACGCAGCTCGAGGGCGAGGCTAGCCGGACGCTGTCCTGACACGCAGCGCACCCCCGCCGCAGGGGGGACCGGAGCGGGAGGTTACCAGGGTGGGGGGGGTGCTCACCTCGGCAGCCCCCGACTCACGGACAAGACGATACCGAGTGGCGGGGTGGGGGGCGCGGGGGCGGGGGCGGGGGCAGGCGTGGGGTCTCGCCGTCGGGGGCCTGCCATCGGGCTAATTCTCGTCTCTGGCAGGGCGGATCTTCATCTCGGTGAACTTGAGGGAGTACTGCCAGCCCGTCCAAGAGGACCACTCGATGCCGTCTGCGTAGGAGCTGTGGTGCCCCTTGAGGTACTGCCCGTTGAGGTTGGAGGTGTGGCAGTTGCGGTACCACCAAGCGCCGTGGTAGAAAGCCGCGCAGTTGTTCTCCGAGTGGTCGTTGTCCAGGTCTTTGGTGGTGAACCTCATCCCGTTGTGCTTCAGGAAGGAGTCTCCTGCAGGGCAGAGATGGCGGCACCGTTCAGGGAAGTGCCCGCGATGGCCACTGCGCTGCAGGCTGGGTCTGCCCCACGGGACGCCCTGGGGCAGCCTCGCCCCATGCCCTTCCCTGGCCAGGGACGTGGGCGCACCCCGTGCCCAGCGCAGTGCTGATGCCAGGGCCTGTGTCAGTGGAGCAGCGAGGGGCACTCGGTGGTGCCCGGGGGCTTGAAAGTGGGGTGAGCAGCACTAGGCAGCTGGGCTGGCGGGCGTGCGGGGGGCCCGGGTGCTTTGCAACGTCCCCTGGCGCTGCAGCCCGACCTGGGTGCCCTGCCCTGGTCTCCCAGGACTAGGGCTCCCCCCAGCCCTGCCGATGCCCCGCACTCCTGATCGCAGCCCAGCTCCTGCCGCCCTAGCGCTAGGAGCTCTGCTAGGGCTGGGGGAGGCCCAGCTCCGATCCCTGATGTCCGAGGAGCTCGACGCGCCTTACTTTGCACCTGGGTGCGTGGGTGCACAAACATCCCAAGACAAAGCCGGTGCTCGAGCACCGTCGGCCACGGGCTGGCTCTGACCGACACGGCTTGTGCCAGCTTCTTGTGCCCTTTCCAGGGGACCTGCCTGGCAGCCTGACCTGCTGTCCCAGAGTAGTCGGAGACGGTGACGGGGTACCCGTCCTCCTCAGGGTCCACGGAGAAGAGGCCCACGCCGAAGGCGCCATAGCGTGCGTAGGCTGTGCCGTTGTCAAAGTCCTCCAGGTCGATGCGCAGCTCGTAGTTGGCCTGCACCGTCAGGACGTGGAGCCTCTTTAGCCCTGCGGGGCAAAGCCAGAGGTAGAGAGATGGTCACCCTGGCTGAGGCCGAGGCCAAAGCCCTGTTTCTGGAAGCAGGTCCCTCTCGCCCTGGGGCAGCCAGGCATTCGGCTTCACCCTTGAGTAGGTGGGAAGGAGCAAGGAAAGCAAATGCAGCATTGCTCTGTCCCTGGGGGATGTGGGGAAGCCCTGGAGGCCAGTGGCTCATTCCTGATGTGCCCTAATCAAGCCAGTTGTGCACATCGTGAAGTCTGGCTCCGTGGAAGGAACTGATGCCCTAAAACGCACGTGCACGCTTCCCTCCCAGCTCTGGGTGCCTCGGCCCCCTGCCCCAGCAGGCTGTCCCACCTCCCAGGTGCCTGCAGCAAAACCCCTGGTACGCTTCAGTTCAAACCTCTGCTAAAGCGGCGCCTGCCGGTGCCCCGGGTGGACCCCGAAGGACAGGACTCTCGCTGCATCGCAATCCCGGCATGGGGACAGGCCCCTCTCCCCCAGCCACGTGCCGGCACAGGGCTCTCTAGGCTGTTTGACTGCCTCCTAATTAAGAGGGCATTTAATTATATGTCTCGAGAGCTGCTGGTGGAAGTAAGCAGCACATTGAGGGGCAGAGGGGTGGGGGGGTGTCCCCGTTTCGCCCTCCTTCCTTCCCCCATTTGTTCCCTGGGGCTCAAAGGTGCCAGCGCCCACACACCGCCCCCCGGGAACCAACCCCCGTGGCCCAGGGTACAGAGCAGGAGATGTGAACCTGCTGCTCCCCTGGTGCACTGGCCTCAGCCATGGGGCACTGCACGACCCGTTCCCTTCTAAGCAGCCTGGGCATTTCTCTCCCCTTGGGCAGCAGTTCCTACTTGCAGCCTCCACGATGAGCCTTAGACACGCACCAGCCCTGGGAGCAGGCAGGTTCACGCTGGGATCAGCAGTGCCTGCTCCCTGGTGCCAGTGCACCTGGCCCTGGGCTCCTCCGCTTGGGAGCTGGCAGCCCTGCTCGGGGACACGCTGATCAGCCGGCACGCGGGACCTTCCCAACCCAACCCTCTCTGCTGTTGGGCAGCTGAAACCATGACCCCTCTCGCGCCTCGCTGGTCCCTGGGCTCACGGCGAGGCCCGTACCTAGCCAGTGCTCTCCTGTCAGCTTCCCAAATCCATCCCGGTACGCTTCCCATCCGCGGAAGAAGTTCACAGAGCCATCCTCGCGTCGCTGGAAGACCTGGGGAGACGCAACCGCAGCAGAGCCACGTTAGAGCAGGTGGCGCCGCGCTAGAGCAGCAGTCTGCTGGCTTCTCCCTGCTCCGTCGCACTCCAGTGCTAGGGCTTGATTAGCCGTGGGCACGCATTAAGCCCTTTAATGGTGCTGATTACATGGGAACTACGGAGTGTGTCGTGCCGGGGAGGAAAGCCATGCAATCGGAGTCGTTTTCTGCTGGCTCCTGGGAACGGGTGACAAGGCTCAGATAAAAGAATTAACTTGATCCCTTGCTCGGGACCTGCAATAAGACCTGAAGTTTTCCGGGCTTTGGGAAAGGCTTTAGTTAATTTAGACAGGGCGTGGGGTTTGGCAGAACAGCGGTGCTGGCTTGGCTTGCACATCACCAGCAGCAGCTCCGCTCTAAGCCAGTGCCCGTCTCGGGGAGGGGTACGTCATCAGTACCTGTGCTACGATCTGTGTTGCAGGTTAGGTGCTGTACATATGGGTCATAAGAGACCATCCCTGCCGTGGAGAATTTAAGATGTACCTACCTGGGGCGGGGTGAGAGAAGGGGAGTATCATTCCTGGCTTTGTACAGATGGAGCATGGAGGCACTGAAGGACAAGAGGCTTGCTCGAGGTCCCCCAGGCCATTTGTGGCCCCTACCCTGAGCACGTGTGCACCAGGTAAAAGCTGCAAAGCTGTTCTGTCCATCATCACTGAGCACTGGAGACTGGGGTGGTGCAGGTGCTAAGACCCACGGTTGACAGCCCGGAGGCTGCAAGTGTGAGACCACATCAGGAGCGTTTATAATGCGGCTGGTCCGATTCCAGCGAATCTGGGTTCTGCTAAATACCTTGTCATGAGGAAGGAAGGCCAACTATGATAACCGCTTGGCCCTTGGATGACTGGTCTGAAAATACTTCCAGCCTCTCTCTCAGGTACTTATGCAGGCCTCACAGGTCCACCCTAATCTTTTGCATCGATCCTGCAACCCCTGGGAGGCAGAAAAGTGCAGTTATCTCCATCTTGCAGCTGGGAGGGGCAGGCAGGCAGCCTGCACCTGAGCAGGGAGAAGCATCCGACTGTGCTTAGTCCCTTGCTGTTTTGGGGTCCAAAACCCCTTGTCTAATGCTGCCGTCTTGCCTTCAGGCTAGAGCCACTGCCTGACGTGGGCCTTCCCGTGACCACAGCGGGGAACTGTGCCCAGCGGCGCTGCCTCGGGCTTGCATTATTTGGCGCGTTGCTCCATCTGTTTTCTCGTTGCCTGCTCCCAGTTTGATTTATTGACAGGGATCCAGAGCAGGCTGCCTTCTGCCCGGCCACTTGGATGTAATTAAGCTTCCAGCCCCTGATTAATTGCATCAGGCTTGGCCATTGCAGCCAGGCTGGAAAAGACGGAGAGCAGGACGGGCCTGCAGCAGCGACGAGGTCTCACAGCGGGATCGCGGGCCACGGGTGCTCAGCACTCCTGCCGAGCCAGCTCTCTGCGCAGCGATGTCTAGTGGCACCGGGGCTGTGGTCGGTGCTGTGTTTGCTGTCAACCGCGTGAGGGTTTGCTGACTCTGGGAACTCCCAGCTCCTGCACAGCCTGGACATCTGCTGCCTTCGTGCCACCCCTGCCAGTCCCCAGCACAGCCCCATCCCCTGGGCACCTCCAGCGGTGCCCTGGATATACCCAGCGTCCAGCTGGGATCAGCAGCAGGGCACCACCTGGCTCGTGCCAGGGCAGGGGGAGAGGCTGGACGTGACCCATGGCTGGTGCCCCTCTGATCCGTGGTGCGCTTACCTCCCATAATTAGAGCCTTAATAGCTATCCCAGCGCTGAGCTGCGGCTAAGCCCTTTGCAAGGGGCTTTCTTCGGACTTGGCTGGAAGGGGTGAAGCTGATTTTCCTGGATGCCAGCTCCCGCGGGCAGTGTGCAGGGGGAAGGAGGGATGGCGAAGGAGCTCCCTCTTAATCGGCTTTTGCCCGGACATGGTAAACAGGCTGCCTGCCAGCGCGCTGCTCATAGAGGCGTGCAGGGCCTGTCTTCATTAGCCCAGGGCCTGAGGAAGGCTTGCTGATGAGAGAGAAGGCCGGCAGCTTAGCCATGTGCGGGGCTCCCTCGACAGACACGGCTGGGGCAAGCGAGAAACCATCCCTGTTCGGGCTGGAGCGGGGCGTCCCTTGGCACCAGGGACTCGGGGCTCCTGGCTTCTCCTGGCTCTGTCCTGAGTTGCGTGGCCCCCGTGCCCCTCTGTGCGGTGCAGGGCAGGGCACCGCGTCCCTGGGGCAGACACTGGAGCGTGTTCCCATCAGCGCTCAGCTTGCAGGCGGGACCCTGCACAGGGTGGCGATTGCATCCCAGTCGCTTCCCGCATGCTCGGAGGAGTTGATGCTGGGCCTTGGGACGCCTGGGATCGAGTCCTGACTGGTGCCGGAGCTGCAGCGAGGTGCTACGTCTCTACCTCCTGCCTTCCAGGCACGTGTGGCTGCAAAGCTTCATTTGCAAAATGTTTGTGAAGTGCTCTGAGGTGACGGAAGGTGTCACACACGTGTGCAATGTGAGGCTGGGGCATGGACAGAGAGAGCTGCCTGAAGGGGGGAAGAGAAGTGGGCAGGAGGCCTGGTGCGGACAGAAAGACGGGGCAGGAGGAGAGCTCGGTCTGAGGGCCTGGGGGAGAAAGACGGCAGGGGTGGGGAGCCGCTGCCTAGACAGGGAGCAGATCTACCTACGGGGCCAGGGAGCGCAGCAGGGGGTGGCAGGGACATGGTTTTGCCATCATCTCAGCAGCTCCATCACAGTGCTTCTCCTCCTCATAAAATATGAATCTTCCCCTCTTAAGCAAAGAGGATTTCTGCTCCCCTTCCCTTCCCTTTTAAGCCAGGCCTGAAATATTTATCTTCCCCCATTTCAGCCTGGCACTGTTCGCACCTTCCACGTGTCGTGGCCGAGTGACTGGGGCACAAAGCCAGTCCCAGCTCCGCCGGCTGCAGCCAGGGCCAGGCTCTCGAGGCCAAGAGGAGCCCAGCGCTGTATCCCTCCTTGCCCATGCCCTTGGCCACTGCTTGAACTTGGTACGGAGGGGCAAGGGCAAGCGCTGGCTTGCCAGAGGGGTCCCGTGGGGATACGCTGGCGTGACGGAAAGGGGTTCAGTATGGGAGCTCAAGCAGCGAGGACCTTCAGGCTGCCCAGGCTTTGCAAGCCCGGCTGTGTGGAAGAGGCTCTGCCCACGCCAGCCTTGGTTTGCTTTGCTGCAGTCCCACGCTGTCCTGTGGAGCCTGGCGGGCACCAGCTGAGCCCTTCACAGGCTCGGGGTCTCAAGTAAGCATGCCTTGGCGGGCAGCTGCTGCTGGCACGGGTGGGTTTCTCTTCTCCAACTGGCCTCCTTTGAACTGAGCTCTGCTGCGCTGGTGGGAGCATTGCTCTGGCACAGAGCTGGGCAAGCTGGATGGGCTTAAGTGGTCATCTTCAGGGTAGGCGTCTGCGGCACTCGGCTCCGAGATGCGTCCGTGATGGGCGTGTTCATGAAGGGAAGGAAGGTGGCCTCAGAGGTGCAGCCCTGGGATGGGATTCCAGAGACCCCGTTTGAGTTTTCATAGAAATACAGAAAACGGGGGCTGGAAGGGACCCCAGGAGGTCACATCTAGTCCAACCCCCTGCTCCAAGCAGGACCAGCCCCAACTCCATCATCCCAGCCAAGGCTTCATCTACCTGGGTCTTAAACACCTCCGAGGACGGAGATTTCACAACCTCTCTGGGGAGCCAGTTTCAGTGCTTTCTCCTAGTGAGAAAGTTTTTCCTAATATCTACCCCGAACGTCCCCCGCTGCAACTTGAGCCCATTGCTCCTTGTCCTGTCGTCTCCCCCACTGAGGACAGTCCAGCCCCATCCTCTTTGCAGCCGCCTGCAGGGAGGTGAAGGCTGCCATTCAATCCCCCTCGGTCTTCTCTTCTGCAGCCTGAATAAGCCCATTTCCCTCAGCCTCTCCTCACCAGTCACGCGCCCCAGCCCCCGAACCAGTCTTGCTGTCCTCCGCCGGACCCTTTCCAAATTGTCCACATACTTTCTATAGTGGGGGGCCCAAAACTGGACACAGGCCTCACCAGTGCCAATGAAAGGGGACGAATCACTTCCCTGGACCTACTGGCACCACTCCTACCCCTGCGGCCCAGGATGCCGTTAGCCGTCTTGGCGACAAGGGCATGCTGCTGGCTCATATTCAGCTTATTGTGCCCTGCAAGCCCCAGGTCTTTTGCAGAGCTGCTGCCCAGCCCGTCGGTCCGCAGCTCCCGGGTGAGCTGGGCACATACCCTAAGCCCCGTGCCTCGGTGTCTCCAGCTGACGAGCGAAGACAGTGGGAAGTCTCCTCTCTTCCCCTCTCCTCTGGCGCCCGTTCAGCTTGTGAGCGCCGCGCGGCAGAGGCATCGTGCTGTGCTCGGTCCTGTACGGAGGCAGTGGGGGTCTGCGCTGGCTTGGCCCTTTTCTGTCCTACGGTAATGGAGCGCCTTTCTTCACCTGAGAGGCCGGCCGAACGTCAGGGCCTGGCGGGGGCTGCCGGAGGGAGCCGGAGCGTGCGGGGGTGCTTGCAAGGCCATCCTAGTTACCCTGCGGAGAGCACTCGACTTCCTGCTCTCCGGAGCGTGGCAGGAATCGGGCGCCTGTGCTCCGAGGCCCTTTCCCAGCCAGCACGTGGCCCCGAGCGCTCTCCGCTGCGTCAGGGCCACGGTCCCGGCGCCCGCCCTGCGTGCGGCCTTGGGCTCTTCTGCTCCTCCTGCTCCGGCGCGTCCTGCTGCGAACGAATCGTCCTTCAGGAAACAATAGGCAGAGAAACCTCGCCACCCACGCGCGCCTTGCTGGCTCGTGGCCACGGCAGAGGCCTGCGCTTCGCACGCTCCCCGGCCGGCTCCACGAGCCGCGGGAGTTTCTGGCGGGTCTGCCGGAGGCAGCAAGGTGAGCTCCAAGAGCTCGGCTGAGATGGGCCCTTGGACTCAGTCGCTAGCATCTCTCCTTGGAGGAGCCCAGCGCAGCCGCGGACAGCCACGCGCTCCGTGATAGGGGTCCCCCTGCCCGAGAGCAGCTCTTCTCTTCCCGCAGCTCCCGCACCCTCAGTACGTGGCATTCGGTGCGCGTCTTTATCCTCGCTGGCCTAAGGCTTTTGCAACCCGAAAAGCTCCAACAGTTTGAACTTGACACCGCTGCAGTTTGGCCTCTTCTGGCTTGTCTGCTCACATGGCTGGGGTCTCTCATCTTTTGAATCCCATGCTCCCGCCGTGTCCAGAAAGTCTGCTGCAGGATTAAGGGGGGCTGCTGCGTTCCAGGATGCCTGGGTTTGCCCCGTGATGTTTCAGCCCTCAGGCCCTCTCTTTGGGAAGCTTAGTGCCCGTCAGTCAGTTCCCACGCCCTGACGCCCGCTGACAGAGGATGGACCGGGAGCACATCTTCTTGAGACAGTCGCCTCTTCCTGAGCTGCCCAGTCCCCGCTCTACGTCCTAGGGCAGTGTTTGCCATTAGCTCCGCTGTCTGGTCAAGGCAGCAGCATCTAGCCAGATGCATGCGTTTGTGCCTGGGATGCCACAGCACCGCCGTTCTTCCCCGCTCCTGGCCAGGTGTCCCTCAGGCCTCCTGCATCGAAGGAGCTGTCACCGGGATACCGGGCCCGTCCTGACCGTGAACCTCCGTCGATGGAAATAGGCTGTAGCTTTAACCACTCCAGTTCTCTCTAGGACAGAGCTACGAGCCGCCCCGAAGGAGCCCGCTGGCAGAAGTGCAGAGTCCACCACCGCCCGCCCCCCGCGTCGCTTCGGTACAGCCGCGCGCGTCTCCTTGCCAGCGGAAGCTCCCCCTCGCTGACGGGCGCCCGCCGGGAATCGCCTCGTCCTCAAACGCCGCTCTCTCCCGGGGGACATGTCGGCGCGTCGGCCTTCGGCGCGTCGCAGCCCATCTGTCAGCGTATCGGTTCTGGCTGCTGGATGTCACCACGGGGTGACAAAGGGGAGGAGAGCGGCAGGCCGCGTGCAAACTCCACTGCCAGCCGCCGGGCCAGGCGAGAGCCGTCGCTTCTCGTTACCGCAGGCCTCCTCCTCCGGAGAGCCTCTCGCCAGCCTCGGCATCTGCTGCCGCTCGCTTAGCGCCTGCTTGTTGCGATGCAGCGCAGACAAGCAGCCCGGACCCGCTGCGACGGCCGGGGGCTCCTCTGTCGGCAGGACGGGATAAGGATCTGGTCCAGGCAAAATCTGGTGCTGCCCTCCTTTCTCTGTCGAGGCCTGAAGGCTGGGCTATGCCTTCCCCATAGGTTTCCTTGGGCCCAGTGAAACCTCTTCCCTCTTTGCTGCTGGCAGGTGCCGAGGGGGGTGTCTAAGGGGTCAGTGCACCCCAGGGCTACACCAGGGCAGGCCCATGCCCCTTCTGCTGATGTCTATCTGAGCCTGGCCCCCCCATTCCCAGGGATTTCACCGTGCCTGTGACGTACCCAACAGGCAAAGTCCTGCTGTGGCTCAGCCGTGGGGGCCTGCCCCTCCAGCTAGCCCCGGCTGGAGTTGGGAAGGGACCGTCACTAGATGCTCGGGTGGCTCCGTCCAGCCGCCCCCTGAGAAGAGCCCTCGTTTCAGCCAATGCTTTCCTCGGCAGCAGCGTTTGATGGCAGTGCTTCCCTTAACATTTGCCTTGCTGCTAATTACAGACCAAGTGTACCAGGCTTGCTAATCCTTCTGCGGTCCCAGGAGCAGATGAGGATCCCTTGCTCCCTCCTGCACCTGAAATGTGGCCCCGGATCTGGAAAACATGGCCGTTACGCTTGGAGAGAGGACTCCCCCGCGCTGCAGAGACTCTCTCGGGGGTCATTCGGCAGGGTGGCCACAGCTCTTGGGCTCCTCGCTAGCGGCTGCTTTCCTCCTGGGGCTGCGCTGTGATGGAGATTCGGGCTCCCAGCCAGCTCCCCGGAGCACCTCCGGCTTCTGTCTGCTGACTGCCACCTGCACGCTCAGCTCCAGCCCCAAACTGGTTGATGGCCAAATCCCCTGGAGGGTCCTAGTTTGGCATCTGGATGTGACAGTATCCCCAGTCACGCGCCGGTTCAGGGGAGGCTCTTCTCCCCTCCTCCTTCTGTCTTCCAGCGGTGCAGCGGGCAGTTCAGACGGACGGCTGTCTCCGAGCTGCCTGTCACAGGCTTGTAATGCAGCCGGATGACTTTCTTCTGAAGCACCAGCAAAGCTGGGTGACTTGAGCAGGCTGCTAGACATCTCCGTCACCTTAGGGCTGTGATGTCAGGCTGAGTCAAACACTGTCTTGTTCCGCTTATAAATCTACCCACTTTTCCTCTAAAAGACCTAGAAAAATCATGCTTGGCTTATGCGCTGGGGCAGCCTGCGCTCGGGTCCCGACAGCCGTGACTCTGCGTCCGCAGGATTTCTGTTCAGACCGTGACTGTCGCAAGGGCGAAGTTTATTTCAGTGCGAGTCTTATTTTGTACTTGTGTGGTATGTTTAACCCTTTGGCAATAGCAGTTCAAGGTCTTTCTCTGGAGTTAGCAACTTATATTCAAGGGAAAAAATCCTGTTTTTTCCTAAAATGAACTGAAACGTGGGGGTGACACATGCAGGGTGGTGCAATCTGGTAAACTGCCCAGGAGTCTCTGTGTTGCGTGAGCTGGGGACAAGCAGCTTGTCCCCTCTGGGTGCTGTAAATACCCTGTTGTCCTGCCCCAGCTCTCTGGCTGGCCCAATTTCTCAGGCAGGCAGCTGGCTTGCACGCTGCCCTGCGACCCTTTAATTTCCTTCTGGAAGGGCTGTTATTTCCCCAAGCTCCTTCAGCCCTCGCTACAAGTCATCCCTGCCAGCAAGCTCCCAGCTGGCTACAGCTTTCCCAGCCTCTGCCCGGTTCCCTACAACATGGTCTCGTTGCTGGAAGCCAAGTGCCTGGTCACCTCGTTGATCTGTCTTGCCGGTCCAGCCGGCAGGTTTGCCTTGAGGCTGTCCGCCGGGATGCTCAGGTGCCTCATGCCCCGGGGAAGCTCCAGATCTTGCCTCCATTCCTGTCGTGAAGCCTCTCGCCCCTTCTCCAGGTCTTGGTTTTGCTTCTGCATCAGCTCAGACTCTCCTAGGAAACAATCCCCTGGCTCACCCCGGTAGTATCCCGTCACCCTGTGCTGTTGGTGGGAATGGGCGTCCTACAAGCTGTCCCAGTGAAGCAAGGGGCGCATTTGAGACAGCCCTGTTTGCTCACAGAGAAGGTACAAAGACAGCCGGCGGCGAACACCAGGAGCTTGTCTTTGCCTGCTGCTCCAAGCCCTGTGCCTTTCAGCACATGGCCCAACAGCCCTCTCCGCCTCCTGAGGGCCACGTCCCTGGTCCTTGTTCTGATTGTGCCGTAGACTGCCCTACCCTTGCTCCTCTGGTGTAGCTGACCGGTTTCTTGCAGCTGTGCACACCTGCTTGCTGCTGCAGTGCTTCTTGCCGGGCGGATGCGACTGTGCCCGCCAGTGGACTGTAGGTGCGAGGGGGCGGAGGGTTGTTGCAGCAAGGCAGCTTCAGGGCACGATCCTAGCAGCTTTGCCCGTTAAGCCCAGTGGGCAGGAAAGCAGACCCGGCGCCGGGAGACTGCAGAGAATTTGCACACTTTTTAAGAAAGCAGAGAGAAACCTAATTTTCTGGAGGCCTCCTTAGGCATCTACATCTCACTTGCACCATTACTGCTCTGATGAAATGACAGGCAGCGTTAATCAAATGTGGGGAAGTCGCTGGCACAGACAGCGGTATTGAGGTCAGGCCGGCAAATTAATTCCTGCACGGTGCGATTCTTAAAAGCAATTTATTCCGGCCCTATATTGTAGTGAGCATTGGCGCAATTCAACTCTGCGCGCGAAGAACGCTCATTTTCCAGGTCCCGCCTGCACGAGTCTGAGAGGAAGAGGCCAGGTCCTGGGATACTCAGAGTGGTTCTTCAGAGATGGTCCTGGGTGATGGACGTCAGACGACAGAGCCTAAAAGGGCCCTCCATGAACCTGGGGTTTTGTGACCCCCATCCATGCTGTTTCTGCTGCAGGCAGCTGATGCTTGGCCGGCTTTCCTCCTTGCAGAATACAGGCCTGGGGAAGAGGCGCAGTGACTTCCCCAGGGACACAGAGATGGTCAGTGGCAGAGTCAGCAGGAGACGCCAGCCCACACTTGGGCCCCAGTACTGCCTGAATGAGACGCAGCCACCGACGCTGTCTTTATGACGCCAGTGCGACCCACTAGGCTACAGGTCGCCGCCACCCCCTGCATCCGGCACCTGACCCGACACCGAGGAAGGCTGGGGAATCTCGCAGTCTCCGCACGGCCTGCAGACAGCCCCTGCGTCAGCAACGCTGACGGTGCTGTGGGGGCTGCAGAGCCCCACGGCGATGGCAGGGAAGCGACAGGCGTTGCCTTGGGCTCGGGAACGGGGGCTGGTTTCCCCTCCGGCCTTGCCGAGGTCTGGCCCAGGCTCCCCTGGGGGAGGGATGGGGAGGAACGAGCGCCGCGTGCGGGTCTGGTCCCTGTCGGCTCGGAGCCTCCCGCACACCCGGGGTGGCGCTCAGCCAGCCTGAGCCTCCATGTCAGCCTGATTCAGCTGCTGCCACCCACCTCCATGCAAATATCCCCAGAGTCTCACAAGTCATAGCTGGAGAGAGGGGGAGAGAGAGCAAGCGAGCACAGATCCTGAGCCCCCAGGCCCCCAAATTGGCTTGCGGCTCCTACGGACAGGAACAGTTGCTCTGCGCTCTCCCCCGCTGCGAGAGACCAGACGTCCTGAGGAGCCCCTGATGCCAGCAGAGCTCGCGCCCCTCTGCCGGGGGGGATCCAAGCTGAGCTGTGAGACAGGCAGGGAAACTGAGGCACAGCGCTACAGCTCAGCAGCGGGGTCTTGTGTTTGATGGGGAAAGGGTCCCAACTCGTGGGCATTTCCTGATTGAGCCCTGCAGGCACGGTGGGAGGGCGGGTGGAAAGGATGATGCCCCGTGGGCTGGCAGGTTACGAGGAGCCTGGCAGTCCCCTGGTTTTTTGGCCAAGCTGAGCATGCCCAGTGCCTGCTGCTTGCTGAGTTCAGGGACAAAACCTGGCACCCCTGAGGGATCCTGTCTTATCTTGTGGCTGGAGGAGTGCATTCGGGGGCACGTGGCTCAGCCTGCTGCCCCATGAGCTGAGCATGTCCAGTAGGGTCACAAGTGCTCTGAAAATCGGTCTCAAGCCCGCTCTGTGCCTCAGTTTCCCCCTCTGACTCCACAGCACGATGACAGGGCTCTGCTAGGTGAGGCCACGTGAGATGGGCCTGGTACGAGCAGCAAAGCGTCTCAGCCTCCTGAAGGCAAAGCAGCTAAGCTGCTGCCCCCCACCCCTCCATGCTGCTCAAAGCTGCTTACGGGAATCAGATTTGGGGGGTTTATTTGCTCAAGTGCCCAGCTGGAAAAGGGGTTTCTATGGCTCGGATCCAAGGGGGCAGCTCAGCAGCAGAGCCGAGACCCAGAGCCCGCCCTTGGCACGGCCGTAGCCCGCTCCTCCGCTCTGAGACCCCCCCGGCTGCTCTTTCCACCCCCAGCACCTGCACAGCTCATCTCAGAGATCACCGGGTCTTGGCTGCCTGTCTTCAATACCCTTAAGGCTGCCCAGGTAATTCGGCTTCCCGGGCAGGTGTCACATCCCACCTAGTGATCACTCCAGCCATCCCGGCATCGCGGGGCGAGGCAGCCAGGCTGGGCTGAGCCTGACACGTCCTCCCAGGACAGGCCTGGGTGCTTGCTGTGCTGGCCTCCTACTTTACCTCGCAGCAGGGACACAGGCATCCTTGCCTTGCCCCTCTCCCCCCCTGTGTCTCTGCACGTCCCCTCCACGGTCACTGCCTCCCCCAGCTGCCATCACCTCTTCTCTCGCAGAGACGGGAGCAAGTTGCCCGACCCGGCGCCACGCGCCAGGCAGAGCCCAGGAGTCCTGGCTCGCAGGCGCTGACTCTGCCCACTCCTGCTGCCCTTCTTATTCATGCCCAGACAGGTCAGCCTCTGTCCCTGAACCCACGTCGTGTCCTCAGCACCGGCCTTCTCTGACCCACCCAGGGCCACGGTATTTTATCTGTGTTACGGTAACACCCAGAGACCCTGGCGGAGCCGAGGGCCCTGCCGCGCTAGGTGCTGTACAAACGGTGTGAGGCAGGTCCAGCTCCGAGAGCTTCCAAGCTGAGCACTGAAGACAAGGGGTGGCAGGGGAGAAAGGTGCCCCCGTCTTACACACGGGGCAGCAGGTCCAGGGGGGCTGTGTGACTTCCCTGTGATGCTTTACTCCTGTTGTGACACCTGGAGCCGTCCTGCAGACACCCAGCGACAGCCTCGTCCTTTCTGCTGCCTGCCACGCAACCGGTGCTAGTGGCCGCCGCGACGCTGGACCGTTCTCCTCGAGCCAAGAGCAGGTCTGCAATTACCGCAGCCTCGTAAAACAGCGACCGCAGCACTCGCTGGCCTCACGTGGCAGCGAGGGTCGGCTGTGCGCCTCCTCCCACCCCCGCCATAAATCTCCCCCCAGCCCTCCCGGGGCTTCAGAGACCTCTTGATTAAGTGGTTTGCTTTCAGACCAAGACCATAGGTTATGATGACGGTGCTCCCACTGCCCTTGTTTTGGGATTATCCTCAGCCCCACTGAGAGCATAACATGGGGGCATGCAGGGCAGCATTCATGAAGTTTTCAGCCCAGCCTGGCTTGTGCAGAGAGCTGGGTGATGGGGAACATCCTCACTTCAGAGCCCTGTCCTTCCCACGAGTGATACCTATCGGCTTTGCTACTAGGAGCAGTGCTGAAGCCACCCCAGTGACCTCCATCGCTGGTCCAACCCATCTACCTGCTGGCCCCACTGTGCGCCAGCTGAGGACAGAAAACAGCTGTCTCCTTTCCCCCTGGCACAGACCTCGGGGTCTGTACCATGCCCTCACTCCCAGCCCATGGGGAGGGCGCTGCTTGTCAGGGCAGCCCGTGAGGCTGCAAAGCTGTTCCTCAAGCAACTGTGGAAGTGAGAGCTGGAAGGTCCCAGGACAAACCCACGGCTGCAAGACAGGATCACCTGTCTCCACCATCCCGGACTAGTGCTCGTCTAATCTGCACTACGGGAGATGCCCAAGCCTCTGCGGGCAGCCTGCCCCCATGCTTGTTCCCCCACCCAGTTAGACTTGTCTTCCAGGCATCTACCCTGAGTCGCCATTGCCGCAGCGCAAGCCCACGATGTCTTGCCCTGCCCCAGGGGGACAAAAGGAGCTTTCCATTGCCCTCCGCTTAACAACAGCCTCCCCTGTATTTGAAGCCTGCTACCACATCTCCCCACAGCCTTAGACTAAACAATCCTAAGTCGTTCAACCTTTCTTCACACGTCGAGCTTTCTCAGCCTCGTTCTTGTTCCTCTCCTTGAGCCGTCTCTCTGAATTGTCCACATCTCTCTTTAAGCCCGGCACCCAAAAGCGGCCCCGGAGCTCCAGGCGAGGCCTCCCCTCCTGTGATTTGCACATAAAGCGCAGGCTAATGCGTCCCAGCATGCTGCCGGCTTCTCTTGCAGCAGGATTGCATCGCTGACTCAGAATCCGCTTGTGTTGTGATCGAGCCCTTTCCCGTGGCACAGCAACCCAGGCAGGCATTCCCCGCCGCGTATTTGCACATTTGATTGTTCCCTTCTCGAGTGCAGCACTTGTTCTGACTCAGTCTGATTGTCTGTCTATTGCAGACCATTTTCCCAACGTACTGAGGTTGCTTTGAATCCCAATTCTGCCCTGAGAAGTGCCTGCAGCTCCACCCTGCTCGGTGTCATCTGTTGGTTTAATAAGTGCATACCCCATCCCAACGTCCCTGTCATTAATGAGGATACTGAACCATCCCAAGCCTATGCCAGCCCCTAAGGGACCTCCCCCGACGGCCCGCTGCGAGCAGCCGGCTTACCGTCCAGCCGCCTCCGTCCGTCGTCATGTCGCAGTAGACCTGGAAGCCCGAGGGGTAATGGGTGGGGAAGACCGAGTAAATGCCGTCCTCTTGCTGTCCGCTCGTGAAGATGTCAAAGCAGTCCCGGGGCCGGGAGCCTGGAGCACCGCATGGGAGGGAGAAGAGCAAAGCCAAGTTAATTAATTGTTTAAATTAGAGCCGTGCTGCTCGGTTCTGGCCCTCGCCTGCGACGCTTGCTCTAATTGCCTGCTCGCCACCCCCTTGCTCTCTGGCTTTCCCTGCTAGGCGCTGCGCTGAGGTCTCGGTGGCTTCTCGGGGACCCGTCGCAGCAGCGATCAGGCAGCGAGCGGGCGTCCCGGGAGCGGGCCCGTTGGCCTCCCGGCTGCCGCTCCTGCCAGGAGACGGGCTGGCTGCCTCCCGAGCTGGTGCGAGGCGCCAGGGTGCACGTGCCTCGAGAGCTGCGAGACGGCTGCAAAGTGGGGAAGGTCGCCACTTGCCTGGCGCGGCCTCAGTCCTGCTCCGGGGAAGGGCACAGACGTGCCAGGCCCCTTCCCTCCCAGCCCTTCTCCCTCCTGCAGGGTCAGCAGGCCGACTCTCACCATTGGAGCACCCCCGGGGCCGGGCTCCCTTGGCCGGAGCTCGCTGCAAGTCAGCCTTGAGCCGAGGCCTGGCCAGGCCACGATCCTTCTGCAGGGTGTCCAGGACGTCGCTGACCGAGCTCACCAGCTGCGCCATGTTGGTCTGGCTCTCCGAGAGCAGCTGGCGGGGGGACACAAGTGGGTCAGGGGGAGATGCTGGTTCTTGGCTTCCCCCCTCCTGGCACCTGGGAGGCAAGAGCGCTGCGGGCCTCTCCCGGGGGCAGGTGCGGAGCCTGGCTGGCTTAGGTGGGTTGAGTGCCTCTTGCAATGGAGACTGGCTGGTGGGCTGGCACGGGAGAGGCAGCACCTTCCGGCGCTTCCCAGCCGGTGTGGTACCTAGCAAACACCCCCAAGGGCATGCATTACCCCTCCCCTACCTAAACCCTTCCCTCCAGGAGCTGTTCTGCCTGCTTCCAGCAGGACACAGAAAGCCCTCGCCTCATCGCACGGGATTCCTGTGTCACTTTAAAAACACCCGTGACCTAAAAAAAACCGCCCATGACCTAAAGCAGCTGCTCGGCATTGGCTCCGGACTTCCGTGAAGTGACCCAAGCGGAGCAAGCGACTTGGGGTAAGTCTACGTCCCCCGGGCCGCAGCTTGCAGAAACCCGCCAGAGCAAGTGTTGAACCAGCAGCAGGTGCCGAGAGCTCGTTGTTTTTTTTCACCTGTCTCTCCAAGGTGTCTGGCAGATCTCACTCAGTCTGTGCTGTGGCCGCACTCCCGCCAGCACCCATGTACTACTCTGACTGCAGTCACAGCCCCGTCTGGCTCCGGGAGGCGGCGGGAACAGTGCTCCAGGGAGGAATAACCCAGAGGAAATGCCTGCACATTACCAGGCAACCCACCAAATAGGGGGCTCCGGCTGGCGAGGCCGCCAACTGCGGGAGATGGGCCATGCCTGGGGGTGGAAAACCTGGGCCTGATGTTTTGTTGCTTGGTGTGTGCTGCCCTGCATCTAAGTTTCACACCCCCTCCTCCACGCGGGTGATTGTGCCAGCTTGTGATGATGATCTCCATCATCAAAGCACGCGCCAGGTGGGCATGTGCCCAGCATGGCAGGGACCGGAGCCAGCAGGTTGCACCGGGGGGAAGGTAAGCCACCACGAAAGCTTTCCAGGTCTAACCCCGTGCTGCTCTGACTGGGGCTGGGCTCTGAGGGAGCGGGGTCACTGCTTGCTTTAGCTATGTTGGGGCGCCAGGCTCCAAACACGCGTGGGACCCCGCGCAGCCCATGGGAGAGCAGTGTCCTCCCTGCAAAGCTCCACCTAGCACTGGGGTACCGTCCCCTCCTTTGGGAGTCTTGGCTGGCACCAAAGACCGAATGGGCCTGGGGGTGTCTTGCAAAGCCTTTCCTGGATGGTTCAGGTCTCCAGCTGGAGGCTGCACACCTGGAAACTGCGACAACCACCCAGTCCTGCTCACCTGTATCAGCCGCCCCTGCTCGTTCTGCAGGGCGCTGAGCTCCTGCCCCATGGCGCTGTGCCCCTTCCTCAGGCTGTCGCTGTCGGTTCTCAGCTGGGTGGTGTGGGTGAGGAGCTTGGCCACCTCGTCTGCCAGAGAGGCCAGCAGAGCCCTCTCCTGCCCCTTGGACGACTTCATCTCGGCGCTGTGGTCCGTCACAGCTCGCAGCATGGAGGACTGGAGGCCTTCCAGGCGCGTGAGGCTGCTCGCCTGGTCCGGGCAGTTGGGGTCGATGAAGATGTTGATGCGGGAGCTGTCGGCCTTCTCGATGGTGACCAGGGCATTGGCCTCATCGGGGTTGGTGCTGATGATGGGCGGGGATTCGGTGACGGGCGTGTGGTAGTGGTTCATGAAGAGGATGGCGCCGGTCACGGTGACAGCCAGGAGGACGGCCACGGACAGAAGGACCGTGCACAGGATGTAACCGCAGCTCATCCTCTGTGGGCACAGACACAGAGCTGGTCATTCGAGCCTGGGCTAAGCTTCAGGGGCAGCACAACAGTGCAGTGCCTCCTGCCACCCCTGTGGCCCCATCGATACCTTCCTTGCCTGCTCGGTCTACGAAGAAGCCTCCCTAGCCCCTTCCCCCCGATCCCCAACGGCAATCTCTCCCCCGGGAGCGCACCGTGTCTCCGCTCTGAGCTCCTTCCCTCCTGCAGCCCTCGGCCCCATTTCTCCCAGCCCCATCTCAGCTGCTGTCCCCGGACAGCGACGCTCTTCAGTCACCTGGCAATACCAGGCACCCCGTCTCCACCCAGGACCGTCCGCACACAGCACTGGCTCGTGGGGCAGCAGGGAAAAAGGGGCCCTGAGCTGGGCCCACTGCTCTACATCTCCCCTTGGGCAGGTGGCTTTTACTGCCTCTGCTAAAATGACAGCAAAAAACCCTAATCACAGCACGGAAGTGGTCATTAGGCTCCAGCGTTAACACCCACTCAGGCGCTGGGGACAGTCAGAGCTCCCCGCGGGCCGTGTGTCCTCGTGCCCTGAACTCACCAGGCAGCGCTGGACCATGCAGAGGGGAGCAAAGAGAAGCTGAGCACACAGGACTTCTTCCCCGGGGCTCCCAGCCCAGCGTGTAGTCCCCCGGCAAAGGCCTCCATCAGGCCCCTCTCCCCACTGCGCTGCGCCGGTTCCCTTGGCAGCTCCCTCCGGTACCTGTTGAATTAGCCTGCAGGACTCGTCGTCTCTGCAAGCCACTCATGCAGAGAGGTAAAGAGCTTTCCTTTATCTCCAAGCCCAACGCGCTGATCCCGTTAGTGCCAGCTCCCTTCACAGAGGGAGCCGCCTGCGCCCCGCTCTGCGCTGCCCGACACGCGGCTGCATTAGCTCCCCGCTTCCTCGCTGGCTGCCTCCCCTTTTCCTTATACCTGCGGGACCGAGGCTATGATTTTCCTCTGACCCCAGCCACGACTGTCACAAGGAATTGAGGGCTGGGGAAGCATTGCATATTCAAAGTGACAAAGACTACTTTCCCCGGGAACGGCGAGGAAAATTGCTGCATCTGCAAAGATTTCCCCAGCCCTGTCCCCTCCTCTGTACATCTCTCTGGAGTGACACCTTCCTTCAAGCACCCTTCATCCACGCTCCTCCAACTATTTGCATTAAGGTGACTCTGGCTGCGGGCTGGATGAGTCCATGGAAAGCTGCCGCCCCCCCAGCCCCGGTACCTCCAGCCAGAAATAAAACTCTCCCTGGTAGAGACACGCAACAAATCAGGACGGATTTATCCACCGATGGGAAAGCCAAGCAGCAGGCGTGAAAGCCACCCCTGGCGCCCGGCTGTGTGGGCAGGCTGTCCACGGGGACTGCCTTGGAGAAGGCAGACTTCGGCTTGGCGTGCATTACAAAGAAAAATGTCTGAGACAATAAGAGAGGCTTTGAGCTGGGAAACGGGTTACCAAGTTTGCTGTGTGTTTATCACGTGGCTCCATACCTAGGCAGAGCGCCTGGCCGGTAGCATCGCTTTCATCAGCCACAGCCTTGGCTTAGTTTGACCAACTGAGGAGTTTTGTGGGTTACGTGGGATCTGGGACCGTGGCCCAAGGACCGAGCAGATCAGGTGCTCGAGGACCTGCAAGGTTGTCGCCACTAGTTGGATCTTCACAAAAGGGCTGCAACGGAGAGCGTGGAGCCCGGGGGGGGAATCCAGGGGACGAAGACCTCGGCATTCATGGCTAGAGAAGGAAGCGTTTGTTCAGCCTGTTCCAACAAAAGTCGCTATTCAAGTCCAGCTGTGGTCACGACGTCGTCTGGCTGCAAGGGGTGGGGGGGAAGTGAAGGCTGGATGTTTCTCATGTTCAAAGGGAAAGACCAAAGTTGGAGGCAACCTAACGCGGCTCACCTTTATCTGTCCAATTACATGTAAAGCAGAAACTTAATCCTTCCCCTTGCTAGGAGATGATTTAACCCTTTGGTGCCCTAAGCCACAAAAGCCGGAGCAAAAAACCCGCCAACCAAACATGTAAGAACATAGGTAATAGCAGCACTGGAAAGGGCTAAAAATATCCAGTTATCGGTGTTAGGTCTGGGCTAATAACCACCTCGTATGGATCAGCCGGGCTGCTTCCTAAGGAACTGCTGGCAGCTCTCAGTACGAGGCCTGCTGGAAACCCGAGGCGAGGGCTGTGTGAGCAATGCCCGGGGTGAAGGGAGCTGCCCAGGCTCTCGCTACCGGAAGGATCTGAGCGCTGCCTCGGCTGACAGATCACATCCCAGAACGAAAGGAGCCGCGAGAAGAAAGCCGCTCTTCCCGCTCGGGGACTGAGTGCAGCGGGAGGAAGAAGCTGTCTCCCCAAAGGGGAAAACGGAGCAGGGTTTGATCCAAGCGCCTCGTCTCAGCCTCCCAGCTTCCCAGGAGCATGAAAGCAAACGGACAAAACCACCGTTCGCTTGAGGCGAATCTCCGGCAGCGTTTGGCGCGGAGGACCGGCGGAGGGAGCGGCCGCGCTGTGCGCAGAGCTGCCGGGGCGGGGTGCCCCACGGCGCCCCCGACTCGCTCGGGCTCTGCGTGGTGGTCGCGGCACCGGGGGCCGGGAGAGAACGGGCGCGAGGCGACACTCCCGCTTCCCGTCTCGCAGCTCCCTGGCCCACCTCGCCCTCGTGGCAAACCGGGGATCGGGCTGGCGACGGCAGAGAGACTAGCGAGGCCCTCCGCCTCCGGGAACGCAGGAGCCAAGCACCGTGTCTGCCAGCCCCAGGCCTACGGCTCTGCCCAGCAGCTGCGCGCGGGTCGTCTTCCAGCCCCCCGCCGAGCCCGCTCCCGAGCGAGGGGCAGGGGCGTGCTCGTGGACAGCGATGAAGGAAGCAGCCAGAACAAAAGAGATCCTGGCTCACGAGAGCTTTCAGAGTCCCGCCGTGTTTCCCTGACCCGCCGCTGTCGGTCCTGGGATCTGAGGGGACGACCCCTTGAGCTGATCATGCAGGCCATCGACCGAAGCCAACGCAGCGCTGTTGTAGCGCTGATGCCCGCACACCGACACAGTCAGGACGCCACAACGGCTGATTCCTCCGCCGCATACCTGACGGCAACTCCCGCATTTCCATTCCCCTATAAGCACGTCTTGCCTTCTGCGGCCGATGGCCACTGCTGCCCTTCTGCGGGCCTAGGAAGGTGACTTCTGCCGCGGACTGCTGTTCCTTCAAACAGCCGAGCTGGCGACGGGTTGCCCGGGACGTGTGGTGCCATTCCTGCTTGCAGAGGACGCAGCCCGCGGGACCTACCGCTGCTGCGCAAGGATCGCACTCTGGGCGAAGCAGGAGCTTGCTTTTCTCTCCCAAAGGTTCGGTGAAGCCACTTTCCCCCGCAGCAGCTGGCACTGACCGCTGCTGGAGGCAGAGGAGGGCAGGCCGGAGCTGGGCTGGCGATTGCGGGCGTGAAGTGCTTTGAGGTCTCCTGATCAAAGCGAGAGAGAAGAGCTCGGTGGGATCACCACAGCCAATACAAGCGAGGCGAGGTCGGGCTCGAGTGGCTGTGATGATTGTGTATAATCCCTCTCCCTCTCTCCAGCTGCTTCTGTCGGCCCTGTGGGTGCTGGGCACTGCACAAACCCCGCCACAGGCTGAGACACTTGGGCAAATCTCTGCTGAAGTAGAGGAAGGCAGAGGCAGCAGGCGGAGGAGGCAGGGAGGGCACAACAGCAAGTACGACGTGCGTGGCAAGCTGGTGACCAGGCTCTGGAAGCCAGACCGGGGCACATGCCCAATTTCCCTAACTGCACCGCAGCCGGGGCCTCCAATCCCACGCCCGGTGGTTCAAGGGCTCGGTCATCGAAGCAGCCCTGGGTCTGGTGCTCAGTGCTCTCCGCCGCTCTGCCTGGCGAGCCCTGGCGGAGAGTGCACGCGGCAGGCAGGAGCAGCAGGGCCCTAAACCCGCTCTCCCCTTCCAGCCCAGAAGGGCAGGGTGCAGCGCTCGGGCGTCGGGCCCCCCTGGGACAAGCTGTGTCAGGGCAGGGGGCTGTGGCACTGGATGAAGAGTCGGCGGGGCGGGGGGGCGTTGCCCACCACCTACCTCGCTGCGTGGCTCCTCATTTGGCTTGCAAAAAGGGCACCACAGCTGGCACAGGGGCAGAGGCAGGCCCAAATTCGCATTCGGGACCCCTGGTTCTGGGGCACGCGGAGCCCCCCTGAAACAGAGCAGCCCCTCGGGCAGTCCGACACATGAACAGCCCTGGCACACACCGACGGAGGGCAGCGGTGCCCTGCAGAGCGTGCACACAGCGTGGGCCCAAGGGTGGCAGCTGCCCGCCAGGAGGGAGATGGGCCTGTCCCGAGGGCACCCACAGCACGGCCGCTTGCTGGCTGCACTGAGGAGCCAGGAGGGAGGCGGCTGCCCCGCTCGGACCTCCGGGGCAGGCGTTTCGGCAGCCCCCGGGCTGGTGCGGAAGATGCCCCGTAGGGGATCGTCCGTCGCAGCGGGCAGAGCCGCTCCCGCGTTGCCCCCTGTCCGCCCCGCACCAGGGGCTGCCGCATCTTCCCCGCGACCACGCTGCAGCGCGCGCCGCTGGGCTCGGAGACCCCCCGAGCACGGCCAGCCTCGCCTCCGCTGCCCGCCCCAGGCGCTGCCCGCCCTGCCCCGCTCTCCGGCACGGCCGCCCGCGAGGCCAGGGCCCTAACGCCAGCTTGCCTTGCTCAGGGCGCCGCGGCTGCCTGCCTGCGCTCCCCACGGGCATCTCCCGCCTCACTCAGCTGGGCAGGGAGTCCGGGCAAAGACCGGCTTCGCAGGACCTGTCCTGCCACTCTCCCCTCTTGTATTCAGTGGCTGCGAGGCCGCGTTGCACCCCCCTTGCCGACTGCTCCACCTGCCTCCCTCTGCCCCAGCCGTGCCACCGCTGGCCCCGAGCCTCCCCCTTACCTGGCATCGCTGCCCGCCCCCGGCTCTGCCAGGGGTCAGTGCACGGCCCCTCCAGGCCGGACAGGACCTCCCCTCGGCCCCTGCCCCCCGGCTCTGCTCCTCCACCTCTCGGGACGCCCCTGCTTCCCTCCCTCGCCCGCAAGCCCCCGCCGCGCCGCGCCGCTCCCCCGGGGCTGGATACCAGATACCCGGCGCGGGTTAAATAAGCCCCGGGCTGCGGGTTTCAGAGGACTGCCGAGCCGCGCTGGCGGAGTTTCAGCGCAAGCGGGCACTTCACCCCCGGGGCTCTCGCCCGCGCCCGCCCCCGGCACCTGCGCCTTGTCCTGCTGGCCGGGCTCGAGCGGCGCCGCGCCCCGCGCCTTCCAGCGCTCCTTGCCCATGGCCGGCGGGTGCCGCCGCCTGCCCGGCCGAGTGCCGCTGCGCGGGCGCGCTGCGAGCGCGGGGGGCGGGGCCGCGCCGCGGGGAGCGCCGCCCCGCCCGGCCCATTTCACAGACGGGCACCACTGAGGCGCGGGGGGGGCGTTCCCCACACATACACGCAGCCGGGGGAGGGCCGGGCGCATGCCGGGTGCAGGTCGCCCACCCGGACGGGGGAGCCGGCTGCCGGGCGGGCAGGCCCGGCGAGGGGCACGAGCCCCCCCCCCGGCGGGGCACCGGGCCGCGGCAGGCACGGGCGGGTTCACCTCGGACCCAACAGCCCCTCTCCCCCGGGGGCTGCCTTCGTCCCCACCCTGGCGTCTGCGAAGGCAGGTCCGTTCAGTGCCCCCCCCGGACGGGCGCCTGCTCCCTGGCGCTTGGCCGCGGCGGATGTCTTGCCGTTCGCTGCAGGCTGTGCCGGCCTGGTCCCGGCGGGCTGGCGCGGGGCAGCGGGCGGAGGAGCATCACCTTGCAGCAAGCGCTTTGAGACGGGCCCGGGTGGCACTCGTCCCCCTCTGCCCTGCCCAGCGCCCAGCAGCGCTGCTGGAGGAGCATCGCCCGGCCGTGACTGCCTGCGATCAAGGCCCGGCGGCTCCTGGCATGGCAGGGGCCTCAGCCCCGCGCGGCAGGAGGAGGAGAAGGTGATGGGCCAGTCCTTGCGCCCGTCCTGCTCCAGCCCCCTGACCCAGCCGAGACACGGAGAATTGTGCTGTGGTCAGTGGTGGAGGCACCGTTTTTGCCCTATGCTAGAGAAGGGCGGGGGGCTCTGCCCCCCACAGCCTACGGTAACAGGGTCTAGGGCCTGCTACTGCAGCCCTGAAGAGATGGGACCAGCTTCTTACACCAGCTTAAAGGCCTCTGTGCTTGGGAGCTGGCTTTGCGACGGGCCTCCGTGCTGGCATCGATGCTCCTGGGTTGAAAACCCAGCAGCGTAAATCGGAGCTGAGCTCTCTCGAAAATCCTGGACCCTGTCCTCAGGCTCAAGCAGCGTTCGTGCGTCCGGCCGCGCATCTCCCGTGGCCAGCTCCGCCTGCCAGCCCCGCACGGCATCGCGCAGGCAGGTCTCTGTGGAGCTCGCCTCACCCGTGGCACGTCCCCCAGCCTGCCAGTCAGTCAGGCCGCTCTGACCCCGCGGCTGCCGTCTCCACGCAGGCAGCCAGGCTCCGCACGGAAAGCTGTTTCGACTTAACTCCGACAATAAAATTTATCATTAAAAATAAATTTATCTTGGCTTCATGTGGCTGGGAAATCTACAGAGGAGTGATTCAATGGGCTTGTCAGGCCCCGGCGTTAGGCACGCTGAGCTGAACAACTGGATATTCTCCAAGTCCGGCAACTCATTTTCTGCATCTGGAGCCCGGGCCGTACAGCGGGCTGACATTTAATTTAGAATCCAACATACCTTGACATAAACCCATAATACAAGCGCAGGGGTGGGGGTGCTGACGGGGGCGGGGGGTGACTCCAATTGACAGCATGGATTTTTTTTTTCCAGATTTGCTTTGTCAACAGTTGCTGAGTATGACAGGCTGAAAGCCGCAATCGAAGGGGGATTGCAAAGGGAAAATGAGAGTGGGTTGTGCGTGCACACGCTTGGCTGCTTGGAGGGGGGCCGTGCCCAGCGTTGCTCGCCACGTGCCGTGCGCGGGGGGAGCAGCGAGGTGCGGTTGTGGCTGTGGGGAAAGGACTCCCTGAGCGCGGCGGTTTGGATACGGAGGGGGCCGCGGGCTCCGAGTGCGAGTGCCCGGCTGGCCGTGTCTCGTGCTGGGCTGGCGGCGCGGGTGCTTGTGGGGGGAGCTGTATTTCTGGAAGTCCTTAGAGTGACTGGCTTTGTCCGGTGGCTTTGTTGGTTGTGGTTCGTAACCGGAGGAAGGGTCTGTCGTGTGCAGCGCTGTCTGTGCCTTGCTGGTACCCCTCTTCTCATGGTAATGCTGGTGTGCGTGTATTCACACCCAGGGTGTTGTGAGTGCGCACAGACGCCGCTGTGTGTGGAAACAAGGAGGGCGGTGAACTTCCCCTCCGGGGTAAGCAAAAGCCCAGCTAGCACCAAGCTGGCTGAGGTGCCCCTTAGCCTTGGATGCCCTGGAGGGGAGTTGTCCCATCCTCTGCCCCCTTATTGTCCCCTTACGAGCCTCAGAAGCATTCAGGGCTGCCAGGCCCAGCTGCCCTTGCTGGGATGTCTACGCCGAGCCCACAGCCCTGGCTGCGTGCTTGCAGCTGGCAGTGAAGCGGGTAAGGCTGTTTGGGTGACCAAATCTCCCCTCTGCCTCCCTACCCTGGTCTGCGGGCTCTGACCACCTTGGACCCTGGCCCTCAAGCCCTCAGCATCACCACTCTGAAATGACTGTAACTAGTAACCCAAACCCACATTTCTAAGAGCCTGGGGCCCTTTCATGGTGCCTCAGCAAAGCCCTGGCTTGTCGCAACCACTTCAGGTGGGCAGTGCCCAGTCAGCTGCTCCTGCCAGGCCAGTGGGCAGCAGTGGTGCAGCCGGGAGCCCCGGCAGCCAAAGCACCTGCCAGGCTGGGGGCAGCTGTGTGGACTTTCAGCCCCAACAGTGCGGAGGCCTTGGCGCCGCCGGGGCACCAGCTGACTTGTCCTCGTTAGTCAGGCTCCTTGGCAGGCCCGCAGAGACGCTGGCATGGCTCTCGCAGCTGACTCATCCCACCTGGCTGGGAGGCGAGCCCGTGCCACATCACGTCGCGTTACACATCACGGGCCCCGCCTGGATGGACCTGCCAGAGGCGGGCGAGGGAGAGACGTGTTGATGATCTCTCACACCTCTGCCTGGGATTTGGTACAAAGCCCTGGCCTGAAGCAGGGGAGGCAGGGCAGGGGGAACGTGTCTCTGGCTGGCCAGGCCCTTCCTTGCACCCAGGGACTTGGTAGCAAGGTGGCCCAAAGCTGTCGTCTGCTTTGCAGAGGTGCTGAGCACCCACGAGCTCCCTGCAGGCAATGGGAGCTGGGTAGGATCCAGCCCAGAACCGCGGGGCAGAACTGAGCTGCTTCGACACCCCGCAGGTGCGCAGCGAGCAGTGGCCCTAGCAGCCGTGACCCCATGGTCTCCCATGAGCTGCTGCTGCGTGCCATGTCCATGCTGCCCGGGGGCTGGCGGGGAGGGCTCTGGAGCAGAGTCCGGCAGGGAGAAAGGCAAGAGACCGGATGTGGGATCTGGAGAGAGGTTCAAGCCCAAAAAGCCAGCCAGCCCGTGCTCCTAGAGGACCTTCACCGAGCTGGAGATTCCCCCACAGCCCGCCCGCGGCTTGGCCCCTGCCCACGTGAGGGGTGCCAAGCGAGGCCATGGGCTGGCCCTGTAGCGGGGAGCTGTACTGCCCCCCTCGCCCTCCCAGGCTTTAAGCCGTGCACAGCCAGCCCTGTTGCACCGCCGTTCCTCGTGGCTGCATCCATCTGGCCGGCGAGCGGCAACAGGTCTGTGCAGGCTGGGAGGAGCTCAGGAGCCGCGGGCATCCAGGGATGCCGCGGCTCCCTCTTACATGAGGCATCTGCAGCTCTGGTGTCCGCTCTCCAGACACGCTTTTACTGAGGCTTTCTATATTTAGCTTTCTCTCCTCTCCGAAAGCCCCCTCTGGCAGGGAAAGCAGCTGGCCCTGGCAATATTATTAGACCCTTGTACAGCATGAGAGATGTGAGCCCCAGGGGCACGCCGCTTGGCTGCGAAGAAACCCGCCCTGAGTTGTGGTCAGGCCTGCTATGGACTGGGGAGTGGGGAGGGGAGCTGGTTCTCTCGGAGGGTGCTCAGCACCTGTTTCGTGTCAGGGCATCCCAGCCAAGCTGGCGACTGGGTGCTGGGTGCACCCAGCCAGGCTCCTCGCATCTCCTGGGGAACGTCTCCGACTTGGTGGAGGAGGACTGAGGCTGCGGTGCCTTGGCGTGGAGCTCTTTGCATTATCCTGGAGCTGTCTCTGCGAGGCTGGGGCGCTCTGCCCTCTTGTCTCCGAAGCAGAGCACGGCGCTTTTAGGGTAGAAGAGCCGTGGCTGCAGGTTTTTTGTCTCCTCCCCGGTCTAGGCAGCTACCCAGGCAAGTGCGCCAGCGCTCTGAGGGCTGTGCCGGGGAGCAGGCTCTGCCCTTCAGTGCCATGTCTGGAGTCCTGATGGCTGGTATCAAAGTGCCATCTTCCTGGCGGGCACGCAGGTGTGAGGGGAGCGATGGCAGGGGCGCAGCACCTCGCTTCACCCTCTGGAGAAGCCCAGGCTCCGGACTGAGCCCGGGGTGACTGGTGACCTGGGAAAGTGCCTGCTCTGGCCTAGGGCCGTGCGGTTCTCTGCACCATGGCGGGGAGAAAGCCAAGCCAGGGCATTAAATCAAGTCCCCTGTCTGACCTGCTGAGTCTGAGTGGTGGCGAGGGGGCTGTGTGCCAGCCAGCTGGCGAGGTGTGTGCAAGGAGCTGTGCCGTCTGGAGACCCCCTACCTTCTCTGTTACACTGGTGTTTGCCTTGGCTTACTTAGCAAGTGCCTGCCTCTGCCCTGCATACCCTCCCAGCATCTGTCTTTTTGCTCCAACATATGCCCAGGGCCAAATCAACCCAGGTGTCACGCCAGGGGAGGGGATTTGGCCCTAACCCTGGCATCATCAGTAGAAGGAGCCCAGTGAGACCCAAGGAGTTTTCTGCCCTGCTGGCACACAGTGGGGTCCCCCGCTGGCAGGAGTCCCTCCACTGCAGCAAGTTGCTAATAGAGATGCCAAGCCAGGGGGAGGAAGGGGAGACAATAGAGTTGTCTGTGCGCGCTCCCTGAGTAGCAGCGCACGCTTCTCTTGGAAGCCCGCCATTAAAGCCAGCGAGCAGTCACTGCACACACACATCATCAGACATCATAATAATATTAATAATGAAAGGGCAGCTCCTTCAAAGCTCTTAGACCCCCGCGCTCCACAGCTGGGGAGAGTGCAGAATGCAAAGGAGCTGCGTGAGCCTCATGCCAAGCAGACTCCAGGGAAAGCACCGAAAACCCCTTCCATCGGTAGTGGAGAAATTGCATCGTACTACTTAAAGAGGAAGGGAGGAAACGAGCCCCGCTGCCTGGGTCTTTTTCTCCCTGCTCTGGGTCAGCTGCCATGGCCCCGCACGCATTGCCCTGCGGAGGGACAGGCAATCGAAGGCAGCTCGGGGAAGGCCGACGCTTCCTGCTCACATTGCGGGAAGGTGCAGAGGAGACCAGCTGGCCTGCAGTCCCGAATCTCTGCCTGTCAGCTCTGTCTCCTGTCATAGTACAGTGATTCGAGCAGGCAGGTCATGCGTGCTCCTGGGGAAGGCAAGGGGCAGGTGTGGGCAGCCTGCGTGCCCGCTGTGCTGAGGTCATCCCTGCCTGCTTCTTGGAGGGTCAGCGGCTGCGTATGGCGCGAAGGCCAAGCCTGCGTCCTCACCTGGTCCGGGCAGAGGGTCCGTGAGCGATCCTCGTTGCCTGGAAAGCTCTTTCCAGCTCCTGGTGCAGCCCCTAGTAAGGCTGCGCTTAGGTGCATGGGAGCTGAATCAGGCCCGTGTTGCTCTGTAGACCCTCTGCAGCCTGAGAGATGAGGCGGTGCCCTTCTGGCTCTGCCCGCTCCCCCTGGGGTGGGCAGCCTTCTTGAGCACCGCAGAGTGAATTCGGGCTTGGACCCAGGTGGAAGGCAGCATGCTGCCGACCCTTGAGCTGCTACCACAGCCCCCCTGAAGGCCACGTGACTTGGGCAGCGCCAGTCCTCTTCAGCCCTCCGCTCCATCCTGCCTCAGCAGTCACCGACTACCTGCTCCCGCACTGCAAGACCGGGGTGCGGCAGGGGCTGCGGGTCTCTGGGCTCCTTGAGCACCAAACGAGAGTGGACCCCAAATCTTAAGGCCCAGCCTTTGCAGTCCGTGGGGATGGTACTGCTCCTGACTCGGTCCGAGGCCTTCCCAGGACAGCACGCCGGCTGTGCCCAAGGTTATCCCGGCTTGGCTGCTCTTGCCCCTGCCTTTTTGCCGCCCCCCTGCCACAGGAGAGGCAGGGCCCAGGGAAGGCAGAGCACTCGGTCACTCCTGTCTGCACCAGTATTTTCTAGGTCGGGGTCCTTCCTCTCCGCAGGAGGAATTGCTGGCCCAGAACACGATGCAGGCTCCCTGCGAATCGCCCACGGAGGGGGCCGGGGTCTTCCCGCCGGCTTCAGCGGCTTCTGGATCAGGCCTTGACGCAGCAGGAAAAGCAGAGCATGCAGTGGACGCAGAGGTGCAAGGCCATGCCCCGGCTTCGAGTGCCCGTGCTCTTTCCCTCCTTGCTGTTTCATGCAGGACACAGGAGGTCCTTCAGCAGGGAAAAGCCGAGGTATTCATGGAAACTGCCGGCCTGGTGCTTGCCCGGCGGCAGAGCACAGTGACGGCAGGAGGGAAGGGGGATCCCAGCTGAGCCAGCAGCACTGTTTGGTCCAGGGGCGCCTTGACAGCATCCTCGCTGCCCGGGGGTCCGGCACGTGACAGGAGCCGCTCCCCAGGCACGTCACTGTGCTGCCACAGGCCCGTATCAACCTGGGGTTGTGTGGGATGGCTTGGTCCCTGCTGCCCTGTATGCAGCTCCTCTTGTCCACCGCAGGCTGCCTCTGCTGCTGCTGGAGTGAGCAAACAGGCGCGCTCAGGGTAGCTCCGGCTGCACGCAGCTCTCAGACGGTGTCAATGGCTCTCAAGTGCCAGCGTGCACAGGGGAGGGGACAGGTGATGCATGGGTCCTGCCACGTTGCACCGCAGGCTTATTCCTTCAGCTTCTGGCTTCCCAGATGCCCTCAGCTGAAATGCACCCGCCCCCCGCTCTTGGTAAAACCCTGATTGTCCCCTTGCTAAACTTTTGAGTCCTTCAAAGAGACCTTAAACTGCTGAAGATGAGACTTGAGGCTGCTGAGCGCTGGCTGGTGAGGGCACTCAGCACCTCTCCCAGTGCAGGGTGGGCAAGGTGGGAATCGCTCTTCTCGCTGAACCTCACCCAGGCTCAGGCATAAACCCCTCCCGTCTCAGCGCTCCACTGGGGCAGGGGTCGGGCGAGGGGGGCTCTCTCTCTCGACCCCTCACCCCAGCTGCCCGAGGGCCCCAGGTGCCCAAGTGAGCCGGGCAGGGAGGGAGAGGTTAAACAAATACCTGCGCCGAGGAGCCCGGGAGCCCGGCGCTCTCCCGGTGTTGCATGTGTTCCCAGGAATTCCAATTAGCAATGGTAGAAATTCGCTCTCGCTTGCTCCGGTGGGGGAAGCAAAACCATCTGTGGAAGATTGAGAGCCTGCTGCGCGCCAGCCACTGGGGCCTTTGTGCACAGCTCTTTCGCGCTTGCTCTTTTTTTTTCCCCACTCCTTCCCCAAACATAACAAAAAACCCAAACCCTCAACAGCCGAGTAAAATAGCTTTTGTTCTTTCTTCCTCTTGCTTTTTTCCTCTCTCTCATTCTTTATCTTTTTCCCCCCAGCTCCCCCTTCCTTTTGCGCTTTCTACCACCGCAGAATATTGATTGAACTGCCTGGTTGTATTCCATTGTTTCTAGGAAAATTTGGCGTCGAAGCGTCCCAGGTGGGAGCAGGGGAAGCTGCATGTGTTTCTGGCTTGCTTGAGCGGCCGTGTTGGTGAGCTGGCTTGGGGGTGGGTGGGCTGGGGGTGAGGGAGGCCCCTGAGCACGGGGGTGGGGGGGTGTTATAATGCACAGTCCCAGGCAGTTGGGTGTGTGTGGCCCGACCCTGTCCTTGCTGGAGCCAGTGGCCGAATTTGGCTGGCGGGTGGAGCCCCCGGCAAGGAGATGGGGGGTTGCCGGGTAGGGAAGGGGGCCGGTTCAGAGAAGAGGACCCTCCGTGTAAGGTTCTGGCTTTTGCTGCAGAATTTGGCTCTCTGGATTTTAGCCGGCCCAGCACTTGAGACCTGGGGAGATTCAGCCCACGATCAAGAGAGGAGCTGTTTGCCCGGGCCTGGATTTCCCACCTCTCCGTGTGTTGTCCCGGAGCTTTGCCTCAGCCCATTTGAGAGCCGCGCGCCCCCCCGTGACTCTTCGGGAGGGTGCTGCTCCGCGGTCCCGGCTGGCTTCGGGCTCAGAGCTGATGACTTGGTTGCCCAAAGCGCTTTGAAGGCCTCTGCCCGGGAGAGAGCACTTCGAGCCACTCCGGCGCCGAGCGGGGAGCTGCAGAAAGGCAGCGTGTTGGCTGGAAGCTGAAAGGGGCTGATTAGGAGGCTGTCCAAAGGGCTTCGCAGGAGGGCAGAGCAGAAAAGAGCACTCTAGCCTCTCTCTAGCCAAGGAGGGAGCCAGAAGAGCAACAGCTGACCCCGGCTTGAAAGGGGCTCATTATCTGGCTGCCTAGAAGTCTCTGCAGGACAATGGCACAAAATAGCCGAGGCAGGCGCACCAGACCCCGGGGGGAGGAGGCCGCGCTGGCACCCTGCTGGAGGAGCTCTCACTTCAACGGCGCTTTCCATTTCCAGCCGCGATCATTATAGGTTGCCACCCCCTGCTCTGCCTCTCCGCCACGCTGCTCCATCTATAGCTAATGACAGCCAACGGGCCATCATTTAACACCCCCCCCCCAAAAAAAAACACAGGGAAGATTTTAATTTAAAACTCTGCTGCATGGAAACCGGCGCCGCCGAGCCATCTGGAGCAGCATATGCAGGTAAAAGGCGGGCAGTGCCAGGGGCAAGGGGGCTTCGGCTGCTGGGGCAATAAGCTGCACGGGCCACGGCGCACCCAGATTGCAGGCGAAAGCCCCGGAGCGTCCAGCTTCCCCGGCGAGGTTGCCAGCTTCCTTGGTTGCATCGTTATGTTTGCAGTAAAAGTAATTACGAGTCCCTGTACAAATTAAAATAACAACCAAGTTTATTGCGAGAGATTAATTCGGCGGCGTAATTGAAACTGCAGGAGCCGGGCGAGACAGGATCCTCTCGGAGCTGGAGAGCCCCGCGTCTAGCAATATCCCACCTGCCCTGGCCCACCGGACTGGGGTCCAGGCCAACACACTCAATCAATGAAAGGCAAATTAGAGGCCTTATGTTGTCAGAGCATGCTCCCATTGGCTGATCACATCCGGAGGGCAGGCCACGGTTACCTAGCAACTTTGGAGAGCTTCTGGCTTCCCCCAATTAACCCCTCCCTGGCTGCCTCCCCCAGGCCGCTAGGCCAGACCCTGCTTTGGGGGAGAAACGTCCCTTCTCTGCTGGCGTGAAGATGGGTGTCAAGCACCCGGGGCCTGCAGCGAAGCTCCTGAGCACGTGCCCCCGGCGGCTGCCGGTGCCCAAGCCCGCCTCGCGGCAGGGCCTCAGCAAGAGGCAAGCGAAGGCGCCTGCCTGGCAGGGCAGCAGGTCCTGGGCTCCCCAAAGCCGTGCTGTTGAACGCCAGGGGCCGCGGGATGGGGAGGCTGCAAGGCTGGGGGGTGGGCTGCCGGGCTCCCGCCTTTGCCCTGGTCTAGAGACACCGGGCAGGTGGCAGGGTTGGCGCGGAGGTGTCAGGTGGATTGCCCCCCCAGCAGCCTGGCCGACTGGACGCAGGGCACCGGGGAAGCCTGGGCATCCTGGAAACAACACGCTCCGAGCCTGGGAAGCCCCAGCCGACGGGTTTCCTGCTGCACCGTCTACCTGATGGTGCAGGTCAGTTCCTGCTCCACCTTGGAGAGGAGAGTCCAGCACGCGGCGATGCCCACAGATGCCCACAAGATGCACTCGAGCGGACGAACTGGAAGAGGCGCGTGCAAGGGCAAATTCCGCGTCGAGGAGCGCTGCCCGTTTGTGGCATTTGCAGCCGAACTCCTCTCAACGCAGGAAGTGAAGACCACGTATCGGAGAGCTAGTTCTGACGTCCAGCACCGCTGCAGCTTCCCACAGGGCCTGGGCCAGGCTTGCAGGTGAGGCCTCGCCGCTGGAGCTCGGCATGGCACAGAGCAGCAAAGCTGGAAGCCCCCGGAGGCATCGTTGACTCCTTGAGTGGGTCACTTCTGTTCCCCTGGCTTGGCAAAGGTCTGCTCTTGGGCATCTCAGAGAGGATGCAGCAGGGTGATTGGAGGCAGGCCTCTCTTCCTAGCAGTCACCTCTCCAGATGTGTCGCATGGGAAGCCTTGTTGACTTGCGCAGGAAGAACCGAGAAATGTTGCCCGATGTTGCTATCTGATTTGTAGAGATACCCAATCAGGTACCTGAAGGGTGTTCATGCCGACACAGCCTGTCTGGGTAATCAAGGCTGGTTGATTACTCCAGGCTTTGCGTTTTCTCTGGGGATGAACAAAAACCTATTCCTCAGGTTTATGTTTCAGTGACAGATGTTTAGTTTCTAAATGCTTCCATAATTTTGAGTCTGTCGAACTCCAGGCACGCGTGGTTTAGAAAGTCAGGGCCACACTGCGGCTCCAACCCGTGTAAAACCATGCGTTGTAGATTTGTCATCCACGACGGCTCCCTTTAGGACCGTCACTTCCTTTGCGGTGGCCCATCCATGCTGCCCTAGAGCACGTTCCAGCCATGGCAAAAACAGGATCAGATTTGCTTCGGTCCCCAAAGACTTTCTGATTCAGTCCATTTGGGCCTGGAAGCTCAGGCTGGGAGAGCTGTCTGGAAAAAACCCACCCTCCTTCTCTGAGCTGAGCGTTCGTCCTTTCTTCTCGGCTCTTTATCTGGCCGTTGACTTTCTCTCTGAGTTCTCCGAGCTCCAGTGCAACAATGAAGATCTTCCTATGACATCGCTTTCCCAGGGAGTAGTGAAAATTAGAGCTCAAGGAGACTTAACGAGACTGTCCTGCCCCCTTGCCTAGCACGGGGTTGGTTCTTCTCTACGTGGCGGTCTAGAGTGCTTTGTCAAGGTATTATAATAACGTCTCAAATTATAGCACTTCCATCGCTCCCCTTGGGAGACTATTCCGCAGTCTAGCAGATCAGGCTGTCAGGGATTTTTCATGATAATCAGCCTAATTTTTGCTTTTGACTGATTTCACGTCATTCCTCCTCGCTTTGTCCCATGGTACCCTCCTCGATCGCTCCCCTCCCACCTTGTATGCACCCCGTTTCTCCAGCACTGGCGACCTTGGGGTGAGGTCCTGGCACCACTCAAGTCAAAGGGAGGTTTTTCAACAACTAAACAACAACAACTAAATCAACGTGCTTGCTGCTCGGCCCAGTACCGTAGAGGCAACAGGACCCAAACCAGCTCCTCTGGACCTCCTCCCCTTGGCTGTAGGGGAAAGTGGACCCAGCCTACATCCCCCACCCCAAAGGTCTGATCTTGAAAAGACAAGAGCGGTAAAACGGAGGCATTCAAGGGCAGTGGCGTGGCCATCGCTGGCTGCCTGGCACTTCAGTGTGGCAGGGGCTCAGCACCGCTGCGTATAAGGCCCTTTAAGCTGGGGGAACCTGTGATCCAGTGGTTCGAGCAAGCGCCCAGGCACCATCTGCCATAAATCCAGCTGTGTCAAGGCTTTGTCCTCTCACCTGTATCCCTTGCTCGCCCTGTTTCTTTCTCCTTCCCCTCCCTATATTAATAATAAATAAAATTACCACCTCCCTCCTTTGCCAGATGGATTAGCAGTGCTCAACTCGCTTCGCTCCTAACCTCCTCTACAAATAAAAATGTCCTTGAACGCGTAAAATTGTGGCAAGAGAAAGTGTGACGTCCTGGCTCCAGCCAGCTTGTTTGTACAGTGCTTTGAAGGCGCAGAGCCGCCCTGTATTGTTAGTGCTGTTGTTAATATGGGCTGTGCCAGCGTCCTCCTTTTCATTTAGAGTTGGGGGAACTAAAAGCGGTTTTTGGGAGGTGGGGGGGGGGAAAAAAGATTTTTGTACCGTTTGATATGAGAACGATCAGAGATGCTTTCTTGTTTGATATTTGCAGGCTGAAAATGCGCCTAAAGATCAGATATCACTTAAAAACCCTGAACACACGCTTTTCAAACGGTTATGCAGTTTTGTTGTGCTTTACATAACAATCTTCCATAAAACGACTGAATTGAAATTTCAAAGTGGGGGGGTGCATATCTCCGGGCTTTTTGCTTCTTTATTTTCTTATTGCTGAATAAACTACCCAACTACAATTAAAGCAACATTTTATGTGCCAGCCAGCATAAATAATATTGGTTTTCTGACAGCACGCGTTGTGCCAGCCAATGAAAATAAACGAGGCAAGATAACTAGCTACCAGCCAGACCCGGCGGCTGGAGGGGTGTTTCAGAGCCGCGATCATTAGAGTGCAAGACGGAGGGATTCGAGTTCTGCTTTCAGTCGAAATCATCATGCAGGCTTTGCGGTGGAAGCACCACCAGCTCCTTCCATAATGATGTTCGGTCTTTATAATGTTTTTTGCACGTTGGAGAAGAGCTCCCATCAGGGCCTATTTGAAAACAGAGGCTCTATGAGCAATAACACTGAGCCTTGCCACGGCACTTTTCAATCAAGGATCTCAAAGCCTTTTGCAAACACTATTTAACTCTGACGGCATCTCTGGAAAGCTGGTGTGCACTCGCATTAGGCGGGGGCTGCAGCTGGGCAAAGTGGATTTGCCGAGAGGTTGAAAGGGGCTTGAATTTCAGAGCAGTGGCGTGGCTGTCGTTGGCTGCCTGGCACATCCGTGCAGCAGGGGCTCAGCACCGCTGCGTATAAGGCCCTTTAAGTGCTGGGGGAACCTGTGGTCCAATGGTTAGAGCAAGTACCCAGGCACCACCTGCTGTTAATCCAGCTGTGTCAAGGGTTTGTCCTGTCCTTTTGCTGGGGGCCAAAGCTGTGGAGTGTCTCAGATCTTTGGCTCCGTTTTTAGGGAGTGCTTAGCGTCCATATTCCCGCTGCAGACCTGACTGGGGATATTAGGAAGGGTTTTAATCTCTCTTTCCCTCCCCTTCTGGCCTTGCTTTCTGGAAGCCAGACGAGGGAGATAAGTCAAAGCTATGGCTAGGCCTTAAAGTCTTATGACTCCCCTTCTCCCATCACGCCAGACTTTTTTTTTGGTTTTAGGAGAGGAAAGATAGCAAAGAAACCCAGGCCCCCTTTCCCCCCACCCAGCCTTCGCCTCAACCCACGCAGCCCTAATTTGCCTTTCTCTGCCTCCTGGAAGTGCAAGAGCATCCTGGCTGGGGATGACAGAAGGAGGAGACTTGTCTCCCAGCTGTCAGGCCAGCTTTTAATGTGAAGCTTTAATCGAAGATGCAGGTTTCAGTGGAGGATTTTGTTCTGAAATCGGCTCCTGGCTTGGAATGCAAAGCAGAGGGTTGGAGACTCCAGGCCTCATCCCCGTGCCGCCCTGGACCCCCCTGTCCCTCCAGGCTGCCGTGATCTGGGGCTTGGGCTGTGCTGCCACATCTCAGAGCCTGGGTCTCGGGTAACTTTTCTGCTCACATGACTGTGGAGGGTGAAACCTCCGCTGCGTTCCACCCCAGAGCTGGTTGCATTTTAGGAACAGATGACCTAGGACAGGGCAGGTGCTGTGTGGGTTGGCTCTGAGTGGCAGCTCCCTTGCGCTCCCCACACCCCTGGGCTCTGTGCAGCCTCTCTGCTGCTTGCCCTTGACGGGCCGCAGGCAAGAGAGAGACATCAGTGAGGCTTGTACCCCCTTTTTCCTGTTGGGCTCGATGGAATCACCCACCCGCCTGTTTGCCCCATCTAGGTCGTGGCTCACGTGTGCCTGCCTTCCAGCTGTGCGGGATCTAAGTGCAGGGGAAAAGGTGGCAAGAGGCCTCTGGCCTGACCTGGCTGGCATCGGTCCCTCCTTGGGGAGCAGAGGTAATTTAGTCTCTGTGCTCGATTTCTCCAGCCAGGGCCACCTCCATCCTGCTTCTTGACTGCTGACTGAACCAAAAGCCCTGTGGTAATTGGATCAGGGCACTATTTTCCATGAGCATATTAAATCAGGCCCTCAGCCCGAGTCCGGAGTGACATACAATAGGATATAAAGACACGGTAGATCACATTATGAGGGCTATTTCTCTTGCTTTAAACTCAGAGAGAGCACAGCAGCTCTTTAGTTGGGACAAAGTCAATTGGGTCCAGTTTTTACCGGCAGGGGAAAGGAAAAAAAAAGCAGCGTGGGGGGGGCTGGTGTTCACGGGACGCAGTTGGTTACCTGTGTGGTCTGAGGCACTGAGAACGGGCAACTCATCACAGCCAACAAGGACCTCAGAGGCCCCTGGAAAGGGACCCCCTGGAGCCTGGTCGGGGGGGGGACTTTGGTCTTCAGGACGTGATCCGCCAGGGAGGGCTGGTTTGGGCAGTCGTGAAATCAGCTGTTATTCAAAAGGGGGAGGAAGGAGCTACAGTGCAGGCATCTCAGCAGGCCAGGGGTAGTGTCCTGCCAGCTCGGACCCCGAGGTGATGGGCGCAGCGCAGGGCCCGCAGAGAGGAGGGTCTGCATCTGCACTGCTTAACCACGGCTCAGCCGCCTTCGCCTCTCGCTCTCAGTAGTCTCTCCTGCTTGACTCCATCGCCTCGGACCATCGCTTCAGCCGCGCCAGGGCCCGAACAGGTGTGCTGGGAGTTATTTAATAGGGGGGAGCAGAGGCTAATTGAAGAAAGGCTGAGATGGCAATTTAACAAATGACCCATAATGAGATATGGAGCCTTTCACCTCCAGGTTATTGGTTTAGCTGCTTCTCAGGTTGGTGGTGACCATCTGCTACCACCTGATGGCTCCTCCGTGGCCTGTCTGGGAAATGAATCGGTCTCAGCCCAGCGCCGCCTGCTTCTGTTGCCAAGTAAGCTGTGCTCAGGGCCCCTTTTTGCCGTGGTCTCAGTGCAGGGTTTTGAGTTGGAGCTCGGCCCTCCAGCTGAGGCCTGCTGCAAGGTGCTCTTGCTGCTGGACTACCCATGCTGGCTCTTTTCCAAGAGCCCGACGGGACTGGTCCCCTGCCGTGAGCGATGGAGGGGTCTGAGAAGAGCTAATCGACTAAAACCAGCATTGGATCTGAGCCCAGGCCCTCCCAGTGCATGGTCCATCAACATCATGCTGCATCAGCCCTCCTGGGATAGGCATGAAATACAAGAAACGCGTGCGATGAGTCCAGGCGGCTCAGTCCAGCAGCCCCTTCTCATTAATGCTACGCATAAAGTCTGTTCACGCTGCGTGGGCTCTGGCCTATGGGTTAGGGGTGGCCACTGGGCATAGACGCTGGACGAGGCTGAGGGCACCGGAGCAGTTTGAGGGTGGGGTGGGAAGAAGGGAAAGGATTAAAGGCTCCTCCAAGCAAGCTAGCACCTAGGAGGAGGGGAACCCAGAGGCACTCCTTGCAGTGGGAAGTATCCAGCCCCCCCAGCAGCGCAGCGGGCAGCCATGGGTGGAGCAGCTCTGTTGACAGCATTGGCAGATCCCTGCCCAGCCTGCCTGGCTCTGAGAAGAGACAGATGAGCCTTGTTAGCAAACGAGGTAGCCTCAGGTTATGCTAACAAGCCTATTAAGGAAGCTTATCAAGAAAGCCTGGTGGGGCTGGGAGCTTGGGTCAGGGAGACAGCTGGGAGGGAGCCCATTGGGGAAGCTGGCTTCTGCCCTGGGAAGGTCTCGGTGGGTGTTTGGCTCTTCGGGGTCCCCTTGCAGGCTGCTCCTGCTATGTGGTCAGTGATTAGGGGCTCTGGAGGCTTTTCAACCTGAATCATTAAGCTGCTGATAAGCCCAAACCGAGGGAAAGGCCCTTTCTGGCACTCGCCAACTCTGGAAGAAATGCATCGGTTCCACCGGGCTGGCCTTGGCTACGGCTGCTCTCTGAGCACCGTGTTTCCTATCTCCCTGCGCCACCTGGGCATACTCTTTGAAGCAGAAAGTGAGCCTGCACCATGGGTGCAGGCGCTGCTGCAGGGAAGGCTCCTCGCAGGGGACCTCACCCCACGGACACTGACATTTCCCGCTGGCCTTGCGCCATCTCCCGTCTCTCAGTCCCTCTTGGTGGCATTTCCTCCCTTCTGCTTCTAGCTGGGGCTGGGGCTGGGTGGCTTTTCAGTTCTGCAGGTTTCAAGACAGCCTGGAGGCACGCTTTCTCCCCAGAACATGTTGTTCGGGGGAGCAAGATGCACCCAGCGGCCGAGGCAGCTGTGTAACAGGTAGGTTGTTCCCTCTAGCCCCGCTGCGAACGTCTCTGCCCTGTCCAGCTAACGCGTTTCTCAGCTCGTTCTCCCTGGCTCAGCTCCCTGCCCCTCCTTGGCAGGGCCTAGTCTGTCATCGCTGGAGTTTTATTTACACCAGCATTAATTAAATACCTTTTCCGTGCAGCGCTGCACGTGATCCCCTCTGCCTAAAGAGGGAATTAGCCATAACACGCCATTAGCGCGGTAGAATATGATCGCTGTTATCTCGGGGAATTCTAATAGAGACTTCGCTATTCCCAGGCCTCGCATAGAGCTATTCCTTGACATTTGTAAAGTTCAGGTTTACAAAATAAACCCACATGAAAAGGGAGAAACTCCAGACATTATTTACACTTCATTTCCCATTTTCTGCTCTGCTGAGCCTTTGTCCTAAATCTGAAAGCGCTGGTAGATCATACGAAAGCCTGAAATGCCTTGGTTTTAATTGCTTTGTACGCACGTGTCGCCCTGATGGGAGGTGCCAGACTCCTAGCCTGGGAGATCGTACAGTGTGGTCAGTAGGGACCACTCCAGCACCAACACAATATGTGGTTGGGCTGTGCCCCCTCTACAGATGACAAGGGGCTGGCATAGCTCTAGCGAGCCTGGCCTGGCTCCTGAGCCGCAGCAGTTAATGCAGGAGGTTTCTGGTTCAGTCCCTGGTCTATCAGCCAACTGGGCTACCTACCACCTAGGTGCCCCTGTGCTGTGATGGGGAGATCAGTGATGCTAGAGAGAGAGGAAATTAGCTTCCAGGGCCTGTTTGATCCCAGTCCCACCTCTGACTAACCAGTTCCCTTCCCGCTGTGACTGCTCCGGCGCCCCAGCATCTCAGAGGCCGTTCAGGCGAGAGAGGCAATGGTCACGGGGGACCTAAATTACCCGGACATCCGCTGGGAGGAGCAGACGGCCCAAACAAACCGTGCAGGTCAGTTCTTACACCGCGTGCAGGACCTCCACCTGACCCAGGAGGTGCCCAGCCCCTCCGGGGGTAACGCCTTGCTCGACCTGGTCTTAGCAACAAGGGATGATCTCATGGGGGCCCTGCGAGTGCGCAGGAGCCTGGGAGATAGTGACCATCGTTTGGTCGAATTTACAATCCAACAAAGGGTGGGAAAAATACCCAGCAAGGCTGAAGTGTTAGATTTCAGAAGGGCCAATTTTAGTGAACTTAGAAGGCTAGTTAGTGAGGTGGCTGAACTCAAAAGCATCGAGCAAATGGGGGTCCAGGAGGGTTGGTGGTTTCTCAAGGCGGTGATCCTCGGGGCACAGAAGGTGACTGTTTCATTACGCTGGAAAGGGGGCAAAGGGACTAAAAAGCCCCCTTGGTTGAACAGGGAACTCCAGAAAAGACTGAGGGCAAAGAAAGAGCTCTATAGGCGGTGGAAGAGCGGGGCAGCCACTAAGGAGGCATACACCTCCCTGGCACGCTATTGCAGGGAGTCAGGCAGGCAGGCCAAGGCAGGGCTGGCTACAACTGTCAAGGACACTAAAAAGTCCTTCTACAGATACAGAGCGAGGAAAAGGAAGGCGCAGCGTAACACAGGGCCCCTGCAGGACAAATCAGGACAGTCGGTGGCCGAGACGGGGAAAAAGGCAGCGCTCTTCAATGAGTTCTTCGCTTCAGTATCCCTAAGTTCTGGCCAAGACAAATCCCCCAATTTGAACATAGATAGATGATCTAGACCGCCAATGGTTAGTGCTGACTTAGTGAAGGAGCACTTGGAGGGGCTGGATGGGTACAAGTCAGCCGGCCCGGATGACCCCCATCCACGGGTGCCGAAGGAATTGGCCAGTGTCATAGCTGACAAGATCTTGACTCCAAGGTGAACATGAGCCGGCAGTGTAATGAGGCCGTCAACAAAGCCAATCGCACCTTATCGTGCATTAGCAGATGCATGGCCAACAGATCGAGGGAGGTGATGCTCTCCCCCTATGCAGCACTGCTCAGGCCGCAGCTGGAGGGCTGTGTCCAGTTTTGGGTGCTGCACTTCAAGAGGGATGCGGAGGATCTGGAGAGGGTTCACCTGCATGGTTAGTGACCTCCGTGCAAGACCCTACGAGGGGAGGTTGAGGGATCTGGATCTCTTCAGCCTTCACAAGAGACGGCTCGGGGAGACCTTGTAGCAGCCTGTAAGTTTATCAAGGGAGGACAGCAGAGAGCTGGAGATGCACTATTTACCAGGGGACCCCTAGGCGTAACTAGGAATAATGGGTAAAAACGAGCAGAGAGTAGATTCAGGTTAGATATTAGGAAGAAATTTTTCACAGGAAGGGTGGCCAGAATTGGAGCGGGCTGCCTACAGAGGTGGTGCTATCACCTAACTCGGCGGTCTTCAAGAGGAGGCTCAACAGTCACCCAGCTGGGGTCGTCTGAACTCGGTCCTTTTTCTGCCTGGGGCAGGGGGTCGGACACAGCGATCCTTCAGGTCCCTTCCGACCCTACAATCTAGGAATCTAGGAATAAAAGCAGATTCTAGTTCAGCTGGGAGGAAAGTATAGGGAAGAGCTGGAAGGAGAGACCTCTGTCGCCTCCTTTGTCAGGGGTCAGTTTTGTGCTGTCACCGAAGGCCTGGTCCAAGGGGCACTGGGATGCTCCTTTCAGGCTGGGAAAGAGGCCGAGTCCCTTCCGGGTCTTCCTCCGTCAACAAGAGGCTGCAGCTGCTGCTCGCTGTGCTGATTTCAGCCTCCGCCGCGGCTGATTTCACCCCTAAAGAGCTGTCTGGGAGACTGAGATGGGGGGAAGCGGAGCAGAGGCTCATACCCCATGTCAGGGGAGCAGGTAGAGAGCTTAAGAGCCGTGCTCTGGAGACCAGGTTTTAGGAGATTCGGGCAGTCTGAGGAGCATCTTGGGGGTGTCTCTGCTCCTGGCGAGGCGTGTCCTGCTGCTGCGCCCTCCCAGACCCCCAGCTTTCAGCCTGTTGCTGAGAGAGGAGGAAGGTGACGCAAGATGCAAGAGACAACCCAAGGCCATGTGCCAGAGAGCTGGTTCCTGCCCCCAACCATCATTGTGGGTCATTGTCCTGGAGGGTCAATGCTGAGCCCCTGGGGCTGATGCTGAAGAAGGTTGAAGCACCTCAAGGTTTTGCTGGAACTGCGGGGGAGTTTCCTTGGGATTTAGGGGCTTCTCCTGCAAGCCCAGGTGAGGTGCAACCCTGCTGTACCCAGGGGTGAGCCACAGGGAGTGACTGCCCACCGTGCCCTGGCTCCAGACAGACCAGGCTGACCACATCAGTGCTCCCAGGACAAGCAGGGGGTAGCTTCCTCTGGCTGCTCCTGCACCTGGGAACAAATTGTGCACCCATGAGGTGACTGGATCAAAATCCAGGTGGCACCGACCCTCGCTCCCATGCTCCATCAATGGTGCCTCTGGGTTTCCTGCTCTCTCCCAGGCCCCGACCACAAGCGTTCCCTTCCTGGAGCGCCTCTGTCACTTTGCACTGTAAAGGTCAGAGCCCTCTCTGCTTCCCCTGTAATTGCTTTTATCCTCAGGGGTAAGACAGCCTGGGAAGCAATGCTTCTTTTCAGCAAAACCTTCCTGCCTCGTCCGCCGTGCAGCCCGGCGCAGGGTGAAGCGAAGCTCCCAGGTGGGCCAGACAACAGCAGACTGCCGGGGACCCAGGCGGTGACCTGGGATAGCATAACTAGGGTGAGTGGCAGGAGATGCAGAGCTAGGAGCACTTCATTGGAGTGAAGTGCCAAGCTGCTTCCCTCCTGCCCTGCCCCAACGCCCTTGGGCAGGGAGCTGTAAGGAGAGGAGGTCTGTGAGAGAGGGTGCCATCCTCAGCTGACCGGGTGCAGGCTGTGCTAAGGGAAGGCCAGAGAAGAGAACGCCGTGCCTTGCCCTCTCGTGGGCTAAGTGACTTGCCCAGGGACATCTGTGGCAGGGATTCCCTGCCCCTAGCTGAAGGAGGAGGAAGCAGGAAAGGAGCCACTTGCCCTCTTGGCCAATGCGAGGGACACGGCTCCCTCAGGGCAAGCGAGGGATGCTTGTGGGGGCTGCTGGGGTGAGGATAGGGCTGCCAGCTCACTTAAAGCTGCTTTCTTTAACTTCCGTGCATGCAAGGAGTGACTCTGAAGGATGGGGCACCCAGCGAGACGCAACAATGCCCAGGGGAGCAGCAGGGAAAGCCCCAGAGATCTGCAGAGTGATGGCACCCAGGAGCAGGTGGGTCTCCCAGCGTCTCATCTTCTCTCTCCTCCTGTTTCCCATCCATAGCGCCTCCAACCCAACCCACCCCGCTGCCAGCATGGCTTCGAAGCCCCTGACTCAGTTTCCCTTATGATAGATGGTGCAGTTTTCCCCGGTACGTCTCTGGGCTGCCCTGAGCACCTGCCTACTGCTGTCACTTCCACCGATGGGTCACAACTCTCCTTCCTTCGAGGTAACTCAGACCTGGGAGGAAGAGGAGTCATGGAGCCCCCCCCTCCCCCCCCAACGTACACACATGCACACGTACACATGCATGCACACACGCACGGCAGAAGCACTCGCTCCTCCCTGGTGTTGCTCTTCCCAGACTGCAGTGTTGCCTCTCGGAGAGCATTACGGGGACGTTTTTCCTGTTTATTGAAATGCACGTGGAGCCCTGTCATTAGAGCTTGTCGCTGATCCCGCTCTCAGGATGTGCTTAGCATCCCGTTGCCGGCTGGGAGGCAGGGAGAGAAGAGAAATATAAATGTGAAACTTCTACCCTCACCCTGGCGTGTGCAGCAGGGAGGATCTGAGGGGTCTCGGGCCGGGGATGCTAGATGCTGCTGAACAAGGAACGAGATGGGGCTGGGGGGTGGGATCCCTCTAGCTACCGCCTGGAATTAAATGCAGGATAAAAGCTGAAGTTACCAGAGCGCTGGTATACAGCGGCTACCTGGCAAGCAGCGGGAGGGAGGGAGGCTGTTAGCAGAGTCCTGTTAGCGCCTGGCAGTCTCTCTGGATCTCGGCTCGGGCAGAAAAGCCCATTTTAATAAGCAGCTTGTGGAGGAAGCAGCTAGCTCCGTGAATAAGAAGGGGAGCGTGTGCACTGAAGTAGCGGTGGGGTGCTGGGAGCCAAGCAGCCACATGGCAGGGCCTCCCCCCACTTCACAGCTGCCCCCGAGGGTGGCAGTGGGATTGAGGAGGGCGGAGGCAGCAGCCCAAGGTACTTGATGAAGGGACTTGCAAGGGGTGGCTTCCCCTAGCCCTGCAAGTGGCTATGCAGACCCTAGGTAAGGCCGTTTCCGAGCTCCCCCCACCCGGGCATCACTAGGGCAGGACAGGGCTGGGGGCAGGCAGCGGAGAGTGCTGCTTCCCACTGAGGTTGCCCAGTCCCGAGCAGCAGGTACATCTCCTTCCCAGGCCAGTCAACCTCTGAGGGAGCCCCCTCCTCACTGTGCACCTCCCGCAGGAGACCCTGCATCCAGCCACGTCTCCACACCGGCCTGGTCTGGATCCGGGTCAAGCTTTCACCTGTCTGGCAACTGATGCCCTCACCTGCCAAGGCTGTTGGCACCTTCTGTCAGTTCTGGGCCAGGAGCTGCCCAGTCGCAGGATGAGCGACAGGGATGGCAGTGGCAGGCCTGGGAAGGGATCCCAGTTCCTCTCTCTTCTGTTCAGCTCATTCCCCACCTTGGCCCTCAGGTGGGAAGGAGACACAGGGTTGTCCCAGCCCTGATTCAAGCCCCCCGGGACATCACAACCTGCCCCGGTTTGCAAGACAGAGGTGTGAGGCGCTGCTGCCCAGCAAGCTCCTGTCCTCCCGGAGCAAGGAAGAGCCACGTTGCCCACTGAAGGATTCCTCCGCCACCCCCTTTGCCCCTTCACGACCCCAGCTAAGCTCCACGCTGGCCCCGCTCCTCGCTTTGAACTGGGGGGGCGGGGGAGGAAGGGAGATTTTCTGCTCCCGCACACACCTCGCTTCTGCATGGGTGCCTGCATTGTCAAGTCTGATCAGAAGGAGGATCAGTCGGCAGCTCGCTCACTCTCTCCCCAGATTTAATTAACGAGCCTTTCATCTCTACCCTGAAGGAATCTGCTATCTTCTGTCTTCTTAATTAACGTTCATTAAGCAAATCAGAAGAACGTTTCCTCCCCGCTGCCTAGAAGGTGGTTAACTCTTGCGAGGGGCCAGGTTGGCATGGCTCTGCGGTGGATGGGGCAGGGGCCTCGCCCCTGAGACCTCCATGACATGGGGGGTGGCAGCACGTCCATCTAGTATGAACCCCAGACCCCCAGGCCTTTGTCCCCCCCAGGCTGGGAGCAGATAAGTGAAGGCTCCTCGGCATGGATGCAAGGGCAAGGAGCTATTTCTGTGCCACTGCAACCCGCTGTGGTGGAAGAAAGCAGGGCAAATCCTGAGGTGGGTGCCCTCCACCGCTCTCATCCCTGAGCTGCTTCTGCTGCAAGCAGGGTGCGGCGCCCCAGCTTCTCCCCAGCGACTTCCCGTCTTCAGGCTTGGGGCTCCATCCACAAGTGAGAGGACTGCCCAGAGCCAGTGGGGCTCCTGTGACTCCCTCCAGGACCTCTTTCCTAGCGAGCGGGCATTGTCTTTCCTGAAAAGAAAGGCAGGAGAGAAGGAAGGGAAGCCCAAGCCCATCAACCCCCCGACCCCGGCCTGAAATCAATGAGGTTTATTGACCTGGAGGGACATGATGACTAGACAGCTGCCTCATGTTTTCCTCCGCTGGACCAAGTCAAAGCCGGAGCGAATTGTGATGATTCTTGAAGGGCAATACCTCTGGAAACGGGACCCGTCACTGCTGGTAACTTAGTCTCTGGCATGACAAAAATGAACCCGAGGAAAGCAGGGGAGCGGTGCTGCTTTGTTCCTTCGGGGCTTTGCTGCAGGAGACCAACACGTGCTTTGCAGGGCTTCACCTGGCAGGAGTTTTTCATAGCGCGGAGCCAGTCACTAAGCCACCTGCCAGCTCCACTGTGACCTCTAGCAATAGCAGGATGCTGGCAGGAGAAGTCTCTGGACGCTGTTTCCCTCTCCCAGTGCCCAGCGGATAGGTGACAAATGGCAGGGCTCTCTCCGGGACAGGGAGGAGATGCTGCCTTGTTCCAGGATGCCAATCAATCGGCGAGTGCCTGACAAAGCCCATTCGGGGAACAGGCTGGCAGTCCTCTGCCAGGTTGCCAACGGGAGCGTGTCTGACAAGCCATGAAGCACGTTCCTGGGCATGGACATGGTGCCGTGCCAGGGTGCCAATCAGAGGTGCCACAACAAATCAGGATGCACCTTTGGGGACATGTCAGCGAGTCCTCGCTCTTGGCTGGCGGTGCTGGAAATCGCACGAACCCGCCAGCGGCGAAACGCAGTCACCGCTGATTCAGTCACGTTTGTCATCCAGCAATGTTCGAGCGGGCCGTTTCATGAAAGGCATCGCCCTCCGCTCCCCTTGGCTCCCACCAGCACTGGCTGCCCCCACGCTGTGCCCGCATTCGGTTGTCATGATGCTGCACAGGATAATGCTTGTGGCACCACCACTGCTGCCAACAGCCCTGGCACCTGCCCACCCACCTCTTGGGGCATCTCATCAGACAAGTGAGCAAGCTGCCACTGGAAAAGGCAGACCTGGGAGGTTAGCTCAAGCCCGGGCTGGCCGGCTGCTTCCCTTCTCGCCTTTAGCACACCACCGCCGTCATGCCCGCTTAGCGAGCTGCCCCCCTAGCTGTTGGTCCACAGTTAGCTGCCTCGCACAGCTACCCCCCTCCTGCTCACGGATTCACACAAGTTCAGGGCTGGAAGGGATCGTTGGGTCCAGCCCCCTGCTCTGGGCAGGAAGACTCTTGGGGTCAAACAGTCCCAGCGAGGGGTGCGTCCAGTCTCCTTTGGAAGATCTCCAGGGTAGGTGCCTGCCCCAGGTCCCAGGCAGCAGGGACCAAAGCGGAGTGAGGAGTGGGGTGTCTGTCCCTTCCTCCAGCTCCACCCCACTCGCTCGCTGCTCTCCGCCCACCCCTGCAGCCTGCCTGCCCCCCTCAATTTTCAGCCCCAATACAGTATGTCTTTTCAGTTCCCTATTCCCTTCTCCCCGACCACATACTTGGAGCAACTTCAGCCCAGAAGGAAGAGGCGCCGCTGCCTCTGGCCTGTGAAGATTCACTCTCCATCAGTCCCCCCTGCTCTTATTTTTTTGGTCACACCCATGGAAATGAATGAGCTGTTATTTAAAGCACAGATAAAACGGGTGAGGCGGGCAGGGGAGCCTCAGCTGCTTTGCTACAGGCCATTTAGCCACAAGCAACTGATGTGAAGTTTGGTAGTGCTGGGAAACTCGCCCTTCCTGGAGGATTCGGTTCCAGCTGTCAGAACGCGGGTCAATATATGCTAATACGGCTTTGAAACTGCAGTGCTGTGGGAACCACTTTTGGACTCCCTAAGACCTTTATAATTCATGGCTATTCTCCAGTGTTTTCCCCCAGCGCTGTGCAGAGAAAGAGAAGCCGTGAGACAAAAATAAGATAAATAATAATAAGGAGGGAGAAGGTGGAGGGGAGCTTAGATTTATCAATAAGGGCTGAGCTGTGAGAGTCTTTCCAGGATGTTTCTAGAGGTGACTTCTTGCTCTCACTGGAGAGCGATTTTTCACTGCGTCTACCACCGGGGCTTGGTGCTGGATGGAGACTGCAGAGACGCAATGAGTGCTTGCCTGCCAGAGGCAGTTCAGTCTCTGTCTTCCTCCATAGGTTTCCTAGACATTAGGGCTGGAAGGTCATCAGGTCCAGCCCCCCGCCTCAGGGCAGGAAGTCAGCTGGGGTCAGACCCCCCCAGCAAGGCGAGCGTCTGAGCGTTTCTTAAAGGTGTCCAGAGTAAGCACTTGCACCGCGTCTGGGGGGAGTCTATTCCAGACTCGGATGGTAAAGAAGTTTTTCTTTGTGTCCAGTCTAAAACAGTCTTCCAGCAGTTTGTGACCATTAGACCTAGCTCTTGGTTTCTCTGGATCTGAGTAAACGGAGGCAGGAATGCCTCACAGTGCAGCGGGGGCTCTAGAGAAGCCAGCAGATGACAAAGGCCACTCACCAGACCTCACCCTGGAGTAGGGGCTTGACGCTGCCCCCTCAAGTCTGTGCCCTTTCATACATCCCAGTACTTCCCTTAGCCACATCCTCATCAGGTCACAGCTGAGATGCGCTGGGTAGGGGCGAGGCCCAGCCTAGCAAGGGGCACCGGGTCCAGGGTTGAGCTGTATGGGGCAAACACTGCTGTTGCTGGCAATGCTGCAGCCTGGAGCAAAGGGTGGTGAGAGTTGGGCAAGCCCAGCAGAGAAGGTGGGTGATGGATGGGCTGAAGTGCATTGGCAGACACCGGCAAGGGCCAAGGACGCGTTTGCATGGGAACACTGCAGAGCATTGGCAGAGCTGGTGTGCTGCAGGGCACACGATATAGCCCTGGTGCTGCTGTAAGTAGGAAACAGGTGTGGGAGGGAAGTTGTTCGGGAATCACAGCTTTCATCTCTCCGCTGCCTGGCTCTGGGGAGCCGTGTGTGTTTGCAGGCTGCAGCTGTGAGGCTGGGGCTGTTGGAAGTGCAGGGCCCTTGCAGGGCAGTGCCGACCTATGCCAAGGCTGAGTCTTACAATGCCTGACTCCAGCTGGGGAGCAAGCGCCAACCAGCGAGGCATCTGCATCCTCTGCCGCTCCCATCCTGGGTCTTGACATCTTTCTCTGCATCAGCATCCTCATGGCTCAGCCCGGTTGTGTTTCACAGCTGCTAAGCTAAAGATTGAGCTAAATGCCCACCGGGAGGCAGGCGGCAAGGCCGCGTCTCTGCAGCGTCCAGGAAACACTTGCTGGAATCCCAGCATGGGCTGGGAAAACTACGGGAAAGCAAATGCTTTCTCTTACACTTCACAGGACTTTCCAGGAGGAGCCTGGGACGCGGAGAAACCTCCTGAGAGCTGCTCTGGTGGGCTGAGCGAGATGCCTGGGATGGGGGAAGCCAGTGTCACTGCCACAGCGTGGTTTGGACACCAAGATGCACTCGCGCCGGCCCACAGGCTCGGTGTCAGGAGATGATGGATCCAGGGCTCCCCAGCACATGCAGCCTTGGGGCCAGGTGAGGCACTTCCCCCCTGCAGACTCGCTGGCCGACGGACACATTGTCACCTCTCGCACCACTGCCAATGCAACTCCTGCACCCCCAGTAAATGCTTTCTGCTGCGGAGAAAGCATTTGCTGGACTCGCCTTCACCCCTGCTTCAGGGCTCTGGGGACAGGATCTTCCCCCCTCAGCTGCCGGTTTGCCTCCTGCTCGATGATCTCCAGGGTGATGAACTCATCAGCCTCCTGAAGCGCTGGGGAAAGTGTGGCGTCTACCCGGCAGCCTGGCTTGGGCTGCTGCACTCCCGCTGCCCAGCGCCGGGGATGCAGACACCCGCGAGCTGCTGCACCCCTGGGCGCGCACCGCTGGAGCTGAAGGACGGTGCCTGGCTGCCATCTACCGGAGGCACTTTGCCCTGCAGGCTTCCCGAGGCCATGAAGATGGTCCCAGCTGAGCGCAGAAAACTGGGCAGCGGGTCTGCAGAGCACTCCAGCATCTCAGGCCTGGGGATCCTGGGGTAGCCAGCCCACAAGCAAGGGGGTGAGGGGGGAGCAGGGCCTTCCCGCACAGCCGTGGGGGATCCCAGGGCTGGTGCATCCAGGTGCTGCGGGTCAGGACTGCGGCGCACGCGCCGGCCTGTGCAGGAGAGAGCCTGGTAGAGCCAGCCCCAGGGCTCGGGGAGCTTGAGGGTCTTCCTGCGTGTCTCAATTCAGTGCTGAGCAACAGGTGGGGAATCTCGGCTGCCCCTCACTAGACACTATATAAAACGCAGAGGTAGCAGGCCCGTTTCTGGGGCAGAGAGGAGCCAGCAGCTTGGGTGGGGAGGAGGCATAGGAGACCCAAGCATCCTTACTCACAAGTCAGCTGGGTGTGGGGTGGCCTTCTGCCACCGACCCTTACAGGCATCCTTTGGCCAGGGCTGGGCAGTGGGCATAGGCTCGCAGCTCTGAGGCAAGGCTGGAGCAGTGACCCTAGGGCTCTGGGGATGACTAGCTTGGCCTGGTCCCACGGGCTTTTGGGATGGCCCGGGGACTCCATAGGTGCCCTGACCGAATGGGGATGAGACCCTCATCCTGGCGGTTCAAGCTGCCGCCTCCAGTGGGGAGACCCCAGCCCCAAGGTGGGTAGTGGGCAAAAACACTGGGGTTTAGGCACGCGGAAGCCGGGCCTTGGCCTTTCCAGCAGCATCCACAAGGTGGAACCCGGAGCGAAAGCATCCAGGCCTGGGGGCTGACCCATCCCCGCGCCGAAGGAGGGACGGCTGCGAGGCTCCAGAGACCGCTTCGGACACTGGGGAGGAAGCCGAGTGCCCTTGCTGGCTCGCCATGCCGCGAGCCCCTTGCCTCTGCCTGCTGGCTGCTGCGCTGAGCCTGGGCCCGCGCCCCGCCGCGGGGGGCATGGACTCCTGCTACGATGCGCAGGGGCGCGCCCGGCGCTGCATGCCCGTCTTCGAGAACGCGGCGTTTGGCCGGGAGGCGCAGGTGACCAACACGTGCGGGTCCCCGCCAGAGGACTACTGCCTGCAGATGGGCGACGGGCGCTCCACCCAGCTGTGCCGGCGCTGTGACATGGGCGACCCCCTGCGCCACCATAATGCCACCTACCTGACCGACTTCCACAGCCAGGAAGAAAGCACCTGGTGGCAGAGCCAGTCCATGGCCTTTGGGGTCCAGCACCCCAACTCTGTCAACATCACCCTCCGCCTGGGTAAGTGCAGCCAGAATCCCCCCATCCGCCCTGTCCCTGGGGACCTGCCCAACCAAGGGGCTGTAGGAGCCCCTCGAGTCTCCTGCTGGCTGCCCCCACCCCTCCAGCAGTCGGGGCTTGGCATGGGGTGCTGGAAAGAGACGGTCCTTGGAGTGAAGAGGGTGGCTGGTGGGTCCGGGCTGAAATGATTCCTTGTGAGCTGGCACAGAGAGATGGGATTAATTTGCTCAACAGCTGGGTGGGGGAAGCGGGACGGTCTAGCCATTGGGCACTAGCTGGAACAGCTGGGCTTCTCTCCCTGGCTCCGGTGCTCCCCTGGGCAAGTCCTTTACCCTTCCCTGTGCCTGCCTTACCCAGCGAATGGCACGGCCCTGCCTCCAGGGCTCTCAGGAGGAGAAACACTGGAGCACTGGGGGTTGCTGGGGTCTTGCAGTGGCAGGGGACCACGAGATGGGGGTGAGATGGGGCAGGGCGCTGGCAGGGAGATTGGGAAGTGGAGCTTGTTTCTTGCTGGGCTCAAAGTGGCCAGGGCAGAGTGAGGATGTGCCAAGGGGCTGATGCGATCCAGGAGGCGTGTGAGCACCAAACAACATCTCTGTCACATTCCCATTTGGCACCAACATGACGCCACTACAGCTGGGGAAGGATGGCCGGCGGGGTGACTCAGCCTTGGCATGGCTGGAGCACTTTCCATCCATCATCTCACAGGGCTTTGCAGAGTGGAGGCCAGAGAGCGTGGTCCAGCACCGGGGGAGTTGCCCATGTCATGGGCGTTGTGTCACAGTCGGAGGGATGCAGAGATTATGTGACTTGTCCGAGGCCGCATGGGAAGACAGTGGCAGAGCTGGGAGGCCCCCATGAGGCTGCTAGCGTAACCTGGATCCCACTAGACCCCAGCTGCCTCTTGTCATCCAGAGGGAAAACATCTGTGTCAAACAATTAAATATTGAACAAAAAGTACTGCGGGACAGGGCAGCCCGGGTGGGGGCCTGCAGGGGCAGCGCCGATGAAGGGTGTCTGAAGGGTGGAGTGAATGGGAATCAGTGTTTGCTGCTCCCCATGACTGCGTGGTAGTGGAGGCCGCTGGGTGTAGGCTAAGCAGCCTGGGCAGGCTGCATCAGCACCTCCCAGGAACTCCATTAACTCCAGTGCAATTACCTGGAGCAACATGACAGGGGGATCCATTTCGATGGGCTGGGTCCTCGGCTGGCTGGAAGAAGCATCATTGTCATTGATCTTGGGCCCCTGAGGCCGGTTCTCACCTGCCGAGGGCCTGGCTCTGTACGTATAAATTATTACCCAACCGGCCTGCCTTGGCTGGAGCCTGACCGTGCGGCGTGGTGCCTGGTGTGTTTAAGAGCTGGATGTGTTTCCCTGCTGTGTGAACGATGCTGGCGATCGCCCAGGCCTGTGATATTTCCATTGTCATTCCTAGCCTGACGGCCACCTTTATGGTGCGAGGAGGAACAGAGGCACCATTGTTCAGAGCTAAACTAATAGTACGTAGGGATGCTGTCCAGGGCTGGAGCTGTGTCGGCTCGTTGTGACTGCTCCTCGGAGACGCACGCTGAGCCTGCCCCGATGGATAAGGTCGGCGGTGCTGCCCTCCACCCCGCTGATGGGGGGAAGCTGATGCTGCAGCCGCTGGTTCCCCAGAGAGGAGGGAGGGAGACGGGAGTAGCTCGTTTCTGCAGAGGTCGCTCCTTTCCCAACCCCCCGTGAATCGACAGACATCTGGTCTGAATCCCGGCAAGGGCGTCCTGCCTGGGATGAAAGATGCCGCCGGGTGAGCCAAACCGCCCTCGCTCCAGATCCCAACACCTCTGCAGAACCAGGATTTGCCTTCGGACAAAGCCAGGAGAGACCACGGGCATCATCTGGCCTGGCCTGTCTCACCCATGCCACGGGGCTTTCCGGAGTCAGGGTCCATCTGCATGAGAGCAGCTCTTTTCCCCAAGCCTCCCTTTGGATGTAAACCATTTCCTGTGACGCCGGCTCCACCACAGCCCTGGGTAAAATGTTCCAGTGGTTAATTACCCCCGCATCCCGTGACAAATGTAATTCTGCTCTGAATGTGTCTCGAGTCCCAGCCATGGGATCGTGCTGTAGCTCTGATAGATGGAAGATTCCTCTGTGGTCTGCTTTCCGTTCCCTGTGGAGATCTTATGCGCCGGGATCTGGTCACCCCCAGCCTTCCCTCGATTAAGCTGAATACATGGGGTTCCTTGTATCCCTCGCTGGAGGGCATGTTTCTCAATGCTTCTTTTAAATTCTCATGACTGTTCTCTGAACCCCTCCACGTTGTCAACATCCTCTTGAACCGTGGGCCCCAGAACTGGGCAGAGTTTTCCAACGGAGTCGCAGCTGTGCCAAATGCAGAGGTACTCCAGCCGCTCTGCTCCTGCTCCATAGTCCCCCGATGACGCATCCCTCTTGGTTAAAAAGTCATGCTGGGAGTTCACAATCAATGGGAGACCCTCCATCACCCCCAAGTCCTTGCCAGAGTTGCTGCTTCCCTGTACGGAGACCCCCTCTCCTGTAAGGTGGCCTCCCTTCTCTTCCTTAGACGTGCAGTGTTACATCTGGCCGTACAAAAACGCCTTCCTATGCCCAGCTTGCAAAGTGGTCCAGGTCACTCTGTCGGCACCCTGCCCTCTTAAAACTCCCCGTCTTTGCATCATCTGCGGGACTTCATTGTGCTGTCTCAGCCTTTCCTTTCAGGTCATTCATAACTAATGTTAAATAGCTTGATCTCTGCAGGACCCCATTAGAAAGAGCACCTCTTTGACTGTCTGTTTAGTTATGCTTTGAACTCTGTCAATTAACCAATTCTTAATCTGTTTAGTGATGCCATTTTGGGCTTGTGTCACCGTAGTTTCTTAATCAGCATGTTGTGTAAAACCAAGTCAAATGCCTTACAGAAGCTGACACTGTCACTTTTACCAATGGAGGCTTGCAATCTCAACCACAAAAACATCAGGTTAATTTGACAAGATCTATTTTCCAGAAACCCATGCTAATTACCATTAATTATAGCATGCTTCTTTCATTCTGTATTCATCGAGTCTCCTATCTGCCATTCCATCATTTCGCCCATTTTGCTTGAAGTCAAGCTGTCAGGCTTATAACAACCTAGATCATCCCATCTACCCTTTTGAGACATAGCATGACATTAGCTTTCTTCCAGCTGACTTTGTCAGCGTTTCGAGGTGATGGACGATCAGGCCGAATGATCCAGCCATCTCGGCCAAATCTTTTAAGACTCCACACATGTGAACTTCTTGGACCTGCCTGCCGTAGACTGCCTGGTCTTAGCGGCGTTCCTAGAATCTGCCAGTCTACGCAACCTCTTCCTTTGCCCCCGGGGGACCAGGATGGACCTGTTGCCTCCTATATCTGAATCCTTGTGCAACTGCTTTCTATTTTGTCCTGGGGGACTACTGCTTGGCTTCTGCATTGGAGACCTTTCAGGCTGACAGTAATACTCCATCTGCCTGTCATGTTTTGCATCAGGAAACCACGGGGAATTTTACATCCTTCGACCCCTTTTGCCTCTTGTGAGATGGGTAAATATTATTCCCCCCGTCTTACATCTAGGCAAACTGATGCACAAACAGAAGAGAACGCAGGAGTCCTCCTTTAACGGTCTGATCGCAGGCCCCATAGTGCTTGTTCTTCCCTCCATCCTGTATGTCAGATCTTCTTCTGACTTGATTTAAAGGCGAAACCATTATGTGCTGGAGTTTCTCCCTTGGTGACAGCCATGTCTGTAGTCATGGGTCAATGGGGAGCATCACTGGAGTAACAGAGAGCGTTGTAACTTGAAGCCACTTTCTGGATCGGGACCTAACTCCAAAAGCTTCCTTGTTGGTCAGTGCTTTGTTCCCGGACGACTTGGATGCCTGAACCTGGGAACCCCAATTTTCCTCTCCTCCCTTCTTGCCCCGAACCGGAGCTTATCCCACAGGGTTCGGTTGCTGGTTGTTTGTTGACACAGTGCACAGACCGACTTCTCTCCCAGAGGAAACTGCTCTGCCCGTTGACTGCTCTGACCTCCCTCTGTTTTCCTAGACACCCCCCAAGGAATTTCCTGTCTGGGAATAAACCCACCCAAGACACTGAGAGTCCCAGAGTCCTCCAAGGTGTGGGGGACGTCCCCAGCACAGAGAGCAGCACACGCTTTGCACCCATGGCCTCTCTGATCCACTCCAGACCCCTGTACCCTGCGGGAATGCCCGTTCATGCCAGCCACCCACAAGGCCTATTTTCTGCCTCCCTGAGAGCCATATCGAGCCCCGCCAGACTCAGCTTTCCCAAAATACTGTATTTCTCTCTGGCTAAATGCACGTATGCATCAGAAAAAGCAACCAAATGGAAACAGGTCAGGGAGCCCAGAGGTCATCGATGCATTCATCCCTCAACGGCATCAATTTAGGCAGCTCCCGGAGGCTGATAGAGAGGAGCAGAGGGCAGTCGGGATGGCTGGAGAAGGTGGATCGAACCACCGCGATGGGCCGGATCCTGGGAGGGGCTGCGTCTCCATGTCACTGAAGCCGTGGGAGCGCAGGGTGCGGGCAGGAGCTTTGGCGCTTGGCTTAGACCCAGCCTTTGTGTGAGGTTGCGTCTTCAGGGAGTTGAGTTGCGTCCAGCTTTCCCCCCAATGCCTGTGTCTCTTGCAGGGCTAGTCTCTGGTAGGCTGTCGGGCCTGGCGGTCCGGGACCGCCCTACTGCCCAGTCCCTTGCAGAGGTCCCCCCCGGGCTTGCAGGAGCCCGAGTTAACTCGGTTCCTTTAGGGGATTCTTGCAAAGTCACAGCCCGTGGCTGACATGGTCCATATGGGCCCAATTAAAGGTTTGTTGTCTTAGTCCCGAAATAACCCCTCTAACATCCCAAACTCATTATCTTTTCAAATAAAGCCAAGGCTTGTAGCTAATTATGGAGGAAACCAGTCTTTGAGCTGGCCCAGCCCTTTGTCTCGTACAATTAAGCAGTTTGATATTCGTATTTAGGCTTTTTCTTTAACGAGGTGGTTTCAGGGTTGGGTTGAAGGCCCCGGAGCCTGGAGTCCTCTGCCGCTCCTCTCTACAGCCAACGCTACAGCAGCGCTGCACAGCCCTGGCTTTGAGGATACCAAGATCTGCTCCCCCCAAACTGCACCTTTCCTCGTGCTGCCCAAAAGAAGCCAGTTAGTGATGCTGGACTTGATGGGCCTCTCCTTTCCACTGGTTTTGCACTGCTCTGGTTCCCCGGGGCCAGCTCAAGAGCTGGCACCAATTGGCATGATGGCATTGGTCTTGCCATTGGTGCAAGTGAGTCGTTGGCTCGCTGGCATTGCTCCTCAGTGGCATAGGTGAGATCTGAACTGGGTCCAATGCGCAGGAAGGGTTTTGTAATGGGGGTATCCGCGCCCCGGACTTGGGCTCAAGACCCAGCAGGCTTGTTGCACCAGCGTATCTGGGCAGTGGTTTGGGCACAGTCGTGCTGGGTCGGATTTCAGCAGGCACCAGGATCTGAGCGCCTGTGTCCCAGCTCTGACCCCAGTGTGGATGGGCTGGCCAGTTCCTAACATCCAGTCTCTTCCTTCCCTTTGTTGGCATGCGGCAGCGTCTGAACAGCAGCCGCGTTGCTTTCTTTGGACTGACATATCTGGTTGTGTATCAAGAGAAACAAAAGAGGCGGAAGTAAACGTGGGGCTTGGAGTGGCAGGCTGCAGGAGCTGGTATGTGCTGCCCGGAGCTGATGCTGTGCTGTGCTGAGCGAGAGGAGCGTGTGACCACTCTGTGAGCAGCCCCTGCCCACCTCGGGTTAACCTGGGCCGTGCACAGAGGAGGGCTCCCTGGCTGCTCTGATCTCCTGTGTTTCTCAGGGCAGCTTGTCTTCCCAACTGGCCCACCTCCCCTCCTCGTTCTAGCCATTAAATCTGGAAGCTGATGTTGTGCTTGTGCAGAAAGCGGCAGTCCGGGGGCTGAAGTCTTCCACCCAAGAGGTACAGCAGGGGCAGCCACGTGTGGCTGGGCATCGGGAGTCCTGCATCAGGACTCCGGGGTCGTTTCAGACCCGTAAAATGAGGTTAATGGTTCTTAAACTCCTTGCAGTTTAGAAGTACATGTCAGGGGTTTCTTATGGGGCATAACATATATAGTGTGTCCTGGTTACCCCATGACCCCATCTTTGGTGCAATATGTCACCAGATTTTGGCAGGCACGTGGAAATCGGAAGTCCTTCACACCCCAGGGAAGCTCTGCAGGCTCTGGGGAGCTCACTCTCCTCCTCGCTGTCTCCTCTTCTCTCCTCTCGCACCAGGGAAGTCGTACGAAATCACCTACGTGCGGCTGAAGTTCCACACCAGCCGGCCGGAGAGCTTTGCCATTTACAAGCGCAGCCGCGCCGGCGGGCCCTGGGTACCGTACCAATACTACAGTGCTTCCTGCAAGAAGACGTACGGGAAACGGGAGAGGCAGTACCTGCGGCCCGGTGAGGACGAGCACGTGGCCTTCTGCACTGAGGAGTTTAGTGACATCTCCCCGCTGAGTGGGGGGAACGTGGCCTTCTCTACCTTGGAAGGCCGCCCCAGCGCCTACAGCTTTGACCAGAGCCCCGTTCTGCAGGTACCGGGGTTGGCTGGGGGTGGGTGCATGGATGGTGGTAGCTCGGGGGAGTTGCCTGTGCTCAGAGATCAGCGCCATTGCCAGTGCTCTGATTATCGTGGTGTGGGTGCTGCAGAGATACCCGCTCGAAGGCAAAGAGAGCGACTCCACTCCTAATGCCTTTAGGAGATGGTGGGAGCCTGTGTGCATCCACATGTGTACGTAGGAAGGCACAGATGAGCCAGGCTTGCATGGGTTGGATTTATGGGGTCCTGCTGGGCTATATCCCATGGTCCAGACTCCCATGGTAGCTATTGCCCCTTCTGCTCCATCTTGTAACAGAGCTGCTGACTCTGTTTCCTAGTCTGGAGGCATTTGCCTGAGCCATTCCTCATATGCTGTGCCCTGGGTTTTGCAGGACTGGGTGACTGTCACCGACCTGCTCATCTCCTTGAATCGGCTCAACACATTTGGAGATGACATCTTCAAGGACCCCAAGGTGCTGCAGTCCTACTACTATGCCATCACGGACTTCTCCGTAGGCGGCAGGTAGGGGGGCTGCCAGGCTGGTGAAAGGAGCAGTGTGGAGCAGGAGGGAACATATCTCTGAGCATAAGACCCAGACTCCTGGGTCCTGCCTCCAGCTCTGCAGCTCAGTGGCTGTGTGACCTTGTCATGTCACTTAAATCTCTCCATGCCTCTGTTTTCCCATCTGTAAAATGGAGCTGATACCACACAGCGGGACCCTCCAGTGAGAATCCTTTACACCTGAGCTGTCCCATGACACAGGGCACCACGTACGTTCATTGGCCATCCTCTGTCTTGGTCCTTCCAAAAAGCCCTCTCAGTGGCATGAATTTAGTGGAGTTCAAGGGTCGTCCTGTCTCTGCCTAAATGTCCCTCATTACAGCCCCTGCTCCCCGGAAAGCTGGAGCTGCAGGAAAGTTCCTGCTGTGGGAGGGATGGGGAACTTCCAGGTGCAGCTGATGGAGACCCCTTTCTGGGAAATGCAGCCGGGCACGAAAGCTGGTTGTGGGAATCTGCTTGTGTGGGACGGGCCTTTGCACAATTAGAAACCTAAAATGCAGCTTCATTGTAGCCGGAAGGAAGGGTGCTTCCCATGCCATCAGCTGAAGCAAAGCCCAGGGACAAGCGTGGCTGGTGGTAGCTGCAGACACCCTCCAGGGCCTTGCAGATTCAATGCCAGCCCGCTTATTCCCATAAGGCATGTGGCCACTTCCTTGCTGCCCCTGGCACTGAAGCCTGGGGGCACACTGTTGGCAGGAGGGAAAGGCTGTGGGTGGAGGGCTGAGGGATCCTGTCTAGCTGAGCTCGTTTTCCTTTCATCTGCCACATCAGCCCAAAATTACCCTTCGGGAGCCTGCAGAGGACACTTGGCATCTTGAGGATGAGCTGGGCAAGGGTTGCGTTCAGTGCTGGTGAGGAACCACCCTGGATATGCCAGCCCTTCCTCCCAGGCTCCCAAGTGGAGCAAGCCTGTGTCTACTCCATCTCGCTGCTCCTGCCACATGTCCCAGCGCCCCTTGAGAGCAGCGCCCCGTGCTCCGGGGCAGAGACACCGCCAAGAAGCAGGGTGGGAGAAGTGCTGCAGGCTGCAGGAGGAGCAGCCTTGACCATCTCGAACACCCCGGGCCCAAACAGCTGGAGTTTGTTAGTGCTAGATTTAGGCCACCCTCAGTCTGAATGACCTCATGGCTGGATCTGCCGGGGAGTGCATCGGGGAAGGGGCAGCAGCTGGCTGGCCTTGAAGCAGCCTGGCCTCTGCTCCTGTCTCTCCCCCTCTGGCGCGGGTGACGTCCATCCTGTCCAAAGCCAGTCACAACAAATGACCTTCCAGGGGGCCCAGAAACTACTACCCCAGGCCCTTTCAGGCTTCTCCGTTCCAGCTGCTACCGTGGACGCGGTCTGTGGGCTCCATCCTCCCTTCTTGGTGCGTGCTGGAGGCAGCTGCCCCATCCAGCAGACCAGAGCTCTCCCCTGCCAAACGGCTGGGAGCTGGTCCCAAACGGGCCTTGCTTTGCATGCTTCTGCTACCGTGGCTTAGAGCAGGGCACCTACAAGAAATAGCCTCCTTTCATCTTCCGGCTGAGATTCTCAACATCTCGCTCACTTCTGCCTCCATCAGTCCTTTACCTTTTTCCAAACCCTTCCTGGATGCACATATGTTGCGAGGGGCCCAGTGTACAGGCCCGAGGGGTAGCTAATCCAGGTTGCTGCTCACTCTGGCTGCCACCTCGAGATAACACCTTAGTGCAACCTCTCTGACTCCATTACGGCTTGGGGCACATCCTCCTAGGGCTTCCCTGCGGGCAGTGCAAGCTGAGTCCAAACTGGGAGGGAATGGCTCTGCTGAGCCAGATGCTCCCTGCAGCTTAAGGTCTGCAGGAGCTGAAGGCAGGTGGAAACCGTGGCTCTCCCCCTCTGGCCCCTTCCAGGTGCAAATGCAATGGCCATGCCAGCGAGTGTGCCCCGAATGAGGCTGGGCAGCTGGCTTGCCTCTGCCAGCACAACACCACCGGCGTGGACTGTGAGCAGTGCCAGGCCTTCTACCAGGACCGGCCGTGGGCGCGCGGCACAGCAGAGTCTGCTAACGAATGCCTCCGTGAGTACCCCGATCCTGTGCCATGTGTCTGTGGGCTCTCTCTTGGCTACAAGGTGCCAAGGGGATTTTTTTTACCCATACTTGTGGCAGGAGTAGGGAAGAAGCGGCAGCATTTGGGGGAAGTCACTGAGCCTGCTGGCTGCACCGCAGGGCAATCTCCTCCCAAGAGCACTGTCCTACTGGGGGTAGGATGGAGGGCCAGCATCTCTGGCCTGAATTCATCTCCCGTAATGCCTCTGGTGCCTCAGGGGCGTCAGGGTGCATCCTTAGGCTCATGACTGCCGGGGAAGGCACAGCTGGGGCCTCCTCTGTGCTCACTCCACACTTACCAGGTCAAGCTGGTGCCCTGCCCTGCTCCAGGAGGGAAGCTCCAGCCCTGCTACCAGCATTGGAAAGCTGTGTCTACTCTCTCAAGGGGGCTTTTCTGCATAGGTTGCAGGGTCCAGTCCCTGCCCAGTGGGTCATGGTTGACCCAGGGGGTTGCAGTAGGCTGTGGGTCATAGCACCTGATGCCCAGCAAAGTCATTTCAGCATCTTTGATTGCCCCTGGGGCAGTCACGTCTCCTATTCCCCTGGCATACGAAAGAGACTGGCTGCCACGTCATACGAATGTGGTGAGAAAATGCCTGCCCTGGCACCTTCTGTGCCCAGAGGGAAACCCCCAGAGCCCTCTGTTGTCAGTGCACGCAGCAGCCAGGCTGAGGACCTGCAGAGCAGAGCACAGCCCTCCACCACCATCTCTCTCCAGCATCCCAGGAGTGTGGGGGGCAGATTTTGGGGGCAGGGACCGTGCATTTTTGTGCCTGAGACTCCTCAGTGTTGCTGCAGCGCAACACAGGGCAATGCGGAGAGGTGATGGAGGGAGAAAACACGAGCCCTTCACTGCCGGGGACCTAGGCTGGACCCAGCTGTGGTCCTTGATGGTGGGTCCATGTCGAGGCCCAGGCCTTCCTCAGCCTCCGACAGCCATGCCGACCCGCCACCTCTGGCTGTCCTCTTCATCCCCTGTGAAGTTCCCGTTCTCTCTCCTTCCCCGGCACAGCGTGCAACTGCAGCGGACACTCAGACGAGTGCTTCTATGACCGGGAGCTGTACCGCAGCACTGGGCACGGCGGGCACTGCCGCCACTGCCGGGACAACACGGACGGGCCGCGCTGCGAGCGCTGTCGGCCCAATTTCTACCGCTGGGATGGGTGGGCAGCCTGCCAGCCCTGCAGCTGCAACGTGGCAGGTAGGCGGGGCAGCGGGGAGCACGCTGGCAGGGGCATGGCTGATGCCACAGCCCCTTCTGCTGCTCCAGCCACCCTCGGGATGGGTCTTGGGGCAAGTTTACTCTAGGAGAGGGTACCGGCAGGGCTCAGGGCTGCTGGAAGCCCAGTGCAGATGGCCAAATGGGCTGTGAAGGGGTTTTGCCAGAACATCTTGTTTCACTCACTGCTCTGGAGTCATCTGAACCTTTGGTTACCCCAGCACACCTCTCTGGGACCCCCAGGCCCAGCCTGTGCACTGCGGAGCTGGAGGGAAGCATGCTCTGGGCTGGGGGCAGGGACAGGAATATGGGTGTCAGTAGCTCTGGGGCAGGCCTACCTAAGCTGTCCCCTTGAATTCCTGGGTGGAACAAGCCTTAAATGTCCACGAGTGTGTCTCCCCCGCTTGCCCTTGCCCTCCTCTAGACTCCCTGGCTTGCCCACTGTCGCAGCCTTGGCACCTCTCGGTCCCCCGCAGGGTCCCTGCAGCTCCAGTGTGACAGCTCCGGAGCTTGCCCCTGCAAGGCCACCGTGACCGGCTGGAAGTGCGAGCGCTGCCAGGACGGCTTCCACTCCCTCAGTGAAGGGGGCTGCAGGTGAGAGGCCTGAGCCCAGATGCCCTGGGCTTTAGGAGTGCAGACCGGCACCCCCGCACCCATCCCACCCCTCTCCTGGGCTGTGGGGAGGGGGGTTCAGTGCTGGGCTCCTCTCTGCATCCCGCCCCAGAGAGCAGCATCTACCTGGCCTGAGCAGCAGGAGGAGGGGAGGCCTCGCAAGTGCCGGTAGGGGATGAGCTGGGGCACGGGGTTTGCTCTCACCTCGCTGGTTCTCGCCCCCGCAGGCCCTGCGACTGTGATCCCGCTGGCAGCGTGGGGACGTGCGACCCCAACTCAGGGCGCTGCGCCTGCAAGGAGAAGGTGGAAGGGCACCTGTGCAACATGTGAGCTGAGCGGCTCCTCAGGCTGTGCCCGGGGCAGTGTAGGATGGGGGCAGAGGCAGGGCTGGGGAAGTGCCTTCCCCTTTGGCAGTGGGGGTGGAAGCCCAGCCTGCCTCCGTGCAGCGCCTCGTGGCTGTAGGGGGAACCAGGAACGTCCTTCTTGCTTCCAGCGGGGCTTGGAGCAGAGATGGGAGAAGGGGAGAGCTCCCCACTTCTTGCTGGAGAGGAAAGGACTGCCCTGGCCTTGCCTTCCCCAGCCACCCGCAGCCGGTGCTGCTGTGATGGTTCATTTCCCCAAACCCCCTGCAGCGGTGCCGGCTTGAGGGGCTGGGATCAGGATTGGCTTGGAGCAACTTTCCTCCTTCGGGCTCAGGCACACACCCGCTTCTCCCCATGCTGCGTGGGGCTGCGAGGGGAGTAGCTGTGAGCTCCCCCTGCCCCGTTCATAACAGTGCATTTCTTCTCCCTGGTGCCAGATGCCAGCCTGGCTCGTTTAACCTTGAGCCCCACAACCCCGCCGGCTGCACCAGCTGCTTCTGTTACGGCCACTCAAACGTGTGCACAGCAGCCACCGGGTACGAGGTGCATCACATCCACTCCGACTTCAGCCAAGGTACCAGCCCGCCGGCCTGGGAGCAGCACAGCTGGCTGCTTTGGAGGAGATGGTCACAGGCAAAGAGGTCTCCCCCCACAGCCCTGGGCCCCCTGCGCTCCTCTGGGGCGTAGTCGCTGTGTTGCCACCCCGGCTCGTAGCAAGGTGCAGCAGGCTCCTGCTCACCCTTTGCAGAAGCGGTGGGAAGGGTCCAAAAGGACTGCTCCCTCCTCTGAGCTCTCGTGTCGGCGTCACAACCTCAGCCGAGTCGCTGTGTGTAGCCGGGCTCATCCCCACTGGGGAAAGGCCCCTGGATGAGCACAGCCTTGAGGGGACAGGAGCAGGGTGGTCTCTGCCAGCTCTGCAGCCGGAGGGGCGTGCACGGGGCTGAACGCCGGTCCCCAGGCTCTATATCCGAGGAGACTGTGCCCTCTGCCGAGGATTCGGGGCAACAGCAACATCAAACCCTGCAGCTGGTCCAGAAGCTGCTCTCCCACCATCCGTCTGAGGGCTCCACCTGGGAGCTTGTCCCCTCTGATGGGACTTGTCCCGTGGCTTCAGGATGTGGGTGTGCGGAGAAAGGCCTGAGAAGCTGAATCAGCCCTTCCTGGCCCAGGGGAAAATATCCTTATGGCTTTGCCAGGTGGTAGCTCAGCTCTGCTTATGAATGCTCCCTGACCTGGGCACTGCTGCCCAGAGACCCGGAGGGTGAAGATACCTCAAGAAGAAGTGTGTCCTGATTGAACTAAAAATGCCATGTCCTTCGTGGTGTGGACATGACGCGTCCCCTAGCTCTGGAACGGAAGTAGGGCCTGATCTAGCCCATGCAGGGGTGGCCCCGGGAGGGACGTGACTCTCAAAAGGGCTGGACGGTCAGTGGCTCGGCACCCGCCACTGTTCTCACTGCTCCATGCTTCCCCCGCTGATTTGGGGTGCCCCCACTGTGCTCCTGGCGAAGCCAGAGAGGGCTCGTGGGATAAATTTGGGCTCATTCGGGTCAGGGGTTCCTTGAATATGGAAAGGCTGGATGTCCACGTAGCCTTCCTTCATGACCCTCTGGCCAGGTCAAGACGTTTTGGGGGCGGATGGTTGTTCCTCATTGAACCCCCCTTGCTGGCTCTCCGGTCAGGCCAGCGGCCCGCTCAGGTGTTGTGTATCCGTCACGCAGGGCCCGAGGGCTGGAAAGCCGAGGCAGCAGGTGGCAAGGAGATTCCTCTGCATTGGGCCAAGGGGAAGATCTACCTTGAGCAGGAGCCAGCGGATTTCATCGCGCCGGGTACGGCCCGGGTATCGGTGAGGGGTGTCGGGACGGTGGTCATTATGCGGCTGCAGCAGAACCCGCGCTGGGGTCGGTTGTTTAAACCATCATCATTAAATCATCTGTGGATGAAATCATGGTGCCTTCAAAGCCAGGCAGAGTGCCCTGATGCTCGGTTTTATCTCCTGCCTTGCCGTTGATTTGCTGGGTGAGCTCAGGCAGCAGTGTCCCTTCCTGTTCAGTACATCCCTGTCTAGGAAATGACTCTCACCTCTATTGGGGGGAGTGTTTGGAGAGCTGCAGGTGAGCAGCACTGTGTAGGAGCTGGGCATTTCCCCTTGTCCATCGGGGCTGTGGGTCTTCTTGCCACGAGGGGGAATTCATGCTGCCAAGAGTGTGGTTATAGGGAGGCCTGGGGGCTGCACACCGCAGGCATGCTGGCTGAAACATGGCATTAGAAGTGGCATCCCGGTCACAGATTCACAGAAGTTCAGGGCTGGAAGGGACCTTGGGAAATCATCGGGTCCTGCCCCCTGCCCTGGGCAGAAAAGACCGCTGGGGTCAAATAACTAGCCCTGGGGTCCATCTAGCCCCGTCCCCGACAGTGGCAGGGGTGGATGCTATAGCGGGAGAGCATTGAAATGGGTATTTCTTGAGTGATCTGTCCCCTATTCAACACCCTCTCTGGCATCCACCATTATTGGCTCTAGAGATGCCAGAGGAAACATCTTGAACCGCCCTGCTCAATAGCCACTAATAGATCTATCATCCACGAATCCATTTTCGACCTGGAGGGACGTGGGCAGTGGGGTCCCCCAGGGCTCGGTCCTCGGGCCCGCACTGTTCAACACCTTCAGCAGTGACTTGGATGAGGGGGTAGAAAGCACCCTGTTCAAATTTGCTGATGACACTAAGATGTGGGGGGACGTGGGCACGCTAGAAGGGAGGAATAGGCTGCAATCGGACCTAGACAGGTTACAGGGGTGGGCGGAGGAGAACAGGATGGGATTCAACACTGACAAATGCAAGATGCTGCACCTGGGAAGGAAGAACTGGCACCATACCTACCGGCTGGGGAACTCCCTTCTCGTCCATGCAGAGGCAGAAAAGGATCTGGGGGTCATCACTGACTCCAAGATGAACATGAGCCGGCAGTGTGAGGATGCGGTCAGGAAGGCCAGCCACACCTTGTCGTGCATCCACAGATGCATCTCGAGCAGGGCCAGGGAGGTGATCCTCCCCCTCTATGTGGCACTGGTCAGGCTGCAGCTGGAGTACTGTGTCCAGTCCTGGGTGCCGCACTTCAAGAGGGATGTGGACAGCATGGAGAGGGTCCAGAGGAGGCCACTCGCATGATCAGGGGACAACAGGGCAGGCCCTATGAGGAGAGGCTGCAGGACCTGAACCTGGCCAGCCTCCACAAGAGAAGGCTGAAGGGGATCTAGTGGCCTGTTACAAACTAGTCAGGGGGACCAGCAGGCACTGGGGGAGTCACTGTTCCCCCGAGCACCGCCAGGAATGACCAGGAATAACGGTCACAAGCTGGCAGAGGGTAGATTCAGGCTAGACATCAGGAGGCGCTGCTTCACGGTCAGGACAGCTAGGATCTGGAACCGACTTCCAAGCGAAGTGGTGCTGGCTCCTACCCTGGGGGGCTTTAAGAGGAGGCTGGACAATCACCTTGCCGGGGTCGTTTGACCCCAGTACTCTTTCCTGCCATGGCAGTGGGTTGGACTCGATGAACTGCTCAGGTCCCTTCCGACCCGACCAACTATGAAACTATGAATTTATCCAGTGCCTTTTTGAACCTGGCTCTGCTACCTGCCTCCACCCTGTCCCGTGGCAATGAACTGCACAAGCTAACGACACATTCATTACAAGTTCTGCCACTGACATCGCTCAGAGCAGGATCGGGCCCAGAGGGTGGGAGAATCTGGTTCATCCCACGTCTTACCGACTCTTCCCCCTTCCTTTTGCTTCCCCAGAGAAGTTCCTTCACGACCAGCACCTCAGCTATGGGCAGCTCCTCTCACTGCACATCCGAGTGGAGGGGAACGAAACTGGACCCTTGGCGTTTCCCATCGGGCTGGTCTTGGAGGGAGACGGCATCGTGGTGTCATCAAGCTCGTCGGCACTGCCAGGCGGGGACAGCCAGTCCCTCCCTGCCGAGCATGAGGCCACTTTCAGGTACAAGTGGTCTGAGTCCCCCGCCCTGATCACGAGCATCCATGTCCCCAAAACCCAGCAGCACAGCTGGCCCCACTGTTGGCAGAAGCCGGCAGAGAGGGTGCAGGCCTTCGAGACCTGCAGAAAGCCGAGGACAGGCCAATAGCTTGAAGTTGCAGCAGAGTAAGTTGATATTGGACCTCAGCAAAAACTTCTCCACTGTTAGAGCAGTGAGTAGACACCTAGGGAAGATGAGGACTCTCCATCAGTGGAGGTGTGCAAGGAGAGCCGCTGGTCCGGGGTAATATCGGTGTAGTGATGCCTATGTTCTGCTGTGGCAATTCCCCAGGTTTCTGGGCTTGGTGGTTGCCACCTGGGTCTGGGAGGAAATTTCTCCCCACGCCTTGCCACTGCATGTCTCAGAGGTTTTTTAAGCCTCCCCAGAGGCACTGGCTGTCGTCTGTCGCCAAAGCTGGGGATTGTGACTGGACTGTGCCTATGCTTCTGCTGGGATTTAAACCCGGAGGGTCCTGGCTAGAGGGTCTTGCCCTTCTGCTCAGGGTCAAACCGATCGCTGTATTTGGGGTCAGGAAGGAATTTTCCTCCGTGGTCAGACTGATACCACCTGGGAGCGGGGGCACAGCCTCTTCCTGGGATCTCTGGAGGGTATACTAACAACTTTACAGAAGCAGGACGTTGGCCACCATGGCTTCACCTGGGGCAGGTTCGGATGTGACGTCTGGTGTTGTGTCAGGGTTGACTGTAGTTTTACCAAGGGGCCAGACAATGGATGTGCTGGGATGGTTTGGGACAGGGAGGATCCTGCCTCAGGCATGGGCTTGGACTCAGTGACCTCTGGAGATCCCTTCCAGCCCCACTTCTGCCAGCACCTTCCCCTGGGGCTAATTTCGCCTTGCTTTTCTCCCCAAGCAGCCTCCTTCTCTGTTGCCCGTGAACACATGTGCATGCATGCACTCACACCCACACCCATATCCGCACACACACCACAGGGAATCGGGGCCTGAGCCTCCTCTGGTAATTCGTAGGCATACCTCCTGCCATTCCCCTGTCTCTGATGCAGCTGGGCCTTTCCCCGGCCAAGGGATTTCCCCAGCCTACCCACCCCAGTGCGCGCAGGGCAGCTGTAGTGGGTGAGGCCACACCGCTCCTTCTGGGCTGGTTCCCCACAGGCTCCATGAGGTGGAGATGGACCCCTCGCTGTCATCCTTCGACTTCCAGCACCTGCTTTCCAACCTGACTGCCCTCCGGATCCAGGCTGGTAGCAGCCAGGCACCACGTAAGTGACCCCTGGCAGCCAGGAGGCAGCTGCTTTGTAGGGAGCCTGTCCCTCCAGGGAAGGGCTGACTGCAGCTTTTTGCAGACAGTGGGTGCTGCAGTGGGTAGCCCTGCAGTGAAAAGGGGATATGGCATCCTGGGAAGTGAGATTTCACCTTATCGGGTCTCCAGGGAAGAGACTGTCTCCACCTTTTTGTGTGTGCAACCCCTGGCACAGGCAAGGCCCTGGCTGGGATTGAGGGCAGCCCTAGATAGGGCATTAAATGAGACAACATTGGGTTCCCCTCCCAAACTGACAGTTCATGGGCGGGTTCCTCTACCCACTTTAACTCCCTTTCCTCCTTCCGCAGGCAGGGTCTCCTTGCACGAGGTCCGGCTCACCTCTGCTCGGCCGGGGCTCTCCTCGCCCGCGTCCTGGGTGGAGGACTGCGTCTGCCCACAGGGCTATGTTGGGCAGTTCTGCGATTCCTGCGCACCTGGTTTCAAGAGAGAGGCTCCCTTTGGTGGGCCCTTCTCCAGCTGCATCCCCTGCACCTGCAACCAGCACGGCAGCTGTGACCCCAACACAGGTCCGCGCTCCCTCCCGGTGACTTGTCTTTGCCACTGCATGATCTTGCCTTCCTTTACAGGAGACCGTCCTGGCCATCTGCTCATTCCCTGGCTTCCCAATTAGCCATATAATTACCTGGCAATTACGCTGCAAATCATAGATAATAGCTCTGCATAATTGCATGTTCCCAAAGAATAGTAGGGAATGATGCCGGGAGCTCTAGCACCCAACCTCTCTAAGTTTTTAATCACTGGGTGAACTACAAGGGGCTACTTTCTGGCAGAAATACCTGACTAACTGCAATGTTACTGGTGATAGTAGGTGATAAGAAGTCACACATCTACCACTGTGAATATATCTGGGGCTGGAGAAGAGAGAGCATAAGGAGGAATGAAATGCATTGAAAGGCAGGAAGTGTTGGTCATAACCATGTTGGTCTAAGGACATAGGCCGACAAGGTTCTTTGGGTAAATGTGATATCTTTTATTAGACCAACTAAATAGTTGGAAAAATTGTTCTTTACAAGCTTACCAGGTAGAACTACCCTTCCTCAGGCATAGGAAGAGTCTGCTGTTGTTTTGTGTTCTCCTTGAAAGGCAGGAAGCACTGATAAAGGGTGGTGGAGCTATTGGAAGGCGAGTGAGCCTAGCAACAATGCTTGGGGTAGGTATGAGGAGCAGAGATAAGCGGCAGAGAGTCTGTGGGTGATGGTTGCTGCAGCAGAGCTGAGAGCAAATCAGCGTGGGCAAGGCAGGGGAGAAAGCGAAGAAGAAATGGATTATGGGGGCTATGGAGGAGGAATGAGGGGTTTAACAAAAGAGCTAGAGAGATCCTGAGACTGTATGGTACCTGCCTTGGGACCGCGTGCTGCAATGCAGCTCTGGTCCTGCTACAGGAGTTTACATGTGTGCACACACATGCATATGGCTGGGATGTGTGGCTGGATGTTTTTCACATGTATATTAGGACTCGAAGGTCCTGTGCAAGGAAATGCACACTGTCTGCATGTCACTGCAGTTGGGAGGCTTGGGATCCTTGTCCTGCTCTGAAGGCTGGTTCAGAGAAGAGGTCAGTGAGGTGGTTAATGAAGCATGTGTGGCTGTGTCCACACTGGGCAGGTGCTAGAACGTGTGGCAACAGAGCCTGAGACCGCCAGCCCTGTGCTGAGCCCTATTGTGCTCTGGTGTGCCCCGTGGCCTTTCGGTGGCTTGCTGGAATGGGATTTGGGATCCTTTGTTTAGCATCACTGGCTGAAAGCCCTCTAGTTAGCTGCATGCAAAGTGGGGCTTAAGTGCTGCACCGCTACTGATGAACGGGCAGAACTTCAGAGGCAGAGGCAGACAGCCATGGAGGAACTGCAGGGAGGCGAGGGGTGATTATCAGGCCTTAATCTGTCCAGACTGCAACCTGAATCCACACTGTAAAATGTGTCGCTGCTCACGTTACAGCAAGTTGTTTGGGTTTTTTTTTTAATATATTTTGGAAATTTTTTCATGTACCGGGTCAAATTAGCCAGGTCGGTTCTGAATTCTTTGAATCGTTCAAAAGTTTTATGTGGCCCCACTACCAGCAAGTGTTCTCCACCTCAGGCTTTTCAGCCTGGGGCTTCAGATACTTCCGAATCCTTTGACAGGCATCCTACTTTTATTTACACACACACACACACACACACACACACACCCCTTTACCTCCAGCACTCCTCCAAGCACCCCAAGTGGTTCATTTGGCAGGTCAAAGCACACTTTGACAGTTAAACCATTAAAAACCCGTTACACAGTTCGCACTACCTATCAGCTCACCCGCATACCCATCTCCATACCAGTACCTATACCCGTACCCACTGCCAGCCTGGCAGGCATCCTACATGCAGGCCCAAGCCCAAGCCCAGAGGCTCAGGGTTTGGATGCCCCCAAGTTTCGCTTGCCCTCAGCTGTATGGCTGCAGGAGCAAGCTACTTACAACGAGTTACACCAGGCTACGGGACAGGTGCTAAGCCCTGCCCCAGCTGGGCCAGCTAGTTTGGGTGCCAAACACCTCTAAACCCCGCTTAGAGAGTTTTGCATGTGGAAGGTAAAGCAATTAGGGGTGAAACATAGGTGAGAACCTGTGTTAACTCTGCACCGAAGACCTTCTGTCCAGTCTTGTAGTTCAAGGGGTAGAGGATCATCTGCATTAGCGCTCTAGGTTCCTAGGGATCAGCCCTGCTGAAATGGGGTCAGTCACGCACACGTGATGGTGCACAGCAGTGCTCTCAGGCAAGAGGCAGCTTTGCACAGGCACAGACTCCATCTGCCACGGGCTCTGCTGCCCACTTTATGCTAGGGGAAGGCAGGCGGGCACATGCCAGGTTGCTGCAAATATGTCATGGAAGCAAACCCGCCTGGCCTGCCAACTCCCAAAGAATTGCAGATGGCAGGGAGCTCCCCCCTGCACTGAGAGATGCTTCTCCAGGAAAAGTGTCTGGTTTTCTTCAGCTCTGTGGCAGGGAGGGGAAGCTGCTGGTTCACACAGACACCCCGGCCTCCTGCCCCCAGTTTGACTGGGATAACCGTGTTCTGCAATTCCCTGCGGTTCCAGCTGGACTCCTTGTGTGCTCTCAGCTATTGGTAATGATTGGCTGTGCCTGGGATAGCAGCCAGCCTGGCTGACATGGCCCTTGGTGTGAATGGGGCTGTGGGACACCCACCCTGCCCTTCCCCTGCTGAACCGGACTTTCCTCGGAGAGTAGCCCCATTGAGTCTAGCGGGGTGCTGTGCTTGGAGCAAGGCAGCATCAGGCCCTTTGCATTGCCTGTTGAGAATGAACAGCAAACCTGTGGCCATCTAGGACTTCATGGCTGTGGCCGTGTGTGATAGTGAGGATTGTACCCGCATCCCAGCAGCCTGGGCTCTGAATTGAAGGAGACTCACCATTCACTCTCCGCAGTGTATGGGCAATGACATGTGGCTGCTCAGGTATAACTTGGCAGGCTGACGCATAATGTTCTCCTTGGGCTCAACACAGCTCCTGCCTGGCATCAGGGTATATATATCCTGTGTGCTGTGCTGCTATCAGCCTGCTAATCCAGGGGCAGGCACAGGCAACTCCCTAGTGCGCTCGGGGAACATCCAAGCTTTGAGAGCAAAGAACTTGGTTGTGCCACCAAGGAAATAAGCTTCGACTTCCTGCTCCTCCACTCCAGCAGTAACATCTGCGGTGCAGGAGCCGGGAGAGCTTGTGGCTGGGCTTCAAAGAGCGGCTGCTTAACAAGTGCCGCAGCCCTGCCCTGCGGAAGCATGGCAGGGCTCGGCCGCGCCTCCGCCTCTTTTCTTGTGGAGCGCCGGGTCTGGTACAACCCCGGGGGCCCTTCCCGGCCTTTGATCTCGCAGCCCGGATGGTGCTACTGCCTCCTGCACGCAGCCTTGCACTGCGGTTCCAGCTCCCCTTGTCTTCCTCCTCTCGCGTCCTCCTCCTCCTCCTCTCCACCTTGGCCCAGCTTAGCTTGCTGTGGTCCAAGCTACTGTGTGCTCCGCTCGGGGAGGCCCGTGTTGCTCTGACCACCCTTGCCGAATCTTCTGCCTTCATCCTGTGTCTCCACGGGGCTGATCTGTCCCCAGGCCTTTGGGAAAGTGCCTGCCTTCAGACCTCATCCTCAGCCCAACCTGCCGTATAGGATGCTCTCTGCCGACCATCAGTGATAGTGCTGGGGTGGTTCCAGCCCCAGGGCAAGAGGCTCATGGTGCCTTTCAGCCTGTGACACTGGGGGTGCATCGCCAAGCATGTTCTGCTCCTCTGCCACGTGCTGGGCTGCAGCTGCGTGATCCATGATGCAGGGCATGCGTGTGGCGGAAGTGGCTTGGACCGTCTCAGAGAAACCTGTTGCCAGTGACTTCTACCTCTGGGCATGGGTGATGCGGACGCAGCCAGTGCTTTTGCCTGGGAGTGATCCTTTTGCCGGGGAGTGCCTGTGTGATCCTGCTGCTTAACTCATAGATTCGTAGAGTCTTAGATTCATAGAAGTCGGCTCGGAAGAGACCTTGTAGATCATCAGGTCTGGCTCCCCGCCTGGGCAGGAGAGAAAACCGGGCTCAAATGACCCCAGCCAGGTAGATGTCAAGCCTCCTCATAAAAGACCCCCAGGGTAGGAGCCAGCACCACTTCCCTTGGCAGTTAGTTCCAGATCCTGGCCGCCCTGGCTGTGACGCAGTGGCTTTGGCTGTCTAGTCTAAACCTCCTCTCTAACAACTGGTGGCCGTTATTCCTTGTTACCCTGGGGGAACAAGGTCTCTCCCAAAGCCTGCTGGTCCCCCCTAGTGAGTTTATAGATGGCCACCAGGTCCCTCCTCAGCCTTCTCTTGCAAAGGCTGAACAAGTTCAGATCCCGCAGCCTCTCCTCATAGGGCCTGCCCTGCTGCCCCCTGATCATACGAATGCCCTCCTCTGGACCCTCTCCATGCTGTCCACATCCCTCCTGAAGTGCAGCGCCCAGAACTGGACGCAGTACTCCAGCTGCGGCCTGACCAGTGCCACGTAGAGGGGGAGGATCACCTCCTTGGACCTGCTTGAGAGTCATCTGTGGATGCACAACAAGGTGCGGTTGGCCCTACTGACCGTGACCTCACATTGTCAGCCCATGTTCATCTTGGAGTCAGTAATGACTCCGAGATCTCTTTCTGCCTCCGTGCTCTTGAGAAGGGAGTTTCACAGCTTAGAAGTGCGCTGCTGGTTCCTACTGCATTTGTCAGTATTGAAACCCATCCTATCTTCATTAGCCCACCTCTATAACCTGTCCAGGTCCTGCTGTAATCTGTCCTTCCCTCCTAGTGTGCCCACCTCACCCCAAATCTTGGTGTCATCAGCAAATTTAAACAGGGTGCTTTTCACCCCATCGTCCAAGTCACTAATAAAGAAATTGAACAGTGCAGGCCCGAGGACCGAGCCCTGGGGGACCCCACTGCCCACATCCCTCCAGGTCGAAAAAGACCACCACCACCCTCTGAGTATGACCCTTCAGCCAATTTGCAATCCATCTGACTGTGTAGGCATCAGTGCCACAGTCACCTAGTTTTTTAATGAGAATGGGGTGGGAGACCATGTCAAAGGCCTTGCTGAGGTCCGGAAAGACTACATCCACCACGACACCTGCGTCCAGTGCTTTTGTGACCTGATCGAAGAAGGCAATCAGGTTGATCTGACAGGACCTGCCCTCGTGGTGCATGACTCGTGGTGCATGACTTCAGGGCTCCAAGCTGGGAGGTCACAGTCCCTCTGCTCTGTCTCCCACAGGGCACTGCCAATGCAGGCACCACACCGAGGGTCCCTCCTGTGAGCGCTGTGCCCCCGGCTTCCATGGCAACCCGTTTGTGGGGCACATCGATGACTGCAAGCCGTGCCCGTGCCCCGGCGGGTCGCCCTGCACGGAGATCCCGGAGAGCGGCGAGGTGGTGTGCACCCACTGCCCATCAGGGCAGAGAGGTCAGGTGCTGCAAGGGAAGGGGGGCAAGTAATGAAGCCTGGGGCAAAGAGAGGTTGGCAGGTGGATGGAGAGACAGAGGCAAAGAGGTGCAAGGGTGTGACAGCATGGAGGGAGGTGGTGAGGCCTGGGTCAAGGATAGATTGGCAGGCAGATGGGTGAAGTGTTGCAATAGCAGGGGGGCATGTGATGATGCCTTGGTTAAGGACATATAGCTGATGGACTGACTGAGTCCCATGCACTGTTGCTCCCCCCTCCCCCCTCCAGGCAGGCGCTGTGAACTCTGTGAGGATGGGTTTTTCGGTGACCCTCTGGGACGGGACGGCCCCATCCACCCTTGCAGCCCCTGCCAATGCAATGGAAATGTGGACTCCAATGCCGTGGGCAACTGTGATCCTGTCTCTGGCCGGTGCTTGAGGTGCCTGTACAACACGACAGGAGAGCACTGCGAGAGGTGCCAGGAAGGCTTCTATGGGAGCCCGCTGGCTAGCAGCCCCACCGGGAAGTGTGCCCGTGAGTACGGCTCCCCCGCCCCATCCTGCCAGGCCTTGCCCTTCCCAGAGCCAGGGTCCTGCTCCTCAGAGCCCACTTAGCTGAGAAAATAGGCTTTTTCTTTTTTTTTTCCTGTTTTTTTTGCACCGGTCCTGGAAGCACTGCAATACCAGGTCAATGCATGGAGTGGATGGAGCACGCTCCGGTTCCACCACCCAATACCAAAAAGAATCTGCTCAATATAGACCTCCTATGAAGGACATATCAGAGACAATCACCTGCCCTGGGGAGCTCGCCTACGTGGTCATGCTGCTTCATGCCACCATCTTAACTGGTGCGAGGGGGAGCAGCAGCCTTGGAGGGGCACATAGGCTGCACCCATTGCCTCCAGGACTGGAGACTGAGCACGGAGGGGAGATATGACACGTTCAAAGGCAGGCAGCGAGTCAGCAGCAGAAGGGAGCTTAGGACCTAGGAGTCCGGATGGCCAATCCCCTGTTCTAGCCTATTGACCATAATCCTCCCAGAGCTGAGATGAGAACCCAGGAGTCCCTCTTCCCAGGCCCCTCTGTAGACACCGAGGCGGGCGGCTGGTTAAGCCTGAAATTGCTGCAAAGCCCTGGGGTCTCCATCACTGAGTGATTGCTGTCTCCCCTAGCTTGCAGATGTGATCCTGGCGGTTCAGCCCAGGGGCTGGAGACCTGTGATCCCACCACTGGCCAGTGCCCTTGCCTCCCGCACGTCACTGGGCGAGACTGCAGCCGCTGCCAGCTCGGATACTACGACCTGCAGCCAGGGACTGGATGCAAGAGGTAGGCTGGATCTGGAGCTGCTGTCAGGTGTCTGAATATCAGTGTCTTGGGCCCAGGAGATCCCCCTTGGACGCAGTGTGATGGAAGTACAGTTCACACGGCTCCCTCCAGGCCTGCACCTCCCACAACAGACAGCTATGGGAGCTGGGTCCTGCCAGCCTTGCAGTGGATCCTTGATCATGGAGCCCCAGAAATGTGCAGGGCAGGGCAAGCAGCAATGGGCTTCATTAGCATGGTTAGGTCAGATGCTCCCACTGAGGGCAAGCAGGCAAGGGGACAATCCCTGGGCAGGTGGTGGGAGCAGCGTGGGGTGCAGGCTAGGCAAGTGTTTGCCTGGGAGGGGTCAGAAAGGGGTGATTCTGTCACAAGCAAGGGTTTGGCCTGGCTGGTGGGCCCTTCTGGCCCTACAGTCCGATGGCTTCCACCGAAGGTCAAGGCAGGGGCATGGGTGTCACCTCCTGTCACCTGGTCACTTTAGGGGTTGCTGCTGTTTTGACCCAAAGCCAGCCCCACCCTACAGGGGTCCATAGGGACTGGCTTTCTTGGAGGGAGCTGGCGCGGGGGGAACCCAGGCCCTGGCGGGGTGGTGGGCATGCAACTGGCATGGCGGCTGTTTCTGCTCATCCTCTTCCATTTCCTCGGTCCCAGCTGCAAGTGCAACCTGGTGGGTTCCCAGGAGAGCCAGTGCCACCTGCTCACGGGGCAGTGCCCCTGCCGCCCAGGTGTGGAGGGGAGGCCGTGTGACCGCTGCCAGCCTGGCTTCTTTGGTTTCTCCATGAAGGGCTGCCGAGGTAATGATGACAACGATGGCCTGCATGGTGCTGATGTCAGAGCGTGGGGGGTGCTGGTGCAGAGGGGTCTGAGGCACTGTGCTGTGGGAGCCCAGGGTCTGGCGTGGTGGGGCTGGCTGCAGCGGGAGAACCCTTCCTGGGTCTTGCCCCTGCCCCACAGGTCTCTCCCTCTGCCCCTGGCAGCTGCCCATAAAAATAGACCAGTCCGAACTTGACTGAGCCCAGTGGGCAGGGGGGAGTCAGGGGAAGGAGACCCTCAGTGCCTCTGGGGTCTTGTTCCACGCCAGGAGTCACATCGCATGGCTCTCTGTGCCCCAGAAGCCCCTCTGGGCAGGGGCTGTAGGAGCCCTGGCCCAGGCACTCGGGCTCGTTTGTGAAGTGCTGGGGAAGAGGCACTAGGAAGGGGCAGAGGCAGCTGTGAGCCTTTGGGCCCGTGCTTACCACGGTTGTGTAAATCTTCTGCTGTGTGTGCCACTGTTTGCTTCACCCTGACCCCAGCAGGGTGGGCAGCAGGGTCTCTCAGGGCAAGCAGTGCCTGCCCCAGCCCTCGTTTGTGGCTCCAGTTCTCCTGGTGACACGGATGTCGGCCAGTCCGACCTTGCTTGAGCACCTGCTGCATGCTCCTGGGATCTCTCTGCCTTGCTTGCAGCCTGCCACTGCTCCCCGCTGGGCTCCGCCACCCCCCAGTGCCACGAAAACAGCACGTGCATCTGCAAGCGGGGTTTCGTGGGCTACAAGTGTGACCAGTGCCAGGTGAACTACTACTACGACCAGGAGCAGGTCCAGTGCCAGGAGTGTCCTGTCTGCTACAGCCTGGTGCAAGACGAGGTACGAGCCCTCCCTCCTTCACCGACCCTGCCCAGCCCCAGCCCCAGCTGCCGTCCTCTCTCAAGCCACCTGCTCCCCTCGTAGGCTGACAAGCTGAGGGCCAAGCTGCAGAAGATGGAGGAGTGGCTGCAGAAACCAGACTGCAGCAGCCCCCAGCCCCATTTCCCAATGCTGGGAGAGGAGCCGCGCGGAGACAGCCTCCCTAGTCGCTACCTGCTGCAAGGTGGGGGCAGAGGAGCAGGGCTGGCATCTGGTGTCCGGGCAGGAGGGGGTGGGATGTGGCATAGGCACAGCCCCAGAGGGATCTGGGTACAGATACACCCCACCCAGGGCATCCCCTGTTGGAGCTCCAGTCTTGCTCTCCCATCAGCGAGGGCCTGGTCTGATGGCCTGTGTGCTGCGTGCAGGTGCCAAGGTGATGTTCCTGGAGCAGGTGGCCCAGCTGGAGGGCTCGGTGAGCGCTGCATGGGGTCGGCTGAGGAACACCAGCGGGGCCGTGGGCTGTGCCAGCAGCGGGAGTGACAAAACCTGCATCTTGCTGTCAGAGATCAGCGCCGTGCTGCAGTCCGCGCAGCAGGAGATCCAGCAGGCTGCCGCCACGCTAGCGACAATGGTGCCCAGCTCCATCCCAGCCCCCTGGGCATCCGTCTCTCTCTCTCCCCTACCCCTGAGTGACTTGAAGTTGCCCTGGCTCCCTTGTGGGACAGGTCCAGTCCTACCTGGGCTCCGGTCCGATCCTCAGGCAGGCAGGGTGCTGGCCATGTGAGCTAGGTCCTGGTGTGGGAGCTGGAAGGCGCACCCTGCACCCCATCCAGGGGCAATGCTCTGCCTTATGGCTTTGTGGGGGTGCCATGGGACAGGTGGGAGCAGCAGCCTGGCGAGATGCCTTTGACTGTGAGTGGCAGGCCCCAGGCTGTGGTGTTGTTCCCAGGGGGAGGTCTGGGCCCTGACTCCTGGGATTTCACTTCTGTTTTCTGTCCGTGTTCCTAGGTTTTCCCTCAAGAGATCTCAAAGGAGCCCACGAGCTGGGGCCGCCTGGCGCTGGAGTCCCGGGCACTAGCGGAGAGGTACATGATGGCTGCATGTCTCCTCCGGCTTGTCTGCGGTCTGCGTGCTCTGATCCTGCCCTGTCCTGAGTCCCTGCCAAGACCCTGGGCCTGTCTACAGCCCCTGCTCCCACTTGTCTCTGCGCCCTCAGTCTCATGCCCCTTCTCACACTGCCCCTACATTTTCAAACCACCCTGGCCTCCAAGGGCTCGGTGCTCCGTCAGGTGTGTGCACCATGTGGCACTACCCCATGTGCCCTGGGCATCGTGTCCTGCTATGGCAGCAAGGTGCTGTGCCCACCTGTCTACCCCGAGCTCTCAGGGATCTCTCGGAGATCCTCTGATGCTGTGGTGGAGACCAGGCCAGGCAGGAAGCCAGCTTAGCTCCCCAAGGCAGGCAGGTAGTTGGTGCCCTGACTTCCTCAAGGAGGAACCTGTGGGCTCATTGCTGAAATCCTCTCTCTCTCTCGCCTCTTGTCCTTGCAGCCACAGGATGACAGCAGCACAGGTGGCATCTGTAGCTAGGAAAGCACTGCTGGCTTCCAATGCCAGCTACATCCTCCTGCAGAGCATCCTGGAGGACAACTCGACCCTGGAGGCCAGCAGTGAATTGGAGGACAGGTGAGAACTTGGCAGTGTCTGCGGGAATTTGGCACAGGATGGTGGGCATGGACAGCACCCTGCCGGTGTGACTCAGCCCTGGCCCGGGGGGAGTGGGGAGCTCTGTCTTCTTGGCCTATTCCTCCCTTGGCTCCTCTACTGAGCCTGCCAGCTGGGAGGGGCCCATTGTGGTGATTTTGGGATCCCAGCACCTGTCTGCATGGAGCTGGACTGAAACCATCCCAACTTGTAGTGTCGGGGGGAGGAACAGGCTGATCAGGGGTGGCATCTCCTGTTGCTGCAAACCCCCAGGATCAGGGAGGGAGGGGAGGAAGAGGAGCTCAGAGAGTGCCCCTAGGGGAAAGCCCAGGGTGGCCCTTGGGTAGTGCTGGCTCCCAACCGCCGTCAGTCTGGAGTACACTCAACACTTGCAGGCTGGAGGCGCTGTCCCACAAGGCAATTCCCAGAGCCCTCCATTGCTGGCCAAGCCCCAAGTCACACTTTGCTCTGGCTACCCCCTTCTTGTTAGGTACCAGGAAATCCAGCAGGCCCAGGAAGAACTGGCTGCCAGTGCACTGGAGGCAGTGACCGAAGCCAAGAAGACCTTTATGTCCGTCCGTCAAGCCAATGCAGACATGGCCAAGAACCTGTCACGGTGGAAAGCCCCAGAGCTGGTGGGCAGCAAGTACAGTGCCTCGCGCTAGTAGGGCTGGCATGTATCGCCCATCTGCTTTCCCCACCCTGCCTGGCAATGGGTCAGTGTGGGCACCTGGGGGGTGGAAGAAGAGCTAGGTGTCTGTGGATGAGATGCTTATGAAACCTGTCAGCATGGCGTGCATGTTTTGGTATCCTTATACTCCAGTGGGGGTCGGGAGGGCAGTTATCAAGGGCCACCAGAGACAGAGGGGCTTGCGCTGTCACCTAGTCCAGTGGTTCTCAACCTTTTTTGTACCAGGACCCATTTGTGAACATTGATGGCCAGTCTTGACCCAGTGCCCCTCAGTCCTGACCCACTGCCCACTGACTCCAGACTCCAGCCCCCCAGTGTGTGCGGCAGGGAGTTGGTGTGTGAAGCATGGGGGGGCTAGGTGCACTCTCTGAGCTCCTCTTCCTCCCTCCTTCCCCGATCCTGGGAGTTCAGAGCAACAGGAGATGCCACCCCTGATCAGCTTGTTCCCACAGACCCCCCTGACTCTACAGGCTGGAGCCCTCAGACAGGAGCTGGAGGAGCTGGAGCAGGCGATGGAGGAGAAGGGGCATCCGGCTGTTGAAGCATCCCATGCTCTGGCAGCTGCCTCGCGCCTGGAGCTGCAGAAGGCTCTGCCGTTTGAGCAGGTGAGTACGCTGGGCGGCTGTCTGGCGGCAGCTGCCTCCCGCGTATCTCTGCATCAGCTGCAAATTTGGGGGTGGGAGAGAACTGCAAAGCACAGCAGCACAAACCAAGGCTGGCAGAGGGAGGAAGGGGTTTCCTCCTGCAGCCAGCCTGGGCAGGCAGAGCCCTGTGCAAGTGCAGCCCCAAGGACTGCCCCGTCCCCTGCCTGGTGCGAGGCCCTGCGTTGCAGCATCAGGAGACCCTCTGGCCATGGAGACTTGGGTGAGCCCCGAGGCACTTGTCGTGTCCCTCTTCCAGTGGGATCACACCTGCAGCTGCATGCACTCAGGGAGCAAGGGGTCAAGGGCAGTGAATATTTCAAAGGGAGATGTTCTTCCCCTGGGAAAGCCAGGGCTGAACTTGGATCTCGGTCTTCTCCCCACCACCTTGCAGAGGCAGAGGGTCACCCTGCCGTGGGTTCTGCCCCCTGCCACCTCTGTATAAGAAGCCCATGCATTCAATAATCAGGTGCACACCCCAGATCTCATGCCTGCCTTGCCTTTCCCCCGCAGCTGCGAGAGCAGGCAGATGCAGCTCTGACCCTGGCAGTCTCCTCCATGTCGCATGGGAAGAACGTGGTTTCAGAAGCCAAATCCCTGCTATCCAACCTGGAAGGTATAAACTGCTGCCTACAGCCTTGCCCTCCATCCCCTCTCACCTGGCCAGTGCTGGAGGTGGGAGGGTAGCTTTGGCTCTGTTGGTTCCTCAGGGATTATTTATAGCTCAATGAAGGGAAGCCCTGTATCCCCAAAGGAGGACGTACAGGCTTGTGTGTGTGTGTGTGTGTGTGTGTGTGTGTGTATAACAGCATCAAGCAAAAGCTTTTCTTCACACACTGTTACAACAAACGCACCTGCAGGCCTGCGCTCCTGCACATCCTTCTGCAGGCCTTTCCCTAACCCAATCGCAGTCTCTTAGTCCCAGCCCCAATTTTGGGGTTTACATTCTCAGTTCATTTGCTGCCGCTGTCGCTGTTGCGGTTGTTTCCACTGCCCAGAGGAGGACATACAGGCTTACTTTGTCTGACAGGGTCCCAGGACAGAGAGAAAGAGGAGGAGAAAGAGAGAGACCGCCTGCCTCTGCCCAAGTGAATCACTTTATGGGAAAGCTAGACAACAAATTAACTAGCCTTGAGCTCGGGCAATGGGAGTGCCCAAACAAATACTCAGCAGAAGGGATTTAGTTGATACCAAAATCTCTGAGCTCTTTCTCAGTTCTTCCAGTCATCAAGCCCTCAGGACCTGAATTCCTCATCCTCCCCCCCACGGCTGTTCCTCCCCTTCACAAGCACAGATGCATAATCATTAATGCTTGGATTGCGCATATGTTAATGAAAGGCCTTGAAGACACCCCCTCCCCTGTTAAGTGAAAAATTTATGGTAAAGCTCCTCATTCACTGATTAATAATGACCCTTTACCTGTGAGAGGTTATCAGTTAAGTTTCAGCTCTTTTAACACTCCTTGTAGTAATGGGTTTCAATTACTTTGTGTGACGGTGGTCAAGAGCTTCTGGTTCTTCCTGTTGGACTCAGTGAAAAATAGAGTCCGGCCTTGGGAGTCTGCCGTTACGCAAGGTTACCCCAGTATTTCTACTAGTTTAGTTATACATTTACAGCCATCTTGTGTGGGTGGAGATGCTTATGCCAAAGCCTGTAGGGCAGTGACTTTCATTTGTAGATCCCTAAAAAATTTCGAATGGAGGTGCAGACTCCTTGGGATTGAAAGTGTGGGTATTCATATACATTGATTGATCATAGTCATCTTACATGGATGCCTTAATTAGTCTGCAGACCCCCAGGGGTCTGGGGACCACAGGTTGAAAACCACTGCTCTAAGGGTGGTTGGAGGACGCTGAGTTCTTGGTCTGGTTCTGCTGGGCTTGGCTCTCTCTTGCTGTGCAGATCAGGATGGCTCCAGGAGGCTCCTGGGGTGTCCTGGGAGGGTGAAGGACAGGGCGTGTATCCTTCTGTGTCTGCAGGGGCAAAGAAAGCGCTGGTGCGTCAGAAGAGCCAGGCCACCCTGAGTAGGAAGATGGCGGTGGTCCGGGACAGGGCCATCACCGATGCCCAGAGGAAAACCAAGCAGGCAGAGAGGATGCTAGGAAACGCTCCATCTGTTTCCGCCATGGCCAAGAAGACAGTCAAAGAAGTGGAGATTGTCACAAGGGAGAGTACCAAGGTCTGAGGGGCTCAACTGGTACAAGACCAAGGGGCAGCAGGGCCTTGGGGCAGGAAGGTGTTTGGGAGTAAAGTGTGAGCTGCAGCTGGGCTTACCGCAGGGAGCTGCAGTGCAGCCGTCCCCAGCCTCCCTTGCCAGTGCCCTGCAGCATAGCCTGTCACCCTCCAGGATCCCCACCTCCAACCTGTTTGCAGCCACCCATTTCAGGCACCTGCCCACAACTCCTGCCTTTCCTCAGAGTAGTTCAGGGCTTTCCCCCTGCTGCAACACAGATCTGCCAGTCTGCCTCAGCCCTGCACCCCTGGCCTCCACCCAGTCCTACCCTCTAGCATGCAGCTAGCCTCCCTTGCTCTTGAGACCCACCATGGGCAGTGGAGATTAATTACGGTTCTCCATGGGGCCTCAAACCCACAGCGCCTCAAGTCTGGTTTGAATCCCCTTTCTTGGAGGGACAGGCCAGCGCACAAACCCTCCAGCTCAGCACCTTCCCCCTCACAAGCCCTTGACTACCTTCATGGGGGAAGCGACCTGTTGGATCACGCTAAGATTTCCTTCCATCCGACCTGCAGGGCTGCACCCTCCTTTTCTCAGAGCCTGAGGCCAGAAGGCACCATTAGGACATCTGCCTGCCTCATATCACCCAGCTGTGTTGGCATCCTCGGTGCCAGGGTGTTTCAGCCACCACGGGGCTGGAGGTGGGGAGGGGAGTCATGCAGGACAAACTGAATACTCCCTTCACCCTCTAACCCATGCAGAGAGCACAGGCACTGCTGAGGGAGGGGAAGCAGGAGCACAGGCATAGCCGCGAGCTTGCCAAGCACGTAAACCGGACCCTGCTGGAACTCTCCAGGCAGGAGCGGGCATCCGAGAAGCTCCGGGGCGAGCTGGAGCAGGCCGGACAGGTGAGCCATGTCCCGTGGTGCTGCAGGTGACAGCCCCTCGTCTGTCACCCACATCCTGTCCCCGCTGCCCACAGAGGTGTTGCAAGGTCAGGCATGAAGCTGGAAACCCCAACAAGGTCTATGTGTTGTCTGCAGCACTGGGGAGAGACCTGAGGGGCATTGTAGCATGCACAGTACCAGGCTCTGAAGTATTCCTGCATGAGGTCTTTCCCTCGCAGAGTGCCAGGCATACCCCTTCAAGGGGTTCACCTGTTGGCATAGGCAGCAAGACCCCCCCATACAGGGGTGTCTTGGGCATGGCTGATGCCCGTTGTCTGTGTTGGAAGGTGCAGCCGGATGGCAGCGATGCAGACAAGAGTCTCAGAGAAGCCCAGCGCTTGCTGGAGACAGACATTCAGACCCTGAACAACCTGCTCAGCAGCCTGGGTAAGACCCTGCCACCGGCAGAGGCTGTAAATGCCTTCACAGCTCTGCCGGCTACCCTCAGGCAGCAAATGCTGCTGCGGGACCCTGATGTCCTTGAGCCCCGAAAGCTTTCTGACTTTCTGATCATGGCACCAGGTCCTAAGGGATCGGTGTCCTCACAGGATCTCAGCAGGAGGGGAACCCTCCTGCAAAGCTGCTCTTACTGGAATGCACTGGCAAGATCCTCCTTCTCTGAGCCAAGGTATCCAAATGTTGCCCTTGACCTCCAGGAGGGCGCCGGCTGATGTGCTGTCCACACCCAGAGCTGCCCTTACTCCCAGCCCCGATACTGGCTTTGCATTGTTTTCCCCTGGGGGATTGCTGTAACTTGGGTGGAGCCTCGGAGAAGGCAGCCAGCAATGAGTCAGGGTCCTGGGAAGCCAGGAATGCAGGGTGGGAAACGCCAGTTGTTCTGTGATGATTTTAATGCAAGCTTGTTCCCTCTCCCCTGCCCTGACTTAAATCTCCCTGGTACCGCTGACCCCCGGCGATCACCGAACCCCACTGCAGGTGCCTGCCCTTTCTGGGGTGTCCCTTCCCCACCACCCCCTGGACCTGTCTTCCCTGTTCAGTGTGCGAGCACTGCCGGGCCAGGGCAACGGGGTCATTCGGCTGGGATCCAGTCTTCCTCCCTGCAGCCTGCCTGCCTGCCCTCTCTAAGTAAGCTGACAGCAAATCCGTGGTGATAAAGGCCTGTGAGCTCTACGGCTGTGCTGTGAAATGTCAATCGTAGTTTGCCGGCCTGCCCTTGGGGTGCTCTTAGTGCTCTGAGCCCCGCTGGAGCAGGGTTGGCTCAGCTGTCTGCTGTGGGTCGCTTCCCGCTGTCTGCCACAGGTAGCACAGCCTAAGGCCATGTGGAAGGAGAGGCAGCATCAGACAAGGAACTGCAACTCCATTTCAGTCTCAGGTTCATTCTGTGCAATGAATGCTCCAACCTCTTTCTCCCCCTCTTGAATCTGTCATCTGATGCATGGGCCCCAGGCAGGTGCAAGGCTGCTTTCACCTGACTCCAACTGGGATGTCCCTGGCTCGCTCCCTTGCTCACTGCTGCCCTCTCCTCCTCCCCCAGACACAGCAGCCCCCATGGAGGCCATGCTCAATGCCAGCCGCCTGCAGCTGGCCCATCTCCGGCTGCGCCTTGCCGAGCCCGGCTCCCTAGCAAAGAAGCTGAGCCACCTGCAGCAGGAGGCAGAGCAGCAGCAGCAGCAGATCGAGGCTTTCGAGAGCGACCTGGCGGAAGTCCTCGCCGACAAGCAGAACTTGGAGGCCATCCTGCAGAGCCTGCCTGAGGGCTGCTCCGGCTGGCAGTGAGCAGAGGGCAGGCCCTGGCCCCGTGCATGCCCCCACCCTCACCAGGAACTTCAGAGCCAAGAGCATCCCGCTGGCGCTCCCAGGGGCACCTTGCACTTCTCCTGTGCTCCTTGCCCCAGCTTCCCATCCAATAACGTGTCACAGTCAAGGTGCCCGGTCCTTCCTTTTGAGGAGCTCGCTGGGACGACGAGCGCAGCCCCACGCTTCTCCCCATGCCCCCTGGAACTGCGACTTGCAAAGTGGAAGCTTCTTTACGCAGGACACGGAGTGTGTGGGGAGCAGAGGACCATCATGTACCTCCCAGCCAGGTGGGACCCGCCTTCCCCCAGCACGCGTGGAACCCGGTGCGTGGAGAGGATTGGATACACCCAAAACTGGGGATAAAAAATGGTGCCCTCCCAGTTTCTCCTGCACACGAGGCCTTCCCGTATGTGCCAGAAGCTGGTCACTATGGGTAGTGTCCTGCACTGGCTTTGGACATGGGGCTATGAGCTGCTCTCAGCAGGGCTCCTTCAAAGGGAAGTCTGCAACCTGTCTGCTCCAGGAAAGGGAAGGTTAATGGGCACTGGGGTGGGGGCAGAACAGGAGTTTTCCCTGGGCCTGGAGCAGCTGCAGCTGGCTAAAGTTGCTGGTTCTCCCCTCACCATGTTCTCCCTTCTCCAAACCAGAGCAAGGCCAATTGCAGAGAAGGCCCCTTTTGTGCTTTCCCTTGGGTTGGTTTAGCATTGGCATCACTCCTGAGTCCCGTTGCTGCCAGGAGCAGCATCGAGCCCTCAGAGGTGCTTAGCTTTTAAGTTCATTCGAATGGGCACTGGTGCCCTTCCCAGTGGGAAGCCATGTACTCGTGTAAACCTACAAGTCCAACTGCTGGAGCGGGCTGCGGGGCCCTGTCTGGCAGTGATGTACTTGGCCTGTTCCCTTCCCTGTTGGCCCTAGGAGAACACCTGGGCATCTCCAATCCATGCACAAGCTCTCCTTTGTTGATCTAAATGTCAAGCTATTGCCACACGCCCAGCACAGAAGACGATGTCATTCTTGCTCCTTCCCTGCCTCTCTGCAGACCTGTTGTCTCAGCCGATGCCACGTGTAGCTGTATCCATTTTAAAAATCTTAATATAACACATAGATCACAATCAGCTTTCTAGTAGTGGATGGGTTGTGCAGTGGGGAGGAGGACAGGTCACCCCGACTGCGGCTGTCCCAAGGAAGGCTCCCAAAGCTCTGCCTGACTCGGGTGACGGTACCCTACTCTGTGGCCTGGAGTCCCAGCTCTAGCTAGGGGTGAGGCCGGCCTCTTCCCTTTCTCACCCCCCGCTTCTTGCAAGTCACCAGCAGGAGCTCGACCTTCCTGAGCTCCACCTAACAGGGGCACAGGAGGCCTACAGGCCAGGCTGGTGGCTTGGGACCCTGGAGACCTGGGTCCAGTGTGGGGGCATGTGAGGATAAATGCTTAGTGGCAGGTGCATGGTAGAGGGCTTGGTAGCAGCACTGCAGCAGTGAGGGTCTCCTGACCCCCAGGCTCGGGCTTCAGAGCATCAGGGCCCTACCTACAATACTATTAAACCCTGGGGTGCTGGGATGAGCAGAAGCAGCTGTCAGCATCTAGCTCAGGTTTGAAAGGCAGAGCAGGGTCTCTGGTAGGTCTCCAGGAGTACTGGGGATCATAGGTGCCGACTTCTATTTTTGCTGGGGAGGGGGCTAAGATGATGGACATGTGGAAAGTGTTATGCGTTTTAGGTGACAGCCCTCTTCCCGAGGGGGGCCAGGGCCCTCGGGCCCCCGCATACTCAGCATCTTCGCTGGGGGTAGGGGTGGCGCAGGGAAAAGGGGCTTGGAGCAGGGATGTAGGAGCACGTGCCCCCCCAGCCCTGCCTGCATGGGCAAGTTGCACCTCCTGCCAGGGGTTGGGCTCCCAGCTGGTGACTCAGAGCCTTGGCTTCTCCCACCAGGGGCCAGGCCAGAGGCCTCACCCAGCTCTATTGTTCTGCTGCCTTTCTTTGCTTTTTTAAAAGAAAATACTGGGATGGGAGGGGACTGGAGTGCACAGCCCAGGCCCGGGCCAGCCTTGGAGACTGACCAGAGAGCTGCCGGACAAGATCCACCTTATGTCCCCCCATTTCCTCAGCTCTCCTGGGGTACCTCTGTGCCCTCAGGCTGCCCCACTCCTGCCGTGACAATGCACCCGCCACCCTGGCCCAGGCACACTGCGTAGCTCAGTGCTGGCCTCTCCTTCCCATCTTAGGTTTCAGTTCTCAGCAAGTGAAGTAGAAATCTTGCTGCGGGGCTAAGAGGCAGCCCTCCCTGAGTTCACCTCCCAGCCAGCACCCTCATGCTCTGGGGCACCCACCCTGGAGGTTCCCCGGGCTGGACTCCAGATGGGGAGGCTGGTCCTCAGGCCTGTTCATAAGAGCTCAGGGGGCCTGAATCATTCATGGCCCACGCTAGCCTTCTCTTTGCTGTTCCCTGGGGCCCAGTACGTTATCCCGCTGGGCCATGAGAGCTCCCACTAGCATGGCTGTGGCTGGACACACGTAAGGGATCCCTGCAGACTAGGGGCACAGGAGCTGAGCGGGTCCTGTGGCCAACAGAGAAAGAGCCAAAAAGGGAACAACATAACCCTCGTGGGTCTCTGGTCCTCAGTCAGCGTCAAGCTGGATGATGCCCCCCACCAGCCTGGCTAGCAGCTCCACATCCCTGTATGCTGGTCAGAGGATGTGTAGAGACTGGTGGGTACTTTTGGCTCTAGGGCACTGCTTTGAGGCTAACACTGATCACACTGACCTCCTCCCCGACAGCCGATCTGTGGAGGTGGAGGTGAGCTGACCTGCTCGTTCTCAGCCTTGTGCTTAGAAAGCCGGTGCCTGCATGAGCGAGCTCCCCTGCAGACAGCTCTTGTCTTTGCACTTAGCGGACACCTTAGCAGATGCATCTCAGAGCAGGTCGCAGGGGCCTCTGGGCTGCGGCCTTCGGTCTGCCCCCTTCCACCGGTGCCAGGTGTATCATCTCCAGGAATCCTAGTTTTCTCTGCTCTAAAAAAAATCCCCATTTTTTGATGAAAAAAAAAGCTAACCTCAAATCCACATTTTTCCGTGATTAAAATGTAACATCACTATGTACGTCTGTCTGTGTATCTATGTAGTGATGTTACGGGTCAGCGTGAGGTACAATGTGCGTACGCGCGGGCTGGGCGGGAGTGAGGTCGGACGCTCCCCCCAGCCCGTTGCTCTCCGAGGGGACGAGGCCAAGGGGGAAACGCAGCGAGCGGCCGGTCCGGAGCCGCCTGCCAGGGCCTGTGGCGCGGCCGCGGCGGCCCCGGCCGACCCCTGCAGACGCGGGCTGGAGGCGGCCGCCGCCCCCGCGCGGCTCGGCGCCGCCCTGCCTGCCCGCGGCCGGGGCGGGACAGCGGCCGGCTCGCCCGGCAGAGGGGCCCGCGAGCCGCGGCCGGCGTGCGCTCCGCTCCCGCGCCCGCAGCATGGCGCTGGCGATCAACAGCGGCGCGCAGGGTAGGGCCGGGGCCGGGGCCGGGGCCGGGGCCGGGGCGCGGGCCGGGGTAGGGGCCGGGGCCGGGGCCGGGGCGCCCCCCGCGCTAACGTGTGTCCGCTCCGTGCAGGGGGGAAAGCCTTCGGGCTGCTCCGGGCGCGGCAGCAGGGCCGGCTGGAGGAGATCAACAAGGTAGGAGCCGCTGGGGAAACTGAGGCACGGGGGGGCGGGGGTAGGCAGGGCTGGTGACCTGGCTGCAGGGGCGCCGGGGCAGGGCTGAGCTGGCCCGGGGCGGCTGAGGAAACTGAGGCACGGAGGTGGCAGAGCCACTCGTCCAAGGGCGGAGTGGGGGCGCTCTTCCTTTAGCTGCAGAAAGCCTGGAGCCCTGGCTGGGAGCGGGAAGCCATCGCCTCCCCCTCCCACTCGGCTGCCAGGCTCCAGTTTGGGGGGCCGCGGCTCCGCTGGGCTGCTCACGCGGGGCGGGGGTGGAGGGTCCCCGGAGCAGAGGGGCTGGTGGAAAGAGCCGCCCTAGCGCTCACTGCATGGCTGCATGGAGCGGCTGCCCCTTGGGGGCCCACGGAGCCGCAGGGCCCCTCGTGCAGCCCGGGCAGGGCTCGGCGGCTAACTGGACGGGCCCGGGATGGGCTGGCAGGACACTAGGAACAAGCAGCCAGGCCTGTCCTAACTCTTGGCTCTTGGGGCCGTTGGCCGGAGTCCTAGTGCTAGCGCAGCAGCTTGCAAGCGCTGGCAGGGTCGCAGGGCTGGGTCCAAGGCTGTGTGGAAACGAGCCGCCCCCATCCGACAGGACCCGTGGAGATAAGCCGGATATCGCTCTCTGCCCCCCCCGCCAGCTCCCCCCCCGCCAGCAGGTGCAGCATCCCCTGGGGCATGCAGGGTGCTCCCCATGCCTGTCATGCCAGGGAGGGCTGGGCTGGCAAAGGGCCACAAGCAAAAGGAGCTGGCAGGGGATGGGGCAGCTGGTCGGGTGCTGGGGGGAGCCGGTGGGGCAGATCTGTTTTGTACCCCCAAGGTGTTGGCCCTGCCCTGTGCCCCTCTGGGCACAGGAGACTCTCCTGGGTGCTGGCCTTTCAGGTGGCTGAAAGATCAGGCCTGTCTTGTTAAGGGGCATTCAATAGCCAGGTGTGAGAGTGAGAAGAGACCAAGGGTCTTTCTGCCCTTGATCTAACCAGCGCAGAGTCTGTGGCCAGTGCTAGTAGCACAGCGATGCTCCCCGAGGCTCTGCCTTGAAAGAGCGATGGGGTGGGCTCCATGCCTACACCTGCCTCCAGGTCCCCCGCAGGGGCAGGGTGGCAGCCCAGGGGGCAGGTGGAGCCACCCTCCAGTGGAGGGTGTTGGATCTTCCCTGGGCAGGGAGCTCTTCCTTCGCGCCCGGGGCCCCGGAGCTTGGAAATCAGCGGGGAGTGGGATTTACTTGCGCTCGTGAGAGGGAGCATTGTGCACCGGTGGTTGCTGAGTGGCCAGCTGCCACAACAGTCCCCTCGGGAGCGCGCCGGGGGAAGAATGGGGGCTATTGTTCTGTGGGAAGGGCTTTCAGCTCTCGCTCTGATCTGTGTGGAGCTGCTTTGATTTCCTCTCCCTGGAGCGCGGAGTTTCTGCCCATCGCAAGGGCTGACTTCGTGTCTTCGTCCTTCTGACCGGTGGGGCGGGGTGGGGCGGGGAGGGCCGGGTGCAGGGCTTGTTGGACGGCCTACGGAGCTTGGCAGGGGGCCGGAGGGAAAGACGGCACACCCAGGATTAGAGAGCAAAGGTGCGGTGGGGTTAAACACTCCTTATGCAGGGCAAATGAGGTCCCTTTTGCTGGGGTATTAGCAAGCAGGCTTCTGGCTGGATGGGGAATCCTTCTCATGTCCTGGAGATTAGGTGTAAGATCCCCCAAGCTGTGATCAGGAGAGGGGCGGGAGAGAGGGAGGGTGGAAAAATCCTATGCTCTCTGTAGCAGGGACGGCAGGGGTCCTTGCCTAGGCATTGGAAGGGTGAGTTGTGCCACGTGGCTTTGGACCGCCCCAGCAGGTGCATTACAAAGTCTCTTTAGGCTGTGAGTGGAGAAAGTGAGGCACAGAGGGTGAGCGAGTTACCCAAGCCCAGTGCCCCAGGGCAGCCTTTGCCCCACCCGCTGTGTCCATGGTCTGCATCCAACCCACTCTTTTTTGTGGGCTTGAGTGAGATCAGTCAAGACCTTTGTCCTGGGATGGATTGACCTGGGACTTCTCAGTTCAAGTCCTCCCCTTCTGGTCTGCAGATGACAGAGCTTAGTGGGAGCCCTTTGCTGAGGACAGATGGGGACAGTGCGTGACATGAGGGCAGTGTGGGTGTGATGCTAAGAGGTCTCTGCCTGCAGGGACTGAGGGGTTGGAGTGGGGGAACAGCCCTGAGCAACAAACCCTCTGCTGCTTGCTCTCCCCACTCGCCTGCTTGCCCCGTCTCTGGGTTTCCCCTCTCTTCTCCGTGTGGGTGACTTCTTTTTGCTTTCTAATCTGTGCAGCTGTGCAACTGCAGAGACTTGAACCTGCCCCAAACCTCCCAAGGGCAGCATAGCTGACATACCAGGACACAGATGACATGGCTGGGAGCGGGTCGGGGCCTTATATGGGAAAGAGGCTTTCTCACACTTTCCAAAGGGACTTTGCAAAATCCCAAAGCGGCCAAAAATCCACGAGGCGGTTTCTTGGGAGGACCTATTGCCACTCCGTTCCTGCAGGCTTGCCTGCCTTCCCCTGTGCCCTTGACCGCTCGGTACGCTTGGTCCCCTCTGGATGGACTCGGCTCTACCTGGCTGGTGTCCCGTGCAGAGATCTCTCCCTGTGGTGATTAGGATCTCTGGCTCAAAGCCGCTCTCTGCCTCTGAAGGGCATTTGGGACTCTCCCCTTTCCAATGCATGTCTCAGGATGAAAGGACTTCTTTCTGCCATCTACTCCCATTACAGGCTGGTAATGGGGTGCTGAACTTTTTGCCTTGGGTCTAGTCCAGTGCAGATGGGGTAGCAGCCAGGATTTTACCTCTGGCCTGTGGAAAAGAAATTCTCGACCCCTCTTCCAGGGGTTGGCTGTTTTCCAAATGCCCGCAGGTGAATTCAGTTCCCTTCCCACGGGCAGTCTTATCTGGAGGCTCAAGAAGTCAGGATAACTGAGCCTCCTGCTGAAACAGCTCTCTGCAGAGCAAAGGATCTGAATGGGCTGGGGTGGAGGCGAGGCTGGCTGAAGCAGTTCAGGTTGTGTTAGAGGTAGGGGGGGCTTGTGGGACTTACAGGCCATAGGTAGCTCTGCATAGACCGCGTGCACATGCAGCTCCACTGGGGAGGGAACCAGCAGTGCTAGACAAGCCGCTGTGCCCCAGAGCTAGTGCTGCAGCCAAGGGCTGCCGGAGTGAGCTGCCCGCTGGAGCAGGGCTGGGAGTCCTCTGGGATGTTGCAAACCCAGTCTCGTGAACCCAGCATTCATTCCTGCCTGTGGCAGGGGGTCAGGCTAGATGATCTGTTCAGGTTCCTCCTGACCCTAGCTACTACGAACGGTCGGTTATGGAGCAACGTGAGTGTCCTGGAGCAGCCCAGGAGTCGCAGGCTGCAGCACATGCCTCCACTGTCCCTGCCTTGCATCGGGAAAGCTCTCATCCCCCCAACCCTCCCTCCAGCAGTGCTTCCTCTTGTACGCAGTTCATGTTCCCCCTGGGTTGGGGCAGGAAGGGATGTGTTGTCCCTCCTGGCTGCCACCTTTACTGGGTGAAACCTCCACCCCCTGTTCCTGCTCAGTGTGGGAGCCTGAGGTCTCTTCTGCTCCCTCCTTGTGGGTGACTGCAGGCAGGTCACGGCTGCCAGGGTTGCTTATGCCAGTGACAACCCTCCTGAGCTGCCTCGCAGCACAGGATCACTTGGCAGACTTCAGGTCTGCCATTGTATACCACAAGCCCATCAGATCACCGCCAGGCGGTACCTTGCCCTCTGCTACTCCATGTTGTTGTTGTGCTGCTGGAGCCTCTGGAGAGATGCAAAGCCAAGGGCATGACAGCTTGTGGACTTGGAAGTCCCCTTGCCCCCTACGTAAGAGGAGGATGTCAGCCTTCGCATCGTGGCTGCTTTGCCCAAGGTTAATGGCTTTCAGCCTCCCAGGAGCCCTACTGCTGGGCTCCAGCACTCGGCCCGGTTGGACTGGGAAAGTGCTTGCCCATTGTGTTGGACTGGAAAGCGATACCCTTGGGGAGAGATAAGGATCAAGGTCTGTGGAGCTGCCTTGGCTCACTGGGAGCTGCTGTGTTGTTTGCACCAGGTATTCCAGTCGTTCTCCAGCCTGCAGCAGTGCAAACAGATACCCGGGAAACACTGATTGGTATCGGGCAGTGTGCGTTGAACACGGGCGTTGCTCTCGCTCCCCGTGAAGCAGTTGTCTGATTCGGTCGCCCTGTCTAGATGGAGAGGGGACGGAGTATGGGTTTTACTATGCTGCCTCTGTCTGAACTGCGTTCACGTTATAGTCGTATCGCCTGCCTCGGTTTCCCTAGCTAACTTGTACAAGGGGAAAGAAGGGGTTAAGGGACACTGAAGCCAGAGCTGTGACTTGAAGGCCTCTCCTAGAGCAGAGATTCCCAAACTTTTTTCTTATTGCATGCCCTCTTCCAGATTTGCCAGCTGCCCGTGTACCCCTACCAGCACGTTTTATATTTTAACCCCTTACATGCAAATTATTATAATGAAAATGAAGTCCACCTTTACACAGTTTCTCTTGCGTACCCCCCCAGAGATGTCTTGCATACCCCCAGAGGTACACATACCATAGTTTAGATACCCCGGTACTAGAGCATTTGAATAGCCATGTACTGGGGAGGTGCTACCCAGGGGAGATAAGCAGCAGGGAGAAGAAGGGTCAGTGAGGGGGTGGGGGGCTTAGTAACAAAACTGGGAGCCTGTTATTCTGAAGGGCTCTGGGGGCTGCTCTGCAGTAGGGGGAAGGGATCAGGAGCTCAGTTGAGGCCTTTAGGAGGTGCTTGACTTTCCCTTGGCCCTTTCCCCAGCCAGCCTGGCTGCAACATGGGGCAGGGTTGTATTTGTAGGGGTCTAGGACGTGTAGAACATCTCCAGGCTAGAGATGACCTGCCGCACCAGACAGCCCCAGCGCTGCGGGCTGAGACTTGGAGCCAGGATATCCAAACCCCATGTGCCTGTCTGAGTGCTGCTCATGCAGCTGGCAGTGTTGCAGTGCTTGGGGAGAAAAAAAGCTCTTCCCCCAGTAGCCGTGCCTGGGCACTCTGCTCCCAGAGACAAGCCTGTGTTTGCAACATGTGCGTGCCACGTGCAGCCACTGCTGGTCCGAATCCCTCGGAGGGCCCTTATCCGGTACTAGCAAAACATGAGCACAGCAGATGTCAGTGACTTCTTCGGGGAAAAATGTGGCGTTCACTGCCCAAGATGCACCAAAGCCATCTGATTCCTTTGAGTTCCTCGGAGCTGGATGGGTGCGGGGGGCTGGAAGGAAAAGAAAACCCCTGTGGTGTACAGCTGCAGGGCGTGGGCTGTCAGCGGCATGTGATGGACAATGCTGCATGGGTTCAGCTCTGTCCTTGCCTTGGGTTTCTTGGGCACAGAAAACCACCCCCAAAAATCCAAAAACAAAAAAACCCCAACAAAACAACAAAGCAGTCTAGCTTGGATCCAGCCCTGTGGTAGCAGTGGGGGCTAGAGATGGCTGTACTGCCTGAGCATGGTAGACACGGGGCCTCTACAGTGTGAGAGGTAGTGGGGGAAGGGAGCTGTCTCCTGCATCTGATGCCTAATCTTTCTCTTGGCCTGGGCACAAACTGCGGTAGTGTGAACTCTCAGAGTGGAGTGCACGCCATCTGCACCCCATCCTGCATCCGGGGGTTTAAAAACTGGGAGACCACTATGTTCGTCACAAGGGAGCCAAAGCCATCCCTATGCAGAGCGTGTATATCGAAGTCTCCTAGACTTCAGAACCAAGATGAGGGCTTGAGACCCCTTGCATTTACCTCCCCAGACCCCACTGGGCTATTGGCAGAGTATTATCTTCTATATCACTGTCCAGCACCCCCTACCCCCAGACCTGGCCCTGTTGCAGTTCACGAGAGGAAGGTCGTTGCCAGAAGGAAATCCCCAGCCCCTGTGAAGCATTTCTGCTCGCATCGAGATCCTAGCTGCTGGGTGTATTTGGCGGGTGGGTGGGAGGTTGACCCTGTGTAGGACTCTGGGATAATAAAAAACAAGCGTGGCTTTTTGGCAGTCTGGTGGAGGCGCGTGAATGCATGCACACCCCTCTCTGCCTTCTTGGAGATTGGATGAGTTTTGTCTCGTGGGCCTTAACCTTTGGGAACTGTTTGTCCTCCACCCCCCTCAGGAATTCCTGTGCGACCCAAAGTTCAGCGATGAAGAGGATCTGGAGGAGAAGCTTGCCGTGTTTAAAGGTGAGACTTTCCCCCCTTGCAGCTGTATTCCCTGTGCCAAGTACAGCTTCTCTCCCAGCAGCTGGATCCAGCCAGACCGTGCAACTTGCTACCAGAGGAGATAAGTGACTGAGCCGAGATTAAAAGCAACCTCCTCTCATTCAGCGCTAAACAAAACTCCTCTGTGGCACTTAGTTTTCCCACAATAAGACTTCAGACGCCCCCTCAAGCGTTCCCTCCCTCCCACACGACCAGAGAACAATAGCGCTTCTCTGAAGGTATGTCGGCATGCAGCCGCAGCCCCGTCTTCTGTCCCCGAGGCAGCTTCAATGCTAGCGATGGCTGTATCCTTTGTGGGAAGGGGTGCAAAACCCTTCCCCAGGAAGGGGAGGAAAGGGTATTGCGTGTTAGGTGCTTGGGAGACGCTGTGCAGGGGCTTCCACTACAGCATCAGCAAGTTTCTCTCTTCAGGATCACTGAGTCTGTGGCACACAGCTGGGATCCCAGCTCCCCTAAATTACCGGACCTTTGGGTCAGCCCCGCTGTCCTGGTTTTTCCCTAATGCACAAATCACGCCTCTCCATTGCTCCAGAGCCCACCTCTGCTTGGCCAGCCTGGGGCGGATGTGGGAGATGTGCCTTGTTTGTCCTCATCAGCACATTCCTGGCTTATCAGCAGCTCTGGGGGTTTGATTTGGGCCCAGCGAAGTGCTGGGAGGGGATGAAGAGAGAAGCAGGCACAAGGCTGGCACCTGGGGCGGGGAGATGTCTGCCAGGCTCGGGCCCAGCCAGCGCCTCCAGTTCCCATTATGCCTTTATCAGCCGACACCGCCTCTGCCCTTGGGAGCTCCAGGAAATGGTGCCCTCTGTGTCATGCTCCTCCTAGGCATCCAGCCCTCGCCGGCTCCTAACCAAATAAAGCCTGGCTGACTGCAGCCCCAGAGACAGCTGCCTGACCCTGCTTCCATTCCAGGCACCGGCTGCTCCTTCCACCTCTTCCTTCGGCTTTGAAACAGGCCCTGAGGATGCTGGCTGGGACTTTTTTTCTGAGGGAACTGGATGCGGATGTCCTCAGGGGCTCCCTCTCCCTTCCCTGTGGCCTGCCTGTTTTTTCTCATGTCATTGCTGAACCCCTGGATAACATTGCCTTTGACCTGGGCACCCTTCAGACATTGCATTTTGGAGCCCCCTGTAACAAGAGCCTTCGGCATCTTCCCCGCCCCCCTCTCCTGCATCGGGCTGGCTGGCTCGCCCGCCTGCCTTGCTGGTGTCCCGCTCTGCACTGCCAGCACCTCCTCTGGCTCTGCCAACAATCAGGCCATTGTGCCTCTTGCCCCCCCTCTCTGCTCCCCCCAAACCAGAGCGTGCAGAACCGGCATTTGTGTAAATGCATCAGAGGCACAAGGGCAGGATTTCGCCTCATTGAATCTCCACAGCATGGGATGAAAGGGGAACGTGGTCGTGTGAGCTCCAGCTCGGAGAGCAGTGGGATAAAGCCACCTCTGTTTTCTGCACTCCTGTTCAACAGCATCCAAGGAGAAAGGAGAGTGTGAGCACACAGCGTGTGACACACATGCAGGGGGGTGGGATGCATGGCCCCGATGCTGCAGCTGGGACCAGTCGCTCTAGCCTTTACTGGCTCCCCAGAAGCTGCTGCTGTGTTCCCCTTCCCTGGGAGCCCACATGCCAGTGGCCAGCTGTTGCCTTGGGGGTACAGGTGCTGCAGCCAGGGACTGACAAACGGCTTGTTGAATCAAAGCATGAATCAAGGAGGAAACATGGCTCTAGCACCTTAACCTTGGTTACTTAGGTTTGGGCAGCAGGCTACTATCTCTCTGTTGCTAGCGGTGCTAGGAGTTATCCTAAAGAGAAGTTATCCTGCAACAGTTCTGCAGAAGGGATTCCCGGAGGCCCGTTCCTAACGCTTTATAACACGGATGGAGGAAGAGAAGTGGTCTCTTCACTATAGTGCCCCTCACCTTGGCTTCTGGGCATTTCACAGAGCTGAAGGGCAGAGGAATCAGGCTTTGTCCAGGTCATAAGGTTCTGCTCTGTCCCTGTTGGCAAAGGACAACGATCCCCAGAAATGGCTCTTCAGTTCAGAGCAAGTTGAGGCATAGCAGTGACCCAGATGTTCTGGGACTTGTGCTTTGCTTTGCAATGGCAAGGTGTGATAACAAGTAGGCCAATGCCATCCTGCACACCACAGCAGGTTGAAATACGCTGGCCAAAAGTCCAGATCCTTGTGTCCAGAACGTTTTCTCTCCAAAAGACTCTTTTAGAAATTGGCCAGACAGGGTCTTGGATACGTGTGGCTACAGTGCGCATTCACAAGAGCCAGCTCATTGTAGAGTATTAAACAGTATCTGTGGTGTGTTTAATACCCAGCTCCAGCTGCAACCCAGGCCAGGACTGTCCTGATGCCTTAGAGATGTGAAAGGCTGCAGTTTCTTCCTTCTTCTTGGCTCCCCAGCCAGTCCTGGCACATGGTCTTGCCTTGCTGTTGAAACAGTTCCTAGCTAGAAAGCATCACTGAAGTGACTGGTGACTAGTTAGCTGGCAACTTTGTTCTGAATCTCCAAGTTTGTGGCCCAGTAAAACTGCCCTGAATGATATAACCTCCTGCATTCCCTGTATTACCAAACCCAGCTTCCAAAGGCTATTGTGGAAACCAGAGCAACCAAATAAAGCCCTAAGAGGGTCCTTGAACACAGTGGCAAAGGCAACCCAGTTCATGCTTGCATTTGATTGCTAATGAGGGGGTTGGGTTCCCTGGGCTGTATGGCATGTACGTGGCTCCTGCTAGCACTAATGAGCCTTCTGCCATCCCATCAGGTGACCCTCTCAGCTCTGAATGGGAGCCTAGGGCACTAATTGGAACCTCTGACCTGGCATTTGGCCTAATTGGTTTTTGGCCCATTGAAGGGGCTTTGGTAGCTGCAGAGCCCCTTTGAGACCCTGGGTCCTGGTTTAATTGAGGAACCACTTGCCCAGTTCTCCATTGTGTCCTACGTGATCGTCGGGATAGTCGCTGGCCTGGCGAATGATGTGACTGCACTAGTAATATGGAGAAAGCTTTAGGAGGTCCATGCCAAAGCTCCGCTTTCAAAATGATGTTAGTGTGGAACCATTTGAGGATCTAATAATGGAGCTGTGTAATGGCTGCTAACCCTCTGCGTCCGCTCTAAGCACTAGGGCGAATGGTCCTCCGAAGAGAGAGTACTATCCCTTTAAGAGCCACTGAGCCTCAAAGAGGTGATGAATTATTCATGGCATGCCCTCTTGCATATCCCTTTGAATTCCTGGAGGATGCACAATAGAGAAGTGCCCATTCTGGATTATAGCTCCTCAGAAACTGGAACTAGCCCACAGGGAAAACCCAGCCTTGTTACTTGTGTAATTGGCTGTCTACCTACGTCTGTTGGTCTCCTACCCGTAACCTTTACATGTCCTCATAGTTTCATAGTTTCTAGGGTCAGAAGGGACCTGAGCAGATCATCAAGTTCGACCCCCTGCAAACGACCCCAGCAAGGTGCACATCTAGCCTCATCTATATCCCTAACTTGATCTGCTCCACCACTGTGCTGCGTCTGTCTGCCTCTCCGTCTCCCACACAGAGGGGCACCCCAGCAAAGGATTTCTCAAGTCAGCAACAGCCCATGGATGCTGGGCTTTTTTCAAAAGGCTGGACATTTCCAGGGTTTGAGAACTCTGCCCTGTGAATGCTACAGGTGGTGGTGGTGCTGGGCACGTCTGCTGTTTGGGCTCAGTACCTCGACTGAGGTCATAGCCCCTTGTGCTAGGTGCTGGACCTAGACTTGCTAAGGCAGTCCTTCCCCAGGGCACTTGCAGCTTCAATGGAGGGCATGGCCAGCAGCTTGAGAGGAGAGGGAAGTGGTCCTGACCCAAATGCAAAACCCAGGTCTGAGCCAAGAGGAGAACCGGTATCCCCCCATCCACTAGACCATACTACCTCTCACTTTCTCCCTATGGGCACAGTGCAGCAATTGGCTGGACACCCATGGCCAAGCGTTTTGTCTTCTGAGAAGGCATCTGTGTTTCTCCCTTCAAAGGAGGTGTGTGGGATTGGACTAGATGGGCAGGTGCCTTGTTACAGCCTGACTTATATACACTCTTTGGCGTATCCTCTTGGTGATCTGGTCCCTGTGCCCAGCCATGAAGCGGCATCCCCGTTGCAGCTCCATGGTGGCACTTTGTCCTGTCCAGCTGATCTCAGTATTGCCCTCTTTCCCCTTCCTGCTGTTCCCCCAGGCAGTGCCGTCCTACCGGGCTAAGCAAGCCAAGCTTTCTCCATCCCTGTGAGCGTCCTAGTAGCTGTTCTCTTGAAGCTGCTGTGACCTGCTAACTTGCTTCTGTGTGTCTCTCTTCCAGAGAAGTACATGGAGTTTGACCTGAATAACCAAGGCGAGATTGGTGAGTGACTCCTGGAGGGACACTCTGCTGGTAGGCTAGAAGGGGGCGGCCATCTAGGGCTCACCAGGACTGAAAATCCCTTACCTGGGCTCTTCAGGTTCCCTTCTCAGCTGTGGTTCCCAGTCCTGGTCTCTGGCACAATGTTAGAGAGCCTTTCCTCTGCTTTTTGGCCCTAGAGCATGCTGTCCCTGCACATCCACTGTCTGTCTTTGGTGTCTTTGCTGCCTCAAGCTCTAGACATCTCTTAAGATCTTGGTTTCAAACTTCATTTCTCTTTCTCCTGGGTCTCTGCTTTACTCCTGCTCTTCCTCTCTGTTCTGGGATCTGCTCTCTTCCGCCTTGCCCCCTCTTTGTCCCAAAGGCCCTCTCTTGCCCAGCAGTATGGAGAAGAGCCAGCAGCCAGGTTTGCTGCTCAGATTAACCTGCAGCCTCAGGGTACAAAGCTGTACAAAACCCCAAGGCTTTGTGATGGTTATTGAAAATCCAAGCTGGTGCATTGGGCAGTAGGACAGGGCTCCCTTCTGAGGGGCAGAATGAGCCCCCAGACCTGGAAGGAGAAGGTCAGAGGATGAATTGGTCCCTGGTTCAGTTGGTAGTAGGTGGCTTCGGGCTTTGCGAGGAAGAATATGACCCAGTTCTGGTACAGGTACCATGGCTTTTACTGAGTGGTAGCCTCACAGCTAGTCTTCCCACAAAAAGAGAAGAGTCTGGCCCACGGGGTCGGGATCCAGGCTTTCCCACGCTCCAGTGTTGGTGTGCTGCGCTCTGCTTTGGGTAGCCAGCCCCACCAAGGCAGAGGGGTGGTCGTCCTGCATTTCCTGTGAGCCAGAGCCCCTGTTGTCTGACCCAACATGTACTTGGGAAGCTGGAGAAGGGGACCTGGCTTTGAACCCTGCTGCTGTTTACGGGGAGGGAAGGAGGCTGCGGCTCATTGTTCTCACTTGAACAATCCTAAGGAAATGACCTCAGGCCCTGCCAATGCAGGAGGGGTTCAGGGCTGGCTCCAAGGGGCCTGTTTGCTTCTTGTTTGGCCTCTAAAATATTGGTGCTGCTTTCCCCGTCCCCACCCCTTTCCTACACTGTGATTTTTGGCAGCACTGGACTAGCTAGACAGGGGGAAGCTTTTCTAAGAGGCCCTGTTGCCCGTTGCTGCAGGAACCAACCTTGAGCATGTCTGTGACACTCTTCATCCCCAGATCTCAAACCTGATGCTTAAATTTGACCATACAGAACCAAGTGCTCTGGGTTCCCATGTCCCTAGGCCCGCGGCTCCCTTTGCCATCACATTCACGAGGCAGAAGCATAGCCTGATATTAGATTTCCCGGCTGGAGACAAGGAGCCACGGCCCTCACGGTTTCCCCTCTGTGAGGCAGCAAGCCCCGATGGAGTTGGAAATCGGCTCTTGGGGGGTGGCTGGTCCCCTGCTTTGCATCTGGGTTACAGCACAAGCTGCAGCCCAGGAAGAGGGGGCTGCGACAGTGCCTTCATCACCTGCACTGCCCAAGTGGGGTTTCTGCATGGGCCAGTCTCTCCCCCTACCTCTTTCCCCCACATAACTAATTGTCCTAATTCTCAGATGCCCAGCCTGGGCTGCCTGACGGACTCCGGCATGGCACAGTCTGTGTAATGGCATTTACAGTGCACCTGCTTCCACTCTGCAGCGGCTTACATTGTATTTGCCAGGAGATCCTCTTCGTCCTCCACCTAGGCCAATTATACCTCTCTTGCCTTTTAGAACAGTGTCTGAGGGCTAGGACAAGGGCAAGCATCCATGGCCTCTTTGTCTAGCTGCTAATGACCATGCTGTTGATTGCCAGGAGGAGCAGCTAGGGTTCATGGGCTCCCACTCCATGTGTGCTGCACCCCAGGAGGCTGTCAGCAGAGCCCTCAGTGTGGTGCTGGGGGTCAGATGCTCCGTCTCTGGCAGGCTTATTGCTTATTGACACATGACCTCCTTTCTGGGGTGTAGCCCACTCCCTAGCATGGCCCTTGAATGGTGCCCGCATGTCCAGAAAGGCCCTGTCTCCCAGGGGTTGACCCCTGTTGAGCACTGCTGCCCTCTTCCCCGCAGCACTGACCCTCTGGCTCTCCCTCTCTCAGACCTGATGTCGGTCAAAAGGATGATGGAGAAGCTGGGGGCGCCGAAGACGCACTTGGAGCTGAAGAAGATGATCTCGGAAGTGACGGGCGGGGTGAGCGAAACCATCTCCTACCAGGACTTCGTCAACGTGATGCTGGGCAAGCGCTCTGCTGTCCTCAAACTGTAAGTGTGCCGCGGGGTGAGGGAGGACGCACGGGTCGCTGGGAGCTGAGCTTCGGGCATCGAGCCTGGTGCAGGCACCAGCTGCTCTGCCTGGGAGAGTGGGGAGGGAGAGGCAAAGATGGAGTGAGAACCTGGCTGCCCTGGACGGGCTGGCATGGGGACAAGACCCTCGAGGGCACTTCACAAAGGGAGCTGGTACCCATTTGGGGCCAGGGCTCACTCCATGGGGTGCTTGGAGGATGGGGTCTGAGGCTGAAGTATTCTGGCTTTGAGGTCCCTGCTCCGTTCAAGCCACCTTCCCAAGCTGACCGTGGCTGGCTTCAGGAAGAGGGCCATCCTTGGTCTGATGTTCCCTCACGCTGCTGGACAGGCATGGCAGAGATGCCTCCTGTGTTGGGAGAGGTCTGCTCCCACGTGGTCATGGCAGGGTTAAAGCATGCAGCGTACCTGCATGTGTAGGACACCGAGCAGCCCATCCTTGCTATGGGTTGTCTTCCCAGAGCCCAAGCAGGCTGGGCATGAAGCGGGCTCCCTTGCTGTGGCTACTGTATGTGCAAGATACGGACGGCGTTGCCAAGGAGCTAGCTGTTTCCTTTCCGGCTCCTACCTCCAGCTGCTCTCAACCCAAACTGTTTTGGGGGCTAAAGGGTTAGTGTTGCATCTCCGTCCCCCCAGACCCTCTGTGTGAATGACTCTTGGCATCAGAATTCCTTTCCATTTTCTCCCTCCTCCTGGGTATTTCTGGGGTTGGGGGAGAGCAGGGTTTCCCCTCCCGCAATAACCCACTCCTCTTCTCACTCCTTGGGCCGTGTCCAGAATCCCACCTCGCTTCATCCCTGCCTTGTGCTGCGGTTTCCTCTTCCCTTGGCATCCCAGGGGCTGGCAGGGGAATGTGAGAGTGGGTGAGGGGCAGGGGAGGCACTTCTACTGCGGTATGAGCCCTTGGTACCAGCCTCCCACGGCTCCTCGTGCCCTCCTGACAGGGCTATGAAAGCCCTGCTCTAACAAATGGCTGCTGGGCCCCAGCTTGGCTGCTGAGTGCAGTGGGATGGGTCTGCTGGCTCCTTCCCAGCCCTGCTAATGTCTCTTTTTTTCATGCATTTCACGGCCACCAACTAAGCTTAGTCCCCTTCTTGTCTTTCAGTGCAATGGGTACGTGGGTCCTTTCCTTTGCCCCCCCTTGCCTGCTCCCTGGGGGTACAGCCCGTGTAACTGGCCACCCCTGGGCCTGTAGAAACATTGTCCCTTAACCTGCTGGGTATTTCAAGGCAGTGAAAACCTTTCCAAGTCTTCTTCAATGCCTTTGTGTGAATGGGTCAGTGCGTGGTGTTTCCAGATGTCCTTGTCCCAGGGTTCCTGTGTATCTTCCCTAAACCCTTGGGGGCTTGTCCTTGGCCATCTATTTTCTCTGTGGAAGCAAGCCGGCCTCAGGCCTGTTCGACACCTCCCATCTTTGGCCCCACTGCTGAATAGTTCGAGAGGATGGGTCCCTTTTCAGCACATGCACAAACAGGCACACCATTGTCCTCCAGCTGGGTTTAAGTTTCCACCAAGCCCCAGCTGAAACAAAAGCTGCAGAGCTAAGGTGGCAGCTGGCTGTAGTGGTGCCGCTCCAGTTCTTGGGAAGAAAGTGGCAATGGTGGCAAAACATGCTGGAGTCATTCAGTCACTGCCCCGTGCCACCGGCTGCTTTCCTCCTCTGGGCCTGGCGCACGGCTACAGTGGCTGCTCATTCTTGCTTTCAAATCTACGGGTGCACAATTTGCAGCAGTGGCCATTTTGGTTCAACAAACCAGATGCCAATGGTTTGTCTCTGCCCACGCAAAGTGCTCTAGATATGTGGTGTATTTGCACAGAATTTCAGAAGCAGCCCCCTGAAATGAACCTGCAGAGGAGGAGCACATGAGTAACTCTTGCAAACTTTGCCTTGAAGTGAAGATTTTGGAGGTTCCTTTAGAAACTGCAGAGCTGGATGTGGTGGCAGTACTGCCCTCTGGCGCTGATTTGAGGAAGTAGCATATATAATAATTTTTTTTTTCAAAATGCTAAATGCATCACTGGTGATGAGGCTATAACATACTGTTCTGCCCTCCTACAGAGCCTGACATCTGAGGATCTCCAAATACTTGGCTAAGTTTAATACACAGTGGTCACGTCTATGCATGAATATTAACATGAAGCAAATTAACTCCGGAGTTTATTGCTCTTATGGTCTGCTGTCTGCCCATGTGCCTGGGACCACAGCGTGTTGAGCAGCCCTGGCTGGCAAGGGGCCCCAAGGGTCAGCCTGCCAGCCCGGGGCAGCTTCCCTCAGCTGGGCGTGCTGCAGAGGGGACTGGGTGGGGCACAAAGGTGCTCCAGAGCAGGGCTAGCTGGCAGGCAGCCCCTGCACTGAAGCAACCTTGTGCCCCAGCCAGCCCGGGTAGCATCTGCATGTGCGCTGCTGCAGAGTGAAAAACTCTGCAGCAGGATAGTACCTGTATTTACAAGTATTGTCATTGTGGAGTAAATTAGTTTACTCCAGCCTAATAAGGGTACATGTGTAGATGCACAACATTTACTGCACAGCTAATTAGCGTACTGCACAGTAAGTGTCCCATGTTGACGCGCGCAGCAATAGCATGTGTATGCTGTATGGAACCTCCCTATTTTACAGGTAGGGAAACAGATGCATGGAAAAGTTAATTGAGTTTTTTAGCAGCCAAGCTGAAGATATGACCCAGGAGCCCTGACTCGGTGGTTTTGGATTCCCAGATTTTCTCACATAAGAGGAAGGCGTTGTTATGGTTTTTTGGGGGTTGTTTTTTTCAGCTGAAGCTGTAGACTTTGGCCTTGAGGCAAAGACAACCCAATTTTCTTACTTCCCACTCTTGCTTATCTCTTTCAGAGTCATGATGTTTGAAGGAAAAGCCAATGAAAACAATCCAAAGCCTTCTGGCCCACCTCCAGAGAGGGATATTGCCAGCCTTCCCTGACAGCGATCAGCTGGAAAAGCAAAACGTGTCAGCACCACGCTGCTTGGCTGGGCTGTCACGAAGGTTACCTGTCTGTTACTCTTACTTTGGACAGTCTTAGGTGTAAACTAATCTGCCTTAGAGGAACAACAAGGGAAGCCCAGGGACCCCCTCCAGTCTGCACATAGCCACCTCTCCGCTGCATCCTCAGCCAGTCTCTTCTGCTAGAGAAGCTGTAGTAAAGGCATAACATGAAACCAAAAAAACCCCAACCTCACTTATCGGTTGAGAAACTGCTGATCACTTCCCAGGGTCATTGGCCTGGATCTCTCAGCTGGGAGGAGGGGCTACCCTCTTTCTATCAGGTGGGTCCTTCACTGGGGTGAATTGAATGCTGAATCTCTGCCCGCTCCTCACATGGCTTTGCTGCCAGAGACTGCTAGGGCACCCCCAGCAGCAGCTGCCGCATGGGACACAGGGAGCTAAGTGCCTTCTGAAGTTCACCCTGCAGCTCCCATCTTCAGGTGGGTTCCTGCCCCCTTCCCCTAAACCAGCAGTTTGCCAGCCAAAATGTCTCTCACATCTCCCACAGCCTGTACCAAGTCTCCAAGAGGAAGGCTGGGAAGGGGGAGGGCTGCATGAGACATGCTGGGGGACAGCTCCTGGAGGCTAGGTGCTGGGAGAAGGGCGGGTAGGTGAGGATTATCACAGCTTGGAGGGCTGGGAAGGAAGCGGTGCAAGTCCCCTGCATATTGAGCGATAGTTCTTTAGTGTCTGCTCCTGGGACTCATCCCAGAGGGTCCCAGCCACGGGTACACTGAATCAGGAGTGCTCCTCTCTGTCCCTATTCAGTCATGCTTGCTCTTCCCTAACCAACACAGACCCCAATTTTGACATCCAGCCTCCCTGCGTCTCTTGGCATCCACTCTTAGGGAGTTCCTGTTGATAAATGATCCCCAACCTTGGTGCTGACTGCCATGGTCAGGCTATGAAGGCTACGGCAGGGCTTGGTGAGAAACGAGGGGGTCTGACTGGATACTTTTGTCTTTCTGTCTGTATAGAAGTAGCTATGGTAAGACTAGGAAGGAGAAGCCAGAGAACCCTGCGAGCCTCTAAGGCACAGGCCTCTTGTGCGCGTTAGAGCAATTGATTGCAAATTAGGAAATGCATGGTGGTGGGTACTGGGGAGCTTGTAATCTTAATGTATTATGTAGGATTGCTTATTGGAAGTGAAGCACTGGCTTTAATCAATGCCCCCCATCAAGCTAGCTGTCCCCATGAAACAGAGAAACTCTCCAAACCACGTGTTCCAGGATGCATTGGCTCTGGGATTGAGCTGGGTTAGATGCTTGGGTGTTTAGGAGCCTGGAGAAGCCTTTCCTGCTGGCTGAATCAAGGTGCAAACCCATAAGTTTCTAGATCTGCTAAAATGTCTGGCTGAAATTGGGGCATGATAGAAGCTTAAAACCTGCAGGACAGGGGAAATCCTCCCTACATTAAGGCAAGCTAAAGTCTCAGTGACTTCCACCTATATAAAGCCTGCTGAATGTGTAGGATTAAGCCTGGAGTGTGCTCTGCAAGCTGCTGGCAGGAATTTGCCACTGCTGATTTTTCATACGGAAACTACAAAAGGAGCTACTTGACATGTCAAGGCATTTCTGGGTGGCTATAAGCTGAAGCTCATGCCAGAAATGAGACAATGGGCAAGAGTTGCCCCTGGATAGCAATTTTGCTGGCTGCTGACTGAAGGATGCAGACACGAATGTTGAATCTGTGAAGAAGCCGCAGAGCCAAACAACTATCTTGGTGGGCCCCTCTTTGCCCGGGGTGGATGCCTGATGTCCCTGGAGATGATTCTACTAAGTCAACAGTTGGTTGCAAAAGCTGTTGCTGCTTCTGTCTATTGAGTTTTTAAAGGTAGACTTCCTAATATATTGGGTTTTCTAGGAGGCTCCTTGTAATGTGAATAAGCAGCTGGCCTCTGAAGTTTGGTCGTTTCCCTCACTGCCAGTGGCCAGTTAGTTCAGTTCCATAAAATCAAATCTAAATTGGCTGTTTTCTCTCACCTGGTGGGAAAACCAGCCCAGCTAGTCTTACTTTGGACGTTCACAGGAAACGCTGGGGATGTCCTACAGCTGGAGGAGAAAGTGAGATCAGAGAAGTCCAGTCTGAGCCCCTTGAATCCATCCAGCCTTGCTCTGGGGGAGTTTACTTTCTTTATATAGCTGGCCTCTGAACTTCTGGGATCTTACAAACAAATGCTTTTGTTTAAATGTATTACAATGGGACCGTGCTCATGAGTGAAATTCAGCACATTGGAAAGGTTGTCTTTGCAGAGCTGAGACCTTTTGAGGGCAGGGAAGGACTTGCCTGATGCCAGTGTAGCTGGGACCATGCGCTGATCATTCGGGACACTGATGCGATCATTGCCTTCTACTTAAAACTCTTGGAATCTGGTTGTTTGCTGCTGGGGTTTCATTGCTTACTCTGTTTCTTCTTTTATGTTCTTGGCAGCTTTTAACTTTTGTGGTTTTTTTAAATCCTTGTATAAATAAAAAGTCCAAATAATTGTAACTTGACTAGACATCTTGCTCCTTCCAAGGGCTATAATTTTTTTTTTATGTCTTGCTGTCATCTTTGTATGAAAACTTTGGAATTGTGAGAGAGGGAGAGACTGCAGATGAGGGTGGCACAGCTCGGCTTGTCCAGGTGGAAAAATAAACCTTCTGAAACAACTTGAAGCTTTGGCATGTCCTGGTTTTGTTTGGACTAGGGGAAAACCTAGTTCTTACCCTGCCCCCCCGGAGGGTTTTGCCTACCTTCTGCCAACTCATTTTGGCCCATGCTTTTGTCCTGGGATACAAACAGGAGGTGGAAATCCTAAATCAAAGCACATCTGTCTGAAATGCTTCTGTTACCACTGCTTGTTTTCCACCGCAGAAACAACAAAACTTCTCTTCAGGTACGACCCCTGCCTCCATCCCATCCCTGAAGAATAAGGGCAAAAGACAAGTCCTTCCATCCTAATGCAAATCACCAAAGCAGGGCCCAGGACATGTGGGGCAGATTCCTCAGCTGGCATTGCAGAGGGCTGCACAGCTGCCCATGTGCCCCAGCATGGGCAGGAGAAACAAGTAGAGGACTTCTGCTACAGTCTTTCTAAAGCGCGTGTGTACTTCCCTGGGGCCAGCACTCACTTCAAGTCTTGGAGATTGGAACCAGGAGGGCAACTGATTTACCAGTGGGAGATTTTTGTCCCCTTTGCTTCAGTTGGTTATTGAACGTAATCCGGACATCCTGGCACTATTGTAACAAGGACTCTTATCCTTGAGCTAGAGCAAAACTAGCTTAGCTGGTACTAGCAGGTCTTTTGTACTGTCTGGACTACCTGCTATGGGCTGAAATGACTGCACACTTATGCTGTGTTACAGCTGCCTCCAAATCCTCTAGTGCAAGCAGGTGGACCGAGTGAAGAGAATTTCCCCCGCTGTAAAGCCTCCTCTGGATAAAGCAATTGGCTGCAAATCGCACTGGGCTCTGCTTTGAGCAGTTAGTTTTCTGCATCCTGAGCCCAAGGTGGTCAGAGACTTAACTCTGTGGCCATTTACGCTGCAAGCCTAAGCGTAAGAGGCTGTCACGCCACTAAGGTCGCACTAATGCAATTGTATTTGCTTACAGCAGGGGTGACGTTGGCCTCAGGTGTGGAAAAAGGCAAGTAGGATCTAACAGCTGGTGTCCTGGGGCAAGGCGGGCTAATGAGATTGCACAGGCAGCGTTCCTGCGTTTGCCCTTCACATGCTCTTGCATGTGCTTCTCTGCTCCATTTAAACACTACAGCACATCAGAGCAGGGCGCTGACTGACTTTAAAGAACTACGATAAAACCACAGCAGGCTACAAATGATGCCTGGTGCCAATAACGGAAATGCCTTGGGCCAGGAGAGCACAAATTGGACTGAAATAATTCAGCTAAAAACAGCATGTGGGTAGTGGCTGTCAGAGCTGGATCACCAGCCTTCTCAGTAGTAGCAGTGGGGATGGGTACACAGCACTGCCAAGCCCCCATTGCACCATTAAAAGGGTAGTGTCCTCCCTTCTACTTGTGCTGGGAGCTGGAAGGGGGTGGCTGGGACACTCTCCCCTGAATGGGCACAGCCAGGTCCTGGAGAGCTGCTGAGTGCGTAACAGGACTCCAGGAGCTGACGCCTGCAGATTGTCCCCCAGCACATTCATTCTGAAACTTCGACCATTGCTCCTGGCCCTGTTTTGGCTTTGAGTTGTCCCAAACAATCAGTGATATGCCCTTAGTGGCCCCCATCGCCAGGCAGGGCTCATAGTTCTACGTGTTGAGCTTTGGCCCATGCTCCCAAATGGTACATCAAAAGGCCTGTGTCACACACAGGGCCCCCAGGGACTGCGGGGTTGTATTCCTGTCCCTGCTCCATTCACGTCTCACCGGGCAGCTTCCACTGGCTCCTTGAACACGTTCAAGAGCCAGCGGGCAAAATCCGCTGTGCTTTGCTCGGTGTCCCGTCTTGGCGCACTCTTTTTGGACCTTTGACCATTGTTCCCATCCCTGTTTTGCCTTTCTTTTGTCCCAAAAAATTAGTTGTTACTTTCTCAGCGGCCTCCTGTCCTAAGGAAGTCTTCTAGTTCTTGGTGGGGGAGAGCCCACGATCCCTGGGAAGTAACAAATAAGCCTGTTTCACGTAGTGGCAAAGAGTGAATGCTGAAAGGAAGCGGGAACTGGGTCTGACCAGGAGTTATTTCCTATTGTCCCTCTCTCTCTGGCGGCCTCCAGCATTTCAGGTCTTAGGAAGCTCCTTCAGAGGCCACGGCCCACACTCCCAGGCTCAACAGCGACCCTCCAAGAACGGGTCCAGGCCCTTGGCTGAATCTGGCTGGACGGTCAGCTCCCTGCACTAGTGACCCTCTGTGTGCAAAACAACATCTTGGCGTTCATTTTACACTGACGACCTGCTTGTTTCGTGCTCTGGGCTGGTGAGAGAGACTGAGCGCTCAATCCTGGATGACTTCTCTCTGCCATTTAGGGCGGTGTGGACCCCTCCCGTCCCTCGTCCCCCCCCACGAGTGTTTCTCTTCCCAACCGATGAGGCCGGGCTTTCGCCTCTCCTTGCGTGGGAGCCCCTAATCCCCCTGGTTGCCCTTGTGGGGCCATCTCTAGTTCCTCTCTGCCCTAGTGGGGCAACTGGGCACAGCAGCCCAGGGCTGGGGGCACCAGGGGCTTGTCAATGGGGCTCATAAGCAGGGTTCCCGGTTTTCTTGGATTTAAAAAAATCCCCAATTTTCGGTTTAAAAAAAACGAACCCCAAATGCACATTTTTCTGTGTTTAAACTGAAACGCCGTGTGTGTGTGTTTATATATCTATCTATAGATAAATCTATCTATCTAGAGCTGTATAGATAGATCTATATCTATAGATAGATAAATAGATAAATCGATCCGTATGTATAGACAGATTAATAGGTATAGTGGTGTTTCATTTTAGTCATGGAAAAATGTGCATTTAGGGTTACATTTTCTTAAACCGAAAATTGGGGATTTTTTAATCCGAGAAAACCAGCACCCCAGCTCGTAAAACCCATTGATGTTTGCCGCAGGGGCAGGCCCCGCCCCCTACCCTAAAGCCCCGCCCCTTCTCGCAGCCCCGCTCCCCTCCCCACCCCGTTCTCTAGTCCTCCCGCCCGCAGCTACCATCGAGTAGCGTGGCTAGAGCGGCCTCCGGCTGGGACGGAAGCGGAAGTGGCCGGATAGTGCGTAGCGCGCGGCGGCGGCGGCGGCTCGGCCGGGCCTGGTCACCATGGGCGACGACATGGACGTGATTCCCGAGCGCGACATGAAGGTGCGGGAGGGGGGAAGACCCTCGAGGGCCCCTCCGGGGTGCGCGGCGCTGCACTGCACAGCCTGAGCCCCAGGAGCCTGTTGCGTGGGGGAGGGGCAGGTGGGGGGTCAGGGCCCTCCCCGGGGTGCTGGTGGGGTCAAGGCCCTCCTCGGGGGTGCCGGGGGGATTAAAGCTTTCCTCGGGGGTGCCGGCTGCTGCAAGTCTGAAGGGGAGGGTGGCCCTCTCCAGCAGCACGGTACCAGGGGCTTGCGTCCACATCAGGGACGTGAAATGTGTCGTCAGACCAATTCCTGGAGCCAGTGAGGTGTCTTCGTGTCACAAGGACGCCAGGGGCTGGACGGGGGGCGTTCCTGAGGTCCTTTTTAGTCCCACTTCTCTGTGAGTTGGCGGTGACCAGGCTGTGCCAGCGCTCCCACAGGGACCCCAAGGGAGGGTCTTGCCCCTCTGCTTGGTCAGACCCACAGCAGGTTTGGGTTCAGGAAGGAGTTTTACGCCCTGTTCAAATTGGTCCCCAGGGTGGGGGTGGGGGGTTATCTTCCTCTGTAGCAGGGGGCTAAACAGCTTTCATATCAGATGCCTGCCTCAAATTTTTTGAATAAGATGGCAGGACAGGGTAGCAAACGTGGAAGTGTTAAATGGTGCTGGTCTGTCATTCATGGGAATGTTGATAAGTAAGATGAAACTCAGGTGGCTTGGTCATGTCAAGAGAATACCAGGTCACAGGATCCTGACGAATGCGCTGTACTCGGAAGCTTGCACAGGGTCTACAAAGAGAGGAGGCAGGCGCTGCACAGGTTTCGGGATGCTTGCAAAGGAGACTCGGCATCTTTTGGCACCTCTGTGGCTGATTGGGAAAGCAGTGCAGAGTGCTGCTCTGGTTGGTGGAGTCAGCTTGCAGATTAGCAAGGCGCTGCAGGGTTGACCGGATCGAGTTTTGTGATGACCAGCATCAGAGGAGGAAAGAATCTGCTGCTCGGATTCAGCGCATAGCCTGTGTGTGGATGGTGTGCCCGGTCTGCGGGCAGGACCCTCACATGTGCATTGGACTCAGCAGCCGTCAAAGAACTCACCAACTCATACACCATGCTCTGTAAAGAGCAACGGTGCTAACTGATTGATTGTAGCTGGGTGTGTGGCCTCCACCCTGGATCCCTTGGGCATATATTGGCAATCTTTTGTAGAAACGGGACGTTAGCTGCCTTGGTTTCCTTGCTTTATCTGTGCCCAGTTTGGGTGCTAGGGCTGTGTTGGCTCAGAATTAATGGTCTTGCATAGAGTTTGGGTCATGGATGATATAGGATGGTTTGGATAGGGGTTGGGCCTGCCTCAGGTAGAGGTTGGACTTGATGAGCTCTGGAGGACCCTCCTAGCCTGACTCCTCTATGATTCTATGACATTTGCAAGCCCCCACCCAGCCAGGTGATATTGGCCCCCTGTGTGGGACATGACCCAGGGCTTGGCCCCCAGCCCCACATACCCTGGATCCAGCCCACAGACTAGGGATGAAAGGTTGGGTACAGCTGCTGCAGAGAAAAAGCCTTGCCTCACCTGAACCACCCTCAAGAGGGATTTTGGCACCAAGCAGAAAGGCCTCTCTTGAACTCTGGTCATGCCATTTCATAGGAGAGGAATTATGCCTCCTTTCCATCGCTTATGTCCTGTGTGAAGCGTGCAGCCCTTATCCTTGTAGGTGATTCCTGGGAAAGTCTGTGGGTCTTTCCATGCCTGTTGGAACCTCTGGAGCAGATTGTTACAAAGGGTTTGGCCTTGGCTCTCTTGGAAATTCAAGTATTTTGTGGTGTTTGAGCTATTTGCGATGTATTCTGGTGGTTCTTAATTTGAAAGAAAGTGAGGAACAGCAGTTCTGTTGGCGTAAAATGAAAATGGTCAAAGCTCAGGCTGAGAGCACCTTTACAAAGGATGTTAAAGAACAGAAGATTAATTTTAGCTTCCTAAAAATAGGAACAAGGTAGGAACAGGAGCTGCTTTACAATAAGGCTGGGGTAGAGATTAAAGGTAACTTAGATGTGGCATAATAATTAAATGAGTATTTCAGTATTCATGTAAGATGTTGGTACAGAGCATATTATGTTCCAGTTGTATTATGTGGGTCAGAGACTTTGGGTTTTAATAAAGAGGGATTTCTGCAGGCTGTAGCAATAAATAAAGGTATGTATTGGGAACTTGAGATCAGACTGAGTGAGTGCTAAGGAGCATGTTAAATCAGCAGAGTTGAAGACATGGGTAGAAAGACAAGAGCTGGTGTAGTTGGAGCATACAAAAGAGAATGCAGGAGGACAAGATACTTTGTGAAATGACAAAGGTGCATACTGAGGGCTGGAAGGGCATTTTTTGGCTAGATGGTGTCAGGGAAGAAAGTATGTCTATAAAATGGCAGGCAGGGGAGAAGAAGTGGAAGGAAATATATTACCAGACCAAGGGAATATTTCATGCACTCAACAGAAATTTGTGTGTATTTTGTCCTCATACAATGGGAGCTCATCTTTTGGAGATGACAGAGGAGGAGTGTCTGCATATACTAGCGAGTTGTAGGTTGACTGAGGCTTCTTCAGTGTGATGCAGCCATAAAAAAGGCAGTACAGTCCTAGGAAATATCAGGAGAATTTCCAATAGGAGGAGGTACTGGCATTAATGCTGTATTGCAAAGCCCTGGTACCTCATTGGAAATACTGTGTTTTTTCTGGTTGTTCAGATTAAAGAAATCAAGGTTTTAAACTTGGACAGTTACAGAGAAGAGCTACTAGGTCGACTAGAGAACAGGGAGTCTGTGTTGAGGGGAGACAAAAAAAGCTTGGTTTGTTCAGCTTAGTGAAGCAAAGGCTGAGTAGGAAATATGATCTTTTTTTTTTTTAAATACATCCAGGGAGGGAAAAAGAGTTGTTTAAGCTAAAGGGCAAGATTAGCATGAAATCAAATGGGTATAAAGTAACTGTGATTATATTTAGTTTAGAAATTAGGCTTGTGACTATTGGAACAGTTAGCTTTTGGAACAGCCATCCTGTAGGTGTGGGGGGGGAAATATTTCTAAAAAAAAAAAGTTTAACATGAAGCCAGGTGTATTTATGGAAGGGATGCTATGATGCAGTTGTTCGTAATAGCAGTAGACTGGATTCAGTGATGCTCTTGTAAATCCCACGTTTCTAATTGAAAGACTGTGTTTGGATAAATTTATGTTTTAATCTGATTGGTTTCTCCCTTCTCCGCGTCACTTTGAGTCACTGTTTAATTCTTTTGCACAACAGGATTTTCAGTTCAGAGCGCTGAAGAAAGTCCGAATTTTTGATGCTCCCGATGAGCTCCCCAAAGAGCGTTCCAGCCTCCTTGTTGTGTCTAACAAATACGGGCTGGTCTTTGCTGGTGGAGCAACAGGCCTGCAGGTCTTCCACACCAAAAATCTTCTTATGCAGAATCAAGCAGGAGAAGATCCCAATAAAATCGGTGAGCTTTGTCTGATTACAGTGGATGTGTAGGGAGCCCCAGTAAGAGTGATGTGGCATAGCTGATCAGTCTAGGTTTGCCTCTTCCTACTTGTCACAAGGTGGCTATAATGATCCAGGCCTTTGAAGCTGCCAGGCTTCCTTATTGGATGTCATTTAAAAGTGAAGTAACGTATTGTGGCACAAATCAAACCAATAATCCACCTAACCTAGTCAGGATTAGGGGCAGGATTCAGTGCCTTGTGGAAAATTGTCATCTCATTTTTGTGATTCTGTTTTTGTATCTTGACTTCCAAAGTAATGGTAGCTTCTGGTATATTGTCCATCAAATTAAAAAAAGAAGTCATGTTGAGAACTCTGTTCTCAACAGAAGTCCTTCCAGTTTTTGTATTAAAATTGCAATCAAACTGGGTTAAGTCTTGGGTTCTCCAGTTTTTGAGCAAACCACATGTCAAAGTCAGATATAAGAAAATTCTTCCAAACTCCTTATTATAATCATTTCACTTGAAGATAGTCAAGGCATTTAAAAGATGCTTCCAGAAACTAATGGGCAGCCTGTCTACAGTTTTTAGCAGTAGGGTCTTATTTACGGTGCTGGGTGTATGTGCTTATGGTAAAAATTCTGCTTTAAGTGCACATGATGAGTGTCTAAAACTGACCACTCCATTCTGCTCTCCTTTCTTCTCTCTTTGTTTTGAAGTTGAGAATGTTCAAGGCATACTGGTTTCTATGAAATTTCCCGTGCATCACCTGGCTCTAAGCTGTGATAACCTCACACTGTCTGTGTGCATGACCTCCAGTGAGATTGGTTCCTTTGTTGGCTTTTTTGATGTCCGAACGTTTTTAAATCAGGTAAAGCATGTGTTATGGCAGGGTGATTAAATCTGGATGTGAAAGGAAGGATTTGACAGTAGAAAGGGCCTGTCTAGAAATGTTTGGGGGGTTTTTTTGGAGGCAGGGGTGAGTGTGCACAAGAAAGCACACTTTGTAGGGAAAGAACTAAGGGCTATATTTAATGAGTCTTCAGTTATTATCTGCCTTAATTTTCCTACCTGTTAAACAAGACTATTAACTGACCTGACAGATGCTTGTGAAGATGAATTAATGTTTAAATGGCACAGTGAAGAAAGTACTAAGTATTAAGGTCACTATTCGCAACCTGGAACATGTTAGACAGGAACTAGAAGCCTTCAGTTAGAGCTATAGTATTTCTGCAGCACGTTGCTCACCTTTTAAAGGGACGTTGTTAGGTTGTTCAAGCCCAAACTATCAAATGTAATGTGTATTAATACTGGATCCTAGAAAAAGGGACTGTATTTTGCTTTGTGTCTATTTAAATAATCATGCAAGAGTACTGGTATCTTGTAGTATTCTCATAGAGATCCTTTGCTCGTCTATTTAAACATTCCCATAGGTCTTTGTGGCCCTCCCATTACAGCACTGTGAAACTGGGATCTTCGTACGCTAGTGGTAAATGGTGAAAAATGAATTCAATTTTTAAAGTTCCTTCAGTGATTTTGAAGAAACTTGCATTGTACTAGGAAGGTGTGTTCCAATGAACACAAAACTTTTAGCTTTTCCTAAGTTTCCTAAGTACACATTGGAGCAGTTAATGCCTATAAACAACCATTGCAGATGAGCAGGTTCAAATACCCAGGGATTGTGACTTTGGAAAGATTTGCCTAGCACATGGAATTTGCATCCTGTGACCTTATTTTCTCTTAAAAAGGCTAAACAGCAGAAACGCCCATTTGCTTATCATAAGTTAGCCAGAGACACGGGCAGCATGGCAACTGTCAGCGACCTGAAATGGAACCCTACTATCCCCTCCATGGTGGCCATCTGTCTGTCCGATGGCAGCATCTCTGTCCTGCAGGTCACAGACTCTGTGAAGGTCTATGCTACTCTTCCTTCCTCGGTGGCTGTTACATCAGGTGGGTAAAACAGCTGTGGCTCAGTGGGAATTCTTAAGGATGCATGATGCCTAAAGAATCTGAAAGGGTTTGGCTGGCCACAAACACAGTGTAGTCATCTTTCAGGAAAAAAACTAACATCTTCATGGAAGCAGAGGGATTTAAATTTCCTCAGATTTTTGAAAGCTTTCATTAGGGTATTATTTCTCCTTGGTTTTTCTTGAGCAATGTACCCTTACAGTAATAGCTAATGATTTCTGCCCAAGTGGTAAAATGTAACAGGCTTTTGTGGCTGCATGCAGGAAATATGCAGGGGTCTGTTGTACATATAAAACAGAATTGCATTTTTTATTGAATCAGTCAGTAGATTCTTAAGTTCTCTATGACCAGGGGGTATCTGAGCCCTTTGGTATGTCACATGCATTCTTTATACATAACCCAAACGAGGTCTGGTCTAAAGATGGTTACATTGGTTTAATAGGCATGCATTTTTTTCTTTTCCAACCAGATATGATTAAATCAGTATTATGTTGCGTCTTTCCTCCTCTAAGGAATTTTAAATTTGGCTGTATCTGTCCAGCATGCCCCTGTTCAGTTAGGGCAAGCACTCAACTATGTGCCTCCAAGCAGGGGTTTGCCTCAGCTCAAATTAATGTACAAGTGTGCGTAGGGTAGTTGTAAAGCACACGTAAAGAGAATTGGAAGGTTGCTGCAGTTTTATTTGGACTGAATTATAAAGTTTCTTCACAGTCATCTTTTTGCCAGAATGAGCCATATGGTAATAAACGTTATGGCTCCTATTGAAACAAAACAGCTTTATTAGAATTGGCTGTTTGCTTAACTGAGGAGGCACCTGAGTGGTGTTTAGTTTAGCGATGCTGCCCAGAGGTGTATGAGAACTGCATGAATCTTCCCTGCTATTGTGACTTGCTGATGAAGTCTTCTTGTTTTTGTCCAGTATGCTGGAGCCCCAAGGGAAAGCAGCTGGCTGTCGGGAAACAGAATGGCACTGTGGTTCAATATCTGCCTGTAAGTCTTGTTCACACTATTTCTTTGTTTCCTTTCACTGGCTTCCAACCAGCTTTAATTTTGTCTTCCATTAACATTCAACTGCCGCTGAAGTGGAGCATACTGCAGTTACTGCATTGTCTTTCCTGGAAGTTGTCGAAGCCATTTCATAAACAGTTAAGCATTTACCTTTGTATGTATTATATATAAGAAGCTCACCTGCTACTGAAATGCAGCTTTCCCTGGGGTGGAAGGTGGCAGGTATAAAGGGAAAGAAAGAAAAAAAGTAACATTTTGAAACAGCTTTTCCAAATGTCTGCCCAACTGAATGTATGGGGTCTTTTTCTTTGTTGTGAAACCTTTTTTTTTCTTTTCTTTTCTCCCCAGAGTCTTCAGGAGAAAAAAATAATTCCTTGCCCTCCGTTTTATGAGTCAGATAATCCTGTCAAAGGTACAGCTTTTCTTTGCTTCAGTTTTGTTTCTTCCATTGAATCATCGCACCCACTGTCTTCTCTTTGTGCCTGTTCTCCTAAATGTTGCTGTACATGTAGGACATGTCAGTGTGGTGGACACCTGTTTAAGGGTTTATAATATGGTCATAAAAACTGCCTCCAGGCTAAAACTTAGTGCATTAGGTTGAACATGGTTATGTTGAAATAAGGCATTAACTTGTAACAGCGAAGGTCCTCAGCCCCTGAAACAGCTTACCAAAAGATGTGGTGGATGTTTCATCAGCAGAAATTTTCAAATCAAGATAGGATACTTTTCTAAAAAAGCTATAACACAAGCACACAGTAATTCAAGGAAGCCCTATTGCTTGCCCTACACAGGAGGTCAGAGACAAGGGTCACAGGATCCTCTTTGGCTTGAGGATGTGAATACACTAGGCTTTTTTTAGAAAAATAATTGCTTGTTGTTTTTACATGCACATGCCATGTATGAAAGAAAAGCTTCAGCTATTTAAAGAGGAGCAAGGATTTTTGCAGGTGATAACTCTATTGAACCAACTCCATGTTAAAGCTATTTAAAGAGAAATTTGAGTTGAATTAATCCTCAGGAGTGGAGGGAAGAGTTGCAGAGTCCAAGTTCTTACACACTTTGAGGGTTTTTTAAAATACACATCATAAAAGTAATCGTTACTTGCTGGCCTTTCGAAAAGTGCAGTTTTCAGTTACTCAGTTACAGATTAGTCTCTCTGTCTTTATGGCTCTTTGATTATTAAAAAAATGAAATCATCTTCATTCAAAACTGAACTGCTGACATAAATGACATAAACTTGGAGTAAAAGCTGAAATATCTTTTATATATGCAAAGCATCAGGAAATGTTGGGGTTGCCTTTCTCCAGTGTCCCAAAATGGGTTGGATTAGGTGTGTACTTCAGTCTTGCCTCCTGAATTTTGTAGGATCAGATTGGTTCTCTCATGTCATGTGTGGTATGCTGTTTGTCATGTGGCTGGCTAGATGGTCTGTCAGAACTGTTGTCCATGCTATTGCAGAGGTAAACAATTTCCCCAAAAAAGTCTTTATTCTGGTGGCATTTGTTTTATTTTTTTTTCACTGCAAGCATAATAACCAGCCTGCAAGGAAGGGCTCTCTCAAGAAGACTTGGGCTGTTGATATTCTTGTTTCTTCTTTGTCTTCCAGTCCTGGATGTACTGTGGGTCGGCACGTATGTCTTCACTATAGTGTATGCAGCTGCTGATGGGACCCTGGAAACAGCTCCCGAAGTGGTGATGGTCACGTTGCCAGTATGTGCCAAGAAGATATAATTTCTTTTTTCTCACTGTCTGAGTTTTCTGTTTCTGAAGTCAGTGCTGGTGCTGTTTGTTCTTTTGACCTGCTTTTTACAGTAGTCTGTTCCTTTTATTCTCCTGAGCGTCAACTAGAAGGTCAGTTTGATGTTCTGAATTCAGGAGATAATTCTTTTATGGCTAGAAAGGAAAGTAGGATCAGATTTTGAGTGCATCCTTTGTGCTGGATGCTGTAAGGAGGCCTCCATCAAAAGACCTTTGGTTTGTCACAGATGTGTTGGCTACTCAAAAACTGATTTTTCTTGAAACTTGCCACTGGGCTGTGATGCTGCATACAACACCAGCTGCTCACTCTGGGGCTATTTATGCATCAGGACTCCATCCCCCTCATATTATCTCTTGTGGTTCCTGTGGACTCAACATATTTGGATCCGGTTGGCTTTGTAAGGTGCATTAATTGCCTCCTAATGTGTATAGTATCATTATTATTGCACCCACATAGGTTTGTTTTTATGCAAGCTGAGTTGAGTGGTTTTAATGGACAGTAGATCACATGTTAATTCCTGTTTCTCTTGTCTGTGCAGAAAAAGGAAGAGAAACGACCAGAGAAGTTTGTGAATTTCATGGAGCCTTGCTATGGTAGTTGCACTGAGAGACAACATCATTATTTTCTCAACTATGTTGAGGATTGGTGAGTGTAAGGTCCCATGATTGAGATTATCTGCCTGAAAATATTGTTTAGAGCAGTCTACCCCAACCTATTCTTATTGTTTAGCCTGTAGTGGAGAGGGATATGACATCTGCTTGTTGAGCACATGATGTTGGGCTGCACTCTTTAACCTTTGCAAATGGACCCATTCATATGTTGTGAATGTACAGCATAGCACAGATATACTAAAGATTTTTTCAAAACTCTTTCTACTGAGAATTAAAGCAATTAGAGTATGGGTTTAGATTTACCTCCTCGTGTGTCTGTGTGAGGTTGCTAGGTCCTGTTTGTTAATCTGCTGGATTCTTTTCTATTGCAAATAGTTTAGGATAACAATGGTGTGTGACTTGGCTACATTGCTAACAGATAAAGGAAATGATTTCCCCGGTGGGTAATAAATTGTCTTTCTGAAATGGTATAGACGTAGTTATACTGCTCTGTTTTAGATCAGTTGACAGCTCAGTTTCCTATTTAATACCTGTAGCCTGGCTATGAATTTGGGCTGAGGAATTCCATAGGGATAATTATCACTTTTGGATTTAACCCTGTTTTGATTCTTTACTTGAAGGGATCTAGTCCTAGCAGCTTCAGCAGCTTCCACAGAAGTCAGCATCCTTGCCAGACAAGGAGACCAGGTAACCTTTCCTTCTGTGGCACTTGTACAATTGTATCTTTTTTAGGAAAGAGATCTGGATCTCAGCATCCGAGGCATGAGGAACACTTTGCTTCAGCGTTTGAGATGCCGCAGCATCATGAGATAAAAGGGATGCTTTGTTACCTCTCTATGTTGCCTGCGGGCAGGAGAATTCTTAGCGACTAAAACTTCACATGACTGGAGTGGAACAAAACATAAAGTGAACAATGTGCAAAAGGAATAGTTTTGCATCGTTGGCTTGCTGCCAGCTTAACAAACAGAGTTGCTTTTCGCCATGGTGCCCTGTTTGCTGGGTCCACCAGTTTAAACCAAACCTTAAAGACAAGTCATCTCAGCAAATATAGATGTTCCACGTGAAAGCCGTTCAGCAATTTGTGACAGTTTCAAATATTGGTGCTAGTTTTGTAAACTGACAGTTTTTGACAGAGAATGTGTCTTGTTGCAATCTGTTCTTTCACCACATTGTACTGGCGCTCCAAAGCCAGGATCACAGCTGTTTGTGAAATATGAGGAGTTTTTGCTTCTTGTTACTATGAGTGAGTTGTGCTAAGAATGCTGAAAACCAAAAAAAATTGCTAAATTTTATTCTTTCTTTCCAGAGCAATTGGGAATTATGGGTTCTGGAAGACTCCAGCAGAGCAGAACTTCCTGTGACAGATAAGAGTGATGACACCTTACCAGTAGGTGTGGCCATTGATTATACCAGTAACATGCCTATACCAATCAGTAAGTCTGACCCAGGTGCTTTGCTAATAGGGAATACTGCACAGATAGCAGGTCAGGCACCTTTTGGGGAGGGGCAGAGTAATTAGTGTCTGGGAGGCTGAGTCTTAAGACATCTGAAAAGAGGCCACTACAAGGAATCTGTCCTGGGCTTTTATGCTGAGCCCAGTGCACTGTGACTGATCAGTGAACAGTTAACACTTGAATACATGTCCAAAAGCTTATTGTCCAATGTATAAGTTGTCTAATAAAGGAATCTATGTGTAGTCAGAAACTAAAATGTATGCCTTATGCTTTGTTTTCCATCATTTCCTTGATTATTGGACTTAATATTATAGTGGCTTTAAAAGCTGGATTCAGATTAACACCCTGGACCTCAAACTAGCTGTAGAATTTCACTTAGGTATTTGTCCATGAAAATGCTTTGCATGCTCTTGTAGCACGCCCATTCCTGTGGGGCTGTTTTGTATTATAAGCACCCCCATTGATCTACAGGAGAAGCAGGTTAATTTCATTGCCAGAAGAAACATGGCTCACTGATGTATATGCTTAGGATTTAGCTCTTTATTAAAGCCTGAACTGACTTCATCCCCTGCTGTGCTCAACATGCAGCCAGTGGCGTTATTGCTGTACCTTGTGCTCTGCTTGAAGGGTTCCCACCTTCAGTCTCTGACAAGGTCTTTGAAGTTGCAGCTGAGCTATTTTACCATACCTGGATAAACTGTGAGAACTCTCCCTCGAAGCCCAGAGATAGTTAGAAACGGAGGTGCCTTTGGGCAGAATAGAACATAGAGCAGTGACAAGCTATGTATGAAGCACTGTGGGGTGCTGATTTAACTGATAACCATGGTAGCTTTTGTTATAGCAGTAGGTTTCAGTAGGAAATTCAAGCCAGAATTGGTGCAGAATTGAAGCTGAGGCATTTTCTCTGTTAATCCGTCCACCGCTTTTATTGGATTAAGGAATTTGCTGGAACCAGCTTAAGTCCACACATTACCTCATTCAAGTCTTTTCAGAGCCCATTTTCACACAGCCCATACCTTCCTCACTTACCCCTCAGGCCCTGTTTGTTTGCACTTATTCTTGTTTTACCCACTTGCTACAGTTTCTTATATAAAACACAAGGATTTGCTGGACATGATTAAAAAATAAAGCATCCTTTCCCAGCACTGTCTCAACATGGTGTTAATGGGAGAAGGGATAGAGTCGTGGGGTGTTTGAGTGACCTGAAGCTATAAAAAGAAAACCAGAAAAATTATGTTTAGATTCCTTTCTGTGTCCTCCATCTTAAGCATTCAGTGCAAGTAGGGTGCAAAGGAAAATGTATCAATCTCAGCAGTTTCCTATTAGCAGCCTCAAGCTGAGTTGTTAACCCTGCTAAAAATGTTCTAATTACTGCAGATCCACATCACACATCTTTTAAAATTAAGGTAGCATTTTGTTCAGACTCTTTACAAAAGCAAGCAAGATGTGTCCCTTTCCAGAAGAGTTTATAGTCTCAGGCAAGATGCAGGACATGTGGGGACAGTGGAAGGAAGTGGAGGATTGGAGAGATGGGCTTGCAAGAAGAGAAACTAGGCTGTTAGATACAGAGACAGGTTGCTTCTGACATCTCAAGTGCATAATAGTAGGTTTGGTGCAAGAATTATTGGGTGAAATGTGCTCTGTGGTGTTCAGCAGGCCGTGCAGGATGATAATTGTCTTTCCTGTCCTTCAGGGTCTATGAATCTGTGAAAGGCTTAAAGTCAAGAATAGGAAAGAGGAAGTGAAGTGAAAGGGTGCATTTTGGGGGCAAATGGAGCAGACATGTACAGGGAGGGAGGCAGAAGTATATGCAGCCTGTGGGTAGAAAAAAGTGGCCAGTGTTTGAGATGTAAGAGAGGAAGTTGTGGTGGTGACATCAGTGGCAACACAAACTGATGAGTGTAGAAGTGTCATTATCGTGTGTGATCTTCTGCAGGTGATGAGAAGACGCTTGCGCCAGCTCCTGTTCTGATCTTGCTGTCCACGGATGGAGTGCTCTGTCCATTCTATATGATTAATCAAAACCCAGGTATCAGATCACTCATCGTGACCCCAGAGCCTTTGTCAGTAGAAGGGGAGAGAGCATCAAAGTCGGCAGGTGGGTACCCATGTTTTGGGGAGAGCTTTTTGTTTTCATTTGTGGGTCTATGACATACCTGGGCATGAAGCTCACTTGGCTTCCACTGGCAATGTGAGCTTATGTAACATCATTTGTTGTGAATGTCCCCCAGAGGGTTTCATGGCATGTACACTTGAAGTGTGATATACCTTCTAAATGCAGGACAACAGGCCTGCTGGCACGTAGCAAACCAGCTCCTTGTACCGCTATCCGTCAAGAATGCACCTTGTGGTACTTCCAGGGGTCCAAGGCACTATTGGATTAGGTGACATACAAAGACTCGTTTCCCAATTTGTGTGAGCTTTTCCCTGTGTGTTATATCTACCTGGGGCCACAGCACAGGCAGTAATATTTAGCTTGTGATCCAAGGACTTGTTTAAGCAACAGTTTTCTATTAAACTGCAGCAATAACTGTAGAAAGCAGGTGAGAAGTAAATGGTTTTAATAGGCATGTGAGTATGTCTCACCATATCAGATGTAAACTCAGTGACTCCCTTTGCTGCTATGGGCAAAGTAATGAGTTGTTTGTTTTGCTTCCCAGCATATGTGGAGTGCTGCTCCACTACAAAGCTGTACTTTCTTCAGGTCTACAGTTCTGCTTCACCCTCTCATTGGGCACTGTGTCTTGCTCCAGTCCTGGCTGACCTGTGCACTTGACAGGCTGCTTTATTGAAGATGGTCTGGACCACATCACAATTGATAGAAAAATGGGGAAGCCTTTTCACTAGAAATTCCCAAGCCCTTAAGTCAGATTTGACTCAGGGAAATTGTAGCATTGATTGAGTCTCAAACTTCTTGAGCTTCAGGAGTGGGTTAGACGGACACTTAATTGGGATGGTTTAGTCAGGGATGATCCTGCCTTTGGCTGGGGTTGGACTCAATAGCCTTGTGAGGTCCCTTCCAGCCCTACTTTCCTGTAATCCTGTTATTCTTGCATTTAGTATCTCAGTTAGTTGGATTTGTGGATTGTAAAACCCCACTTCCTCTTCCCCCTTCTTTCACACGTTGACAGTATTCAGAGTGCCAGGGCATTTTATTATCTGCATGGAACAATATTTGGGCAGGAAGCATTGCAAGCCCTGTGAGAGAGAACATTAACTGTGTTTCTCCCTGCCCCGATTTATGTTTCTCCAGGAAGCGCTGCCACCACCCCGACCACCTCTCCTACTTCAAAGCTGGAAGCCACTCCGGCTATTGCTTCTGCTTCCTTGGGCTCGACTCTGCCTCCTGCAGGGGGTGCAGCTGCCACCTTTTCCTTCACCCCTTCCGCAGTAAAGGCATCTGGCTCAACATCAGGGGATCCCCCACCATATCCCTTTGCATCAGATGGGTCCAAGCAAGCCCCGGGTTCCAGTTTTACTGGAACAGCTGTATTCTCTTTCTCGTCCGCTTCTTCCAAAGCTTCCACAACTCCTTCCCTCTCTGCAGGCCCCATGGCCACTTCTGCCGCCTCCTTCTCTTTTGGTTCTACAAATTTTAAACCGACTACAGAGAGCTCACCTGTGCCACCACTGTCTGCTGCACCCATTGGACAGAAGCCATGTTTTACCCCTTCAGCTTCTACTGTTAAAGTAAACCTCAATGAGAAGTAAGTATAGTCTGAACATATCGCATGCTGGCCAGGCATTTTTCGATCAGTGTGAGAAATGGTGGTTGATGATAAATGGCAGTTCCTGTTGTCTTGCAGCATTTGGCCTTTAAAAGAGACAGCTGTTACACATTTCAGTATCCACTGTAGTGTTTCACTTAATATGTACCTGTAGCTATGATAGGACTGGTTGTATTGCAGCACCCCTAATAATTAGAGGCAAGGAATGATTCTGAGAGCTGAACAGTTTCTTGATGAAGTGCTGACCTCTTCTCGTGACTCTGGCAGTTCTGATGGGAAATATTTCCATATAGGTCTGTTCTGGCAACTGGTACAGGGACAGCCAGGTGCTGGATATGATCAGTGTGCTACAAGAAGCAAGATGTTCCTCCTTCATGACATTCTTGGGTGGTTCCCATTATTATAGGAGCCGTGAGACACCCTATGGGCAAAAGCCCTTAACTTCCAACAGTCCCAGCATACTAGTGCAGAGTTCCTGTCCTCTGAAAACTACTCCTTGCTTGTTCTGCTGTGGAGTCCCATCCATATTCCCTTAAGGTTTCTATCTAACTTTACCTTAATAACTAGGAATGTACCCGCTATCTGGACATGGAGTTCCATTACTTATCCAAAAGATAGGTAACCGTTTCCTCTAGATATTGGCACTTCCTCTTGGGTGTAGAAAAAGAAATTGGGGCCAATTGCAAGTGCTAAAATATTCTGTGTTCTCTTCTAGGTTCACTGCTGTAGACATGTCTACTCCTACTAGCAGCAGCAGTCACAACAGCTCTGCAATGTTTTCATTCTCCACCTCAAAGCCTATTTCTTCAGGAGGCCCTGGAAGCCAGACTGCACCCCTGCCAGCCTGCACCCCTGCCCCTCCACTGAAGGCTTCAACCCCTGCATCTACAACAAGTATGACCTAACATGCAGTTTAAGGGCCTAAAGCTGTCCCCACTTTCAGCAGATTTCTACCTTGCTAGGTGTAAAGTGAACCCATTAGGTTTTCTCTGTGCTGCCTTAAGCTGATGAAACTGTGCTGCAGAGCTTGGATTTCCATGACAATCAGCCTCTGCTGACAGTCCACAGTCATTGGAAAAATTTCCCCTCTGCGCCTTTTGTTTGGCACAGTACAAACTCTCCATTGTTTTGTGTAATAGTTAGCTTCACAGAGAAATTGTTGCACATCACACTTTCCCAAAATACTTCTGATCTTGTCAGTGAGTTGATTTATGACCTTTTCTCTCTAGTGATAAAAACGAAGCAAATCTAATCTTATTTATAAGTGAACATTACCCCATTTTTCAGATCAGTTTGTGACCAGTTGGTTTTGGTCATGAGCATCCCAGGTTTGAAATGAGAGTGGTAGGTCAGGCTTGGGAGATGGCCTATTCTAATGGTGTCCCAGAACTGGAATGAGGAATGTTGCATGCCAATATTGAGTAGTATTAAGGGCAGAGAAGTGGGGAGAAGAAGAGTACTAGGACAGCATCTGTTTGCCTTGGGGCCAGTTCAGGCATTCCTGTCAGTCGCACTTTCATAAGGGTCAAAATTCACTTAAACTCCCCACAAAGAAAAGTTATTATGGAAATTGGGGAATAGGCTTTCAGGAACCAGCTGGCTGAAGTCCAAGAGCAGGTGTACTGAATGAGGGCTGCAAAATCTCACTGACTTGATGTGGCCACTGTTGAATGCATGTGGGGGCACACTCTAAACCCTCTATTCAACTTCTTTCTTTTATCCCCAAAAATGGTCTTGTCTCACTCCACTTTGAGCCCTGTATGTGTTTGTTTATAGCTGATGTTTCTTCCCTTAAACTCTAGTGGCACGCCCTGCTCAGAACACACCTCCAGCTTCTATGCTACAGAAGGCTGCTAAGATCGCTCCTTTTGCAACAAAATCAAGCTCCAATCAGGTAAAGAGAACTCGAGCAGATTTTACAGGAGCTGAAAACTGTCGCTAACTTCTGACCTGTTGTAGTCTTAAACTGAACTAGTGCTGTTAAATCAGAAAATGTTCAAAGATGAAAACAACAAGTTGCAAGGGCTAGGGTTGTTTCATGTATTTTTGGAAAGTTGGAAACCTGATACGGGTTTGGTGCCTGCTGTCATGAACAGAGGTAGAAAATTATGCATAGTTCTGTGTGAGCTTGTAATCAGAGCTTTCTCATATGAATGGATCCTTGAAGCCACTGAACTGCCTGAATTATTTAAGGTCTTAAAAATATATTGAATTAAAGGGGTAATGCAGGGGGGTGCATTAGGATTGTTCCTGATTTTGAAAGGCCTGCTCAAAAGTCTTGAGAGTTAAATCTTGGCAGCGCTGCTTTGAACTAAGTAATGAATACTTGCATTTGACAGAATAATCCCATAGGGCAGTTTGTGTCTGATTGCTAGCAGCAAGCATTTGTTGGCATTAAGGGTTTCCATTTTAATAAGTCTTCATTCTCAGCACTTTGCTTTCAGGGCAAGTCAGTTCTGCCCAGCACTGGGTTGGAGAAACAGGTTCACCAATGGAAGGAATCAGATCTGGTCATTGCAGGAATCAGAGAGGAGGTGAGATGTTTAAGGAGTGTTTTCTGCTTTCTAAAAAGATGGATTTATTGTCATATGGGAATCGCACTTCAATATATCCATTTCCCAATGGTGTCCTTCAATAAATTAGAAATCTTACCATTATACTCTGAACCAATTCTGTACATATTGTCTATCTGCCCATTATGGTTGCTTTAACAAAGCATTATTTATATTGTGAGCCCAGAATTGTCTTTCCCTCTGATTGTAAAGGAAATGGAGGCGGCCTACTTCCATTGTCTGCAAAGTGCCATGAACTTAGGACTGCATAGGAATATTAGTTGGCAACAGAGCATTTGTTTCACATCACATTATGTCACAATGACTGAACATTCTTTACCCTGTGATTCTGTAGATTGCACATTTCCAGAAGGAGTTAGATGAGCTGAAAGCGCGAACCTCCAAAGCCTGTTTTCAGGTGGGTACGGAGGAGGAGAAGAAGATGCTGAGGATAGAGTCTGATGATCTTCACACCTTTCTCCTAGAGATCAGAGAGACAACAGAGGTAACTTCTAGTATGTGTGAATGTAGTGTGTCCGGGTGCCTAGGAGGGTAGGCAGCCATTGGAGATGTCGTCTGTACTTGTGGCAATGAAGGCATTAAGAGATGAACCAGATTTCAACCAAAAAACTTCACTATTCACAGTCCCTTCATGGAGATGTCAGTATGCTGAAGACAAGCCTGTTGGAGGGATTTGCAGGAACAGAAGAGGCTAAAGAACAGAATGAGCGCAATCATAGTTCTGGATATTTACATTTGCTCTATAAGAAACCCTTGGACCCTAAGAGTGAAGCACAACTTCAGGTATAAAGCATGTTTGCTGGAGTTTAAAATGAAATGAGACTGTTGAGACTTGTGTAGTACCCAAAGCTTGGTTCTGCTACACTAATGTTGCCTCAGCCTAGTACAGCGAATAAAAATGTTAACGGTGTCTGTTGAACCCTTGGAAAATATGACACTCCTGAAATTCCCATGTAGTTCCTATTTTGCATGGAGAAACCAAGGAGCTATAGAAGTTGAAGTGCCTTACCAAAGATCAGAGACAAGAATAAACTTCCTGCCTCCCCAGGACCCTCCTCTAAACACTGATGTTTGCTCAGGGGGTTGAAGGTACAGGTATATTCTTTGGCAAGCGTGGATTCATTGTTCCGATACTCTGTAAAAGGGTCTCCTTAGAATTATTTTAATCGGTAGCAAGTGCTTTGCCGAACAGTTTGATGATTGATTGTGCCTTACAAAATAGTGGTTAATTTCATGGCTGGCAGAGCAGAACACTAAATGGTGTTCTGAAATAAGATTACAATGGAAAATTCCCAAGAATTCACAGATGCTGTAAAGAGAAGAAAGAATCCAGGGTCAAATACTCTGCCCATGTGTGCGCGCTGTCTCTACAGAAGCAGTATTTAGGGGTGTGTGGTATTGTATTCCCTCAGGCAACATAAAATAAGCATGCCCCTAAAACTGAAATGTGTAAGTGGTGCTTGGTTTCTTGGACATGATAGGGTTCGTGTAGAGAGTCCTTTGAAGACGCAAGTGAAGATGGTTGTTTTTATTACAGAACTAATTGCAGGTTTGTGCTACTAAAAATGAATACTGTAAGCACTGCTGACACAGCGCTTCAGAGTTCAACACCCTGTCCTGTTTCAGATTTCTCTTAAAGGGAAGATGTCCATCTTCCTCACTCATGTTACTGCATATCTGTATAGAGTCTTTGTACCAAGTGCCCCATTTTTACCTGGTGTTCATTGGCAGTTTTGGACCTGTTGGAATCCTCCTTAGTACCGAGAAATAAATACCTATTCTGAGTATATTAATTCACATGCTAGTTTAGTGGCACATCCTTCTTCCGATGTTGTGTATTAATTCACTGCCCAACTTGTGTAGTAAGCGTTTCTCTCTCATAAAGCTTTATTTCTCTGTTGCTTCTCAGAACAGTGTGCATGACTTAAACCCAGGTTATTCCTCCCTTTGAAGAGCCTAAGGCACTGACGTTAAAAGAGGAACATGGTGGGGCGGGCATGGTGGAGGGGAAGAGAAACACGAAGACTGGGACCAAGTCAGGAATTTTCTGGAAGGCAAATGAGGGGCAGGGCTGATGACTGAAGTAAATTATCATTATATTAGGTTCTGCCCCTGTAGAGAGAAGTGGCTAGATGAGGTTATGTGCTCCGTGGCTTTATTTTAGTTAGCTTAAAGGGTCCTCACTTGGCTTCATGGAGGCTGAGCCTCCAAAGAGAAATGGAAACATGACTTTGCTTTGCTCAATAGGAAATTCGGCGCCTACACCAATATGTAAAGTTCGCGGTTCAGGATGTGAATGACGTTCTGGATTTTGAGTGGGACCGGCATCTGGAAGAGAAGAGGAAGCAAAAGTGAGTGACTGAAGTTAGGATAGAATATGAGTCTGTCTCTAAGGAGTGCCTGAATGAGTTGAGCATCTGACACTAACTGGACAGAGGGGACCTTATTCTCAGTGCTCCAGAGCCTTTTTGAAGGGTTTGCTAACACTCAAATGCGATGCATTCATAATGAAACTAGCATGAGTCAAAGTCCACGTTTGGATTAGTCAGTGTTGGCTTTGAGATGCCTTTCAGCAAATCCCTGCAAGTTCCACTAACAGGAATGCCTGTAAAACAAGCTTTGTAGATACTGAACAAAGCCTTGGTAGTTGGTAATGAAGCCCTTTTCTTAAATACATGTGCAGTGAAGGAGCAGATTGAGTAAGATTGACAGATACCACAAAGATTACATCGCTAATCTGCTCTGCCTTGGTGTGTGTACCAAAGTATCCTTTTGGGTGGTCAGGTCCACCTAAGTTTATAGGTGAAGTCAATGATTTGGGGGTTGGGGAAGTGCTTGCAGCCAGGCTAAGTATCCAGTGGCCTCCCACTCTAATCTGTGTTTTTGTTCTTATGTTTCAAGGCGCCTAGTAGTTCCTGAGCGTGAGACTTTGTTTAACACTCTTGCAAACCATCGTGAAATAATCAACCAGCAGAGGAAGAGGCTCAATCACCTGGTGGACAGTCTGCAGCAGCTCCGCCTGTACAATCAGACATCTCAGTGGCATGTCCCCAGTGACACTTCTCATAGTAGTGCTCAAAGGTGTGTGTCAAAAAAAAAATTAGGGCAGTGTTTTGAGTTGAGGCTCTTCCCATAGTGCTGCAGAAAGGTATTTGTCCAAGGGAGACTGCCCTTTAAAGCCATAGCATCTGAGGATAGAGATGTCATGTGTTGGGAGTTGGGAACAACCACAAGAATGGACTGTGGCTGTAAACATTCTTGTTCGGTTCCTAAGTAATACAGGTGTTCTTCATAATGGCTTGAAAATTATTCTTCCTTAATTGGCGACAACCTAATTATTGTATATTGGATTCTCTGAAAGATATGTGCTTGCTATGGTGTAAATGTTGCAAAGGCATGGACCCCCACATGATTTACCATTGTCCCTGAAGACAGCAGTTGTATTTTCCTTGGGGTTGGAGGTGATGTTCTTTGTGAGTAACTTTAAGGTTTTGTTGCTTGCATTTAAATAGTACATGGCATCTGGAGAATGTCTCTTCAGATGAGTTGGTCAGTTACGGTCTTCTACATAACCCCATAGTCTCTTTTCTTCCTATACAGCTATTTGGGTAGAGCAGCATATGGCTCCTCTTCCTGCCATGCATGTTTGTTTCACTGTTCTGCCTTATTCCAGTTCTGACAGTGACCTTGAGAGTCTGCGAAATGCCTTGATGAAAACGACCTTGGAATCGCATGTCAAACCCCTTCCCAAAGTACCTGGTAATTGTTCTGCCCCTTCCCCCTATGCTTGTGTTAAACATGATTTGTGACTGGCATTCCCATGGTACTCTGGAGGATAGTGACTTTGTCCCCGCCCCCCCTTGTTTTTCTAGCTAAATTGTCCCCAGTGAAACAGGCGCAGCTGAGGAATTTTCTAGCCAAAAGGAAGACTCCTCCCGTGAGATCTACTGCTCCAGGTAAATATGTGATGCAGTAGGTATCTGAAATACTTGCATCTTTCCAGGAACTGTTAGGATCATGCTGTGTCTACAACAAAAATAGATTCCTAAACATAGTTCTTTTAGTCTTCGCGCTCTCTCCTAGTCCCTACCTTTTTCAAAGATGTGGGGGGGCTTCTGTCAAACTAGTTTCTGACTGGAAGCTTCCTTTTCCTGCACAGATGGGACAAATAGCACTATTTCAGTCGGCCCACCTTATTGTCATTCACAGGTGTGCTGCGTGCTTAAAAACCTAACTTTCAAATGGAGGAGAAGTAGGACGCCTAGAAGTTTCTGTCATAGGCTCCTGCCCCTCATCATGCTACACACTATATGGCTCAAGCTCCCCAGAAATATGATCCCCATTGCATGTTGCTTACAGTGTTGTAGGAAGGTCATCATTGTGCAGTGCATCAAAATGCAGCTCTGTCTCCTCTCTCATCCTCTGACTACATTTGTCGGTAAGATGCATTCAAGCTGAATGTCGAGTTTCTTACTGACTGAGCTTTCCAGCTTGAAATCCAGGTTCAAAATAACTTTTTAATAGATACGTTAAACCAAGTTCCTCTTTTATTTGTGTTACCTGACGTCATCCCAGAGTATCTGGTATAAACATTTCTGATTCAAGCACTACTTGTTACGTGCTCTGAAGTAATAAGTCACCATACATCTTGCAGATTAAATGGTAGCAGACCTTTCTGTATAATAGCAGCAAAGCAGGTGACTACAGGCACAGCACTTTCTCTGCTTTTGTGATCCTCCTGCCACAGCCTCCCTATCTGCACTGCGGCTCTGCAGCCTGAACAGTCTCATGGCACAAACACACAGCAGGGAAGGTGTCATTTGGACAAAAGCCTGCAAGTGAGAATTGCTGTCACCTTCATTTTAAACCTGAGAAACTGGATCTTTTTCTCCTTCCTTTCTAACTAATAGGCATTTTGTTTGTCTCAGAATACACCCTAAAAAAGGTTTGCTGGATGACATGTACTAACAGTTTATCCTAGGACATCACAAAGTGCATCTGAATGGTTATCTCAGGACTGCATCCTTGAATCAGCAGCAGAAAAGCAGCAGTACATTCAGCCGCTTACTAACTCCTGATTAGAAGGGTGATATGAGTACATGGCAATCCTAGGATATTTCTATTCTGCAACGAACGTAGGCATAACTTGTCCAGGGACAAATGTAACTTCTGTACCTACCTATAGAGATTTTCCAGGATCTCTTGGCCCAATCCCTATTCGGTTACTAGTCAAGTCAAGTAGTATGCATCTGGTGTCACTCACCACTGTAAAGAAAAATTTTGCCCGCTGCACGTTGGCAGGGAAGGAATAGTAGAGATGTGGGGCCCTAATTTGCATGCTAGTAAACCATTTCAAATGAAGTAAGCTGAATTTCAAGGCAGTAGGGGCAGCTGGTAAAACAGTTGTCTATCAGGTAGAGCTGCAGAGGTTGGCTATGCAACATCTGTGGGTCAGAACAGTGGCTCTTGTAGCACTGGAATGCCTTGGAATATCACCAGCTCAGATCTTGAGGCCAGTTCAAGAACTACATCACGTTATTTGGTCATCTTTGACATCCAGGCTTCTAAGGGTGGAATCCCAAAGGCCCTAAACATCTTGGAAGCTGAGTGGTTTGTATTATACTGTTAGCTTCCTCCATTTATAGGAGGTGTGAGGATTCTTCCTCATGCCATAACTAATGTCTTTCTGCTTATTTACACTTTGGACCCTCTCTTAGTTTTATCCCTACATCCCAAAATACCTACTAACCTTTCCCTTGATGGTGCATCGTCCAACGTCATGCTTGTACTTGTCCTTTTCGTGATCAATGTCCATCTAGGTGTTTGAGTATAATGATCAAACACGTCTTTATTTTTGAAAGTGAACGGGCTGAGAAATTGCAGATTAGCTCCATGTGGCATCTGGCACCCTAGTTGGGAAGCCAAATCCTTTGAACTTAAAGCGGGCTTTTACTTTCATAATCTATGTTCATTCAGTATAAACAGAGTGACTCTTTCCTAGCCACTGAGAGTAGGTTGTGCCTCTTTTGGCTTTGACTGACAAAATAATGTTGCTCTTCCAACACTGCAGCTAGTCTCTCCCGGTCAGCCTTCCTGTCGATGAGGTTCTACGAAGATTTAGATGAAATCAGCTCAACGTCCTCCATTTCCCAGTCACTGGAGAATGAGGATTCACCAGTTCTGGAGCAGGAAGAGGAAGTTGCTCCACTCCAGGTTTCACGGCACGCGCCTGTGGTCCGTACCGCCTCCATCCAGCCTGGCCTGCTGACACAGTCTCCACCCTTGGGTAAACCACAACTCTCCATGGGCACTTTAAGTGAGTAGTTTGCAGTGGTTTTGCCTTTCTTATTTGATCTTTCTGATGCATTTAACCTCTGTAGTGTCTGTCACAACTTCAGGTTGTGACTAAAAGGGTATGTAGTGTCATAGTTCACATTGCCAAGCCTCCAAGGGCAGTTACAAATGCAGAAAGGTCAATCTTCGGAACTTGGGCTTAATATTATTGAAGTAATGTGAACATTTGATTGTGCTTTACCTACCACAGGATCCTTTAAATCAAGATTGAGAAACATTACCTTAATTTCTATGCATTGGTTGAACAATAGGAGGATTTTGGTGAACTCTTAATTTTTTTTTTTTTTTTTTTTAGTGCCCATGTCTTCAACCAAAATCATTCCACCAGGGGCAGATAGTACAATGCTTGCAACAAAGACTGTGAAACATGGGGCCCCCACTCCTACCGTTACTGTTCCTGCACCACAAGCAGCTGCTGCTGCAGCACTAAGAAGGCAGATGGAAAACCAGAATCCAGGTACAAATGCAGCTTGGTTGACTCAAGTCTGTGTTCTGTGTTATACACATGCAGTTTAGTGAATGTGTATTTAGTAGTAACATAATGCTGTGAAGGGTCAGAAACCATCGACCCTGCCTTGAGCCAGGTCTGGCGCAGATGGGATCTACGTGTGCCTCTTCACCCAGTGCTACTGTATCATTTTTCCTTCTCTGTTTAATGACTTACCAGAACAAAATGCAAGAAGAATTCCCACCCAAAACTACCCATTTTTCATCTGTAAAGGTATAAGAGTTGCTGACCGCATGTCTTCATGTCTTCAAAGAATGTTATGTACATATGATGTATATATAGGTCTCAGGAGTTCCTGACATTTAAAGCTGCACAGCTAAGAAGTCAAATGAGTTATATATTTAAAAAAAAAAAATCCCAAGGATTGATATAGAGTAAAAGCAGAGATGCAGTTTGCCAGCTCTGCACTCTAAGTTACATAATAAATATGACTGCTTGATGGGTAGGTTAGTCCTTGGATGGGCTACTAAGATTTTGGAATTTTTTTAAAGAGAAACTCCCTGGTTTTTTGTTCGCAAGGGAGAAGCTGACTAAGTTGTTCTTCTAAGTTAATGGGAGCATGTAAAGGAGATGGAGAGGTGCACATGCTAGAGAAGTGCATTAGAAATGTCAGTTTTTGTGTTACCTATGTATCTCTCATCATAGGCTAAGGGAAGTTATATTAAATATGACTGTCTCTAAATCTAACAAGGAAAAACATGAACTCCCAGTTTACTGGATTGTATTATCTGAAGAGTTGTATAATTTAAAGTACTGTATTGCTGTATTTTTATAGAACAGTTTTCTTAAGTACAATACAGTAGGATATGTGATAGTACCTGCCAAAAGTACCAGTTTAATCCATAGAACTAAGAGTATAGATGCTACAATTTTGCACACAAATAAACAGAATACAAGTTTCCCAGGCCAAAATGGTAGTCATTCATAACCAACAGGTACGTCTGTATATACTATTTTGGTGGATAATTTTGGTTACCTACAGTTGCTTTTTGTATAGACTGTTTTTCTGCTCTGAAAACTTTGAGGGGAAGGTTCAAACAGGAAGAATGGTTATTGGACTTCCAGGGGTGAAACAGCCAAACTTCTGAACTGGAGTAAGGAGATCTGTCAAGTACTGATGACCGTTATTCATACTACTTCATCATCAGTGTCTTCCCTATGTAGCCATTCAAATCTTTCTACATATCATAGCTGTGCCAGCTGTAAATCTCTATTTTGTATTAAATTATTCAGAATAACACTGGTGCTCTAGCCCCAGGTTTCCTGGTGCTTATGTCTAAGTTGGCAGTTCCGTTGTAGCTAGTGCAGTACAAGCTGCTTTCCTGTTCTTCTAGGTGTGTTCACAGTTAAACTGTTTGTTCTAGATGGAGCTTAGTTGAGAAGCTGCTTCTCTCCTTACCTGTACACACCATGCACAAAGTGAAGACTTCACCTCATGTGTGGGATTCATCTTTGTTCTTTCTTAAAGCTGTGAGCACTTCCCTGACTGAATCGACGCTGAAGAATGTCCCTCAGGTGGTAAATGTGCGGGAACTAAAGAACAGCGCCTCAACACCCGCTGTTTCGGCAGTAATCGGGTACGTGAATGCTTCTCCTTCTTTACATTTTTTAAATCTCTTCCCTTAAATAGCCCTTGCAACAAGGCACATCTGTCCGTAGGGGGCAGTAGTACTGTTCTCTGTGATCTGATGAACCTGTTACTGCAGTTGTCTTTGGGGGAGTTAAGAAGAAATGAGTAGCTGCATGGTATTAGCAGTCCTCCCTTTGTAGGGGAGAGGTGGCAGGTATCATCTTCCCCAAGTTATTTAGGGATATTCTACAGGATTTATCTAACCAAAGGAAAGCCCTAGGTTCTGGTTTAGAGTCTAATCATCTGTGCTGCTCTTGACTTCATTCTTCATTGCTATGTTTTGGTGTAAATAAAATCTATGCTAGTCCAGCCCTGTTCTTCTGGGGTTCCAGGTCTTATCCTTTAATTGCTACTGCACTTTCTGTATCTTAATGTCTAACTGGCAAACTTTAAATTTCGGCATGTGGGCTCCTTTTCCCATTTACTCATATTTGTGTACACGTCCACTTCTGTGTAGGGACAACACCTCTTTGCTAATGAACTATGGGTCTGTGTGAGCTGTCCAGCTGTTCTGTTTATACCCTCTTTTGTGACTAAAACCATCTGCTCTTTAGCATACCTCTCCAGGCTTAGTCCCCTGAGTTGCTGTCCTTCAGGATTAATTTTGCTTTCCAGTTTCTCTGGCAACTTGTTTCATTGGAATATGTTAACAGTAGACTCGCTCTCCATTTACCTGGGGTTAAATATTCTCTAGAGGCAGACCTCCCCAGAAACGTTAGCTGCCTTCCTCAACAGAAGCCCCCAAACGTGTGCTGCCTGTATTTAATTTACAGTGTCAAGCAGCCCTAACGTTCCTGTGCATTTCAGTGAAACTGTTGGCCTTCCTATATTTCATATCCCCCAGACAGCAGCCGACTCAGCTCATTCCATAGATTTCTGTCTTATCGTTAGGCTCTGTCACCAGCTGCAAACCTGATTCTTCCTTTTGTCGTGGTAATGACCTTGAAGCCCTCATGTGCTGATCACTTAAACAAGAGAATGTGGGTTTTAAAAAATAAATAAATAAAGAGGTGGGGAGGAGAGAATGACTGGCACTGGGGATCATAGGATATTTGTGTCATGGAAAAAGGCAGTATGGGGGAGGAGAAGCTCACCAAATGCATCCAGTTAAGTCCTGTGGAATTGCAGGTGTTTCATCTCAGTTAACAGCATGGCTGGGACATGGACATCTTCGAACTGTTTCTTTTTACTGCATTGATTGTGTCTTCCCTTCACTGCTAAGGAGCAGGAAGCAGGATTCCATGGAAACAGTTCATCATCATGCTAGGGTGAAAGGAATCTGAAAATGATGTTGGACATCAGCTGTTGCTGAACTTCCTCAAGGAGTTAAACCACAGAATTTGCTTAGTAGTCTGGAGAGGATTCAGAAGTTCTTTAGCATTTTGCTTCCCCAAAAGCGCAAGTGCCTCTGAAGCTCTGCTTTTGAGACTCTGTAGGCCACCAAATAGCAGTGCCAAAAACTTCTGCCAGCAGTCTTCTTGGGAGAGGTTGGAGAAGTGACCTTTTCTATGTTCTTAACTTTGTAACATATGAAATTGATTTAACTAAATCTCTCGCCTCGGTGACCGTCTCCCTCATCATTCTTCAGCCACGATGGGAGGCCTCTATTTGCGCTGAAAAAGTGAAACTTACCTTACATGAGCATTACCTTGAACTCGAACGATATAACTACCTTAGCCTTAAATAGTTTTACTTCTGTAGTATCGATTTTTATCTATAATTCATGAGGTGCCCTATTGTCTTGTGTATCAACAGCTTTTACAGCTTTATCGTATAACTGACCTTATAAAAATGTACCAGCTGAAAATTCTATCAAATATGCCAGCCTGTCAGGCTGATCACTAAATAAAAAGCATTCATGCAGCAAAGTCAACTCATCAGTTTTCACTACTTCAGGCATCCTGCTTTGTGCCACGGCGGCACACTCTCCGGGTTGTTAAGCAGTAATACTTTCCAGTCCTTATCAGCTGTTAAATTGCCTGTGGTTAAATAAGCTGGTGATCTCAATACAGTTCTTGGAACCGTGTTTTACTAGAGGAGGGGAGGGGAGGGGAAACCTCTCTCCACATTTGGAACCTAATTGCCTTTAATTAGTCTTGAATTAGCTTGAGGACTGTATTCTCTAGTTATAGGGGTGGACCAGGCATGAAGCACTATTGCAGGACAATGTTGTGGGGTGTACAACTACTGCTGCTTTTAATTTACTTGCTCTTTGCTTTGTCTTCTGCGGGCACCTTTATTTGTTGCACTAATACATATAAGACCAGAAACTACACCATTGTAATAAAATATCACTCCTTTTTATGATATTAAGATATTTTTTGTGGGAATATTGACACAAATGTGGATGACATATTTACAACTTTCACTGTCCTGTCAAAGTAACTGAAAGCCTCATTGCAGAAGAGTCAGTATCTTCCATGATACCTGGAGGTAATGTGGCAGATTGGCAAAATAGAGAATCGAGATCTTCCAGGTGTAGACATCCTCTGGCTGAAACTGGGTACGAAAAGCTTCTGGTGTAGAGAAAGTAATAGCTGTTCCTTGTGAGTTCCCTGTTTTTAATTTGAAACACGACAGCAACTTTCCACTTTGTGCTGGCATTCAGTGCAGCTCCAGCAGAATCAGGAAGACTCAATTATCCTCTTAATTGATACATATCAGAACAAAGAACATTCAGCGGCACACAGAGAGGCTCTACCTTTATCACTAGGTTCTAGTCTCTTCCCAGAGTACTTGAAGAAGTTCTTGAAACCAATGCCTTACAGAAAGTATGCCTTACACTTGATAGCGGCTATTAAGTATAACCCGAGTGCCTTCAGAAGATTGGTGGGCTTTAAGGCAGGAGTTTTTTTGTGTGTGTCCTGGTATGACCCCTACTTACTAGCTTCTCTGTAACTAAGTTTGGAGACCTCGGGGCAAAGGTGGTCTGTTTGTTTCTGTTGGCTTAAATGTTTTAATTGAAAGCCTCCAAAAAGCTTGTTTTAAAATTGTCAGTGCCTTTGTTAACATATTCACTTGTAGTAGCAGGGTAAGCATAATACAGGGGTCAGCAATATTTTGGGTGGAGTGCCAAAAACACCCACAGCTTTAACCTGTAAGGTGCTGGTGTGCCAAGGGTGGATGACGGGAGAGCCACAAGGGGCCCAATCCTTGCTGTTGCTGTGTAGCCCAGCCCCTTCTCTGCCATCTACCCAGAGGCACGTGTGCCAAGAAAATGCCTTCAAGTGCCATACTCTGGTACCCATACTGGGAGTTTTCTACCCCTGGCATAATACATTCAATACTCTGTGTTCATATGGAAGCAGGAGGAGAGAATCAGAAATAGCCTTCAGGGTAGCAGTGAGAGAAGAGAGGAGTTTATAAACTGGAGTGGGTAGCAATCAGCAGTTCCTCTTCTGTAAGCATATATGTATATTTATTAAATTGGTGTGAACCAAAGAAGGTTGACATAAAAGTTCTGTGCTTGCAGTTGCAGCATTTGAATAGGTTAAAATCATCCAAATAACAGAAATAACTGTGCTTCACCGGTGAGATCTTGCTTCTGCTCTGAGAGTTATCTGCGTCCACACTAAGTTGGAAAAGTTTCATTCATCAGGGAAATGTTTCATTCACCAGTTTCATTCCCTGATTACAGGGAAATGTTTTCTGTAATGCTTCCTGCATAGGCCTCAAAAATCTTTGCTGAACTTTGTGTTGTGTTGGTAACAATAAGTTAGCAAGGCTACGGTGCTGACTAAGTTTAAAAAAAAAAAAAGATTCAACCTTGGATTCTGCAGACATGACATTGGAAAAGTCCCAGGAAGCTGAGAGCTCTTCTTTGTCACTGGTATCTAAGAAATAACCCTCAGATCAGTTCCTAGAACTTGGGCACATGTGTATTAGTCCTTTTTTTCCTAACAGGTTTTATGTAGGAAGGTCCCAGCAGCTGTATGTTTTGAGCCATGCAATTGTTTGCCAGGATCATGGCAAACAAGTCTCTCCTGTTCTTCCCTTTGATGCTTCTCCAGTTAAACACCCTCTGAGTTGAATGTAAGCTACTGCTCTAACCCTGCGCCTGGCTTTCTTGTAGCATAACTGCCATATGCTCCTAGTATACAGTAATCCCAGGCACTCCAGTGTTGGAAATGCCACAGGAGCTATTACTTGTCAGGACAAGCAATAATTCAGCTGGCAAAATACATGCCTGATGGTGTAGAACTGAGGTCAGCCAAGCCCTAGGTATCTCTGAGTAGACTGCAGTGGACAGCAGACTTCAAAAGCATATCAGGCTGTCATATGACAGTTGGCCCTTCTATAGAGTCACTGCTTTTATTGTAGAGCATCAAACCCACTGAAAATGGGGCTGCTACAATTTGGTTTGGGGAAGTAAGTGCAGGGGAGAAGACTAGGAGCATTTCCTCAAGCTCTTCTTCCATAGAAAAGCTTATTTGGAAAGGGGAACTTTCAGTGAACTTACCCACGTAGTAACAAAATTCATGAGGTCTAGGTGGGATCTAGCTGATTAAATTCTAGCTTGGTGACCACAACATATTTAGAAATCGGGTATTTCTGCAGTGTTTGAAACAGCTATAGCACAGTTATCTGGTTATAATGTATTTGTCTGATTTCCTTTGTAATGGGAGTGCATTTGTCTTGCAACTCCTGTGAGCCAGCTTTGTGTCCCTAGGCAAGTCTTTAGTTCCCCCATCTCACCTCAGCAATCAGCAGACCCTGACAGTCCCTGAACTTTACTTATTTATTTTTTCTTGTGAGGCTGGTTCTCCATGCTGCATGCAGAACATCCCAAGAGGAGAAGAGATTCCTATTTCGCAAGGTAGCAGTTAGGTCTCCTGCACTTCAAGCAAATAGTGGAATCAGTTCCTGGGGCTGGCTCATCTTTCTGACTTGTGTTAGAGACCTGATGCACTTAATTCTCCAGCTGCTGCTCTTTATTGGCCTACTTATGATGCGGTGAAGAGTTCTTGCGAGGATTTGTGGCTTAGAACTGGCAACAGAATCTAAGAGTCTACAACAGAAGTCATCTGACCGTGCACTAGGTTATTAACCTACGTGTATTTGTTGTGAAATAGTTGCCTAGCTCCAAGGTTGTCTTCAGCCTTAATTTTCACAAGTGTCTGCAGATCTTAGACAAGCGCCAGCAGTTCATACTGTCATGACTAAGAGGAGGGGGAAGGGGATTTCAGGCACCGTCCTTTGTCTCCGTGCAAGCTTACATAACAGCTGAGTTTGTGATAGAAATTAAATGGACCTGATGAATATATCATCCAGAGCTGGTGCTGTACGTGTCAGTCAGGTGGACATTACTGGAGTGCTTTTGTCAGGTAAATTGATTGCCCAAGAGCTTTAAAATCATTGCTGTCAGGAAGAAGCGTTCAGTTTCTGCTTGGGATCTTGCACATTGTGTTAACGAAAGGCTAATGGATTCTGTTCTTGATGCACCGTTTCCAACGAGGAGAACTCTGTGCTCAATCCATGTGTCACCTGTAGCATGAGTTTCACCAAATATAGCCTTCCCTTCATCAATAGAATCTGAAACCCAAGTAATACTTAGCACAGACTTGGTGGTGTCAGGAGCTGAAGGTGAATCACATGAGACCCTGGGCACAGTGAGTCCTCTGCAGGATGATTCCAATTCCTTCCTTGTCTAGTTCTGGTGCAGCCTGGGGATGCCGAACACCTTAACATGAAGCTGCAGCAGTTCTCTGCTTCATATTGCATCCATGGATGTGTGGGCAGTGGGCCCGAGAGGCCCTGCACACACTCATTTATGTTGCAATCAAGCCAGTATTAGAAATGTATGACACCAGCATGGTTTGGGATAAAAGAGCTTCCTATCTGACAGGCAAGCAGACGAGAGCTGAATCTTAAGACTGGTAAGCGCCCTGAGGATTGGAGGAGACAGGCTAGTATTCGGGATATGAGGCCTTGTTGTAGCAGTGCAGTGTGACAGTATACAAAAATATGGATCTAGTGTCCAGAGCATCTCAAAAAGCTGCACAGGTATGTCTGCTTACCCCATTCCTCTTACCCCAGATGGCCCTCAGGCATGGACAGGTTCTTGGAGTAGCATGAGCATATTACACATGATGTTAGCCACACCACAGTGCTGCTTCACTAATATTTGTACAGCATTTTGAAGACCTAAAGCACAAAGGACTTCTGTTTTGTTTTCTTTGTCTCCTTGTCTAGCACTTGGGACAGAAATGTGTGCATCCATTTCTAGACTCTGGAGTACGTAAAGCTGCTTATACACGAAGCATAAAAATGTAATCCCCTTACCTGGTGATTCATCAGTTCCCTGTTTAAAAAAAGAAGGTTAACTTCATTCCTTTCTCTTCAGGAACATAAATGAGTGTGAAGGAGACTTTATCATTTAAGCCATGGGGTTTTAAACACCTTTGCAGCCCTCCTTTATTAAATGAAGCTGATTCATGTAAGAGGTTTATACCATGATCAGATTTGTTCATTTTGGCTTTGCTGGATTTATAGTTTTGCAAACTTGGCAATCAGTATTATACTGGACTTCTCAAAGTTGGTTTTCTGGGAAGAGATCTATTTTGTATTAGCCAATCATTAAATCTGTTCCTTGCTCCTTATTTTTTCAGATCGTCTGTACCTCACTCTGCAGCCCAAGCAGTTCACCAGGTTTTGGCCACGGTTGCTACAAATCAAGCCAAGCAGGTATCTCCAATACGTACTTTTTTCCTTGTTAAATGCTATGGCCTGGCAAATACCATCCTGCTTTTTGTTTCAGCTGCTGTTGAATAGTTTGCCATATATTCCCTTTCCATACCCTCTGCCCTGCACACATTGCAAACCATATCTTAATCGCTGACCTTGGCTGAGTGATGCCAGGCATATCTTTGTTGTGTCTTAATGTCTTTGGTTTCATTTTGCTTTTTGAAATGTCTCACAGGCCATGGCCTTACTGCAGATTCAGGGCTATAAGCAAAGATCATGTTAACTTAAGGAAAATCAAGGATGGAGAGTTAAACCTTTCCTAATGGGGGATTAGCTGCTACACAAAGGTAGTGGCCCACATCCCAAAACCACTTAGTTGTTAGTCTTTGTTCAAGAGAATTAGAATGGAAGGAAGAGGCTTGTATTGGGCTGTGTGAGGGGTTCATTGGGTGAGTTGAATATCCAAGTTTGTAGTTATTTATGGGTTCATGGCTGGAATTGGAAAGAAGCTGCTGCTTGTTAAGAGAAGGTGAATAGGCATGTTGACAGGTGCTTTGTTCCACTTTCTTCATTAATATGTACTCTACCCCAAAATGCAATAAATTAACTTGAAAACTTTTCCATTCTGCACAGGGATAACAATATGTTTGCCTGGTGTTTGTGTTCTGCGTTTTTAGGGGCCTCTAACAGCTTCACTTAAAGCACAGTCTCCACCTGTGTCTGCCTCCATACCATGCGCCACCCCTGTCACAGCGGGTCAGACACCTAGCAGCAAAATTTCAGGTCAGTGTTTTTTTCTGTTGAAATAAAATTGAGGGTCGGGTGTTCTGCCAGCCTTAGTAGTGCATTGTCCACAGATGGAAGAAATGATGCTGATTCCTCTTCTGTCAATTGGCTCCTTACTGTTCCAACCTAGCGAGACTTTGAAAAGCCACGGTACAGAAACTAAATAAGATTGTCACACAAAGCTAACCATATGCTTTTATGTGCTTTGTGTCATGGACACATCTAAAATTCTGCCTTGTGGCAGTTCCTCTTTCAGTCTAGAACTGGATTGTGCACATGCTTAATGTCTGACTTCTGCATTTCTCAGAGCTGTAACTGTTGGAAGCATCTAAAGTGAAGATGGGTGTGTTCTTAAATCAACTTCAATGGGAACCTCTTTTTTTAAATGTATTTATTTATTTTGACATACTGAGTTACTGGACTTTCATTGGAAAAAGGCCTATAGATGTGATGCCACCTACAAGTTTATCAGGGGTGACCACCAGGATGTGGGGGAACATCTGTTCACCAGAGCGCCCCATGGGATGACGAGGTCGAACGGTCACAAACTCCTGCAAGACCATTTCAGGCTGGACATAAGGAAGAATTTCTTTACTGTCTGAGCCCCCAAGGTCTGGAACACTCTGCCAGCGGAGGTGGTTCAAGCGCCTACATTGAACACCTTCAAGAGTAAATTGGATGCTTATCTTGCTGGGATCCTATGACCCCAGCTGACTTCCTGCCCTTTGGGCAGGGGGCTGGACTCGATGAGGTCCCTTCCAGCCCTAATGTCTATGAAATCTATGAACTAGAGTTCGTTGTGAAGGATTAATAGTAACATTATCTGGTGTTAGTTTCTAACTTGGGGTGTGCCCGTGTTGCAGAGCAGTGTAGCCTGGAAACACCCCTTCCTAGCTTTAAGCAAGCAAGCTTGGGTTTTGGCCCCAGCCTGTCTACTGCTGAGGTCCATGACACCAGGACCGAACTGCAACTAGTATTTAGCTAGCTCAGTTACCTCCACCCTATATCCTAGTTTGCATTGTAGGTGTGCACAGGTATCAACCTGAGTACCTCATATCAGGCAGTTGATGAAATGGCAACCAATTTTCAGTGTGACCACAGGCCTCCTTAAAGCAGTACTGTTTCAGACCATTTTGACAGCTGATTAGTGATGCAAAACATTTCAGCAGTCACTCTAGCTCCTACAGCCATATGGAGTTTGCAACTGCCAGTAAACCATTGATGTACAGTAGACGTTATCTCTTTCAGAATAAAGATAAGTGGCCATATATGAATTGGTGTCATCGTTATGTGTTTAAAAGAGTGACGAGGTTGTTGGTAATGGACAGGTTGACATTTATCTCCCATAGAGGTTTCTCTTTCCCATAGGGTATCTAGGCTGAAAGAGGAACCTGGCAAATCACATGCATGTAATCTTCTGACTCCTAGAACCCAGTGTATATTGTTACAAAGGGAGAGGTGGCTGTCTCTTTGCAAATGGCTTTAAAAGGTGTTGAATACACTTCAACATGAATTAATCGCTGATCCAGTTGTCTGCACCATTGTTTTTCTGTGACTTCTGAGGTCTGCTCTCAGCTGTGATCAAAGGGATTATCAAATGTTTTCCCTCCAGGCTCTTTTGGCTTTTGTGTATTGGTTTAGAGATGCTCTGGATACTGTTAATCACTCTTGTTTTTCAGTGCACAGCAAACTGGTATCTAGAAATCTGTATTAACAGACTGGTGGAAGAATGTTGAAACGTGGTATTTATAGAAAGGGGCAGATGCTGTAGAAGGAAGAAATTACTATTGAAAAGATCCAATATGTAACTTGTCCCATTCCCCTCCTGAACCCGTATTGATTTCTGATATTTTCCATGGTAAATAACTGGGTGAAAGTGCAGTGTCTAGTTGCTGAAATGAGGCTGCAGTGGAGCTTTCTGTGGGAAGTGAGAGTTATGTCTCGTGTTGTGCCAGACTAAAATATTGCTATCCACCCTGCGTTGTTTCCAGGTGACTTCTTAGTAGTGACTAACCTCTCCCCTGCTTTGGTGTAGAAAGGATTCAAAATGACGGCCTACCCTATTAAAAGAGCAGTTAAGATTGGTCGGATGAAGGAAAGGGAGTTGAATCTAGGGTAATCAAATGGCAAGAGTAAACGGTCTCTAAAAAATCAGTGTTAATTAGCCTCTTTGCCAGAGGGAGAGCACCTAATGCTCATCCCTTACTGCCATGGCCCAACGTAAATAACCTTACAGTATCAGTCAAGGCTCGTCAGTGTCACTTCCAGCCTAATTTATGAATTGTGGCTCATTTTCTCTGCAGAAAAATGTGAACAGGGCAGAACCATGATTATGTTTAAGGAAAGCAGAGTTGTTTTACTTTGTGCAGTGAAACAAGAGAAAGAGAAAAAGGTTGGAGTTATCCTCGTCATATGCGGGTTAGATAACAGCTTTTGAACTGTGTGGGGGTCTTGGAAACTTTTCACGCGAGCGTCTGAAATCCATCACTCCGTTAATACTCATGAAATATTCCCTTTAATCCATAGACGTGTGTTGCCTCTTAGAGAACAGTTTCAATGCACGTAGGCAAGAATCCTATCTGACATAACAATGAAAGGAAAAGCCATCTCTTAAATTTTAGTTGGCTGAAAATGTCAGGGTTTGAATTTGAATGTTGGTTGTTATGGTGATGGTTTCAGGAGGGAGCACTGTCATGGATCTCGTGGTAGATGGCTTACCATCTTATGTTTATTACCTTATAAGAAAATGTGCCATTTAGCTGTGCTTTTTAATCAAACATGCATCATTGCCTTAATTTGGGGGGGATAATTCAAGTCATCTTCAGCCTTAAACTCGTAACAGCAACACTTCCGCACTGCACACAGCTATCAAGCCACACACAAGTGAAAAACAAAAACAGAAATGTGCTTCCTGAGGAAGTGACTTGAGAAAGCATTTTTCTTTTCTGCTCTGTTTGCAGTTTGGGAAATAAGCCATTGTGCGTGCTGTGGGGGAGTGGGGAGCAGGGATATTTGAACTTCTCTTCTTTTTGACACTGCGCCTGATCAATCAAATAAAATATGTAAGAACTCCACTAAGCTCAGCCCGTGGCACAGAAAGGCTGTGCTGGGGCATCTATAAGGGAAATGATAAGGAACTGCTTTTGCATCTGCTGCTGTTTTTTTCCCTGCAACAGGGGCAGGGACTGTAAAACCAGCTGCGACTGTGACCACTTCTGCAGTGACATCCACTCCAGCCACGGCTGCGCAGTTTAACAAGACATTCTCATTCCCATCTCTGGGGTTTGTATGAACTTTCTTGAGACACAATACCTTTTCTTTTTTTCAGTATTATCGAACTATTGCAACACACATTTTCAGTGAACTGGGGAGCATTGAAAAACAGCTGTTGCTGTTAGTTAACTAAAATATTTTCAGTTGGTATGTGTTTAACTGACCCTAATGGCTCCAGTCAAGGCTTATGTGATTTGTAGAGGCTGCATAAGCTAGTCCTGAAGGGTAGCAGGAATCTGGCACAACTTAGTGTTGCTTTGAACATTTTCCATTCTAAAATTCTCCAGGGAAAGCAGGTGAAGATTGTGGGTGCACCTCTCTGAGGCCGTGGGTTGAGGGTACAGGAACTGTAGAGACTGGAAAGCATGTGCTATATTTTTAGGAAGTCCTTTAGGTCACAGTCCAATGGTTTAAATCAAGACTAGATGTATTAATGCAGTTAAATGTTTAAATTGCCCTGCTGGTGCTCACAGAGTCTAGATTCACTCTGCCTAATAAATGTGGAACGGGCTGCTTTCCACCGTCTACCTGTGTGCTCCTCCTTGGAGAGGTGCAGGACAATGCATACATTTCATCTTGCATGATAGGAGGTACCTGCTTGGGCTTTTCTGGGAAGATGATAGGGGAACAGAGTGAAGATGGCCTTCTCCATAGCCCTCTACCCAGCCAGATCAGAGAGGTGACCATGGAGCCTTTCCTAGCTACTAAGGCAAGAGCATAAGAGAAGGAGCCCCTCATTTCCTTACAGCTAAGAGCTAAAAAGTAGAGGTCAGAGTTGAGGGCAAAGGGAGCTGGGCTAGCCCTTAGCTAGGTTTTTGTAGCCTTGTAGATTTAATTCTCCAGCAAGAGTTGGGTTAATTTGTCTAACCCTGGATATATAGCATGTTTGTGATGAGAGCTCTGCACAGTGGTAGTCTGATGCACAGAAGCACCAATATTCCTAGCTAGGATTGGAAATATGGGCTGGCAATCCAGCCTAAACTCTGAAATTTTAAAAAAACCTGTGCACAACAGCATGAGTACCATATTGTGACTTGAAAAGTAATCCACTCATGGAGGTGACTAAAGAGTCCCAGTGCCATCTGGTGATGTCTGTTACATAAGCACTAACACAGAGAGAGGCATGGGTTATAATGAGATAAGAGCACATAGTCATGTTGTAACCTCTTCTCTGGAGTGTTTCAAGGGATGAGATAAAAAAACCTCTTTAAAACTTCCCCTTTAAAAAAAAATTCCTTGTTTTAGGTAGCTACACTACAAACAAATTTGTTTATGAAGCAGGAAACCGTAATGAAACCCAAAACTGCTCTCCAGTTGGTTTCAGCAACTTGAGGTGAAAGGCCAGAATTTCAGGAGTCTCCATTATGACAGCTTCATTCAGCATCTAAATAAAATGAGATTAAACTGTACTCCAAGAATTGATGTCATAAAATAATATTACTGTGGAAATGGGCTGTGAAAAATAGACTGTTAATTTATAAAAACGTCATGGATCATGAACTCCTGGAACATTGGAGAGAATATATAATTCTTGTGATTCATATATGCCTACCTTTTCCTTGATTTTTAAATGAAATGCCCTCACTTTTAAAGGTGTAACTGTTGCTGCCACCACTGGGCCAAGTGGGGCTTGAAGTACAGAGCTCTCCCTCTGTGGCTGAATGGAAGAGAGGAGTAGAAACTGGAGAGGAGATGTGCACAGGTGGAGCGTGGTCAGAAGGGTTTTGAACAGTCTCTGTGCACCTTTACAATAGGCAGGGTAACAAATTGAAGCCATTGTCCCTGCATGTCTCAGTTACTGCACAGAGGTACTTCCAGATTTAGCTGAGATAGGTATATGTGCATAGACACAGAGCTTTGATTTTTACACAACCCTGTCTCAGAGCCATTGTCTGTATTAATCATGTGGAAGGAAGTTTTGACATTATGAACTAAAGTGCTTTTTCTTCCTTTTTTATCTCCTCTTTGTCCCTAGGGCTGGGTTTAATTTTGGTGCATCAACTGCAGCAGCATCAGCACCACCCATCTTAGCTGCCTCTCAGGGTGAGTTCTTTGAAGTGTGCAAATCACAACGTATTTTCTGCTTCTCCAGTATGTGAACACCTTACTCCTTTTCATGCCTATAGTTCTTCTGTTTTTATGTTGCTTCTCTTCTATTATTAAAACTGCAGTAGCTGCAAGAATATTGTATTTCCATAGAATTGCTGGATTATACTATGTAATGCTTCAGAATCCAGGCCACCTGTCATTCAGTTAAGAAAAAGTGAAATATTTGGTGCCAAGAACATCAAGTGAAGTATTAGCATATGAAAAGGACAGTATCTGAAATGATTCCTCCACTACCACTAATCTGCAGACTTTAAAATAGCATAGGTTAAGGTGGCCAGCTGCCGAGTGCCATCAGCTTAAAGTAGTGTGACCACAAAATAAAATGATGGAGAGGGGTAGGAATAGATTCTAGCTGTGCACTTCTTAAAAGCTGTTGTTCGAAAGGCTGCTTTCCCTACTTCACTCATTGTTTTGTGGCTTTGTAACTCCCTGGAGCAAAGAGTCCCTGCCATTTGCGTGTGTTTCATTCCCCATTTGTTACAGGGGCAAGAACAGGTTCCTCTTACTCTTCAAGTTTCAGATCAAGATCATACAAATTTAGGAAAATAAGTAATAAAGGGGAACAGGAGGCACAGCAGGCTCAGCAGGCAATTTGTAATGCTCTGAATTGTTTTTGGGTAGCTCTCAATTCCTTACATTGCTCCGCAAGTCAGCAAAAGCACCCTTGCCTCTGGTAGCTGTTGATGGTAGATCTGGAAGTTCAAAATGAAGAAATACAGAAGACTTCTTCAATCGTAGTCAGGAAATAAAAGTGAGAGAGGGGTGTTGTACCTTCCATCGCCCCAAAACTCAATGGCTTGCCCCAGCCCCAAATCTCTAGTGCTCCGTCCATCCAAAAAACCCAAAACAAGTTGAAGCATATTGCCCCATATGTTCTCAACTATGTACTTGCATTCCAGGCACAGAAATGTGATTAAAAATAATCGAATGTAATTAATGCACTCTTACTGCAGACTTCCTAAATTACCCTTTCCTTGGTAGTTCTATAGTAATAAATATAGTAATACTGTGACAATTACATTCAAGTGCTTTTTTCCCAGTATTTCAAAGATTACAATAAACTAAGTAAAACAATGGTTAATGCTAGAAATACCTTGGGTTTATATAGGGAGATTTACTTCTGTAGAAAATTCTGCAGCTACCTTATGCCTTAACCACAGCTAAGAGCCATTGCTTAAATGAACAGATCTCCAGTACATAGCAGGGCTTTTTGCAAATCTGAAATACTTAAGTGTCAAAAGTGGTAGTAGCAGCTACTGGGGCTGTAATAGAGATGGCTTTCAAGTTATATCCATTAGAAAATGGGTATTAATAAAGGTGGCACTTTCACTGTGTTCAAGGCATAGTATCTTAAGTAGAGGCTACAAAAATACAAGCCCATCAAATCATTGTTGCCATCTCTATAAAGATATAGGCTTCATGTATAGCTGTTGTGGTCTCTGGAAAGCAGAAGTTAAAGTGGAGTGGATAGTTAATTATTTTGTCAGGAGATTTTAAGGTCTTTGGGGTCAGAGCAGTGCCTTCGTTCCTGTCTGTGGCGTGCTTGGCATGCCAGCACTGTGAAGATGATAAATGAGCCCTGCATCCTGTAACTCATTTTTTCTAATTCTTTTTATGTCTCTGAATCAGTGACAGCGCCTGCTAAAGAGTTGAGCCAGCCTGATTCATTTTCCACTGCTGGGCGGTCTAAATTTGGAACCGTCCCCGAGAGCTCCTTTACGTTTGGGTCCATCAAACCAGCTGGTGTTTCAGGAGCCTCCACTTCTGTAGATGCTGCACAGGCCAACAGCAAACCTGCCTCAACGGCTACTTCAGTTCCCCCCATGACCTCTGGCAAAATGGAAACCCCTCCATCAAAGCCTGGAGATCACTTGTTTCAGAGTAATCCAGCTGGAGAAACTCTTGGGAGCTTTTCAGGTCTAAGGGTTGGTCAGGCAGATGATAATGCCAAAGTCAGCTCTAAAGCTCCATCTACCAGTGTTGTTGGTGCACAGCCTCCTAAGGCCTCCACAGTGCCTTCGGGATTTACCTTTGGCAGCTCTCTTCAGCTAGGGAAATCTGTTGAGGCTGCTGCTTCCACATCTGTCCCAACCACTAGTCCAGCATCCACATCAGTCAGCACGAACACCACAGGCAACATATTCGGCAATGTCCAGTTAACCAATGCAGGCGCATCTGGGGTGCTTAGTCTTGGAGGAGCTTCGAATAGCAGTAAGCCCAGTTTTTCATTTGGTATTCAACAACCCACCAGTACGAGCACGTCCGCCCCTGCACAAGCAACCCTCTCGGCTTCGACATCCCTGTTGTTTGGAGCTCTTTTGAGTTCAACACCAGCTGCTGTCCCTTCTGCTGCTTCTGGTAAAAGTACAGGGGAAAACAAGTTACCACCCGTGTCTGAAAAGCCACCTGAAAGTGAAGTGCTGCCACCTGGGCCTGCACCTTTAGGTTCTCAATCACAGCCACCCCAACCACAGGCTCAGCTGCCTGATTCTGTTAAAGAAACTGCCATATCTTTAGCTGCTGCAGGAGACACGAACATTACAGGTTTAAGCACTGTTTTGGTGACGCCTTCCACAGAAGCAGCTTCTACAGTTGCCTCTGTTAGTGACCCCAAGGTGGTGACATCAGTGGTTCCTCTGGTCTCTAGCTCTGCCCCATTGGATCAAAATGCCTCGGTCACCACGTCTACAGCAAATGTTGCTCCTGCAGAGACAACAGGTTCTTTGACTTCTGCCTCTGACGTTGGTACATCTCTCCCGAGTCCAGCTGTAGGTACCTCTGCATTTGTGGCTGCCTCTTCAGGTTCCTCAGTTTTCTCTCAGCCTCCCAACTCCAGTTCGTCTGGTTCTGCATTTAGTCAACCTGCTAGCGAAACGGCAACCACCCCTTCCACTCCTGCTTTTGGGCAGCTGTCAGCAACAACCACAGCATCATCTCTGTTCGGTCAGCCCGCAGGCGGCACACTCTCCACCACTGCAGCCACTACCCAGGCGGCTAGCTCAGGTTTCAGTACGTCCACATTTGGCTCTGCAGCAGCTGGTGGTTTTGGGCAGCCAGCATTTGGACAGGCACCGACCTTTGGGCAGCCAGCAAGCAGTTCTTCAAGTGGTTTCACTTTCAGTCAGACTGGGTTTGGAACAATGCCTGCCTTTGGCCAGCCGGCTTCATCCACTGCAGTGTCAATCAGTGGAAATGTTTTTGGAGCCCCCTCTAGTACCAACAGTGCCAGTTCCTTCTCCTTTGGTCCCAGTAGCGGGCTGTTTGGACAAAGCAGCGCACCTGTTTTTGGGCAAAGTACTGGGTTTGGACAGGGTGGATCAGTCTTCGGTAACACTGCCACTGCCACCACCGCTACGTCATCGGCTGGATTCAGCTTCTGTCAAGCGTCAGGTAAGAAAAGATGGTAGTAGTGAGATGATAGAGTTTAGAGCATGGCTGTCAAGCTGATGGTAGGTGAGCAATGTTTCTTAGAGAAAAGTAGGATTAATTTTGGATACGTCTGTCGGTCTGTCAGCAGAGGATGTAGCAACCTTGCCCCACGCACTGTGCCATTCGCTAAAGGGGGTTCTCCAGCTGATTTAATACCTTGTGGTGTGTTCTGGTCTTATCTTACTGCTTTATTCCAATGATCTAAAGTCCTTCAAAATTGCCTCTTAATTCTGTCTAATATTTGAGGCTACAGTGAATCCAAAGTACTTGTGCTATTGGACCGTGAGACGCACAGGATCTGGGCTTCTCAAGGTAGGCCTCAGATCCTTGTAAATGAGTACAACTCAGATGCCTCTAGCCGCGGTGAAGCAGTGGGTGAATTAGGAATTCATCTTCTAGTTAAGTAGGATTTTGCTTAAAAACAGGTTTTGTAATTAAATAAAGAGGTAATATGTCTGTTGGGTTCTTGCCTGTCTGTACTGGTACACCATTATTTACAGAGGCTGGAATCCTTGTTCACCCATCTTCTCCTTTTGTTATCCATGTTGCAAAAACTTTTTTCTGTATCCATCTGCAGAACCTTCAGTGGAAGGTGTTCAAGCCAAAGGAATCACAGTTAAAATCTATTTTCTAGAAAAAACACCCAATTAGGCTCATTTAATTATAAAAGACAGGATTGCAGGAAAGCATTACTTTGTGTTAACTACAGTACCAAAGAATATTTAAGCCAGGGGGAAGTGAGTCTGCAAAAAGGAAGGTGTTCCTAATTGCGGAAGCTGCAAATTTTATTACAAAATGAGTGTTTAAGTGAATTGGGAGATGGAATCAGAAGTTCTTTTTAATCAAAACATTTCATTATCTTTAATGGGAATCCTTAGGTAACAGCTCAGATCCTCTGTACACGAGGGAAATCAAAATGCTACAATACTTGTTCGTAGCTTGTAGCATTACAGTGATGTTGGCAGAATGCAAGTTCATTTGGATTGTTAGCAACAGCTTCAGATGCTAAAGGGTATTTTAGTTTAAAATTTCAGTTTAAAATGTGGTGTGAAGAGGCTTTTAAAGAAGGGCAAATATAATTTCAGGTTTTATACTAACCATACATTGGGATGAATCTGAGCCTCTTTAAACCTGGTGGCCCCAGTGCTAGTGGGTGATAACTTCAGCAGTGTTACTAAGTCAAACCCAAAGCATCATGAAGTGCTCTTTGTGTGTGTGTGGGAGCTGCTACATTGCTTATGATTTATCCTTTTTATTCTCTGATACCACAGAAAAGTGCCGGGTGGGATTATATTGGAGCATTGTTTCTCTTTTTCCTCTCCGCAGGTTTTGGTTCCAGCAACACAGGTTCTGTGTTTGGACAGGCAGCCAGCCCTGGAGGCACCGTCTTTGGCCAGGTAAAGATCATGTGTGTCTCGGCATATGTGGTAGAAGACTGTGGTCAGAAACACACTAGTTTAGAGTGCTCTGCCTGATTCTAGCAGACCAGATCCTGTTTTGCATGCAGCCCTGGACAGTTTTCAGTTATCGTGTTGGTGATACTTGCTTAAGCAGGATGAACTTTGCCTAGCATCTGAATAAAAGGCATCCTAATGCGCGCCTGGATTCTTCTTGTGCCAGACTGGGCCATTTGAAGCAGACGACACCACAATCCAAAGTATAAATAGGCACAACACTTAGTAATGAGGACTCCTTACTCATTAGCTCCAGGGAAGGGTGCATGAGATCTAAATAAAATCGTTGGCTAAGTGCAAAAATGTACAGCCTCAGCAGCGTTTGGAGGGAGTACAGTGGATGGCAGACCAGATGATCAGGTTGTATACATACGATACCACTACGAGTCTGAAAGAGCCATTCACTTATTTAGGATTGGCATGAGGTGGGGAGTCTGTGAGATCCTCTTCCCCTTACATGCCTATTACCAATGGGACTAGGCCAGCCAAAAAGCAACCACAAGTATATGTGTTTGTTGACCTGTGCTGCTTTCTTGTCTCACGTCCTTTCTTTTTCTTAGCAGCCATCCTCTTCCAGTGGAGCCTTGTTTGGGTCTGGCAGTGGTGGGAGAAGTGGAGAGCTCTTCAGTGGCTTGGGAGGAAAACCAAGCCAGGATGCAGCCAATAAGAACCCGTTTGGTTCCTCTGGTGCAGGATTTGGATCTACAACTTCTCAGAGTAAGTAAAGAAAAGAAGAATTTAAGATGTACTGCGTTTGCTTTTGGCTCACTTTTTGGCTTTGTCCTTGAGTAATTTATGCATTAGTATGAAATGCTCACCCAGGCAACAGAGGTGGATGTGGATGGTGAATACTTCTCTGAACATCTACTTTGCGTTTCCAGTTTAGGCAAAATAACAGGGCAAGAGTACGGATAGAGATGCATAGAAGGGAGAAATGTAAGGAATGTGTGTATTTTGAAGGAATTTCCTATAGCAAAATGCAGTTGTTCTTAGAACTCAATCTCTAACTTAGAAGCCTTCATTATTTTTCATTTGCTGTGTTAATGTGGAGCCCCACAAGATACCATTGTCTTCTCCTGTCATTTTGATTCCTTTCGTTCTTTGAGCTGCCAGTTTGTAGGTAGACGTGACAACTTACAAAACTGGTTGTGGTTAAATGTCCTGCTGTTAATGGCAGGAGAACCAAAACCTGTTTCACTCATGGTATCTTAGCACAGAGAGAGACGCACAATATATATGAGCCAGACATCAGCACTGTGCTTAAAAACAACAGATGTACTCAACATATGAATCTACTGACTAGTCAGGGCCCAAACACTTCTGTACAACCTTCCTTTCTCTTTTCTCTGAATTCAGAGACCCAGATTGTCTGATTTCAGAACATGTGAGTTGGGCTTCACAGTCCTTCAGACCCTGTAGAAAACTCTGGCATCTCTACCACTTGTTCAGGAAGCTGCATCTCTTTTTATTAAGATGCTACATCTAAGTGCATATTTTGGGTTACTCCAAATAAGGAACGTCGAGAACCAGGACAACTGCATAAGCTCTGGGCAGATCTTGGGACTGCCTCTGCAGTCCATTTTAGACCAATGGCCTAGTTTAAAGCATTGCACCTCTAATGTAGATGTAACTTCTGGCAGTTCCACCCTTTCCATCTAGCAAGGTTTTGAGTTTAAAGTATAGAGAGATTGTATCTGAGATTTATATATATGCAGGTTAGTGTCTGAGCACAACAGTGAAAGGTGATTTAAAGGAGTGAGAAGAAGCGAGGCATGCTGTACCGTCTGGCCCTCTGGAGAGGTTTGATATGGACCTCTTGAGTGCAGCCTATTCTTCAGCAACTCAGGTAGGTGTCCTACACTGACATAGCTGGTGCTTTTGATTTTGGAAATGATTGGTGTAATGACCTGCTCTTGACTGGTATGGAGGACAGGATTGGGAATCTTCCTTTGCAGAGCTGCTGTGTTTGTAGGGATGAAGTACAGCGGCCATTTAAAGACTAATTCTGCCACAGGTGTAACAATATCCAAATAGAGTTGCTTGCCATACAGGCTTGAAGCTGTTTTCAAGGACAAAGAGCATTTGTCTGGCAAGTGAGATTGGTGAGTCCTTGAAGTTGTATGGATAACTTGATCCTTGCCACTAGTCAGCAGGAACAAAATTTTCAGTAACACTTCAGTGTTGAGAGAGTCAAAAGAATGAAGACTCCAAAGTGTGCTGAATCCAGTTGCCTTTCAGGAAAGAGCAGGAGGAAAAGAGGGAACTATTCTTTTTTTCACTCTTCGTACCCAGAACTGTGCTCAGATACTATATGGTATAGACGCAGTACAGGCCGTCCTCAGACTTACAACACAATTGGTTCCTGAAAACCATATCTTAAGTCAAAATGTTGTAACTCGGAACCAGTTTTCTTATGAGAAACAATGTTATAAATGGGGGATTGGTTCCTGAATCAAGGCCCGATACCCTATTTTCACTAAAAATACCCCAGAATTTTGTACTCGATCAATTATAGATGACCAACATAGCATTTATATTGTAAATAGCAATCATATTGATTATATTATATTGAACATATTATATTTATATTGTAAATAGCGATCATGTTGATTTGGAAGGACTTGTTTGAGATGACTTTGCTGGACTTTTTGAAAGGCTTTTAGTTGGACTTTTTGAAGGGTTCTTGGCTGGAGTCTTCTGAGGAATCTTGGCTGCAGGTTTTCGTGGAGTCTTGTCTAGTTTTTTAAAGAAAGCGGGCAAGGAAGTTTGGATAGATGCTCTCCAGGGAGATGGGCGACACAGCGAACTTGTTCGCTGTCGTGGCATCACATCAGATCAAGCGTTGTAAAGTCGAAACTCACATCATAAAGTTGCAACAGGGTGTCGATCTCTAAATGTTGCAAGTTGAGGACTCCCTGTATAAGCCTGTAGGTCAGTATTTACAACAGTTTGTAATTGGTCCTGTCTAACTGCATCCCTCAGCTGCACCTGTCTAAGCAGGATCCTTTCCCTACTTAGAGGCTTTAACATTTGTGATGTGAACTTAGGTTCATGAAAGCTTGCACTTTCTCTTGCTCACTCCGTCTCTTATTTAGTTAGACTGTAAAGGAGCAATATCTACCCTGGCTTCTGACTGACTTCAGACTAATGTGGTTAACTACCTCTCTCTGTTAGGAGACAGTTGTACATTCTTCACCTGCAAAGGCAAGTCTATTTCGAACAGAACCAGTTAATACCACATTTACCTCTCCACTGAGTGAAGTTAAATGCCGTTTTTCTCTTTAATGCCAAAGCTGAAATGTATTGCCTCCAGAGACCAAGATCACCAAATGATTCTCATAGGATACAAACATTTAGGTTAGATTGGCAATGTTTTATACTGACAAATACAACTGTCGACTAATCGAGCAGCCTGTGAGAGAGCAGACTAGAGAAAACGGAGAGGATAGAGATGATGTATCCTCCCTGCAGGAGAATTTAGATCCATATCACCAGCTATACAAATCCCAGCTATACAAAGAGCCAAGTACCCAACTAAGTCCACAGAAATGAGTGCAGAACCGTTTTTTTCTAGTTTTCCTCCTTTAAAGAATGTCTACATAAAGGGTATAAAACATTCAAAATAATTGGCCTTCTAAATAATCTCATATTCCTTTAAGTCACTTTTCACATTCAAGTGGTGATATCAAAGAAGCAGTAAGATTTAAATGCACTGAATCTACAGAGATGCTGTCAAGGATGTGAAATGCATTTAACAGCATATATAGCATGGCTTGGATTTTTATTTATTTATTTACAACCGTAAGAGTGTTAACCCCGTAGAGAGGTGGTTAGGCTTGTTAGTCTGCCGTGTTATCCCCATATAGGCTGTTCTGACCTGGGGACTTACCTTTCATCTTGTTTGGGGGCCCATCTTTGTTTTGATGGCCCGTGTTATACGTGGTCCTTATGCTGGCCCCTTCTGTGCCAAAGTGACTTTTCATCCTTGAGGAATTTGTTAATAATAAAACCTTAAAAGAAGAAATAGAATAAGGATAGCTGGGGGCTAGGAGGGATTTAAGAGAGAAAATGTGAGAGTAAGGGCAGGGAGAGGTCATCAGTACTTTAAACTGGACCTTCTGTTGGTAGAACTGGAGAAAGTTTGGCCTGGGATTTTGTTATTAATGTGAAGTTGAGGCAATACAGAACTATCAGACTAAAAATTTGTTAGTCTGAATATGTACTAGCAAGTCTTGGTTATACCCTAGGAAACCGCTTGCCCATGCAGATATCAGTAGGAACAGTGGGAGGACTACCATTAATTTTATATGTGACTCCATTGCAGACTACTCCAGAGAAGCATGTAATAGGTACATCTGTATTTAACAGAGTTGGAAGGCTTAATAATTTATCAGTTGTATTCTTCCTTTAATGAGATGCCTTGGGTGCTTTATTCTTTTTCCTTTGCAAATTGGGAGGTAGTAGAGAGGTAGCAGGAGATGATTCTCATGCATAGGGAGCCCTGAATGGCTGGCAGAAAGGAAGGTAAGTAATAGCCAAGGGGTGGAAGGTAGGGGAGGAGAAGAGAAGCTTCAGAATTTACTAAAAGGATCACTTAAACACTTGGAAGAAGCAGTCTGTTCCCTTTGTTATCTTAATCATCATAGTCCACCAAGACTAAAGACCAACTTTATTTTTATCCTTGCTAGTTCATCTCTCCATAACTTTAATATTAGGCTTGACGCCAAGGGAAGAGAAATGTTTTACCAGGGAAGTACTTTGCCCCTACAGGGCCATCAGGTTGCAGAAGACACAAACGGTGCAGCCTGGTAGAGGGCAGAACTTCAGGTCCTGCAGATTAGACCATATAACAATAAAAAAAACTCCTACGTCTTCTTGCCCAAAGTATTAAAAATTTGTAGTTGAAATGCATGGCATCTAGCTAGTAGGCTTGTGTGAGGAAGGACCATTTTACAGTGACCATAATTTCCAATTTGAAAGCCTGACTTCTAATTACTGCAGTGGAGAATGATGCAAAGCAAATCATGCACTGTCTTCTTCAAAATGGATATAACAGTAATTGCTCTAGATTTATTGTCACTGAAAAATAAGACGACAAAGAGGCTACTGTTGAATCCAGCTCTGTTGGAACAGGAAAGGCTTGGTCTTCTTCAATAGGATGCACTTTTGAATAGGGCATTTGTGATGTGCTGAGAGGTAGAAAGGAGGCTTGCTTTCACATGTGGTGTGCTGAGATCTTCACAAGTGTTCTTCATCTCTCCAGATACCTCTAGCTTATTTGGAAACAGTGGAGCCAAAACCTTTGGATTTGGTACCTCAACTTTTGGAGAGCAGAAACCTACAGGCACTTTCAGCTCTGGAGGCGGGAGTGTGGCATCTCAAGGTTTTGGGTTCTCTAGTCCAACCAAAGCAGGTATCGTATTAACAAACCTATTGTGAACACCCACATTGACTTGTAAGGTTTAGAAATGTCCCAGCAGTCAGAAATCTACCGTCCCACCCCTAAATATATGTATAAGTATTGGCTCTGAATAATAATCCAACCTGTGGTGCCAGCTATTTTAAAAAGGGCTTCAGAAGGTAGAATTTCAGCTTCTAGATTCAAGACTTAGTATTTTATAATTTATGTAATCTTTGTCTTTTAATCGATCACAGGCTCATGTGTAGCAGTGCTATGATGGGGAAAGCTTCCCCAGAACATCTACGTCATGACTTCCTCAGATCTGTTCTTTTAAAAGCAGTTTGACCTAACTAGCATGTGGCCCTTTCTCTCTTTCCTCAGGTTGAGCTGTAGTGAATACTAAATCTATAATCCCTCGTGCTGCTCTATTGATTGTTATGCTCTTTAAGAAAAGTATTGGGGATCTTGCATATATATTCCTTGTTTGTTTTCCCAGTGAAAACAATGAATGAATGATGACTGATGTGATTCGATGTCACTTAAAACCAAACAGCACAGTGCTTGTCTTCTTAATTGCAAAAAAAAAAAAAAAAAAGAGGCAAAAGTGTTAGATAAAGGGAAGCTTCCTTCTGTGATTATTGGAATATTCTCACGATGCATACCCATGCTGCTTGGGGTTGTGCTACGGCAAATGTGTCCATGACCCTCCCCTCCCCAGAAAAAGCCTTTACCAAGTCAGAGTTGGAGACGGGGATCTTTCAAGGTCTCATTACAGAAGTGTTACTGCGTGATTAGTATTGAATGGGGGCGGCCTCAGAGCTGTTGCTGACTGTGCTCTTGTATTACCCAGGAGGCTGAGCATAACGCTTGTGGTGCTGCTAGCCCCAATAGCCGTTTTGGTGTTTCTCTTAAGTGCTTCCCGTGGGTGAATGTTGTACTTGTCAAGACAGCCTCATTCATTCATTTAACATCTATTGGAGGAGGCTGGCATCAGTGGATGACTCTTTTCATCTACTACCTGAGATGTTCTCCTTTCCGTTGCTAGCTCCAATTTTAAAGACAATCTTAAGATGGAACTTGCTGACAAGTTGCAGCAGGAGGCATTTTTGCTGCTGCGGGACCTCCTTAAACTCTTTCCTGCTCCATTCAAGGGGTTCAGCACCATAAAAAGATGATGTGGCTGCTGCTTCTGCCTAGTGCAATAAGAAGAATGGTCCTTAGCAAATCAAGCTCTCTTGTTCTGTTTTAATTCTAGATATTGCCCAGCCTTCTCATTTTTCATGTTTGTTAGCATCCAGTACGTAAGAGAGCCCTTCCAGGTCTGAGCTCCAGCGTATTAGGTACAGACCTGTGTCTCTAGGAAGAAAATGTAACAGGATAGCTGATCTGTGTGTAAATAATTCAGCCCTAGCTTTTATTTTTTCCAGACCTTTGTGTTTACAACCAAACAGTATCCATTACCTTGGCATGCACTGGAATTTCACCCAGGGTATTAAAATGCATTGTGTTATCCCAAACGTCAGTCCTAGTCAAACAGAAGCAAGTGTCCTTCAAATTTCACAAAGCCAATTATAAACCAGCAGCTGGCGTTGGTAGAGTGAATGCAGAATAGATAAATCCGAGAGAAAGAGTCAGAAGCTATAAGAGGAGAAGGTGGTCAAAGCGCTGGACAGGAATGCAGAAGGCTTGCATTCAGTTTGACTTGGTCATGCAGATTTCTGTGACAAATCCTGATCTTTGTGTCTTGGCTTCTGATCACTAAAACAAGCCCTTTGAAGGTATCTTAATTGAGGTGATCAAATACCCCTATCAACACAGAGCTTAAGATCATACATAGAGCAGAGCAAATCTTATTTATTGCACTGGGAATTCTTCCACATTTTTAATCCTCTGTGGACAACACAACATGCACCTGATCTGAAAGATCTGTGTATAACCCCTCTCTCCTGTCAGATATTTAGCCACACTAAAATGTTTCCTGGTGCAGTGTTGGGGTGACAGTATCAGTGGAACCAGCCTTTGCAGGGAATTTTTTTCAGCTGCTGTTTTTCCATGTAGATTTCCTCAAATGTTTGTAGCTTGTATAATTCATGTTAACAGGGCTTTTTTGATGGGGGGGGAGTTAACTCTGCATAAGCTAAGCTTTCACTGTCGGGGGAACAAGTTCACTAATGAAGGATACATGAACTTTTGTTTAAATAAATGAAAAGCATCAGGCTGCAATCTATTGCCGCGTGTTTTATGTCAGTATAATCCAGTTAACGTGGATACATGCTAACTCTCAGTTCAAATATCTAGCTTTTATATGAGACAAATAAACTAGTAATGCATCATGCAAGCCTGAATATTTATTTGCGGACTTTGAGTGTTGCGTGTGGATATCGTATTGGGTGCCTGCTGGAACCTAGTTCAGCTGAAAAATGATGCTGTCTAAGGAATGCTCTCAAGAAACATGTGGATGCTTATCTTGCTGGGGTGATCCTGACCCCAGCTGACTTCCTGCCCCTTGAGCAAGGAGCTGGACCCAATGATCTTGTGAGGTCCCTTCCAGCCGTAATGTCTACGAAATCTGTGAATGATTGCCTGTATCGGGCTGAATTTGTGCTCACCTGTTCATGCAGCCCAAACTATACCCATCCCTTGAGTGGTCTCTACTCCTTTGGGTTGGTCTTTGCACGCAGTGGGGAGCTTTTCTGACCCCGCCTTTCATAACAAAACTTTGGAAGCTTTGCAACCACCACTTCCATAGCCTAATGCCATGCACTTGTCAGGAGATGTATCAACCCTGTTTAGAGCCTATCTGGTTGGAAATCTAATATTTCTTTTTTTTTCTTTCTCTGTTACCATTTGCTTAATGTTCTTGTCCCTTTTTTTGCCTCTGTTTTGCTCAGGTGGCTTCGGTGCTGCTCCAGTGTTTGGCAGCCCTCCCACTTTCGGGGGGTCCCCTGGGTTTGGAGGGGTGCCAGCATTCGGTGCAGCCCCAACCTTTTCAAGCCCTCTGGGCTCGACGGGAGGCAAAGTGTTCGGCGAGGGTACAGCAGCAGCCAGCGCTGGAGGTTTCGGGTAAGTGGACCAGAGGCTAGGGATTTGCAAACCAGCATCCTTATTTGCTTGATACTGTGTTCAGGAGGTTTGGAAAGTTGAGCAACTGTAGTAGGATGGATTGCAGAGCCACAGACCACCTCATCAGAAAAACTTTTCATAAAGGGAAACAGTAAAAACCAGGACTTGCGATTCTTTATGTGCTCCTCCCCCCCAGTTCCAAGAATTGCAGAGGTTTTATTTTGACTGAGGGCAGACAGCTGAATCCTGGTACCTTGCAATATGAATGATGTAGGCTGTATAGCCCAGAGGCCTGAGTGCAGAATTGTTTCTTGTTTGCAAACGTACTTGTGTGTGTTCCAGTTGAGTCCTGAATGCCCCTGGCAAGGAGGTTTGTTCCCCATCTCAGCCAGAGATGGCTTACAGAGTCCTTTCACCTGCCCTGGCCTTTCAGAGCCTGTTTGTGGCACCAGGATCTTTTCCAGAACAAACAGCACTTTATTCCATCTTCTGCCCAATGAGTGTATAGCTTCAAACCTTGGGAAGCAGCCATTATGCTAGGCAGCAACTCCTCTGCCCTGCAACTTAGGGCTGCTACTGGTAGAAGACAGGGCAGTTCTGTGCCTTATGGACCAACTAAATCAGAGATGCATAAGCTTTGTACCCTTGTTGCAAAGAAGGCTAGCAGCATGCTGGGCTGCATTACCAGGAGCGTTGCCAGCAGTTTGAGGGATGTGTTTATTCCCTTCTATGCAGCACTGGTGAGGCCACATCTGGAGTACTGTGTCCAGTTTTGGGGCCCCCAGGACAGAAAGGATGTGGACGAATAGGAGGGAGTCCCACAGAGGATATTAAAAATGGTTTGGCAGCTGGGGCACATGACTGATGAGGAGGGGCTGAGGGAACTGGGCTTTTTAGCCTAGAGAAGGGAAGACCGAGGTGGGATTTAATAGCAGCCTTCAGCTCCCTGCAGGGTGGTTACATAGAAGATGGAGCTGGACTGTTCTCAGTGGTGGCAGATAACAGAACAAGGAGCAATGGGCTCCAGTTGCAGCAAGGGAGGTTTAGGTTAGATATCAGGAAAAACTTTATCACTAGAAGAGGGTAGTAAAGCACTGGAACAAGGTTACCCAGAGAGCCGGTGGCCTCTCCATCCTTGAAGGTTTTTAAGACCCAGCTAGACAAAGCCTTGGCTGACTTGATCTAGTTGGGGCTGGTCCTGCTTTGAACAGCGGGTTGGGCTAGATGTGACCTCCTGGGATCCCTGCCAACCCGCATCTTCTATGATTCTGTGATTTTCAGAAACAGCAGTTTGTCTCATTAGATGCTTCTCTGATTTAATCTGCTTAGCATCTGATGAAGTAAACTGCTGCTTATGAAAGCTTATGCATCTCTGATTTTACTTGGTCTGTAAGGTGCAAAACTGTCTTGCCTTCAGCCTGGCATGGCTTTCAAAGCTACCTAAGTGTCTTCATGCCCTGCTTATACATTGCGCAGTAATTGTGAAGGATAGATAAAAAGGCCTCATGGAAAAGCTGCCCCATCTGCACATGGGTGTTTTGCAAGCATCTCTCTTGTTTTCAGAGTGGGGCTGTCATTCCTGATGCCCCTTAAGAGCTTCCCACACATGAACTAGATGGTTCTCACTGCTCTGGCCCCAAAGTGGGGATGGGCAGGCTGCCAGCGCCCCATGCTCTTTGTGGCAATTCTCTACCCTAGATGCTTCAACAGGGCCCCTGCATTGTGTGGCAGGGCAGGGCTGTGAAGCAGCCAGGAAAACCTCTTCAGAAAAGCTAAAAATACCAAAAAGAGGAGGAATATTGTACGAATAGCATTTCATTTGATGTTAAACTCAATTTATACTGTTCAGCCCTAACTTGTAATTGCCATTGTGCCGCAGAGTTCTGTATTGAAAACACGCACAGATAATAGCTAATGTCATCCCCTCTGAAGCTTAACACCTCATCCTTAAGTTTTGGAGTAAACAACTTGTGGAGCAATTTGTACCTCAATGAGATTCATTGTTTAAGGAGTCTGCAGACTGGGGAAGCAGGCATTTGTTTAAGCTCTGCACCTCTTCAGATTTTTCTTCACTATTATAGGGCGCCTATAGCAAGGCTGCTCCGACTCGCTGTAATTACAGCACGTTGGAGCAGACTCGATTAATCTAGTCTGCTGAAGTGTGGTATTACTTCACTTCAGCAGACCCCAGTGTCATGTGTATCAGCATCCCCACGCTGAAAAATGGTGGCTTGTGCGACAAGCTTTAGTTAAAGTGCCCCATCACTGTTTTTCGGCACAAGGATGCCAATGCACGTGGCGCTTTGGGTGCTCTAATTAAAGCTCCCCCTCCCCCCCACAACTCCCAGAGCATGTGTATAAATGCCCATTAGTCCAGACTAGAGCTTTAGGCTGGTTCCAAATTGGCTTATGGATTTATTGTTCCCAAAAAAAAGGAAAGGGTGGCAGTAGAGAAGAAAGAACATCTAGCTTTTCTAGCTGGCTGTATGAATCTCACCTTTAAAGTCCTAAGGAAGCGTAGTCTCTGGAGCACAGTTGAGTACTATTGGGTCCCTTCTCCTCAACAGCTGAACTGCGCAGCATGGGGGGCTTAGGGGGACATCCCTTTTTAAGAGATGGGACAGAAAACTGAAGTCCCCACTAAGTACTCACCCAAAGTGTTTAGAGCCAGGATTAGCTCTGAAATTCTTTCATTGTTGGAGCATTCTGCAAACTCTGACACATTAGTGCCACCCTTTTTGAAGCGGTTACATCACTTTGAAGTGTGGCAAAAGCCAATTTCTCACTTTGAAGCCTGCTAACTTTTCCACTGAGCCTTAATTTCTAGAGGAAGCAGGCCTTTGCTGTCACAGCTTCATTGTCAGGTCTCTCCAAGTACTCACTTTCCCATTGGAAATGCGTGAGAGGAGTCTGGAGGTGGGGCAGGGGGCTTGGCCAGAACCTGAGCAATGGGTGAAAGTGTGAAGGGGCAGTGGCCTCACTTCTAGAACTGGAATGCATGATTAAAATGCAGAAGTCTGTGTCAGCAGCTTAAAAGCAGTTTTGTTTTTAGCTTCTACGTTCTTTCAAAAGGCACTTGCCTGTAGTAGGAGCTGAAAGGTTGAGTCAGTTTAACCGCAAGTTCCTCATCACTAAATTTAAACTCCAGTTCCTTTCATAGCTAACAAAGTGACAAGTTTTTTGCTAGAGATGCAGGTCCAGGGAAGATGAAGAATAATCATTAGAAAAAAACTGCTGTTTGCAACCACCCCTGCCTTTTCCACCCCTACCTGAAACAAAAATGCTCTTCTGCCATTACCAGGAAAAGCAGAATAGACCATGTTTCACTTGCAGTCCTGAGGCAAAGCCATCTGCAAACTACACAGGTCTCTAATCAAAGTCGAGGTGCACTGAAGTGGCTACTGGAGCATAAGTGTTAATGCAAAGACACTGAAAGGCCCGTCTGTAGTTAGTACCATATATAGAAACAGCCTGCAGAGTCCATCGTCTGTCTCTAGCAAGGCAGAGATTTATTTCCTTCGCCAGGTGACTTGTACGTTGCAGTTCTGCAAGACCTGTCTCTTCTGTCTCTCTGAAACCAATGTTTTGATGCTTCAGAAAAACATACCCTAGGTGGATATGGATGGAGAAGGGTTTTAACTTTGTCGATTCACATTGCAAGTCAAAACTGAAAGGGGTATGCAGTTGGCTCGGCCTGTTCTCGCTCGATATTTTGTCAGCCTTCCGAAACCAGCACGCCATTTAATTTGACTGGCAGTCTGCTGAAGAGCGGACACTGGCTGGAGTAGCTGGTGGTGTTACTCATCGGTGTGCGTGTGCATTGGCAGTGCGGGCGATGAGAAACTTGAACAGCTCATGCCTGCTCTGTGCTCGGTTCAAGATATAGAAGCACTATATAAGCCCCTTGTTTTTGAGTATAAATATAGCATACAAAATTGGGAGAAGGACGTTGGGTGGAGGGGAGGGAGTTGCGTTGAGAGAATTATCTTGGTATTTCATTAATGTGTCGTGCTGGCGGTGGGTTATTTTTAAAAAGGAAATATTTGCCTCCACAATGCTAGTTTTGGATGGGGTGGGTGGGGAAGGGAGGATCCAATTTCCATATATATAGCTTGAGTTGATTACTGGGGGGGTTGTTTTTTGTTGTTTTTTTGTTTTGTTTTTTTTTAAATACCAACTACATTGCCAAAATCCATAGAGGCAGTGCTTCCCCTCCCTGCCACCCTTTTGTTCTGTTTAAGTGTCTCAGGTAAAGAGACCAGTGTTGATTAAATGAAGAGGCTCAGGAAGGAAGCAGAATGATGCATGCTTTAAAATAAAGGGAGAAGAGGAAGGAAGGAAGGTTGGAGGAGATTTTGAGAGCCGACTTGCACAGTCCTGGAACTTGAGAGCCTGGGTCCTGAATGCCAGCTCCGCTGTGCACCTTGCTATGTGACCTTGGGCACACCATACAACCTCTCTGTTTTCCCCATCAGTGAAATGAGATAATGATGCAGCGTTTCTGAGCTTGATGGATGAAAAGTACTGTGTGGTGGTGATGGTAATTTAGTATCTTCCACTTAGTGGCTGGAGTTGGGATTTCCTGGCACTAAAAATGCACCGCAGTTGCTCGTCATGTGTTAAGCTCAACATTTTTTCCCCTTTATGCCGACTGAGCCTTTGCTTTAGGTCTTGGAAAGAAGCTGAGCAAAGAGACAGTTGTTCTGTGCAGGCTTTTCTTTCCAAAGCCAGTCGCTCAGAATTAATGCTATATATATAATAAAGGGGATGCCCTGGGCTAGCGTGGGCACTGTTGTCATTGGAGCATCGTTCTTCCTGTACCCAGTGACGGCATGCATTCACTAATACATGTTTTTTCTTTGCAATGCAGTTTTGTCGGCACCCCTAACAACACGGCAACCTTTGGCACTCTGGCAAATCAAAACACTCCTACGTTCGGGTCGCTGTCCCAACAGAACACTGGTTTTGGCGCACAGAGTAGTGGATTCTCTGGCTTCGGGTCAGGCGGAGGAGGTATGAGGAGCTAAACTGCAGTCCCTGTCGTAGAATGAAGCGAGGGGAAATGTAGACCCCTGTTGTGTGTTCTCAGCAGAACTCCGCTGTGACCCTTATTCCAGTCCTTAACCAAGAGGAAGGGCCCAGGATCAGAACCTGAGTGTTGTGCTGTTTGCAACCTGTCTGGGGATCACAAAGCTGGGCACAGGTGGAAAATGGGTGAGGGGCTTTTTTGTCTTGTCAAAGCATAGACAATGCCTGGTGCCTTGCCCTGTCAGCTGGGACAACTCAGTTGCTCTTGCCTCAGATTTGAGAGGATGGAGGCTCAGGTGTGGATCTGGGTCCAGAAATCTTAATAGGGAGTTCACCAGTCCAAGGAGACGAGGCAGTTCGTAATGCAGCGCACTGAGCACTCTCAGCGCCCCTTGCTCTGGCTTGCCTTATGGAGTTTGTGTGTTCTGCCAGAGAGAGCAGAACCCATGGCTAGAACCCATTTTTAGATGTGTCCCGGCTGATGTTTGTCCAAACCGTGACAAAAGGCACCTTGGCTTGGGGAAGTGAGCCACAGGGTTGAAATTCGGAAGACTTATCACCAAATCACTGCATGTGGCGTTTGGGCAAGTCAGGTTTTTTCACCGCGTGCCTCAATTCTGAGCTTTTACTCTGTGGAATAGATTTTTATCCACTTTCCTTAGCAGAAGATAGAATAATTAACCTCTTTACAGTACTGCACAGCTTATCCTCAAAGGGATCCACATTGCAGAGTTGAACCACAGCCCTAAAGCCAGGTCCTTAGCTGGCATAAATTGTTGTAGTTCCATTGCTCTCAGTAGAGCTACAGTGGTTTACATCAAGCTGAGGATACAGCTGTTAAGAAAGCACATAGACCCATTTGGCCAGCTGCTCTTCCCCTCCTGGGTAAGCCAGCACCACCATTTAAAAAATGCTATGCATTATTTTTGTGGAAATATGAGCAAGCTGTGAGCTCCTTGTGTGTAATGGCTGCTAACGAGAGAGGGCAGCTGATTAGCACTAAGAGCCTTTTCTTGCAAACTGAGACAAGCCACTTTCCTTCTCAGTGAAAACTCAACTCTCATTGTTTGCTTGTCATCCTTTCTCCAGCCTTACAGTGGTAAATGGGAAGGGAACTGTAATACGTGTCATGCGTGGTCTTTCTACCTCTAACAATGCTTTTTTAATCTTACATTTCTTTCAGGGTTTGGCTTTGGATCATCTAACACGTAAGTACCCATTACTGCTTTGTGTCTGATTTTCATTAAAATAAAAAAGGAACAAGAATGGAAATGTTGCATGATATTTGAAGGGAAGCTTTGGAAATTTCAATAAAATGTGAATTTGAACAGAATATTTAAAGCAGAAGAGGAGGCTTCTAACTTCATTCATTCACTCTCTCTCCTTTTAATAGCATTATGCAGACTAACTTCTCTGATTGTGTGGTTAATCCTCCATAAGACCGTTTTCAGTAATACAGTACTTGATATTAGAGCACAGTATATAAGCATGGGTAAATAATGAACTTGTTGTACTGATGATGAGACCAGATCACTTGCCTGATCTAATTGAGTTATTGCTTTGTAATGACTCCCTGAACAGTGCTGTAATCAAGACTCATAGTTGTTGACTTGCTGGGTTGTCTAAAGCAGGGCACTTAAAACTTTGTACCAACTTAACTTTATATGTTGAGTGAAAGTTGGAACGCTCATTCAGAGCTTGTCAGAAGGGCTAGAAGTGCCAATGCATGCTCTGAAAAGTTTTCACTGGCAGTGTTTGATGGATGGGAAAGTTCCAAGAAGCTTTCAATATCTGCTAGCTTGATGAAGAGACGCCCTCACTTTCACTGCTGTTTTCCTTTTGCTTTCACAGATCCTCCTCTGGGTTTAGCGGCTGGAGAAGCTGAGAAGATGTTGAGTCACACTTCCTCCATTGATCCTTGCCACAGCCCCTCTGTTCGCAGATACTCCTTGTGTACAAACCTCGGAACAGCTTTCTTTTTAAGTGCAGATTCTCTGGCATCTTTTTTTTAAAAAAAAAACACCTAATAATGCTTATTTTATAAGAATGTCTATCTGTTGTTATAATGATGTCTGTTCATTAAAACTGTTTTATCTGCCTCCCTTTGGATTGTGTGGGGGAGTTTTTCCAGCACATACTCAGTAAAGCCAAGCTTGCACTATATCATTCTCAGCCTGAGTAGAGCTGCTATTAAAGACCTGTCTCTCTTCCATGCCTGTATGAGAGAGAAGACAGATTGGCCAGATTCAGTTTGGATAAAAATCAGCATATCTGCTGTTGAAGTCTAGGAGTCACCAACTGAGGATGGGTTTGGTCTGGGGGCCCGTTAATTGTGAACGCAGAGGAAACAGTCACCCCACTGAAGGGCTGTCATTGGTCTTGCACAGGACATAGCAGAGAAGTAGGAAGTTCTTACAGAGGAGAAACTAGGACAGTGCAGCCCTGTAGCAGCAACATGCAACAAAGCAGTAGGGCACCTTTCCTCTCTGTATTTTAGTAAAGCTCACTCTAAGAATAGGGAAAACGCAGTTGAGTCTATACAGAAATCTTTTGGCCCTTTGTATTAAAAATCTGACCTCCATCCAGGCACATTAGCACTTTTCAACTCCTGGCTCAGTGCATTGGATCATACTGTCGGCTACATTTTCGCTAACGTACGTGACATGGTTCTTTTTTCCCCTGAAGCATTTGGTTCCAGTCAGTCACATTTATGAGACCTGCTTTGTGTTTACAGTTGAACGTATTTAGCAAATGTTTTTAAAGCGTGCCTCGAAGGCATCCTAAAGAGCACTTTCTCTCTAATAATGCATCTGACCACCACAAAATCTCCAAATATGTAATGGATTTTCCTTGCGCCATGAAAGATGCATCTTGAAGTGCCAGCTTGATAACTGGATGTGGTGTGTGCAGTTGTGTTGCTGTCAATAGAACATATCGATCCTTATTGGATGCTTCAGAATAAGAAATGTAAAGATGTTTCATACAGAGACTTGAACTCTATTAAAATGAAACAAAAAGTACAACAGTGTGATAAGAAATGGTCCTTTGGCTGAGACAGCTGGGAGCAGAGTTGTTGGCTGGACCTGTGCATAGGTATCGGCTTGACAGTCATTCAGTTTAATGCATCCCATTTACGACACCATAGCTGAGGCTGTGTCTTCTGTTGTCAGCTGGGAGAACTCCCTGCGTCCCCACGTTCGTAACTCGAGTGGTCCTGAAGGTCCTAGCAGTTGATCCTACTCCCACCCCAGCTATGGAAGGTGACCCTCACATCTCTCTCCTGCAACAGCTAGGAGTTGATACTAGGTAAGTTCTGTTTAAAAGGTGGGTGGTAGAAATGCAAGGCATGTGCTGTGTACAAGGAACTGTTCTGGGATGTGGGAAGGCTTTTGCAAAGTTCCAGTTGCTACGTCCCTGCTGGGGTCTGCGTGAGCCAAGCAAGCTGCCCAGTGCTATTTGACGGCACCATTTCTTTCTCCTTTCAGTAGTAGGGACAGTAGCTGGGATTCACCTGACATCAAGGCACTGGGATCAACACTGGATCCAACTGTAAAAAACTTGGTGCCAAGTCAACCAACTGGTAGGGAACTTGGGGCAGGGAAGGGTGCTGTCGAAGACATGGCATCCTTGTACATTCCCCTTGAATGTACCCAGTCTCACCAGGCCTGGAAGTGCTGCCACTGCCCTGTAGTTTCCTTTTTTATAAATAGCTGTTGGCCCAAGCTATTGACCTTAAATTCTTAGCATTAATCTGCCATTGCTGTGGCATGTGACACCTCCTAGCAAGGCATATCAGCTGTGCTCCCCCAGATAGTTAACAAACCACTTGCTATAGAGCAGAGTGGCATGTTAAGCCATTACAGATTTCTTTTTTGGGATGATGGGAGCAGTTGCTGTTCAGTCCCTGTTTAACTTCTCCCCCTGGACATTGAGGGGTGTAAGAATTGCTTCAGTTGCTGCCAGAGCACAGGCATCTCAGCAGCCCAACTGGAGCAGCCCTGCCGTCTTAGTAGTGTAGTAGAAACGGGCCTCTAAATTAGGTGTAAAGGAAGCTGAGTAACAGGAGAAGGCTGTGGGGGGGCCACATAATATATTGGGTGTTAGCATGCAAAAACCTGGATTTCTATGAGGTGTCTCAGGTTGGGCAAGAGTATGTGTGGAGCCTTTCACTAGCAGCTCAGTTCTTCACATCCAAGCCAGCTTGGCAGTCGCCAACAGTTGTCCTCGGACAGCTTTGAGGTGGCCAGCCTGGAAGCGGATGTCCCACATCAAGCTTTTAGTGGATGGATGTCCACTAAAGACATCCGAGAGCAAAGCTGCTGGCACGGTTGTCCCTTGTTTGGAGTCCTCATCGAGAAGTGGCCCTGAATCCTGAGCTTCATCAATCGACCAGCCCGAGGTGGGCTAACCCTTAAACAAGTTGCTCTACAGGTGACTTGCAAAGGGGACATGCAGTTGTGGAGTTTGTCAAAGGTGTGGAGGTTTGTTTTTTCCTTTTTTCTTTTTTCTTCCTTCTAATACCAGATAATCCAGGTTTTTTTTTCCCCTTCCACTATGTTGTGCATTGCATGGCATTGGAAAATCAGGCCATTGATGGTTTTCAGATATTGTGATGCCACCTGCAACCAGCTGCGTTACTTGTGGAAAATAACTGCCCTGTCTCATATGCTGGACTAAAATGCTGTTCCTGTTGTCATCCTTGAAGAGGGTATGCAGCCGGAGCAGAAGGGAGACCTGGCATTCCTGATATCATAAGGGGTAAAAAAAAAAAAAAAAAAAAGGGAAGGGAGAAGCCCTCCTGCTTGAGGCACGTCCTAAGTGATCTTGCTGAATCACAAGGCTGCAAAAACAAATGTCCCCCATAGGAGAGGCTCATCTCCCCCTTGCAGGCATGTCCCATAGTGTGTGGACTGGTTCCCTGCCTGGATTTGAAGCCCCCTGGGCTGCATTTCTTCATGGTGGCATCAAAGGGACATTGACTTGAGCCAGATACAGGAGGAAGGGGGAAATATTGCCCCGTGGCTCTTGGCATGAGGAGGAGCTGTACTACCTGGCCGGGATTAGGATTTCACAGGAGGGTGAAGTAGATGACAGGCCTCTGGGGGCAAGTGGCTTTTCAGTCTCTGCTTTGCCCGGTGCCCTGGTGTTTGCGAGCTAAGCAGGAGCCGGTTCTGGCTGGCGGCTGGCAGCGAGAGCTGGGAGGAGGTGTGACATATTATTGCTCCAATTGCCTGCTGTTGTGTTTGTGCCTCCCCCGGGTATAAATAGAAGTCGGTCCAGACAAGGGACCTTGACCAGAGATTCCCAACATTGTTGTCAAACCTTGGAGAGACTTGGGAAGCCCAAAGCAAAATAGAGAAAAGATTTCCAGGCTGAACTCCTCCGAAGTGGTGGGTGGGGGGACAGTGAGAAGTGTGGAAGCCTCCCTTAGCCCTGTGCTAATATGCTGGCACTGCTCATCTTCCTCCTCCTCTGACAGCTCTCCTCCTGCGCTATCTGTTTCTGGAGAGCTGGAGCTTGAGATTTTGGCACCATGCCGCCTCTTAGCACAACTCCTGGGAGGCAGAGAGCTGCTGCCCCCTTGTCCCTGCTCCCAAGGGCCTCGACAGCATCGAGCCCAGCGTGGTTCATTGGGTGGGTTGCTGCGCTTGTGCCAGGCAACCGGCTGATACAACTGTGTGGCTTTAGCAAAGCCCCTGGATGCTGTTCAGCTTCCTTAGTCTTCCCTTGCCCTCGGACGCGTGGCTGGGAGCTCCTGCCCTGGGGTTTTCAGCTCCTCATAGCAGCAAGGGCTGGGGGCCTTCACCTGTGTCCTCAAATCAGGGCCTGGTGGCAACACTGCTTTGTACAGGGTGATGAAGCAGCAGTGCTGGGGGCATGGAGGCAAACTATGTCCCTCCTGGTACGTGGTTCCAGCTAGCCTGTTCCTGGCTGTGGTTGAAAGGCTCGGGGCTAGGTTCATCAGGTCGGGGCTAGGTTCATCAGGCTGTGTCTGGTGTGTGTTCTTGACGAGGTTTTTTTAATTCAGGTCCTTCCCCCACCGTCCTCGCACATCCTGCCCAGTTCCTTATCCCCAGCAATATGTGCAATCCCACGTGAGCTTGGGGTGCTCTCCTGGCTAGATACGTGTCAAGTGGTGCATGGGAGGGTGCAGCAGCTCAGAGTAGTATAAGCAGCTGTGATTGAGCATTACAAGGGCCCCCTTTGCCACCCCAAGATGTGGCAAGGTTTGGTTTCAGGCGGATGTTGCTCCCGGTGGGATGCGGGCTTCTGCATAGGGTGGTGGGAACGGGCACGGTCGTTAGCAGGAACCTCCGTGCAGTCTCCCTGGGATTGCAGCTGCTCGGCTCTACGCCGAGCTCTGCGGTAGGAGCCGGAAAGGGGCAGCCGCAGACTCGCCAGCTCCCCCGAGGTGGAAGAGGCTTTTCCTCCCCCCACCTCAGGGCCAGGTTCCTCTCTGTTTTAATTGCAGTAAATTACAGGGTCCTGGACGGGGGACTCAAGAGGCTGTGGTGAGTCTGCTCCTCTGGGAGTGGGGGACAGGAGCTTGAGGAGTGGGGAGGCGAAGAGTGCCTGGAGGAGCATGGTAGTATCACCCCAGGGGAAACCCCAAGCCCTGCCAGGATGTGGGGAGAAATTCCCCTTCTGAACTATGTCTCACCAGTGTCCCAGCTCCTGTGAGTCCAGACAAGCGGGGAGGGCCACTCATGGGTCTTGCAATCCCCCCAGGTGTGGAAGGGCCTCTTCTGTCACTGCTGGGCCCCCCCGTGCTTGCACTGGGCCACAAGAGCTCCGCTGGCCTCCAGTTCCTTCTCCCTGTAATGGAGAGTCTGGGGGCAGGATACATATTGCCTTCCTGTAGTGGAGCCCTGGGGCATGTTGGCAGCTCTGTGAGGTCTTAAATCTCTGCCTTTGCCTTGCAGCCAGAAGTCCTTGCCGGAGCTGGAGTGGTGATGCTACAGGTGCTGCACAGACCTTTCTTTCCCCCGTCGTGGACAGCAGGCACTTACTTTTGGGAAGGAAATTCCCGCCAGAGCTCTCTGTCTCTGTGCCCGTCTCTCCAGGGTTTGCAGTACAGCAAAAGAGACTAACCCTGCCACAAGGGCAGGTAAGTGGGCAGTGGTAGTCTGTCCGCACTGGGTATCTGGGGTTCTGCCCGCTACCCTTTAAGGACTTGGACATGCCCAAAGGGTTGCATTCAAACAAGGTTAAGAAAACCTCCCCAAGTCAAACACTGGCATTAAACCCCTCATTGCCCTGGCTATTGGGAGGAGCAAGGATGTTAACAAGGTACTCACTGGCTATGAATTACCTGGAATTCAAACCTGCCTCGTCAGCGAACCTGAGCTGGTCGGGGACTCCTAAGGGAGCTGGTGCGCTCTGCTACCTTGGGGTTTTTCAGGAGGAGACTGTATAGATATTTGGCTGGGGTATTGTGACCCCGGCACTCATTCCTGCCCGGGGCAGGGGGTCGGACCTGATGATCTGTTTAGGTCCCTTCTGACCCTAAGCACCATGAAACTATGAAACTTCATGTCATCATCGCAAGGCCTAGTGGGTTTTTCATGGTTGCTGAAAGTGGCACGACTCGAGACCAAGCTCTGTGCCGGCTTCGGTGGGCAAGTTGCAAGCGGTGTGACATGGGCTTGCTGTGGAAACTGGGGTCTGAGCTGTTGATGCAGCTGTGTTCTCATTCTGTGTGCAGAGCATTGCACATCTGGAGCAGGCTGCCTTTAAAAAAGGAGAAACAAAGCGATGCTTCTGCGTTTCACGCCCTGTGTCTGGGCCGTTTGCTTTAGACCTGAAGAACTGCAGGGAATTGGAGCAACCTCTGCAGGAAGACAAGCAGCGACACCTGCGCTGTGACAGCAGATGGAAATCCCCCCAAAACAGGCCCGTAGAACATTTCTGCAAGGAACTGAACGTGATGCATTTCTCTCCACTGAATAACCAGGCTGTGAAATGATGAGCCAGAGACACGCAAACCTCTGCGGATCTGAAGCGAAGCTCCCTGCTTCCACACTTGCTGTATGGGCTGGGGAGAGGGCTAGTGTCTGTCGCTGCGACCGGAGGCGCCTGCAGAAAGTCTGTAGTGGATCCAGCTTTGTCTACAGGCTCCTGGTTGGGGGCGGTTGAAGTTCCCCTTTCTCCATCACTGTGCCTGGCCACATGATGAGGCATAAGAGCCTCTCTGGTAGCATGGTTGTTTTTCGGCAGTGACCTCAGCAGAAATTCGTGAGATGTTGAAAGATCAGGGTGACAGTAGGCCCCTGATCTGGGTGGGACTGACTCAGTCCTCCGGCATCTGCAGTGGTGCCCTTGCAGGATCTGCTGATCTTTGCATCAGTTGTTGAAAGGGGGCCCACCAGCTTGGCACAAACAGGTCCTCCTCAAAGCCTTTGCTTCTCCAAGGTCATGGGCCAGACTGGCCTTGTTGACCTGCATTTTCATCTAGCCCGGCAGCAAGACGAGCTCTGGCCCAGCCATTGGCATGTCCCTCCTAGTCACAGTGGTCACCAGTGGATGGTGGCTGGCTCTTGGGGACCTCCAGTTGTCTTACAATGAGGCTTTCCACCCTCAGCAAAGAGAGAGTGGGGATGGGGGATGGAGAATGGGGCTTAAGGGATGAGCAGTGCGTTCCCCAGTGTTTTCTGCTTCTCCTTTCTGATCCGTGGAGGGAAGCACCTGGACTCTTCCAGGCAGGCGGTAAGTGCCCAGAGACCTTGAGCAGCTTGCGTGTGTGTCGCCCCAAACAGCTAGAAATTGACTGCTGTCTCTTTTCCTCCCTTTCCTCTTCTCCTCCACCCAAATCTGAGATACCTGCCCTGACACTTTTGGTGAGGCAGAGGCACTTTGGAAATAGAAGAAGCGAAAACTGGAGGAGAAAGTGCATTTCTGGTGGGCAAAACCAGTGAGGCAGGAGGATGGGGGGAGGCCCCTGCACAACAAGCGGGGTGCCGAAAGGAAGCATCTGCACCCACGGAGGTGCCACCAAGAGCCCCACTCATAACTCTGCCCCGGGGGGCAGGGTTGGCCTATTCCCCAGCCCCCTCCTTGACATGTCTTTGGACGCTGACTTTCTTCTTGGCAAGCAACGTGAAGCGTGCCCGAAGGGGAGAAATCAGAGAGCCGGGGCAGGACGAAGCAGCTGAATGTTACTCCTGTGGTTTGAGGTGATGCCCTTCAAAGCCCTGGGGTTGTTCTCCAAATGAGATGGTTTAAGGTGCACAAGGGAGGGACTGGTGGCTGAGTAAGGGGAGAGTCTCTCACGTCGTGGTGCAGTATTTATGGGCAGAAAGTCTGGCAAGCCTTTTGCCCAGTCGGGAAACCGTGTCAGAAAACCAGATCATGGGGAAGCTCAGCTGGTGTCTACCCGTCTCCTGACTAGATGAGCCTGGCAGCTCTTCTGTTGCAAGGCACAGATCGGCCTGATAATCCGTAGCAGAGAGCAGGAGGCTGACCTATATATTTTGGTTGGAGCAGCCGCTCCCCACAATGTGTCTGGCGCTTTGTCGAGGGCTGGAAACACAGACGCAAACAGCGCGTAGGCTGTAAGCGGGGCGCACAGTTTGTGGAGAGGCCGGGAGCCCCAAGGCAAACCCCCCTCTCACTGGTAGGCCATAAAAGAAATCCAGCCCACTCCAGGCAGACCTGTATGAAAACTCTGCTTTATTTCTCTCCATTATAAAAGCAGGGTTTGTGTTTCCACCGCTCGGTACATATCCGGACTTGGTACCTCTTGGGTTGGTTTTCACAGTGTCTCTGCAAGCCCGAGGACAGTTCTTATTGCTGCGGCCGAGTTGCTAAAAGACGACCAGCGCAGGGTCTCGGGTAACTCCCCTGTCCCCAGGAGCACTCAGACTTTTCTCTCTGTCCTTCCCTACTGTTGCTTGGTGGCTTTGGAGGCTTTGTTGGGCTGCCCATGCCTCTAGCCATGCTGGTTGGTGCATTGAATGGTGGTGGGAAGTGAGGACTGGAATCGGGGTTTCGCTGACCGCACAGGACGCTCGTTCACTCGCCCATGTGAAGCCCTGCCTCCCTTGGGCATGTTGGAGAAGGAAGGTTATTGTGAAGGTCATCACCTGGCCAAGGCAGCGCCCTCCTGCCCTGCGGCAGAGACCACTTGCAGCACAGGACGTCAGCCTGCGCGGTGGCTGAGGGAGGTAAGTTGCCCACACGTGACAAGTCGGGGCACGCGACTGCCAGCCCCGCTGCTCTCATGAGCCTGCTTTGAACCCAGGACTGCATGAAACCACGTAGCCAGCAACAGGCGGCTGGTGCCTCCCTCGCACCTTCCCAGACGTGGCTTGACTACAGTGTGGCCTAATGGAGAGGGAGCGCGTTCACCTCTGTCGACTATAACAGCCTGGATCCCCAGGCACTTGAGTCCCAGCTGGGTTGCTAAATGGTATTAATCCCCACTCTGATTATACCACTATTTAGTTATTAACCAGCCATACAAATAGTGGAGTCTATAGCACTTGTCATTTCCAGCCGCCGTCCCCTTTGTGTTCGATCAATCTGTCCTCAGCACTTTCTGTAATGAAACAGCCTTAGAAAACCACCGCTTTTAATTGCAAAGCATGAAGCCTTTGCCAGGCCGTGTCCTGGCTCTACCCCGGAGCTCAGCAGCACCAAGGGAGGAGGGGGGCACGTTTCCAAGAAGGAAAGGGGATGGAGGACGTGGTTAGGGGAGGTCATAGCAGCCCCGGCCCTGATGTAAAATGTGATGCTCGTATTTACTGCTCAGCCAGATCTCAGTGCAACAAGGTGATTTAGCAAAGAAGGCTTCCATCAAGTGACATGGGTGCCTCCAATCCTGCAAGCTGGGGATGGGCTGTGGGAGTGAGGAATGAGGCTTATCTGATGCACCCGGAGATCACATCCAGTGTTACGAAATGAGACCGGGCTCCCCCACCCCCTCTCCGAATGTGACTTGTGCTGAGTAGGGAGAAGTTGTTGCTTAGACAGCTCATTAAGACAATTGGGTCTGACTTGTTTATAGAAGCGCTGAAAACCTGCAATCCATACTGATGCCAGAGGCATTGGCCAACACTTAGCGCCTCCAAGACAGGCTCAGAATAAATGCCAGAGCAGCCCACCGCTGCCACCCAACGGGAGGCTCTTTGAAGCGGACCAGACCTGTGCTGCATGACTGTCGGCAGCTAGGCCCCCGCAGGGACGGGTGTAAAACGTTCCCTGATATCTAGCTGCACGTTGTCTGCCACCCGCGTAGCATGGGAGCGGCTGCAGTCTGGACTTAGGGGTCTGTATAGGCTAAGCTATAGGTAGGAGCCAACTGGGCATAAGAAATGGGAGCTTAATGGGAGAGATGGTTACTGTTGAAAACGAGGACTGTCTCGTGAGATTGGGTCATCATCACTCTCCATAGACCTCGAGCCTAGACCTGAGCCTTCCTTGGCCATTGGGCTAGATCCACCCGTATCATCTGCAAATGGCTTCTAAGGACCAGCTCTGTGCCTCAAAGGAGCATTTCCCTGGGCGAATGGCCAGCAACCCCTTGACTACTAGGAGCAAAGGGTCCCTCTGTGCTGGCAAATGCTTCCCTGTGCCATTTTCGAGCGTGAGGCTCAGTCTTGGAAGCAGCCTTTGGAGGTTTTGGACTCGAGGTGCAGGGGGAGGAGGGGGTGTCCCAAGCATGTTGCCCAAGTCAGTTGTCTGAGTGCAAAGATGGGAGCAACCTGGCAGGCTGCAAGGGGCTGTGCTGTTCAGCTCTAAGGATCGTGCATGGAGAACGGGAGTAGCGAAGCCAGAAGGGAAATGTCAGTTCGGGAGCGGAGGAATGGGAAGACTTGTATGGACCAGCTGAGCAGGGACCTGGCAGGTGTACGGCACGGCTGTGCCCCTCGTCCCTGGCTGTCCAGGCCATCCACAAATGAAAGGAAGAGTTGTCACCTTCTGAGTATGGGCACAGGGGCAGAGGAGAGGGGAAGCGCCTTGCCTGGCTCCAGACTGTAAGAGCTGGAACCAGAAAGCAGGTCTCTTGCTCCCTGTCCTCTGGACCATGCTATGGGTTTCCCTGCTTATGAACTTGCCTTCATCTCCCAGCCCTTTCCTTTCAATGCTCTTTGAAGGCCTTCTCCTTTTTGAGACGTCGCTGTGGTTATCTCTGTGGCTGTCTAAACACCCCCGCCCTCCCGCCCTCACAATTTAAGGCCCAGACGTCTGCTCTAAGCAGACCGTCCTTCCTTTCGCATCCTCCCCTCCGACGCTCGCATTTTCGGCACCTTCTTGCATGCAGTCTCCTGGCACGTGGGTGCTCCCACCCTAACCAGACAGCCTCAGCACCATCTTGCACCCCATTTATAACCTGATGGGGAAGCCGATCCTGAGCCCGTTCTGGAGGCTGGTTGTCTCTGAGCCTAGCTGAGGTCTGAAGTGACAGTCAGAAGTGACTCTCTTCAGTGCATAGGACAGGTGTTTTCTGAATGGTTTTTTGTTTGTTCGGGGTTTTGGGTTTTTTGTTTTTTGTTTTTTTTTTTTAGAGGTAAGGCTCTTCCTGAATTATGGACATTGCCAGATAGATGCTAATAGGTAAAATCTGCCCTTGTTTATAGCCATGCAGCTCCAATGACTTCAGCAGGATCCTTCCACCCCTGCTCCTTTTACTGCCCTTTTGCCAGGAGTAAATGACGGCAGAAAGGGACCCCGCATCCCCTGCAGCATGTGTGTGACCCCTCCGCTGCTCTGCCATGGAAGAGGCAGCCCGCGGGCTCGCGAGGGAGCCTGACGTTTTCATCCACTCGAGGCAGACCAGGCCGAACAACCCCGTCTTCCCCGTCGAGTGTCCCGTCTCCCGTTGTCCCCACCCGTTCGATGGCTCCCTCTTCTAATGCTGAGAGGTGCTGACTGGATGGCGTAAGGAGTATAAGGCCTGGACTAACTTTCTACCAAGCAGGGAGAAACCCAGCACCTCGCACCCATAGCCATGTCTATACAAGCTTTGGTACTTGCATTGCAACCCTGTGCAAAACATAAGCTCCCTTTCTGCTACCGGAGGAAAACAATGGCTTTTGAGCAGGGTTTATTTCCAGGTTTCCTTGATCCATACATAAAATCAGGAAAGTTTTCATCTGAATCATGTGTCTGCCACGATCGTACCCTTTCCCCCTCTCCCTTTGACCTATGGACCATCTACCCCTTGTTCCAACGTGTCTCCCTGCCCCTCCCTGAAATTCTGTAGACAAGAGATTCTGCCTGGGGGGGTTGGTTGGGGTTTTTTTGTTGTTGCTTGTCTGTTTTGTTGGTTTTCTTTCAAACATAGCTTTAAGGCAAAAGTTTGGCAATGCAAAGCAAAGTCTACATAAGGCCGCATGACTTGGGTATGCAACTCAGAACCTTTTATAACTTTAAAAAATAATCCTCCTCATAAATAAATAGTCGGCTTTTTGCTCCAGGAGCTTGCTTCATTCTCCACAAAAGAGGGCGGGGTGTGGGGGGGCAAAAAAAAAAGCTCTTTCCACCAAATGAACTAAAATAAAAATCTTCCTTTGTTCTGGACAATCTGGGTGAGCTAATGACACTGAAGTTCAAACGGTAATGAAAAGAGGGAAGAAAAGAAAGCTACGGGCCTGGAAATCAAGTCCAGTTGGTTTCTTCCTGTAGGAATCCAGTGATGAGACAGACCCTTCAGCAGGGGTCTCCTCTCTAGCTTTAGCACAGTGAGATCCGTCCCAATGGGAGAAGGTAGAATGGTTGCATTTCTGTTGAATGAATACAAAGTGCATCTTGGTTTTGCTTAGGTTATATGCGTACACGTTTAAAATAGAAGTGGTTCTGTTCTCCCTTCTGGTGCCACGACGCCAGGCTGCTAGGACCGATGTTTTGGAGGTATCACCACCAGTGGTGGTCCGTCCTTTGGCCTCCACATGAGTACCTGAGCATCATTGGCATTGGGTTTGACAAGGGCACTGGGTGGTATTGGCTCATTCCTGCTAAGGACCTGGGGCTGCTCTTGAGCAGAGGGCTCCTGCAGCTTGGCACGCTGCCCCAGAGGTCTGCTGGGATTCACCTCGATGCCCAGCTTCATGCGCCACTTGATCGTCTGCAGGGTGACCGTCTCGTTGGTGGTCGTGTTCATGGCCACCAGCCAGGTGGTGAAGCTCTGATCCCGGTAGATGCTCGTGAGTTTTGTCACATTGCTCTCGCTCACGGGCACGGCCCATGTGACGCTCGGGTAGAAGTTGTCGTTCATGCTGATGTTGAACTTGGACTCCTTCCTTGTCGGACCCACAATGGTACAGGTCTCTGTGGTGTTTCCGTACCAGGGGTAGTTCACACCGTCTGAGTCGCTTATGGCCTGGATCTTGCCATCTAGCAGGTCCGGGAGCTCCCAGCTCGACCTGTCAGAGCCAACAAAGAATTGTGGATAATGAATTAATTAATTAGTGCAGACAGTCACAGGGCTGGATTTTTAAGGGATGGCTTAGGGGCAGGGCAGCTCTGACTGCAGTTCCCTGCATCTTCTGTCTATACCGTGTGTCGTCGCATACAACGTGCCCCTTTCCTCTGAATTCAGCTGCTACACGCTGGGGTGAGCATTTTAGTGGAGACAGTATGGTAACAATGGTTTCTGGAGCAACACAAGGCACTGTGAGTTTTCACGACCTCTCTAAGTGGCAAGTGTTGGGGAAGAGGAGTCAAACATCCAATGAACAGGGCATTCAATGAACAGCCATGTTTCCCAAAGTTTAAATGCATCTGCTTTGTTGGACCGCAAGCTCCAACGGGGCTTTGAATTTGAAGTGGGTTGTAGAGTCATTTGTATCAAAATGGGGCCAACTAGGCTGAAGCTGCTTTGTACGCTGCACGCTTGCTGATATAATACTGTCTGTGTGTTCCTTGTCACTAGGCACATGTCCTGCCTCGCACTGTTTAAAAAAAAAAAACCCCTTGAGTTAAATCTGAGAAGCCGAGGCAGCCGGGAGTCAACTTTCTAAGCCACGCTCTGACACTGACTGGGCAAGTCATCAACACTCTCCTTAGCTCAGTCCTCCCTCCCCCTTAAATTAGGAGTAATGTATCTACGCGCATACCATACCGCCTCCCGAGATAAAATAAGCACCTCATTTTGGGACAGAAGGAAACCTGGAGGGGGAGGGTAATTTTGCTTTTAATTAAATTGTTCCATCGTTTAAGACATACACCCCAGTTTTCGATAGCTATTTGTTGGGGGGTGGGAAACGTGAATGTGGTATGCGAACAAATAAGATAATGCAAGTTCCCTTCCTTGACTGGACTGAGGGTGACTTAGTGTGTGCATGGACCTGCACAGGTTCTTTCATTATTTTGCATTAGATTTTTTTTTTTTACTCTGATATCTTACAGGATTTTCTCTATTGTATTATAAGCTTCTCCTGGTTTCCTTGGCTAACATCCCACCCGCCCTCCCAGGGCTGCAGCAGGCCTTGTACTGGGTGGCTGCTGGTCAGGGGAGAGAGAGAGAAGTCAAATTTGTGGGGGGCTTGCAGAATGGCCAATGCAACAAAAGTAAACCCAATTAAGTATTAATTGAGGATACCAATCTTGACCGTCAGGGCCTTCACAAGTGGCTCCGCCATGCCGCGTGCTCTACTGGGTGCTAATTTCAAGGGAGTGGGTGCTCTGGAAATCAGACAATGTCCCAGCTGGGTACTTAAAAACTGCACATTGCTTCTAAAGATGAAGGCCTAAATGATTTTGGAAGTCTGCAGAGCCTCAGGACTGGCTGGATTTGATCACAGCTGGCTTTTCCTGGCTGCAAAAATGCCGCGGCGTCTGCAGGTCTTCTCCTCCTGAGCCTAGAGGCAGCAGGCAGAGGGAGTCCTTTCCCTGAGAGAGGATTTTTCCCTGAGGCCATGAGAAGGAAAGCCCCTAAACAGCCTCCAGTCATAACCCCCTCATCTACAGGGGAGATGGATTCATATTGTATCATCTCAAACAGACAGCAGCCAGGAGTTATTTCTCTCCTTCACCCCCGTGCTCCTGCACCAGGGCTGAGAGGAGAGAAAAGCTCTGGGGATTTTGAATGAACTCAGCCCTCCAAGGAGAGATGAATCAGAGGTCACACTAGACAGCAGCAGTTTTAGTCCTCGCTGCTTGGGCTCATCTCTGAAATGGCATATGGGCACCCTTTCCTGCCCTTCAGCAGATGGTTTAGGATTACTTTCCATTCAGATAACTGCCGATGCTCAGCCTGGCTGAGGCCGGGGGCCGAGGCATGATGGTCTCCTGGGGGGGTCCTATCCGTGATGGACATGCTCACTGCACTGAGCCGGCCGCTGTGTCACCACAGGGCTGGGACGTGAGCTACTGTGGGAGCTGGGAACCCAATGCAAAGCTGCCTCGGTCTACCCTGGCCACAGGGTGCGGGGACACAGTCAAGCTGATGCTGCCATGGAAATGGTAGTCGGGGGGGGGATACCTACTTAATGCCAGATGGATAATTTGCAAGCATCTCAAAGCCACTGAATCGCTGTGGCAGGTTCCAGGTTGTAGCTGTATTGGTCTAGAGCAGAGGTGGGCAAAATGTGGCCTGCCAGGCTGTTCTGGGCCCCTAAAAAATTTTAAAAATTAATATTTATCTCTCGCTGGCTGCCTGTCATGCAGCCCTCAATGGCTTGCCAAAACTCAATAAGTGGTCCTCTGCCCAAAAGAATTGCCCGCCCCTGGTCTAGAGGAAAAGGCAATCAGGGCTCGTAGTGGAGATGATACCTTTTAGTAGACCATCAAGATTTTTGCAAAAAAAATTCTTTCATTGGAAGCTTTCAGGCACAAACACCCTTCATCAGGCATTGGAGAAAAGATTGTAAAAGCTCTCCTGGGTAGAAATGCAAATTCATATTTCATAGGACTTCACGGAGGAGTCAATACATGGAAAACTCCTCCGGGCAGTCGGTTCATAGCTGGTATGAAGTCTCTCACCTCCTGCAAGGATCTGTAACGATGCAAATAACCTGATGCCTGCTGAAGAGTGTTTGTGCCCAAAAGCTTGCAATTAAAGAATTTTTTTTGCAAAAGCCTTCTTGGTCTAATAAAAGACATCATCTCTACTACAATCCTGATTTACTTAAATCATTGCAGCATCTTGTGAGGAGTGGTCCTACCAGGATGGAGTTGCTGTGCAGGGCCTGAGTTAGCACGTTGTGGGCAGGGAAGAGATGAATCAGCAGAGGTCTGCAGGGAAACTGAGGCATGGCAGGGCAAGGGGTCTGGCAGGGCAGTGCTGCAGAGCAGGACTCTGAACTGGATGCCGCAGAGCAGGAGAGACAGATCGGTGGGAAGGAGATGACTGCAACCCCCACTGCAAGATGCCTCATGCCTCAAGCCTGGCCAGCCCTATGCGGGCATACACATCACACCTGGTCACAGGGGTTAGTGACAGGGAAACATAGGCTGTTGCTCCCCGGATCCTTCTGCTGCTAGGAGAGGGCTTTGCAACCTCATCTCTTATGGCAACAATGTCCAGGCTGGCAGCCCCTCGCACCTCCCTAATCTGGGCTCTGGCCTTCCACATTTCCCTTTCAGGCTTTTCCTCCTGTTCCCTAGCAAGAGGACCCAGAGCCCAGCTTGTCCCGGTTCCCCTGGACAGCCACCCCCAAACTCAGCAGGAAGCTGTCAGATTAGCATATCAAGTGCAGTGGCAGCAAATCCAAGCGATGCAGGCGGCAGCCTTTTCCAGCCAGCAGGATGGCATGTGTGCTTGAAGCTAACCTTTCAGACAGGCCTGTGAATCTGACCGCTGTCAGCACCAAAGGGATCCAGTTTGGGTGCCATATAAAGCCAGCCTGGGCTTCCCACAGGACTGGTCCTGACCAGCATCTCCAGCTAGTCAGATCTGCGGGGTGAGTGAGGCCAACCAAGGCTGCGTTCCCCACTGGCAAAGGAGGGACGTAATTGTGATTGGGATTTCTATGGATTTACTCTCCATATCCCAAACGTCTTCCATTTCAACTGACCTTGACCATGAACCTCTTGTCCACTTGAGTCTCACAAAGCAATTCCATCCAGGCTCCTGGTAAAGGAGCAAGACGTGCAGGAGGGAGAGGTTTGGAGAAGACTTCGTGGAAGGGCAGCAGCACTATCCCCACTCTTACGGTTTGGAGGAAACCATCATGAATGTGTAAGGAAGCCACTGTTGGCTTGATTCCCAGTGAAAATGGTGCTGTCTCTCCAGCAGACTGGTTTCCAAACATGTTTCTCCTCCTGGGGTCTTGGGCATTTATTCTCCCTAATAATGAGGTTCTTAGTAGAAACGAGCTGCATCGTATTCCTGCTGTAGGACTTGGAAGGTGCAATCTTTTGAAAGAAAGCTGTCCTGCCGCCTAAAGAGACATTGCAGTAACGCCTAGCTCTTATGCAGAGCTTTCCCTCAGTGGGTCTCGGAGAGAAAACTTCTCCTGATTCCTAACGGAGGATTTGAGAAGCCTAATTTAATTTACACTCTCTGCTTTATTCCTGTCGGCACTGCTTCTTGCACTTTGCCCTGGGAAGAGTGGGACACTGTTAGTGCATTGTCCATCTCTAGAGGAATGGTCCCATCACTGTTCAAACAGCGCAGAGACTGTCCCCGTCCTAAGGAGCCTGCATGCTAACTAAACCCCAGGCTTTGCACAGGCCAGACTTCCACAGCCTGTTCCTGATCCCTACCGTTGAGTAGTATTGCTCTTCACTGCAGTCAGTGGGGGCATCTGAGGGATGAAGGACTGGGCACCGGGAGCAATAATACCCGAGCTGGGCCCTGCAGGAGTCCTACCCACAAAGGTGTCACAGGACGGGGCCAGGTCTCGCGCACTGTGGCTTTTTCTTCGGGTTCTGGTTCTGCAGGGAGACGCCAAAGCAAAAGCAGCTTTGTGCCTAAGGTTTTTTCCAAATCTTTTTTTTTTTTGTATAGGGGTTGGGGGTAAAACCTTTGGCATGTAACCCTACCCCCCAGCAACTGGGGGGTTGTCCCTTTGTGTGTGTGTGTGTGTGTGTGTGTGTGTGTGTGTGTGTGTGTGTGTGTGTGTGTGTGTGTGTGTGTGTGTGTGTGTGTGTGTTGTGTGTGTGTGTGTGTGTGTGTGTGTGTGTGTGTGTGTGTGTGTGTGTGTGTGTGTGTGTGTGTGGAGCAATTCCCTATGCATCGCACATCCATCTATTCCTGACGGTACGTAGGGATCCATCTGCTCCCGAGTTTCTGGCCTCGGCACAATGGGCAGCTTGGATGTAACAACCCATTTCAGAACAGCGAAGCAGTTTAAAAGCAGAAATCCCTCAGGGCCTGGGGGAAGTCGACTGCTCCAGCTGATGGCCACTTTTTTCTTTTTTTTAATGCCGTGTTATCACAACCTGTTTTAATGGTCTGTTGCAACACCTTATTCCTGCTGTCCTTCTCCAGCAGGCAGAATTACTCAGGCCAGAGAGTCAGCTGGTGTAAATCAATGCAACTCCGTAGCAGTCAATGGGAAGACGTTCATTTACCCCACCCAAGGATCTGGCCTGTCTCTCATTCAGATGTCTGTGCCACCTCCCTCTCTGTATATAGGGGTGTGTACCCCCCAAAAAGCTCTCCCAGTCTAATAATGTATTTAATGTATGACATAATAGTCTAATGTGTTAGAAGATATCTATTTTTTACTCCCCTGAAGAACAGAGAGAACTGATTTGCAAATTGTGTTTCAATGGTTTTAAAAAAGAATCCGTTAACTGTGGCTGACCCCACCAGACAGACTCTTGAGGCGCTTCTGAATATCCGTTTCATCGCTAAACAGACGTGGCGTCCGGATTGACAGTGCATTGTTCCTCAGAAGTGCCCCAAGCTTAATCCAGGTGGCTCTGATGATAACCCTCAGCTCTTATGGAGAACCGTTCCTCTAGCTCTCCAAGTGCTTTCACAGGAAGGGGGAAACTGAGGCATGGGGCAGCTGCGTGACTTGCCCAAGCTCGCGTGGTGAGTTGACGGGGGAATTGGGAGCAGAACTCTTCTGCCCAGTCTCCTCTGCTTTCCTGAGTGAGTACCCAATGGCACGTGCGCGCACCGGTGGGTTTTCCTGCTTCTGGGATTTTTCACGCTTAGCCTAAGGAAGTTGGGTGCCCCTGGGCACCTAAGGCTCCTGAGTATCTCCCCCTGCCTTGTTCTCTTGCTGCTGGGCCCTCCTCTGCTGTCTCTGCCCAGGCAAAACCCCATGCAACAGCATGCATCCTGACCAAACCGGCTCTGCGCCCATTCTGGGTGCTCTGAAAATTAATCCGTGGTATCCATTCCCCCTCCTCCCCCGGCCTGATCTGGCTCTGGCTCTGGCTGTGGCTCAGCTGAGAGGTGCTAAAGTTTTCACTCCCGCGGCACTTTCTGCTGCAAGTGAGGAAGCGAGGCAGGAGCTGGGAACAGTCTGTCACTTGTGCTAGCTCCTTGGCATTTGCCTGCCCCATGGCACCAGCCTGCAGACATGTGCTCGCTCTGTCTGAGATGTCAGGTTGTGGCACCTGTGTGAGCAAAGCCTGTGTGCAGCTTGCTAGAAGGGGCTGGGGGGGAGGTTACTGGGAGGCTGAGTGTAGCAGAGGGACGCTCAGACCTAGCAGGAAGGCTCTCTGTTAAGTCACAGCATTTATTTCCTCCCTAGCTCTATGCTATGTTTCCGTCTCCCCCACCCCCCTTGCCACGGGGCTGCATTCCTTGCCCACAGCTGGGCAATGAGCAAGCCAGTCTTGCTCCAACGTGACCTTTTCATCCTTTCTCACCCGGGGCCCGGGCAGCCCCAGTGTGTCCAGCTACCAGCCCATCTGCTGCTCTGCAGCCTAATGCCACCTCCCAAAGCAGCCGGCTCTTGGGCGGAAAGACTTCCGCTGCCCCACGAGGCTGCTACTAGTCACGATCGGGTGCCGCGAGCCACGCATCAGCTGAGCGAGCTGTGTGATCAGATGCTGGAGCCTCAGTCGACCGCTGAGCTTAGGCCTGGAACAGCATCCTTTGCTCAGGGGAGGGGTGCAAAAATGCCCTTCCCGCCAGGTGGTGGCATTTGAATGGGACTTTTTGTTTCGGGCGAGCTCTCTGTCTACCGACACCATGGCATGGGGGTGACCTGTTTTCTTCCCCTCTGCCCTCCTTCTCCAGCCCGTCTCATTTCCTGGTCTTAGAGGGAGCACAAGCGGGGAGGATGTCAGCGTTTAACCTCGGCCCAAGGTTACAGAAAGGTTAAACACCCCCCCCACCCCAGGAAGGGCTAGGGGGCTGGATCCTGCTGCTCTCGACCCTGCAAGCAGGCCACTGCAGCAAGGCAAAGCCAGCAGGATCCAGCACATCACGCTAGATCGCATTTGCTGCCGGAGTAACAGCGAGCCCTCCTTCCTGCTGACAGCACACTGCAGCAGCAATGCACCCGGCTTCCCACAGCCGCACGCTACAAGTGTCTGCATTCGCTGGCATGCTGATTTCTCAAAAAGCAACCCCCCTTCAGCCTTTAACAGAAAGCATGCCCCCCCTCCCACTCAGAGCATGGAAAGCGAGCACGGACCGGGGAGGGAGCGGGCAGGGAGGACTCCTGCTGTCGGGGGTTACCGTGGGGCGGGAAGCCCCGTGTCGCCTTGATCGGCTTGGCGTGGCCTTTGCCTGGCTCGCCAGCCCGATGCCAGGGCCTGCCTTCATTCCCGCTGCGGACAGCGGCCTTCCTCGGCAGGCCCTTCTCGTTCTCTCTCTCTAAAGGGAACAAGTGCTGTTTTCATTTCAGAAGTGCCCAAACTAATCCTGCATGGGTTAAATGTGGCTTCCTCCTCACCCCCCACTGCCATGCACGCGCTCTCTCTGCCACTGGCAATACTCACATGCCCTGCTCTCCATAATGATTGTAAAACTCCATGTGGCCGCACGCCTGAATCCAGCCTACAATCCAGGTCTCTTTCTTGGGGATGGGAGGTATCAGCACCTGGGCAGAGGCTCGGAAGTGGGGCGTCCGGTACCGCAGAACCACGCTGGACGACTCGTCGATGTTGGTGGGGACGGGGTCGATGGAGGCTTTGACTTCGATCACCGCAATGCTTTCCCGGAAAACTTTGGATTTGCAGCTAATGCTCTGAATGCAGCCCATGGCATACGACTCGAGCGCGATACCTAGGATGCTCCGGCAGCCCTGGGCAAGATGAGGCATTGAAATGATCTGGGGCCGGGGCCGGTACAGCTCTCTTCCCGCCGGGGCAGCCTCTCAGCGCCGACATCCATAGGAGAGGCGAGGCGTCGGGGCAAGCCCGCTGTTAATCCCGGCCGCCCCGGGGCTGCCTTCCCGAGGCAAAAGGGCGTCCTTTCGCTTCTCCTTCGCAAGCGCCACATGAAAGGGCGCGCTGCTCTGCTGGGCTGGGGGTGCCGGGCGGGGGCGGGGGCGTCTTGACTTGACGAGATAGCCGCGCTCCTTTCCCCCGCGGATATATTTAGTCCTTTTCCTCAGCCGCTCTGTCACTCAGCGGCCCGCCGGGCGCGGAGGCTCAGCCCCGGCCCGGCGGCGGCGGCCGGGGCGCCCTCCCCCGGCGGGGCGGCCGCCCGCAACTTGCGCCAAGTTTGCCCGGCTGCGGCGCGCCGAGCCCCGCCGCGGGCTGCCGGCCGGCTCGGGCTCCGGCTCGGGCTCGGGCTCGGGCTCGGCGCGCGGGGGCGGCCCCGCCCCGCCCCGCCCCGCCCCGCTCCGGCGCTGCGGCAGGCGCGGCGCGGCAGCGGCCGGCCGGGGCCGGGGCCGGGGCCGGGGCCGGCGCCCCCGCTCCGCTCCGCTCCGCTCCGCCGCAGCGCCGGAGCGAAACCTCCTGGCAGGCGGGCGTTTCCTCCGCGCCTCGAGGCATGCCGGGCCCTGTAGTCCGGCGGCGGGGGGCTCCGGCCAGAAGCAGCCGGAGGCCGGAGCGGCTCGCGGCTCGCGGCTCGCGGCGCCGCCTGGCTCGGCGGGGCGCCGCTCTGCGGTGGCCTGGGGCGGGGCCAGACCCGCGGCCCGCGGCGGGCTTCGTTAGCTCGGAGGGGTCTTCCTGGCGGGCTGCGGGGGGCGTCAGGAGACCTGGAGCTGGGCCGACCTGCCTGTGTGCAGGGAACCCCTCAGGGCCGTTTCGGGGCCACGCGCTCCCCGCCCGCTTCTGCCTCAGCCCGGCCCGCGCGTGCCCGCCGAGGCCGCGGCGGCCTGAGGGAAGCTTGCCCGTTCGGCTCCCCTCGTCTGACGGCCAGCGCTCCCACCGCTCGCCCGGGGTTGTCCCAAGGCTGCCAGGACCACCGGGCTTGCTGCAAGACCCCCGCTCTGACGCGCTTCGCTGAGTCGCTCTGCATCGTTGGGCAAAGCGAAGTGGCAGTGCCCATCTTCCCCTCCTGGTACGGATGGCCGCTGGCTCGCAGGCGGCTCGCCTGCGCGTTGCCAGGGTTGGCGTGCAGTCCACGCGCCCTGCTCGCGCGGGCAAGCCCGGGCGGGCACCGGTCTGGCTGCTGAGAGCCCCACCGTGGAACAGGCTGTGCTGGTTTACGCGGTACCAGACTAGAGGCCTGGCCTGCCAGAGCACTTGCTTGAGCCAAGATTTTTTCCCCCACGTAGCCCCAGCGGCCTTCGCTCCGGTCTGCAGCCAGCACTGCTGGGGGTGAGCTAACCCAGGGTGTGCATGTGTGGGTGCCGCTCACCTGCTCTCAGCACCCAGCTCCCACGCACCCAGCTTCTCAGCCTTGGGTCTTGTGGTGCTTTGTGAAAGATCGCTGTACCACTAGACCCACTACAGCTGGGGAAACGGAGGCACAGAGCAGTGAAGGCCCTTGCTCCAGGCCTCACCCCAGCACAATGTCTCTGTATCAGTGAACGCATCTCATTCGCATGCTGCGTATAACGTGCTATGGCTTGGACGCGGCGGCTCGGCACCGCACAGAGCCGGTGAAAAGTATCCCTGCTGCTGAGTCTCATGTCCAAGAGACGTGCCAGGGGACAGGGAGGCACTGGGAAATCCAATCTGAAAAAAACTTGGAGTCATTGGAAGGGTTGATAAGGCCTAAGAGCCCCTGGGAGGGAGGGTTTTCCTCCCCCTCAGCATCAGGCAGGCCGATGGCAGAGAGGCTGGAGCGCTGCTGAGTAATCATGAACCCAAGGAGAAATAATCACGGGGGTGTGAGGAGCAGAGCCCAAGCCCAGATAGAGCAGGAACGAGTCCCTTCCTTCCTGCCTCTTCTCCCAGCTGCTGTGACCAGGCAGAAGCACAGACACAGGCTCCCTGGTCTTGCAGCGCTGGACCCGAGGCTCCCTGTCGAGTCTGGTGGGATGCAGGGTAGAGATCAGGCGCTGGAGGCTTCTGGGAAGCAGTTTCCTCCTGATTCAGCGCCGTGCCAAGGCTCCTGGGCAGGACGCTACCGGAGGTGGCATCGGCAAGCGAGACCCAAACCGGGTAAAGGCGCGTTCCAGCAGAACCAGCTAGGCAGAGGGAGGGGGTCTCCATTGTGCGATGGACCTTGAGATTTTGACACCTGGCTTTGTTCCGAATGGGACTGGAAAGGGAAAATATCTGAAGACCCCCCATTAAGGCCACATTTAAACGTATTTTGGGTCAATCCAAATATCTCCTTTCAGCGCAGACTCTCTTGGGCGGCCGTGTCGTTTCCAGTGTCAGACAAAGTCTTTAAAATTGAGACCAAAGGGCTTCTCGAAATGAAATCCCATTCTGCAAAGGCCAGAGCCTGACCCTGTGACCTTGTCAGACTTTTTACTCTTCCCCTCCCCGGGTTCTCTCCCGAAGCCAAGCCAGCGCCAGTAAGATCCGCCTGGCTTCCCCGAGCGAGTGGAGTCTGACACAGCTACTTGCTCTGATGAAATAGAGTTGAATTTTTTCCTAGCTCGCGCCACGCTCCAGCCCGTTTGACCTTGTTCTCCTGGTCAATATCTAATTTGGGGCATTACATCCTGAGCGTGATTCAAATCCTCGAGGCAGCTTCCGCTGGCTGCTGCTTCACTTCTCACCCTGCCGGGTGGCGGAGCATCCTTGCACCGCGGCGACGGCCGCGCTCGGGCAGGGAGATGACACCCGGAGCTCCGGCGTGTGAAGGTCTCGGAGACGAAGCCGGGGCTCAGAGGCCCAGTGGAAACAAGTGGCAGGAAGCCTGGTCGACCCCATCGGTTTGAGCCCTGGCTGCTTTCCCGTCCCTCCCTCTTCGGTGCACAGGTGCCCCCGAACCGCATCCTAATGCACCCAGGCCCCACTCCTGCCATGATTTCCACCTGGCAGCAGGGCGATGTGCTGTGCCCGCCTTCCCGGTACTCCAAGCAGCTTTCTCTGCTGATCAGCTTGAATCCTGAAGCTGAAATTAGCCTCTCCGTGGGGCTGGGAGTTGGTGTCCAGAGCACTGTGGGGCGGTTGCTAGCGGGGAAGATGCTGGGGTATCCTGTTAAGCCTCTTGGTGATGCCGGCTGGGGTTCTGGGTGTCCGTGAGTCACGGGGAGGGAGGACTTTGCTGTCCCGCATTGTCGCAGGCAGTGATCCGACGCGCAGCAGCCAGGCAGCAGACCCCCATCCAGGGGAGCGTGTTGTCGTGGCAGGGGGTGCAGGGTCATGTGCAGCTGGGGGAAGGGCTGGAGAGGAGTGGGAGAGACCAGCTGGGCCCAGGATGAAAAGGGATCTGTGGCGGGAGCAGGAATCCGTCAGCCTGGGAGTTCTCCAAGGTGCTAAAATAAACTTGGAGCGGATCAGATTGCCAGACCAAAATAACCCCACAGCAGCAGCGGGAGGCTGAGCAAGGAGCAGAGCACCCAGCAGAGGGAGAAGGCAGGGACTGGAGCGGGGGTTGTTAGAGGTTTGTTCATTATATTTTTATATTTTCAGGCCCCGTGTCTCTGGCTGGGCTCCAGAGCACAGCATGTCTCTGCAAAGCCTGCTTCAGCTCTTCCCCGGGGCCTGCAGCATTCCCCGGCGACGCTGCTCTGCTCTGTGCCAGCCGAGGATGCGGCCCCCCGCTCCTGCCCTCGGACGCCCGCGGCTGCCGTGGGCCTCGCAGCCTTCCTGAGCGTGGGGCTGAAGGTGGCGCAGCTTCAGGGCTGCTAAAAGCAAAGCCAGTCTTGCCTCCTCCTCCCAGCTCCCTGTAAGAAACACCGGGCAGCCTGCCTCGCCCTCCATCCTCCTCCTCCAACTCCGTGCTGTGCCCCCACCTCCTCACTTGGACTTAGGTGTGCAGGCGCATCCCTGAGTGCAGCTCGTGTGCAAGGGGAAGAAGCTCCCCCCTGTGTTGGGAAAGGGGCTGGCAGGAGAGGGAGAGTGAACTCCCAGTATTTGCTTTCAACGAGCTGCTTTGTCCCCCCGCCCCTGTGACAAAGCTACCTGGTAGCCAGCACCCCCTTCCTCCCAGCACAGCCCCGAGAGGTGCCTCTCAGCCTCCTCCTGCAGCTGCCAAGGCATTGCACAGGCCTCCAAGGAGCACAGGGTGCCATGGGGTAGCAGCAGGACCCTCATCCCTCTCCGCCTTCTCCAAAGTTTGCGTGGCAGGGCCTGCCTGGAGGCCCAAGCTGTACACGAGGGTTTGACGTGGCATTTCTGGGGAAACCCTTGGGCAAATGCTGCCTGCAAGTGCCAGGAGCTGGACTCAGTGGCCCGAGAGGCCCCTGCCAGTCCCGTGTTCCTGGCAGCGGGGTCCCTGCCACGGGCGGTGGAGCGGCCGGTCCGTGCAGAGCATAAGTGGCAGCTGCAGTACAGCTCAAGCGGTGACTCTCGTTATCCGTCTGGCCAATGTCACGTGGGCTGAAATTCTTCCCATGCCACCAAACCTCAGTGCTGGACAATGGCAGGCGGGGAGCAAGGGGAGTGCTGACTGGTCCGACACGGCAAGAATGCCGTGAGCAGATGGAAGCTGATCCCTGTCAGCAGCGGGCTGGTCTCTGCCCTCCTCTGCTGCCCTTCCCCCATCCATTGTAATCGTCCTCCCAAGCCACACGGTCGGACGGGATGAGCATTTGGGGAGGGAAGAAGCAGTTTGCTGCAGCCCAACGGGAACCCTCTCTCCTCCCAGCTTGGATGCCAGTACAGCACAATGGTAGATCCTCAGGGCAAGAGATGCAGAGAAGCTGCATGATCCCAACGTGTGCTTTACCTTTGGCTGAGCAGGTGGAGTGAGTGGTTTGAGCACAAGGATCTTCTAAGCATCCATTAACTAACTGCTTTCCTTTTGCGGCTGGGGCAGGATCCTCCTCTCCTGGGCTTTCACCCAGGGCAGGTTAGAGGGTGGCCTTGGTGCTTTGGATATCATGCATCATCACTGAGGTGAGGGTTCAAAGTGGAGACATGGCAGAGGCCTTGGGAAGCGGGCGCCTGTGAATACAGGGGCCAGACACGGTGGAGCAGGAGGCCCTTCCCAGTGCTGTGCTCCTCCGACCAGGAGGCAGCCATCCTCAGCTCTTAGCTCCATCGCTGATTTGTTTGAGTAAGTCATGGGTTAACGGCTCCATGTCAGCTTGTCTATAACTGGGTCTGCAACTCCTCCCTCCATGGGGCTCTTTGGCTCCTTAATTAATTCTTATTAAGCACTTGGAGAGCCTCAGGGAGAAAAGGTGCAAAAGAAGTGTGAAGTTGTGTTGTCACTGAGGCGGCCCCAGATGCTTTAAGCCCCCCTGCGCACTTGGGCAAGACTGTTCAAGGTAGACGCGCGCCGGGCTCCCCTGGATGTCTGTGGGAGCAGAGCACCTATGTGCCTCTACAAGCCTGTGCCTTCACGTCTTAGCTTTTGCTTGGATAAACGTCATCCGCACCCACAAACGTGGATGCACGAGAAGTGCCTGGCACCCGTTATCTATGCTCTGAGAGAGTCAAAACCTTTTACAAACACAAGCGATTCACACCGTCCAGATATGGGGAAAGTGAGGCAGAGAAAACCTGCTTGTGTTACCCTCAGTAGTGGGCCTGGTGAAAAGGAGTCCTCTCCAGCAGGCTCAGCCTGGCTTGGTGGCAGTCGAGGGAGGGATAGGGGAACATCCATGCAGGAACCCCTGTCCCTTTCCTCTCCAAGCAGTGCCAGGCTCCGGGCAGAGCCAGCAAGCGGTCTCTCACAGGCTGAATGACCAGGGCTCTGGTCCCAAGAGGCCTGAGGTCCATAGAGATGCGGCCCAGGCACCACTGGAGAAGGAGGGAGCTACGAAGTGCAGCAGTGGGGTGCATGGCCTCCCTGACAACCCAGTGAGAAGCATGTCTGTGGGAAGCCATGGACCAAGGTCTTGTTGCAAGCCGTGGATTGGGGGCCCCTCCTCTGGAGGCAGCCGCTGAAGTTAGGTGAACACCAAACTGGTATGAGAATAGAAGCGGCTTCGTACATCAGTCCACGCTTGCTCCTCGGACAACCTCAGGATCCCTTTCCCGATGGCACACTGCTTCCCTGGCAGTGGTTTACCAAACCCTGTTGCTGCACTGGTCAGTCCCCGCTGGCTCTTTGGAGCCCATGCACGATAGGTCCTCACCGTGCCCTGATCTGCACTTGGTGCAGCCTGTCTTGTAGCCGGCACGGGTGACGGGTTCGTAGGCCCAGGCTGTCACGGGCTGTGAACAGCTCGGATAATTCTGGTTGACACAGTACAGATGCGTGCTGCATTTAGGCTGGGCTCAGCGCTGGGGCAGGGGAGGGGAACTCATCCCCAATCCCATGTCTCCCTTACTCAGAAGGCAGGTGCTGCTGCTGGCAGGGCCCAGGGGCTGGAGGGCGAGCCAAATGGTGCTGCGGCAGCATGTGCGCGAGGATGGGGGCAGGGACTTTTAACCCAAGGAGGGAGAGAGGTCCTGGGGGCACCCAAACGGCAGCACCAAAGGAGAGCTCCTGGCATAAAAGGGAAACCTGCCCTGGGGTCCTGATCACTTGAGACCTTGCAAACCAGGCTACACAGAGACCACAGGGAACAACCTTTCCCTGGCAAAAAGAGGAGGGGAATGGGTACTTCCCTAGCTCCAATTCCTGCCTTAAACTGGTTTGAAGCATCCCAGCGAAGAACTACATTTCCCAGCCGTCCCTGCAGCCCTGGGGAATAAGCAATTGGAGATTTAAATAGACTAGGCCAGAAGCAACCAACCTTTGGCACATCGCGTTCCCCTCCTCTCCGCGTTATCCATTGGCTGTTTAACCTTCATTTCTGGTGCTGGAGTGGCTGCTCAGCCTGGCATTAATTTTCTCTCCAAGCTTGCTAGGCCCATGAAGTAAACAGCCATGTGCATTCCTTACTCTATATTTAACAGCTGCAGTCTGCGCTGGGGGAGACGGCATGAGAAGGGGCTTTTTGTAGCTGCCCAAATTCATCTTTCGTGAGGGAAGGGGGGGGGAGCGGATTGGGAGGGGAAAGAGGGATTTCTCTCCCCCGTTCGGTTTTTGAGAGCAGGCTTCGGCTCCAGAGACTGCGATGCCAGCCTCCCAAAGCCGGTCCAGAGCCAGAGACAGGAACAATGTCCTCAACAGGGCCGAGTTCCTCTCGCTGAACCAGCCCCTGAAAGGCAACCAGGAGGCCCGGGGCTCCAGCCGAAAGCCGAACAGCCAGCCTGGCCCGGCTCCCTCCCAGAACAACGGCACCAAGGAGCGGAGGCAGTCGCAGCAGCTGCCCGAGGAGGACTGCATTCAGCTCAACCCCTCCTTCAAGGGGATCGCCTTCAACTCCCTGCTGGCCATCGACATCTGCATGTCCAAGCGCCTGGGCGTGTGCGCCAGCAAAGCCTCGGCCTGGGGCAGCGCCCGCTCCATGGTCAACCTCATCGGGATCACGGGGCACGGGATCCCCTGGATCGGGGGCACGCTCATCTGCCTGGTGAAGAGCAGCACGCTGGCTGGCCAGGAGGTGCTCATGAACCTGCTGCTAGGTGAGTCGAGCTTTCCACCCCCAGCCGCCAAGCCCAGCCCCTTCCCTCCTCCTCCTCCGCTTCCTCCCCTCCGCTTGTCTCGTTCCAGGGCTTGTGGCATGTCTCGGCTATCCAGGGCCCCCACGGAGCACGAGGCTGGCTCTGCCACCCTCCCTTGCTCGGAGGCACGCCTTGCCGTACAAGGGGTCCTGCTGGCTTCTGCAGGCACGTGTGTGGGTGAGGCACGGTTCGGTCCAGCCTCGATCGTGCTCGTGACCACGCTCTGGGTACAAAGACCGTGGTGCTCGTGAGATCCTTGTATTTAGTCTCCGTCCATCTTGCTCAGGTTGAAGGGAGGGAAATAAAAGAAGCTGGAGGGGGAGGTCGGTCAAGGGGGGCCTGGGGCCATTCAGGTTCAGTGCTGTCTTGGCAAATGTTGTCGTGCCCCCTGCTCCCCTCCTGGAACAGCGTCTGGATCCTCTTCCCAGAGGCCGTCCCCTCCTGCACGGCTCTGCCCCGTAGCATCACCCACTGCCCTGTCTCACAGAGGGGTCAGGGCCCTGGGGTCCCCGCTGCCACGTTTGGTGTCCCAACCTGACCGAGGGATGCTTATTGAGGGACAGGCCTTAAAGATGGCTAGCTCTTCACCTCGTGCCTTCGGCAGGTGCCCGTCACCAGGTGCCTGAGTGCTCGGCCTGGGCAAAGAGCTCTCTCCATCCTTGTCGCTATGCTGTCAAACCCATTCACAGGGACCACAGTAGCTGGCCTGATGTTTAAAGCTTAGGCCAAACAAGACGTGAGACCCACGACAACCAGGTGGCTCCTACTCTGAGACCGGGGGCTCATGTGCTCGCTCCTCCATATTCCCCCTTCCCCTAGGACTTGGCTCTGAGAGGCGTCACCCTTGAGCTCTCCCTTGGTCAGAGATGTCGGCAAGCCCAGTTCTGGCCCCTGCTCTTTGACCCCAACCCTAGGATGCTGTTTTGTGCTCTTATAAGCACAAGCTGGCCAGCTTTTCAAGTAAAGACGACCAGCAGGGAAGGGCTGGAAGAGGGACAGTGAGCTTTATGAACTCTGGAGCGTCCCACACCCTCGCCAGGGGCCCACCCATGCGAAGGAGAGGATGGCGTGGGGTGAGGTTTAAAGGGGCAGCCCAGCTGCTTTTCCTTCCCAGGTGGGAACACCAGCTAGAGACGAAAGCTGGGGAGAGGCAAGGATGGCAGGGGTTGATCCAAAGCTAATCGGTCATTGATTCTTGGCATCTCTAGCTCAGGTCACACCTTGGCTTTTAAAAGAGTATGAAGACCGCACAGCAAGTGCCTCAAGTCAAGGGGCAGAACAGCTGGCCATCTCCTGACCCGGGCTGGTCCTGGGAACCTGAAGATTTGTGATGCTGTGGAGAGCTACAAAAAACTTCACCTGTCACTTAAAAAAAGTGTGGTTGGGGGCTAAGTTTCTCCCTTTTTTGTTACAAAACTGCAATTCCAAATGGGCAGCGGCCCTTGGGTTTGCCAGGCAGCTGCTGGGAGCTGGCCCTCGGGGGTCTCTGCTACGGTGCTATTTTGTGAGGGTTCCCTAAAACCTTTACCTCCCTCCTGGTGACCCACAGAAAAATCATATTTCATCTTCTTTCTCACTGGCAAACCAAAAGCTGGCTGGCAAAACCCACAGAATGGCTCCGCCGTATCTTTCCGTCTGCTAAAAGACTGCGTAGAGAAGCTGTCACCAGCTGGGTGGCTCGGTGATCACGAGAGGTCAGTGACAGGAGGCATGGCGCTTGCCGTTCAGAGTTGGTGTTCACCACTGCCCGATCTCGCCGGGCTGCTCCCGGCTTGTCACGACACCAGCATTTCCCTGGTAGACCTGCCACTGTCACGTGCCATGGGATCCCTGATCCAGGAGGTTTGGCCAGTTAGAAACCCAAGAGTGGAAAAGCTGAGCTCTATTTATAGCGTGCTCAGGGCCCTCACGTCACAGCGGTGCCAGGCTACAAGGTCTGAGAGGGCAGGGAGGCTGGCGGACCCGTCCGGTGCCACAAGAGCGCTGGTTGGGGAGGGAGGAGGCGGGTTGACTGGATCCAGCGGGGCTCTGTCCACTTGTTCCCCTGCTTCAGGTGTTGTTTCTGGTGGCTTTGCTAGTCCCGTAGGACGTCCCTTTGTAGTCCAGTGGCCTTTCCACTTTCACGGTTCTCCTTTTGAAGGGGATGAGCTCAGCGCGCAGGCTGCCCCGCTCTGCAATCAGCTGTGTTGGATAATGCAGCCTGACATCCTCTCTCACTCACTCGGTTTTTTTCTCAGCCCATATGCGGTTTCAGTCTGACCGGATGTGGGGCAGAGCCCTTGGGGGGATGGGGCTGAACAGAACGGGCTCGTCCTGGCCTTGCCCTGACCTTTGGTGGGCAAGAGAAGTGGGGAAAGGTGCGTCTGCCGTGCCCCTCCACCTTTCCCTCTGTCCCTCCCCCCGTCCCCTTGGAGTTTGAGCCATCTAGCAGAATTTCTGATGCAGTCTCTGGGCAGTGAGCCAGCCCGTCACCGAGCACTGGTTGAGGATTTGCAATCAGGCTTTCCAAAGCGAAGGAGCTGGGCGGCTGCTGAAACGGGACCAGGGAACTGGCAGAGCCGTGGCTGCAGATGGAGAGAAGGCTGCAGCCTTCTGGGGTGCCCGGGCTGGGAGGCTCCCCAAGGCACGGTGGAGCACTCAGCACCGGGGTGCTGGGATGTGCACCCCTTGCCCCTGAGAGCAGGTCCCTATTGTGGGGTGAGAGTCCCCTCCACTGGCCCATGCTGTCCTACATGCTTGCCCTCTCTGCTGGGATTTCCAGGCTCCCTTGCACGTTATCCCCTCTGACTAATGCCAGAGAGCCAAAGCAGCGGGGTCACCGCCTGCATCAGAAGAGGGAAGGAGCCATCCCCATGCTAAGGACTGTCCCCAGCCAGCGTGTGCCTCCAGAGAGCCTGTGCCAATATTAGCAATCCCACCATCTCCAGAGTCACGAAGCAGAGCCCCAGAGTCCTGACACAGGCTTCCTCTGATCGCTGCAGGTCTGGTAATCACCAGACTCCAGCACAAGGCTTTAAGTGGGGAAAACTAGGTTAGGACTTGCAGTAAAGTAGACTTTCCAGCCCAGATCCATATTCAAGCCTCCCCGAAGCCTGACGGGGATGGGGTCAGGGGGGTTGGTTCTGATCCACCTCACAGAGAGGGCTCCGTATTTATTGCTTTGGAGATTATAAAGCCAGAAGGGAACATTGTGATCACCTTGTTTGACCTCCATGATGGCAGAAGCTATAGGACATTGCCAAGCGAACCCCGTTTGATCCTTACCAAATCTGTGAGAAATGGGGAGCCCGCCATCGTCGTGGGCGAAGAATTCCAGTAGTGGGCTACCCGCACTGTTATACAGAAATTGTCCCTTCTCTCTAGTCTGTTTGTCTGGCTTCAAATTCAAGCCCCAGGACCTTGTTCTGCCTTGGTCTGATGGGTTGAAAAGCCTGTCATTGCAAGGCTAACTGCAAGATTGCTGTCCTTTACCTCCTGGTAGTATTTGGTTCCCTCTCCACTGCCTTCTCCCTCCATTCAAATACCCTCCTAATGTGGGGGGCTCCAGCTCCCCGGCTCTTTATGCTATTTCTCCAGTCCTGGCTCCAGAAGGCTGTGCTCCTGGGGACAGCGCTATGATGGGAACAGCACACTTTGCTACGGTGCCTTTGAAAGCAAGGGTTTCCAGGGGCTGCAGCAGTTTAGTTAAGTCCTACAACCCTGCTGGAGGGAAGGAAGTGATTGATGCATCCTCCTTGCATTATGGATGGGGAAACAGCCAAGGAGAAAGGAGGTGTCTTGTTGAAGGCCGTGCTGAGCCAGGCTGGGAATAGCAGTGGGATGGGATCCTGTCCTGCGTCTGTCTCCACATGGGTTAGCACAGAGTGCTTGGCGCAGGAACTGCCTGGGGCTTCACCCGTGAGGGGCATTTGGTGGCTGTAAGTAAATGGAAGCAGAGGCTGGAGGTGCATGGGTACTGGAGGTTCATCCCTGCTGGGGCCAAGGACACAAATATCCTCCCTCTTGCGAAGGACTCAGGCAGTGCTGCACGCAGCCCTTCATGTGTACGCGGTTGTTTCGGCAGCCAGCTCGCAAGGACCCTTGCAAACCTCAGTTAAAACTCCGCCTGAGGGAGGCCTTGTTGGTGATGCTGGGCTCTGTCCCATCAGTTTGTGGGTTGTCCAGGGCCTGGCTCTCTGTGGGCATGCTCTTGGGGCAGGTGAAGTGAGTATGCAGTCCTCCCGCATTTCACACCCAGTTTGCACAGATACAGTTGCTTGCACAAGGAGCAAGTTAGCGGGGGGCCTGGGCTCTGGGGCACGGCATGCTAGACTGATCACAAAAGCCCCCATGCCCAGTGCCCCTGCTCTGTGCATTAGCCTCAACCGCTGGTTCTTAACCTTCTTAGACTTCTGCAGAAAATGCCAGCTTTTAGTTTTCTCTGGCTTTTTTGGCTGCAGAAAAACAGTAAAGCAATTCTTCTCTGGCAAAGAGCTCAGGCCACAGAAGGTCAGAATGGTTTTAACACTGGGGATTCTTCTCCAAAATCTCCGGGTTTGTCTTGTGACTCATGCTGGCACACCTCGCAGTGCTAACGTTGCGTGATACCCCGCAGCACCCATGAAAGGATCTCAAGGCACCCCAGGCTGCTGAGGCTCCCTGGTTGAGAATCACTGGCCTAGACCTTCCCCATCCTCCCCTTCTCCTCTTCTCCCTGCCTCCCGACTCAGATCTTGCTGGATCTTCTCTCTCCTGCATGGAGGGAGGCAGTGGTGGGGAGAAGCTGGCCAGCAGTTGGGCTGCTGAGAGAGAAGATGGTGGGTTAGAGGCAATCCAATCGTTTCTTTTATTTGGAGCCAAATTTTCAGCTCTTCCGGCTGCCAGAGTGCCGCTGGCTCCCGAGGCGCTCTGCTGCTCTGCACCAGCCAGGGACGTGGCTCTGGGGTGCTGGAGAAGTTGAACCCAAATGCTGCCATGAATAAGGCTGTATCCAGCTGCCTGCCTTGAGCTGGTAACGTCGGGTCTTCGAACCAGACGTGGGGAAGCACCCTGCCTGGCTCCTTGCAGACCTGGGTGAGTTTGGGCCAGGTCAGATTATTCATTCTGCTCCCCACTGCTCTGAGGCTGTCTTGCCAGCACAAAGCTGATCCGTGACCAGCCCCGCATCCAGCCTTGCAGGTCAGCTCTCTGGCACTGTCACAAGGTGTTTATCGCTGTCAGGTGGCACAGTGCTGAATAGTGCAGATGTAGCTGCAGCTTCTTTGCGTCAAGCTGGGGGTTGGTAGTCTGCCAGCCCGAGAGGATGGGGCAGGGGGGTGCCTCCCCCCTTCCTGAAGGTCTGTGAAAGGTCAGGCAGTGCATTGCTCAGGCTGCTCCCCGCATGCAGAGCCGCTGTTCAGATCCCGGGAGGCCGGGCAGGCAGGAGAGGGAGGGAACCGGGGGGTGATGCTCTGGGATGGTCCCCTCTAGACTCCTGACTAGGATTTGGGAACTGTCCCTGGGAATCTCGCCTTGGTTTTATTCTGAGCCCAGGGTATGGGGGGTGAGGAGGCGGGGGGCTGGGAGAGCTCTGGGTGGATCCCCAGGCAATGCAGAGAGAGCTCATGGTTCGGGTCTCTGGGCTCAGTAACCATCTCACTTCCATGTTTGCTTCCAGCATGAGACCCCTTTACTCCCTGCTTGGTACCCTGGCAGGTGAGAAGACCCTTTGGGTTACTGCTGGAGAAGAAACTAGGGGGGGTTTCCAAGCAGCTATAGCAGGACCCTACCAGACTGCTGCTCCACCTACCCTGGCAAGGGGTTTTTGCTGCATGCAACCTTGCACCCCCTCCTTGTCCATAGTAACTGTAGAGCCCTTGCAAGGCAGAGGAATCTGGGGAGCAGCCGTGCTAAATAATTGGCTCTAAGATACAAGCTGCCCAGCTCCCAAGGGCATGGGATTTTCTAGGCCTCTGGCGTTTTCACCCAGGGCTGTCCCTAATCACCTGTGACCGGGCGAGTCCGATGTCCCAAACACCAGTTCCTTCCATAAATTTTTTCCCCCTTTCATGACCCCCATTTTCCAGAGTCCTTTCCTGCCATTTCAGCTGAACGAGGGGAAAAACCCCACCCCTAACCGCCCGTGCTGTTGAATAACGAGTTGGTTCTGTCAGTTCCTCGCACCTTGCATGGCTGTTGGCAGCATTCGCACTGGGGTCAGACAAACCCTAGTCCTTCTGTGTTTAGAAAAGGAAGTCCAGACATGGAGGGCTTGGCCTCCAGAGCTGCCGTGCTCCTCCATCCCCCACTGACCTCACCCGGAGCTGGCAGCAATTGGGGCCTATCATGTCGTCTAGTCTTGGTTGAAAATATGGAAAATCCCACGTTCCCTGGAGTGCCAGGGACAGGGAGCCACCTTTCTCTGGCCGGTTATATGTGGGGAGATTTCTTCACAGGCTGGGGGCCAGAGACAGCATGGTTTTAAAAACTGGGGAGGGGGGAATTAAATAAAAGCAGGAGCTCGGGTTCTGTTAAACCATCCTGAAACCCAGGAAGGCATCGTCACGGCCCCCCTGGGGGTCACAGCCACCAGGATGAGAGCAGCAGAGCTAGAAGCAAGCACGCCCAAGGCTGGCGGTGTGTTATCACAGCAGTGGTGACTGCAAGCCGTCCTGGGGAGGGACTGTCTTCAACTCCGTGTTGATACAGCACCTCCGGCTGGAGATGCTGTGTTTTGTTATGAATTACGGATAATGCACAGTACTTGTCTGGGCTGCCCGGGCCCTAAAAGGCCATTGGGATGGGGCAGGGGACAGGGCTTTGTCCGGCGGGTCCCGGATCACTGGCTCCTGCAGTGTTGTCTCCCCTGCGCATTACCTGTGGCACGTTGTAGGGGAGGTTTGTGTGGTGCTCCCTGGCTGTGGCATGAAAGAGGGGCTGGAGCAGATCTTGTTGTGGACCCTTTCTCATAAATGGTTTCCTGTGAATGCAGAGGCCTGGATTTGATGGCCCGGGAGGTCCGTCCCACGTCCCTACATGTCTCAAGCTGTTTCCTGAGCTCATTGTCAGCTTTTCCTGTTTGGACAAGTTCCTTTTTGGCCTTTTATCTTCCTTTTCCCTCTCCCCAGATGGCTGGCAGATGGGTTGGGGTTGGGGGGGTTGCAAACTGAGCCACGAGTCCCGGCGTGGGCCTTTTCCTCAGTTCTACACTATCATTCATCCTCGTTTGCAAGGTCTCGTGTGAATCATGCATGCCACAAGGGGCCCAGCAGAAAGCTTCCTCCCCTCACTCCCGCACCCCGGCAGTTTCTCAGCCTGGATCACTTGATGACTCGTTTGCAGGAGCAGCTCTGCTGATTCCCTTGAGACATTCATCTGGCCCGACGGGTGGGAGTGAACGCTGCTCTTCCTTTAAGTCTGCCCTCCTCCATCCATTTCAGAACCCATCCAGAAAGGGACAGCAGCATGCCTTGCACCTCAAGGCATCCAAAAAAGGGAAGGTCCTTCAGAGGAGGAAATCCATTGATTCAAACTTCCTTTAAGAGCATTGTTCTCGATGCAGGAATCAGAACTCGTGGTAGAGGTGTGACATCTTTTATTAGACCAACTAGATAGTTGCAAAAAAGCCCCCATTTTCTTTAGTTGCAAGCTTTCGGGCATAGGGGAACGCAAAGATTGTCAAAGTGCCCCAGCTCCTGCTCAGGCAGGAGGCCTCCTTGCTGATGTTCACATGCTGCAAGTTTTAAGTGGTTGAAGTTGCCGGATCAAGATGTTTATTTTTCGTTTCCTTCTTAGCAGCACTCGCGTTTACCCGCATGGCTCCTATTCATTTTGCCACAAACCCTGCAGGTGAGCATCTGAGCCCAGCTTATAGCTGTTGAGAACCCAAGGTGAGGTGTGATGCCAGAACCACTGTGGACAGGCAGGTCTGGGCTTGGATTTGATATTTTGGGCAATCTTTCAAAGCAGAGTAGAGCGGCGGAGCACGCACTGCGGGGGATCTGGGCACAAGACATTTGAGGGTTTCACTTTGGAGCAAATCTGGGTCATGGGAGAAATTGTGCATGTGTCTGTCGGTAGGAAAACAGGTGAGAGGCATGGGGGAAAACAGGGACCGTTCCTTGAAAGGTTTACCGTGCATTTGCAATGGTCTGACGCTGCCCAGGCGCTACAGGGACAGGCGCCATGAAGACGGTGGAAGCAAAACTCCGTCCTGGCTGCCAGTCACGCTGCTGCTGCTGCAGGTGACATCTTGTCATTCTTGCAAATCTGAGAAACTTTGCCTCTGGGTCCCCGGGGAGCCGCGCTCGTGTGAGCGCAGCCCGGCAGAGCAGTTTCAAACCCTTCAGAGACCTCTCTAGGGGCTCTTAGGAGATTTTCTCTGTTATCTAGGCCTGAAGGATTTGCCTGCATCTCCATTTTAGGGGTGTGTGGGGGTGGAACAGATGTGCAGGTACCAATTTGCGGATCGGGGTTTGCCCACACAAAACGGATGCACTTGCACCGTCTGCAGGTGGGATGGGGCAGCCGGCTGGGGTGCTAACCCTTTGTTTTTGCACTTCCCTGGCCTGTGGTTGGGCAGCTTGGAGAACAGAGCTCGCACTGAGCTGCAGGAGTGAAGCCATGAAGGAGGGAAAGCAATTCAGCCTAGGCCCAAGCGGGCATGTAGGTCAGGGAGGTGCAGGGGACTGGAGCCTGGCCCGCATGATCCCTGAGTGATGGCACCATGTGTATCTATTTCTGAAGGGTGGGCGCTTTGCTGACACCGTCAGAGCCGACCTGCTGCTGAGTCAGTCTGGCGTAGTGTTTCCGCCGGGCAGGCAGGGCACGGCGAGAGTGCGAGCGAAGCCCAAGGGAGGACCTGGGCTGGCACCAAAGTGCTCTGAGTTGACGTGTGCTCCGGAGTTGGGGTTAGCATCCAGTGCTGCTCCCCGCTCCCTTGTGCCATGCTTGAGAGCAAGGGCGCTGCTCATGCTGCATCCCTGAACAAGGCCCACAATAGAGGCAAAGAGGGTGCCCGGGATGGAGGCTGCAGAAGCTGGCGGCGGGGGGGTCTTGGTTGGAGCTGCTGGGAAGGGCTCTCAGACTGACTCACAGGCCCAGCTTTCGTGAATCGCATGAGAGATGCAGGGAAGACCAGCTTCCAAACCTGTCAAAACGACCCTAGTTCAGCATAGACTTCAAATGCATTGCTGAATCCGGGCTACAAGGGGCCGAGGAGCTGGCCTCCAGCGGAGGTGTGAAGCTGGGTGGCAGGCCGAGCATGCGGGGAGCCCTGCGGCGCTGGCTGGGTGGAGCAGGACGTGCCCGTGCTGCCCAGCCAGGCCGAACGGACGCCGTCCGCAGCCGGAGCTTTTGCTGACAGCGTTCGGTTTCTAACAAGAGGCGATCGCGAGTGGCTGGTTCCAAGCTCGCTGGCCTATTTTTGACATTCCTCCCCACCTCCATCAGCAAAAATCAGCCTCAGCAAAATCTGGAAACACAAAGGGAGTAAATGAAAAAGCAGCCCGCTGCTCTGATCCTCGTATGGAGCCCCGGCAATAGGCGGGAGGCGCTTCTCCCCACCCCCATCGCTGCATCTCACCTCTGACGCAGGAGCTCCCTAATCCCAGGTTCTCCTCCCAAGCTCACGTCGTCGGTGTGAATGCTGCCGCCTCTGTGTCTCCCGCTGTCCTGAGCAGCCTCCTTGCAGCCCTCTGACTCAATGAATCTTTCCATCGCTTTTGAAGCCTCCTCTGCAAACCTTTCTCTTCCTTGTCTCTGCCCCTTGCGCTCTGCCCTTGTCCTTGAGACAGAATAGCTGGAAAGTGGCTTTTCCAGCAATGTTTCCTTTCATTCCTGCTAGAGATGAGGCAGCCTCCGAACCGTTTATCCCTGCTCGCTACACTCTGATGGCTCTCCAAACATGGGCCATGGCCCCCACTCACCCACGGTCTTGGCTTTGCCAAAATCAAGCCCCTTCCTCCAAATGCCACCTCCATTTATCTGCTTGTCTTGGCTTATTTAACTCAGTCCAGCGTGCAGTTTAGGTGGAAGGTAATGCTCAGGCTGAACTGAAACGTGCTGGGAAGAGAACAGGGGCACATAGGCATAACAGGAGCCACAAGAGGAAGAACCCAGTTTGGGGGTGTTATCTAGGCCTGGAGTGGTTTACCCGTGCAGTTGGGTGGTGGCACAGAAGGTAAACCACTTCAGGCCTAGATAACATCCCCCAAACTGGGTTCTGTGTGGTTATGCCAGGTAACTTGTGTGGTTACCTGGCATAACCCCTGGGTGAGGAGGATTCACTGGCCAGGGGCTACAAGATCATTTCACAGCAGGAAGAGAGCATGCAGGTCTTCTCATCCCCAACCTTCTTGCTCTCTCGCGCCTGAAGGTATTTGGGATCCCTGCTGTCTCAGTGCACCAAGGAACGGATGACCCCTTTTTTGGAGCACTTTTGCTTAGGCAAGTAACCCCCCTGCCCAAGCAGAGAGTGCCCAGAAGATGAATGCGCTTAAGAGGCTGACCCTGTGAGGCCTTGCTTGGTAGCTATTGCTTCTTCCTCATCCCTTCTGCATAGCTGAGCAGCTTGCTTGATATCGATGGGCTACTGGCCTGAATAAGGGGATGCAGGATCTGGCCTGTGCTTTCTTCCTCCTTCTTGAGGTGGGTAGAAAGTTGCTCACCTTGTTTGCTGGGGCTCTTTTGCAGAGAACCTCCACACACAGCAGCCACCCATCTGAAAGCTTGACAGCTGCAAATGAACAGTCTCAGTCAATCCCTGGGAAAGCAAACACAACTGACTTGGCTGCCGATGGCTGTGGTATATATCTCCGGTCACCGAGGCTTCTTGCCTGCAAATTGCTGCAATCAGCACTCTGGCTAATTACAAACACGGGGGGGGGGGAAATCAATGCCTGAAAATAGCATCAACAGCACCCGCCTGGGGCAGATGGGCGAGGGGGTTGAAGATGCGTGCCCCTGGGAATTGCCCCTGGGCAGTAGTAATGAGGGCACAGGGGCCGGGGGTGACACAGAAGCCAGCCCGTGGAGCAGTGGGAAAGCAAGGGCCACTCTGTGTTTGTGTGTGCGCGCGTGTGCGCGTGTGTGTGCACACGCATTAGGCACGAGTTTGCCTCTCCGGGCCTCTCCTCGTGCAGATGTCTGTGTCCTGCTTATGGCCGAGCAGTGGTTCTCGAGTGCTGTAGACTCACGGCTCCCCTGGATAGACTTGAGGCACGCTTCAGAAAATGCCAGCTTTTAGTATTTACTCTTTTTTTTAACTACAGAGCAGTTCTTCTCTTGCAAAGAACAGACCCGAATGTTTTTAATGCCACCGATTCCTACTTGAAATCTCTGGGTTTATCTTGTGAATCACATTTGCGCACCTCTCGGCGCTGGTATTGCACGGGGCCCTGGGGCACCCTTGAAAGGATCTCGAGGCCATCTAGGATGCCGCGACACCCTGTCGTAGAGCCTTGGTCTGACCTCGAGACCACTGGCCTGCCCGCTGTCCTAGAGCCTTGATCGAGCTCCCACTCATGAGGAGCTTCCTCTGAACTCAAGAGAGGAACGATTGCCTGGCCAAAACCTTTTTACTCCAGTAGACAGTTTTCTAAGTGCTGGACGAATCTTCCTCTGCAGACTCTTTGGCAGGGGCTAAGGTGTGAGGGGGCCGAGCATGGAAACGTATCAGAAACTGTTGTGAAACCACTGAGCCAGTTTCCCTTCCTGCAGCGGAGAGCATGCAAAGGAGTGAAAGCTCCCAGAGAAAGCCAGCCAGCCACCCCTCCTGCTGCATGGACCGAGGTGTGGTTGGAAACAGATGGGACCATTTGCTTAATTACATGATTTTTGCCCTGGCAGCACTCTGCCTTTTAACATTATCTCGTTAGCGAGATTTGTCCGTGCCATAGCACTCTGTGGGGGGCGGGTGTGAGCAGGAAATGGCTGTTGCATTGCAAGTGGCTTTTTTTTTTTTTTAAGAGATCATAGTAAGGCAGGATTAAGCTGTGTTGGCCGGAGCAAGTTTCCTGCAGCGAGCTCTGGAACTGTGACCGTCTGCACCATGGGGCAGGCCATCGTGGGATGATTTCATGGGAAGCTTGAGTAGGAACTCAGATGAGACAAATGTTGTCTCTTGGGCTGGATCGACCTTGGGTAGCTCTTTGGTTTCCTCTGGCTCGAGTGCCCCTCCCGTGAGAAGCGGGTAGACGTATTTGCCCATTCCCTTGAGTATTTGGAGGGGTTGTTCGTGTCCGGAGATGGAGAGGGGTGATAGGACCCAGGCTCAGTTTCCTCTGTCACCAAGGCTAAGATTTGAACTCAGGGCTTCAGTGCCAAGACAGGTGTTGCCTTCCTCTCCCCAGTGCTGCTCCAAGAACCTCCCTTCCATTTTCTGTTTGCTTTCCTCCCTGACCTTCTTTGCTTTGATTTCCCTTGATTTACAGCCTTGCTCCTGGACGTCATGATTGTGGCCGGCCTGCAGAAGCTGGCCAAGCGGAAAGGCCCGTACGACATCAGTCCCGGCTTCTTGGACTACCTGACCATGGACGTCTACGCGTTCCCTGCCGGCCATGCCAGTCGCGCCGCCATGGTGTCCAAGTTCTTCCTCAACCACCTGGTCTTGGCCGTCCCCCTCCGGATCCTGCTGGTTATCTGGGCCTTCTGTGTGGGGCTTTCCCGTGTCATGATCGGACGGCACCACATCACGGACGTCCTGTGTGGCTTTGTCTTCGGGTACTTGCAGTTCAGGCTGGTGGAGTTGATATGGATGTCTTCCAACACATGTCAGATGTTGATATCCATCTGGTGAGCACGGCAGGCCTGATGCTTCGATGCTGGAAACAAGTGGACACGTTACCTTTCTCTCTCATTATTTTTTATATGTTACTCTCCGTGTTGGGTTAGAAACAAATGCACTTCCATGAGTAGTGGTATTTTTTAATGTTACTTCCCTGCCTGAAAAAAACCCAGCACTGTTTCTTGCAACTGTTTGGGTGTCAGTAGTCCAGGGCCATCGCCAAGTTCTGGCCATCTCCTGAAGTCCTATTTGAATGGCAACCAAATTAAGCTTTAAAGGTAGCACAAGCGAGCGTTATTTGGACAGTGCACTTCTGATGCCTTGGTGTGTCCCTAGGGTGCACAACACCTGTTATCCCCTCAAGGATGCTTAATTAGCTTCTTGGAGGCTAAGTGTTTTTGGCAAGAGCATCACAGTGCTTTCTCTTCCCATAAGCCCAGCCATTGTGTCTTGTACAGAGCCAGAGATGCTGCTGGACCTTCCCAGATAATAACACTTCTGCCATGTTTGTTCCTTATCATAAACAGGGAGTCTCCCCAGGGGTGATGGAAGCCCCGTTGCTCGGGACATTTAAGTACAGACTGGACAGTGCCATGCAGGGATCAATCCTGCACAGGCTCTTGGGAAATGGGACTTGTGGACCCAATACCGTTGAGCACTTAAGCTCATGCTTTATTTTGAGCATGTGTTTAAATCCTATTGACTCTGGTAAGACGTAGGGATGGGCTGAAGTGATGCACATAATAGGGATGAAGGACTTACGCGTATGCTTAAAGGTAAGCAGCTGCTAGATGGTTTGTTGAATTAGCTGTTGAAAATCCTGCTCAGCCAGGGCGACTGTCGTTTTGCTTTTGTTTCTTGGAAGGAGAAATAAAATACTCACATTTCCCTCCTGGCAAGCGGCACGGGCTGAGGTGATTCTGTGATTGCTCATGGCGGTCGGACTAGGCTGAGGTCGATGGGTCCCTAAGAGTAATTTCCATTTCCTGAACCGATTCCTGTCATTTCACACTTCTGCAGATTTAATGTGATGTTGCAAAGTGTCGTTTTCCCAGCAGCTCGAATGCAACACGACGGAGGCCAGGCATGTTCCACAAGCTGGTGGGGGGACACGGTCCTCAGCTCTGCTCCCTGCTCTGCTTTCTTCCTTTGCATCCTCGGGCAAGTAACTGAATGTCTCTGGGCCTCAGTTACCGTATCTGGGAGATGGGGGCACTGATATTGTCCTGCCAGGGCTGTGAGGCTGAGTTCACGTAGGTCTGTGATCCGGTTTGAGATTGGGATAGGTTAAGCACCGCACAGGCACCGTGCATGGCTCTTCTGTGTGTTCCTGAGCTATCCCCTTAACACCCCGTTTTTACTACAACAGGGACTATGTGCAAACACACTGTGCCTCTGAGAGGGATCTCCCCAGCATGAGTGTCTCAAGACGCTGTAGAAATGGCCCCCAGATTTTTGCAATTGTCCTCTTCTGCAAAATAATCTTGGCGTCCCCTTGGGAGCTCACTGCACCAGCTCTCTGGGGTCTCCCACGGCCGGATGCTTCGTCTCAGCTCCATCAGAGGGTCCCACCTTTCTCTTCTCCCAGTCAGTGGTGGAAGGTAGTCACTCTTAGTTCACCTGGCTGGAGCCGCCAGGCACCACGTTCCCACCTGCTGCCATGCTTCATTGCTATCTCGGGTCGGCTGCGGGGTCTGGATTCCACCTCTCCCTACCTGACACCAAAGGAGGGACCACGGGTGTCCCAGGAGAAAGCTGAGAGAGACTCCAGGCCGCCCGGCTCCTCTGGAAGGGAAGGAAGGGGGGTTTGAGTTAGCAGAGGCTGCAGGTGTGTGTGGTGGTGGTGGTTGCTTGGTAATGCATATGAAGAGAAGATAAATTGGAAATCTATGCTTGGCACGCAGCTCCAGCTGGGGGAGTCAGCCCAGAGCCCTGGGAGCCATCGACGGCTCTCCCCGTGCAGAGGAGTGTAGAGGGGAGGGAGCTGGCAGGATCCGGTTGCGTTTCGAGACAAGAAAAATGGATCAAGCTCCCGCTGAGCTCGCTTGTGGGCAGTCGGGCTGCAGCTGGGGGGCAGCTCTCGTGGGTGCACTGTGTCCGGTCCCCATCCCCAGGAGAGGAGCACCCTTGTTCTTGGAGAGCACCCAGCAGCGGGGAGTCGTGGGCGATAGGGAGCTACAGCCTGCTCCTGCTCCCAGCTCCTCCCTACACTCTGGGGGAAAGACTCACCCCTCTGGTCTAGCTTCTCATTGAGGAAAGGAAACCGAGATCATTTATGGTTCCCAGGGGCTGGGAACTTCTTGGCAAAGCCATCTCTGGTGCAAGGCTGAGAGCTGCGGTTTCTCTTCCTTCTGGTTTCCCTGGACTGAGTACAACTGAGTCCGGCCTCAGGAGAGATGGAGGCAGGCCTCGGGAGCAGCCAGGAGGGTAGCTGGATGTGCAGGGGGAACTCTGACCTCTAGGGACAGTTAATCCAAAGCCCCAGGTTGAGGTTGGGGAGGGGGATGGAGATGGCCTATGTAGGGGGCACCCGTATTTTGTGTTAGCTCAGACTCGTTTCCTACAAAGTTACGCTGACGTAAACCTCACTGAAACCAGTGTATCCACATGGGAGTTAGCTCCAGTTTAACTCAGTCGCGTCAAGCAGCGCCCCTCCTTTGTGCAAATGCCCCGCATCAGACGAGAAGCCAGCGCTATGAGACCAGCGCAGCTCCTGGGCACGAGCTCTCTGCGGCCGGCGTAAAGGAATCAGGGCACTCTTGAATCTAGTTAAGAGCATTGCTCAGCCGGGCCCAGCCTCGGTGTAATTAAATCGGCGCTCAGACCCCAGGCAGCCAGCCCCTGGCAGCTTGCAGCACAACATTCGTATGACTGCCTGGTGACTGCAGCAGTCCCAGGGGCACCAGGCCTCCTCTCTGCCCTGGTGAGCGAGAGGTTCAATCTGGCATGGCTCCCCGCTGCCCTTGGCCAGATGCTGTAGGACGAGGAAGCCTGTGGGAAGGTCAAGCCCTGCAGCCAGGTGCAGGGGTCACTGAGCCGCAGAGCGGGGCAGGGCTGGCTGTCGGCCGTCTCCTTAGCCAGCACTTGCCCTAGAGGAGATGCCCTTGCTGATGGGAGCTGGGCTTCCTCGAGGGCAGGCTGGACCTGGCTTGGACTCCCTTCTTGCCCCCTGCCAGGCCGTCCTCTATCCTAGCCAGGCTTCCTCCCACCCCTGGGGCACCTGCATCTCTGCTTCAAGGTGGGGCCTGGCGGTCCTGAGTTGCCCTCTGGGAACTGCTGCCCCTACTGGGATGCCTGCTGCTGGCTCGCTCGGGGGGCGTTAGCTGCACCCCCAGCTGTATCCACGAGACAAGACAGCCGCCAAAAGACTTCCTTGATTCCTGCCTCCCCGCCACGAAGCAGAGCGCCGGGGCTGTCCACGGCCAGGCAGCGAGCCGCGCTGCGCCTGCCTCATCCCTGGGCAGACGTGAGCATCTCTCCTGTAAGCAGCCGCCACCGTGTGCCCCCCACCAGCTGCAGCTCCGCAGCCACCGGCTGCAGCTAGACGGGGAACCTGCCTCCATCTCTATGGCAACAGCCAGCCGTGGCAGACCCCGTTCCTCCTGCCCAGTGCAGCTCATCTGCGGGGGGGTGGCAGCACTGTGCACCCCTCTGCCGGGTTCCCGGTGCAGCGACCTTCCCGGATGGAGGGCCGCCGCGCTGCCGGGGATGCAAGGGCCGGCTCCCTCCCCTGTGGGAGTTGCTGCGGCCTGGGGGGCAGACGGTGCTCATTGCCGCCATAAATCACTGTGCGTGTATGAGCGGGGCAGGGGATGGAGGGTTATCGGTTAGCTCCCAGGCCCAGGGCTGGGGTGGGGGAGGGCTAGCGTGGAGGTCCAGGCCTCCAAGCAGCTCTCCCAGGATGGTTTTTGGAAGCGTGCGTGTGTCGGCGAGGCCGGGTGGTCGCAGTGCTGGCGGGAAGGGGACCGATGCGACAGCCTCTGAGGTCCAGTCTCGGGGGATTCCTTATAGCTTGAGGCTCTTGCGTAAATAATGGGGACCCGCTGCTCTCCGGTTTGCCTTCTGAGCAGCGATGAGGCAGGGGCGAGGGCATTCGGCGGCTCGGCAGGGCGCGGGCGTTCGGGGCCTGATTCTCCTCCCACAAGGGCATCCGGCACTGGAGCCACGTCGTGGAAGTCGGGGGGTTACGCCAGGAGAACGGCCCCCCCCTCTGCCCTCTAGCTTTTGTATCCTCACAAGCGCTTTCTTCCTCCTAGGGTGTAATACCTGCCGCTGCTGATAAAAAGCAGGGCTGGCTAGCTGGGAGCAGGGGACCAGTTTTGCTGCCTCTCAGCAGGCCTTGCAGGGATGGCTGGAGGGGCGGGGGGCTGCATATCGACTGCCTTGCAACCCCGTCATCCTCCACACCTGCGCACCCGGGTGCGGTAGCAGCGTGGGGTGTGCACAGTTGTATCTCGCTCGGGAGCGGGGCAAGGCACTGGAAAGTCATTGCCTTTTACAGTCCGCACACCACGGGTTTGCTCCCAGCCCAGGGCAGGAGGGCCCAGCTGCTGACGGCCACAAGCCTGGGGGCCAAGCAGCACCGTCGGGTTACTCCCCAGCACGGCGGCCGGCCGTGGGAGAGTCCCGGCAGGGGCAGGGGGCTGAACTCCTCCCCTCTTCGCCTGTGCCCCCGCGTGCAGGGCTTTGCCTGATGGCCCGTGCTCTGGACAGCGAGGCCCGCTTTAAACGCAGACTCTGCTCTGCAAGTCCAGGGGAGACGCGGGGCTGCTCGGGGCTCCCCGAGCAACTCTTCTTGGGGGTGGGGGTGAGTGTCTGTTAGCAAAAGCAAGGCAGGGAAAGGGTGGGGCAGCCGCCCCCTGAGCGGTCCCCTGAGGAAGCCCGGGGAAGCGGAGGCCTCCCCGGAGAGCTGCCGGCCCTGGGGACTGGGGCAGAGCAGGTAAAAGCTAGGATGTGAACGGTTCCCCGAGGGGCCTGCCTGAGACGGCTGGATGCGGGCCAGGGGAGGGATGAGAAAGGAGCGGGCTCGGCACGGGGCTAGCGGCACCAGAAGCGTGAAGCAGCCCTGCACGGGCGGCCTGGGTCCTGCTGCGGCCCGGGGAGCCCAAGGAGGCACCTGCTGGCGCCAGGCGCGGTCCGCAGGGCTCGTGGGCGTGCTGCAGCCAAGGTAGCTCCCCGGTGGCAGCTCTCTGTTCCTGGGCTGGAGGAGGCCCTTCACCCCGCACCAACCAAGTGTGCCCCTGCCACGGCTCCTGCCCCCCCGGCACTGCCGTGGACTCCCTCCGCAGCCCTGCAGGCCTGGCGGGGCAGCTTGGCATGGAAGGGGCACACGGTCCTGCAGGTTCGTGGGGCACAGAGGGAATGACTTGACTGCCACGCTCGCTCCGCTCGAGAGTCCCTGGGCACAGCATTTCCCCCGAGTCCCTGTGTGCAAGCTGCCCCTCTCCGCGGGTGCCGGGAGGATCAAACACCATGTCATCTGCCATCTTCCCCAGCAAGCGTCGCCCTCCTGGCATCTCCTGCCTTTCAGCTCATCTAATACAGAGCAGTGGAGATTAACAAGTGCCTCCGCAGAGGCCAGGGCAGTGCGTGGGCTGCTTGCACCAACGCTGAGTGTCTCTGAAAGAAGCCGGCGCCTTCTGAGGATGAGAGGACTAGCTGCCTGTTTATTTTCACCATGCACAGCATGGTGTCCCCCAGCCCTGGGCTCTAATGTTGTTGACAGCCGGGGGGAAAAAAGGTTTTAATTTATAAAAAATGAAGGGAGCTGGATAAGTAGCAAATCTGGATTATAGATGTGGGCATATGGGGGAAGCGTGGCTAGGCCATTCATTTGTTTTTGCCCCTCCCTCCCTGGCAAAGCTTGTGTTTTATTTAAACAAGCCGTTTGGTTTAATTTTGGCCTCTTGCTGACCAGGGCAGATCCTTTCTCGCAGGGGAGTACATGTTGTCTCTGTGCCTCCCCGGAGATGCCTTATTGGGGTAGTTTCTCACCAGGACCAAAGCAGAAGGGGAGGAAATGGGACCCCCTGAAGACTCAGGGTGGGACACAACGGCTTGCTTTGGGCAAAGGGATAGGGGAGAAAAGGGAGGAGGTAGCAGGATGGCAGGGGAAGCAGCGTGACTACGTAGGCGAGCTCCCCAGGGTAATTAATTGTCTCTGATATGTCCTCCATAGGAGGTCTATATTGAGCAGATTCTTTTTGGTATTGGGTGGTGGAACCAGAGCGTGCTCCTTCCACTCCATGCATTGACCTGGTATTGCAGTGCTTCCAGGACCGGTGCAAAAAAACAGAAAAAAAAAAAAAAAAAAAAGGTAGCAGGATGGCGTGGGTGACGCAGGCCTTTGGAGAAGGTGGGAGCAAAGGGGAGGGGAGCAGGGAATGCGTCGCCTTCCTTCCACGTGGGATGGCTGCGGTCAGGGACCAGGGGCAGCAATGCCACCGGTTTGCTGTTCCCCGGTGCTGCACGCAGGCCGCCGTGGTACTGCTGCAGTAGCTCCCCCACCGGTGGGTTTTGTGCCTTTGCAGTCCCGAAGCCAGCCCGTGCTGCCCGGTGTGTGCACGAAGGGATGCAGCATGATCGTGATGACCTGCTGAGCCGGCACGCAGTTCTATCTGCTGGGGAAACACCATAATCCTGCAGAGCTGTTTGCTGGATTTGAGGTCTCGCTGGGGCTTTAGCAACACTGTTATGCAAGGCTTCATTTTGCCGGAGCTTAGAGAAAGGCACCTTTCAGCAGCTCCCCCCTCCACCCCCAGCTGCAGCCAGCTGGAGCAGGTCGGCTGTGGAGGGACCTGCTGGCAGAGAGGCAGGTCTCCCTCGTGGCTGGGGTAGCCAGACACTCCCCAGTGCACAGCCTGGAAGTCTTTCCAATCTGGGAATGCAGGGATGTCTCTAGCCTATTGTGTGCCGGATTTCCTTGGCAAAATGCTTCCCTTTTTATTCATCCAAGAGGAAATCTCCAACGAGTGATAAGAGCCATGTGTGCAGCCAGCTCCCGGCATCCTCTGTGGCATCTCTGTCATCAAGGTGCGTGGACGAGAAACCACGTGTTGGAAAGTGTGTCACCTCTTTGGTGAGCAGAGACCGTCACCAGGAAGAACAGCCGTTCACGCACATGCCTGTTGAACCCGCCTGCACGAAGACAAGGGGTGAAGACCCCCGCAGTTCCCAGGCTGAACGTCTAGAGCTGTGCAAAGCCTGCATACAGAAGTTCAGATGGTGTCTCCCCTTCCCAGGGGCCCGTTCCTTGCAGTCGGGAGGCCCGGTTTGCTGCCAGAGTTTGCATCGGGCTGAAGGACCAAGGAGGTGTCTCTCTCCTATGCTGGCCCCAGTTTCCCCCAAAGATCTCCCTGAAACCCCCTTCTTCAGGGGCAGGAGGTAAGTGCTGGCGCTCTACCACTCCTTGCCTCTGGCAGGGACACGGGACGTGACTTCACACCGATCTCAGTGCTCCACGAACGCCTCCAGATTGATCCCTTGAATGCGCCTGCGCGGGGAAGCGGCACCGATCCCTCTTTCAAGGGTAGGAAGCCAAAACTCGCATCCGTCTCTCTGAGGTGAGTCCACGGTGGAGCTGCGCATAGGATCATGGTGTCCTGGGCCCCATTCTCCTGTTCCAGCCGTCAGGCTATGCGCCTCTCTGAGTATTTGAGCCCATGACCCAAATAAGGGCTGGGTGGGAATGAAGACACGCAGGGTTGGCAGTACCACCTGAGGGAGCTGTTGATACCCTGAGCTACTTTGAGCTTCTGATACTTTAAAACCAGCAGACAAAGGCAAGTCTCAACCTTGGGTTACCCGGAGGATTCGGAGTTGGGATACCGGTGCGGTTAGTGCAGGCCCTCGGGGTGCTGCCCTCTCCGGTGAGACAGGACCCCCCCGGTCTCCTTCCTGCTGGCTTGTCTGGACTTGGAGGCAGGAAAGATCTCCTGGAGTTCATTCCCCAGGATGCCGGAGTCAAAGCAGATTAAGCGTTCCCTCAGCTGATCACATTTATTTCATTATTGGAAAGAAATCCCTTGGTAAATGCTGTCTCCCTCTCGACCCCCTTTCCTCCGTGATAAAAATAGATGGCAGAGAAGAATTGCAGAATTAGGGAGAGTTAATCGTAAGAGCAACATTCAAACCATTTAGGTGCTTTGTCAACCTCTCCCAGCCTGAGCTCCCCCGGAGTGGGGATGCAGGCCAAGCCACGGCTAAGCTGGCAGGAGGTGCCAGCAAGTCCCACCCGCGCAGCCCGGGCGTCCTGTTTGGCAGCTCCTGGGTTACTCGCTGGGGTCAGGAGGGTCTGCCGTTGAGCAGAGATGCAGCCTCTTCCTTTCTTGTCCCAGGTTGCAATGACTTTCCAATTGTGAAGCTGGCCCAGGTGCCCTGGTGATTAGCATCCAAGGCAGCACCAGAGGTCTCTCAAAACAAAACTTCATTAACTGGGGGGCTCGGTGCTGAGCACGAGGCCTTTACATGCCCTGTGTTAGAAGCATTAGAAATATCCCTGCCCCTTGACTTGCAGCAAGGTCTCGGATCTCGCCGGTGCCTGGAGGGCGAGGGCATTGGTACTGCTCCTCGTGCTCCGTCCCTACAGATATAAGGGGACCGATTATGTGTGTCATTGCAATACCCCTCAGGCTGTGGGCTGCTCGTGGGGCTACAGCGGTCCTCAGCAGACTGAAGGTAGCTCCTACCTGTGGGCTGCAGCTCTGCCTTGGAGGTCCACATCACCAGGAGTTACGGTCCCTCCAGTACAGCCCTTAGGCCAGGGCTTGCTATGGGCAGGGTAGGGCTGGGCCGGCCCTGGAGATTTCTCCCCCAGTCATTTCCAGGCCCCTGCCTGGTACTGCAGCGGGGGCAGGAGGACAGCACTTGATCCAGGATGTGGGAATTGCACTGGGTTGCAGTTAATTTTTGAGGCCGCTGCAGGGCCTGGTTTTCCTTCACAAAGCCCCTGATAGCTTGGGCCCCGCGCCCTTAGGGATGCCGTGCTTGGTGCTGTTTTCAGCTGCTGCACCTGAGCTCACAGGCCTCAGGCTGGCTCTGCAGCGAAGGGTGTCCTCTGCTGCCTCTCCTCTCCTTGCCCCAGCCTGCAGCCCCCTTCTCCCCTGATGCTGGGCTGACCGTGACCAGGGCTGTCCCCGTGGTTGCTGTACCTGGCAGGGGCTGGCAAGCAGGTGCTGTTCAGTGAGGTTTGCTAAGTGCCTCTGCCCACTTCCAATCATTACACCCCAGCTTCTTGGCCCTATAAACGCCTTGCCCCCACCCTAAATACCGACTCCTTTTCCTGTCATGGACACATGTGGGTTTAACATGGGCTGCAGGTCGGCTGCAGGTCGGGACCCTTCAGGATGCAGCTTTTCTTGCTGCTTACCCCTTCTGTGCTTACTCACATCCAAGGAACCCACTGACATCAGCCAGGTGGTTTGAGACTGCAAAGGCTGCATGCAAGGTCCAGCAGACAGGGAGCAATTAAAATGCATGAGAAGGAAAGAGTTGAGAACAGGTGACAGGTATAAATGAAATGCTTCCCTCTGGAAACCCAGGTCCTTCGGGCCCTAAGCTGCGTGTGTTCCTTCACCTGGCAGTGCAACACGGACGTGAGTTTTCTTTGATGATTGCTAAGGAATATGCCTCTTGCAGGGGGCAGGTGCAAAGAGGCCAGGGGATGCATGCTCTGCTCTCCATCATGGTTGTCACCTTGAAGTTGCTGGGATTGTTATTTTTAAAAGGGGGGTTTTTAAACAAACCAAAAAGTGGAACGGCAGCAGGTCTTTGTCATGGGCCCAGCACACTGCAGGGGGCAGGGAAAACTCAGAGGAAGGGGAAGAGCCAGAACAAAGGGGAGCGCGAGGCGCCGTGGGGATGGGCACGGTGGAACGGAGGCCAGCTGGCTGGTGCGCAGGACTGGCATGGCCCCCGGGAGCGTCCCGGGACTACCCGACCATTGTCCTGCACTTCCCTGCTCCAGGATGTTTCCTCTCCTCTTCCCCCTCTTGCCGCTAAGTCAGTGTGAGGTCTTGTGTGGAGCTCTCCAAAACCTGTCCGCAGCAGGATCAGAGACACGTCAGCGGTGCACAGAGGGGCCTGTCTGCGTGGACCTCAGCTCAGGTATGTACGTACATGGCATTAGATGCAGGCTGTGTTTAAGAACCAGGGAAAATTCACACTCTCTTTCCCCTCTGCGACTTCTTGGAGCTTGGTCGGTGCTATAGGGACAGGTGCAGGGCAGGAAATGCAAGCCAGAGAGAGAGAGGCAGAGAGAGCAGCAGGTTGGGGCCTCTCTCCCTCTTATTTCCACCAAAGACGACACCTCAGCCGGTTGGGCCCTCGGCTCTCTCTGCAGGGGAGCTGGGAGATGTCACGCCCGACCCCAGAAAGACACAGCTGGCGTCTGACCAGTGATCACAGGGAGAGATTTTTTTTCTAATGGATTGCAAGGTTTCCACTGGCTTTTCTTCTGTCTGCAACACCAGCAACGGCTGCACGGCTTCCTGTCTAGATAACCCCCTTCCTGGTACCCGGCATGCTTATCTCCTGCAGACAAGCTGGCAAAGGCCACCGGAACAACTGATACCTTATCTCCGCTTCTCAAGAAGGTTTTTTAGGGCTGGAATGTGTTGCAATGGCAAATGAAGGTACCAGTGGGACTGGGGGGTACGGTCGCTGGGCAGGTCGGGGAGGGAGGCCTCCTGCCTCCGGGACATCAGGCCCCAGCTTTTTTGTTGGCTTTTTTGTTTGTTTTACTTGCACATACAAAAAAAAAAGCAGCAGTTTGGGCTGAGCCTTTGGTTGCTGCTTGGGAGTCCAGATTCCTGGCTTCTGCTCCCAGCTCTGTCATACATCTGTGGTGTTAGGCCAAATCCAGCCCCCTTGTGCCTCAGTTTACCTGTTGGCAGAACAGGGATTAAGAGACTGGCTGCCAAAATGTGCTTTATGGGGACTAACATTGGCAAGGGGAAGGTCAGTAGGTGAGTGACGCCATGAAACGTCCTCACCTGCTTTTTTCCTCCAGACTTGGATTTAGGTCTCCATAGCGCAGTCATAAAACCAAACAGGAGTTGCAAATGGCGTGGTCGTACGGATTCCCATCCAGCTGTGTCTCGAGTCCAGCACAGTGTGACTTATTGCACTGGCCGCAGCGCTGGTGAGGGAAGGGGAGGACAGACCAGCGGGGCTGATGGGTGGAACAGCTGCTGGAGACGGCTGGGGAGTGTTTATTTTGGTCCTGTCCCGGTTGGGAAATCGGACAGGAGGCACTTGCAAAATGCAGGCGCTGGGCGTCAGCCCGGAGGGGGAGCATGCTGCCGGCAATGCAGAGCTGTTCTCACCTCCCTGATAAACCACCAGCACTCCCACTCCCCTGGGGAGCTGGGGAAGGGGCAGAGAAGGGAGCACAACTCTCCTGGAAGGCAGGCAGGGCATCCCAGACCCCCGGGGCAGCTGAAGCGCTGCTCCTCACCATCTGTCCAAGTCCATTTGCTTGCTCCCTCGGCCCTTCCGTTGTGCTGCCTGCCATCTGGGACTAGCCATGGGGCCCGGGGAGATGTTAGACAGGTTTTCAGGCACAGAGCACCCTTCCTCAAGTCTAGGAAGGAAGCAGGTACAGCCTACACTGCATCCCAGCTGGAACAAGAGTCTTTGGTTGGTTGGATCCCAGACTGTAGTAGTAAGTCCCCAGCCCTGTGCACTGTCCCAGCACTTGCGAGCACTGCCATGCTCTGTCTCGAAGTGGCTACAAAGGCTCGCTTCTCCCGCTGCTCTCTCAGGGTAGCCGCCAGCATGACAGGACCCTGGAAATGCGCTCTGCACCGCTGACTGTCGGGTCGGAGAGTTTTCCTGTTCCACACCATCGGCTCCTTTTCCACGGGCTCGCTGTAGCGGATCAGACCTGGGACCCTCTAGTCCAATTTTATCTCCACGAGGGCCAGCCCCAGATGCTCGGATGCATTGGAGGAAGGTGCAGGAAACCCCGTGGGGGCCAATGTGCCTCTCTGCCCAGCCCGCTTCCTCCCAAGCCTGCTAGCAGAGGTTGGCTAAATCCCTGCAGCACGTGGCTTTCCTTCCCTTCCGACACAAACGTGTTTTGCACTGGGGATTAAGAGTCCAGATGAGTCTTGTGGCCTTTGTGAACGTCTGCCCCCCTGCTTTGAATCTGACTCAGTTCCAGCCCCTTTGGGAAGCAGTCGTGTGACCTCACCCCGCCATCCTGGTCACCATGTTTTTTCAAGTGTGCTACCCTTGAGGACTGGCAGTGCCATCACCACGGCCCCGTCGTTAACCAGATCCCCTGGCATGGATCAGCTCCACTGGAGAAACTACTGGTCAAATAGGCTGGGAGGCTGAACACCTCTCTGCCCTGACGAGAAGGTGGCAGGGCAGAGATACCACGCTGCCTGTGGGTGAAGGGCACGACTTGGCAGACTGAGCTATCAATGCCACTTCTTTTGCCAGCCCAGCGTTTGCTGAAGGGAAGCAGAGGTAAGCTGTGCACTGCTGCCTTGGACCTGCCGGGGTGGCCTGCTGTGCCCTGCCGTTTCTTTGTTTAGCAGCCGTACTCCCTTGCATCAGCTATTGTTCTTGGAGCCCTTCCAGCCTGCTGGCTTAGGACAACCCGCGGCGCGCTGGTGCTCACGCTCCCTTTCCTTGGAGCACCCACCATTCCCCTGGACCCTGTCCCTGGGAGTGGGGGAAAGGTACCCGGTGCCCGGCTCTGGCCAAAGCAGTTGTCCCCGTCAGTGTAAAAAAAATGTGAAGGAGGGAGAAAAAACCGCTCTGCGAGCCGCGCTCGGCGTCTGCATCTTGTGATCCTGAAACCCAAGAGCCCCCCTGACTCAGCAGGTTATTAATAACCCCCTGGCCGTCCTCTCTCCACAGCGACTGCCAGCCCCAGCATCTCCCACCTCTCCTCTGGGACGCAGCAAACGGAGCCTGTTGAGTGCGCACGCCAGGCAAGGTTAGAGGCTCCTTCCCGCCTCCCGGCGCCTGGGCATTGTGTTGTAGCCAGCAGTTCAATGCAGAGCCACGTGGGCTGGGCACTGAGGGGCAGGGGCACTAGCTTTCTGAAGTTTTGCCCGTCGGGATTCCCTGGAAGGGGACTATGTGTCCTTGTGGCTTCCTGGAGACTGGCCCTTGCATTCAGAGCAGCAGGCTTGGCCCTTCTTGCCCCTCCAGAGTTGGGCGTGAGGTCTGGATGAGCTGGAGGGGCTGTCAGCTTCTGGGCATTCACGCCTTGCAGGGCCTTGACCTTCTCCCATCTCCTCGTGTGCGTGTGTGTGTGTGTGTGTGTGTGTGTGTGTGTGTGTGGTTGTGAGACTGGGACTAGCCAGCTGGAAGCCGTCTCACAGACACGACCCCTCTGCCACCCAGCCACGCGTGACTAGAGGGAACGCTAACACTGCTGGCACGTGCCACCAGACTGCACCCCTGCCCCATCTGCTTGGCCTCTGGCAGTGTCCCTGGAGGGCCGGATGCCTTCCACCGTGCGTCATCCTGTGGTCCCACCACTGCGCTGGCTGCCACGAGAGCACGGCTCAGTCAGAGCATGTGGTAGCCAAGCCCCGGGCCCATTGCAAGGCTGCAACGGCACCTGGTAGCGGGGTCAGTGCTGCAGGGAGCAATGGTGCTTTCACTGGGCTGGCCGTGGAGCTCTTCAACCCGCTGGCTTTTAATAGCCAAGAGGAGACCCGGCTGGGGTTGCGTGCCCTTCTGTGCAGCTGCGATGGCTTGTCTTCCTCTTTTCTGATTCTCGTTTCCTGCTCTGGTTCCCTCTTCTCCCTATTGCCTACTGTGGAGTGGGGCTGGGGACCGCCAGCAGACGCTGACCAGGGAAGGCCAACACATGCCACACGCCTCTTGTGTAAGGGAGATGCTGGGGGCATCATTAATCACCAAGAGCTAAGAACAGAGCTGGAGTCTCCTCAAAGCCTCCCCTCTCCCTTCCTGGATGCTACGTCCTTCCCAGCCCAGCGAGTCCGCGCCAGCTACTGCTCCACTTGGCCGTGCTCAGGCTGTTGGCTGCGCTCTGCACGCTGAGGAGGGGACCCCTGTGCAAGCACCCAGCAGCTGCTGCCTGTGGGGATTGCTCACAAAATGCAGGCATCTCCCCATTTCCCCTCCCTCCTCTATGGTGCCTTCATCCTGACCGTTGCAGGGGGAGCCCCCGGCTGGAAATCCCTGGAGACACAACCCCGCTGAGCAGTGGGGAAGCCCGGGTCTTTGGAGCTGCCTGTGGTGAGTGGTGCTGGGCAGTGTCTTCGGCTTCCACGCGTCGCTGCAGGCCTCCCACCAATGTCACTGTGCTGTGAAAGGGGGGGCAAGAGGCTACTGGGGAGGGGGGAGACCGTGAATGTAAAGTCCCTGAGGCACCTGCAGGCTGGATGCCCAAACCCGGTGGCACTTTGGGGAATGCTATAGCCAGCGCGATGGACACGAAAGCCCTCCCTGCCCCCATAGCCTCTTAGAAAACCCACCCGCGCTCTGGAGCACAGGCCCAGCTGCTAACTTTCTGGGACTGGTGAGGATGTGATTTCATCCTGGTCTTTGAGAATGGATTTGTCACCCGGTGCCCTCTAGTGGGAAAAGTCTGCACAGGTCGGAAGAAATGATGCCCAAATTTATCGAATCCCTGGCAACTTGGCAAGCAAGCAGAGAGGGGCCAGGCCAAGTTCAGGTGCGTCTCTTGTCTTCCCAGGAGGGAATTTGTCAGTGATAAAGCAAGCACGGAGAGTGCAAGGCCCTTGGGGCAGAGAGGATGTTTCATGGGCATGGATAACTAGTAGCTGGAGGGAAGGGAGGGTCTGAAGCTTTCACTACTCATAGAATATAGGGACTGCATTAATAGAGCGAGGATGTCCCGAGGCTGAAACAGGGGGTTATCTGGTTGTGTTACAGGCAGGAGAATGCATTGCCGAACGAGTGATTAAATACCAAACAAGTCATAATCTGCAAAACGAGTCATTAAACACAAGTAGAAAGGAGAGCGTGCAAACCGGAGAACGTTCCAGACAATGAACTTTGCTTTGGGCTTCTTAAAATGAATCCTTGCACAACGTGTCTGTCAACTGTACATGGTCATTTTTGTCCTTCCTCTATGCTGTGGGCGATCAGTGATGTCCCATTGCAGATTGAGAGCCCGGGAACTGGTCTTGTTTATGGCTTTGGTTGCAGAATCACCAGAATCTCATTTACCATCTCCATCTCTCTGGAAAAGAGCTGATGTGCAGTTTGGCTGCCTGAACCGAGAGATTTCTGAGCTGACTTCCATGCCCTTTCTGTAAACTGACCGTTGGCTTGCAACACATGCAGCGGAGTAATCACTTGATCCTGGTGGAGAACTGGAACGGCGCATCTGGGCCACATCTTGAATTTGCAGTTCTCTCAGTGAGGAGTGTGTCAAGAGTCTGATAATTTTGTCACTTTTGTTTAAAGCCTGACTGAAGGCCAGACATTGTCAGATCAGTTACTCCGGAAAGTGGTGCACTTACAGCGTTCCTTTGTGGAGTTTGGTTAGCTGGATTCATCTGTCTCTCCTTGAATTTTCTTGCAAGCTTTTCTCTTGTGGAAGCTCAGGCACGCTGATGATCTCCAGCTTTAAACTCTTTTGCTGGATTGGCTCTCAGTGTTAGTTGTGGCTTTCAGTGGATTGCTTGGACTCGCCTGAATTCAGTGTCACGTTCATACGAGATGGGCCTTCTGTTGCTGAAATGTCTACCCCTGCAGAACCTGGACAGCCTGTGTAGCACATCTGTCACTTTTGGACCTAGCTCACAACTTAAAGAGAACATTTAATTTTTCCCCCTGAGCTGCTAAGCCCTCGAATTGAGTTCTCTACCTGGGATCTTTTGTGAGCAACTCAGGACACTGCAAAGGATGCAACAACCTAAGGTACTTCTCAGACATGAAAGCTGGTATGTCTTCATGGGCAGTCCATCTCGTTGGGTAACCTTCTTAAAGCCTCCTTTTACGTCCTGAAACATAGCATCTCATCTTGGTGAATTTTAATGCATTTTGTGATTTTTGTAGACTGTTTCAAGAGTACCCCTTAGGAGAAAGTTGTTTTTCACGGGATGTATCAACACAAGATGCTTCCTACGCGTTAGCCTAATACAGGGAGGGCAAAATGCAGGCTGGGGCTGGATGCGGCCTGCCAGGCCATTCTATCTGGCCCACGGGGCCCCTAAAAAATTTAGAAAATTAATATTTATCTGCCCCTGGCTGCCTTTCATGTGGCCCTCAATGGCTTGCCGAAACTCAGTAAGCGGCCCTCTGCCCAAAATAATTGCCCGCCCCAACCTAATAGCACTGCGCAGTAGCGTGTTACAACAAAAACTGTGCTAATAGCCTATTGCACAGTTTTGTTTAGCTAATGCGCAGTAAGCATCCCTAAATAACCATGCGCCGGTGCTACTGCACAGTAACTTTAGGTACTGCACATTTAGTTAGTACTTTATTAAGGAAGTACTAAACTAAAAGTGCAGTATCTAAGGCACATTAATGAACGTGTAGACGCACCCGTGGAGTCCTGGCATGCCAAGTTTAAAGCACGCCCACAGCAATGAGTTTGTTGTTTGTTGTGCCTCCTCTTGCAGCTCGTTTGCCCCCCTTGACAATAAGGTCAGCCAATTAGTGGCACCATGAGAGCATTGTTTGAGACAGTTGTTGATCCCGAGATTTAGTTTTTATTAATGCTGATAAAATAACCTCTGCTGAAATGCAGGCTACATCCTACAAACTGCTGAGCTCGTCATGAACATGGTTTCATCTCCATACAGCAGACATTAAACCACTTGCTCTTTGCTGGTGAAGTCTGTTGTTTCATCTGGCATAATGGGATTCCACCTAGCTCAGAAATAACCCTTGAGATCTTAAGCATCACAATTTCCATCATCTAATTTTGAGTTACTAAATTTGCGTATTCATCTTGACTCGTTTTTGCAGCCACTTGGAAATATCAGGAACATATTCTGCCATCCAACAAAGCAGTTTCAATAAAGCTGCAGTCGTCCTCTCTACTTAAGAGCTTGTTCTCCAGGGTGTCCGTTATAATGGCCTCTTCATGAAAGTCCTTGTCTGGCAAGGTAAGGGATACTACTTAACATTTTCATTAGGAGCTTCCTGTTTTATTTGTCCTGCTGAGAGCCCTAGAAAGGTGACCTGTCATCAACGTCCTTTGTTGTCTTTTGAAGACGATCAACTGCTTCAGAGAGATACAAAGGAGCTCTGGGCCTCTCAAATCTGTCTCAAGCCTCTTGCCCAATTAGGGAACCCAGACTCAGAAGGCTTGACCCTGTGGCCTTAATCAAAAGTTGTTTGCACCTAGAAGCTGTCCAACTCCAGAAAGCGCCTGCCTTGTCGCCAGCTGCAGCATCACGGAGCTCCTGAAAATCATCAGAGCACGAGGAGCAGGAGGAATGGCCTTGCTCCATGTTGCGCACAGGGGAAGAGTGAAGTTGTGGTTGAGAAGGAGCCTCAGGGACACCTGCAATGTCAGGCCAACTGGCTTTTGGTTCCTGTTGCTGGTGACGGTCAGGAAAAGTAGACATCCTTCTGCTTTAATCAACCAGTTCTGTGTTCTGTTTGTGCCTCACTCGGTCACTCCTCATTTCGGAAGGGGGATGCAGGCTTGCAGAGCTGAGGCACCTGCACAAGAGTCTCTAGCAAACTGGAACATTAGGCTGGCATCTTGATGTTATGCATCATTGCAGCGCTCTTGATACAATAGCCCAAAATGAAGAAAAGGAGCGGCCCGCACCTGATCTGTTGAGCACACTGGAAAACTATCGCACGTACGTTTTCTTTAGGTAATGACCTGGGTCCTTCTCTCACCCAGCAGTTCTAAAAAGGGAAAGGCCACAAATATGATAGCAAATGGAGGTCCTCTGAGTCACCCTGCAGGATGGGACTGGGGCCAGGGCTGATGTTTGGCCTCTCTTCTCCCTTTGGAAAAGAGCCCGTGGCACTCATTTCTGGAGGGGGTGGCAGAGGGAGGGAGAGAAGAACTTGTTCAAAGGCCCCGGGGTCAGCCTCTCCCAGAGGAATAGTAGCTGACTAGACCTATTCCAGGTCTCCCTAGAAGTAGGAAATCAGAAGTCCTCCTACAGTAAGAGTAAGAGAGACTGGATCAGTAGCCTTCACAAATGGAGAAAGGAAGCAGCACAGCCACTAAGAGTGGGAGATTTGCAGCCAGGTGGGTCTCACCCATGCACGCAGAGTTCCCCGACATATTTCCCAACCCGGGGAAATGTCCTAGGTGTTCCTCTAGATATGTTTGGCATCCAACGCAACGATGCTCTAATTCTGGGCCCTATCTTAACATAAATGCTAAATATTAACAATCGGTGTGTGGATATTACAACTCACAGATTTTAAATAATCTCATTTGCTTTTGACCATTCCATTCATCTTTCTTGCACCATAGCGAAGAGACCAATCATGTTTCATTTTTGCTCATAGTCAGGTGCTACTTTCTAGCCCAATGGTGCATGAAGATCCATATGCAAGACAAATTTGTTGGTGCTGTTGGCTTTAAAAATATTTCTACTTATAATAGTGACAAGCACAGAATAATTGGTCATGCATCCACTGCAATGAATAGAACATGCTACTCATCGACTAGCCATCAATGCTGTATTACATAGGCCACAAGAGATTAAAATTTAGGCATCAAACATCCTTGCTGTACAGAAAGGCTATGTCATCAGGTGGTGGAAATCAGCACAGCCCTGTTGACTACAGCTGTTCCTTGCTGTTTTTGTACTCATTTGGGCAAGACTCTTCGATCTTGTAAAATTTTATACTGATGCCTATTTATTCAAGTCCAAGGGGCTGAGAGGTTTCGATCCGTTCTAACTTCTCCATCCCTAATCAGAATACCGATTTAAATTGATGACTTAAAATAAAAAAAACAACAAAATGAAAATATTTCTGTTGCCATTGGCTTCCAAATTGAATACATTTGGTATTCTATATAGTTACGGCTAAATCTTCCTAAGCCCTTTTAATTGCCTTTCTCAGCATGTAAATTTTTCCGTAATGCTTGGATAATGTGCCATCATAAATGGAATTAAGAAGAACTGCCAGATCTGCTCATGCCTGATCTCCCAGCTCATCCATATGACAGCTACAGTCTATTCATGCTCTTGCTAACTTGATTTTGGGTCCTAGGGCTCTGTGCATGTAGTTGCAGTCTTGAATGTCTCTGCAATGGTCTCAGATGAGCTAATGAAGTCTGTGCCGGCATGAGACATTCCTTGATTTAGACGCAACTGAATCTGAAATGGGTTTTCATGCTTCAGGGCATAAACTAGTCACTAACTCACTGGCTTAGAACTAAAATTCCCCTATGGGCTGGTTATTCTATAATTGTCCGCTACAAGTTTCTTGCGCTTGCCTCTGAAGCAGCTGATGCTGCCCACCAACAGCGACAGCGTACTGAACTAGAGAGATGCCGCTCTGATCCGCCGTGCTAACACTATGTTCTTTGCCCCTCTGGAGCATCCCTTGAAGCAGACAAGGGGAAACAGCCCTGTCTATATATGGAAGGGATCACAGATACACCAAGCCTTAGGAAAGCATGACAGCCTGATTTTTTTTGCCGGTCTGCACTCTGTGTGGTGTCAGGTTGGAAAGCATCTGGTTATCCCAGGCTTCAGATCTTTTGCTGGTTGCCTGTAGGGGCCAGGGAGGAATTTCCTCCTTTCATGAATGCTGCTGGCTTCTGTGAGTTGGGGGCCTTTCCCCCTTCCTCCGAAGCACTGGCCACAGCTGGGGCAGGGATTTTTTTGGCTGGGGTGCACTGATAGTCAGCGCTTAGAAAATTCAGAGTTCCTGCTTTTTCTCTCCGTGTTACACCAGTCACCAAATTTTGGGGGCCAGGAGGAATCCTAAGCCCTGCCCCCCATCAGATTGGCAAGGACCGTGAGGATTTTTGCCTTCCTCGGTAGCGTGGGACAAGAATCCCCTCCACATATACTAACCAACTCCTTGCCTGTCATTGCAGTAGCCGGACAGTGGTGTTAGCACCACTGCCCACCAGACCGTGCTTAGGGAGCGTTAAACCACAATTAACCCTTAAATGGAACGTGAAGTACAACGGCAGACAACTCTGTGCCCTAAAATCAAAGTTTCACTTAAATGCAGATGTGGCGGGCTCCCAGCTTGGAGAGGGACGCTTTGGATTGGTGGAACATTTCTACCAATCAGGTAACAGCTGGGAGGGGCTTGCCCTGCCCCTGCTGGGAGCGGGGTTTGCAAGGAGCCCCTGGACCTGATTGAAGACTGCGCTTTGCAGGTCCCACAGACTGCAGGGGCGGGGTCTCCAGTGTAGATAAAAGCCCAGGGCGCTCAGCACACCCGGCAGAGGCGGTGAGGGAGGTCGGAGAGGGAAGAGCCTCCATGGGATCCCTTCTTCGCCCCAGCGGTGCGCAGGCCGGCACACGGGGGGGAGCTGCGCCGAGGCAGCTCGAGCCTGCATCCTCAGCAGAGGGCTGGACGGAGCAGTATGCACACCGGCACGTGGAGAGCCGGCCCTGGGAGCAGCTTGAGGCTGCTCAGGCTAGCCCCAGCTTAAGCCGGATAACCGGCGCCCCGCAGTGTGGCCTGGCCGAAGAACTAAAAGAGCCCCAGAGCCTAGAGCAGGGCCCAGGAGAGGGGAGGTCTAGGCATAAGGCTAGGTAAACCCAGCCAGCGGTGGCTAGGTTCCCCCCCACGAGAGCTGGACGGACCCTCGTTGCCCAAAGCGGGGCACAGGGCCAGGAGGGAGGTCTCGGACTGATGCAGACAACGCCGGAGGGGCCTCTGATTGAGCAAAGGGCTCTGAAGCCGGTCGATGGCAGCTCCAGGAAAACTGTAAGTTGCTGGCAGAGTCGGGTCCCGCGGGGGAGGCATACCTGAAATAAGGCAACCCCCCGGGGGGAAGTTCCCCTCCCAGCTAGACCCATAGACGGGGAAGCGCCCCTTGCTAGCTGGGATAAATGCACCTTATATTGTGTAAAACTGCACCTCACATTTTGTATAATTGTTATCATAATTAAGAATATGTTGTACAAAATGTTATGGAGTTGGGTTAGTTTGGTATAATGGGCTTTTGGCTTATTGTATTGTAAATATTTATCTGTATACCTTTGGTGTTAAAAGATATTGCTAAGAATATTTTTGGAAAGTTTTTTTTGTTACCTATTAGAATATTTACATATATATATATAGATATATATACAATAATATATATAATTCAATAATCTACAAATAGTTAAGAACACTGGCATGGACTTGACTCTATAGAGGAAAGAGGGACTGTGCTTAAATCACTGGTGTCCCTCTCACAGCACTGTCGCCTGCCTCATCTATCCCTTCCAGCTGAAGACAAGCACACCCTTGGGTGTTTCCGGGTTACACAGACAACTCAGTGACTTAAAATCAATGTTTAGGACAACTCAGTGTCCTAAAATCAAACTCTAACTTTATTGGTACAAGTATTATCTTAGCAGTTTCTGTATTCAGAGAGAGGAAAACATTCAGTACAATAATCTCACCCAATCCCAGATGTTACTTTTCTCAACAGAAAAGACAGCCACTCAATTCCTGGAAGGAAAGGGTACGTTGTGGGCTGGGACGGGCTAGATAGGTGTTAAAGGCTGGATTTATGACAGCGATGATGAACTTTCTTGCTCCCCCTTCTTATGTTTTTCTTCAACTTCACTCCTTTGATGACTCTTTGCTTTTGGATTGGTCTCTCTGCAGTCAGCATACTATCCATCTTTTATCCCATCAGCATATTCCTTTGTCTAACAGACCCATTGCAAGCACACCTCTTAATTCGGCCTTTTTCCAGTGTCTGTCTTTGGCCAGTGTCCATTGGTCTCCCTTACCACCTTTTATTAATATATCCAATCCTTTCATCCCTCTGATTCAGCTGGTTAATGCCAACCTCAGCTAATTGGAGCTGGTAACAAAGCCATTGCTATGTTATGTCAAACCAACTTCTTACAGTGATAGAAATGAAAAGTTATAATACAATGAGCACCTATGAGCTCTACAAAAACAACTCAAAGCCAGCTAGTAATAAAAACAAAAAGTTAATAGGACAAAACTTAAGCAATGATTAAATAAGGCTAAAATATGAACAATGCTGTAAGCAACTTCAAAGCATTAAATATAACAATAAAATATAACAAGCTTTTATGTGATGAGCCTTTTTTTACCAAAAATTTGTTATATGCAAATCGCATAGGTAAATTCACTCTTATGCGATCGGTGTGATGGAAGCCCGCGGTCAGCTGCTTTGTGGGGTGCATCATGGGAATGACACGCACCAAAATATAGTCTCCTGTGTGGATCCATGCTCCTCACTTATTGTCTGCAGCACGGGATTCTGTAGTCGCCATCCACATTATGACAGTGCCCTGTGCTTGTGTGCACTGTCTGCTGTTGGTGAGTACCAAAACTGTCTTGTAAAAGTGGTAGAAAAGAGTCTCAGGGTCAGTACAGTCGAGGTCTTGGAACATATCCCTATTTGTTACATTGTAAAGTGGATTCCCTTTGTGCCAATTCGAGTTATGTGCAGTTTTCCAGGAACGCATGTACAGCATAAAGCGAGGGAAACCTGTACAAACCACCATATACAAGAAACCCACAGACCAACATACCTATCTGCAAAGAACCAGCAATCATCGTAAGTACACCAAGAAAGCTATAATATATAGCCAAGACCTCTGATATCACTGAATCTGCACTGAAAACACCCATGATTCTCACCTCACAAATCTCAAAAGGGCTTTCACACAACATGGACACTCCTCCGGGGAGAGAGAGAGCGGAGTTTTGAAAGAGCCACCTGGATACCACGTGAAGAATTGCTGCAGTACAGAAAGAAAACCTTTATGAATCGCACACGGCTGGTTATGACGTGTCATCCCTTCCTGGAACCTATACGGGAAATCCTCCAGCAATCACAACCCGTACTAGGAAAAGACCCAATTCTTAAAGACATCTTCCCAGAACCACCCATCCTAGCTTTTAAACAAGCACTGAACCTCACCAACCTTATCACCAGAAGCAACTTCCTATGGCTCAAAACACATCAAATGGATCCAGAGCATGCTGGGACAAGAAATGTAAAGCCTGCCAACATATCTCCACCACTCCTGCAATAACCACACCACACAACATAACCCTCATCATTCCTAGATCTTATAACTGCACCTCCAGAAATGTAATGCATTTCATCCAGTGCACTAAATGCCCTGATGGAAAATACGTAGGAGAAACCAAACAACAACTGCACACCAGAATGAATGCACACTGGAGATCTATCAAAGACAGGACTACCCAATTACCTGTGGGGTCACACTTCTCACAAGACTACCACGCTCTCTCCAATCTCTCAGTTCTAATCCTCAGAGGGAATTTACAAAACACCTTTCATAGATGAGCCTACAAACTTCACTTCATCAACCTACTAGATACAAAAAATCATGGACTAACTATAGACATTGGATTTATGGCACATTGTAACCTGCCCGACATCTGATACCTGAGATAAGCTCTCTACAATTGACTAGCTGTATCTTATCACCAGGTCTACATTCCCCTTCCCCTCCCCACCCCAACCTGTTTCTCACCCTCTGACTGCCTCTATTTGCATTTTCACTGACCCGTATTTTCACATCCTAACCTCTGGCTTATATTTTATTCTACCCTATCCAGGAAGAGCACAGAACAACTACAGATGCTTCCTCAGCGTGAAGAAGGGTGTTTGTACCTGAAAGCTTGCAAAGAAGAATTTTTCTAACCAGTTTACTTGGTCTAATAAAAGATATTGGATTGACCTAAAGAACCTTGTTTGCCTATGTCCTTAGATCAATACGGCTACAACCAATACCCCTATAAAATGGTAGGCATTTTCAGTTGCACAGAATTTGTCTTTAGGAAAAGGGGAGGAGAACATGAACTGGATTCCTGTGCCCATCTGGAGTGAACCCTGGGATGAGGAGGCTCTGTCCAGGCTTCTCATGCCCAAGAGACTCTTGGTTCAACAGCTTGGAAGAGGATGAAGATCTGAAGTGGAGCCCTCCTGCGGGAATGGATTCAGGATGCAGCTTTGTATGGAACTTCATCAAGGTGAACCCGTACTATGAAAATCCCCCTGCCTAGTTCTCTCCCTCATCCCACCTGCCAAGGGGACAATAATTTTACTGACAGCAGTCCCTCTGATTCCCACCAATGTAATTGTGAGGTGGACTCATGCTTGTTAAGAGCTGTGCATGGGGCTAATCACCCTTGTTTCAAAGGTGCGGTGAGGTAGTGCTGCTGCCTGGAGCAGCTGCTGAGTGCAGGGGAGTCTCTGCCCCTGAAGCAGTCAGATTTTAGCAGTAGCCCATAAGAGCCTGTACCCGAATCAGACAGAGTGGAGGGCCAGCATCAAAGAAAGGACCAAGGTCTTCTTCCAGAAGGCTGGCAAGCAGTGAGCTTTCTCTGGCAGAAGGCGGCACGAGCGCCTGACCCATAAGTTATAGGACCTGCGCAGGCAGGCAGTGGTGGGCTGGGATGTAAGGGAAGATATACGAGAGGTAAAAGCCCAGATTGGGTTCTGCCACCAGGAGGAGGCCAGGCTGCCCTGGGTGGTGGAGGGGGAGGAGTGGTCTGCTTACGCTCCAGACTAAAGAAGAGCAAAGAGAAGCCCGTGACATGCCTAAGTGACGGAGCAAGAGTGGAGCACTAGTTGAGGGAAGGCATGCTGGAAACAGTGACCGCTTTCTACCGAGAACTCGACACCACACAAAGGGAAGACCCGGGGGCCATGCAGCAGTGCCTGCAGGTGCTCACCTGGGCCCGTGGAGACGCCGAGCAGCAGCAGCTGGAAGAGGCGTGGACGCTGCAGGGGCTCGAGCAGACCCTCCGGAGGTTCAACAACGGTAAGACTTCTGGGTTGGATGGCCTGCTCAAGGAGTTTTATGTGACCTTTTGGGACCTGGTGGGCCCCAATCTGTTGGAGCTCTTTCAAGAGCAACTGCAGGAGGGGCACCTGGGAGCTGGGACGGACCAGGGCCTCTTAAGCCTCCTGGACAAGAAGGGTCCAAGGGAAGAGCTGAGGAATTGGAGGCCCATCACCCTCCTGAACTTCAACTGGAAGCTGCTGGACAAAGTCTTGCCGGAGCGATTTAGGTCTGTCCTAGGTTCCATCATCCACGAGGAGCAGTCGTGTGTGGGACCAAGACCCCGGATCTACAGAGCTTGCTGCAACGGAGGGACGCGCTTGAGCTGGAATGGGACAGACGGCAGAAATGGGCAGTGCTGAACCTGGACCTGGAAAAGGCCTAAGACAGAGTGTCACACTGGTTTCTCTTCGAAACACTGAAGCGAATGGGTGTCCCCCATGACCTTCATTGGCTGGATAAGGATGCTATACACAGATATTAGCAGCGAGATGCTGGTCAATGGGTTCTTGAGCGGACGGATCGCAATAGAGTCAGGGGTCCGCCAGGGCTGCCCACTATTCCTGATCCTTTTGATCTGTGCCATTGACCCCTGACCCAGTGCATCAGGCAGGACCCCAGGATGCATGGAGTCCTGATTCCCAGAGGAAGCAAGGAAGAGACCAAGGTCCTGGCCTACATGGATGACCTGAACATCCTGTGCTGTAGAGAGAGCCCTGTGGCACACATGGACCTGCGAGGCAGCAACAGGGGCCAAGCTCAACGTGAACAAGAGCACATGCCTGGCTCTGGGCAAGCTCGGGGACCTGGAGTCCCTGGGGGTCTCGGTCCCCCGTAAGGAGGTCAAGATCCTTGGAGTGGAGGTTGACCCTGACCTGAACAGAAGGACACCTGGGGAGAAGAAGGAGGCCAAAGTGAAGCAGAGATTGGGCATGCCGCCCCTCCATGGAGGGGTGCGTGGCACTCATGAAGGCGGTGTTGCTACCAATGCTTCTGTACACTGCACTGGTCTTCCCCCCCATCCAAATGTGTTACCCGCAGAATCCAGAGAGCCGTGTGCATCTTCTTCTGGGGATCCAGAATAGAGAAGGGGTCAAGGAGGACCCTGTACAAGAAGAAGTGGGCTAGGGGCACAGGGATGCCAGACATCCACCTGTTCCTGTGAGCATGGTACACAAGCCAGATCTGCAAGCTGGCAACTGGGCCAGCAACCAAAACAGCCTGCCTTGTCGAGTATTTTCCAGGTCATCTCCATGAGGGGTGTATGCACCAGCCAGAGGGAGACCATGCACCATGAAGCACCCTGGTCCGACAGGGTACTGAACAAGTGCCGGAGCAAGGATGGGCTACAGAAGGAAAGCCCGGGGACCATGTCCAACCACAGGAAGATACAGAAGGCAGTTAGAGACAGAGACGGACTACCGACTGTGGAGCTGCTCCCTGACGATGATTGCCAGGCCGTCTGGGACCGGATCTTCCACAAAGACCTAAGAAAAGACCACAGAGACTTGAACTGGCTCATAGCTCATGGCATACTCCCAGCAAAGGCGTGGAGGCACAGAGCGAGACAAGAGTCTTGACCCAGCTGTCTCAGGGCAAGCTGCCAAGACGAGAGTGAGACCATCGGCCACCTCTTTTGGCTCTGCCCATATGCCAAGGGAGTGTGGAAAAAGGTAAGCTGGCTACTTGAGGAAGTGACAGATGTCAGGCTGATGACAAGGGAGGCGGTGCTGTACGGACATCTGATGAAACATCAGGGGTCCCAGACAACCCGCTTAGACCAGTTTGCGTCCTGCATCAGGAGCGCCCGGTGGCATGCAGGAACCCCCGATGTACGGTCACACTAAGCTTGAGCAGACAGACTGTATTAAAATGTTTCTGAGTGAACTCTAGTCCTACTACTGGAAAGCAGCGGGAGAGGATGGAGAGGATACAGCCAGCTCTGCTTGGAAAAGGGACATGTGGCACAGGCTATTCAAAGTCCCCCCGGGAAGGGAAGTGGACAGGGAGAACGAAGGGGACAACAGTGCAACTGGACCTGGAGACAGCAAGGAGGACAACAGGATCAGCCGCAAGGAAGTGACAGCGACAGCGACAAGAACAGAGAAAAAACTGAGAAGGGAAACCCCAAATCGCGGCTTGGACTAAGGGACTGTGTTTGGGCTCGGGAAGGGTAGAGAGTGGGCGTGCGTGGGCACAGGGGAGCGGGTGCGGTTATTGTAATGGGTGCGCGGGTTTCTTAAGGTGGTTTTAAAAAAGTGCAATAGAAGTCTATGATAGAGGATGCATATATATAACTATATAGATATAGATATATTTTAATTAAAAAACAAGTCGCCCATGAAACTAGGGGGTGACAGGAGGCATTTGCACCATTCTGGCGGTGTCTGGTTCTGAATAAAGCAGCAGTCAGTAATACTGAAATCTTAAAAGGGTGCTGGAAATTGGGGTGCGAGGCCAAACAGCCATGAGCTGAGCAAGTGGAGAGTTCACCGGGGTCAGTAGAGTTGATCTCACTGACCCCGGCAGGCCTCGCGTCGGCCCTGGTAATTATACAGTGACAGATACCTTCCTGCGAATCAGGAGCAGCTTGGGAAATGGCCCCGTCTTGCTCTGCTTACTGTACAACCTGTTTCTATCCCACAAACTACCCACGCCGTTGCAGAGGTGTCTGTGACATGTTTGAGTGCTGTATGCTGGGAACAGATGGATGAGCAATGAGTTTGAGTGCTGTGGCTGAAGGATCTGCACGTCATCGGTGGATGTGCTATTATCTTTTGCTTGTTTATTTCACCTCCGTGCTCTCTACGCTGGGGCTTCTTTTAATTGGCACTTAAATTCCCTGGCCTTGGAATGTTTCCTTGGAGATGCACAGAGAAACTTTGGAGAACTGCTTATTAAAGCAATGTGTTTGCGAACCTGAGTGTGTTTTGGTGCAGCCTGCATGAGCCCCTCCGAAGCACTGAGTTACAGGCGGCTCCTGTTGCAATCACCAAGCCATGGATCTAGGGGTGGGGAGGCAGCTGCACCTGATGTTATAAAGTTTCTGGTTTCATAACGGGGCCTTAGTATGGTATGATCACTAAGGTCTGCTCCTTTACTTGTCGGAGTCCAGAAGGGCGCAGGCTGCAAGTAGGAGGAGATGTGGATTTGGGGGCAATCTCATGGTGTTAAGAGGGGTGCAGCGGGTTGCTCCTAGCTAGGTAGAAGCAACCACATGGCAGCACTCTCATTACTGCAGTAGAGCATTATTCTGAGCTCCCTGGCATGTTGATATGCATGTACAGTAATATTCTGTACTTGTGATGGGCAGGATGAAGCTCTCCGAGCAATGAGATATATGTGCAGATGTGTGGCTGTTTACCTTGCCAGACCTGGAAGAAGGCCGATGAAGAGAGAAAGCACCAGACTAATGCCCTGAACCTGAGTGAGAACGGGTGAGTGGGAGTTTGCTGATGTCAAGAGGAGGACACGATGTTCTGTGTGAGTGGCTGTAAGATGAGGGACGGAGGGGCTGGCCAGAGGTTCTGCCGAGGGAAGAAATGAGAAGCAAGAGAAGTGAGATGAGAGGGGTAGGGATGGAAGGGGAATAGCTTCCTTCCAGAAAAGGAGAGAATCGGACACATAGACTGGTCGTTCTTGCTGCACTTTTTCACTAGCTTGACCCCTGGCAACTCCGATAGGTTTGCAGATCCACCAGTGGGAACATGACACGTGGGTTAAGAAGCTGCTCTTGCATACCCTCCTCCCCTGTGTTACCATGCTGCTAGACCAGTCATTTCTCCCACCTGCAGAAAGCCAGGTGGCCTGGTCCAAGATGTCCCTTCTGTTTGCCAGGTGGCTACCACTGCTTCTGAGACCCAGTCTATGGGACATATCCAATAATGGTGTCCACCACTGGGAGGGCAGGAGACTGAATACTCTACTACCTTATAATAGCCCCTGCTGATAGCCCTCCAAGAAAGGCTCCTCTTTCTTTGTTTCAGAGTGATCAAAGTGTTTCTTCTCTATTGGGGAAAAAAAATCCTAGCTTGATTTTCTCTAGACATGTGGCTCAAAAGTGGCAGAATTTAGAAACTTCAGCACAGAAGGTGTATCCTTCCCAAGTGTGAAGAATAGCCAATATGTTATGATCAAGTCAAAGCAACCGAAACAAATCCCTTCTGAGCATTTGCAAAGAGCTCTTTAACTTACTGATGTGTTGGCTCTTTTTTGTATCTGGATGTACACACAGCTCTCTTGGACCAAGGGCTTAGCAAGCCAAGGGTGCTGCTCTGATACTGCTTTTGGGATCATTGGCAAGAGACGTGTTTGTTGTTGACTTGCTGATATGCACCCAGCAGATTCACCCTGTTCCAAACAGCCCACCACACTCCCTTGGTGTCAGGAAAAAGGGAAAATTGTGAAGGCAAGGAAACGCTGGACCCTGAGATTGACTGTGTATCATTCTGTTTTCCTAGCCATGCTGATAAAGCTGTAGGAGCAAGGGAGCAAATTCTCACTCAAGTCTCTCTAATTGCGATCCTGAATGTCTCAAGTAGGTCAAAATTTCCCCAAGTGACTTGTGATTTGAGTTCTTCAGCTTTGGGGTATCTAGCTAGAGGCACTGAAAGTGCTGGGGACTCTTCCCAGAAATCAGGCTTCAGGTGGGACACGGCACCCAAAAAAATCAATGCACCCAAGACCACCAGTTGCTTTGGAAAAGCTTGGCATAGGTCCTGTAGGATGCTTAGCCTGCTTTCCTCTTGCCAAGGAACTGCATAGCCCGGTACCAGTAGGTGTTACAGGGAGAGAGGAAATTCTCTCTGCAAAGCCCCTGAAACACTTTGAAAGAACACTGCAAAAAATGTGAGTTCTCTTTGAGGGGGAGAACTGCTTATTAAAGCAACATGTTTGTGAACCTGTGTTTTGGGTGCAGCCTGCATGGGCCCCTCCTAAGCCCCGAGTTACAGGTGGCTCCTGTAGCAATCGCCAAGCCATGGATCTAGGAGCGGGGGCAGCTGCATCTGATATTACAAAGTTTTTGGTTTCATAACAGGGCCTTAGTATGGTATGATCACTAAGGTCTGCTCCTTTACTTGTCGGAGTCCAGAATGGCGCAGGCTGCAAGTAGGAGATGTAGATTTAGGGGCAATCTCATGGTGTAGCTAACCAAAAGGGATGTCCAGAAAGCTTTGGACATCATTAAGTTGATGGTAGCAGTGTTAACACACAGGCACTAATCTCTGAGCAGTTCAGAAGCTGGGCTTTGGAGCCAATACTCCAATTGCATTTTTGGTGTGAATTTCTTATTAAGAATGTAGTTAACATCATGTTAAACTCAAGCCCTTCTCACCTCCAGCCTGCATCATGTTTCTTTGGATAGCTGCTCCCTATGTATGGCTAGATGCATGCATAGCTGTATTTCTGCTAATACAGCTTCTCAGGGCAGGGATGTTACCAGTATTCTGCTGCATCCATTTCTATGTATTTGTTAAAGAAAAAGAAATGAAATATAGTGGTTTCAGACTGAAACCCTTCCAAAGGGCAATTCCTTTTGGCTGTCTTTGGACTCCCTGATTACAAAACCAAGGGAGGATCATGAGTGAGGCTTTAAATAGTATAGAGACATGGCAGGAGAAAAAAAGGCAGGTTAATCACTGCAGCCCAGATGTAGCAGACAGGGATCAGTGTCATAGGACCCCTACCATAGCTGTCCTTGCTCAGACTCTTTGCTGGTAGTCCTAGCAAAGGGGTGAATTCAATAGCCCGTGGGAGCCAAATTTGGACTAGCGTTTTCACCGGTGCATGGTAGGCAGCCTGGGGAGGAAACCTGGTATTTGTGCTCTACCTTCTTTCCAACAAATCCCAGCCAGTTGCATCTCCTTGGCTTCTTGAACTGTATCCCTCTCCCTTTCATAATCCCAGAGCCTGAGTCTGCACGCTGTCTCCGAACGCTGTCCCTGGGCACCACCGAGCAGAAAATAAACCTGCTTGGCTTTCTTGTTGTTTGATGTTTGATGCCCTTCATGACTTGTTTTGGTGCTCCTAGACAGAGGGTTGGAAGTCAGGCAAAGGTTAGGGAGCTGGAAACAAAAAAGGAAATGATAATAAAGACCTTGGAAACCTTCAGATGAGGCATTGGGCAGTGGCTATTTGTTAGACTGAGAACGGAGTGAACGCTTAGAAAGAAACCTTTCAGAGACACTGCTGTTCAAAGCTTGCTGGAGCCAACGAGAAGATTGCTAGGGTCCAACGCAGCCTGGCATCCTCAGCACCCAGATGGATTGCTACAAAGCTCAGGTGAGAGTTAGATACCTGGAGCCGAAGTTGGATCACTTCTGAGCTGCCCAGGCACCCACATATGTTTGCCCGAGGAGCTTTGCAGCCTAAACTGGAGGTGTTGCCTATTGAGTTTTGAGGCTTGTGGAGAAAAGCTAACCAGCATTGCAGTTGGCATATAAGGTGCCCAGAGTCTGGCTAAGTCTAGTTTAGGCATTTCCAGGACCGAACTGGATCGCACTCCTATTGACACCAATGGGCTTTGGGTCAAGGCTTCGATCAGTCAGCATCTCCTCTCCTCCCTCTTTCCCTTCCTTAACTTCTCCTCAACTCTCACCCCCTACCTGCCTGCAATGAGAAACTGGAAAATCAGATGTTGTCCACTTGGCAGCTCCTGGAGCAGATCCGCCCAGTCCCAGCTTGTTTCTCCATGTGTTCCCCCCGCCCCCTTTATTCACACTGAGAAAAGATCTGCCAGACTGTAAAGGGAACAAACTGGCAAAGGGCCTGGAGGCTTGGCTCTCCAGTCTGTTGGCTGCCCCCTTTGCTGCCATGCCCATGCCAACCCTGGTGTGTGTGCCCCGACTATCCTGGCTGCCCCCAAGCCCCTGAGTTTCTGGAAGCCCTTGAGATGTAGCAGCTCTGCACTTCCCCCCATCTCTCCTTCTCTTTGCTCTGTTTTTTCCTTTTTGTCCCTTAAAACACATTTCCTGCAGTTCCTGGGACCACAGACTCATAGAAAAGGAGGGTTGGAAGGGCCCTCACATGGTCACATCTAGTCCTGTGTTTCTCAACCTGTGCGTCGTGACCCAAAAGTGGGCTGCAAAAGTGTATGAAGGGGGTGTGAAGAAACTTTTAAAATGGATTCTCTTTGAAAGGAGAAAAACATGGGAAACTGTGGCTTTTCCTTTGCAGGCTGGCAGAGCTCCCCCTGCCCCCTACACCCACCCGCTGCCCCACACACTGGGGGGCTGGGGCCTGGACACAGGGGGCAGCGTAGGCTGGCCATCACAGAGGACGGTCTGGTTTTCATAGATTTGTAGCCCCGCTCCTGCCCTGCGGCTGCCACCTGCGGGCAGCCGCCCTGCCCCCCGCCTCCAGGGGGCACGCGGCATTCACCCTCCAGTCCAACCCCCTGCTCAAAGTAGGACCAGCTCCAACCAGCTCATCCCAGTCAAGTGCCTCTGCCTGGATCTTCCAACCCCCTGGGCATGGAGAGTCCACCCCTGCCTGGGGACCCTGTCCCGACACTGCCCCACCTCCCTAGCCAGAAAGTTGCCCCCAGCATCCAACCTAAACCTCGCCTGCTGCAACTGGAGCCCTCTACGGCTCCCTGTTCCCCACCCCCGGCTGCATCCTCCCCGGGCCCTGCGCCAGGAAGGCCGCAGGGCCCCCAGCCCCGTCCCCCTCCCCCTCCCTGCAGGAGACGAGCGCGGCGCCTCCCCGGGCGCCCTGCAGGGGGCGCTGCGCGGCGCGGCGCGCCGGGGCTCGGCCCGGGGAGGGGGAGGGGCAGACACAGGCAGCGAGAAGCCGTCTCGCCAGGCTCCCGCCGCCGCCGCCGCGCAATCCGCAGCCATCCTGCGCCCCGAGCCCCCATCGCCCCTCCTGACTCGGCTCCCCAGGCACAGCCGGCTCCCCCCCACCACCACAGGTGGGTATCGGGGCCGGGGCGCGCGGCTGGCGGGGGCTGGCGGCGGCGATCGGGGCCGGGGGGGGGGGCGAGGCGGCTCTAAAATGGAGCCCGACTCAGAGGCTGCAGAGAGCCGGCCTTGGCCTCCCCCCATCCCCGTGCCCTGCCTGGGTGCTGCCCCCAGGGGCAGAGCTGGGGTGCAAGCCCCTTTGGGGCAGCCACCAGCCTGGGGGCTCCCCCGCCCCAAGGGATTTGGGCACCTCCTCCCTGCAGCTGGGAAGCCTGCATTTCTGCTCCCCCCAGCCCCAGCAGCCAGGGGGGCCGAGAGGGTTGACCCCCCCCTCCCCTGCAGGGTAAGGGTTTTTTGTTGGGGTGGGGGTGTTTTTTTGTATTTATTTTTTTTTAATTTTGTGGCTGATTTGCAGCCTTCGGGTGTCGAGCGTCTTCCCCCAAGACCCATTGTTTTGGTTGTGTGCCCGGGTGCTGGGAGGCCCGCTTCATGCCCCCGCGGTTTGCTGCTGTCGTTCGAGGGCTGGGCCGTGCAAAACTGCTTGATTTTTTTTTTGCAGGGCATCACCCCCCCCCCTCCGCCCCCAATAAAACAATAAATGCTGCGTTGCAACAAGAAGCCCAGGCTAGGAAAGCCCAGGGCTGTTGAGGGCATTGTTAAAGTCAGGGGCGGATGGGGAAGCTGCCAGGGCAGGTTGTTTCTCCCCGCAGCACTCAGGAGATGTTTTGGGTGCGATGGGGGCATTTCAGCAAAGCCTTCGGAGAGGGGCACTTGGGGAGAGGCAGTTCGGAGGCTGCTTGGGGGTGGTTCTGGGGTCCCGATGCATTTCGGTAGATACGGCAGGGCTTTGTTTTTTAAGCTATTTTTGGCCCCGGGAAGGAATTCATCACACCCTGGGCTGGGGGTCACCTGTGCTGGAAAGGCTATGTGTGGGTCCTGGGATGGCAATGCGTGGTGGTGTTTTGGGGTTTTTTCTCCTTGCGTGTCTGAGGAGAGTTGGCGGCTGTTGTTTTTTTTTTGTTTAGCGGAGCTGGGCATAATGGGCAGCGATGGGAAACACTCCCCCCCACGCTGCTGCCGCCGCCTCTCCCAAACCCAATTGAAGCCAGGTTTGTGCGGACCCGGGTGCTGAATTTTGCTGTGAAAGTTTTGGCTCCCAGGCGGAGAAATGGCGAGGGAGGATCTGTGTTTGCTGGAGCGATGCTTACAATGGAGCCTTTTTGTTTTAATGCTGCTAGGGTTTGGAGGGGGTGGGGAGAAAACAGGCCTGCTCTAGAGTCCTGGTCCTGAGGGTAATCCTTTCCAGAGCGGGGTATTGACTCTGCAGGTTGTTGTAGGCCCTTGGCTTTGACGGACCTTACTGAAAGCTGCTGCTCACTTTACTGATTTTTTTTTAAAAATAAGCTGATGGTTGTAGCTTAAAACTTTTATTGCAGTAGTAGCCCCCTCTTGCAAGGCACTCTACAGAGGTAAGAAAAGACACTTGCTGCTCCCGAGAGCTGGCCTGGTGCTGCTGGTTCTACCAGACTGGCCAAATATAAAGTTGCGGGGTGCCGTGTCAGAGCCTGTTTTTTCTGGGGGGCTCTGCTTTCTCGTGGCCCGTTATGGATGTGCGCTTGCTTTATGATTGCACAGCATCCTGCTTTGGACCAAGGGCCCATAGGATAACATGGTCCAGAGGAAGGGAAGAGGGAAGTTGCATGGGGTGGTCTCTACCTGAACCCTCAGGCTAAGCGACTGCATGTTTTCTTCTGTGGAAACAGATTATTGAAAATAGTCCTGATTCTGCAAGGGGCTATGGACTGGCAAACCTGTTTGGAGCTGCACTGAAGTTACTGATGGTCCACGAGAGCGCTGCCAGCAGCATTGAGGCCTTAGAAATTCACCCCCCCGGCCCCAACAGTTGGCTTAATATATTATGAAATGATTGATGATGTGCCTTCCTTGTGACCTGTCTGAAATGTGGTGTGCCTTTTTTTATGGGGATATGGTCAGGTTGAAAAAAAGTCTTCAGCGCGCGTTGTTATCCAGCTGAAGATTGGCACAGCAAAGAACTAAAAAAAAAAAAAAAGAAGAAATCAAATGCATCTTTCATCCCCTGGTGCTGTGTGTTTGCCCCTGAGTTTGGCTGGGATGTGGAAGACAAACCAGTCTGTTTCCTTTTTTTCCCTAGCCACTTTTAGCATGTGGTTGTCTGTGGTGATTCAGGAGATGCTAGCCGAATTTCAGGGCAACATTTTAAACTAAGAGAAAAACATATTGGAGCAAAATATATATATATATATATATATATATATATATATATATATATGTATGTATGTATGTATGTATGTATGTATGTGTGTAGACCTATAGAATAGGAGTGTGCATTTTTGTTTTGGGATGCAAAACACTTTCCTGTGTTGTGGGTAAATCTTCCCGTTGTTGTTTCCCATGTGTAGTTTGGGGCATTAGTACACACACATTTCACAAACTCCATCCAACAGCAACATCTACACTTTTTTTACTTGCACTCACTCGCACACACTTTTCTTAAGTTTCACAAACTCGGTGTCTAGCAGCAATATCTACCCTTTTTCCCCCTTGACTCAGCAAATTTTTGCTTGGAGTTCAATCGCTCCATGTGCAATGTTGTCAAATTAAACATTGCACCACTTTGTCTAGTGCAGAAGAGCCTGAAAGTAAAGCATTTTTGTCCAAACTGGTTGAAGCAGAGCAGACTGCAAAAATGGTGAAAATGTAGGATTTAAAAAAAAAAAGAGTTGTAATAAATCTGAGTCATGAAAGGGAGGACTGTTTGTTTAAAGATGACTGCCTTGAGAATTACCCCTTTCATATTAAGCTTTTTTGCAAAACTTCTACTTAGTGACTAATTTATTTCAGGCCATCCTCCTAGAAATCACCTATGAAATAACCTATGAAACAATGAACTTTCATTTCTACCCAGGAGAACTTTTACAGTCTTTTCTCTAATGCCTGATGAAGGGTGTTTGTGCCTGAAAGCTTGCAATTAAGGAATTTTTTTTACAAAAATCTTGATGGTCTAATAAAAGATATTATCTCTACTACAAATCTTGATTGCCTTAAGACTTATCAAGACACTGACTTGCCTGACTGGGACAATATTAAAGGCCATGTTTTATGGGGATTTTCACAGTGGGCCTGATCTCTCTGGCTGCAGTGTTTGTGAGGACTGGTACCATATAAAATATAATCTCCAAGATCTCCATGTCTGGGGTGCTGGTATTTTTGTATCCCTCTTGGTAGGTAACAGGTCCTTAACTTGTGACTGTCCTTCCTGAACTGCAAGTGTTGGGCCCTAGTTTAGGATGCCATTTAGGGCCTTTTCGTACACTTGAGTTTCAGAGTATTGTGCCTTTTGTTGGCTACAAAAAATAGCTGGTTATGTTGTTGGGTCCTGTTTGCATTTGTGAGCTGCTCAAAGCTTTCTTTGTACGTAACTCTACAATTGGAAGTACCTGGGGACCAGGAGAGGAAGGACTCACAGTGCTATTACAGTGTAAGAAATAAATAGTAGACTCGCTGATGGCTGCTCTCAATACAAAGCCATTTTGCTGTTGGAAGGTTTCCCCTTGTAATCGGGGCTCTTGTGATTGCCCAAGCTGAAGTTGTGGGCTTAGGAGGAACTCCTGGGAAGTCTTCAATCTGAAGCACGGGGTGGGTGGATTGATTTTAGGTTGGCAGGAGCGAGACATCCCTGTGCCCACCCTAGGTCCTCACTAGTCAGCTTCCCATTTACCCTGCTGTTTAGCCATGAAAGTTGTGCTTGATCCTCATTTTTTCACTTAATTGCACCTCCAAAGTGGGTTTTGCTTTTCATGTAGCACTGATTCATTTATCTAATAGGCTGGTAATTTCACAGCTCCTTATCCCTAGCCTGTCATTTGGAACAGGAAAAAGTGTGAAAGCAGGTCTTTCAGATCCTTGTTAGATGGTCACTAGAAGCAACTTGGGGCTGGGGTGGGGAGCTGCATAGTTCTTCCCAAGAATGACTGCAGTTTGGCTGGCTATTTAAATAAACTGACTTGGCTGCAAAAAAGACCAGGTAGAACTATTCCAGGAGAGCCCCTTCCACGGGAGGTCCATACCTACCTGTAACTGCATCACAGAAGATGGTTTGAGCAAAGGCTTCTCCCATGGTAGAAACAAAAGCCAAGGGTTAGATGTCAGCTTTTCTCATTCACTGGAACTGAACTTGGTTTCACGATGACAAAGGACTGTCAGGATCTTCTGATGGATCTACCGCTTGGTGAGCATGCTGCTTTAGGTAAGGAGATCGGCCCCTGTCGTGCCAGAGCAGAGATGAGTGAGCAGTGGGGGCCGATGTGTATGTTTTGCAACAAAATGGAGAAGGATGGTTGGTGCAAACCATCTTTCCTCCCACTCAGAATCCCATAATATCCCCCTGGTGGTGTCTCGCATGGAAATGACACAGCAGGAAAAACAGTGTCATTTTTCAGTGTATATTTTCATAAGCAGCTGCTAAATATAACGCATGACAAAAAGCATGTGAAATACAATTGTTGGCTAGTCCGCATGGACCGATGCTGCTTCACTGAAACCATAAGCATCAGAACTGGCTACCTAGAGGGGTAGTGGGATCAACAGCCTGGAAGATTTTCAGGAGCAGGGTAGGCAGACGGGCAGGTGGGAAGATTTAATCAGGTTTAACCTGCCTTGAGTTGGAGGCTGGGCTAAATGACTTGTGAGCTGCCTTCCAATCTTACTTTTCTGTGAAACCTTGAATTTGTCTGGAAGCTGCAGGCCTGAGCTGTCTTTTCACTAACAATATGGCTGTGGAGAGGGAGGCAAAATCTCTGAAGTTGCTGTCCTAATAGGGATGTTGGGAGGTGACAAGGAGAAACTTTCAGGAGGGGGTGTGCATGTGTGTATATACATCTCCCTCTTTGGCTCTGGCATAGCTGCATCTTGTGTCTAATCCTGAGCTGCTGCATGCATCACCAGGGGCATGTTGACAAATTGGAAGAAGCAGTGAAAACTCCCAGGAGACTGCAAGTATTGTCTCGGGGGAGAACGTGAAAGGGGCCACAGCGGACGAGTGAGGAGACATGGCTCCAGAGTAACCAGAGAGGTGTAAACATCCAAGAGCCAGCTCTTTTGGTTGGTGCATTGGAGATTTGAACATCATCTCCCTAGCTCAAAGTCAAGGAGTGGAAGCCCAGGAAGAGAAGCTGAGACAGTTTGCTGGTGGGGGGGATGACAGCAATTTTAGCCAAGTCTTTTGTGGCATTAGCGGGCAGTTGTGCTGTACTGTGTGTTGGGACTTGAAGCGAACATGGAGCTTGGATGGTCCGGAAAGAGGCTCTTTGAGGCTACCTAGATGTGGAGGAGTCGAGAGGTCTGGGTGTCAGAGTTAACACCCCGCTGAAACAAACTTGGTAGAGGGATGGGGAAGTTTTCCCAGGCAGTTGTTGGGGCTCTTATGCTGGAATTGGGGCGGACTTCCTACAAAACATGGATACAGCCATGTGCGTCCACTGCTTCTCTTCTACTCGCACCCATTGCCATTCACCCCTGCTGTGGTCTGTTGGCCTCAGGGCTTCAGGGGGCTTGATCCTGACTTATCAAAGTTCCCCAGCACCTGGTGCTGCTCTGGGTGGGCAGCCAGCGGCCCCTGCCACCTCTGCTCTGGGAGCTCCCAGGGTCTAAGCCTGATGCTGTCTCCCTTACCTGCTGCCCTGTTAGCCCTGCCTGGTAGAAAAAAAGCATCATAAGAAATAGATATACCCATCCAAGTAGAAGTCTAGGTACCCAGGACTCCCAGCTGGTTTCCCAGCCATGTGCTAGCTGGGCCTGGGACTGTTTAGCTTCTGGAATCAGATGAGATTCGGCGACTCAGCCAGATCTGGCCATATGCACTTGGGCTCCTGTACCTCCCCCTCCTCCTCCTCTTACTTGCAGACTGGATTTGAAGGGGAGGCAAGCCAAGGGGAAGGAAAATACCCTGTCCAGGCTGCCACAGAGAGGGAGAAAGCAGAGAACCAGAGGGAAGGCAGAAAATCCAGGGAAAAGAAGAAATTGTAAAGCGAGGGAAGGTAGAGCTGGTGCCCAGAGTGATGATGATGAGGCTGAACAGAGGCAGATGCCACAGCAGAGGGGAGGGGGATCATTAAAAGGAATGGGAAACACTTATGGTCTGGGTGGGGCTAGGCTACAGATCAACCCAAGCATTCCTGTGATAGATTGACCTCTTGCACCCCAGCCCGGCCTCTCCAGGCAACAAATCAGCCTACCATAAAAAAGCATTGGGCTGACCTATAGCTCTGCAGGGGCCGTCCAGACAACAAGTCCACCTACCATAGGAGTGCACTGGGTTCACCTTGGGCCTGGCTCAGGCCTCTTGGGTTACAGGTAAACCTGCTGTAGGAGTATATGGGCTAATCTGGTACTTGCCAGGGGCCGCTTGGACTACAGGTAGACCTGCCATAGGACTGCACTGGGCTCACCTGGCTGAGGCTGCTCAGGCTGCATGTAGACTTGGAATAAGAATGCACTGGGTTGACTTGGTGCCTGTGTGGGGCTTGGAGAAATTTTTGTCCAGACAACCGGTCAGCTTGCCTGTGGTCCAGACTAAAAAGCCTGGGTGGATGCAAAGTATTGGTGTCCATAAAGCATTGTTTGCTTCCTGTCTCATGGCTTCCTCCACATATTTCAGACACAAATGAGTTCCTTGTCAGAAGTATTTTCCTTTATTCAGGGTTTTTGAACAGGGCTGCTCACACTACAACGTGAACTCTTACTTTCTATGCCCTTTGTGCTTTTGACCAATTCCTCTAACATCTCCAAAGAGATTTGAATATACCTATACCGTGCAGGTACATGGGTTGAAGAACTTGTTAGGCCTAAAAACTCTGCAGCGAAATGCAGTGTTGTACTGGTGTTTTTTTTTAAAAGAGGTGAAGTACTGGGGACTCTTGAGTATCTGAGATATAGTGGTGGATTTTACATTTGCTCCAAATGCTTTTGATCCTATCTGTAGCTCGAACCAGCTATATCGGACTTAATGGATAGGGAGACTCAGAGAAATTTCAGAGAGAGCGATCTATTCCTTCCTTTTCTTTTCAGTGCAGTATTGTTTCCTACAGTGCACGTATCAGTCCTTTGTTGTGTCTGCTTCTAAAGGTGCCAGGCAGTGGGACTCCAAACACTTCCTTTGGGAGGAGATTTTAAATTCAGATCAACAGGTCTTGATAAATCCACTCAGCAGTGGGAGAGCAGAAACTTTCCTTTGTGTAGTGTGGGACTTGGCATTTGGTTTCAGCAGATTCACAGCTTTTTGTGTGTGTGTGTGTGCACATCTCATCCTCCTGGTTGTGGAGATAACCTTCTGAATGCAAGCTGGCAGCCAGCCTGAGGGAGTGGAGAGGTGAGGACTGTCTGAGGCCCAGATCTTCTGGAGCTGGGCTCTGTGGTGTGCCGAAGTGAGAGGACACATGCTTAGCTTGAGTCCCAAACTCTTGTCTCGGACCCTGCAGAGGAACTGCAGCCATTACCTACAGAGCAGGGGGCAGAAGCTGCCTTCATCTCTCAGAAAAGGACCTGAGGATGGGTTGCACTTCTCCACCTTGTTACATTGAGATCCTTTCAAGGCTGTCACTGGAGGGGTGGACAAAATGGTAGTAGCACTGTCACGTTTGCAAACATGATTCGGAAGATAATACCAGAGATTTCAAATAGAAATCCATAGTTCTTTGTAACTGGAAAGCTGCTCTACTAATTTTCTCTGGTCAAAAAAGAGTGACAATTAAGAACTGGCATTTTCCAACAGGGGACTTGAGTCTATCCAGAGGTCCTCGAATCTCGAAAGGTTGAGAACCACTGGTCTAGACCTTGTGACAGCCCTGTCTGTCCATCTTCCAGCTGTCCTGAACCTTATGCTTGCTGGCAGCATCCGGAATCAGTCTGCAGGCTTGGGACCTTCTCAGTAGGAGCTTCTGTCACTATAGGGCCAGGGAAGGCCGTCAGCGTGGTCTGTCTGCAGTGGGCTTAGCCCCAGGCTGAGTGCTGCCTTCCCCCACATCCTGCAGGCAGACCTGCTGCAGCATTTAGACTGGTGCCTTGTGCGGCTGGTTTTCAGAGGTCTCAAAGGTAAGGGATGGTAGGTATGCCCAAGAATGTCTTGGGCACAAAATGTGAGTCCTTCTTTTCTTTCCTGATACCCTCTGCAACATTGCTATTCGTTAGTCAGCTGCTGGGTCTCAGGTTGGTTTCATAGAGGTCCTTGTTCAGTAAGTGAATGTAAAGCAGGCTCGTGATGCAGCACTGGACCCATGCTGTAAACATTTGGGAAATGAGAGGTCTTTGTGGCATCCTAGGAGCATTTCTTACCTGTAGTCATTATGGGGGGCGGGGGGACCTGTAGTTCCTGGGGCTTCAGGTCTGCTGTCAGCTGGGCTTAGCTCGAGCAAAGCAGCAGACTTTGTCAGTGGTGGAAATCACTTGCTCTGCAGGTCTCAGCTGGGGGCCTAAGCCAGCCATCGTGAGGACAGGGGCAACAGCCAGCGGCCAGTTTGTGCCAGGCTGTGGGGAGATGAACAAGAGTCCCTGTGTATCTTGAGGGATATGATGCTCTCTGCAAATTGAAGGCAGGGACAGGGTGCTGGAACAAGAGTGAGAAGCCCTGAACCTTAGTCCTCCTGTCTGTGAGGTGTCATGTAACCTTGGGCAGATTGTTTTTCTGTGCCTCCCTTTCCCAGGCTCCAGAATAGGACTCCCAGGACTAGCCCTCCTCCACACATCATCTGGAAACAGTATAAGAGCCAAGGATTGCATCTAACAAGTTGGATGCCCAACTTCCCAGGCCCAAGCAGTCCAAGGGTAGTTTGGGTCTGCAGTATAGCAGCTGCTTCCTTAACAGGTTTTGCAAGAAGAGCAGACAACCAGAGGGTCTCGTTTGGGGTTTGAATTGCTTTCTCTGGAGCAGCGCTGTCTCTTGGGCGTTCAGAGAATGAGAGCATTGTATTCCCCTGGACAGTCGGCTCCCAGAAGAGCTTCAGCAGGGTGAGGTAGAAGCCAAAGGCTTTTTAGACGCGGTTGTTTGTGTGCTGCAGCCTCCTGGGGCGAGCAGAGGAGGAGCTCAGGGCTTAGGTAGGACTCTTAAGTATAAAGGTTGGTACCTAAATAAGCCCCCTCCTCTGGGATTTGATCTGCCTGCAAAGCGCTCAGTTCCTTCCCCTTCTGTATACATGGAACCACAGGTGGTTCTTGCTTGACTGAGCTGCTCTGTCCTTTGTGGTTTTTCTTTTAAAGTGCAAAATAGCAACAAAAAAAAATGTTCTGATTTATTTCTGCTCCGGCCCCTCTCGGTTGCGTTAATCATACACTTCTAGGAAGGCACAGCTTTTGCACCCAGCAAGGGCTCAGGGCACATGAGATTCAGAGAGCGGTGTTAGGCCCAACCTTAGTGAACACTGCCTGCACCTAGACACGGGAGCAAAGAGCATGCTGTTGACCATCAACGGCAGATGTAAAGCTGGTCCATGTAAGGCATCTTACCTCCGGCAGGAACTGATTCCTGACAGTTCAAAGGAACACAAGATCTAGTAGTGCATTCTTGCCAGTTGGAGGGCAAAGTGATCCCTTCCTGAGATGCAAGTGGCGGCCTTGCACCTTAAAACATGACATACCTAGCTCAGGAGATGGGTTCTGTTTCCTGGGAGCCTGAGTTCCTGACATGTCTCTTCCAGGGAGGGAGAGCCAACCTTGAAGCAGGTTTCTTTTTTTCCTCCTTCCTCTGCAGTCCCTTGCAGTCAAGGATGAGTGTCTTCCATGATTGTCTTACCTGTGGGTCTGAAGATGGCTGATGAGGCCGATCCAGGATCGATAGACTCTTCCCCCTCCTTTGCTGCGTGCAGTGGCTGTGGTCCTGCTTGCAGGATGGATTCCCCTAACTTTGGGGTTTGTTGACTTGCAGGAGAGGCTGAGGCTTCTTGTTCAGCTGAGTCTTCTTTCAAGTCAGCTGAGGCCTTCCCTGCCCAAGTGTCAGGCTGTCTGTCCAGGTCTTGAACACAGGCCCTGACAAGTTCCTTATGGGCTTGCAGTGCGTAGACTCAGTCAAGTCCAGTTTCCAGGCCATGCAGCCTGCGCGTGTGTCAGCTCTTCGGTAGACTGAAAACCTGCAAACCCAGGTTTCCTTTCTTAGCCAAAAATAAAGTCTGTGGACAAGACACCTGCTCATCTGAGAGTTAGTGTGCAGTTAAGACCTTGCTTTGTGCCCTGCATGGGAGTTTTGGGCTGTGCTTATTTTTGCTGTTTTCTGTGCAGAGATCTCTCAGCATTTTGCTGTTGTCAATCCTCCCATCATCCCCAGGAAGCAGATAAGTCACAATGCATAGACCAGGCACAGAGGCATGCAGAAAAGCTGCGGTTTCCCTAGTGCTCTTCTGCTGGGGGCTTAGTAGCAGGAGTTCTCAATTCCCAGCCCTGTTGCTACATACGTTTCCGTCTTTGTGAAGCAGGTAGGCTGCTCTCTGCATGTTGTGCATCTGAGCTTAGAGCATAGACAAAGGAAAATGGAGCTGTCTGCCAGGACATCTCTCCCTCACCACTCGTAGTCCCATTTTAGCATTGCTTCAGCTGCTTACACCACTGTGCAGATGTCTCTAATCTGCCTGCCTGGTCCCTCTTTTGGCTTGGGACAGAGGAGAGGAGAAACTAACAGGCAAGTTCTTTGCTGACCGTCTCTAAATACCTTACAGAGCCAGTCCCTGCCTCCGACAGCCTCCCTCTGGTCCCATGCAACAAGCCAGAGGACGTTTTGGCCTGCAGTGTCTGCCAGCTGCTCTTCTGAGACCAGGGGCAGGGAGCCCAGTGGCGCGGGGATGAGGTGCGCGAGTAAGAGTGATAGAAAGAGCGTTGCCGAATGCCAGTGTACACCAGCATGTGGAAATAACCAGTGCATGCTGAGGGCAGCTTAAATCTCCCTTTGGGTGTAAGCTGTAGGTCAGGAGGAGCCCGGAAGGGTGAAACGCTGGGCACCGGGTGTCTTCAGGCCTTCCCGTCAGCTGTACCAAGCGTACTGAGGTGGTTCAGACAGTTTGCTGCAATGCTCACAGCTACGTTCCCCTCACCTGGGTCCTTCCTTGTCCTGCTCCTCATGTCTTTTCCCAACTTGTTCTGTTCCTTGGAGCTTGACTTTTTCCTTCCTTGACCGAGCGTTTTTATCCAGGCTAGGACTCGGGTGGCCTCATGCCTTGCCAGCTGGGTCTGGGCATCTTCTCTACCAGGCCTACACATTTGCCCGTTCAAGAAACTAGGAAGTGCTGGTGGTGCAGGGCCCCTCTGGCCCTTAAAGGTTTTAGCCATCCTACTACATGTGGGATGCAGGGAAGCAATGGTGGTATAACACAAGGCAGCCAGTGGCCTTGATCCCAGAGGGCACCCATTTGGAGACAGGCACCCTTGGGAGAGTCTCAGAAGAGAGAGGATGTATGTCAGCCTGTTGATGGGGAGACCCTCAGTTATTCAGTATCCTGGTAGAAAAAGGCCTGGCCCACTAAAGATTTTTCTTTTAATAGCTACTAGTTGTTTCACAGCCACTCCAGAGCTAACTCTGATCCTTTTTTTTTTTTCTCATTGCTGTGCAGGGTTTGTTTTTTGCAAAACCCAGGACTTGACAGCCAAGTCGAAAACACTGACAGATTTCCATCCGAGGTGGATTGCATACACTTCTTCAGGAAAAATAAACCCTACAGATATCATGCCCTGTGAATTTTTTAATGCTGAATGCAAAATGCCACCTTCAAGCGGGACAAGATGGCAGTCCCTCTCTCTCTCATCCCTCGCGTGTCCTCCTTTTCACTGGCTTTTGCGACTGCTGCCGTAACCTGATACGAGGTTTTCTCTGCCGTGTCCGTGCTGATGCCCATGTCTTTCATATCAGTAACAGCTTCGTTTGGTGACACTCAGCATTGTGTGCGCGTAATTGAAACAATTCCTTCCTGTGCCCGTTATCTTTCATGAATCGGTTTGCCCTGCACAGTTAGGGCTGGCCAGCTTCCAAGGTATTCATGTACTATGGAGGCCTCGTGAAGGTCCCTGACCCAGAAGCTTGCTAGGAGCCCAGCCGATAGTTTCTGTGTGCAGGAGTCTCCATAATTGGCTTTATTTGCAGCCCAGAGGTTCAAGCATTGTGCTGCTGGCTCTTTTCATGGCAAGCATCTCAAATTTGGGGTCCCTATCTCCACTGAGGAGCCATGCATGCTGTAAGGTTTAAAGCAGCATTACTTGAGCAGCTTACCCATTGTGTCAGGCACTGCCCAGACCGTCTCAGTGATGGTTCAGGCAAGGACAGCAATAACACCGCCTGGTTCCTGACTTCAGTGCTGGGGAGTATCTGAGCAGGGCCATCTAGGGAGGGAGGTCTCCTATCTGTGACCTTGAGGAAGAGAGCAGAGAGGCCTGGAAGTTTGGTAGCTTCAGTTCACCGTCCCTGCTGCACACTAAATGAAGAGCCCCAACCAGCAGCCAGAGGAAAAGGCCTGCAGTCCAGCAGCTTCCAGGTGCTGGCATTGGCAGGTGCCAGCCAGCTGCAGCAATTGTTCTCGCAGACTTGGGGGAACGGAAAATTCAGTCCTTCCTGGGTTTGGCTTTTATCGATGCAGCAGGGTACGAAAGCTTTCTAAAGATGCCCACCTGGATCCGGAGTCTGGCAGCAAAATAGTCGTCTGGGGGCTGCTTCTGGAGTGATAGCTTTGAAGCTTGACTCAGGTAGCTGAGTAAGAGTGGGATAGACCAGGTGGTGGATCCTCTGCTTCAGAGGCCTTTATGCAGACGCGGAGTGGGAGGGCCTGCGTTTCGCCTTTTGCCAGGCAGTCAGCACATCAGAGGCTGCGGCTTAGAGCTGCAGCCAATCTGCCACATGGGAGTTACATTAATATGGGGAGACAGCGTGGGCGGTGGTTGCAGCCACGGCCAGTGCTTTGGGGCACTGGGATGCTGGACTTCGGGTGGCCTCAGTTTCTCTTCTCTGCAGAATCCTGGGGATCTTGGTGATTAACTCTTTACAAAAAAAGGGATGGGGGGGGAGATCTCCAAGCCTGCAGCAAGATTTGCTTGTCCGGCCTGCAGTTAGGGTCGTCTCAGGGTGGCAGATGGCTCATTCCCTGCTCCCTGGTTCTCTGTTTTGAAGTGATTTATTTGTTCCTCCTTCAGGCTTTTAACAGCACAAGATGCGACTGAGAGGCAGTGAAGGCCCAGTTACATAATGTGCTGCCAGGGTGTCTGCACCGTTATGTGTTTGCATGCCGCCTTCCAGGAATATGGGAGCTTTCTCTTGGGCATCCCCCTCCCAAACTGCCTGCTGCTGTTTTAGGTGGATTTGGGGAAGGGTTTTATAGCTCATGAAAGCGGGTGGTGAGTACCTCAAGAATGCCTGCTGAACTGATGTTCACCAGAGACTGAGTTTTCTGACTTGTTGCCACCTCGGAGAGCTATGCTGTAATCCGCATCCCTCCTGCTATCAGCACACGTGCCAGGCTAGCTCTAGATCCCCGTGGGGCTTTGCTAGGGCACCTCGGTCCAGAGGTCTAGCACCCGCTGTAATTCAGTCCTAGTCCTGGCACCCCAGCACTCTGCCAATGCAAAAAGATCCTTGTTTCCAGTCCAGCACCTGATTGCCTGCCAAGTTCCGCACTAATCACAACATCATTCTCCCTTCCTCTTTTATGCCGTGCATCCTGCTACCTGCTAATAACATACAGGGGAAATGAGGAAATAAGGGAAGAACTGGTTTTTTTGTTGAGCAGTGACTGTCTGATTGACCCAGACGAAGGGCCAAAGATGCATCCTCTGGGCTGAAGAAAGCATGTGCCCATTTGCCTGTGCAAGGCCTTGCCTTGTAGTCCAGTCAGTCTGGCTGAGGGTATAGCCAGGGACTCTGCAGAGCAGTTCCTTGAGGCAATCCTGGTTCTTGCTGAGTGGTGCGCAACTCTTCCCACCTTCTTGGAACCAAGCATGCTGACTCCAGAGCTCCTTGCCCCTGCCAGCTCTGGATTTCAGCCTCCCGGCACGGTGCATGCAGCCTGCAGTGCCAGTGCTGTTGGATAGAAATGGCTGTCCCGGCTGCTGTCTTGAGATGCGCTTTTCTAGCCTCCTTGCAGAGGGCAGCACATTATCAAACTGAACTCGCCATGCATGGCTGGGTGGGCGGGTGTCTATGCAGGTGTGTGCTTTCAATGACACTGTGTGATGAATCAACCTCTTACCTGGAGATGGGGTTTCATAAGAGATTGCTAGTGGGAGCTGCCTATGGTTAGAGCTGAGTTTCCTTTGGAACAAGTGATTTCTGACTGCATTTGAAATAGTTTCAGCTGTGTGGGACTAAGTAAGGGATGAGCTGCTGAGCCTTGCCTATTGTATGTTCCTTTTGCCAGAGCAGGCTGTTGCACCCAGGAAGTGGAACTGATGGGTGTTCAAGTGACTGTTGGGTCCTATTGTAGGCCTCGGAGGGAATTTTTGGAAACAACTTTTTAAAAGTTTGGCAAACCAATTGAGATCAGTGAAGTTTTTAAAAACGGATGCCAGGGCAAATCCCTGACAGAATTGGGCTCAGTTCCTCTTTTGTTTGGAGGTTAATGACATTTCCACCTCACTTTCTTTGCAGGGTTTGCAGTCTAAGCTTTGTGACTTTTATTTCTTCTTGTACAAGAGCCTAAAACAAAAGTGCCTGGATATTGTCCTGTGTTTAGGCAGGTGGCATTACCCAGGTAATTTAGGCTAAAAATTAAACAAACAGCATTGGTAATGGAAGTAAATTTAGGTTTAAACCCCTTTCCCCACCCCACCCCAAGCTACCGGAGAGAACACGTTGTTTTATAACTTGCCCTCAGCACTGGTAGAATAACTGAGGAGCTGCACTTTTTAAAAGTCAAAATTTGCTTCTCCTGAGTCATTGTTACACAGTTCCTGATGTCCCCTTTCTTCCTGGCTGGTGGGTGAAGACGACAGCCATCTTCATTAATGTTTTCAAAGTCTTAGCTGCCCCTGAAACTCATTGAGCATGAGCAGTTTGCTACCGTGATACAGAATACAACCAGGCTGGCAAACAGCGACTAAATGGAAGGCGGCGGGGCTGGTAGGGAAAAGCTGATGGTCATTCCTCCTTGGTTTTCTTTACCTGCCCCAATGCTTGAGATGTTTCTGGGGCAGTAGACATTTTTTGAGAGAGGGCTTCAGTCCCAGCTGCCCTTTCCCTTGTTCTCCTGCCAGCAGTGTTTGATCTTTCGCAGCACCTGAGTGTAGTGAAGGTACAGGGCCTTGTACTGGCCTAAAGATATATGCAGTGAAGGGTTAAATTCTCTCAACTTGCCCTGTTTCCCCTTGAAGTCCTAGCTGCCATTGTTCTGGGAATCACGTATGTTTGATCCTTCCACTTACCCTAGGCTCATAGGAAAGCAGGGATTTGCATGTGTCCTTGATGAATTTCATCCGGTTGATTATGGAGCATTTCTCCAGCCTCTCCTTATCAGTCTGGATCCTAGCTGTACTCTCTGGAGCGTTTGCAAGTCCACCCGACCTGGTGTCATCCATAGATTTGCTGAGTATGCACTCGTTCATTTATCAAAGGATAAGTAACCCTGATGATGTTATTTCTCCGACTCATTTAAAAGGCAGATCGGGAGCGGCGCAGAGAAATTTCCTTACTAGATGACATTTCATCGCAATGTCCGATCGTTTGGGGCAAATAACCAAGGGAAAGGATGGGAAAAGCAAGTACTCGACTCTCAGCCTGTTTGATAAGTATAAAGGAAAGTCAATAGAAGCTATCAGAACTACAGGTAAGGAGCGCCGGGTGCAAGTCAGCACCAAGGTTTCTCTCACAAGGGGAGTCTTCACTGCTGTTAGCTAGAGGTGGGAGGCGGGTTGGTACCTGGGTCTGAACACCCAGGTTGACCTTGCCTGGCAATGAGCTGCTGCATTGCACAGCCATGCTAGACTTACTGTGTCCTTGCTGGTACTGCTTTCGCCCATGTGGCAGTCTAAGGTCATATTCCATGGTTCTTTGGTGCACTAAGCTGTGCCACGCTATGATTCCTACCCGTTGAATTGTGGCAGAACTTGTCTGACCATTTAGATGCATGGAATTGTGTGGAGGTATTGGAGGACTTTCTGTGTTCAAGGGGCTTAGTCTGTATTCCCACTGCAAGGTGAGCAGGTTGCTAGCCTGAGTGAAGGCCTCTCTCATGTTTCAGCTCCTATCTAGCTCAGGGCAGACAAGGTGTAAAGTGTCTCTAAGCTTGGGCCAGAAGTTTGTGGACAGGAGTGGGTCATGGAGCAACACCTGTGCTAATTCTGCAGCGAAGACCAAAGTAGAAACACCGAGGTCAAATGGTAGCTTGGGTTGGTTCTAGACTTGGTAGGGGGTGGAAAGATGGACAGGGGGAAGGTTAGTAAATGTGACCTAGTGACTAGAGCAGCAGGGTCTTTGATCCAGGACTGCTGGATTCTGTTCCCAGTTCTCTTGGTGTATGGACTTGGGCTACCTTCATAACTATTTTGTGCTTCCAACCAACTGTAAAATGGTGATGGTCATTTTGGTAGAATTGATTTGACTGTTTGGAGATATAAAAGGGCAAAAATTTAATGTTATGCGAGGTTGATTCAGCCCTTCTTCCTGCTGGCAGAGAAAAGCTCAGGGTTCAATGCATATTTCTAGGCATGAGCGTTTGGGTTGGAAGTTCTGAATAAAGACCCAAGGCCTTGTCCGATGTGCACGGGTTCCAAGAGATCCTGAGATGCTTTCTGTAAAGAGAGAAGTGTTTGCTTCAGTACCCTTGGCCAAACTGTCCTTCCTTCTCTCAGAAGGTTGTGTGTCAACTGACTGCCACTCCACCACCGCTTTGCAGTGGTTCTTGGGGAAGAAAGGTCCCGTGTAAGTATTAAATAGTAGTTTCATAAGTGCAAAGAAGCTGGGATGCAGCTAGTGATGTAATTGCTTGAGGGTTAGATTCTGCCATCTTCCCTTTCACTAGTTAAAATCTGTGGGACTCATTTCTACTGGCCATGTTTGATTTTTTGGTGGGACTGCTCAAGGAACAAGGCACTGAATGCAGTGAGCGAGGTCAGTGGGGTCTCCCCCCTTGTGACTTGCTGTCTCTCCCTCTAGTTATTCCTAGACATGGCTTGCAGAGTCTCGGGAAAGTTGCTGCTGCCCGGCGTATGCCACCTCCTGCCAACTTGCCAAGCTTGAAGTCTGAGAACAAAGGTAACGACCCCAACATCATTATCGTACCCAAGGACGGTACAGGATGGGCAAACAAGCAGGATCAACCAGACCAAAAGAGGTAGGTGGAGCCCTTCTTGTGCCAGGCCCTTTGGGCAGCTGTCCTCTGTCATGCTGAGCTTTCCTGGTGAAGCCAGCCCAGGAGGGTTTGGCTGCCACTGGGTTTTGAGGATGCTGAGCTCTTGTGTCTTTGAGCCAGGCAGGAAGGCCTCAGTCCTGGCATGGTGCACAGGGCTACTGGTTGTGTTTGGGGTAAGCCACCTGTCTCCTTTTCCCTGTCTGATGCTAGTTGTTCTGTACTGTCCCCCAGTTCCAGTGCGACGGCTGCACAGCCGCAGGAGTCGCTGCCGCAGCAGGGTTTGCAGAAATCTGTCTCCAATTTACAGAAGCCGACACAATCGATCAGTCAGGAGGTAGGCATGCATTGTGCGGGTGACAGCCGTTCATTTTTCCCTAGGCCTGGGCAGCCTGCAGGTTTCCTGTATTGCCTATATTGCCGTGCACAGCTACGAATCAACAGCCTGTATCATTCATTTGCGAGGTGTCTTGACTCGATGTTGCGGTGCCATGAGTACTGCTGCTAGATGAATATTTGAGGCACATCACCTCTGTACCTTTCAAGCCTTCAAGGAGAGCCCAGCTACAAATCAGGGGTTGAACAGCTGGAAAGGCACTTGCAAAACGCTTTCATTTTGGGTCCATTCAAAAGGAGTGATGTGACATTAGATCCAGCTTTTCATAGATTTCATAGACATTAGGGCTGGAAGGGACCTCGGGAGATCATCGAGTCCAGCCCCCTGCCCAAAGGGCAGGAAGTCAGCTGGGGTCATAGGATCCCAGCAAGATAAGCATCCAATTTACTCTTGAAGGTGTTCAATGTAGGTGCTTGAACCACCTCCGCTGGCAGACTGTTCCAGACCTTGGGGGCTCAGACAGTAAAGAAATTCTTCCTTACGTCCAGCCTGAAACGGTCTTGCAAGAGTTTGTGACCATTCAACCTCGTCATCCCTTGGGGCGCTCTGGTGAACAAACGTTCCCCCAGATCCTGGTGGTCACCCCTGATAAACTTATAGGTGGCCATCAGATCACCCCTGAGCCTACGCTTATCCAGGCTAAAGAGCCCCATGGCTCTCAGCCTGTCATCGTAAGATCTGTTTTCCTGACCTCTGATCATGCACGTGGCTCTCCTCTGGACTCTCTCAAGCTTCTCCACATCCTTTTTGAATTGTGGAGCCCAAAACTGGACGTAGTACTCCAGCTGCGGCCTCACCAAGGCCGAGTACAAGGGGAGAATGACGTTCCGGGATTTGCTCGAGAAGCATCTATGGATGCAAGCCAGCGTTTTGGTCACTTTACTAGCTGCAGCATCGCATTGCAGGCTCGTGTTCATCTTGTGGTCAATGATGACCCCCAAGTCTCTTTCTTCTGTAGTGCTAGCCAGTGTAGCACTGCCGAGCCTATAAGGATGCTGCAGGTTTTTCCTCCCGAGCTGGAGAACCTTGCATTTTTCGGTGTTAAACACCATCAGGTTCTTGTCTGCCCATTTGCTGAGCCTGTCCAGGTCAGCCTGGATCATCCGCCTATCTTCTGGCGTGGATGCTTTGCCCCAAAGTTTGGTGTCATCGGCGAACTTGGCCAGTCCGCTCCTGACTCCAATGTCCACATCATTAATGAAGATGTTGAACAGTATGGGTCCCAGGACAGAGCCTTGAGGGACCCCACTGGTCACAGGGCACCATGATGAGTGACTGCCATCAATCACAACCCTCTGGGTCTGACCACAGAGCCAGTTTCCCAGCCAGCGGATCATGGTGGAGCCAAGGCCACAACTGGCCAGTTTGGCCAAGAGGTGATCATGAGATACCAGATCAAAGGCTTTTTTGAAGTCAAGATATATGACATCAATCTCATCTCCCTGGTCCAGGTGATAGGTCACCTGGTCATAGAAGGAAATGAGATTGGTCAAACAAGACCTACCCGCAACAAACCCGTGTTGGCTGTCCCTTAGGATGTTAGCCTGGGCCAGTCCCTCAAGGATGGCCTCCTTAATAAACTTTTCTAAGATCGTCCCCAGGATAGAAGTCAGACTAATGGGCCTGTAGTTAGCCGGCTCCACTCTCCTCCCTTTCTTGAAGATCGGCACCACATTGGCCTTCTTCCAGTCTTTGGGCACTACACCAGAGCGCCAGGACTTTTCAAAGACCCGTGCCAGGGGCTGGGCTATGATGCTCGCCAGCTCCTTGAGTATCTTGGGGTGCAGATTGTCAGGGCCGGCTGACTTGAAGGTATCCAGCTTCTCAAGGTGTTCCTTCATGAGGTCAGCATTTATGGAGGGTAGGGGATCCGCATCACCCGGATCTCCCTGTCCCATAGCAGGCATGGGCGCCCCATGGGACTGGTGAAAGACTGACGCAAAGTACCTATTTAATAGGTTGGCTTTTTACTGGGCGTCAATTGCCAGTTGCCCCATCTGGTTTAGCAGGGGTCCAACATTGCCCTTGCTTTTCCTCCGGCTCCCCACATATCTGAAAAAGGACTTTTTGTTGTCCTTGATGCTTGAAGCTAGTTGGAGTTCAGTTGCAGCCTTGGCTTTCCTGGTTTGGTCCCTGCAGGGCCGGACCAGCGCAGAATAATCCTCCTTGGAGGCGAATCCCGTCCTCCATCCTTTGTAGGCTTTCCTTTTTAGCTGCAGGAGGTCCGCTAGGTCCCTGGAGAGCCAGGAGGGCTGCTGTGCCTTCTTGCTGCCTTTCCTCCGTGTTGGAACAGATTTAGCTTGTGCATTGAGGATCGCTTCCTTGAAAAGCAGCCACTCTTCTTGAACTCCCATCCCCCTGGGGTCATGGTCCCTGAGGGCCTGACCGACAAGCCTCTTGAGCTTGTCAAAGTCGGCTTTTCTGAAGTCAAGGACTTCTGTGTTGGTGACTGACTTGCCAGCTTTACAGCGGATGGTGAAGGTGATCAGCTCGTGGTCGCTGTCACCCAGCTTCCCATCGATCACTAGGTCGCCGATTAGGTCGTCCCCCATAGCCAGTACCAGGTCGAGCAGCGCTTTGCCTCTCGTTGCCCCAAAGACTTCTTGAGTCAGGTAGCGGTCATCCACGCACGAGAGAAAGCTTTGCGACCGCTCGGATTTTGCTGAGTGATCTTCCCAGGAGATGTCCGGGTAATTGAAGTCACCCGTGACAACCGAGGTCCTGGAGCAAGTGGCCTCAGTCAGTTCCCGGGCGAACACCTGGTCAAGCTCAGGGCTTTGAGTGGGAGGTCTGTAGTAGACTCCCACCGTTGTGCCCCTGTGCTGTTTTTCCCACGAATTTTTACCCAGAGGGTCTCTAGCTGTCCATGCCAGTCGCCAACATCAGCTTGCAGGGACATGTAGCTTTCCTTCACATAGAGAGCTACACCCCCGCCCCTTTTGTCAACACAATCTCTCCTGTACAGGGTATAGCCCTCTATACCCGTGGTCCAGTCATGGGTGGAGTCCCACCAGGTCTCCGTTATCCCAACGTCGTCATAATTCTTTGCACTGAGCAGGAGGACGAGCTCGTCCTGCTTGTTGCCCAGGCTCCTGTACAGGCAGGCAAGTGTGCCCTTAGGGGCTCTTGCCTTGCCCACAGATTGTGCCAGGGCTGGGGCAGGGGTAGGCTCCCTTAAGTGCCTTGGTCTGCTGGCTTTGCAAGGGTCGCTCAGCGGGCCAGCAGTGGCAGTAGTCCCCCCATCCCCCAGCGGGCTTAGTTTAAAGCCCGGTGGAGCAGGTTAGCCAGCCTGGCTGAGAAGAGCCTCCTCCCCAGGGGAGAGAGGTGGAGGCCATCTCTTCCCAGCAGCTCGCTGCCTCTCTCGCCAAAGAGCGGGCTGTGGTCATGGAAGCCTTCCCGATGACACCAGCTCCGCAGTCTTTGGTTCACTGCGTGGATCCTCCTCAAAGGCTTGATATGGCTTGCTAAGAATAAATCTGGCTGGGTGTGACAAATAGCAAGTGTCGGGGCTTGAAGGATTTACTGGCAAGTGAGAAGACTCCACCAGCGAGTATAGAGACCCAACGCCATGACTGTTGCTGAATCTAAGCATTGACTTTTATGAAAGCCACATGGTTTTGCAGCATGCACTCGCCCGTGGCACATGGTTTTGCATGCACTCGCCCTTTTGACTTTGCAGAGGGAACAGGAAGAGTAGGCAATTGGTCAGTGTCTGAGAGAGTGCAGAAGCTTCCAGGCATGTGGGGTGATACTGCAGCCTGAGGGGGAGTATTTTTGACAAAGAATGACTCTTTAGAGGGTGAGAGGATCAATCTAAGGAGACAGCTGGGGAATCTGGTTAAAGTATTGGGGGATGTTGGAGTCCGAGTGAGCATTTCACAGCAGCCTTTTTGGTGTGGTGGTGCAGAGACTTGCAGAGGCAGTGATGGCCCCTGCAAGGAGGTTAAGGGGACCTGTAGTCCCACGCAGGTGACCTGGGGAGCTGATCCTGGTAGTACAGTGTTGCTTAGCTTAGAGGGACTGTCACAAGTGTCTCCTGGTCTTTTTCTCTTGGTTTGCAGAGTACAATTTCAGTGCCAGGTGGACCAAAGTCATGGGCGCAGCTGAATGGAAAGCCAGCAGGACACGAAGGTGGTGAGTATTACTGAATAATGATGGAGGGGTGCTTGCATGTTCCACTTGGCATGCAAGTAAGTCGGGCCCCCTTCTTGATGTGTTGCCACTCTAAAAGCTGGATTAGTTGCAGGCAGACTTGTGACCGCACAGGCATTGCATGGCTTTAGATGCCTCATGCAACCTGGTGGTGGCAAAGTGAGGTTTATGGGCTTCCCTGTTTACATTTACACCGCACTTTGGCCCAGTGGAAGATGTGCATGGCCCCTTGTGTGCCCACACAAGGCTGCTTTGGCATCTGTGGTGTCCTGACTCAGTGCTTTCACACGAGGGTAGTTGCCTGATGTATCCACACCCAGACTCGGAGACATATAAGATGTGAGCTAGAGGTAAAAAGGTGGAGGGGATGGGTGCTGTGGGGAGCAAGGAAGAGGAGGCGTTAAGACAGTGATTCTCAACCAGGGTATTGAGATCCTTTCAAGGGTGCTGTGGAGGCCCACACACAATGTTAGCACTGTTAGGTGTGCAAACATGATTCACAAGATAAACCCAGATATTTCAAATCGGAGTCTGTAGTGTTACAGACTGTTCTGAGCAGTGATGTTCTGAGTTCTTTGCAACAGAAAATCTGCTCTATTCATGTTCTTCACTCAAAAGCTGGGTGTAAGCTAGGAGCTGGCACTTTCCAAGGGGGGAAGGAGTGGAGGCGGGGCAGACTGAGGCCTCCATGGTAGGGGAGGGAGTGGGGCTGGGGCAGGCACTGCACAGCCAGGGTGGGACAAAGCCGTGGGTGGCTTGTCCATGGGGGGCAAGGGGTGGGGCAGTTCTTGCTGCTGTGCATACCCCAGAGGAAGTACGGGGGGGGGCACGTGCACCCTGGATCTGTGTATGGGGTAAAGGTGGGCTGCCACTGTAGGCTGGGGGCTCTGTCAGCCTCTTCCCAGTGGGGTGGCTTGGCCGGGGCTGTGCTCAGGTGAGGTGAGCAGCAGCAGCACTGGGAGGGAGGGTTATGGGTGGGGGTGCTTATAGCTACCCTGAAATTCACTGTAGCCCCCTTCCCATAGCCCCTTCTCCCAGTGCCGCCTCTGTTTGCCCCAAGTGCAGCCCTAGCCCAGCCCACTCTTTAGGAAGAGGCTGGTGCAGCCCCCGGCCTTGAGCTCTCAGTGGGCAGCCTGCCTTTGCTCCATGCACAAATTGGGGAGGCGTGTATCCCCCATGCCTCCCTGGGGGTGCTTGCAGCAGTGGGAACCACCCCGATGAGCTGTCCTTGGTTCTGCCCCACTCTCTCCCTCATCACGGGGGTCTCCATCTGCCCCCCCACCCCTTCCCCCCCATAGACTTGCCAGCCAGATGCTGCTCTCCACTGCTGGGCTGCACAAGGCATTTATCGGCTACCTTACTGGCTACATCAGCCAAAAAAAAGTCGATTGCCGATCATGTCAATTTTCCTTTGATCAGTGCCAGTGTGATATGGACTTGATGTATTGGTGCATCTCTAGTTGTGGATCCAATGTTTCTCATGTTTACCTACCATAAGGAAGCAGGTGCCATAGACCCAAGGGTGGCTGAAAACATGCAAAGCCTAGCATGGGAACGAGATGCTAGAAGAGCAGCTTACGAGGAAGGAAGCCAGGAGACTAAAGCATATGGGAGAGGTGTCATGAAGCAGTCACCGGTGCAGCCCTAGTGTCTATATGAGTCTTCATATAGTCCTCAGGCCAGTGCAGCCTCGGTGTGGGGCGCTGCACTGAAGTTAGCCTGCCACTCACTGACTCTCCTGCTAATGGCGGCTGCCTGCCTGTGGGACTTGAAAGCAGTTGAACATTTCAAACAGAAAAATGTGCTCCATGATTTGGAGCTTTGATCTGATTTGGAGCCTGTCTCTTTTGAACCTGGACATGATTCCTGGTGGCAATGAATATTGATATTTAAGGTGCGACAAGAATAGCATTAGGGCAGTGGCACTGAGTTGTTGATGTTGGGAGCTGCTAGGTTAGGAAGTGAAAGTTCAGTGTTTCAAAAAGTGGAAATGGACTAGAAATGCAGTGACTGACTCTCCTGATTGGTCTGGAGGTTTTCTCAAGGCTCAGTGACCTCTGCAGACACCCCTGCTTGCCTCAGGCGGCTTCCAGCCCAAATACAGATCTTTCTTTATTGGACTGCTACTTTCTCTGAGGTGGTTGCCAATGCCGTATGGACCTTTCTTTTCTGGGTGTGAAATCTGGGGGCCAGCCCAGCCCTTGCTGAAGACTTGATCTAAGAGTAGTCTCTAGGAAAGCAGATCAAACCATTGTCAAGATGCAGCACTTGGAGCAAAGGAAGAGCCACATGCTGGGTTCAGAAGTACTTAATTAAAACAGTTGAATCGGAGGATCACAGAAATCAGACTGGGAAGACTAACGAGTTCATTTACTTCTTGCGCATGTTCTGCAATTGCTTTTACAGAATGACAGGAATTAAGGCTTTTGCTCTTTCTTTGCTCAGTGTATCTATTCCCTCTTCCAAAGATGGGGGAAGGAGAGATCTCTGTATATCTGAGGCAGTATAGTCTGCTAAATTAGTTATGAACTGCCATTTGAGTAAAGTGAGATGCCTGTATTTCGTCTGTTCAAATAACCATTCGGGGAGAGATGTTTACATTGTCCTGGACTCGTTCCAGTGCAGTGTCCTGGGGAATTAGGCTCCAAGTTGTTAACACCTGTAGATAAACGGTCTTTTTAGTGCAGCCTTGCAGATATGGAGGAAAGCTGGCTCTTTTTCCCTACTGTGCTAAGCAATAAATCTGTCCTGGAAGAAATCACAATATCAAAGATACCCAACTATATCTTATAATAGCTGATGAATATTATTAAAATTCTTGCTGCAAATACAGTTAGCCCAGTAATGCAGAATAAATAAGACCTCTGTTGCTCTAAATATTTGAGATCTGTCCCAGCTGAGAGAGTTTGAGACACTAAACTTGCAAAATATGATGTAGAAGTGCTGCAGGCAGTACTGGCCTTTATCTAGCTGCTGACATTCGGGAAGTAGTGTTGTTAGTTATGGAGCAAAGGACCAGGATCCTGACTTGGCAGCTCCTGTTTTGTGAAACAGTATCTAGGATAGTCTTTCTTTTGTTACACTCTCTTGAATTTAAAGAGGCAGTTGTGAGCAGGTCGCATTCCTCAATGCTGGTAGTCAGTCATTTTTTTTAATAAGGATTTTCTACCAAAGCTGATCAAAATGAGTTTTACATGTAAATATTTCTAAATAAAACGCAATTAAAATGATGGGTCGATTGGCTTTTCTTTTTGTGTTTCCAGTTAATAAAAAGAAACAACAGCATGGAGGAAGGTGAATTCCTGCAAACAAAACTAGCTAAAATATACTAGTCATGCTTTGCTCTTCAGAGCAGAAATGACAAACAGTAAATTAGATTTTCCTTCTATGTCTTTATTAATCACTTGTGTTCTGTGGAACAAACAACCATCAACTGTACTTTTTATTTGGCTCTTCTCTTCCTAGCACCCGGAAACGGTTATTAGAGCAGGGCATGCTTTCTCCACCTTTTGCACTTGTTTTAAAATGCCTCTTTCTGCATAATTATTTTGGATTCTTCCTGCGTGGTGGTGGGCAGGCTCCTTCCATTCAGCGTCACCTGGCTGATAAGTTCAGGATGAATTGCTTTGTTTTGCATTCTCCCATAGCTAATAATTCACCAGGACAGCTTACCAGGAAGGGCAAATGAACTGGCTAGCTTTTGGACAGTGATCTGTGCCATCAAAATGCAGTGGAAGGGGCAGCGCATATGCCACAGTGCGCTTATCTACAACTTTGCATGGACGACGTTGCTGGGAGTGTAAGAACATAACTCTCCAGTGGAGGAATATCAGAGGTGGAAGAGTCTGAATGGAGATGTCAGGTGCTTGATATCTGGGTATTATTTATAAGCTGGCTTGCAGAGTTGTCTTGTCAATTTGGTCTGAGTGAATGGACTGTCCAGAAATATTTAGGAGCTTCAAAACCACGTGCCTTAAATTCCTACAGCCAACCAAATGAAACTATGCCTCTGTGTGAAGAGTGGGTGAGTTACTTCAGTGGAGTCACGTGCTGTGTTAGTGAACATCCTGCATCTGCTGGATACTGAGTTGTTAGCAAATGCAGCAAGGCAGCAGTCTGGGGGGTGAATATGTTAGAGATCAAGATTACTGCGAGGAAACTTTCTGCTGCGATTCCAAGCTGGGCAGGGTTACTGCAAGTCAAAGCAGCCTTACAGTCAGTCATGCCCTTGTCTCTTTGGCAGGTTCAAGGGCCTCAAGCCGACTGTTATCCTTCTCTCCCGAGGAATTTCCGACGCTGAAAGCAGCAGGCGAGCAGGACAAGGTTGGCAAAGAAAAGGGCGCCTTAGATCTGTCGTATGGGCCAGGACCAAGCCTCCGCCCCCAGAGTAAGTCCATGGCAGCTTCTTTTCCTGCCAGCCCCATGTAACTCCCTAGATGCCTTTCTCAGGGGAGGGAAATGGCCATCCCATTTGTCTGCAGTAGTCTTGGATGCCCACTCCCCATCCTCTGTCACTCCTCCAACAAGCCTCTGCATACGCTGTGGCTTGGCCAATGACCATGGAACCCTAGCTTGCTGCTGACATTGGGCACCTGACTTCTACAGTGCAGGCAGCTAAATATTTACTGTCACCTGCCTGCTCATTGCTTAAGTCTTGCTGTTTGCAGGATGGAAGGGGGGAAGAGCACAATGCAGTGGGTAAATGGGCTGACTCATTCCTGCTGGAGAACTGGTCTCCTCTCTGCCTGGGTCACAAATGCAAGGGGGTTGGTGGCATCATTCTGGCTCACAAGGAGCAGTTGTCTGTGGCTGAATAGATTGCTTACCCCTGCATGATGGGGGCATACACACTGTGAGGACACAAGGACTCTGGTAAGGTGGGATTGGGGCTCCTTTGAGCGTATGCATGTGTGGACTTTTACGGTTACAGCAGTTCCCCAATAGCAAATGACGCTCTGTCCCTTGTATGATGGGGGAAATCTTTTATTTATTTTATTTATTTTTATTTCCTTCTCCTACTGGAATTACCAAGCCACCAGGTGTCTCTGACCCTGGGCTCTCTCTGCTTGGTGGCCTTCACATGTGCACAAGCGCCTGTGTCATTTCCTTTTCAGATGTCACTAGTTGGAGGGAGGGCGGTGGGAGGAACATTACCTCTGCCACGTCTCTGACCGCCTCCCCTGCTGAGCCGGGTAGCAAGACCTCTAGTACCGGAGATGGAGCCCCCTCCTCAGCGAGTGCCAGCGATCCTAAGGAGCCCTCTCTCCGCCCAGCTCAGCCTGTCCGAAAAGGGGCATCACAGTTCATGGGAAATGTGTACCAGCCACCTACATACCATGACATGCTACCTGCTTTTGTAAGTCCCTCTGCCCCAGTAAGCTGCCTCTTCATTTCTCACTTGTCCTAAGGTGTCATAGTGCAGCGCGGTGAAGTAAGAGGGTTCCTATGGAGTGAGGAAGTTGCATCTGACTTCAGGAGCCCCCTCGGTGATTTCTGGTGATGGTTAAACAGAAGAATATAAATGTGATACTGGGTCAGACCAGTGGTCCATCTAGACCTGCATCCTATCTGTGTCAGTGGCAGGGGTGGATACTATAGAGGGGGAATATTGAATTGGATATTTCTAGAGTGATTTACTCTGCTCTCTATTCAGTACCCTCTCTGGGATCAACCATTAGAGGTTGAGAAATGGCAGAGGAAACATCTCCAAGCATTCTGTACAATTGCCATTGCTAGATCTATCACCCATGAATGTATCCAGTCTCTTTTTGAACCTGGCTCTCCTATGTGCCTGCACCACCTCCTGTGGCAGTGAAGTCCACAAGTTAATTATGCATTGCTTAAAAAACTTTCTTCTGTTAATTTTAAACCTGTCACCTACTAATTTCAGTGAGTGCCTTCTAGTTCTAGTATTTTGGGTTTTAGTGAACAACAGTTCCCTATTTGCTTGGTCCACACCCTTCATGATTTTATAAACCTCAGTTAGAGCTCCTCTCAGCCTTCTTTCCAAAACTGAGTTCTAACCTTTGCAGTCTGTCTTGATATAGCAACTGCTTCATGCCCTTGATCATTTTGGTTGCTCTTTTCTGTAGTCAGGGACCATTGGGATACCCACCCCCTGTCCTGTGCTGCCTGTCTTGCCTGTTTCCCTGCCCTCATTTGCCAGCATCGGTGCAACCTTGATCAGACGTGAGAGGTGCATCCCTCACCCCAAGAACATGTCGCTGCCTCAGCTGGTGCTTCAGGCAGGGTGTCCGGAAGGACTCCAGGCGTGCTTACCCAGTGCTTACTGAACTGTCCTTCCCTTCCCAACCTCGGCACTGAAACGTTTTTGTGTGCTGCCTGGGTATTATAGTCCATGGCAAAGAAAAGCTTTATGTTCACCATTGTCTCGCTTCAGATGTGTCCGCAACAACCACCTGAGACCCCTGCCTCGCTGGACCGTGGGTCTTTCCCTCTCCCTCAGCTTCGACTTGAGCCCCGTGTCCCTTTCAGACAATACCAGATGAACGACCAAGACGGGTACGGCCACCGTGAGTCACCAGCTTGGAGAGACCAGTGAAGGACAGAAACCCTAATGAAGCAGGGCCAGTGGATAAAGTTGTCCATTGCTGGGGGTTGGGGGTGGGACTGGCTTCATGTTGAGCTTCCGTGTGTTGCTGCTTTTGCAACAGGGTCTGGGAGCATTGCGGAGATAGGAGGTGAGAGAGCACTGCCTGTTGCTGTAGGAGCAGGTGGAGTTGGAAGGAATCCTTCACCAGCCAGAACAAAAGCATCCACAACCTCTAGGTTCCAAGGAACAACACTGGAGACTCCTTTAATAGCTGTGGAGGGCAGGAGAAGGAGAGTTGAATGTGCAATAATAGATGTTTGTAGCTTGACTGTATAAAATAAATGTATGCTACAAACATAGCTGAAACCGGTGTGCAAGCTCAAGGCATTTTGATTCTCCACCTAGTGACCTCTTCTCCCTTTAACTGGTGCCTGCAGCATTATCTCTTTTCTATCTCTGTATAGGAAAGAGAACAGACTTGGGATGTCTCGTCCAACTCGTCCACTTCGGCAGCAAGCAGAGCGGGCCCCCCGGCCCACCATTATCAATGCGGAAAACCTGAAGGGTCTGGATGACCTTGATAACGATGCAGATGATGGCTGGGCAGGTAATGTGCCACAGACCCCTAGCGATAAAGTGACAGTGACTGCTCAAGGAGCAGATAGGTTCCTCCTCCTGTCCCAAAGAGCCACTTTGTTTTGGAAGCTCAGTCCTTCTACCTGAAGTGGGAAGAGGGTGTCATGGGCTGTTGGACAGTTGCTCTCGGTGGAAATGATGGTACAGTAGATCCTTCTGATCCTTCCACTCTTCCATACTCAAGGAACCGGATCTGAGGACTCTGAGGAGCAGAGAGGGTGCAATGTGTTTCCACTTTGGGAAGAGGGAGAGGTCATCTGAAATCTCATGAGACCCATCATCTCTTTGGGAGAAATCTAGCTGTACATGATCATGCACACAGGATACCTCTTCTCAGTTTGCTGCCTCTGTTTACTTGCATGATGCATTACTGGTCTTGTAAAATCAGCACTGCCGTTGAGATGCTCTGTGGGGCCTATACTGCTTGCTTTCAGTTGTCCTAATGGTTCTGACTTGGCTTTCTGGCTTATGGCTATAGAAAATGCTTTTCAGAACCTGACAGGACCCTCTTCCTTTCTTTCTTTTTTTTGGATGCATCCCCTGCCCATGGCCCCCATCTCAGGCATTCATGATGAAGTGGACTACTCAGAGAAACTGAAGTTCAGTGAAGATGAGGAAGAGGAGGAAAATCTTAAAGATGGAAGACAGAAATGGTAAGAGTGTGTGATTCCCTTGGTGCCACATTCACCCTCCCAAGCTTAAACATTATTACACTGTTGATTTGTTTAAATGGATTTATTTAAAGTATTATCTGGATATCTGGAAATGAGGCTTGCCCCTTTCAGCTTATGTCAGAAGTTCGGATCCCACGGGTTGTGGTAGCAGGGTGATGTTGAAAGGGTGATGGGATTGGGAGTCAGGAAAGCTGGGTTCCATTCCTGGCTCTGCCACTTGTCAGCCATGCAGACTTCAGTGACCTGCTTTCTCTCCAGCTGTGAAACAGCATTGCTGATGCTTCAGCATCTTCACAAAGTATCTTGATGTGGGTGAAAAGCATGATATATGGGCAAAATATCTGTTGTGCATCTTTTTTTCTCCATGTTGGTTTAGAAGGCTGTCTCCTGCCTTGCGACTCGATGGGTAGGGTTGGGAATGTGTGTTGAAGCGAGTTGGAAGTGTAATAGCAACAGCATCTGTGTGGCAGGAACAGCTGGGACCCCAGAAGGCAGCGGCAGCTGTCCCTGAGCTCCGCAGATAGTGCAGATGTCAAACACCCCCTGGAGGAAGGGAAGAACTGGGCTGACTCGGTGGGCTTGTCCCGGGGTGTCCGCAAAGTGCAGGACCCCCCACAGCCTCCAAGGAAGCTCAATGGCTGGACCTCTACATCAGAATATCAGGTATGCTGACTGCCTCTTGCCCTTCCCTACACTGGCTCAGGCCCCAAGAAGCTTACAGCGACCCTCCCACAGACCCATGTTGGGACTTAAACCCAAGAGGGAGTCTAGTTCTAGCCAGCCTCCGTAGCAAACGAATGTCTGAGCTACGCAGGAATAGCTGGGGGAACTAACAGTAGGGGAGGATCTCCTTTGAGCCTGCTGATGCTGCTGGAGGACTGGGGCAGGGCTATATTTTGCACAGTCCTCCCTGTGTTCCCAGCACTACAGAGGTTCCTGGGCAGCGTTCCCACCAGAGGGGGGTTGCGGGGAGAGAATCAAAGCTGGACTAGAGCATTACGGTGACACCCCATGTTTTCTTGCCCATGCAGTTAATGGTGCCGTGCCCACTGCTGATGTGCTGCAGCGATTGGAGAGCAAGGGTTAGGGTCTGGGAGACTTTCAGAAGTTTCTCAAGTGTGATGGAGCTATGGGATTATTCCCAGCTAGGGAGAGGCTTGCTTGGGGAGGGAAGGTTTCTGCCTTGTGTGAGATGAAAAGAAACAGCTGCAGGAGAGTGGAGTGTTTCATAGCGTTGAGTGTTTGGCTGACCCTCACCAGGATGTTCTTGTCTCTGGCAGAAGCCCCCAGTGGGCAGTGTCCTCAGACAGCAGTCCCTGGAAGAGAAAGAGGAGAAGGTGCCCCTGAGGCAGAAGTTTATCCACTCAGAGATCTCTGAGGCTGTGGAGCGAGCCAGGCGACGACGGGAGGAGGAAGAGCGGCGAGCCAGAGAGGAACGTCTGGCAGCTTGCGCTGCCAAACTCAAGCAACTGGATCAGAAGTGCAAGCTAGCTCAGAAAACAGGAGAGGCCCAGAAACACGTGGAGAACGAAGAGCTGAAAACCCCCACCACGGAAAAGGCCACAGTTCAGGACAACAGCCACGCTTTCCGGAGAGGTACTGGCACCTCTGGTACTGGCTGGTTCTGACCAGCCTTGTGTCAGAACAGTGGCTGTGATGATTGCTTTTAGCAGAGGCAGGGTACATTGACCTGAAAGGACACAGAAACCCATCGTGGGCTTATTTGAGTTGCATCAGACAAATCAATTCTTTCTGGTTTCCTGAAGAACATTTTGGAGTCACTAAAGCAGGGCCTTTTTAAAGGAGCTCTGCCTTTATTAAAGTTGCATAGGAAAAGCCCTACCACTCCAGTTCCCTTGCCTGTATTAAGAACCAGCTCTCCAGAGTGTTCACCCCTTCACTCTATCAAATAGGGTTAGATCTAGGAAGTGGAATGGCCTGGGGACCTATGCTAGCAAGGCCCTGGCCACAGGGTCAAGGGTACTAAAAAGACAGAAGGGGACTTGTGCTGTTATTGAAGCAACTGCTTTGGCCAAATGGATCTGTGGCCAGTTGTCCTCAGTTGGAAGGATGTTGGTGGCAGTGGAAGGTCTCAGCTGGAGGGGTTTGTAGTTAAATCAAGAAAACAGGGGTTCTTAAAGCTGTCAAAGCAAGGCAGAGGAGTTAGTGGCTGAAATTTTGCCTGTGTAGCGGAGCATGAGGAGGAGCGTGGACTGGAATTCCCTTAAGTAGCATAGTCTCAGTGAACCTGCAGGTCATCTATGAAACGTCCTTGCAGGTGACTGGAGAGAGGGTTTATAATGTGCTCAAGCCCCATGCATAGCACAACTGAATCCATCTGTTCTTCACCAGCAACCCCCGAATTCCATGCCCAGGAAGCCTCTGCTGGTTATCTAGAAGAGGAAACCGCAGCCACAACAGCAGCTGCCCAAAGCAGCAGTGAGGAGGAGCTCCAGGAAGCCACGTCCCCAGCACAAGAATTCAACAAATACCAGAAATCGCTTCCCCCACGGTTCCAAAGACAGCAGCAGCAACAGCAGCAGGTGAGAGGTTTGAGAGTTTCCAACTCCCAACTCAACTTCACTTTACCCCTTTGTTGAATCTTGTTCCCTTGGGGCTGTAACTTAATGCAGAAACAGCAGGAGCTGGGGGTTGACCACACATGGTCCTTTCCAACCCAGTTTTCCTACAATCCTACGAAATCCTGAAAGCCTTGCTACAAGCAGCAGTGTCTGGCCATGGTGGCTCAGAGGTGGAACCTGAGGGCTAGATGACTTGTCCTGTTTTCTGCATGCTCTCCCCATGGGTCACCTCTCTGCATCAGTTAGGCAGCATCATGGTTTGCAAAGTACTTCTGCTCTTTATGGTGGCTAATGCAGTTATATGCCCCACGCATGTTCTTACTCACAGCTGGTATACCCATATAGCACAAGCTTTGCCAAAGGTGGCTGTTGAAATTGCCTGTAGAGGAGGTTGCGGGAGTGGCTTAGCTTCTGAGAGAAAGGGGTTCGCTTTGCAAATATCAGTGTTTGTTGCACCCTGCTTTTGTGGCAGCTCTGAGAGCTGGGCTCATTAGATGTCCCAGCTTCAATCTCCTGACCCTACTTGCCTGATACTGCTCCCTCGGTTTAGAACACAGTAAACTGCCCTTCAGTGCCCTTTTCTTTATGAAGGGATCTTTCTAGGTTAAATATTAGGCTCCCTTTAGCGTGCTGTTTATTAAAAATTTGTGTTTCAGCACTCGGTGTAAAGCCTCTAAAGACTTTCGAGATTTTAGTGGCTGGTGTATTTGAAAGGCCATGGACACTTAAGCGTATTGTGAGCATGTTATAGAGAAAGCACCCTAGCCTACAATGGTGTGTGTCTTGCTCGTTAAAGCAGCAGTTCCCAATCTGTGGTACGCAAACAACCTGTTAGTGATATGCACTCACAGATTTATTATAATTACTTTACATGACAAAAATTTGCTGGTGGTACTCAAGGTTGAACTGAAATGTGTGCTGGTGGTAAAATACAAAAGTTGTATTGTTTTAACTTGTGGTTGTGGTGCACAATCTGTCAGAGCTTGGGAACCGCTGTTTTAAAGAGATTTGTCACTTGAAATGTGTGTGGTTGGGAAGCTGGAATGCTGCTCCTGCAGTCCAGCCCTGGAGCGGAAGCCCTGCGTGTTGCTAGCAGTGACTTTTATTTTCTGCTGTGGGGCACAGTGGGAGAAGAGAGTTGGCCCTTTCAGCGATCATGTGCCGCTTCTGATAGTGTTGCAAACCAAGAAAGAGAAATTCTGAGGCAGATGGAGGAGATTAAGGTTAATCTTGTGTTTTAATTGCACTTGTTACATTCTCACCTGAGTGCAGTTTGTATTTTTGTGGCCCGTTAGCTTAAGCCCAGATGGCAAGTCACCGTCATGCCTGGTAGAACCCTCTGGTAGAGTCACAGAAGTCGGGTCGGAAGGGACCTAAGTAGATCTTCAAGTCTGACCCCTGCCCTGGGCAGGAGAGAATACTGGGCTCATGACCCCAGCTAGGTAATTGTCTAGCCTTCTCTTAAAGACCCCCAGGGTAGGAGCCAGCACCGCTTCCCTTGGAAGTTGGTTCCAGATCCTGGCCGCCCTGACTGTGAAATAATGCCTTCTAATGTCCAGCCTGAACCTACTCTCAACCAACTTATGGCCATTATTCCTTGTTACTCCGGGAGTTGCTTGGGTGAACAGGGTCTCTCCCATTCCCCACTGGTCCCCCCGGCGAGTTTATAGATGACCACCAGATCCCGCCCCCCAGGCTTCTCTTGTGAAGACTGAACAGGTTCAGGTCCCGTAGCGATGGAGGCTGGACCATGTTCTGCTTCTTTAGCGAAGCAGAATAAGATAACCACTGTGGTGGTTGCGTGTCCCAGTGATGCATAGGAAATGCAGTAGGACTTTTTTATTTGTTTTCATAACTGAATTTTATTACTGTTTCTTCTTATGTCTCGGGTTAATACATCTTCTAGCATTATGATCTTATGCTGTATAGAACGTAGAGATAATACTTCCTCCAAAAAGAAGCCTTATCTGTAGCATTGGATTCCAAGTGATCTGTTGTGTTTTAACAGGAAAAGGCCATGAAGTCTCCGGTATTTCCACACGTGTTGGGAGAATACAGGCATTGGGTTTCAAGCCGATCTCTTGGTTTCTGGTTGCCTGGGTAGGGTGTAATGTAATGGAGTGCTCTCCTATCAGTGCCAGCAATATATATGTGAAGGGACAGTATGGTTTGACATGTGTTGATGTGTACTTCTAAAGAAGCTCTGGTGGTTCCCTCTTAAACAAGCAGTGAACTGCCATCATCTGTTTTCTCCTGTACTCAAGGCAGCACAATGGAACGTCCTTTGGAGCCTAAAATACACAAGCTGATCTAGGCCAAAGAGAATGGACTTGTGTCCTGCTACATTCAGGAGCTTGTAGATTGTGCCACCCTGACTTTTCATTTCTCCTTCTCCAGGAGCACCTGTACAAGATGCAGCACTGGCAGCAGCAGCAGGTCTATCCTCCACCATCCCATTCACACCCCCAGCGCACCTTCTATCCACCACACCCTCAGATGCTTGGGTTCGACCCTCGCTGGATGATGATGCCTTCTTACATGGACCCTCGTATGGCTCAGGGCCGCACCCCTGTGGATTTTTATCCATCAGCCCTTCATCCTTCAGGTAAGGAGTCTTTTGTGCCTCCCTTATCCTCAGGGGCCCTCCTTCCTTGGCTTTACACCACATCTACAGCTTAGATTCAGGAGATTCATTGCATGTAGCCAGCAGGATTTTAGAATGCAGAGAGCAAGGAGTGGTTTTAGGGGTTCTAGTTAGTCCCTCCACAGATGCCTTGGAGTAGTCACTTTGCTGAGGTTTCAGGCCACTAAGAGGCTGGCCCTTTTACTTCAGAGATGCATTTTTGTTGCTTGTTGTTGACCCTGTTCTGGGATCGGAGCAGTCAGTTGCGCAGCAGGAGCTGATGAGCAGGTAGCACATGGATGTTGTCCTGCTTGGAGCTGGGTACCGGAAAGGGCTAGAAAAACACGGACTCTTCTACCCACACTGCTACTGGTATGCTGCCTGGGGGCTTGCATGGAGCCATGGGGAGGAAGTCATAGCAGATTGTATTAGACCAAGACAGGATTGTTTGTGTGAAGGGGAAGGAAAGGGCTGGAGATGAGTTTAGTTCTGCAAAACTTGGTTAGATCTTCTCTAGGCAGAATGGTGAACAAGCCAAAAAGTCTGAGTAACATCCCTGTAGCACCTCTTCATCCTGCTAGTAACCAGCCAGAGGTACAAACAGAAAGCTCAAGGAGCACCATTTGATGCAGTTGGTCATGCAGGGTTGTCATTAGTTGTTATTCCATCCACCCCATCCTCCGCCCGGCCTCCTTCCGTGCTCCCAAGCCAGTGAAGTTGCATATCGCTGTGGTTGGGCTTGGACGGGAAAGCTGCTTTAATTAGCAGCCATTGCTTTCCTTTCATTTTGGGGAAGTTGCTCACCTTTTATAGACGTGAGCAAAATGTCCTTCTTTACATGGTTTCCATGGCTGCATTCCCCTGATGTTCAGGAGGGAGAGGAGGATGACCTGCCAGGGGGCTGTGTTACCACTGCTTGAAGGGGCACATCTCTCATCTCAGCTTGAACTCTCTCCCTGTCTCTCTCCTGCTCAGGAATTATGAAGCCCATGATTCAGCAGGACTCCATTGGCGGAAGCATCTGTAGGTCCGAGGAGCAGAATTGTCAGACATCTATGCAGCAGGAAAGGAAAGCTCCTTCTCTGGACCCTGCCCCAGTGTGGGGCCAGGAGAGCTATGCTTCTCTGCAGAGCAAGGGATACGCTGTCTCCCATCAGAAACAGGTGGAGAGCGTGGCTGTGGAGGGACTGCATGCCAGGTGAGGGCATGCTTGTACCATGCTACCAGGCCCTCTGTGCCCTTCCAGTGGAGAAAGGGCTCAGGCTCTAGCCAAAAAAAACTTCTCAAAAGCAGGAAAAAGTATTTGGTTGCTGGTGGGCCCTGGAGTGAAGATAGCGCCCAGTTTGGACATGGCTGTGTGCTTATGCATGTGGAGATAACACTTGGTGTGGCTGTTTTATATCTTGAAACTCAAATGGAGTCTAAACTGACTCTAGGGCAGTTGTTATCAACCTTTTGGACTCGAGGTACCCTCCATGACTTGTGTGAATTGAGTGGTGCTCAATTTCAAACACAAATTTTATATATTATGGTGTTTACCTTCTTGCAGAAGGGCTGGGCAGTGAGGGGACAAGCCTGAGCCTGCATGTTTCTACTTAGCTTACCTGTTTGTCTCCTCACTTCTTGCGGCACCCTTCAAAGGATCTAGCAGCACCTCATGGTATCGTAGCACTCTGGTTGAGAATCACTGCTCCGGGGGCTTCCCCTTTCTGCTTGTGGCCTTGGCCAGGCTCCCAGTGTCCATTGTAGAGTGGCAGTTACTGCTTCCTGAAGACGGGTGTCAAAAAGGGAGAGTTGGAACTTCTGGCTAACGCTGTCTTTAACGTTAATGGTTTGTTAACCCTGCAGGTCCTCTAATTTGAAATCTCTGTGTGACCTGGAGCCTGAGTCTACATTCGTTTCTTAAGAAAACTGCCTTTGTTTTTATTTTCTGTACAGAATCTGCTTTCTTTGTCATCTGCTGGTTCTGTCTAGCCTAGTGTTACAGACCGGAGCTATGGCAGCTCCATAAATCTCAGCACTCGAGCAATTCATAGTCTTGTTGTTGCATGATTTAAAGTCAAGAGTGAAGCTGCCTTTATTTATTGTTTTCCTGTGTTCGGGCTGGGGACTGGGGCAGCATGCTAGTCTCACTGCCTGATTGACTTGTTCCTCCTGGTTCCTTTTCAGAAGCGATAGCTCGTACTCTGCTTCGTCTGGAAGGTCAGAGGCTGTGAGCACTCAGCGGGACCTCTTTGAGGAGAGAGGGGAGGAGTACTTAAACACCTTTGAGAAGAAAGCCCAAGCCGACTTTGACAGCTGCCTGTCATCTCAAAGACTAGGCCAAGATCTTTTGTTTCAGCACCAGGAGAAAGTGCAGGATGCTTGTGTTTCTGGGAGCCGCCATGCAAGCTTGAGGTGTTCGCCCCTGGAGTCCGACTTTGTACAAGCTGATAAGAAACCAGAGTATAATGGCTGGGACATCAGCCAGCAGCAGAAACACTCGGAGGCTGCCGCAGAGGCAGATGAAGAGGCTTCCAGGGATGAACGCTCATTTAGTGCTGACGCCTGGAAGAAAGAAGTGGCTACCAGCAAGCCACCTGCGGAAGAGTCAACGGAGTGGGCTCCTGAAAACAGAAACTCTAGCACTCAGCACCAAGAGCAGATGGGGCGGACACGGCGGTCCGGCCCAATTAAAAAGCCAGTCCTGAAAGCCCTCAAGGTTGAGGAGAAAGAGAAGGAGCTGGAGAAGAGCAAGCTGGAAGGAGAAGGTGCCTCATGCCCAGCAAAAGAAAAAGCCCCTGTCCACAAGGTAGAGAACGAGCCAGAAGAGCCAGCAGCCTTGCTAAACCCCACTCACTACCTGCTGGATGACAAAGGTTCTTCCCCAACCAGCATCACCCGGGACACCGAGAAAACTCAGGAGGAAGAGGAGGAGGATGAAGAGGAGGAAAAACCTGAAAGAGCGTGGGAGAATAAGCTGTCCCAAGAGTCTAATGACCTCCCTCCTACTAAACGAAACAACTGGATCTTTATCGATGAGGAGCAAGCCTTTGGTGGGAGAGGCCAAGGCCGTGGGAGAGGCCGGGGCTTCCGAGAGTTCAGCTTCAGGGGCCGCGGCACTGTGGTTGGCAGCAGGGGCGTCTACAACAACCCAAGGAGCAGCCGAGGCCGTGGCCTCCGGGAGTTCAACCAGCAGGAAGACTTCCCCAGGGGCAAACCCAGGCGCAGGATCGCCAGCGAGACGCACAGCGAGGGGTCCGAGTATGAGGAGCTGCCCAAGCGTCGCCGGCAGAGGGGATCGGAGAACAGCAATGAGGGCTCTGCTCTGGAGAGGGAGGAGAATGACCTGAAGAAGGGAGACTTCAAGGAATCCTGGCGCTCCAACAAAATCTATTCAGACGATCACAACAGTCTTGACCCGAAGATGAGGGCCCCAAGAGCCTTTGGGAGGTCGCTACCCCCGAGACTGAGCAACTCTGGGTACGGGAGAAGAGGTTTTGCATCCAAGGAGCCGTGTCAGTGGCAAGGGAGGAGTGGGGGAGCCGTGTGGCAGGACTACAACCACGGCGCTCCGTCGGAGACTTTTGGGGCCAGGCGGCAGCCTGACCGGGACTATCTCCAGGACTCTTACAAGCACTCAGACGCCTTCCCTGGAAGGGGCTTTGAGGAGACTCCCATTGAGGACAAAAGGCACTTTTTCCAGGAAGATTACACTGCTGACCCAGAAAACATTGAGAACAGGCCGTTCAGGAGGCGGCGCCCCCCGCGGCAGGACAAACCCCCCCGCTTCCGGCGTCTCAGGCAGGAGAAAGAATCCGTGGGCCAGTGGAGCCCTGAGGAAGGGGGAGCCAACCTCCTGCCCAGCCACTGGCCTGGAAGACCCAAGCTGACCGCGGCGGAGAAGAACGGCATCTCTGGCCAGAGGTCTCCGGAGCTGTCCTACCAGAACTCATCAGATCATGCCAATGAGGAGTGGGAGACGGCGTCTGAAAGCAGTGACTTCAGCGAGCGGCGGGAGAGGCGTGAGGGGGTGGCTGAGAGCGAAGCGCAGCTGGACGGTGGCCTGGCCGGCAGCACCCTGGGAGAGAAGAGAGAGCTGGCAAAGAGGAGCTTCTCGAGCCAGAGGCCTCTCGTGGACCGGCAGAGCCGTAAGGCAGAGTCCACTGGGTTTGGGGAGCAGTCGATGAGGGCCAGTGGCGGGGCAGCCTCCCACTACGAGAGCAAAAGGTGAGCTCAGGTTCCAGTGGGCAGCGTGTCCTTTGTGCACGCCCGTGTCCCCCGTCAGGCCTATGGGGCCAGCTGGCCTGGCAGATTTGTGGCAAAGCGTTCCTCCCATCATTCACAGGGGACCCCCAGTGCACCCAGGATGTTCGATGTTTTCCCAGACTTTCATGCCCACACTAGAGCTCTGCTCGCCTTGGAAATTCAGATTCAGCTGTGTCTCGGGAGGGCTGTTGGGAATACCTGGGGCTGCCCCCTTTCTTCCACCTGGTTGGAGCCTGCACCACAAAGGTCTATCATTGCATCTGTGTTGTACCTCCAGCTGGCCAGAGGGCAGCCAGGGCATCCTGGTCCCTGACTGCCAGCTCTTTGAGTTCATCTGGTCTGGGTGCTGACTCCTGGGAGTTACAAACAGAGTGGCATGGCAGCGGGGAAAGGTTGGGAGAGATGGGTAACAAGCTGATGGGAATCCAGAGGGGAGATGTCACATTTAAGTCTGTTTCACTACTTTGGAGATTTTAGATCCATAGCAGTGGCCATGGCATGGCTGCTGTAGGTGGAGTTGCCAGATCTAGCCACATTTCAATAGGGTTTTCCTTAAAATCTGGTTATTGCATGATGGTAAACAGAAGACAGAGCTCCTTCCAGGAGAGCTATACGGGCCTGGTGTCAGGATTGCTCCTGTGAGAACTGTTATGGGCCGTAAGACAAACTGATAGCTAGGGATTAGGATTTTTGCTGCCTCCTTGGATGCATTTGGTGCCTGGTGCTCTGGGAGGCTGGAGTGGCTGGATCGTGGGGCTGGGCCTGTTTGGCACGCCCATTTGTGATCTATTTTTTAGCAGCAGGTTTTGAGTCCAGCCCTCCTCAAAACTGCTGCACTGCACTGGGATTCATGCTTTGAAGTAGACAGATGCTTTGATGCTACTTCATTGTTTCCTCCCCTGATTAATTATAGCAAGCTGCTCCATGTAGGGGGCGAGGGGTTGTGCTGACAGACAGTGAAGAAAAGTGCAATGGGATATGTGGGGGAAACTTTACTGGGACAGGATGAGGAGCGAGAGAAACACAGGCTTGCCACTACACACTGCTCAGCTTTCTGTAACCAGTTTTTTCCCTTGTTCTGCACCTCAGCTTTGTCACCCAATGCCCCAAGTTGGTTAATCTCTAGAGCACAACGCATGGCTGAGGCTTGGAGCTCGAAAGAATTGCCCCGAAAAGAATAACTGGGGAAAAGTGATTTTTTTTTTTCTAGGCTAAATGTGCATCAACCTCTCTGCTCCCCCTTGTCCCGTTCAGCCCTTTACTTGACATTTGCTAGAAAACGCACATTTTTTTGCTAACATACGAGAAAATTGTAAGAGTTAAAGCTTTTTATGTGAGGGTGGAGGGTGCTGGAGCCCCAAATATTCAAAGGGGCACATTGGCCTGTAGTTTTCCCTCTGAGACAAACCAGAAAGTTTTCTGTCAGCTACAAGTGATGGTGCCTGTTGTTTCCATTCCACTTCCCACAGTAGCATCCCCCATTAACAAGGTATCTACATGGAAGCAATGTCTCTAGCATTTGGCTGCAGGGAAGGAAGATTGGGCTTGGTGAAGAGAACCCGACCCATTTCTTTGCCTTTTTCTATTTTCCCTCCCTTTGGCCTGCACTTGACTCTCACCCCTTGTCTCTTCGCAGGTCCCCGGAAGAAGGTGGGAGTCTTGGCAATGCCAGCAGCGGGAGCAGCCACTCTGTGTACAGCCTAGAACGAGCTTCGCACGCCAATTCAGACAGCGCTGAGGGCCCAGGTAAAAAGGTGGAGAAAGAGCCCAAGTCCACGGCCCAGAGAGCAAGTGACGAGGGAGAAGCCATGTCACAGTTCGAATTAAATTATGGAAGTAAGTGCTTTGCCTGGTTAGCTTCCCAAAAGGGATGCTACCCAGTTAATTACATGGTCGAGTCCTTTCCTCTGGTGCGGTAACACCCAAGACAGCATGGTCCAAGGTAGTTTTGAATACTAAATTTATACCCTGTGTCACGGGAAGCATTGGAATTGGGGCGATGGTTTTATAACTCTAGTAACGCAGCGTTGTGGTCCGATTCAAGTCAAGAATCTGGTTAGTGGGGGAGGAGCCGAGAACACCTGGCCATCTAAACCAGAGGAGCAGCCTGAGCCTGAGTTCTGCCCTAGTCATCTGTAAAGCCAGATGGTTGGTTTACAGGGATGGTTAGTGCAGGGGACTGAGTTAACTTCTGTGCAACGCTTCAGAGACAACAGGTCACATTTGCAAAATGTGGAAGTTTGGTTTGAAAAAGTCTCAGATGTTTTTGGAGCTTTTCTCCATTGTTGTGTAACCAAGTATGAGGAGGGGTTACTCGGTTAGTCTCTAGTAGTGATACTCTTGGGGCTGCGCAGGAAGCCTGATTTCTGGCTCCCTTCCCAAGCTCTGCTTGCCCAGGTCAGTGGAAGTATGCCCAGTATCTGGGCTGCAGAGGAATGATGCAAAGCACTTGGGGTAATCCAGCTGGTAGGTGCGAGCAGGCCCATATAGTTTCACTTTCTGTTGGCCGAGCTATTTCATCACCTAGCTTGAGGGTCCCACTTGAGATACGTTCTTAAAAGATTCTGGTTTTAACTGTAACCCTTGTTCAGATGCCATCATTGACAATCGGGTTTCAAGCACAGCGGAGGAGAACGAAGTCGGTTCTGTGGCAGGCGAAGGCTTCATTGAGGTCCTCACTAAGAAGCAGCGCCGTTTGCTGGAAGAGGAACGTAGGAAGAAAGAACAAGCTGCCCAGGTAAGGAAGGGAAGGCCGGAGCACAGTCTGACCTAGTGCAGAGTCCAGAGTGGGTTTCAGTCAGAGTCTGAGACAGGCACACACTCACAAGCCCACCCACAGCCAAGGCTGGAAAAACACAGCAGTGCCTGTAGTTAGATAACAGCTGACGGTGTATTAGCTTTCGGTGTGATGGGTAGCACTGCTAGGCAGGGGTGGCTGGTTTCTCAGTCTCCGTGGCTTTCTGAGAGTTGCCATGGGTGTCGGAGGAGAAATCCGTACAGCAACTTAGGAAACTTTCTTTTAATTGTAAGGCAGCTCGCTCTCAGAGCTTGTTGCTACTCTGGTAGCCAGGTGTCCCCTTTCCCCCGGTTCAACCCAGGCTGCGACTCCTTGTTGTGCTTCAGAAAGAATTTCCCAAAGTTGAGGTCCAGGTGGGCAGTATTTTTTTTTTTTTTTTCCATTTCTCTGCCAATTTGCACTGTGGCCTGTTGGGCGAACATGATTGTCCCATGCACACGGCTCTTAAAGCCTGGTGAGCAGCCTGAGTTGTAACTAAATGAACTTCACTTTCCTCACTAGAAGTGTTGTATTCCTCTGTTGAGCAGCGAGGGTCTGGTCTGCACTAGGAGGCTCACATCCTTTCAGTGAATCACTTGGGTGTCTCTAGTCAGTGCCCTTGCAGCAGCAGCAGCAGCAGCAGCAGCAGCAGCAGAGTTTGTCTGCTGAATGGAGGTGAGGCTTCGGCTTCTGCTCCTGCTCAGAAGAAAACCCAAGTAGACATCCCTGCGCCTTCTGCTGGCTGTAGCTGTCCCATCAGCCAGTCAGTGCCTTTCCAAGCTGCTCTCTATGCTCTGCCAGCCCAGCTGCTGCAAGGAGCACATGCATATGTATGTGCTCTGGTGGCTGGGTGGTAGCAACCAGGGTCTGCCACCAGAACTCTTGCCGTAAGTCAGGAAGGTGCAGACAACATCTAAGACTTTACCTAACATGGGGGCTGCAGAAATGCACACTGAGGAGTTTCCAGATAATCTGTAATCAGGATGTTTGTTAGGGATTTAGATATCCCTTTCCACGCTGGTCATGTACTGCTCTGAAACGAAATCATTGACCAAATTGTTTTAGCTCCTGATAGTTTATGAGTAGGGTCTTCTGTCAGTGTAAATGATGTTCCAATAGATCCTTCTGACCCACCCATTACTTTGTACTCAAGGAGTGGGTCTGAGGAAACATCTAAACTGATACACTGAAGGGAAGATACTGATACCATCACTGATCCATGTCTCTAATTGTGGAAAATCAAATGGTTCTAGAATAGGAAACAGGCTCAAATGAAACTCCACAGCAGCGCTAAATCAGGTGGTGGTACCAATGTCAGCAATGGCAGGAAATACAAAGGGGCCTAGAGTTAGTCTGTGCGTGGACAACTGTAAGTTGGACTCAGTGGTTAAATTTTGTGCTGACCACAATTTGCCCTGGTTCATAAGGGGTTTTAAGTCGTGCTGAACAATATATCCATTAATTTGGCTTGATGACGATATGCAGATGAGATAAAATTTACGTAACTTCAGCGTGGCCATCATGGGAGTAGAAACAAGTTGCAATCACCATAGCAAAGCTTGGTCTCAGAAACTGATTTATTTGATGGGAGAGAGGTATATTCCAAACCATGACTGAGACAGAAGGAAGTAATGGTGCAGCTGTATAACAAGAGACTTGAGTTTGTAGCTGAACATCCCTTTACAAAGACCTCTGTGTTCCCTCTACATTTTGGCCTCTATATGCCCAATATCCTTTTGTAAGACAACAGCTGATAGCTTCTGCAATACAGCTGTTGTTTGAGCATCGTGTCCAGGGCTGGGCACCATGCTGACCACAGACAGATTAACAAACTGAACACAATATTGTGTGGTATGTGTTTGCTCTTCTTTAAAGGGGCTAGAGGGGTTCCTTTGCAAAGAAAGGTTTGGGAGTTAGCAATGGGCAAGCCATCTACATGATGTTTGAGGCTAGTAGGGTGACTTAAGTCCAAGTACTTGAAGAGTGTAAATTCCTTGGAGGTGGAAGATATTTTTAAGTATAAGATGGGGACATGTGGAAGAACTAGAACAAAAAATATTGGGAACTGGTCCCTGACACTGAGATGGCTTAAGCAGCAGGTTATGTCTCCCAAGCCCTGCGACAGAAGCCTTGCTTCTTGGCACATTTAAAATTAGGCTAAAGAAAGCCTGAATAAATGTACCCAGTGGAGCGGCAGTGTAGTTGTGTGAGCTGAACTAATAGCTCCCTTCCCTCTCCAGAGGGTATTAGGGTAGGTGAATCACCTGTCTCCTGATACTGTGCAGTATTAAATTGGTCCTTTAGTGTGCCCAGGGCTGTGGGAAGTCTTATACCAGAGTCTAACATAGGGATGTTGGGTTTTTGCCCATCCCTCCCCTCTGCCGAAGCCAACTGCTTTTTATAAACCTGGCACAGTTCCTCACCACCCTGCCATGTTGCCCCGACACAACACTTTGGCAATTTCCCTGTGTAAGGTGCTCGAGTCATCCAGGTTGGGGGCTTCCTTTGCCATAGAGACCCCAACAAGGGCACAGCCTCCTTATAAAGGCTCAGGAAGCCAGGAGCCAGAGACAGAAACTTGCTAATGGCGGGTCCTGTTAACCTAAATCAACAGCAGGTCTCACAGTTGGTGTCTTTCTCTTTCAGGCACCAGCCAAAGGCCGCGTCCTTCAGTCTCGTATCCCTCCTCGATTTGCCAAGAAGCAGAACAGCATGTGCCTAGAGCAAGGCGATGTAGCCGTGTCTGGAAACAGCCTGGGCACCGAAATCTGGGAAAGCAACAGCCCGGGTAAGATGGAGCCTCTGCTGTTGGCCAGCCCTGGGGCATCTCACAGTTTTGAAACTGGAAATCCCTTGGGGTTGGAAGAGGAAAGTGTGCAGAGGGGATTATGTGCACGTGTCACAGAGTCACCTTTCTTCTACCCGTGGCTGAAACTCCCAAGGAAAGGAAGGTGGCAGATCTCTCTGCTTGTGCCAGTTCACATTTTTGCTGCTAAGATAACCATCCTCTTCTTGCTTTGTTGTTGTCACCCTTCTCTTGAGATCTCTTCCTCAGTTTCCTCCCCAGTTCATGTGTCTTAGCCTTGTGTTTAAGGCCCTGTACAGCTCCTTCCCATCTATATCCTTATTCTAATTTCTTCCACTTTCTTATCCTTTCTTTTTACGGTTCCGCACTTGCTGCCAAATAGGCTTCTTTGTCCCCTTCTCTCACTTCCTCCCTGACACTAGAAACCCTTCCCCTCCTTCCAGCCTTCACTTCTCCTAGGAAGTCCTTATCTATTCTGTCCTGTCATGCCCTGTTTTTCCTATGGTATGGTGCCATGCCTCAGCCTGTCCTGGGGTGTAAAGTGTAAAACAGCAAGTGGCTTTTGGTCAGTCTTGGGGACGGTGGTGGGCATGAGCAGGGTCGTGGAACTGCCATGCTCTCGGGGCTCCATCTGACTCCCATCTGCTCTTCCAGCTCTCTCAGTTCAGTCACCTGGCAGCGATTCCTGGAGCAAGCCTGTGAATGGGTTTAACAGCACAGAAACCAGCCCCACTGAGGTAAGGGGCATCTCATCCCCTGTTCAAGCACTGCGTTAAGTAAAATATTGTTGCAAGTAGCTTGCGCTTCCCATTGTGTTGGCCATTCTGTTGGTGCTGCTTGTGTGGTTTTGGCTCTCCACAGCTTTGGCTTGGTGGCTTTTCAGATGGTAGGCCAAATTCTGCTTGGGATTGCTCTTGGGTGTAAATCTGCAACAGCCCAGCTGCACAGCCGGCTGCTCCAGAGTTAGACTCCAGACTGGGAGCAGAGGACGGCCCAGTAAGTGGAATTGGATGATTCCTGCTTGTGAGATACGTGTAGCTGTTTCTGTAACAAAGGGTGTGAGGAGGCATCGTTGAATGCTGCAGTGACCTTTCACCTTTGAAGAAGAGTTAAATCTGGTTTGGGTCACAAGTGATGTGAGTTCGGCCATCTCAGCCCAGTAGTCAGGTGGAGCTCTCCTCCTAAAGCTGCAGCGGGGTTGGCACTTTGGACAGTCTGCCTCGGGGCTGTCCAGAGCCGGATTAGCAGTGGCCATTGCAGGTCAGGGCGGCCTCCTCGGCCATTATGCTTGGCTAAAAGGGGGCTGTGTTCTCACTGTTGTTTTTTCTCCTTTGTGGAGTTGGGTTTGGATCTGGGGCTTTAACACCTCTCGTGCTTTGCATAGCAGGGTTTTAAAGGCAGCCAGGGGGATAGTGGCATTGACTTGAGCGCAGAGTCTCGGGAATCCTCTGCTACCTCCTCTCAGCGCAGTTCTCCGTATGGCACCCTCAAACCAGAGGAGATGAATGGGGCTGGCCTGGTGGACCCAAAGCCCGACTGCCAGAAGGAGCAAGTGCAGAAGCAATCTGATAAAAAGGTAACCTGGATTTGCAGCCAAGCAAGAGCATGCAGAAACGGGTGCCTCAGGCCTGGGGAAAGGGGCTGCACTGGTGTCTTCATAGCTTTATTAAGATAGAGAATGGGTTATTCAGTCTGTGTGTCTCAGCCTCTCTGCTTTCCCATTAAGGATTCAGATCAAGGCTCAGGACAGAACAAGGAACACAAGCCCGGACCGATCGGCAATGAACGCTCCCTGAAAAACAGAAAGGGTTCGGAGGGGACGGAACGGCTGGAAGGGAATATCCCTCCTGTTAATGGGGTGGAAATTCACGTGGATTCTGTTCTTCCTGTGCCATCTATTGAATTTGGAGTAAATCCTAAAGTGAGGATTGAATTTAATTTTATCTTCTTGGTGGTTTCAGCTTGTAGAGAGGAGGAAGGCGATGTAGGCAGGAAGATTAGTCAAGGGAGGCTTCCAGCTTGTGTGCTGTCGAGTTTCTTTATAGGTGTCACTGCTTGACACAGACCAGGATGTCTTGGCAGAGATGCCTGTTATTTTGATGGAAACATTATGACAAGGAACAAATGGGGTAGCTGCAGGGTGAGCTAGAAGTTATGGCCCTGTCAGCCCATGTGTGCCACTGGGGGGGAAGCCTGTTGCTGATTATAGGCAAGTTTATTTTGCTGTTGCTCTTAAGTGAAGTTCTGCTGAAGACGGTTTTTAGTCCCTAGCAGCATGGTTCTGGTTAAAGTGCGCTAATTGTGAGCAGGTGACAAGCGGCCCCGGGGTCTGGATTTGAACGGGGTGTGTGACCCTTTTTCAGGACTCTGACTTCAGCCTGCCACCTGGTTCTTCCTCCGGTACAGCAGCTAACCCTGTCGCCAAACTGCACGATGCCTTGGCTAGTAACGTAAGTACATCATTGACCCTGAATTGACCTATCTGTCCACTATCCCCAGTTAAACCCCAGAGATGGGTTTAAATGGAAAAAGTGCACGTACTTGCAATTTGCTTGATGCTGAATGTCATGTTACCCAGGTGCTTGACACGGCTCAGAAAACCGGCCATGAAAATGTAGGCACTGTCCTTCAGAGTAACTTGATAACATCAGTGGCTTGTTAGCTCAGAGATACCCATGCCCTTGTTAGGAAATGATTTGAGTATCATATCATGCCCTGTGTAAAGTAAGAAGCCTTGTCTTGAGGATTACCAGTTTCCTTCGGTCCCCTACCATATAAAAAGACAAAGGAGCCTTGTTGGGAAGTGACTCATGGCTGGATCTCAGAGAGTCCTCTTTTTCACAAGGAGCCATAGGAAGCAGTGACCTGCCAGCCAAGCCAAGCCCAGGTCCTTCCTTAATAAAAATGGGGAGATTGTTAGAACAGTTTGGCCAAAAGAAAATTAAAATGGATTGAAAGCCCAGTACTTCCCTGCAGCGCAGCTGTGTGCTGTGATGTTAAAAACATGGCTTCCCCTGAAATAGCACAAACTTCATTTTCTGGAGGTTGGCCTTCCAGGTTCTTTCCTCTCACAGGTGTTGGCAAATCAAACAGTGTGTCCCAGCAGTTCCCATGGATTTGCCTGGGGTGGGCAGGACAGCTGTCTTCATGTGCAAGTAGTAGTGTAGGTCAGATCTAGCTGTGGGGCAAGTTGCTGGTCCTGGAGTTCAGCAGAGCTGTGCCTGCTTACCTAGGGTTGCCTCTGGCCCAGCATACCTGCATTGCCATAATGTTAAGCTCACTTAACTTCTTTCTCATTCTAAGCAGTCTCCATAATCCACTCAACAAGTCAGGAAGAAGCAAAACAGTTCAGTTCAGATCCTGGGCAGTATTTGGGCACCTAACTTGTATAGCAGTCAGTGGGAGTCAGGCACCTGCTACCTCTTAGGATTGGGGCCTTTGTGCTGGGCTTAGTGAGTTCTTTGTGAGGCACTTTGCAACTTCGGCATCTCCATAACTTCCTTTGTGGTGAAGAAAGATGTTTATAAGATATTTAGCTGTCTAAATCTCTCTCTCCAGGCGGGGTTAACGCAGTCCATTCCCATCCTGCGGCGAGATCACCATCTCCCACGGTGCATCGGCCTGAACCCAATGTCCTTCCCCACGGCAGACCTCACCCTGAAGGTAAGCAAGGCTCGCTCTGCTTTGCTCCAGCTCTGAAAACCCAGCCCCACTTCCACCCAAATAGTAAAGGTGGAGAGAAGCTTCACACACCGCCGCCTCAGTGTTTCATTGGGCACTTGCAACATCTTTATTTAACTCCATTAACAAATGGGCAGCATATGTATACATGAATTTAGTTCAGGTGGAAGGGGGGCATTTGGGCAGCTCTGGGTGGGAAAGTCCTCCCTAGTCATTAAATAGGGAAAGCAAGCTGGGTTGCAGCCCAGCCTAGTAGAGACCAAGTCAAGGAATGGGCAAGAGGACAGTTCATTTTTTTTTTTTCCTGGCCTGCTAAGTCCTGGATGCTCCCTTGCATCTGACACAAAGCAGCCACCTGGTGCCAGTTGCAGGGGAACTTTTTGCAACATAGGCACTTTCTTGCTGGGAGTTGATCTGAGACTTGGCAGCAGCTGTCAGGCAAAACAGCTTTCCGCTCCATTTCAGTTCCCTGTCTTTCCTCACTGCTGCAGATGGAGTCCGCCCGCAAAGCATGGGAGAATTCCCCTAGCTTACCAGAACAGAGCTCTCCAGGAGGTGCTGGCTCGGGCATCCAGCCACCTTCCAGCGTTGGAGCATCCAATGGTGTCAGCTACAGCTCGTTTGGGGGCGTTTCCATGCCTCCTATGCCAGTGGCATCTGTAGCACCTTCTGCATCTATTCCAGGTACCTGCTAGACATTGACTTTGTTCCAGATTGATGGAAGTGGAGCTGCATGCCCCTGGCCCTGTCCAGTTTGACTCTGTGTTTTGTGTGTGTGAAAGCATGGACTCCACCTTGGAGTCATGTATTGGGAGTATGTGAAAGAGTTGGTTGTGTAATGAGACAGTCGACTAGATGGTGCTGAAGAACTCATTGCCAGAGCAATTAGGAGAGAGGTAACTTTCCTCTCCTCAGGTGAGGGTCCTCTGGCTGTTGTTGGTGTAAGCCTGGCATAGGGCTAAAATCCTTCATGGGCATGTCGCGGTGGGTTAATGCCTGTGGTTGGACACTGGGCTGTCTCGGCGATGTTGCCCGCTTGACCCTTCACTGTGTACTCGACAGAAGGGAAACAAAGACTCTGTGACTGAGAGACTTGTCCCAGCACTGGCATCAAACAATTCCCCTAAGTATTTCTCTAGCTGAGGCCATTCTTTCGGTCTTAGGTACCTAGAAGCCCTTGTTACCGTAGCACCTCCCAATATATGTATATAATCACGTGCACTCCTAGTACCCCCGTGAGGTAGGAAGTGCTGTCATCCGCATTTTGCAGGGCCTTGTACCTGGTCCCCCCCCATATTGAAAACTTAGCACCCTTCTTATTAACTCTCCCTCTGCAGCTGTTGCGTGGGATGGGCTATACTGAGGACAGCTACTAGTGGGCCAAACCATTTGCAGTGACTAAATTCTCTACATTTGCCACTTACAAAGCTGGCTGGCCCCAGAGGCAGAGACAAGTGTATGTTTTTTCCACCCTCTCTCTTGCACAGCGCTTCACTATGGTGCAGGATAGATCAGTGCTTCCTTCCTTGTGCCCTTGTTTGCATGTATTTTCTGAAGCAAATGCTTACTTTGTCTTTTACAATGGGGCTGCAATTTTGTGCCTCCCAGCTGCAAAGACCTGGTGATGGTGAGCAGTCCAAGTTGACCACCACTGAGTTTTCTTTATTACTAGTTTGTAACTCAGCTCAGTTGATTCGTCCTGAACTACCAACCCTCACACAAGGGGCAGTGTCATACACTAGGAAAAGGGCAGGTTAGCATTTACCAGCCCACAGTGCCAGCCTTGCAAAAGCATGCTTGCTCAACACGTGGCTGGTGAGAGAAGTGGAGTTCATTTTGGGTAAAGACCGGGGCATTTTTCCAACTGTTTCACAAAGCTGCCATAACACACTGGCGTGTGGACCGGAGAAACAGACTTGATGGGTCTGCAGTTTCCACCTCATTGTCCTGCTTGTACCTTTGTCTCTGGCTCTGTTTATGCTGGAATGAATAGGGTTCAGTTGTCATACTGTTTCTTCCCTTCCATTTCAAATTCTAGGTAACCACATCCCACCCCTGTACCTTGATGGTCATGTGTTTGCAAGTCAGCCACGCCTGGTTCCTCAGACGATACCTCAGCAGCAGAGCTACCAACAGGTGAGCATTGGAGGGGGAGTAGCAGTCACTGCGTCTCTGAATGGGGTTGGTCCAGAGTCATCCTCCCCCTGCCCATCAGCCAGAGAATACTGTTCTGCAACACAGACTGCAGCTGCCTAAACCAGATCAGCAGACTGGCTGAAGATAGGAGATGCTGGTTTTTGCACCACAATCATTTTGACAGGTTTTAATAGGGAGGAGTCTGTAAAGCCCAAATATGTGGCAGAATGAGGACGTGTCCATTTCCCCACCTTGTTCTGAGTGAGATGTATGAACAGGTTTGAGCCTCAGTCTTTTCCCAGTGTATCCACAGCCACATCCCCCCAAGGCAAAGCACTCAGCAGCAGTTCTCAGCATCTCCATCACCAGGGTGCAGTAGTGCTGTCTGGGCTGTGGAGAGCTCTTGTGGGTAAGAGGAGAAGGCAGTGCCAGAGCCTTTGAGAATAGTCTCTGCCTGGGAAAAGAGCCTGTTTTGTGTGTGAAGAACATCAGTCCCTGGGAAGCTCAGTCCTGTGCTTTTTTGCACTGCTTCATTCACACCTGCCCAGACATCAGTCTTTTCCAGTTCCCATGCAACTGTGCTCTGAAAAATGACACCTTGTGGGGCTGGGGGAAGGTAGAGCAACTCTCTGAAGAAAGCAGATGGATGTTGAACAGCTCAAGAGGGTTTCTGGCTGCCTCCATGTCTTTCAGTCACCTTTGTTTCCTCTGCAGGCTGCTGCTGCTCAGCAGATTCCCATCTCCCTTCACACATCCTTACAAGCCCAGGCACAGCTTGGGCTCAGAGGTGGCCTGCCTGTGTCCCAGTCCCAGGAGATCTACAGCTCCATACAGCCCTTCAGGTAACGGCTCTGGTGGTTAATCTGAGCAGCAACAGAGCTTTATTGTTGTGAACAGCTAAATATGCCTACAGCAATGTGCATCTGCTGCCCAGTTCATTTGACTGGCAAAGCAGATGTGTTGCGACAAGGCTTGGCAGAGGGACGTGGGGAAGGTGTTGGCATGCCAGCCTGCACTGCAGTGTTCTCAGCCCCTTCTCTAGATAAAATAAGCCAACCCAATAAAATATGGATTCTTGGCTAAGATGCCTTGGCGCTCTCCAGCTGCTGGACATCACAGCAAGGTCTTGGCAGACCTTCACCTTCCAGGGACAGCTTCTACCATCCCATCTGCAGTGGGAGTTGCTTACTACTGCAGTCGCCTCATTGCCACCATTAGACTGAAGTTCATCAAGAGTCGGCTGTTTCTGGTGAAGTCGATGTTAAAGTTCCTGTGGGGCCTCAAACCAGGGGCTTAGCCCAAAGGGTGTTAGGGTGAGCGTGAAAGACTGGGGAAAACTGAATTCTACTGACAAAAGGGCTTTTGTTTCCCCGTTGTTTGGCTTGATGCTGCACTTCACTGTGTGACCTGACTGCCATCCACATGGGGTATAGGGGATGAACTGGGGAGAAGTGCAGTCTCAAAAGGGCCCAAGGGCAGTGTTTAAGTGTTTCTCTTTTTCAGGTCTCAGGTGTACATGCACCCCAGTCTGTCTCAGCCCAATACCATGGTTTTGACGGGAGGCACGGCTCTAAAGCCTCCATACTCCGCCTTCCCAGGCATGCAGCCCTTGGAGATGGTGAAAACACAGTCTGGGTCCCCTTACCAGCCAATGAATGGAAGCCAGACGCTGGTTTATGAAGGCCAGATAAATCAGGCAGCTGGTATGGGAGCTTCGCAGATGATGGACTCCCAGCTTACACAGGTTAGGAACAAAGGTTGCATGCTGCTTTGTTTTTTGTGTGTGCTCATGACTCCAGCATCTGAGACTGGGTCTTAGTAGATATTTGTGGTAAGCTATGGGCTTTTGTGAATAAACTCTTCACAAGGAACCATGCCTCCACTTGAGCCAAGCCCTGGGTCCCTCATACTTGGTAAAAACGTATAACTCATCCTCCAGATTTCTCGAGAAAGTTTGTCTGACCTTAAGCCAATGACCCTCATCTCTTCTCATTTCAACTCTTGGAGCATCCTGGTCCTGAAGGTATCTCCACAAAATATCTCCCTGCTTTCTAGAGTTGCCACCTCTCCTTTAGCTTTCTTACACATAGTTCCCAGAGGCTGAGTGAGTCCTGCTGGGAAGATTGATATGTTCATACCACATGCTGGATCCATCCATTCATTGATTGGCTTTTGATGATTTTCATGAAGCTTAGCTTACGCTGTCTGATACATTGTGTTTAAAAAAAATATGAAAAGCCAGAATATTCTGAACCTTTATTTTTGCTTAAAGAGGGACTTGTATGCTGCAGAAGCTGAGAGCGCAAAGCTAGGTAACCCAAAAGACAGCTTAGCTAGGGGAGGTGCAGAGGTTCCTGACAAACCATAACTAGGTTTCTCCTGCCTGGATCACGTGATGGTGATGTCTTGCTCCTCTCATTACAAAGCAGTCATGGGAAGTCCCAAATGCAGCAATTGCAAAGACTGCCAGAGCAAGTAAGAGGGAACAAGAGGCTACAGAGCAGAGAAAACTTTTTTGTAAAGAAAGAAAACCACGTGCAAAGTGCCTGCTAAGTGGTGGCACCCACTCCTAATTGAATACAAAGTGGCACAGTTTGCTAACGATCCTGGGCCTGTCGGTGATCAGAGGCCAGTAGTCTCTTTTTGCCCCTCATCCTCTTCCAGGTTTTATGACCCCTTTGAAAATTTGGCCTCATTTAATTGCCACTGAGTTCTAAGGTGCAGTTTTCAGTCACGTTTAACCACTCCCCTCATCAGTTGTTTCAAGACGGGGTTGAAGCCTGTGGGGGTTGGAACCTAAAGCACCAGCCTTCCTGGTGGCGCAGGCCTCAAAATCACATCAGCAAAAGAGAATAGCCAATTGCTTGGATCGGGGCGACACACATGGGGTGCACACAGGTGCACCCCCTGCAGAAAGGCACCGCTAACACTGTCAGCAGCCCCTGTGGGTGGTCACTGCTTGCCACCCTGCTGCTGACACTGGTGGTGGCATCTGCGGGCGATCCACGCTGGCTGCCTCTGCCGGTGGTGGTTGTGGGTGGTCGCCGACCTTTGGTCAGCACTTGCCACCTCCCCTCCCCCCAGCTGCTGACAGTGCCGGCGGCATCTGCGGGAGCTTCCCTGCTTGCCGCCACCGTGCCCCACCAGCCGCTGGGGGCACAAGTCATTCATGGTTTGGATGTGGAAGTTGAGGTGAAAAGAATGTGAGCTGTCTGATGCCCCGGTGGCTGCCAGCACCACGGAGAAGGCTCATATGGGCAGCGACCCTGAAGACTGACAAAGCAGTGAGGAAGGCTCAAGGCAATCAGCAAAGCCCTCTGTAAAGAGCGCACACCTTAGGCCACGCCTTTATACAAAGGACACTTGGTGTGGTGTGGCTACAGGGTGTTGGCAGCTCTACATGGACACACATTGCAGTATGAAAGTCCCTCTTTAACGGTGATGTGTTTTGGGGGGGTTTTGGTGGCTCATTGAGCAGACAGCATGTTGAACTGCACTCTCCTTCCTTCTCTCAGTAACCACATGTAATTGTCATGCAGCTAACGATGCCTATGCCTGGGTCCCAGCTTCCTCTGCCCCGTTATGGTTCTGGCCAGCAGCCACTGATCTTACCACAGTCCATCCAGCTTCCCCAGGGGCAGAATCTGCCTGTCGGAGCACCCCGCAGGATTCTCCCGCCTGGATCCCAGCCTTCTGTTCTTGCAACCAGCAGGGAGGTAAGAGCTCGCACCTGGGCTTTCTTTAAGAAGCTTTGCACTTGGGTTTTGCACCGTTCTCTGAAAAAAGAACCACCTATTATAGGCCTGCAGTTAATGAGGAGGGGGATTTGCTTGTGGGGGGCTCCTTATCTACCAGCTGGTTGGAGCAGAGCAGCTCCATTCCTCCCATCTCCATAGCCCAGGCCAGCAGTCTGTTGGGTTGTGCTGCTGTGCCGCCTTCTGTTTTCAGAAGGCAGGGTCATGCCTCGGTCCAGTTTTGCAGTGTCCAGAGAGAGCAGCTGTGGGCTGCGTTCCTTGCCAGGCATAGTCAGCTCCCAGGTGCAGATGGACTGCTGCTCGTGAAATACAGCGCTGTTGTCAAAAAGCCCTGTTTGAGCAGATACTGCAATGCCCCATCAGCTTCAATGCCTTCGTGTAAGCAACGGGTTCTTTTCCAGAGGAGAGAGCACTAGGGATGAGATTTCCTTTTTGCTTGTGCAACCAAAAATAGGCAAGTCCTTTCACTGGCATAGCACACTTCCCCGTGTGTAAAGTGGAGGCAAGTGGTATTTGCCAACATCACAAGGGGAGCAGGGAGGCTAAAAATGTGATTGGAGTGCTTGCCAAGTAGATGCAAAGATGATATTTTCTCACTCACTTTCCTCCTTAGTCCTCTCAAATGGAAATGAAAGGGTTTCATTTCACAGATGGCAAACAGAACATGTCCTCCGGAGGATCTGTACCGTCTCCACACACGTACAGGTAAACGATCTGCAGAGCTCCGTCCGTAGCACCGGGTTGAGTGTGGTGGGAAAGGCTTGGTAATGTTTAATGTTGGAGTGAAACAGTGTTTGCGTCATGCTTCTTTGACTGAGATCCATTAATATAATTTCAAAAATGGAATCTGTGCTAGTCTGAATACTGATTTCCAAGCATAGTGTTGGGGCTTTGCTCTCATGGCAGGGAGCCCATAAACTGCTGTAATTGGCCTGGGAGAAATGCAAAAAAGTGTGACCGGTTTTTGTGTCAGAGCCGTGAAGGTCTGATGCCAGTAGAAGGTGCTCTTACTAAGGCAGCCATGCTGGAGCGTCAGATATGTGGCTTCCTTCCAGTTCTACCTTTTGAGCCCAAGAACTAGAAGCTCCCGGCCCGGCCTTCCATGCTCTGATCCTCCTTTTGAGGTGGGAAAGGATTTTTGCGACTCTTAGTTGTATCCTCTCCCCCTGCCCAGTGATGCATAATCTTGCTTGGGTTGACAGTTTTTAAGAGCTCCCCAGTCCAAGCCTGCTGGTTCCTCCTTACTTTCATGCAGACCAGGCTTTTGTTCCGTTGTAGTAACCTAGGCCATGTGTGCTCTCAACCCTTTGATTTCCAGGCCTAGCTCTGCCAGCCCTAGTGGGAAGCCATCTGGACCAGCAGTCAGTATGGGCTCCATGCAGGGACACTATGTGCAACAGGTAGGGCATGTTGATACTGTTGAGCATTGACCTAATGGTATCTGCTCTCGCACACAGTCAGATTGGTAGAGTTCCTACCATTGTGACGACCCAGCCTGCTCTGTTAGTGTGCTAGGATATGAACTTAGTTTCCCCCTTGATAATCCTGTATGTGCATGCATGTGTGAGCATAGGTGTACACTTGCCTTACCAAATAAAGTATGTTGAGCCCAATCAGCAAAGCTAACCAAATCATAGTGGCACAATATCAACAGGAGGAAAGGTGTATTGAATGTCCTGTCCCAGCCGTGCTGTTAGCCTACTTGGTGAGGAACTGTCCTGGGCGGTGGTGGGAGATGGGGGTTTGGCCCCCTCAAGATGGGAGCTCTGGGTGCACACAGTAGCCGACCCTGTGGTGTCCTTGGGCCCCTCTGCATTAAGATGGGGCATTTGTGGTTTGCTCCTTGGACTTAGGTGCCCGGGCACTGTTGTGAAGCTGGCCCTCATCCTTTTGTTCCTGGGTCCCCATGTGAACTGATGCTGTGTTTCTCTTTGTCAAAAGGCAAAACAGCGAGTGGATGAAAATAAAACCAACCTGGGAGCAGTGAAGTTGCAAGAGGCATCCTCCACCAACCAGCTGAAGCCGGTGCGCACGGGAGCCATCAAACCTCAAGCGGTCAAAGTGGAGGAGAGCAAGGCGTAGGAGCGTCCCCAGCTCACCCTCCCGGCTGGGGGAGGCTCAGCCTGGCGTCATGAAAGTCTCACCAGATCACTCCCATTCTAGCCCGGACTGACGAAAACGACATCCTCTCTCAGCCCCTCTCCCAACAAAGCAGTTTGAAACAGTGGATTTGACATTGACTTGCTTGCTTTAAAAACAAACCGACTACCCATCCCCATGTGACTATTGAGTGGCTCGAGCCATCTTTTTGTTCCTACCCCCAGCCCCTACCATCTCCCTTGCAGGTAGTTCATTTGGCAAAGCCCAGTGATCACGTTCCCTACTTCTGTCTCAGCGGAGTGGCAACTGGGGAGGGGGCCAGGTTGAGGCTTTTCATTTTAAAGGCAGCTGAGGTTTTTACAAAAAAAGCTATATCTTTGTTTATAGCGATTTTTTTATATGTTCTCATTTCCCCTTTCTCTTTACCCCACCCTCCCATCCCCATAGCTTCCAGAAAATCCCCCAGACCAAAATCACATGCTTGGACAGAACCCTGCTTAATTTGGTGTTCGGTTCTGTGCTCCCTTGAGAGTTTTGACTCTTAAATTGTGGTGTTTTGGGTGCATTTCCCCTCCCCTCCTCCAGCAGTTTAGCCTTCCAAATGAGCTGATTAAGAGGCATAAAGGACAGTTAAGGCATTTGGTAACTTTTCAGTATTTTTGTTTAAGCTAGAAGCAGTGCTTGCTTTAGAGGTAAACGTGTAACAAAGGTATATAGTAGATCGATGCATTAATCTTGAAACTTGCACCACTTAACTGTAGCTTCAGGGTGCCCTGTATACAACAAATTGTGGCATTTTCCTTTTTTAAGGAAAGACACCCAGTTTCTGCCATAGGCTCATTTGGATCGAGTTGGTTTCTGGTGGGTTGTTCCCCCCCCTGCCCTTTCCCCACCCCTTGGTAACTGCCCCGTGTGCAGCAGCTCAGAAATCACGGATTTACAAAGCGTAAACTGTCAAAGAATTGTGCATGGATCAGAAGAGTTGGCGAAAGCCAACGGGTCTATTTGGACTACTTTTTGTAGTTGTGATGCTCTCTCTATGCTTCCCATCCCCTCGGTTGCTCTGTTTTGTGCTCGTCCCCCGGAGCTTTCTGTTTTCTCCTCTGGGTCTTGCTCTTTCTCCTTCTGACTCCACAGCCTTTTGAACAACTTGCCATGGAAACAAGCTAGTGGGAATCCCCTCTGCAGAGCAGCCACAGCACACAAAGAAAATCCTGTTGGGTTTTGGTTTTTTGGGGGGTGGAGGGGGTTGTTGCATTAGAAGCGTGGCTGTTTGGAATCATCATCTTTGTCTTCTCTCCTTCTGATTAAGAGAAAATAGGTCTTTCCTTTTGGCTGAGTTGCATACAGTCCTCAGAATTCGGTAGTGCTTTTAAAGGTCCCAGTGGGAGGAAGTTAAGGTTTTTGTTTTGAGGTGTTTTATTGATCAGATGTGGTTTGTGAGTGTGTGTGCGTGTGTGTGAGCGTGTGCCTGTACTACAGGACTGATGCACAAGTAGTTTTGGAAGATGTTTGGGTCTTAAAGCTGACAACAGTCTTAAGTAAACTGAACCGCCTCCAGCCAAGAACTGCTCAGCTATTTAAAAACAAGGAGTGGACTCTTGTTGCTCTGATGTTAACGGAAAGGAAAGTGTTGTTTCTGCGATAGCTGATAGCTCGCTAACCAGCTGTCCCATCTGCCTGGGCTAGGTGGCAGCAACTAATTTGCCAATGGTTCCAAAGACGACATTTTGAACAAAGAATGTATTTGGGAAGGGATCTGAATGAAAGGGAGGTTTTTTCGTTTTGTGTTTTTGTTTTTTGTACAAGTGAAAATCTTTCAGAATTTTCTAGAGATGCAGTCGAAGTTTGGAGCTGGGTATAAATCAGGATGTTTCTACAATACCTTTGACAGAACCTAGAAATCTGAACTAACTTAGATATAGTAAATGTCCCCTTTAGTCCCAGGTAAAGACCCCTGAAGGGAACAGGATAGGATGGTACTTCTTTTTAATGTTTTTTTTCCTTTATTGTTTTGTGGATTTTAACTTCACAGCAGAGTGTCAGCATCTCTCTAGCATCCTACAGAGTACATGGTTTGAGATTTTAGTGATGTACTTTCCAGCCTTCAAAAATTCCCTAAACACGCATCCTCATCTGCTCACCTTCGCTCCTGCTCCAGATGTTTTCCAAAGATTGCCCCACCAGTAACTCATCCAGCCCCCTTGTCATCTTGGAACATCGTGAGCAGTGGAACAATCTCAATTTATTTTGCATCATCTCCTTACCCCCCGTTCCCTCCGCCATCGCTGCTCTCCCCTGGTTTTTTTGCCCCGGTGGCTCAAGCTGATATCAGCCCAGAATCTTAACTGTATTGACTGAAGAGCTTATCCAGGCCCCTCTTCTCTCCCCTTCCCACCCCTAGACACAGTTAATGCTTTTCAAAGACACTAACCTCTTTCCTTCCTCATATGACTTTCGAGTGGTCCTGTGTGTTGGAGAAATCAGGTTACTGCTGGACGCAAGACGTTGCAGTCCCCCTCTGGTTGTAAATGGCATCAGAACTACAGTATGTCCTGTTAAAAAGGGTCAGCCTTCTTTCTCTCTTCCCCCCTCCTCACCCACCCCAAACAGAATAAAACACTAGAATTTATTTATACGTATTTGATGTTGTAGGTCTAGGTGAAAAAGTAAATGTTTCACTGCTCTATTTATATATTATGTCTGAATTATTCTGTGCGGGAAAGGCCAAGAAATGCATGTGAGCTTCATTCCGTTCATCACCTTTGCGTGACTGTCAGCTGCGGTTTACAAGGCTCTTTCACTCAGTGGATTGTTGTCTGATGGAAAGCAGTTTTAGAGCCCAGACTTTTAAGGTGCAATATCCTTCTCTGCCTCCTTTTTGTTTGTTCATTTTGTTCATTTAGTTTTAGACCTAGTAGGAGAGGCTAATGCAGTGCATGGTGCTTTTGAAAGTCAAATGGAAAGTCTCCTCAAGGATCAGAAACGCAAAGGTGTCTGATGAGAGTTATTAGGAACTCGTTCTTGGGAAGGGGGTGGTTGGAGATGCTGGTTTATCAGTGATAACTTCCACTCGCCATCTCCATTGCTGAAGTGTGGGGGCCCTTACAGCTCATTCCTTTGCTGCGGGAATTTGCTTTGACTGGAAACCAGCTGCTGAACTTTGGCTCTTGCTGCTAGGACAGATGTGCTTTGAAGTGAGAGGAGGAGGTGGGATCCATGTTCTCAGCCACTGTGAGCCAGAGCAGAAATATTTGGAGGCTGACGCTTTGCTGCCTTTTAACCACGTTGTTCAGCTGAAGGCCCAAAGTACATGTATGTAAATACTAGTGCGTTATGCACAGTGACTGCCGGCCTGCCAAGAAATGTTCAGTGCTCTTTCCTTCCCTTGATTTCAGCCTTCTTTTAGCCATTAGTTTGGGGGGGGGGAAGCTCCTGAAAAGGTGAAAGCAGCAACACTGCCAGTGAAGCAGGTATCGCCGCTGACCTTCCATCACTCGCTCTTGGCTCTGTTATACTGTGGTCAGCAACTCCCAAGGTGTTTGCAGCTCATTGAATCTCAAACGTGTGCGTGCATGCCGAGAGGCACTCCATTCAGAAGAATGCCGCAAAGCAACAAGCTGCCCTGTGGTTCCCATGTGTCCGTATGGGTATGTACAACCAGAAGTTAGCACCTCTACAGTTTCACCTTTTTGCAGGCTACACGATTCACCTTCTGAGCGAGCGAGCACAACTGCATGCCAAGATCTGTCCTGTTACACTGTCTTCCTTCCTTGTGTTTTGCTTCTGACGGGCTGAGCACAGATTAAATCCTTTTTTCTTTTTTAATGTTGGTTCCTTTTGACAGGTAACCGCCCAGTTTCCTCGTCAGATTTCCTTACGAACAAGGAATTACACCAACCATAGGCATCTAAATCCTCTTAACGTAGTTGTGGTCCAAAAGAGTTGATCGAATAATTAAAGCAGTGGAGTTGCAACTTCAAAGAGACAGAACCAGTCCCCATGTGGTGTGTGTGGGTGTGCGTGTGTGTGGCTTTTTCCATTTTTAAATCCATAGGCTACCAAGACCCTGTAGTGGCCACAGCCCCGTCCTCCCCCCACCTTGGGTTTGACGATTCATCCTTGGCTCAAGATGTCTGCAGTCACCTCCTGACCGGTAGCGCTGGGAATCGCCGCTAGCAGCAGCAACGAGGCACTCACCTGCTCCCTCTGTAGCATGTCAAGGCATTGTCCCTAGCTGGATCCTTTCTCTGGTTCTGTATAAATTGCATTCGTTGTTTCTCAAGGGGATATTGTACTCCTTCAGGCTTTTAACCTCATGACCTGTATAGTAAAATTTTTTTGGCCCTTCCTCTCTTTGTCTTTTCATGTAGACCAGATATTTGAAAGGGCAGACGATGGATAAATGTGTAACGTGCAACCTGTTTATTATATTTTTTGGAAACTTTTCCTTGGACCGGAACTCGAATCACTGCATCACCAGGCCAGTTGTGGCACACTCTTTATTGCCCTTTTTTTTCCCTCGTTTTCAGTACCTATTGTTTCTCCTTTCAAATATGTGATTGTATTAGCTCTTTCCATATGAAAGAATTCTCCTTATTTAAATAAAAAAAAAAAACTTAAAAAAAAATAAAGCAGATTATGCTTTTCTCAAATTCCCAAGTCCCCCGTGTGCTTTCATGGTTGGTTACTATTTGTAGGAAGAAGCATAGAAATCCTAGAAATGAAGGGCTGGAAGAGACCTCAAAAGACTGAGTCCAACCCCCGTGCTCTGGGCAGGAAACTTCAGCACAAGCAGGGTTTGTTCATGTGTCAAGTACTGTGAATACAGGGTTCGCTTTTCTAAAAAGAAATGGATGCCACGCAGTTGTGCTCGTTTCCTTACAAGCTGTACGCCGGGGGACCTGCCCTAGTACGCGCTGGCCCCCGCACAGCCGGGAAGAGGGTTTGTGTCGTTTGATCCGGCAGTGGTGTCCTGCGGCCGTGCCCAGCGCTTCTTTTTAAGCTGGTTCCCGTGGCAAACGCCAGTTCTCGGCTGACGTGCTGACTTGGTTGACTTGCCACCACCACCACCCGTCCTGGTTCTCCACTTCCTATAGCGCGGCGCGCTGCAGGCGGGGAGATGCCCGGGGGCTGAGAGGTCCTGCCTAGGAAGGCGTGTGTTTTACACGAGGAAATACGGTATCTCCCGCAGCGCGTCGAGTAGGCGGGGCGGTACGGTAGCCCGCGTCACTGCAGCCTGGGAGAGGGCGTTGCTCTAGCAACGGAAAATCGCCGCTTCCCCCTTCCGGGGGTTGCGCGTGATGTCACATCCGCCGCCGCGTGCGGGAAAGGAGGGGGGACTTCCGGCCCAGGCCCCCGCGGGGCAGGTGCAGCGCCGAGCGCCGCTGTGCCCCGCCCCCTGCGGCCGGCCCGGGCCCGCCCAGTCCTGGCCCCGGGGGCAGCGTCGCGCCGGCCGCAGGATGCCGGTGCTGGGGGCGCTGAAGCGCCCGGTGCTGCTCCGGGCCGAGATCAACGTGAGCCTGGTGGCGCTGGCCGTGGCGGCCGTGGCCAGCCGTCTGTGGGGCCTCGCCGGCCCGCGGGCCGTGGTGTGAGTTGGCCCCCGACAGCCCCGCGCGCCCGCCGCCCGCGGGGCCAGCGTCCCTCCGCCACGCCTGACCCGTCTCCGTGTCTCCCGCGTCCAGGTTCGACGAAGTCTACTACGGCCAGTTCGTCTCGCTCTACGTCAAGCGCATCTTCTTCGTGGATGACAGCGGGCCGCCGCTGGGCCACGCGCTGCTGGCCCTGGGAGGTAGGCGCCCGGCTCCCTGTGGCGTGCGGGGAGCCGAGCGGCCCGCGCGCTCCGGGCTGGCGGCAGGAGGAGCCGGGCGGCCGGAGCAGCGGGACTCGCGGGCTGCGCGATGTCGGGAGCGAGCAGAGCGTCGGGGACCTCCTCCGTGGGGCTTCTGGCAGGTCCCGGGGGGCGGGCCCTGCTTGGCAGACCTCCAGAGCAAGTCTCCTCCATCCAGTCTTTGGACTCCAGTTTCCCAGGGCTGTTTTGTCACCCGTCCCCGCGAGTCCTGAATGACTGCTTCTCTTTCAGGTTACCTGGGAGGATTTGACGGGAACTTCTTGTGGAACAGAATCGGGGCTGGTAAGAGCTGGTTTGAACTTTGCCTCCGTCTTCTGACAGACCACGGCAGCGTCCTGTGAATTTGTGCCGACTTCTGGAAGCAGAGGGCGGTTGGGTGCTTGGACGTCCGAATTCAAAGATGCAGCAAAAACCAGAGGCTCTTTAGCAGATAGTTTCATGGTTTCATGGGTCAGAAGGGACCTGAGCAGATCAAGTCCGACCCCCTGCCCTGGCAGGAAAGAGGTGATTGTCTGGCCTTGATGATTGAGATCCCATAGTGCAGAGGGGAATCATTATTAAATTATAAAAGGTAACGCAGATCGGAGAAGAAGCTTAACATTTGGTTGGAATCGTAGACTGTCGGGGCTGGCAGGGACCTCGGAAGATGGTCGGGTCCAGCCCCCTGCACCAGGCAGGAAATCGAGACCTCCGGTGGGTGCTGTGGGACGTTGTTCTAGTCGCCCCTAGTGAGATGTTGGCGGGGGCAGAGCATCCACAGATTTGAGAGTGAGAGGTACCAACTCTTTCCCAAAAACCTTACGTACAGGCAGTCGCAATGATTCTGGCCCCTTCGTGAGGTGGTATGAGGTCTGCTGATGCAAGGCGTCCCCTGGGTGCTGAGGAGGATTATGGTATTTCAGACAGATTCTCACATCCCCCCGTGGAGGGTCACACTGCGGTCGCTGCCCTTCAGGTTTCTTGACCCATTCATTTATAGCCAGCCAGCCAGAGATGCCTGAGGTCTGCAGGGTGCTGTCTAAAACCTGCTCCAACTCTGCCAGCATCTCTGTAGCAAGCAGGTGTTTCCTGCACTCGCATCCTGCTGCTGGTTTCTGTTCCAGAATATACCATGAATGTGCCCGTTTGGTCCCTCCGACTGCTGCCAGCCGTGGCCGGTGCCCTGTGCGTCCCTTTAGCATACCAGATCCTGGTGGAGCTGCGCTTCTCCCACTGCGCCGCGCTGGGAGCTGCCCTGCTGATCCTCTTGGGTAAGGATGCCCCCTTCCTTCCCCCGCCGCTGTCTGTCCAGGGCTTTCCCTAGTGGATGTTTGCCCAGTGATTCCTTGAATGCGTGACGCAAGAGCCAGGGAGGTGTTTGCCCTGGCAGAGCGGAGACCCTGCACAAAGCAGCTGGTGCTGGTTGTGTCTAGTCCCTCGCTGCTTCCTGCCTTGCTTGAGGACGCTGTGTCCCACTCATCTTGCTCACTCTCCACACTTAACCCGAGCAGCTCTGCTGAAGCCTGTTGCCAGAGCAAATATCTGCCAGCAGCTTCGGAGCCGGACCCTCAGTGCCCCTCTCTGCAGGGCAGCCCTTGTGGCCTTGCCCCCACTCCCAGGCTTTAGGCCTCATAGCAGACCCCAGCCTGTGGGCTGTTCCTCATCTGTCAAGCCTGTTACCACCACCTTCATAGAGCTCCTCTGGGTGCCTTTTTAAGGGCAACCTCCAAATGTAGGGGACAGGGCGAATGGAGAACAAGTTAGCTGGCCTGGGCCCGTGGCCTTCAGGGGGGCCAGTCAGTCATCCTGACACAGGGTGATTACTGCCTTGACCGCTGCCTGATCCTATGTTTCCCTACAAATAATTACTGCTGATTTGGTGCGTGTTTGTCCCCTTTCTGCTAGAAAACTCCCTGATCACTCAGTCCAGGCTGATGCTCTTGGAATCCATACTGATATTTTTTATCCTGCTGGCAGTTTTGTCCTACCTGAAGTTCTGCAATTCACAGAAACGCAGGTATGGAGCGTTTGCACCCCTAAAGTGGCTAATCATCCCAAAGCTGTTCAGCTTGTAAGTGCCAGGTGTCTGTGCTGTCTCGGGCTTGAGGGATGTTTCTAGTTACCATCTGAGCAAATAGGTTGAAGACTTTTTGGCACCAATTATTGTCCCTGGTGCAGAAGATATTGCAGGTCTTACGAGGCTGGCACAAGGCAGAGCTAAGAATCCTTTTTATTTGACCACTGCTGTGCCACTGCTGCTGTTGGGCCTTGGTCAAGTCACCTAGCCTTTCTTTAGTGTTTTCTCCTTTATACAGTATGGGTGATGGTTTGGGCCTCTGAAAGGGTGTTTGGAAGATTTACTTTCCCAAACAGTGTTACTGAATGGGGTTGGGTGTCAGAGCTTCCCTGTAATTAGGAAAAAAAAATCACTGAATTTCTCTCTCTTGCATCCCCTCTGTGCCCAGGAATAAAAAATAACCTAGTTACGGTCATTTGTCCCTGGTCCCTGTTTGTCTCCTCTGCCTTGGCTCTGCATATGCTCTGCAGAACACCAATTAAAGTAAAAGAGCCTCTAAGCATAGCCCAGCCTGCGGCCTCAGCAGTACTTTATTGCAGTAGCAAGACCTCGCAGCTCAGAATAGTTTCCCACAGTTGGGAGACGTGAGACATCCCTGCTGTAAATCCAGGGTAGCTGTCACTGGCCTGTGTGAGCTGCCAGCAGGTGGACTAGTGAGCAGCCAGTCACAGACATGCCCCGAGGTTAAAGATCCCACACTTGCGGAGGCAGGATGGCATCCTAGCCAGGCGCCTGCAGCCTACTGTGTTCTCTTCCTTTGTCCTCTCTCCAAGCCCCTTCTCTGCAACCTGGTGGTTTTGGCTTCTGCTGACTGGAGTTGCCTGCTCCTGTGCTGTCGGGTGAGTCCTTCTTCTTAGGCTGCCAGCCTGCTTTCACACTTGTCATAGATTGTAAGGGGCTGAAAGGGACCTCACAAGATCATCGGGTCCAGCCTCCCTGCACTAAGGTCATCCCGGCCTCAGCTTCACCATGGCCTGGGGGTGTTCTGCTTTCCAAGGCCCCTTCCTGTGGCTGTAGCTGGCTACAACATGTCTGCCTGCAGCAAGATTTTCAGGGTTCTCCTGCAGACTGCCAAGGGTTCCCAGTGGCAAGCATCAGTCGGTAGCAAGCTGTGCCAGACACGTGGAGATTCTCCTGAAAAGAACAAGAGGCTGCGCGAGCACCCACCAGGGTGGGGTCCACCATGCGAAGTGGGGCCTGGCTTTTCAATCCTGTCTCCCAAACGTGGGCACATCTGAGTTTACAAGCCCCCTTCCATGCTTGCCTGCCATGTGCTCCCCAACACACTTTCTGCCTTCTGTCACTGTTAACTGGCAACTGTTACAGAGAACAAAGCTCGGGCCTGTTAGTGGCAGCACGCTGAACTCGCCTGGGGACACCTTGTTTGAGAGAGGGCTTGAATGTCTCCACCTGGCCTTAAAGACCAGCTGGGCTGGTGGTTCAGCCCAGCATGATTACTTTTGTCTGCTGTGTTTTCAGGGTAAAATACATGGGACTTTTCACCTACGTGCTGCTCTTGGTCATCGCTGGAATCCACTTCTGGCACTTGATAGGAGACCAGGCTTTGTCAAAAGTAGGTAGCATGGTGTGCTGGATGTGTAGCATGTATGTATGTGCCTGTTCACAACGTGTCCCCAGAGTAGGAGGGGCAATCTCGGAGGCTTCCAAACCATGAGCTATTAACACCTCAAAATTTTAGCAAATCCTGCCTGTGTTTTATGCAGAAGCCTTCTATAGTATCTCGCCAACCTCCTGCTTACAAAGACTGTTTTCTAGCTATCCGACATGAGGGCCGAGTATGAGATTAAAATCCGTCTGTGTGCAACCTTCGGTGCCTCGCTGTATTGCTGAAGGGGCTCGGGGCTTTCACACCTTCCCCTCACCTTTAATAGTATCTGCAGGTCAGAAGCCAGTGCAATTTCACATGCATCCCAAGTGCCACGTGTTGATCTTGCAGTAACAGTTATTAAAGTGTCCGCAGGGTTAAGGCTTCATCTGGGTAGCTGAGGATAAGCAAAGGCGAGTAAGTGGTGCATGTAGTGGTCAGAGATAGGACTTGGAAATCAGGTTGCTTTTCCCCAGCTCTGCTACTGCTTATCTCTCTGTCCACAGGCAAGATGCTGCATCTCTCTGCCTCAGTTTTGCCGTCTGTAAAATGGGAATAGCACCCGCCTGTCTAATAAGAGCTTTTTGAAGTGTCATGAGTGAGCACTTGTAGATTCAGTCAAGACCTGAGCAGAAGGGTGTGGAATAGGGGCCCTGTTACCTGTGGTGGGGAGGCTGCCAAGAGCCAGGGAGATGTAGCTACAAATTATTTCTACCCTGCCAGGTCTCTGTGCTGTGTCATTTGCTGGCGAGGGGTCTAGCCTTGGTGGTTATCCCAGTAGCCATGTATCTGTCTTTCTTCTACCTTCACCTGACTTTGCTCTACCGCTCGGGGCCTCACGACCAGATCATGACCAGCGCTTTCCAAGCCAGCTTGGAGGTAGGCAGAGCAGGAACCGAGGAGGTGGAGAGCGGGTCGTGCACTGACTGTTGTGAGACAGCTCTGTGTTAATGCTGCAAAGTATTGATTCCTTTTTTACTGGTGCCATACCATTGCTCCAGCCTGAAGCGCTGAGGGAGGGGGAGGAATAGCAAAAGCCCTACCCTGTACCAGACATTTCTTACCAGCCATAATAAGCTGAACGCATCCCTTCTTACCCCACATGCTCTTTCTCTGAGTTCATGTGTTGGTGCAGTGCAGCATCAGCAGTGGCACGGGAAATGCTCCCTGCTCCCCATGCTCCTGCAGGCTTGGCTGTGGGACCAGTTGCAGCACGATCCCAGCCAGCTGCCAGGACAGCTGACACGGTGCGTGTTGATGCCGCCTGTTAAAGCCAGGAGTTGAATAGCTCCTGGGTTGCTTGCTTCTCCACCCCCCCGGCCTTTGCTTATTATCTTGTTATGCTCTTTAGGGCGGGCTAGCTCGCATCACCCAGGGCCAGCCCTTGGAAATAGCCTACGGCTCACAGATTACTCTGCGGAACGTCCTGGGCAAACCCATGCCCTGCTGGCTCCATTCGCACAAGAACACATATCCCATCAGGTGAGCTGCTGAGCTTGTTCTGTAGTTGAGATGCAAGAAGGGTTTCTTGTGCTTCAGACTGCTGATCTCTGGGAAATTAATGCTTTTGAAAAGCCTGAATATATGCTAAGGATATGGTTCGGCGGCTGGGGCACATGACTTATGAGGAGAGGCTGAAGGAACTGGGCTTATTTAGTCTGCAGAAGAGGCCGAGGGGGGATCTGATAGCAGCCTTCAGCTCCCTGAAGTGGGGGTAACAAAGAGGATGAAGCTGGGCTGTTCTCAGCGGTGGCAGACGACTGAACAAGGAGCAATGGGCTCAAGTTGCAACAAGTGAATGTTTAGGTTGGATATTAGGAAAAATTTTCTCACTAGGAGGGTGGTGAAGCACTGGAACAGGTTACCCAGAGAGGTGGTGGAGTCTCCATCCTTGGAGGTCTTAAGGCCCTGTGACAAAGCTTTGGCTGGGATGATGGAGTTGGGGCTGGTCCTGCTTTGAACAGGGGGTTGGACTAGATGTGGCCTCCTGAGGTCCTTCCAGCCCTCACTGTCTGTGATTCTATGATATATGAATAAAATGAACTCATTCTTCAAGCACTTGTTTAATCAGTTTGCCAAATCAGTGGAAATTAATTTCGAAGTCAGTGAAGAGGGAAGGTATTGTGATTTTGCAAGGCAAATAAAGCAGATGTGCTACCTAATGAAAATAGGGTGAAAGAAGGAAGGCAAAATCCCAGTAATTAGCCTGCCTTGAACCTCACTTCAAGCCGTAGTAGAATAATGAATATTGAAAACGGAGCACTAAGCAGCTAGAGGGCAATAGGACTGCAAGCAGCAAACAGCACAGCTTTAGAAAGAGCAGCTCCATTGGAAAAGTGCTTGCTTTTTCAGTCTGATTGCAAAACAAGCAACGGGATGTAGCTTTCAGTGGTGTCGTCTGTATTTTCTCACAAAATCCTACCTGAAGCGTTGAATTTAGCTTTGAGACGAACAATGCAGTATCAGTGGAAGTCAGTAAAAAGGATGAGAATAAACAGCACTACTGAGAGGAGAGGCATCCAGTGGGGAGCTGTTGTGATCATCTTCACAAACATCTTCACTAGCAGTGGGGAGGAAGGGGCCTTTGTGGATACCATCAAATTAGGCCATGTTGCAAGTGCCAGAAGAGCACAAAGAAACACGACAAAGGGGCCGAGAGGCTTTGAAAGAGTCAGGCAGGAGGCAAAATCTCATCAGTTTGGCAAAATGCAAGCTGCTCCGTATGGTAGGGAAATAATCTGAAACGGGGGTACTCAGCACGTGTGTGCCGGGAAGGTGGCTGACTTGGAAAGCAGCATTTAACAGGCAACCTGGACTGATAGCGGAGAGCAAACTGTGTAGGAGATAGCAGTCCAGCGTGGCACACTGGAGCCATGCTCTGGCAACCTGTACAGAAACCAGCATCTTCCCATCCATCTTGTCTAAACATATCAGCCTTGTATCCAGAGGGCTGCGTTGGTTTTGGGCCTTGCAATAACCTGCCTGGTAGTGACACAGCTGGGGAGAATTTGGAGATAGGTGCAAGAGGAGTTTAAATGGTGGCTGTTGGGGTAAAGGGGGCGTATTAGTAGCATGAAAGGTTGGACAGTAAGGAGTGGGAAGACCAGTTTAAGATGTTACAGAAAGAAAACCAGGAATAATTTCTGCCAGGGACTCCTGCATTGTTGGGCAGTGTCTTAGGGAAATAGGGGAAGCGCAGATGTCTTTGTCATTTCACACCAGATAGGGAAAGGTCTAGGCAGGCTGGAGGAGGGCAGCAGAATGGCCTTTTTTCCTCTCTGGGTCTTGATCTTTCCTTCTCTAATCACTCCCCTGATCCAAACCATTCATGGCCCAACTTGCTCCATCTCTTGGCAGAAGTCAGAGCACAAGCACACCGTATGGGAGAGCGGGTGTGAGCTTGGGATTGTCAGGTACCCCTTAGGCTGGAAATCAAACCATGGTGAGTGCTGGGGGCACTTCAGTCCTCGGGAGCCTTTGCCTCCGCCCTGTACTGTTGCCTCCAAAGTGCTGTGACCCAAGCGTGCTTTGCTACTTCCGTTTCCTCTGCGTGTTGTCTCTTCTCGCTGTGTTTCATGAGAACAGAGCCAATGTGCCAACTCTGATTGAGATTCGTGCGCTGGAAGCCGCCCTCTGCTTTTTCTTCCCTGTAGCTGTGCAGACCCAAGCAGTCCTGTCCCCTCAGACTTCTGTTCTTCTGATCTACCTGTGCAGGTATGAGAACGGCCGAGGGAGCTCCCATCAGCAGCAGGTGACCTGCTATCCCTTCAAAGATGTCAATAACTGGTGGATTGTGAAGGATCCTGGGACGTGAGTACAGAAGGGACTTAAGAGCCAGCTTGCCAAGAGCCTGGCTGCTGGTTCTAAAAGTAAAGCAGGGTCCTTGCCTGGTGGCTACATGAGTTGGATGCTAACGGGGCTTAACAGGTTTGTTGGGCTCAGGGGTGACTGGGGTCACTGTGGTGTCCCCAGTCAGGACTCCCAAGCTCTATCCTAGCCTCTGCCACTGACTCACTGCGTGACTTGGGGCAAGTCACTTCTCACCTTCCCTTTCCCCATTTGTAGCCTGGCAAAGCTGGAGCTATCATACACGTTGTAGTTTCCACAAAGATTTCATTTGTGTTTGCAAATGTTTTGAGATGCTGGGAGGGAAAGAATTGCACTGGGCCAAGAATCTGTACACAGCAGGAGTGAGACACTAAAAAGTCACTGTAACTTTAACACCATAAAACCTCCTTGCACCAGGTAGTGACTAAAATTGGGTTTCATTCCAGTGAGCGTGACGGGTACTTGAGCTGGCCTCTGAAGTGGTTTGAGTTCAACTCCAAGCAGGGAAGAGGGTCTGTCTGCATCAAAAGTTTGGGTGGAATATCAGTCCTTGCAGATAAGGAGCTGTCCCTTGGCATGTGGGAGATGTGAGTCAGGGCCTTACTCTGTGTCAGCAGAGCCATCAGGGGAGCTATATCCTGTTAGCCTGCTACCCCAGCCAAAACCCTTGTGCAGCCAGTCTTGCATCATCACAAATGGTTTTTATCAGTGTAGCGCTGGGCATTAAGGGCCTGGGGTGGGGGGTGAAGTGCTGAGAGGGCCGTTTACTGCCTTAAATTATGCTTACACTAGGAGGGGCTGTCGGCAGAACTCTACAGCCAATCCTTGCAGCGTTGGCCTGGGAGCAGCAGAAATTTGCCATCTTTCTCTCGTTGACCTTAAAAATGCTTTGAGTGAATGTACTGCTGTCAGGATAGCGCTAGTAAGCGAAGCCTCCACCTGGTCCATGTGGCAGTGAAATAGAGGCAGCAGCTGGAAAAGCTGAGAAACCCTCAGCCAAAGACTGCTCTGTCTAGGAGTGAGTGTGAAGTTCACCTTTCCAGATGCAGGCAGACTTTAATCCTTCAGTCAAGACAGCAAAGCATGGCATGAGGGCACCCATCAGACCTGACTGAAGCTACTTACTGCAGTCATAGAAGCCACCAAACAGCTGTTGGACGGGAGGAATATTTTGGTGGTATTCACTGGTCTAGGGAGGAACCAATGCCTCTATCTGTGTCCAACAGGCAGCAGCTGGTGGTGAGTAACCCACCACGGCCCATCCGCCATGGGCACATCGTGCAGCTGGTCCATGGGATCACAACGCGCTACCTCAACACGTAAGTTCCTCGCCCTCTCAGCTCCTGCTGGCTCTGTCTTTTCTTTAAACGTCTGTGCTCTACATCAAGGTGTCAAAGACCCATTAGGTCTGCATATATATGCCAGCCCTGCAATTTCCTATATGCCCACTTAGGCAATTCATTCATTCATCCTACCAAGCAGGTCTCTAAATCAGTAGTTCTCAACCTCCTTAGACTCAAGGACCCCCCTAGAAAGTGCCAACTCTCACTTTCACTTGCTTCTTGAGCATGGAAAAATGAACAGAGCAGTTCCTGTGTTACATAGATTCATAGATGTTGGGGTTGGAAGGGACCTCAACAGATCATTGAGTCCGACCCCCTGCCTAGGCAGGAAAGAGCGTTGGGGTCAGATGACTCCAGTCTTCTCTTAAAGACCCCCAAGGTAGGAGAGCGCACCACCTCCCTTGGAAGCCCATTCCAAATTTTGCCCACCCTTACTGTGAAGAAAAGGGCAGAGCACTCAGAAAGGCCCCAGCCGGCCAGACTGGTTTCACCCTCTGCATTCATCTTAGAAACATCTGAGTGAATCATGTGCAAGTGTTTGCAAGGCTTAAAAAGGATCTCCCGGTGTCCCAGGATGCCACAGACCCCAGTAGAGAATCACTGCTCTGGATTCTTGTCGAGTCATCACTTCATTAGAGTCAGAGCAGATTGCAGGTGTAAAGCAGGCGAGTGTCTTGGATGCAGAAATCCCATTGACTTCCACAGCATGCGACTTCCCATGAAGTCTGTGCTCCCAAACCACAGAAGTGCATTTGACAGTGACGGGAGGTGAAACACCTGGAGCATTCCGGGGTAGACACCGGTGTCACGGATCTTGCAGGCACGATGTAGCAGCACCTCTGAGCCCCCATGCCCAGGAAGTTTCCTGTTACATTGATTACAATATCTCCATGCCAGCGCAGAACCTCTGGAGGGTGGTGAGTAGGACGGGGCCGTGGGGAGGCAGGGGACGCAGCTGTCTCTGGGGGAGCATCCAAGACAAAGTGAGGATGGAAAGAAATCTCTTCATGGTAGGAAATCGTGAACCGTGAGTCGGATGCAGACGTGTGGAAGACCATCCTGTCAGAGGTGCGCTTTGTCCATGTGAACACCTCCGCAATGCTCAAGGTAAGTGGCTCCGTGCCGCTCAGCCTCCTGCTTCCCTGTTGCAGTCGCTGCAAGTTCTGCAATGTTTGCTGAGAAACATCTCAGTGGCAAAACCTCCTGTGACGGCTGTTATCACCCTGGTGTAATCATTATGCTGCTGGAAAGTTTTTGTGGCTGCCCAGCTTCATCTGACTCGCACCCTGCTTGCTTTCCTCCAGAGAAAGTGGCAGTTGTGGACCCTGGGTTAGACACCCCCCCACCCTTATCATTTGTATTCTAGTTTCTCTTTCTTCCTTATACTCTGCTCTCTGCACATCCTTTCACAGCATCTGAAGTGAGCTACAGCTCCCGAAAGCCTTCCTCCCTGTATACGTGTGTGTATCTTTTTACTTTGGTTAGTCTATAAGGTGCAAATCTTCCCTGCCTTCAGAGTTTAAGGCCACATTCATACTTAATAGATGATGGTGGCCAGGGAACAGGTTAAAGCATGGTCTGTTGGAGATAGAGCTGGTTTTCTTATACAACCCAAGTCCCTACAGTGCACATAGCTATTTCTGTCAAGCCTGAGCTCCCACACCGCCGTGCTCCTGAGTAGGGACACAGGCAGCTCCAGTGACAGGGCTGGAAATGAGGATGCTGGCAGGACCATGGTGCATTTTGATGTCATTTAACTGTTCCAGCTCAGTGGAGTGGCTCTGCCCGACTGGGGATACAGGCAGCTGGAAGTTGTTGGAGAGAAGCTGTCCAAGGGTTACCACCAGAGCATGCTGTGGAACGTGGAGGAGCACCGCTATGGGAAGAGTCAGTCTTGGCAGAGACCTAGAGGAGGGAGCCCATGGGCTTTGTATTCAGTGAAATGGGCTGGGGACTGTGCAGAAAAGTGGTGGGAGGTGGCAGGAAGGCCACAGAGCTCAAGACTAGCTGCTGCAAGGGAGCATGCGTGTCCCCCAGCCCTAGCCTAGAAACAACACCCTGCATCAAGCTGATTGTGCTGCACACGGAGCTGAGGCTACGTCCCAGCTGCCCACAGCTGGAGGGTGATGCTTGGGGGGTGCCCAATCACTGAGCAGCTCCCTCCCTCCACCCTCGCACGCTGGCACCACCCCAGGCCTGCTGCACAGGGCTGGCTGCACACACAGGTTCCCATGGTCACCTTCCTGCCTCTGAGCCACGTTGTCCCTTTGCAGGCCAGGAGCAAAAGGAGAGGGAGGTGGAGCTGCACTCGCCCACACAGATTGACATCAGCAAAAACCTCAGCTTCATGGCCAAGTTCACAGAGCTGCAGGTGACTGGGCAGAGGGGACCGGGAAGCAGAGGCAGGGACGCCAAGTCCACTGAACAGTCAAACTGCACTGACCAGTGTATGGGAGAAATGGCAGCTCCCGCTGCCCTCAGCTCAGAGGCTTGCTGTCCGAGCTCTGGGGCTGCCTGTCCGTGCCAGGGATCCTGGCTGAGGCTCCTCATCTGCTTTGCCCTAGTGGAAGATACTCACGTTGAAGAATGAAGACACGGAGCACAAGTACAGCTCTTCGCCACTGGCGTGGATCACCATGGACACAAACATCGTGTACTGGCTCCACCCTGCCTCTGGTGTAAGTGTGCGTGGCCTGTCTGCATGGACTCCAAAAGGAGCACAAGCAGCTGGAGCACAGCAGTGGGAGTGTGAGAGGGGTCAGGACTGCTATTAATAAGCCTCAGCCAGGGGGGGCTGGCTGGGCAGAATGTCAGCTGTGTGTTTCTGAGTAAATCATTTGTCCTTTGGGTAAAAAAACCCTTTTATATTTAAAACGCAAAACAGCCTTACGTTCCCCCTTCCCTTCATGTCCTCCTCTGCCCCTTGGACATCAGTCTCCTGCCTCCACTTGAGAGAGGCAGCTGGAGCACTTCCCAGCTGATGGTTTTCAGGCTCTGGATATGATTTCTGGCAGCTGCTGCTTTTTAAGTAAACTTGAGTTTCCCTGTAAGCTGCTAAAGGAGAATTTGGAGTTTAATGTCAATGCTTCTATTCACTTGATCCACTTAAAGAGTTGAGTCCATCCCCATTAAGTAAAAATGAATGATGAAATAAAACAGCATCCTGTATGTCAGCCTGATGACACGGTCCAGGCAGATGGGATGAGTAGCCATGTGGAACAGTGGACTGCTATAGATAGCACTCTTCAGCTGTGCTCCAAGTTGTTGCTTCAGCGTGCACACATTGGGTATTTTAACTTATTACCCCCCAAAAAGAAATGCTGGCATTGCCCAGTTCTCTGTGTTGAGAGTCTGGAGTCTGTGCAGCTCTGCCTCATACCCCACAGGCTCAGATCCACCTGATCGGGAACATGCTTATCTGGACTTCAGCAAACGCTGCGACACTTGCCTACCTGTGCCTATTCCTGTGGTACCTGCTGCGCCGGCGGCGGAGGATTTGCGATGTCGCAGAAGGTCAGCTCTCCCATAGGCATGGGTGCATCAATCTTGTTCTGGTGGTAGGGTGGTACAAGAGGCAAAGTGTGTTCTCAGCCATTGTGGTGGTGGTGTTTTTTTTTGATGCCTCTCACTGCCCTGAGGCTCTGAGAATTGGTAAGGGTTGAGACTGCAGGTGGATGCACAAGACGGGCTGAAGCCACCAAGCAGGCGGAGAACAGGGAGCATCTCTGTGGCTGCAACCTAGGAGGTCTGAAAGGCCTGAATCTCCTGAAACGCATGTGCATTGCAAGATGAACCCCCCCCACCCCACCTCAGCCTCCTGAGGTTAGACAGGGTATGGTATCTTCCCATGAATCATTTTGTGGGATGCTCTGATGGATTTTGAGGCAGGTTTGGAATCCCCCAGACCCAAGATGCTGCAGCTGACAATAGATAAAGTGAGGTGCTTACTCGAGGTGGGTATTAGATGTGTCCTTACGGAAGTGCTGTCCCTGGCTACTGCAGATTGTAGGGCACTTCCCTCACAGGGGTATTATCCTAGCATCTTTGGCCTGACCTGTGTCATGCTATGTAGTGGGTCCACTCTGGTGTTAAGCTGCCTTGAAATATGCTCTATATGTGTTGAAAGTTATCCAACCAATGCCTCTGTTAACTCTGTGCAGCAAGTCTTCAGCTCTGGGGAAAGTAGAGACTGCTTTAATGACAGCTGCAGGGCTGAAGGTCTTACAAGGGCCTAAGCCATGTTGCCTTAGAAGCTGCCATGTCCTCGGAGCGTGTTTGCAGATGGTGCGAGTGCTCAGAGGTGTTGCCTTTTCTGCCTTGCAGATGTGTGGTGGGCCTGGGTGTTCGCTGGAGGGCTCTGTGTTGGGGGCTGGGCTGCAAATTACCTCCCCTTCTTCCTGATGGAAAAGACACTTTTCCTGTACCACTACCTGCCGGCTCTCACGTTCCAGATCCTCCTGATTCCCGTGGTACTGCAGCATCTGAATGATCACTTCTGCAGGTACCCATGTCACCTGGCAATTTTAAAGGCTGGGAACTAAGGGAAACTGGATTCTTGTCCCTGTCGCTCTTAGACTTGGGAGAGGCTTTTCAGGATAGCACATCTGGGTCCGTACAAGCACATCAGAGCCCTGCTGATTTAACGCTTATACGGACCCAGATGGGCTATTCGAGCCCCACTTCAAAGTCCTTCTCTTGAGGCGGGAGATGGATGGGGAAGGGCCTGTTCTTTGGTGCACTTGGCAATGGCTCTGGTTTTCAGCGTCTCTAGGAAAAAGGCAATCTAGCTACATCAGCCTTTTGCTGTTGGACTGTGCATTGAACTGGCATGTTTTCTCTCACAGATCCCAGCTTTCCAAGCACATGTTCCAAGCCCTGATCGTAGCCTGGTTCTCTTCTGTCTACCTCACTTACCGCACATTCAGCCCACTGACCTACGGCGAGCCCCCCCTCTCGCCCGCTGAGCTCAGGGCCCTGCGCTGGAAGGAGAGCTGGGACATCCTGATCCGAAAACACTAAGAGCGCCAGGTCGAGGAATGAAATGAAGGCTCTGATCGGGCGAATTTGGAGCTGGTTGTGGGAGACCTGTTTGTAACTCCAAGTCAGCACGCTCTACCTTGTTCGTGTGGGTTCAAGGCAAAAAGCCTTGTAACATGAGCTGGGGGCCAGGAGCTGCTTCCCCCGGGGACTGGAATGGTTTCCATTAGACTTGCTGCTCTGCACCACTACACCCTGCAAAGAAGAGAGCGAGCATTACAACATCCACTGTAGGCTCATAGCCCACAGCATCTTGGATGGCGAGCACAGACCAGGAACCCAGGCTGGCCACAAGAGCTCTAACTGTGCGGCCTTGTATTGCTCCAGACCTTCCTGGCCTGGAAGATGACTGTAGCCTAGATTTGCTGACAAGAGACCCTAGGAACCGTTTGTTTTCTGCAGAGCTACTTTGGTAGTATGAGGGGCAGTTACCTAAAGCATTAACTAACCTGAGCTGTCACCCTCTGCAAAGCAGTTCTGGAGCAGCCAGAACACTAATCTGTTTAATCTCCTATCACTTACAAGCACTACCCAGCCCTACACTGAGCTAGTCTGCTCATTAACAGGTTCCCATTCACTGTACTGAAGTCAAGTCAGCATAGAAATGACCATGCAGAGAATCCCCCTCCTTTTGTTCTGTTCTTTAAAGCTGTGGCTGTATCGCAAAAGCGAAGGGGGAACAGGCTGGTGGGCACAGCTGCTGACTGTAGGAACAGTCCTGACAACGTCCCTTTTGTTGTGTCCGAGTGAAAATGCCATTAGCACTTTGCTATAAAGTAGCTACACCCCAGCCGTTTTGTTCATTTGTTTATTAACCAAAGCAGCACGACCAACAGAGCCAGACCTTGCTTTTAGAAAACTAGTGAATGTGGCAAAAGTTCTTTTCAGCAGTAACAATTTTTCCCCTCTGCTCGTAAAACTACTCTGCAGATACAGATAGACGTGGTAGAAGGCGGGTACGATACGGAGTTTAAAAAGCCCAGTTGGTAAGATGAGTTAGAACTTTTGCAGAAAGCTGGAGATTTAAGTTCCCAGCCTTTCCACTCCTCTCTTTTGGAAATCAGAGCATGCTAATGTTACATGGCTCACCTGGCATCTAGGGCAAGTGCTATGACCCTCTCCTGGGGTAGAAATGCGGTAGACAATGCTACTGAAAATGACTGTGGACGTGAATGTCAGGCAGGAAAGTCTTGTTTGGTGGTGGTTTCTTTCCCTCGCTAACTCAACCACCCTGTTCTGCACAGCAGAACTAGCACCCTGTAGTACAGGGTGCCGCTAATACTGACGGGGGCAGGCATCTTTGTCATGAGCTGCTCAACCCTGTTGGAGCTCATGTGCTCGGTAACAGCGGGCAAGTTTGGGTATGACAACAAGCGCCTCCCCTACATATGCTCTACCTAGGCTCAGAAGCCTAACGACGGGATGGGGAACAGTAGATGAGGGATTGGAGCCTTGCTGCTCTTTGGGGCTGTCCCCTTGACTTATGTTTGTGCCAGAAAAGCCCAGTTTCTCTCTGCTCTGGATAAAAAATTATCTACACTTGTGCTCTTAAGGAGGTTGGTCCTGCCCCCACCATCCCTGTCAGTGGTGGGAAAGAGCTGGCAAGCTCTAGGAGCTTCAAAACACTGATGCCAAGTGTACTTCAGAGATGGAAGAGAAATCTCAAGGTCCTCCCATGAGCAGGTGAATGTCCAGAAAAGGGTGCAGTGGTGCCTGCTGGTTAAGATGGACAGGACCTGGGCTAGCCTGCTTCTCACCTGGAGCAAAGCCCTGTCTGCATTGCAGGGAAATAGGCAGCCACGGTTCCTGCTAAGGAAAAAGCACCATGAGGGGAAACAAGGTGTCATTTGAGAAAGGGGCTGGAGCAGGCAGCTGAAACCACCACAGAGTTGGGCTGTGGGGTCATATAATCCCTCTCGGGGGTAGGGGCAGGGGTCCAATTCCTTGCTCTCCTCTGCAAGAAGGTTCTTGCCCCCTACTATCCCTGACGCTTCCCCGCCATTGCTAGGACCATTTAAAGGGCATTTGGTTTGTTTCTCCCAAGTTGTCTTCAGCGTTGGTCTGGTACATAGGCAGCTTCTGGGCTCCCACAGGGTTAGTGCGGGCGGCTGCTGGACTCCAGGTGAGAGCGCTTGCCAGGGGCCAGCACACTGCTGCTCTCGGCCTGCTCGGGGAACGGCCGCTTGTACGTCCGGCCGTGCCCGTTCACTGCCCCTCGCTGCCACTTGCAGATGTCTCCATTCAGGATGTCCTGGATGTGCTGCACAATGAGGTTGATAGCAACTGCAAGGAAAAGCATAGGTACGTGATGTGTACACGCAGGATACTGACTGCACTCCATGCCAACAAACCCACCTCCACCCACATAAAAAGCAGCATAAACCACCCTTCTGGGTCAGTCTGTAAAGTAATAGGTTCTTCCTTACTCCAGCGTTAACTGCACAGGTTGGGAGCTGTGTCATGCCAGATGGAGAAAAATCACAACAGGCACAAGCAGCAGTGTGCCAGGTGTGTGGCTCCCCCTGTACATCCCCTGTTCAGAGAGTTGCTGCCTGGGAGATGGGGATAATCCTTGCCTGTTTCTAACCCCTGCCCCCCCACCACTCCCAACCCTCCAGTAAGGCTTTGGGGCCCCGGGTTGTAGAGGTGAGTGCTGTTTCCTCACTGCATGGGCATCCCCAAACCAGGCACAGAGCTGAGCTGCCCTTACCCATGTTGTCCACTCCTCGGGGGATAATCACATCAGCATACTTCTTTGTCTGCAAAGCAGAAATGGGTGCCTGGAGTTTGTCATTGGCCCGTCACCTTCTAGGACCAACTCTCCCATAAGCCCCAGACCTGAAACACTGCAGGATGGAAAGGAAACCACTTCTACTCTTCTCTGGTGTAACTCAGGGTTGTCTAACAGCACCACCCCCACCCCCACCACCAGCCTGGACCCAGACCAAGAGGCCAAATCTGGACCTGGCAATGGGGTGAGTGGCAGGGCAAGCAGCGTGGTGCTAATGCAGCTGTGTCCTGCCCCCAACTGTTGACACACAAGCCCAACAGGGCTCCTGGATCTCCGTGGCAGGCCCTACCACTGCTTTCCTGGCCTCCCACTCCCCTTTACCACATTAGAAGCCACTTTACAGATGGTGACACGGCTCTGGGGAATGGATTGGGCCTGTGGACCGCATGCTAAAGGGAGCTTTGTCTTGGCAGTCCCTAAATGCAGTGGAAACAGTCTTTTCTAGCATGGATGCGAGCAAATGGCAACAACCAGCTGTTGCCTGTTACTGTCTCCTGCATTGACCAGCAAGCCTGAGTTCAGTTACACGGTTCTTGTGTCCTCACTTCCAAAAGAGAAGGACTCTGAGGATGTCCCTTGCAGGTTGCACAGCACTGGAAACCTGGCTAGCCCTGGTTTAAAACACGCCTGATTAGCTATAGCAAAGCCCAGTACCGGCAGGCAGAACTCCTCGAAGGCAGGCTTGACAAAGGTGGTGTACTGGGTAAGGATCTGCTCCAGGTCCCGGCCACGCTTCATGTCCCGCAGCACTGGGGGGGGGGGGGGGAAATAAACATAAAAAAAAAAAATTGAACAGTCAAAGGGTGGTAGGTTAGAGGGTTCTGGGACAGGGGAAAGCACTCGTATGCACAGCCACGGGCAAGGGGTGCCAGGGACCAGCCTTACCTCGGCGGGACAGCCTGACATCCGAGTCGGTGTCAACGAAGAGGCGGAGGTGGAACATATCGCGGATGTCCTGGTTGTAGAAGACCAGGATGCCCTCAAATAGCACCACATCAGCAGGATACACCACCGTGGTTTCTGGCAACCTGGGAAGAACAGCGGGCATGGAGGGACTTTAGGGGAACAGTGCCTGATAAGACACAGCAGCTGGTGCAGCTCCGTGACATGACTGGGGAAGGAAGAGGAGGGGAGGGGGTTTGCCCAGACCCATCACTATGTGCAAATGGCTCCTGACAAGAGGCCTGGACAGCTTGTGCAAAGCTGGCATGGGCACTGTACCTGGAATGGGTCACAAAATCATAGGTGGGCACCTCCACGGTTTTCCCTTCCACGATATGCTTCAGAGTCATGTGCATCAAGTCGTTGTCAAACGCATCTGTGCAGGAGGAAACAGAGGCAGGCTTAGGGCTGGAGGGGCCACATGCTCTCGGGCCTATCCTGTGGGAGACGCTGGAGCCCTGCACTGTTGGGAGGCACGCACGTGCGCGCACGCACACACACACGCACTACAGACCAACACCCGCCCCCGCAAAAAAAATCCATAAAAACATGTTTGCACGGCAGTGTGTGCATCTTCCCTGCCCCTGCTCCCCCGCCCTCCCAGATACTCATTGTGCTCCTCGGTAACATGCACGCTGTCCCTAAACACACACTCACACTCACACTCTCTCTCTCTGTGGTCCTTCATGGCTACTTGCACTATGGCCCTAAAGGTGCATATGTAGTGTTGACCCCAACACACACACACGCTCATGCTCTGTTCCTTCATGATGCTAGCGAGCTTGCTCACAACAGTGTCACGTGTTGTTCATCCAGCACAGCCCAGCCTGCCCTGCCCTAGGCACACAGGCAGTGCTTGCACCCGTGCTCATGGCTGGGTGGTGGCATCTGCACCATCTCACATGTAGTTGTTAAGAGAAGGCCATCGCCTCCCACCAACCAAAGTCTGCCATGCTCCTGCCTGACAAGGGCCGGAGGGGGGGGGTGTCAGTGTCTGGACCCATGTTTTTTTTGGTTCCCTGGGGTGCAGGGACAACTTGATGACGAGCTGCAGTCAAATAGAGGGTGAGGGGAATGCCTGGTCTTACACCAATCGCTCCTACTGACCCACCAGTTCAAGGAGCTCATGGCTTAAAACTGCCAGCAAACGAGGGGAAAAGCAGGGGCAGGAGAGTGCTGGCTGTGCACCAGACAGCCCCATTGCAGCAGGGTTACAGGGGAGCAGTGGAGTGAGGCACAGTGCAGCGTGGGATGCCTGGAGGACCAGGCAGACTTGCATCACAGGCCCCTTGGCATCCATGTGTAACACTGAAACGATTAATAGCGAAGATATTCAAAAGATTTTTTTCCCCACTCCACTGCTGTACAGTGCCAGACGGCTTCAAACTGCAATAAAGAGCTTGTATGTCTGTGCGCTTCAGCATTAAACCGTTCTGGGTGTTACGTGTGTTCAGGCTAGAGCTGGCACAGCCCTGCCCTGGATAGGCACAAAGCAGGGCAGGGGGGCAAGGTGGGGAACAGGGCACTGAGATCTGCTCCCAGGAAGTCAAGCCATGGGGCTGTCACCAGAGCAGCAGCCTTGGCACCTACGACTTCCCTTCCCTTGCCCATGCCACCCCTGGCCCTGTCTACCACGGTTGGCAAACGCTTGCTTCCCCTACTGCCTCCCTGGGCACTCAGCGAGCTCACTCCACCTCTGCACCCAGAGCAGCTTATGTTGAGACGAACCAGGAGGAGGGCTTTTTACCATATTCTTAGCTCGTTTCAGTGCATTTTAGCGGCTGTAAATGAGGAAACTGCAGCCGCACGTGGAGTGTCAGCAATCTGCAGATCTATAGCACAAGGCTAAGGAGCAAAAAAATGGCCTTTACGTCCAGGATGAGCACACATCTCCATCGCAAGGTGAAGGAGCTGTCCTAGCGAGGGGTGCAATCGTGCTACACAAATACAACGGCCGTGAAAAAAATGCAACTTTGGCAGAATCAGGACCTATCCGGCCCCCTTTCCGCATGGAGGCCCGAGCATCTTCCAAGCCTTCTGTTCCCTGCAGGTGCTTTTTACCCAGCAAGCCAAACAGGCTTTGCAACCAGTCATGTATACCGCAGAGATACTGAGGGAACGGAGTCAGTGTTATGCCCATTCTACAGATGTAAAAACTGGGGACTGGAAGGAGAAACCAGGATTGGAGACGCGAGATCCTGCGCGCTTTACCTGGGTGGTCGAAATTGTACTGCCCCTTCAATGCCTTGGCTTTCTGGTCAGCGGTGAGGACCTTGTAGAACCGGTCCTGGCTGAGAATGACCACCTTGCGCTGACGATGGTCCACCTCGTTCTGGCCCAGGAGCTCCATGATCTTCTCGCACACTGTGGACTGGGGACAAGAAGCGGCACAGCTGAGTCACGGCCAAGCGCCTGGCGCAGCGTGTCCATCAAACTTCAGTAACACGCGTGCAGTGCAGAGCCGCAGCCCCGCTCCACAAACGACAACCCTGAAACCAGCCCCGTGCCATGGGACAGCCCTCGGGGCAGTTTCCAAGCCTCGCTCCGCCTCACCAGGCTGCTACGCTGCTCGCTGCCAAAGCAGCAAGGGCCGAGGCTTCGGAGAGGCTTGCAAATGACTGGCAAAGCGGTCCGGGGAAGAAGTACGGACGCTCTACCCCTGCTCAGCCCGCCCCATCTCTGCCAGGCCGTGGGGCAATCGAGCACTCTGCAGCAGCCCCAGGATCCCTCTCAGTAGTTTTAAAGACCAGTGTCCAGCAACGGTCGCAAAGCAGCTCTCAGAGCAGCTTTAATGAAGAAGAAGGACCTTGCAGGGGAACGAAGAAGGAGGACTAGACCTGGGGGTCCCGCATGGCCCTTCGCGCTGAGCCACACCACAGGCAGCTGAAACTCGCCTCCCCGACCCTTGCTGGCAGAGCCGAGGGCTCAGGTTCCTCTCCCCCCGGCTGCGCTGGGCGCCTGCTTCGCCCAGCACGAGAGGGGCGCCCAGCAGTACGGGGCGAGCGCCGCGCCGCGCCGCGGGGGCCTGCCTCTGCCGTGCCCTCGCCCCCGCGCCAGCGCACCCCCGGGAGGGTGCGAAGGAGACCACGCACGGATGTGGCGCGGTCCTCGTCCCCGCTCCCTCGCGAGGCTTCGCACCCCCGAACAGCCAGCAGGTGCCCAGGCAACACCCGTCGGAGGACGCTTCAGAGGTGTGTTTCTGTCGCTCAGCCGGGGCAGGCGAAGGATCCGACGGTGGGGGTTTGGCGTCGACGCTCAATGGGGGAAAGACGGGTCCTAGGAAGGTTGCACCCCTCCGCGAGCTGGAAATCACTCCCCCCTTTTATCCCGGAGAGAGCCGTGCCGCGGACAGACGAGCGCCCCCTCATCGCGCTTCCCCCCTCGGGTGCACGCGCCCCATGGGGGTCATGGCGCGCTGAGCCGGAGGCGCGGACACGCGCGGGCGAGCGCTCACCTTGCCGCTGGCGGTGCCGCCGCTGACGCCGATGAGGAAGGGCTTGGGGTGCGGGCGCTCCGCCTCGGCCGCGCCGCCGCCGCCTGCAGAAGCCATGGCCGGGCCGCGCCGAGGGACTACAACTCCCGGCAGGCAGCGCGCGCCGTCGCTCGCCCCGCGCGCCGCGGCGCCGGGGCCGCAAGGCAGGCTGGGAGCTGTAGGACGCCTCACGTCGCGCCTGCGCGGCAGCCGTCACGTGACCGCGTTGAGTGCGCTGCACCGCCGCGGCGGGGAAGGAGGGGGAGTCGCGCGTGCGCGTGTGTGTCCGCGCTGCAGCGCAGCAGTTTGCTCCGGGGGGAGCGCTGCACCCCGCTGCGGTGCGTTGCCGGTCTGGGGGCGGGACCCCCGCCAGTCGCCTGGCAGCGCTTGGAAAGGCTGAGCCGCCCCCCCCGTCTGTGGCCATCGCCATGTCCGTTGTGCTCCGGCCCTCCAGGGTGCAAAGTCCTGAGGGGACCTGGCTGGGTTTTAGTTATTCGTTTGCTGTTTGAAGGCAGCAAAATCCCCCGTGCAGCAGCTGGAGCGGCGGAGGGCAGCTCTGCGGGAGGGAAACCTGTTTCATCTTTTCTGCTCCTGCTAATGTTGGTGGGCGGGCTTGCATCCTTAGCGCCCCGGGCCCAGCCGTCTGCTCCCGGCTCTCAGCGCCCACCTCCTGGTGCTGAGCAATGTCCCTTCATTCCCCCGCCCACCTTTCCCCATATTTCGCTTTCCCGCCTGATCCAAAGCCTGGAGAAGAGACTTGCGTTGGCTTCAAGAGATTTCCCTCTGGCCTGGAATAAATGCGGCCCCGCAAAGATGGCCCATCAGGACCGGGCCACAGCAACCCTCCTGCAGCACCCTTGTTCCTCCTAAGGAAGCCACCCCCAGAGCCCCACATTTTTGTCTCACTGCTGTGGGGAGATCAGTCATTTCTGACAGCGGAGGCCTCTTTAAACTTTACAGTGACCAGATCTGACCGCTGAAGCTAGACAAATTCAGATGGAAATAAGGGTCAAGCTTTGGCGAGAGAGGGTAACTAACAACTTAGCAAGGCTCGGCACAGACCCTCTGTTAAGTGACATCATTCAGTCAAGCCTGGATGTCTTCCTACAGGAGATACTGCCGCTCACTTGGAAGCTGTGGGCTCGGCTCGTGGGAGGAAGTGGTTAGTTAGTGATTCGGTCCAGTCTGCGTCATGCCAAAGGTCAGGCCAGATGCAAATCGGGATCTTTTGCAGCCTTCGGATCCTCTAGAATAGGACCAAGCCATCTCCCGTGAATGAGTGTTATCTGCACAGAAGCAATAATCACTAGTTACACAGTCTGTATAGAAACCAGTATCAGAAAATAAACACTTCTATAGGACTGGTAGCAAACAGGAGAAGAATCCCGCTCGGGAGGAATTGTTTCAGACCAGCTTGCTTCGCGTGGGCAGGCTCCCGCGGTGCAAGAGAACAAGGCGGCAGTTTGCGGTTTCGAAATCAAGATCCATAGAGCCCCAATCGGCTTTTGGAGGCAAGGCAAATAGTTCTCTGTGTCCTGCTCTGGTCTGCGAATGGCACGATTGCCAACTTCTGGCTGCCGGCGCTTGTGGCTGTTCTAATCCTGCTCCTTGCTCCCTTTCCGTTCTGCAAATGCAGCAGTTCTGCAGCCTTTTGGGGGACACGTGCCCTTCGCTGAGGTTGTCAGGGTGCTTTTGTGTCCCTACAGGTCTGTGCGGCGGGTTAGGAATAAAGCAACTCTTTCTGTCACAGCACTCAGTTGTAACGTCTCCAGCAGCTGAGCGGTTGTGGAGTTGTTCTTTGTTCTTCCAGTTCTGTTTCCCTTCCCTCCTCCTGCTTTCCATTCCCACCCTCTTGCCTGTGCCAGGTCCCCCCTGGGCTTCCCAGATCCTGGGTTCAGAAACGTACGGATACGCCAACAGCCCATCCGGCCTTGAGCCTCTCTCCGACTCTGCCGATACAGGGAGAGGGTGCTTGTCCTCGCACCCCGTGTGTTGGTGGTTCCCCAACTACCCAAAAATCAGACAAGCGGAGACTCTCCGTCAGACCGGTTGTGCCGGAAAGGCGAGGGGAATGAGTGGCCGTTGCGTGGGCAGCATGCCTGGTGCCCCCAGCACGGATACCAGCCAGGAGCCGGGGCAGTCGCAGAAGAGGTAGCGGACATAGGAAGGAATTCGATTCTCATCCAGGCTGAGTGCACCTGGCATTTGGGCTACCCTCACCTCCACCGTCTTAGTAAGGAACTGATGTTTAATGATTCCCAGGAGAGAAGGGGGTGCACAGCCTGGGCCAGGGACAGCAGCAGCAAGAGCTGAGCAGGGGAGGAAAGGAAGGGGCAGGGTTGCTGTTGATGACTTCCCAGCACACGCTGTGCTCTGGGCTGCTAAACTGGAAGTGATACAGCCCTGGGCAGGGCACAGTTATAGTGTCATAAAGGTGCTGAGTCAACCATGCTATTTTATAGGTGCTTTTATAACCACATCCACCCTGCAGCTAGCTAATGCTGGCATAACAATACAGGTTAGAAATGAGCCCCCTCCCTCACCTGGTGAGGCCCAAACTGGGTGCAGGACAAACCCCATCCTCCCTTTCTGGTACAAATGTGGAGCTGGCAGCTGCTGCTTCTTAGTAGAAAAAGTGCATCAGAAGGCAGGGGAGAGGTGCACCTTTATAGACTTACTACGTGAGCTACGTAGAGAGCACGAGCACGAGCTTTCATGAACCAAAGTTCACTTCGTCATTAGATCCAGGCAAGAAGTGACTCTCCGTGGGAGTTGCAGGGTTACTTTCATTGCAGGCGCTCGGTTTGACCCGCTTGTGTCCCCCAAAATGAAACACACTTTCATGCGTACGTGTTCTCACTCTCCGATACCCATCGGCAGCACTACGCAAACCCTGGTTGTGGCCAATGGGAACCTTTTGAGGCCTGTTGCAAGGACATTTCTAATAAATCACTGGGGGAAAGGCGTGGGGTATTTTTTTTTGTGAAAGCAAAATAAACTTTGGTTTGGTTTGCAGCTTTTTGCAGAACAGTCCCTTGGGCCAAACCAGGCCTTTTTATGGCAAAAACCTAATGCAGTGGAAAAACATCACCTGGTGCTGCTTGTTGGCCGAGACACAGGAGCTCTGGACATTTCTCTCCGTTGTCCCGGTCATGGTTAGTGGCAGGACCATCCCCTCCCAAGGTCTCACATCATGCACATGTCCCCTGGTGCCAGGCCTGTGGTATCTGTTGAGGTGGGATTCCCCAATTCACCAGCTGTTAGACCATGATCCCTTTGATTTTGGAAGTGCAACAACGGTCCAAATGCATTTGCCAATTAAATTAAAATCGTATCCATTTCCTATCAGCTTAATTCGACTGGCATCTATGCAGGTACCCCCTCACCCCTCCTTGGGATCTCCCTGCCAGGGAAGCATGGGCCCTGCAGCTAGTGGGTCTCCCCAAGGGCTCCCCTCTGGCCCCTGTGACAGCAGCTGTCTGAAGTGTGTCCTAAGCAGCGTCCTGACCATATAGCTCTGCTTACCGCGCTGCAAATGCTGCAGCACACGCGGGCCCGGGTGTGAGGCCAAGGAGAGCCCTACCCACTTATTCCCCTGAATGAGCAACACCTCCGCCCCAGAAGGGCCTCCAAGCTACTTCTTTTCTTCCTCCCTTCTCTGTTAGTTGAACCCTCGCTCGCCCCTATATCTTTTCTTCATACCCATTCGCTTTGCCTCTATTTTCCCAATCGCTGCCGATCCCTCTCATTTTAGGAGGAAGGACCGAACAAAGATGCAACACAAGATAAACAACATGCTCTGCTGATACAGCTGCTCCCATCCGACAGGTCCGAGAGCGCTTTACAGACGGGACAGGAAAGACGTGCTTCAGTCCTCCTTGAAATGCAGCCACCTCTGGACTGGAGCCGGGCTCACAGCAGCGCTACCCACCGCTCTTTGCATGGATGCGTGGTGCAGCGAGACAGGCCGGCCTGCTCCCGGACACGCATCTGCGTCGAGCCCTGGGTTTGCACTGGCTTTCACATGTATTTACAGATCAAAGGGCTCCCTGGCCTGTTCAGGGTGGCCTTATCCAGAGCAGGCTCTGACAGGCTCACGCTCCCCCTCCCAAGACAGATAGGGAAGGGGAGGTCAGCCTCCATGCATCTGGCCTTCCTCTCCCCCCCACCCCCGGGGGCAGGGAGATGCTGGTACAGCCTGGCCTGGCTGGGAACACCATGGCACGGAGCGGCGCTGCCCTTGTGTACACAGCCATCTGCAAACAAGCTCGTCAATTATTAATAAGGCTCAGCTCAGCCCCAGAGAAACCAAATCCGAGCAGGGCGGGAGGCGCGGACAGTCGCTCCCAGGGGAATGCAGGGAGCAGAGAGTCTCCGCAGAGCGAGAGCAGCAAGGCTATAGAGATCCCCGGGAACATCTGACCCCCCTGACACAGGGCCCTTTGCCCTGGTTTGGGCAGCCCATCAGCCTAGTCTGGGGCAACACTGACAGAGAAGACAGCGCACCCATCCATGGAGCCAGGTAATGTGAGCGCTCCCTAACTCTGGGGGGAGTGGGGATGCTGTTGGTAGCAGAGTGCATAAGGACTAGGGCAGCGGTCCCCACCGTTTCAGACTCGAGGCCTGCTTGGAAGATGCCAGCTCTGAGTTTCCACTTGATCTTTCACTGCAGAACAATGAGCCGAGCATGGGTTTCAAGCTATGGATTCCTATTTGAAAGCTCTGGGTTTATCTTGTGGCTTGTGTTTGCACATCTAACATGGTGTGGCACCCTCGAAAGGATCCCGAGGCACCCCAGGGTTGAAACTAGAGCTCTGCTCAGCTATGCCAGTTCGCTGCCCGGGGATGGCTCTGTCACCTGGGCATTCATGGTGCTGGGAGGTCTGCCCAGTGCAACACAAGCCTGCCAGCACCCTCCACAAGCTCAGTATATATCCCCCCACCAGGGAACAGGGGCAGAGAGGGGGCATCTGTGGCCAGCTCAAGGTCACCCAGCAAAGCACTATCAGAACCAGGATTAAAGGTCCGGGGTTCCTGGTTCTCAGCCCAGGCTGAGCACACCTTGTCTCTGGAAAACCTCCATCTGCATACCAGTGCCCGAAGCCTGGCTCCAGCTGCCACAGCTCTCCTCTGACCCACAGCACAAGGGCAGCCTTGGGGAGGTCCGTGCATGTTGGGGAGAGTTTCCCTGTGTCCGAGGGGCTCACAGCCAGAGGGAGAGGAAATCCTGGCCCCACTGAGTGAGCAGAGTTCAGAGCTTTGCCCCTCCTGGAGAAACCGGGGTTATGGAGTCTGGGCACGTTCGATAGTATTTGCACTATATGCCACTCCCGGAACAAAGGAGTCCTGCAACAGCATGCACACAGCCTTCTTCAACCCAACTAGCAGCAGGATTCAGTGAGATGACAGGTAGCTTCACATGGAGACTGTTCATAGGGGACTTTTCAGGGTTTGGGGAGAGCAGTCGCCAAGCAGCTGAGAGCACGAGAATGAGCGCTGGCACGGGCAGTCGAGCGGCGCTGGCTGCGAGCCAGGCAGAGATCTTGTGTTCTCACCCCGGAGTATCAGGCATCAACCTCAGAGTGAAACTAAGTCAAGCAGCTCCGGTCCCCGAACGGCTCCGGATTTCCAAGCTGCCTGTCCCACGAGGGCATCTCTGATGTCGTCTGGTGTGAGCGTGAGCCACCGAGCGTTGTGGCTGCCACACTTGCTGGAAAGGCAGAGGAACACCCTGACACCAGCATCACACTGTTGCCATGGAAATGGGGCATCCGTATCTCAGGAGGCCACAGTCTGTTGGCAGGGGCACGCGCCAGGGTGCCCGGTTCTGTCCACAGGGCCGCCCAGCGTACACTCGTCCTGCTGCTTGCTCCCAGGCCATAGCACTGTCCTTCTCTCACCACGCCTGTGCAGGCAAGCAGCGAATTGTCCCCTGCTGCAGGCAGGCGCCAGGGGCCCTGGAACGGAAGGGATCTGAGCTAAGACCTCCCATCATGGCAGGTCCTAAGGGCTACAAGGACCAGACAGCATGCGACAGCACTGGGGGTAGAGGGCAAGGATCTGTGCGTTTCCATCTCAGGTTTGAACGCTATTTTAACTGATTAGTTTAAGTAGCCTGGGCGCAGGGCTGAGAGTCAGTGTGGCCTGAGAGGGAGACCTGGCTGTGACACCGATGCAGCATGTGGCCTTGGGCAAGACACATTGCCTTTACACTTCTGTTTTCTCCACGTTTCCAGGGCCTGGGAGGAGAGGCAGTATTTACACATGGCCGTAACAGGACACAGCGCTCATGACAGGCTGTTAGTAGGGATCCAGCTCCTTTACATGCACAAAAGGAAGCCAAAAGCCCTCCAGTTGCTTCTCTTTTTTCCAGGAAGTAGAGCGAGGCACAAGTAGACAAGAGAAAGGCCAGGCAATCACCCCTACTCAGGAGCCAAGATGGGGGCATCGCCTGCTTGATAGTGCCCTGGTGGCAAAGCTGTCCCTCTATTTTCCCCCTCTGCTATGGGCTGCCTGTCCACCGTTAACAAGGGCCGAGGTGCAGGAAGTCTGCCATCTGGGTAGTGGTCAACATCCAGATGGAAATCCCGAAGGGCGCATGGGGCTGGACAGAGAGCCAGGATGGAGGCTCGGCCAGGCCAGGCCGCACGAGTCAGATAAAGCCGAAAGCAACTCCAGAGAGCTGCAGCAAGGATGCTTCCACGTCCTTCTGGGCTTTAATATCCAGCAGATAGTTTCTCAAGTGGGCCAGTCTCCCTAAAGATGCATCACTGAGCTCCGAGGGTCCCGGGGCAGCTGGGGGGATCATTTTGATCTTGACCACAGTTCAGAGGGTTGCTGGTTCTGGCCAGGCTCCTCTCAGCACAAGCCGCCGACCTGAAAGCCTGGATCCCAGCTGGGGCTTGACTGAGTTTCACAGGTTGCAGCAGGCTTGCTTGGAGAGGCCCTCCTCTTGTCTTGAAAAGGCCAAACGTCCAGTGACCGGGTCCCACAGCTCCGCGTCTCAGCAATCCCTCATTTTAGGGTTACTCTTTGCCAGGAGTCTGCTGCATTGGGCTGGCAAACCCTGGAGAGGGGGGAAAGGGCCTGGTGGGGTTTGCTTTGTGGGAACTCTCCACAGCCCGTGTGCAACCTGCACCGTGCCAGACCAGGCTGGAGGGGTGCCCAGCTAATGGAGTATTTCCTACCCAAACCCACATACAGATACTAGTATTTGCACATCTACAGCACTTTTTCCTAGAGACCCAGGCAAAGAAGGCAGTGCAAGCTCACAGCAATGTGATGCCGCTGCGCCCCTACCTGCTCCGAGCCACCCCAAGCTGAGGTCTGGTGCGTGGGAACGATGGCCACTAACAGGGATCTTCCAGGGTTGTAGGAACATGCTGGTCTTTTCTGCACCACGGGGTGCCTGGCTGTCTCCCTGCCCTGGCAATATTACAAACCACCAGGCCGCACTGTCCCCTGACACCGTAGCCATAAGGCCCTGCCAGGTCCTGCGCCACATCACGGGGGAAGCGGCCCCTTGTGCCGGCAGCTGGAGGACGGATGGCAGCGTTGCCCTTCTCCCTTCTGTACCAGTTTCCAGACACCACAGACCGTTTGTCACGTTCCTTCTCCCCACCTTGCCCCTTCCCAAGGTGCTGCCAGTCCTGTTTCCTTATGAAGCAAGGAGTCAGGGGAGGGGTACTCTGAAGTGCTTTGGGTTAGAGTACAGGGCAGTCCAGGGGAAAGGGACTTAACGGTGGGCGTCTACTACAGACCTCCCAACCAGGGGGAAGAGCTTGACCAGGAATTCTTGGGTCAGCTCACAGAGGTAGTGAAGGCTGAGGACGTGGTAGTCATGGGGGACCTGAATTTCCTGGACATCTGCTGGGAAGAGCAGTTAGCCAGGTCTGACCGCTCACGCAGGTTCTTGGCCAGAGTGCAGGACCTCCGTCTAACCCAGGGGGTGCACAGCCCCACCAGGGGGGACGCCTTGTTGGACCTGGTGCTGGCCACGGGTGACAACCTGGTGCGGGGGCTGCGGGTGCTCGACCACCTGGGCAACAGTGATCATCGCCTGCTGGGATTCACCATCCAGCGCAAGGTGGCAAAGGCATGCAGTAAGGCAGCGGCCCTAGATTTTAGGAGGGCAGACTTCAACGAGCTAAGGAGGATAGTTGGAGAAGCGCTGAGGTCCCGGGAGGGGGGGAGCCAGGTGTCCAAGGAGAGTGGTCGCTCCTTAAGGAGACGATCCTCCAAGCCCAAAGGAAGGTAATCCCAACGAGGATCAAAGGGAGCAGGAGAGCACACAAGCCTCCATGGCTCACCAAAAGCACCCGGGAATGTCTCCTTGCTAAGAAGGAGGCTCACACCCAGTGGAAAGAAGGGGTCATCACCAGGGAGGACTATTCTGTAGTTGCTCGGGGATGTAGGGGGTAGTTAGGAAGGCCAAGGCAGAGATGGAACTGGGGCTAGCTTCCCAGATCAAGGACAATAAGAAGTCGTTTTTTAAATACATAGGGGGGTAAAAAGAAGGTCCCGGGTAATGTGGGGCCCTTGCAGGACGCATTGGGAAACTTGGTTGTCACACCAGACGGCAAAGCTAACATGTTCAATGATTTCTTTGCCTCCGTCTTCCTAAGTAGGGACCAGAAGAGCCACCTCCCTGCTGGGCCCCCCTCGGGCCCCAGGGGAGGCCCACATGGGTCACGGGTTAGCGAGGATTTAGGGAGCTTCTGGAGGGGTTGGACGTATTCAAGTCAGCCGGTCCGGATGATCTCCACCCTAGAGTTCTAAAGGAACTGGCCGAGGTCATTGCAAGTCCCCTGGCACGGCTTTACGAGCACTCGTGGTGCTCCGGTGAGGTACCGGGGGACTGGAAGAGGGCCAACGTGGTCCCCATCTTCAAAAAAGGCAGGAAGGAGGACCTGGGAAACTGTAGGCCGGTTAGTCTTACCTCGACCCTAGGCAAGCTGTTCGAGAAAATTATGCTGGCACACATCCAGGAGGGGCCAGCAGGGGACTGCATGCTTAGGGGCAACCAACACGGGTTCATCAGTGGCAGGTCCTGTCAGACCAACCTGGTGGCCTTTTACGATCAGATCACCAAATAATTAGATGCAGGGGTAGCAGTAGACATAGTCTTCCTGGACTTCCGGATGGCTTTTGACACTGTCTCTCACCCCGTTCTCATTAAGAAACTGGGGGCTGTGGTGTAGACACCCACACAGTCAAATGTGTCGCCAACTGGCTGGAGGGCCGCACCCAGAGGGTGGTAGTGGATGGGTCCTTCTCAACCTGGAAGGACGTGGGCAGTGGGACTCCGCAGGGCTCGGTCCTCGGGCCCCACTGTTCAACATCTTCATCAGTGATTTGGACGAGGGGGTAAAAGCACCCTGTTCAGATTTGCTGATGACACTAAGATGTGGGGGGACGTGGGCACATCGGAAGGATGCAACAGGCTACAATCAGACCTAGACAGGTTACAAGGGTGGGCGGACGAGAATAGGATGGGCTTCAACACAGACAAGTGCAAGGTGCTGCACCCGGGGAGGAACAACCGGCACCATACCTACAGGTTGGGGAACTCCCCTCTTGTCAGCACGGAGGCGGAAGGGATCTTGGGGTCGTCATTGACTCCAAGATGAACGTGGGCCGGCAGTGTGGGGATGCAGTCAGGAAGGCCGACCGTACCTTGTAGTGCATCCACAGATGCATCTCAAGCAGATCCAGGGAGGTGATCCTCCCCGTCTATGCGGCACTGGTCAGGCCGCAGCTGGAGTACTGCATCCAGTTCTGGGGGCCACACTTCAAGAGGGATGTGGACAGCATGGAGAGGGTCCAGAGGAGGCCACTCGCATGATCAGGGGACAGCAGGGCAGGCCCTACGAGGAGAGGCGACAGGACCCGAACCTGTTCAGCCTCCATGAGAGAAGGCTGAGGGGGGGTCTAGTGGCCTGTTACAAACTAGTCAGGGGGGACCAGCAGGCACTGGGGGAGTCCCTGTTCCCCCGAGCACCGCCAGGAGTGACCAGGAATAACGGTCACAAGCTGGCAGAGGGTAGGTTTAGGTTAGATATCAGGAGGCGCGACTTCACGGTCAGGGCGGCTAGGGTCTGGGACCAACTTCCAAGAGAAGTGGTGCAGGCTCCTACCCTGGGGGGCTTTAAGAGGAGGTTGGATGAACATCTTGCCGGGATCGTTTGACCCCAGTACTCTTTCCTGCCATGGCAGGGGGTCGGACTAGATGATCTGCTCAGGTCCCTTCCAACCCTAGAAACTATGAAAAGCAAATACCTCCCTGGTTTGCAGAGCCAGGCTCTCCCAAGGTCCCTTGCCACGGGGGAAAGGCAGTCAAGGCCCCAAACAGAGTGTAACACAGGGGATCTAACAGGAAACCATAGGTGTGATGTCAGTGGAGTCACGGGTCTATGAGAGCGTGCGGTGGGGCAGTCAGTCCCATGGGACTCGCGCACATAGGGATTTATGGAGTTTTACATATGGCATTGCACAGCCACCTCATCTGGGCCATGCTTTTGGCTTGGGGGACTGGTACTGCCCGTCCTAATCCTCCCCATGGAGCAGCACGGACACGCCGGGGGCACGGTGACCCGCCAGGGCTCTGGCAGTCCGAGTGGCACCTAAACCACCCCGTCAGGCTTGGGGAATGGATCCGAATGCTTTTGAAAGCCCATCCTGTGCAGGGCCAGCAGCTCCTCCTGCCTGCTTCTGGCCTGGGGGGGAATAATAAAGCCGACGGGGAAAGAGCCAGGTGACCACCATCCTGGAGCAGGCTGGCTCAGTGCACGGCTGGCTCTCTTCTGCTCACACCTGCTTGGTGAACGGGATCCAGAGAAAGGCAGAGCACGCGTGTGGGGCTGAGTGGCTTTGGCAGCCTGTCTCCTGGTTTGTCTCGAGGCCTCTTCCGTTCGCCTCATTGCTGGGGAGCGAGGAACTTTTTGAGCCACCGCCTCAGCGAGAGCGCATCGCTCACTGTGCTGTGGTTTCTTTCCAGGGACCGGCGCCACAGCCGAGCCTGCCTGCGCCTCCGCAGAAGGGCTGAGAAGCCGCGAGCCCCTCGGAGGGATCAGCATCAGCGTGGAAGGAGGTCTCGGGATGGCCCGGGGGGCCCGTGGAGATCCCGGTGGAGGTGGAGCTGGAGCTGGGGCTGTGGGGAGGGGGCAGCAGCAGAGCACCACTTCCCCAGGCCTCGGGGGTGCCGCCAGCCCACCTGCACCTGCCACGCAAGAGAGGCAAGGACCCAAGCGCTCGTTGGCCACCGCCAATGCTGGCTTTGTGGAGGACCCGCCGCCCTACTCTCCTCCAGACCCGAAGATGCTTCACTTGCTGTACCCGCCGTTCCAGGCCCCTGGCTCAGGACAAGCGCCCGTCACATACCAGCCAGGACCCGTGCACCCCCCTGCCTGCTCCCAGTCGAATCTACCTCCTGTCTTCTTCCCTTACACCATTGTACGTAGCCTCCTCGCACCTCTCTACCACTACCTGCACTGCTCTCGCCCCTCCAAACCCGCACCCCTCCAGTTGCCTCTCAGCAACATGTGGCAACACGACTGCTGAGCTAACCAGGACTATGTCCCCCTTACACAGCTTCCCTCCAAGGGCCTGTCTTCCAAGGATGCACGGGTTGGGAGGCTCTCCCCTCCCTTCTTCCCACAGCAGACAGCAGGGCCAGCCATGAGCGCAAGCTATACAAAATGACTTCATGGACTTCACAACAAGTTGTGGGGCCATCCCATTGCTCTCCCCCACAGCAGGGTCAGAAGGGAACACGGGCCCGGTGCTAGTCTGTCCATGACGTAGCTCCTTGACAACTCCCAGAGCCCTACGACAAGGTCCTGAGGGCACGGGACCATCTCCGGGCAGTAGCATCAGCAGTCCCTTGGAAGGAACGGGGTGGGTGCAGCTGGTGCCTTTTACATGTCACTCCAGTGATGCCAGGCAAGAGGTAGCCCAGGGGATGGCCCAGGTCTCCTGGCATTAAGAGCCCGCTTTGCTCTGCCTTACAGTACAACGGGCCGCCTGGCACTGGGCTTCCAGCACCCGTCAACAGAAGACGTCCGCCCAAGGACTACATGGTGGAGTCCGTGCTGGTGATGATCTTCTGCTGCTTACTGACGGGGATGATTGCTCTTGTGTACTCCCAGGAGGTAGGAAACACCCTCAGCCGGGGTCCTCTCAGTGGAGCCCGTGTGATCTTGGCAGCAGGGTCCTCTCCTCATGCCCCTGCAGTGTGTGAGGGATGTCAGTAGTAGCTATAAGATGCACTCAAATGATGCTAAGAGGTTGCTGTGGCAGGAAGGCTGAGCCACGGGGTCCCTGGTTGTAGCTATTTGGGGTAGTGGAAGGAGGGAGCAATTCCAAGAATAATCCTTTTTTCTCCAGAGTTGGCTCTTGACTTCACCCTAGGCACGTGACAGCACAACTGCTCCGTGAACCCACCAGTCCCCATTCATACCCATGAAGAGAAAGCCTTTTCCGGTAGCCGTAGGGGACAGGAGTAGGAGCCATAGTCTCAAACTGCAGCACAGGAAATTTTGGTTGGAGTTGAGGAAGGGTTTGCTGATGGCGGGAGTCAAGCATTGAGACAGGCCCCTAGAGAAGGGGTGGAAGCAGTATCCCTGGGGAGTTGCAAGAGCGGGTTGGACAGACGCTCGCCTAGGATGGTTTAATTGGGAACGATCCTACCCTGAACAGGGGGCTGGACCAGGTGACCTGAGGAGGTCCCATCCAGCTGAAGTCCCAGCAGTAAAGATTTGGCCAGTGCCTCCTGGGGCAGAAAACACTCTGTGAAACCAGCTCTACCTTTTTCTATTAGTCACAGTAATTGTAGGTTGGCAAATCCAGACCCACAGAGTCTGTAGGTGCTACAGAAGTCAGTAGGAGGGAGATCCCTGCCTGTGCTCGGCGACTGGTCTCTTGTGCCTTTCTGCTTTGCCAGCAGCACCGTGCAGGGGAACCGTGCCCTGGGGCTGAGGGTCTAGACAAGCCTCAGAAACTGCCACTGTCTTCTCATTTGCTGACGTGCTCTTTTCCCCACCTCAGACACGAGCAGCCCTGGGCAGAGGAGACCTCATCCAAGCCAAGCTGGCATCCAGGAAAGCTCGGACCTTGATCCTCTTCAGCCTGTTCTTCGGCGTGTTTGTGTCTGTCAGCTGGGTCATCTATGTGGTAGTGGCTCTCTATGTATGACAATGCCCGGGAGACAACAGGATGCAGCACGTTCTCTGCAGAGCGCAGCACTGCCACCGCTACCATCCACGTGAGCAGCAAAGGGACACATACCTAGTTGGGGGCTAAGAGGAGTGCAGTGGTACAGAGATCAGAGGGTCTCCCCGATCCTCTGCCCCAGTGGCCAGCAGGGATTGCACAGCATGGGCACGTGCTTCGCCCTGTGTTTGGCACTGCATTTTCTTCCTCCAGTGCACTGACCGCACAGGCCCTGCGGTAGCCACAGCCAAGCCAACCCAACCCAACCACTTGCATCCAGAGAGCGATAGTCACAAGGAAGCAGCAAAGCCAACACAGGAACAAACCGCCCTGCCTCATCCTGCCCCAGGGGACAGGAAGATAAAGTGACCCAAGCTCCCCCAGGCTGATTGCCACATTGCTTCATTAGCCTGGTCCCAGTCCCAAAACGAGACCTCACCCCTATGCCAGGTATCAGGCTGGAACATCTGCAGGACTCATCGGCCTCCGTGGTCTCACTGGGACCCTGGGAGCTCTATTCCCAGAGCAGCTGCTTAAGAAGAAAGCAATGAAAGCCCACAGTAGGATGAAGCCAGGGAGGCTGCAGTACTGGAGCCCTCCCCCTGACAAGGGCATCCCACATGAAGTTCACCCTTATTTCACACCATCAGAAAAACTGAGCCTGGAGGACTCTTGCTTTGCTCGTGCTGAGCAATGATCTCCCTAGAAACACCAGAGCAATAGGAGTTGGCAGAGGGAAAAGCCCCGTGGGATCAGCTGAATTACACTTCCCCTTGCCCCACAATTTGTTTCAGACACCGAAAGGATTATTATCCCATTTCATTGGACTGACACAAGAGATGCTACGAGCCTACCTGTATATAAGCTTCTAACACCCAGAATCCAGGTTAAAAGCAGAGACCAGCCAACAGAAGCTGTAACCCAAAAGAGAGTGTTATTTCTGGATTCCCCAAGCATCACGGCCCAAGAAAGCTCATTATGAAATACCCTCTTAGAAAAAGATAGGAAAGAATTTAAGAAACTCTATTACAGGTTTGTAGCTTCTATACGGGGAAACTACAAATAATTTTCCCTTCTCTTTCTGCTGCTGTATTTACATAAAAATAGGTTTAATGCAAACTCACGTTTCCACGTGTCCAGCCAGAGGACTAGCTCAATCCTGAGTCTGATACACTTTGCTCATTCCTAAATTTTGTGCCCTTAGTGGGGTACTTCTAGGGTAAGGCGAATGCTTTGGACAGGGGGTCTTGTTTGCCCTGGATCACCCTTTGGAGCTGGGCTGCCGATGTCGAGATACCGGGAGGAAGATACAGGATGGTTGGATGGCTCAAGCTAAAATCCCTCTGCCTTCCTGTGAGCTCCCATGCAAGGCTCCACCACTGTGCTTATGAGCAGTCCTGACCCCAGGCACCGCATACACATGGCCCCAGCCCAAAAGCTGCTTTACCTGTGCTGGCCAAGGAATACTGCATCTTTGCTGCTCCTGCCTCTTTGCACCCATGCGAGCAGCCCTCAGGAAGTGGTCTGCTTGAATGCTGGTAGCGGTGTAACATCGCATGTGTGAAAACCAACACGATCAGTGCAAGGCATCCGGCTCTGGATGCACAGAGCTGAGCTTGCTCTGCGCACGCATTCAGCGAGGGGAGAGAAGAGAGTCTGGAAATTAGCTGACTCAATCACATTTGCAGATAGGTCTGGGGGAGCCCAGCAGTGACCTGGGCAGGCGATGCCTACAGCACCGAGACAACCCAGAGGCTTTCAGCTGGGCATGGAGCTGTGCTGCAGCTCTCCTGGCCAGTAAGGGGCAGGATTTTCACAGGTTAGCCATGCCTCCAGCTTGTTTTCTAAAGCTGTTATCCATCCCGTGGTCCCAGCCTGGGCTTTTCATAGCACCGCAGCTTGCTTTGACAGCCTCTGAGGGAGGCTGGTCTGGACCCAGCAGAGCAGCTGCAGGTAGGAGTGCCACTAACCCAAGGAGAAACCCCCCCCCCCTTTCCCTTCAACATTTAGCAACTGCTTATGGCCCCAGACCCCAAAGAGTGGGTGCCAGTGAGGCAGGCCTGCCCAGGTCACCGACCACAACCAAGCCCGAGAAGCAGGATGATCCGGACCTTACTTACCTGTTTCATAGTTTCTAGGGTCGGAAGGGACCTAAGCTGATCATCGAGTCCGACCCCTGCATGGCAGGGAAGAGTACTGGGGTCAAACGCCCAGAACTGGACGCAGTACTCCAGCTGCGGCCTGACCAGTGCCGCATAGAGGGGGAGGATCACCTCCCTGGCCCTGCTCGAGATGCATCTGTGGATGCACGACAAGGTGCGGTCGGCCTTCCTGACCGTGTCCCCACACTGCCGGCCCATGTTCATCTTGGCATCAGTGATGACTCCCAGATCCTTTTCTGCCTCTGCCCTGACGAGAAGGGAGATCCCAGCCTGTAGGTATGGTGCTGGTTTTTCCTCCCCAGGTGCAGCACCTTGCACTTGTCAGTGTTGAAGCCCATCCTGTTCTCATCCGCTCACCCCTGTAACCTGTCCAGGTCCGATTGCAGCCTACTCCTCCCTTCCAGCGTGCCCACACCCCCCACATCTGAGTGTCATCAGCAAATTTGAACAGGTGCTTTTTACCCTCTTGTCCAAGTCACTGATGAAGATGTTGAACAGTGCGGGCCCGAGGACCGAGCCCCGGGGAGCCCCACTGCCCACGTCCCTCCAGGGCGAACATGCCCCGCCCCCACCGCTCTCTGGGTGCGGCCCTCCGGCCGGCTGGCGACACATCTGACTGTGCGGGTGTCGACACCACAGCCCCCAGTTTCTTAATGAGAACGGGGTGAGAGACAGTGTCAAAAGCCTTCCGGAAGTCCAGAAAGACGACGTCCACTGCTCCCTTTGCGTCTAAGGATTTGGTGACCTGGTCGTAGGCGGCTACCGGGTTGGTCTGACAGGACCTGCCTCGAATGAACCCGAGTTGGTTGCCCCTAAGCATCATCTCCCCCCCCAGCCCCTTGTGGACGTGCGCCAGGATAACTCTCTCAAAACACTTGCCCAGGATCGAGGCAAGACTAACTGGCCTGTAGTTCCCGGGTCCTCCTTCCTCCCCTTTTTGAAGATGGGAACCACACTGGCCCTCTTCCAGTCCTCTGGCCCCACACCAGAGCCCCACGAGTGCTCATACAGCCGAGCCAGGGGTCCCGCAATGACCTCGGCCAATTCCCCCAGCACTTGGGCGTGGAGATCGTCCGGACCAGCCAGAAGTTCCCTGACTAGATCCTCCCTGACCCTTGGCTTGGGTGCGCCTCCCCTGGGGCCTGGGGGAGCCCGGTGGGGGGCTGATCTGGTCCCTGCTCAGGAAAATGGAGGCAGAGAAGTTGTTAAGTAGGTTAGCTTTGTTGTCCAGTGTGATGACCAAATTTCCTAGTGTGTCTTGCACGGGCTCCACGTTACGTGGTACCTTCTTTTTGCCCTGTGTATTTAAAAAAGGACTTCTCGTTGTCCTTGATCCGGGAAGCTAGTCCCAGTCCCATCTCCGCCTTGGCCTCCCTGACTGCCCCTCTGCAGCTTGTGTCAGGCAAAAAGCAAATCTCTCCTGTCCGCCGCTGGGAATTCTTCCAGTCTCAGGTCCAGAGCACCCAATGCCATCTCCTGGGCCCCCTGCCTGGGCTTTCCACAGCTCCATGCTTCCCTGGACAGACCTCTGGCCTGCACCATGCTGGGCCTGGCCTGGCACCAGCAGAGCTGCCCTCTGCCCCTCACTCCCAGCTGCACCCAGGCCCCTTATTCACAGCACAGATGTAGCATGGTGGCCACCAAACCTCACCCATCACCCTGCAAATGATAGCCCCACACCTGGGCAGTCCTCCCGCGAGAGGGTTGCAGCAGACCTGCGTCCACTTCTCTGGAGCTACTTCAGGCAGCACTTAAACTGCTGCATTACAGGGGCTTCCGTGTGGGCCACCATGAACCCTGGTTCCTTCTGCATGGACCAGGTGGCTCACTCCGGACCCAGCGTCCCCAGAGGGGAGCTTTGCTGAGGGCCAAGCAATGCAGTGGCTCTGCTGTAGCTGGTTCCCACTTTGGGAGTGAGGCTGACACAGGGTTGCCTACAGAAACTTCCAGGACACCTCGTTTCTGCAGACTGGCCGCAGCCATAGCCGAGAAGGCCCAGAGGCACTTCAGGCTGGTCTGAGCGGCAGACTCGCATACCACACGTGGATCCAAAACCACCACAAACAGCTCAGATGGGCTCTGGCGGGCTGCCATCAGTCCTGCCACTGACTTGCTGCCAGGCCTTGGGCCACTCCTTTCATCTTGCCTCACTCAGTGCCTTCATCTGCAGGGAGGGCGCGTGCTCCTCTGCCCGGCGAGATCCCCAGCAGAGATGCACAGTCACAAAAGGCCGAGAGGTGGCCGACCAGGTGGTCATGGGGCCTGGGTGCAGAAAGTGGGCTAACCCCCTCCCTCAGGTCCCGCCCCTGTAACAGACTGGCACAGGATTGCTCCAAAATATTGGTAGCATCTACACATCTGCATGGGGTAATCTCTGAGCTATCACCTCTCCATGAGACAGGCCTGGAGGCAGCATCTGTGTTACCCAGGCAACACCATCTAAATGGGTCCCTCAACTACGGATGAGTATGGCTCAACCTTAGGCACGGGGACCCTCGCAGAAGCAGACTGTGGTAAGCACAGTAGTTTGGAGCTACACAAATAGGACAGGCCCGTGATTATAATCAGCAGCAAAGCAGGAGGCTGTGGCATAGTTCACCAAGCATAAGGAGGGGCATGGGAACCTGAGAGCTATACTTATTTCTACCTTAAGTCACTTCAACTGTGCCTCGGTTTCCCCATTTGTAAAGTGATCCATGGATGGAAAGTGTTATGTAAATGCAGGATGTGATTAAAGCCTCGAGACAGTGGAATCTGCTCACACAAGGGCTAGCACCTCTTCTCCTCTAGTAAGGGGCAGCAATTGCTTTAATGGAAGCCAACACGGCAGGTTGATGTCAGTCTACTTCATTGCAACCCGAGAGGCGAGTAAGGGTCCGTCTCAGGCCCCTGGAAATACTGCTGTGCTCTGCTATGGGCCTGCTTGTGAGATCTCACACCAGCTCAACCTCAGTCCCACCAGATGCTACTCACATTGCCCCTTACACAGGAGCAGGAGTTGAAACCTCTGTGCACCTGGCAGGCCTGAGCTCTTAAAACACCAACAAACTATGAGCACTTAAGCCCAGCAGCTCCTTTGGCCAACATGGAAAGGAAACCACATCTGAGATGTAACACGGCAACTGCTTAAAAAGTGATGTTACACAAAGCACACGGGACAAAATTAGTAAAAAGAAAGAAACAGGCAAAGTCCAAGTCAGGAGGCAAAGCATCCTACGTAATGAGAGAGCAGTGCAATGCTTGCAGAAAGGCCTGCAGCAAACAAATGACCTAACTGCTTCCCCATTTGGTGCTTTAAAACACTAGACCAGCTTTTCAATTTATCCTCACCATGAAAAAAGAGCGTGCAGGCTCCATCTGCCCTGGTGCTCGCAGTGCGCTTGCCTGTGGTGGAGGCAATGTGGTTTTCAGGCCAGCCCTGATGTAGCACTGTGTGCACCACACCCTGCAAGCCCATCCGACTGGAGCGCTGCTTTTGGTATGCGACTCAGTCAGTGTCTGAGCATCCTGCTCTCCAATCTGGCACATGCCAGTTATTTCCAGTGGAATTTTGAACCTTAGCCAGGCCCAGAATAGCCCATGAGCACTGCATTTCCAGTCACCCGTTTCTCCCAGCAATTATCCACAAGCACAGTGTCCACCACAATACTTTCTAGATATTCTGTGACACACGCACACCCTCCTTCATGCGCACGGGTGTGCATGCACACACACACGTACTTGCTACACGACTACGAGGATGCAGAGGTAAGTGGTTTTTCATGGACAGTACTTCCCTGGAAAACAGCCCTGTTCTGTAGCAATGAATGGGCATAGGCTGGGGAGCAAGGCGAAAGGGGAAAAAAAAAAGTTTTGGTTAGAAGGCATGTGAGACAAAAGCCAACTCAAGAACAAGACCCAGGCAAAGGCAAACTGTAGAAAATACGAGGCCACACCAGCTGGAGAAGTGGAATCGATTGTCACTTTAATCCACAGACTGCGGCATGCACTGTAAACATGATCGTTAGCCTGGGTTCTTTATCTGTGTTTATTTCTCCTTAAATATAAAAGTTACACATTTGAAATGTTTGCAGGAAGATGTCGCTATTGGGGCTAGGTTAGTGGTAAATATACACTGTAACATCTGGGGATGGCAGGAGAGGCTTGGGGACCGTGGAGCCGGCCAGGTCAGGTCACGCAGGGGATGACCCGTGTCTGGCACCCATCCCTACACCTTTCCAAATATGGCTGCTGTCATCCTAGAAACAAACGTTGGAGACAATCCTTATTCGGCCTCTGCTTTGCTATTCAGTCAATGCTGTAGCAACCCTTGACTGCAGAAAAATGAAGTCACTCTCAGGTCTCTGCTTGCAAGAGGAGGCTGGACTGACCATGAGAGCCGCCACCTTCTATCCCGCTCAAGCATCGGGCTTGCCAGACACAGCGAGCCGTGGTGTGAGCCCTCCACATGCAACGAAGTACTTGGACTGCTGCTGACAGGGAACTGCTACGTGACCTTACGGTACAAGGGAGAACACTCCCGTGCCCCTTCTCTGTCCAGCTTTGCCTGCATTGTGGCTCTGGGTCACCCCAGGTCCTTTCATGAACCTACAATTGAGAGAAAAGCAAGCAGGCTGAGGCTTACCGATGGGCAACCCCCAAGAGCTGGACTTGCCTTCATGCCACGCAGCATGCCACTAACAGGATCCTGCTGACTGCCGCTAACCATCAGTTTCCCAGTCACTATTTGCAGAGAGCAGGGTGCAGCCAGGAAATCCACATGCCCACTTGTGCACCGGCAGGGAGGGCTTGCCTTTTGCAGGGAGCTGGCTTAATGCGCACGGGCAGCTGTGATTTGTTCCGGTTTAGTTCCCAAAGGGTCTTCTCTGGTGTTCAGTGACAAGGCAGGATGTAGAAAACAATGCACACGTAGTGGGGAGGGTGGAACTAATGGAAAACACCGACACGTGCACCTGCAGGGCTGGTGTTAGGACAAGGTGTGTTCCTGCTGAGGTCAGCTGGGTCCTTTTATTCCCCGTCACCTCTTCTCAGCAAGAGCTGCCTCAGACATCACCCCAGAGGAAATGCGACGCGCAGATGCACGTGTGAGGAGCTGAGCCAACGTGCTCTTGAAATGAAAGGACAATTTGAGTGACACTGCCACGCACGCATACAATACTGCTGTGAATTGCCTACACTCTGCTCTGCTCTGTAAAAATAAAATGGCATGTTTGGAGCCAGCCAGCAGAGGAGTCTGCACCAAACGCAGATCCTATTTGCCTTTTCAGACTTTTTTTTTTTAAATAACTTATTTACAAAGAAAGAAAAAAAATCACTTCCTGCTTCAAAGGCTGTCGAACCTTTGGATGATTGCAAAGACTTTACTGTACGTGGCTTCCAGCTGAAATGATCAGATTAGCTACCTAAGAATGAGCTCTTTAACCGTTTTTCTTTTGAAGTTAAGGGCACAGTTTCCATACTTGTTCTGCTAGTTTTTTCCACTTCAGGAGCTGTCTAGATCTGGCCCAGATTCATCTGTTGGCCTCTTACTCCTCTATATTCTCTTTACATCAAATGCAGCCACACGCAAAGGATAAATCACGCTGTCCGTTCCTGCTCACTCGCCATGCTTGTTCTGAATGGCCTTTGGACATGGACACTATAAGACATGCTGAGAACCAGCCTGAAAAATTAACTTGCATCGGGTAGGGTGCCAGGGGAGGGAAGGGGGGACATCGTATGGTATCTACAAACAACACACCAGTTTAATCTTAAACTAGTCTAAAACCAGGGTTAGCTGAAGAGGTGCTAACAGCCCTTGCAAAAACTCTGATTTCACTTGAGCTGGTCAGAAAAGAGAGGTTTTCATAGTTACATTGGCAAAATCCACTCAGCCAGGATATTGCAGCATTTGACTTAAGTTGCTTCAACATGCTCCTTCAGTGAAAATGGTGCAAGTCTGGGTGCAGACAAGTCCTGTTTTCTGCTTAGATATATTCATTGAAAACAAAAAGGAAATCCATAGTTAAAAAAAAGCCAACAAAAAACTGCCTTTCAACTGAATACTGAGGGGTGTCATCCCATCTTGGGTCATGCAGACTGTCACTCATAGCTGCCACGTAACACAGAGATCAGGAAAGACTTTGCAATCGGTTTGCAGAAGGAAGTGCTTATAGTTCTGACTTAGACAAAAGACGGGTGTAGCAAACACCAAACTGCTAGTGAGAAATAAGTTAAAGGATGCTTGTGGGGAAAATCCCCAGGTAAAACCTCTTTAAGATTTATAGGCCTAAAACAGCAAGGTTCTGTTCAAATCCTCTATAACAAAAAAACCGAACACCCTCCCCCGCCGCCAAAAAATACACACGATCACTGTTAAGTGAATTACACACTGTGGTTCCAGAACAGGGCCTTGTCAGGCCAATTAAAATCTACAACAGACACCTGAAAACACGACCAATACTGTAAACAATTGATGGAGGACAAACGAATGGGAAGGGAGAGGGTCTGACTGGTCAAGCCTAGCTGCATTGGTGATAAGGACACATCCTCCAGAGGCGTGAAGATGGGGAGAGGGGACCAAGGGATTGAATAAGGCACATGGAACAGACTGGGGTTAACGTGGCATGTGAAAGTAAATGCGGACCCTTCCCTCCTCCATGACGTGTGGGGGTGTATGGGCCCCAGTCATTTGGGACTTGGCTACACTGGGCAACTTGGCTTCGCCAACTGCAATGAGCTCCTGCAGCTTTCCTACTATCGAGATCACAAAATGAAGCACCAAGGGGCGAAACACCACGGGGTATGAAGAGGGGAACGATAACAACACTAGGGGGAAAGGATGATCAGTCTTAGCGTCGAGCCAAAGCCTTTTCCTTTCCACCTCAGCATTAAGGACTCCGGGAAACACACCTGCTAGCCCTTCTGCCAGGGTCTAGATGCCTTTCTCTGCACTCTGTTCCAGACACAGCTGCCTCAGGCTTCCATTATACCAGCACGTGGAATAACATTATTCATGAGTTGTGGATTTTAGGCATGGCATTTTGCACATTTTCTTTTTCCTTTAAACCCACTGGCATTCAGACATGCATGAAAAAACCTCCAATGGAACCTAAATACTAGTATATACAAATGGCCAGTCTCATATACTACAGTATTTACGGTGCAATAGCCAGTACCATTGCTAAAAGATACAGGTCTACAAGGCAGTGACCCCACAGTACCTTGGCTAGTCATTGCTTCCAGGGATTGGAGGGATTACTGTCATTTAAATAATGAGATTCAAGAGGGGGGCATGCCGTGACTGGAGACAGCAGCCCCCTTGCCCATGTCTTCAGTGCCTCTGTCATGTCTGCGGAGGTGGCCTTCCCTTCATCAGGAAGGCCAGGGAGACTGGGGCACTTAGATTTGCCAGGCCCTGTAAACACAACTGAGCTCTTTCAAACTGGCACTCCTCTGAGGCAGAGGGGGAGGCTCTCTTCACCTGCCCCTGCCCCTAGGGAAAACGTGACCGGAGATGGCACTGCACAGGAGAGCTGGATGAGAAGGCAGGGAGCCTTCCTGGTTCTTGCCGGCTGCTGAATTGAGATCGGCAGACAAGGGGCTGGCAGACACTGAGCTGCCCCTCCTTGCACTTGCAGACTGGAGCTGGAAAAACATGCTTACAGATTCTCCTTTCCAGGCTCTCTCTTCCCCGGTTTAAAGCTGATTCATGGCACAGAGGGACGAGGGGTGGAAGGAGGACAGTGAAATGAGCTCTGGGCCCTCTCGGCTTCTGCTGTCTAATGAAAGATGGCATCCATACACATTCCCAGCTCTTCTGTTGAGCAACCCCAGCCTTCCCAGGCCCCGAAAAGCCAGCAGCTGCTGCCAACTGCGAGGGAGAGTGCAACATCCAGTAACAGGTACGAGTTTGTTGCTCTGGTCTCAGAGCTGTCCTCTGTGCATCTGCGCAGCAGTGCTCACTCACACATTCTCCTCCTCCTAGGTCTTCTCTTCCCTGTCTGTTTTTCGCCTTGTTATATTCCGAGGCTTGATTTTCAGAGACAGTTCCCACAAGGCCTCCTCGGCCAGATGGTCACTGAAATCGTTGAAGAATGACACTATGTCGTCATTTCTTTTGATGTCGTAATGTCTGAAAAACCAGAGAGAACACTACAGTTAACATGATGACTGCAACACGATGGGAGCCAACCTCATCCTTGGCAAACCCCTGACTATCTGCTCTGGAAGATGCTCAATGTTCTAGTTCTACCATCTGTACAACAGGGTCGACTGCTTAAGGTAACAATGCACTGGTCAAGGAGAGGCAAATGCAGTGTTGAACTTTGAAAAGGGAACAAAACACCAGCCTGGCAACTAGCATGGACCAATTATAAAGGCAATTGCTAGCAGGACACAGCATGAAAGGAAAAAACTATTAAGACTGAAAGAAGCATCAGCAACAAACGAGCCTGGAGAAGGAATAAGCTGCACCTCACAGAAGGACCAGTGGACACCTTGGTTCATAGGAAGCTTAAAAACAAGGCTGGAAAACATTCTGGTGTGCATGCTGCCAGGATTACGTCTGAACCCAAAAGGGATAGGGATTGGATCCAACTTCAGACCCAGCTTTCTGCCGTCTCCAGGATTTGGGCATTCTACACTGTCCTCTCCTGACTTCACACCACTCCTTTCTTAGCTGGGTTCCTTCTTTGTTCCAGCACCAGAGTATGATCTGTGCCCCCCTGTGCCCTCTCTCATCTCCTAGGGTATCAGAGCAAACAGTCCCAAGTCAGATTTGACTCCCTCCTCAGAAAGACAAACAGCCAACTGCACTTACACTTGCTGGAAGCACCTCATGCTGTCCAGAATGTTAAACTGCTGCCAGCGTTTGGAGAAGTTCACTTTGCCATCGATGTAGTCTGGGTTCCCCAGATGAACAAAAGTCAGGTCCTGGAGAATGAGACCACTGGAAGAGAAATGGGGGACAGCAGGCAGGGAAAAGGGAGACAAGCCAAGAGCTTCAGGTTAATCGCAAGACTGAAAGACAACCAGAAACCCCTTCCACTGCTCAGGGCTGCAGCAAAGTTTAGGTCCAGGGTTCTTAACCAAACACAGCCATTCCTTTCCTAGACCTCAAAAGTTTTGTTGCGATGTTCACATTTGGGACATCCTAGAGAGGAGGCACCAGCACTTACATCAGTGGCACAGGGGGTTGGATTCTGCACCAGACGAAACTTATCTCTCTGCAGCTGAAAGTGAGGACCAGGACACAAGGGAGTTTCCACTCACATCATTCCCAGCAAGAACAGGGTATGGCAGCTTCAGCTTCCCTGAAGTGTTGTGCAATGGAGGGGATAAGCTCTCCACTTATGAGAATGTGGCTGGCAAAAGCTCCCTAGGGCAGGCACAGGATCTGTATGATTTCCATTGCCCTTCTGCACTGGCTTGGCTGCTGACAGTCCTGAATGGATGGGAAGCTGTAGCTAATTTTGTGTTTCTGCTGCCTCATCCAATCAACTTTGCACATAGGGAATTGGTGCTAGTGCAGATTTATTTTAGTTTTACTAAGAGACCCAGAGAGAATCTGACATCTAGATTACAGGACATTTACAGTGAAGGGAAAGGCCTTGAACACTTCATTTGAGCACAGACAGTGAGGATGCATGTTTGCAGAGTCCTAGTTTACCAGCACTTACAGTTTGCAGAGCCAGATGTGTCACAGCCAGCTCTGACTGATGATTCACTGTGGGTCTACATCCAGTAACTTCAGACTTCTCAGAACGAAACTACTCCATTTCTACTCTCAGTTCTAGGAAGGGATTCTAGTTGACTGGCTTGTACCAAAGGTCCAGATACCTCAATCTCTATTCTGCTGTCCCTGATTCACCTCTGTGTCAGTGTCCCTGGGTGTGAACTTCCTGAAGGGTGGCGGGTTATGGTACACTGTACTGAGGGATCAGGCTAGAGAAATCCCAAGTCGAGTTATTCTGTGAATGTGCAGGAAGACTGGGCATTCTGCTATTTCCGGCAAAGGGATGAGTTGCTCCAGTATCAGCATGCACGCTTCTCAGTGCCAACAGAAATCCAGAGCTCACAGAACCCAAGAACAGAAGCACTTGAAGGAATCCTCCTTGGGGGATAAGCATTTGGGAAAGCAATGAGGGGAATGAGAAGTGAACAATTTCAACTTTCAGCACCCACAAGGTTTGAAAGCAGCTACAGGACTTCTAGGTATGACTGTACTTCAAGTTAAGCACACCTTGACCTGCTGCTACTCACAGGTATGGTATACAGGGAGGCTCCACCTCTGCCAGAGCTGCTCGGTAGGCACGGAAGGAAGAAGAGCTGTCAATCAGTGTGCAGTACTCAGCCAGGCCCTAGGGAAACAAAGCACATGCTGCTACTCTCTCTGCACCTGGGTGCGTGGAAATGCCATCTGCAGAGACCAAGGCCAACTGGGATGCAGCAAATTCTGCCAAAAGGTTGACTTTACCGGGGCCTGTGCTTAGCTAGGCAGACAGAAACTCACACACTTTGAACATTATCATGCCTTCACCATGCATAGACAGATAGGGTCCTAGCCTGTAACAGTACTGGCCTGCATGCAGTTTTCAAAGTACAATGCTGAAGGAAAATGCAAATTAACAACATTTTATAAAAGAGACTTTATCATTACATTTCATCGACTGCACTCAGGTTTGAGTTACTAAAACCTAACAAACTGCTTTACACCATAACTCCGTTCATCTTTCACTCTTAAACACAAGAACCCCTGCTGCTTCTCACCTCTGAGGTCTGCTTCTGCCACTCCAGCCGTCGGATGGGTGCCGAATCCAGTGCAGAAAGAATGGCCAGGTAGGAGTTAAAATTATTCAGCTTCCTTAAGTGCTGAGAAGAGGGACAACATCAATGAGTGAAGGGTTGTGAGGCCTTCTGGCAACAAGCAGTGCTACACCTAACAATGTCCTGCACTGCTATTTCCATCCTGCATAACATGCAGAAAACAGCCCGCAGGTGAACCAAGTCAAGCACCAAGCAGTTACCTTCATAATTTTGATAAATTTAAGGAGCAGCCTCTCTCTGTCTTGCGCTTTCTCCTGGAGCATAATGATTGAACGGACCCTGGGAGGACAGATGAAACAAAATGGTAACAAGGATTAAACCACTCAGGCTGGGTTATGATCTGACGGTTCCTGCTGCTTCTCCTGAAAAGCTGGTAACTAGCAAGCACTGATCGATGATGCTGAGAAGTGCCCAGTGCCTCCCTGTCAAGTTTCTTCTCTGTATGGCTTAATCAAATGCTTTAATGCAGAGAACTTCCAGAATTCCATAATGCGAGAGCTGCCTACAAGGGTGCGCTGCTGTCCCGCAGAAAGTAAGGCTATCGGCCACAGAGGACATTACTGGGCAGGTGTCTCCCTTGCCGCTGTTGAAATGGACTGGCAGCAGCAGAATTTCACTGAATCACCCTTGTTCTGGATGTGCTTAACTCCTTAATGGATTTAGCCATGCCAGTCCCCAGGGCTTGAATTTTCATATACGCCACAGCATTAGCTGACAGATCAGTTTTCTCCAGAGGCCTGTTTTCAGACTGTTTATATGGAATAGCACCTGCATTTCTATACAGAGCTCAGTTCCATGCAAGAGGGATGTGTGTGTACCCAGATACATGAGGTGGTGCTTGAAGGGTCTCTGCAATATCAGCCATAAATCTGGGAGATTCAGCAGTTTCCACAAATGTTTGTGTTCCTGCTATTCATGAGTCGTTTGCAGAGTGGTCCATGATCCATTCAAGGAGGAAATAAAACTGGGTAAGAAAAGATACATCTTGCTATGGCTAGACAAACCCACTGGGACACAGTCACAAGAGAGACTGCCTCACAGAGTGTTCTTGGACTCTAGGGGCACTAGTGATGAAATGTTACAGAGGTGTCATTACTGTAATCTCCTTACCAGTAGGACATGTTATTAAAGTGCTCAGTGAACTGTGTCAGGTTGGGACTCTTCTCTTCATTTTGCTCTTTTGCCCAAAGCAAAACTTCTGGGATCTGGGAAAGGAAGGAAGAGAGGAACACATCACGCATTACAACAAGATGTCTCCTTGTGGATTCCTGTGTCACACCCCTGAGTTACAGCTCTCCCCTGACACAAACCCAGCTGTCTTCTACAAGGATGACAGGTGTATATGCAAGGGCTGTTAGAGAACAAAACCAGAGCTTGCAAACAGCTTTTGTTAGAACCTCTTCCACTGCCCCAATCCCTCCTCTCTGTACCTCTATTTTATAGAAGAGCTCAGCATCCAGGAGAGTCAGCTGCTCAGCTATTTCGTGACTATGGAAATCATGCAGGGTTCCTGGCCTGTAGAAGACAACAAGTGAAAGGTAACTACTAATGAAACCCTGATTCACCTTGGATCATTTATATCATTTGCTTTAGTGAGCTTCCATTCCCTGTCAAGAAGTCAGTGGAACAGAGAGAAATCAAGCGTGACAGTGACCAGACCTCCTCCGTGTTAAACCACCTGTACATCAGTGTGTCCCCAAAAACAGCCACATTTCCACACTAGAAATGGACTAGACTTTTTATAAAAGATCATCCCTGCAGAGGAGAGGAGCACTACTCTCCTGAACGCACACAGCCAGTGGCACGACTTCCGTATGAGCAGCAGGTTTCCATGTCATCATACTTATCGCACCCTTTCCACTTCCCTTTATCTTGCAGCTGTAAAATCTCAGGATCCCTGTCCTCTCAGGGAATTCTGCATGCAAGCCCTTCTGCTCCTCAGACAGAGCCAAGAACATGCTGCTTTCTCCTCTCCTCAGCTACAAGGAGCCAGACAAATTTTGCTCTCCAGCATTTGGAGCTGGGAGACAATTTACATGATGCCACAGGGCCTGAAATTCAACATGACAGGTCCCTGCCTGGGTCAAGGCAGATGCATGAAACATCCCCCTGCCTGAGGCAGCCAATGGGCCTGTTGCATTTTGGCCTCTGAGGCTTTGCTGCAAGAACCTGCAATATGCCACACTCATGCCTCCTTCCATCCATCTGTCTGAGAATTCTGACTTGTGCCCTCTCCCCTTGAACAGCCAAAGGACAGACATGTCCCTCTTCATTTGCTGAAGGCTCAGGTTATTTCACTGCCATACAGGTAGTGTTCATATAGCTCCTGACCAGGAGCTCAGTCTTTGAGTGCAGGTTTCACCAACAGCTCCCAAATCAGGGAGGCATATTCAGCGCATGCCCAGGAAACCAAGACTGGATGGAAAGAGTACACATGTGAGGGGCTGGGCAGGCACAGGTAGGTGAAGAATGGTCACTGCACTGAAATGAGGAGCAACACTCTTGTTGCTCCTGTTCAGAGCATGACACTGACTTTTCCCTGTCCTACGTGCAGCACGACGACAGTCCCCACTCAGAGAGGGCTGCAACAGGACTCAAACACTGTCTCACCTGGCAGCCACCCCTCTGGCTGCGAGGGGTTTGATGGAGTTGGCGTATCTCAGCATTTTCTTCTGGTCAACCTTGTCCAGAATATTTTTTCGTAACACCCTAGCAAGGCTGAGCTCCCCGTTGCAGACTAACCGGAACACCAGTTCCATCAGCAGCTTCAGAATCTCTTCTGTCAATTCCACTAAACTGAGAAAGATGAGAAACGTAGGGCGTGGGTCAGACACAGGGCACTGCAGGCAACAATCCTCTTATCTACCTGCTGTAATAAATGCTTGCTACCTTTCAGCAATGGGAAAAATCAGAAGTCTGTATTGACGTTTAAGAATAAAATGATCAACATCTGCTGTGCCCCCCAAAATGGACTCCTTATAATAGCTTGGTCTTTCCATTCAGCATGCTAAGCTTCCCCACACCCACAGTTCTGAGAAGCTGTTCCTGACATTTTCACTGGCAGGCTAGACATGCCATCCACCTTCACTCACGATACTGCTATATGAACCAGACTCCTTTTGGAGACTGGAGCTCCTGCAGCCCACCTGCTGGGCATTGCTCAGTGGTCTCTCATGATGTACAACCTGCTTCACCTCACCTTTTTCTCCCCTGCCCCAGTCTCCCCACAAGGGACCAAAGTGCTGAGTCAGTATCTAGCCTAGGACTCCTGCATGGCAGCAAAATAAGCCCACAGCTAAGGCAGAGAGAGGTACAATGAGAGGTGTTCTTAAAAATCTCTCCCTTGGACTCTGGCCTACAAGGCTGTTAGCTCAGTACGCTGTCCAACAGCTTTGCCCGCAAGCAGAATGGAACCCATCACACACACCCCTCCTCTTGTCAGCTCTTCCTCCTTTAAAAGATACCTGTTTTATTGCTTATTTTTAAGTCAGAAAGACACATTGAGAAAACACCTTGACACATTAAAGTCCCAGTGAAGATGTCCCATAGCCAGCACAGATCTGGGGAAGGCCATTTCAGGTCTCCCACCACAGATCTGATATACATGATGCGGCATGTAGAAGTGGCACAGCTCTAGTCCTGCTACCTCCCTCAACTACCCCAAAACAAAGCAAGAAGGATGCTCACCACAGCTCATCCACCACTCGCACCAGCACGAAGAACGTGTTCTTGCTGACGCGCTTCTTAAATGTGTCCGGGAAGTGACAGAATTTCTCATACGTCAGTCATGAGTTAAAGAATAAACTCAGTAGAGCCAGGGCCATTGGTGGCACCTTTGACATGTGCCGATGCGTGTCCCCAAAGGAGCATTATGATCTGCCATGACTGAAGACAGTGTTCAATTTCTGAGAGAGAAACACTAACAAGGCCCTGTACCGAGTAATACAGGCTGCAAATACGAGAAAGCGTCTTGTGGTTGCAGTAATAGATGGCGGAGATGACGTGCCCTGAAACTTGTTACCTCTAAGGTGACAATTAAATAAGCTGTCAGAGTGCTAGCACTATCACAGCCCTTCAGCTAACTGCAGCATCTGGTCTCACTTGTAACAGCAGCTCTCAAGTCCCAATCCTTGTCTCTCATTCCCTCAGCAAGCAGCACTTCCATTAAATATGCACTCACTCCATCAGTTGGTAAGGATAACGGATGTGGCGTGCAGACCTCCTAGTTTGCAGCTTGAAGAACAATGGCTGTAGTGATTACTACTAGGGAAATACCTCGAGGGCCAGCATGGGTTGAGAAGACTTCCAACATACAAGGACGCGGCAAAGATCTAAACATAAACTAATTAAAGCAGATAGAGGGAGAGATATGGAGCCCAGAACTCCAAGCTCTGGCTACCTATACCCAGCACTTCCCCAGAGTGGGTATTTTCACTGCTGACTACAGCATAAGGAGAGGTTTTCTGTGTCCTATTAACAGTAATCACAGCAGGAGCAGAGGGAGTATCGTCTCTGCTGCAGATGGCAGCAATGAGCCACAACTCCAGGAAGCCTGACAGGCTGCCTGGATGCACAGCTACAAGACGGAAACCCGCAAGGCGTTTTCACTGCCTCTGTTGCAAAGTGTCGTAGCTCGAAGCTGGTGGCAAAGACAGAAACTATGGGAAAGGAGCCAAGAGAAAGGAATTGTAGTCTTCAGTGCTCAACAGGGAACAGTCTGTGGACATGGCAGCAAACATGACTGCCGGCCTACCTTCTAGTAGGTAAAGGGCTGTAGATACAATACCCGGAATCAGCCTCACATCTTGGAACTAGAACACAAAGGGGACGTTCTCTTGCATTCTGCCCTTCTTGGTAGTGAGAGTGGTGGAAATAGTGACAGGCCTGAGCAATCCTCCTTAGAGCTGCTCACAGAGGTACAATGAACCCTCACGACATCTCTAGGAAGGCAAGTCATTATTGTGGTTACATTCTGCAGGATGGGAGCTAAGGCACAGGTGGTGACTGATGAGCTCAAAATGATGCAGCGACTCAGAGCTAGGATCAGAACCCCACTCTGAGCCCAGCTCCAGTGAATGATAAACCACTTGGCCTTGATTTATAACCACAGGCTTGTGGAAGGCAGAGGTGAAGAAATAAGGCTTTAAATAAGGAGTCAACAGGCTGCATACCACCCACAGGGGTGAATATCTGACACACCGCCTTGCCAGCATGGCTCTGATTAAGTCTTGCCCCACCCTTCTCTTTGAAGTGTCAGGCACACTGCTCCCAACTCAGGAGGGGTCAGGAGCATCCCACATTTGAAAGGATATCTGTACTGCAGCTTCTTGATGAGCTCTTCAGGGGTAATGAATGTCCTGTAGGTTGTCAAAAAGGCTTCGCAGTACAGCACCAGATCTAAAGGGAAAGACAATAACACCTCAGTCAACTCTGGGTTCAGAAGGGAGCATTCTGTCGTGAACCCAGCGTCCTTATCAAGGGGGAATAAATAGGTAACGAGTAGGAAAATTTCTATAAAAGCAAATTGATATCCAGCTTTGTGGGAACACTGTTTTCTTATTTCTTACCAGCAGGGGAATTTTAACACCTAACAGCAATTCAATTCCCCCTACCTGCTTGCTCTGACTTCCAACTGTGATGCTGGGAGCTTGGTTTTAAATTACCATCTTAAGGGTCTGTAATAACAAGGATTGCGAACACTGCTCTGCAGACTGGTGATACTTTAAAGAAAAGAGTTGCTTACTGGCATCACTGTACTCACTACTTATAAGTTCAGCACGCAGAAAGATGGACGATTCCCAACAACAGAGAAAGTTCCCGCCACTGCCAACACTGGCAAAAGGGTGTCAGAGACTAATCCTTAGGATGCACTGGCAGGTCACCAAGGGCACTGGCCACAAAGGACCACCACACCAGCTTTGTCCATGCTCCAGGGAGCAGGACAGGGAAGCTGAAGTTTGTTGGAGATGCTGGAAAAGCAGGTCAAAGAAAAACGGTCAGGAAAGGTATTCAGAAACGAGGGTGAGAAACTGATCTGAGAAGCGTGGACTGTGATGTCCTTTCACTTGGTGGGGGCAAGAAGCGGGGAGGGAAAGAGATTTGACAGTGAGCCCAGTGAATAGTCCTTCCTTCTTTAAACATGGGCAAAATTAGTTGGATGGTCTCACCCAAAACCACCACACTGGCCTCACTAATGTCTTTGGAGTCACAGTGGCTGCAACAGGAAAAAGAAGTTTTAGGTTAAAACTGACATAGGCTGGCAGAGCCATTTGGGTCTGGGGGTCAAGACTGGTTCCTGCGGGGCATAGCTGAGGCGCATTAGCAGAGCTATGCGGGGAGACTTCTACAGCATCTGCCCACACTACACAAATGCAGGCTATGCCTCAAGCCAGAGACTTCAGCCCCAGTCACCTGTTCATGTGAATAAACTCAGTATGTTTGGCCCAGGGGGAATGAAGTACAACAATCGGGTTTTTCTGTCTGCAGTGTGTCACTTGGCAGAAGTCTCACACAGACAGCTCCAAAGAGCTGCTGTTAAAACAGAGGAAAGCCACTGTCTTTTAGTTAAAGATGAGCAGATGTAAACTCTAAAGCAGGGCAGATGGGTACATATGTCAGAGGTGAGCAGTGTGCCTCGCTTGGCTGTAATCCTCCCTGTGCAGCAAGCCTGCACTTAGCTGGCTGTAGACTGCACTCCGAAAGACCATGAGAGTCCTCTCATCCCTTATTCCACTTTGCTCTGGTACTGACACCCAAACAGATGAGGAGCACTGTTCCCTAGGGCAAGGCACTGTATTCATCCTGGGTCCTCTGCCCAAGAGACGATGGGAGGTAATACAGCTGGGTCTGCTCTGGCACTCAGGCTGGCCAAGAAATGTATCTTTAAAGGAAAGCCTCTTAAACATCCCCCTCTGTGCAGCTGGGCCAATTGATCTGCAAGCCCTGAATTCTTCTCATTGCAAGCTTAAGTCGTTAACATTTTCCATCTCCCAAACACCAGGGTGGCATAGCACAAATTCCTCTCTGCCACCAGCTTGGCACGGCACAGGGGGGTGAGGTCTGATGATTCTTACAATAAATAGACTGCACGCATCTGTCCTTTCCCCACACTTGAGACAACTGCTATTAGGAGATGATGTTGCTGCCTACTTTTATCATGTGCAAGTTTGTTTCTCATCAGGCTCCCTGGAGCCCTCACCAATGCATGCGGTTCCTTTAGGTTTCTCCATTTCCACCTCCTAGATGCATCCCTCTAGGAAATTAACTCTCTGAAAAATGGAAATGCTGTGAAAGAAGCTATTCCTCTAGCTCCAAGGAAGTGCAGGGCTAAGATGGAGCCCATAAGCAATCCATTCCACTTTTCCCTTGTTTTCCTCTGCTCTACAAAATAAGGGGAATGCTTCTAGAGGGAGAAGGTTCACTACATTTGTTGCCATGGGCTGGTCAACAGACACAAATGCCTACTGGTATAGTAGAGAAAAAAGGTCCGTTCAAAATGGACAAGGATTAAGGCTTTTGGTAAGAGAGCTGAGCAGTCCATTGGGTTGGTGCACTGGCTAGACGATCAGTTGATTGAGACCATCAACAAAAGAGCATTTAGATGTCATCTCCGGCAGTGCTGAAAAGTGTACTCTAGTTACAGGTCTGGAAGAAGTGTTGCCCTCTGTGGCTGGGCTGGGATTGGAGAATTAATTAAAGAACCATTATAATTTGTGTAGCAAATAGGATGGTTAAAGCTTAATCTCTTAAATCTTTTCATACAGGATCACAGATACGCAGTTCTAGGAAACCTAAATAAAGAGAAGAAAGTCTCCTTCCAGCCTGCTGCTCTTGTGCGTGACAAAGAACAGTTGCATGGGAAGGGGCTGGCAGTGCCAGAGCCTCAGGGCTAGAACAGGAAGTGATGTTGCAGGTCAAAACTGGATTGCACCAGGCAAATGGTACAGGGAAGCATTGCCCAGTGCCCACACACTCTGCGCCTGGCTCACCCCAGTGACACCAGTTCCTTTACTTCCCACTACTAAATTCACTCCATCCCAATGTAGAACTGAAGGTAACAGAATAAGACCGTGCATGCTAGACTCTGAAAATTCAGTCTATGGAACACTGTGCCCTCAATAACAACTATTCTTCTCCAGCCCAATGGGATTCCTCAGCAGGCAAAGAGATGCCATGGGAAGGCAGGCACTAGCTGTATCACCAGGCTTTGCCCTACAGTTTTTGTCTCTGGGCACAGAAGGGTTAAAAACCTCACTGCCGTGGAATTGAATGTACAACAGCTTATCCGGCTTATCTCTTTCTCAAAGATAAGCATAATCCCCTTTGCAATAAGGCACATTAAGGCAGCGCTCTGTCTTGTCCACATCTGCATATAATGACATAACATGACAGTTTATACACTGCCGAGCTTCACCGGGTTCCCAGAAGAGTGCCACACCAGGCTGCCCACGCCCCTCAGCTTACACCAATCCACACACAGTACCTTTCCGGTCGGTCTCAGTTGCATGTACTAGCAAGATATCCCCGGACCCCCCACGAACATCTGGCCCATCATCGCCCTGCAACGAGAGTAGACACAAGTTATAGTTTAGGCTCCTTTCGGTACAGCCCAATTCCTCTGTACCTAAAATGCAGCACTAACTAGTTTGGCCCACCTCACTCTGCAGAGAATGAGCTGAGACAGGTTCATGAATCAGACCCATCCTGGGACCAAGTGGAAGAGCTCTGTTGCCCATACAGAGGAACCTAAACCTGACTTTGGACCACACTGTAAAGACACAAGGAGCAGAAATGCTGACAACTATTCCAGAGATCATGAAAGGGGTAGCAACAGACTGTAACATGTTAACGCAGACCTTGCTGGTTATAGGATGAAGGTTGCGCATTCAGCCTTAGCTCTGGCATTTCCAACTCTGGAACATTTAATTGCAAGTTTTTACTAACAGTTTGGCAAGTTGAGCTTCCCAAGGCTTTTTTCCCTTCCTTTGTTTTTAGGGTGGAGAAAGGAGGGAAACTCAGAAGGTGCTTCAGTATCTGTAATTTCAAAACTCAGCTGGCTCAAAAAAACCCACAAATGGAGTGTGTCAAATTAAATTTTCTGGAATTATTTGGCCAAGTGTTGCTATTATTGATCAAATCTAGAGGCCAGGAATAGAACCCAGGAAACTGAGCTAGCAAGTGTCGCATCATCCCCCCGCCCCCAACCACACACATATTCTGGACCCTTCATCACTATACCAAAGCATCCTCTCCCTATATTATAAATTCAGGGCACAGCATGCTACAGAAACATGTGAAATCACATTATTTTTGAGAGTTTTCCACCCTTCAGGTATAATATCCCTGCAAAGAGAGACTAGAATAGTGCCTAGCTCCTTGCAGTATTTCTCTATGCAAACTTGTGATTTTTCAGGTGAACTGTTGGCAAGGCCCACAAAGTACCACTTAAAGAATGAATGATAGCTTCTAGCTCTCTCCTGATGACCTCAGTTCTTCAAAGAGCACTCCTATAAGTTCCAGCAAATGATATATTGTCTCCATTTTCCAGACTGGCCCTTGATAGTCTGAAAGCTTCAAAGACGTTATGTGTTCCTTCAAGCTCTGTTACAGACAGCTTGGGCTGGAATATCAGCAAGTGAGCAAAGAGGTCTGGAAGTGCACAGAGGGTCAGACAGAGCCATTTCTCAAATGCAGGGACAGCCACTTTGCTGAATAGCTTGCTCACACTTTTGAGGCCTTTTAGACATTTGGAATCTGAAAGCGTTCCTGGAGCAGCATTCCCCATCTTTCAGGTTTGAAAGGCAGCAGGTATAATCTGTGCTCAGTTTCTCATACTAAGACTCTCAGCTATCACACTTGAGATGCTACGGCATACTGGTGGTGGAGGGTATGAGGACAGGGAAGTCTTAAGAGAGAGAGTGCCCAGGCTTTAATAAACTTTTGGTTCAATAATGTTCCATTTTTGTGCTGGGGTCTCATCTGCTTTCAGGATAATTTATGCACCTGAAGCTGCATGCAGCTGCTCTGTAACTCCATTTTCTTATTAACTCATACACAGGCTGCTCATTTGATTCTCTGTCTCTGCACTCATGGTCGATCAGGCTTTATCAAAGCACAAACTGAGAAGCATGAAAGTGACTCTTTGAGGCACGTACCTCCTGCTTCAGTGTTAGCCTTGCCATAATTTCATTGTGGTCAATCAGGGACAGCTCATCTACCTCCTCCTCCAACTGTGACGATTCCAAGGCATCTGGTGACATCTGTTGCCTGGAAGACAAGCAAGGAACCATCAGTGTCCTGCCCCACACGAGCAGGGAAGCAGTGTTTAGGTCTTTGCTACAAAGATCAGAGGGTGGGGCAAGTCTGAGACTCCCAAAGGCAGGGGTACCCTCTACAACTGAACCTGAGTGTCTAGGTCTAAGGCCATTGCTTTGTGCATCCCTAGGAAAGGAGACATGATTGAGATGAACTGTTCAGGAACTGAATGCTTATCTGACTGCATTCCTGGCTAACAGGATTTTGCTGCATGAAGCACGAATGCACCTTTCAGCGTCTCCTCATATTGTTTGCTCACTCAAGTACAGCACAAGAACCATGAAGCTAAGTCATTCTGCCAACTTAGGGATGTTGGAGAAGAAATTCTGCATAACTGGAGCCTCTCCTTGGATGGTTTCTAAGTGCAGTGACCAAGGCCCTCATCTCCTCTTCTCTTTGCACGTTGTAGGCTTTACGCCCGCCCAGGTACTTTGTATTTCTGATGTGTGGAAGGGGCCAAAGGGGACATTCTTGGGTCCTGGCACCCCTCCCTCAAAAAGCTAGGACTAGACACTGTCAGTGTTGGACTAAAGAACTAGATGGACTAGCAACTAGCATGGCAGTTCTTGGGCTCGCTGAGTTAGTTAAATTGCCCAGCACTTGTATTCTCTTCAGTTAGCCCTGCGTTCCCCCTAATCTCGAGAAACTTAACAGGCCAACAGCCATGATGGTGTCTAGCCAGCTGGAGGCAAAGCATGAAATAACGTAAGACTAGTTTGGGAGTGGGAAGGGTAAAAAAAAAAAAAATCACACTGTGGATACTCTGCCGTCTTGCGGAGCAGAGGGAGCTCTACATGATGGTCAAGCCCACCTCTCACCACCGTCTCGGCTTTCCTTCCCAGTGGCACTGCTATTTGAAGTGGAGTCTTTGGAGTGGCCGTCTTTGACAGCAGGAGATTCCTGGGAAGAGAAAGAAACCTTTGATCACTACATAGGATCCCTGCGCTGCAGCCGGTCTCGCACTCACAGCCTTGCTGCCTCTACAAAGCCCTTTATTGTCAATTCCTATGAAGCAATTAGAAGGTGATGCGAGTCAATGCCATGGGCCAGGACCGTGTGGAACTTAATTAGGCAGGAAATTTGGAAGCATCTCTGGAGACTTTAATGTAATTATTATTGTTTGCTTTTGAGGCTGTGAAATGATGCTGAATGTTATAATGCACAAGTCAGCTGTCAGCATGCATCTTACACAAACCTTCCCTCAACCTTTTTAATCAGCCCTTGCTGTTGAAATGTACTTGCCTCATGTTGAGCTATGTGCATTCTACACCAGCTCTAAACATCCCCGTTGAGTCCAGTTCCCCTCCTAACTCCTCCCCACATACAGCTGCCCCACAAAGTCCAGCCTGTCAGAGTATGTGGCTTTAATAATGGCCTCCCCTTCCCTGCCTCTTTTCTCTCCGAGTTTAGACAGTGACACAATGCTTCCACATTGTGATGCACTGCTGTGGAAATGATGCTAATCTAAGAAAGCAGAACAATCTGAACATTCGGCATGTAACAGCAGGTAGAGAGTTCAAAGGAAAAAAAAAACACACAGCATCTTACATTAGCCATTTATTAAGGAGGAAAACGACCATGAATGACAAATGAGAGTATTAACCCTACAGTGCTGTAGATTATTGCTATTTAAAACCCTTCCAAGTGATCTTTGCATGTTCAACACACCAAACCTAGAGAACTCATGCCACCTTTCCACAATTCAGATTCAGCCTTGAAAATGTACCACTGAGTCTGGCCTTTTGAAGTACCTACAGCATTTTGCTGAGCTATGTGCAGTGAAAAATGCTGTCAAGTCCTTGATTTTCAAAGGTAAGAACTAACTCAACTATATACAAGAGCAGAAGATACCCGAATCCATCTACTGAAGAGACCAGAGAGGAGCCCCATCTCTTGAGGCATATAGAAGTCAACTGGTAAAAGCACTCACAGGCACCTGCCCGCTGCAGGAAATGGGTAACATACGCTCTGTGCAGAGGAGAAGGGAACAACTTGTGTCTATAAGGATTAATATGGGATGCCCAAGGTGACAGCACTTTATAAACACAAGGCTCAATTAAAAAAAATAAAGCCAACGCAGTTATAAATAGAAGCACCTAACTAGCACTGATAAGGCTGCTGCACAGCTCCCAGATTGTAGCTTTCTAGAAAAAACACTCTCCTGCAAGAAGCTCTAGACAAATAGCAAAGCATATGGAAGAGCTCGGAAACAAATGCAGCCCCTGTGTTCTTAACATGTTCACCACAACCTCCAAAGCTAAGCAAGTGTCATCCACTCCTCATCCAAATCAAGATTCCCCTGCACACAGAAAACCAAGGATGGGCAAGCAGCAAAGGGGTCTGTTCACTGGAAGAAACGTGGAACCCCTACAAAATGCAGGAAAGGCTTATGAGTGTGTTGTCCCCGGTGTGAATCGCATGCACTGAGCAGCCCCTTCCCAGTGTTTGGCCTTCTCCAGGTTACTTACTCCTTCAGAGAGAGGGAGTTCCCCGTTGCTTTGGCCAGAGGAATACAGATTGACGTATTCACCCTCACCAGCATCCTCACTGGCGTTTTCACTCTATGGGAAACAGGACGAAAGGAAATAGGTGACCATGCCCCATGCCCAGCACTCAGTGTTAGAAATGTGTGCAAGTGAACATGCCTGGCCAATGCCCGGAACGGAGGATCTGTCAGCACCTGCTGCAACCTGACTGGGAACCTTGGCTTGGATGGGAGGCTGCTACCACTGTCCGTTGGCTCTGTGTTTTCACTGAGATTATTATTTTCCAATTCATGAGGACTATCCAGAAGACCCTGAGCAGGAGAGCAGAGCCAACTGCTTTCTGATGGCTAGCCATAGGCTCAAAGTGCGACTGCAACATAGCAAAACACAAAGGCAGACTTCAGAGATACAGATGTTGAATCCTTAAAGCTTCAAACAAAAAATCCCAACTGTGCCACAGCAGAAACCTAGCTACCATGATCTACAGCCCAGCCACAGTCAACGTGGCCAAGTTTTGTAGTAAAGAGGAGACTGCACTGTGCTCCCAAACCAGGCTACGCAACTTGGAAACGTCATTACAGATACAGGTGAGACCCCACCTACAATACAAGACTCAGTCAGACTGGAGGCTACTGTACTGGAATAGCATCCTGCCACCACTAGACTAATGAAGCAGAACCTGAAAACTGGTTTTGCAATGACTTGACAATCCCTGAATTAAGGAACGTGTTCCCTGCTCCAAACGGTCGAGCACTCCTTGTGGACACTGTGCTGACTGTTTTGACTTCATCAGTTTTTGGGGCAGGAAACACAGAATCTTGAATTCTGGTGTTCCCAGCCTGTGAAGGAGGAACTGCTCTGAAAATAATTTGTTCAAAAGTGCAGCTACAATGTGCAAACCTGCACATTCAACAGATTTAGGAACTAAAACTCATGACATCCACCCTGTCTGGGCAGTTGTATCAGCTTATTGGACTAGTATCTCTGAATGAGCTAAGCAGTTCTGCGTGCTGACACGTCCCCTTCAACAGCAAGCCCTCTCGCCTGCAGCGGACCTCAGGCATCTTGCAAAAGGAAGGCCAGCATTCAAATCCCCAAGTCAGCAGCAGGCTGCGCACAGGTGCATGGAAGAGGCGGGCAGTTATATCACACTGATAACTGGAGCAGAGGCTCACTGCAGAGGCAGGGGCAGAGTGTCTGGAGCAGCTGTGACAAAAGCCCAACATAATCCATGACAGAGCATGGACCAGTGCTCAGAAACCAACATCTTGCACAACTTATTCTTAAAAATCTCTGCCTTTCCCTTCCTCCAACTTACACCACAACGTTCTGAGACAAATCCAGGAATTTCTCAGCCTTCCTCATCCACCCCCACTGTATCTTTGAGTGAGAGTATCCTGGGAGTGCTAATGCTGCAACCTGCTTCTGTTCGTTGCTGCTTGTGACCTGTCACTCGACTAGAAAACAATCTTGCTGCTCACACCACACACAAGCCGGTTCAGGTCACATGTGGGTTATGCTAAAATGGGCATTAATACAAGAGACATTATTTAAAAAAAAAAATACAGCCTTGTGTTAAGGTGTATTATCTCTGGTTATTCTCACCGAAGACGTCTGGAGAGAATCAGTGAAAGAGGTTTCAGAAGGAAGGCAGACAGGAGCATTCCCGTTAAAGCTGCTCTCCTGAGAAGAGGAGTTTGGCACATCCACAGTGCTTGGTGACTGGCTGGCTGTGGTTGGCACCGCTAGGTCAGAGCTCTGAGATGGATGGACAGGTGGAAAAGGTGAGGTGGTGGAAATGCAGGAGGAGGTAGAAGAAAGAAAAGGAGGGATGGAAGCTTGGTTGTGAGGCACAAAGTCCTGTGAGTAGGACCTAAACACAGATTTGTACTACAGGAGGCAAAAGGAACAACACAAAAACAAGACAGACAGGAAAAGGAGAAAGACAGACAAAAGAAAAAGTAATTAGATTCACAGTAGCTTGGCAGTGACAGCACAAGGTAATTCTAACAAAGGCATCCCTGAATTCAGAGGCTAAACTAAAAGGAGACAGCATTTATTTTATCACCCGCACGCAATAGCTAGGAAAGCTACCTGGGACACTGGCCAGTTCTACCTAGGTAAAGGCATGTTTCTGTACAAATAGGAGGCAGGCTGCTCATCTTAGAGAAGCCATGGAAAGGAGTCCACAGTGCCATACCTGGAAGGATTCAGTCTTAGGAAAGTCTTGCATAGTTTGGTACAATCAGTGACAAAAGATGCACCTCGAAAACTGTATCAAGTTTGTGAAAAAACACATGGGTATACAGAAACCACAGCAATGAGCATGGTGCAAATACCTACTTGAAGAGAAGTATTCTGCATGCACAGGACTTTTCCACGGATTTCCATGGGAAACAGTCAAGAAACTGTTTGGGGAAACCATATAATTTGGTGGTTACTGTGACAAGTCTGGTCCACCGATCTAAAACGTGACAGGGGAAAGGGTCCAAATACCATCTTCAAAGTCAAGCTGAAATGGAAGGCAGGTTACAAGCACTGAAAACTTCAGGGAGCGGAAATGTCGATTGCTCCAAAGAGCAGCCAACTCGCCACTGAAACCATCCTCTCTTATTCAATGGGTCTTGGGAAAATCAGTTGGAAAAGGGATAGAAGGAAGCTTTTAATCTCTACAAAGCCGTATTGTGCTATGTCTCCTTACTGTCAGACTATTTTCCAGGTTGTACATAACAAGGGTGGGATGGCAGAAGTACACTGAGTCGATAAGCAAAAGCCCACACCTCACTGCAAACGCTGCTGGTGAGAACTCCAGGCAGGATGACACAGACGCAGGAACAGATTTCCCAGACTAAAACTGACACCCAGTTAAAAAGACAGACATATGAGGCTGTATCTGCTGGACACGAGTTTACTTTAAAACACACATAGCTGAACCACTGGCAAGACCTGCAGTATCCAGGAAACTTGAAAAAAAGAGTGAAGTCATCCAAAAAGCTTGGGAGAAGCTGCAGTTGCATTTCACTGGCACCAGAGTTGATGAGCTGCTTTAGGAGAACCACTGGCTACAGTTTTCTAGCAAGGCAAATACAATTTGATCAAGGCAGGCAAATAAAGATGCTGCCACAATTAAAAAGGGGGAAAAATACAAGTCTTGAACACCATGGCCATGCTTTTTCAGTACTGGAACTTCAACAACCCACCTCAATTCTTAGTAGGTTGTGGCCAACCTACTAAAAAGCATAAAAAGCAAAGCTGAACTCACCGCCTGACACAGCATCAGCACTGGGAGGCGATTAATTTGGCCCTTTATATTTCATCCTGAAACCATCTCAATATCCAGTAGAGAAAAATCTAACCTGAGAAGTCAAGGCACTCCCTGTGCCAGCAGCTGGGGCAGGAAAGCTTTACCACCACAAACTGAAAATGAAACAAAGAGGCACCTGGTAGATTTTACCTTCCATCACCTTGGTCCTCTTGGCCGCCCCTCACATGAGGTGTGGAGTTCGTGCAAGACTCTCTGCAGTCTTGGAGCCTGGCCTCAGTTGCCCGTCATTACTGAGAAGAACCGAGGGAGGTGCTGTGGAAGCAGACCCCTCCTGCAAGCCTGCTGCTAAGAGGAGTCTGGCTCCAGGTCACACTCCTTTCCATTCCTGCCCATCTCTTTACAGAGAGCAGAGCTGGCTCTGGGGACTCTGTCAGCATTTGGTGCTGCCTCAGTAACACTGACAGGTCTAATCTCCATATTTATGTTCGGCTGCTTGGATAAATGCCCCTCATTTATTCTTTTTCACTCGCCTGGTACAAAACGCTAAATCCCCTTGTAAGACTCTGGGCTCATGACATCGGCCTAGCTCAGCACATTCATTCTCCCTGCCACGTCTGGCTTGATATTTCATGATCTCACCAGTATTAATGTCCTGCTAATGTTGCATGCTTCAGGCTAGGTCCCGATTAGGAAGGGGAGCTGTGCGAACGAGGAATGGAGATGAGCCACCAAGTACCCCTAAGTGGCAGCTCTGCTGCCCTTCTAATGTTGGCTTCACAACAATGGACTCCTCTGCCCTGATTAAAATAAATTTTTGTCTCAAGCATGACCTGTGTCCCAGCTGAAGCCCTATACCCTCCAAGTTCAGCATGCTGGCCTGCCTACCTCCACAGGAGACAGAGCAGAGAGAGAGCGATCACAATGGCCATAACGTGGCATACACCACCTGAGGGCTCCCTAAGCACTTGGCCAAGGCAGCTGCTATTTCATAAAGCGAACGGAAAACTGAGCACAAAGAAGACGACACAGGTGACTTGAACAATCTCCCAGACCAAATCAGTGGCAGGGCTGGGATGAGACACCATGAATGCCTTTTGCTGTCATTGCTGAATAACGCTCCCACCTGAGCTGAAAAAGCAAATGCCCACTTCTGTAGCAGAGGGGGCTTGTGAAGTAGCATTTCGACTTTGCATACGAATCACAGCTGATCAGGCCATCAGTGAAAGGAAATGGGTGACCTCGGTCTAATTACTGGAAGAATTATCCACTCTGCAAAAAACTTACACGCTGCTTGACAGAAGGAACCTGTTTTGCTCAGGGCAAGGCTCCGTCTGGAAGCACACGGGGCAATGCACCAGACAGCAGGGAAGTTCAAGGCTAAACCAGCATATGCAGCTGATCAGGACACAGGTCAATTATAAGGGAGGGAGGGAAGTCTGAGCAGCTTCTGCCTCAAACCGTTTCAGATGCACGAGCCCCAGTTCAAAACCATTTCAGTACTCAACCAGACTGCAACATCAACGTTAAGAATTTGGGATGTGGAGCATGCAATGCAGATAAGGTGCTTGGCTTTACAGACCTCTGCCTCTGACCTTCTCAACAACTCGTCAAAATTAAACTGGAATGGGGCTTGCAAAAGATGCCTGTTCAACACATAGGTAGCACATAAATGTATGAAATCCACTCTCACTGGCATTACATGACTTGTAAATGAGCATTTTAGAGCCCAGCCTGCAGAGACAAGGCAGGGAAGCTTGGGCTGGCTGGCATTAATTAGTCATGCTGCTCCCCACGCACAATTTCAGGATGTTGCATCTTCTCCAAACAAGCCAGTTAAGACCCCTCCTTTCTCCTGCAGCTCAGCATGCCTGAGAGCAGCTCTGGAATCCCAGCTATGCAGTCATGCTGGGACAGGAGCCAAGAACGCAGGATACTTTTAAAGGGGAAAAACACCCTGTGTTTGAGACGGTGTTCACATGGCACCCATTCCCGCAGAGCCCCAGCCCCATCATGCAGCTGCAGCCCAGGTTGCGAGAATGACTTCCATAGGGCTGGGGCACAGTTCTCGTGAAACAAAACCTTCTGAAAACCCAGATATATTCCTTGGAGGCTCAGGGGGGATGGAGATGGTTCTTTTAACAGAATGGCTCCAAAATGTAAAATCACAGCTGAAAGTTTATCTTGAACAATGGCTGGTGCTTGGTTTTCCACACTTCCACAAGGCTTCTGAGGGTCAGCAAGGCTTTGTCTACAGCTGTATTAAGATGGCTTCTAACTCTGCAGTTTGGCATGTTTGTATGTTGATCACTTCTAAGTAACCTCCAAAGAAGGCAAAAAGCAGGTAGCATGCACCCAGACCCTTTGGGAAGGGACGCTTTCTTCTCCCTGACCCTCATGTGATGCTAAGTGCCAAACTTCTCATGTTATAACACGGCTCCTCTAAAGAGCTCTACTTAACCACTAGTACTAGAAAAGAAAGCACCAAGGTGGTATTCTGTTGCTATTCCCTGCAATAAAGTCCCAGCAGTTGGTTCATTTCCTTGCTTTGGCCTCACTAGGGAAAAACAGCCAACTGGGAGAAAAAAAAAAGTTTTTATTTGCAAACACCTATTTGGGTCTAATAAAAGATAGCACCTCTACCATGAGTTCTGATTCCTTTCGCCTCTAGACCAATACACATACAACCCGGATACCCAAGTGCTACCAAAGTACTTGCAACTGCATTAAGCCAGCAGACTACTGAGTGGAAAAGAAGTCCCTCCTCACACACCAGTTGTGGCACTCTTCTTCCAGGGACAGCATCGCCAAATGCTTCCAACTCCATCTCCCTCCATCCCTGCCCTGGCTGCAAAGAGAAGCAAACAACAGCCGTGCGCTGCTCATCTCAGGATGCACCAACTGCTGCCGCCACTAAAAACATTCCCAGCAATTAGCTGGCTGCCCACAAGCCCCCTAGTTGGCTCTTATTTTGGGAGTGTTGCTGCTCTGCTGACAGTGGGGACAAGTGACTGTAAGGGGCAGTTGGGGCAGCTTGGTTTTAGGTGGATGTTAATTGAGAGCAGTTGTCTGCACTTGCAGTTCAGAGCTGGACTCCATTAAACGGCTGACAGGGCACTTAAAGGCACCAGCCGGCAGGCACCGTTCACCCTTCCAGGACCCCTCATTAGGAAGCCAGCTGAGCTTCTCTGGCAAGTTTATCTGTGATTCTGCTCAGCATTACCAGATCAGCTACAGCGTCCAGCTTCTGATACGTGAAGCAGACCAAGGAGAGAATCAGACCTTCCTGTCCCTTCTGTGATTGCTAATTCCAGCGAGGCAAAGGCAACAGGCCTGATCTACCTGCCCGGTGGGCAAATACCATGTTTACAGAGACTGGGCGTTGGACAGGGCTGTGACACCCTTGGCTTGTAACGACAGAGGGAACTATTAGAAATCACTTCCTATCGTAGGACACAATGCTGGCCCTCCAGGTCCCTTACTAATGAGGAAGGAAATGCTTCGACAATGAATGGCTGGAAGCATATACTGCCAACAATATGGCTTCGAGCACTGCCACCGGAAGGGCAGCGACCCCTCATACTTAAACATTTCTCAGCACAGCCCTCCAAGTGGTTTGCTCAGCTGACCTTGCTATTTTTAAAGGCTGCTTAGTGCACCAGAAACAGGGCCTGAGTTTTCTGCTCCCTTGGGCAGACGGGCTCCATGCGGGCCTGCGCTACAGGGAAAGAAGCTTAAAAGCAAAGCTCTGCTTACTGAGTCTGGTCTATAGTCTACCTCCACTGGGGAAAAAATGGATAAGTAAAAACCTATTTTCAAGTCTTATTAGCAATGTTTATGGTGCTGATTTCCCTTTGCAATCCTAACTGGCAGTTCCTTTTGAAGCTCTCAGAAGAACCCAATCTGATGCACAGACACAGTACTAATGACTATTTAACCTGTAAAAAATACCTCCAGGCACAGCAAATAGCTCTTTCGAACTAGAGGTTGGAGCCTTTTGCACTTGAGAGGCAGAGATAAGGCTCCTAGAAAGTCAATCATACCAGGGAAGTGGAACATAGTGTATAAAGCAAACAGAAAAAGGCTGCCTAGACATATAGGCAGAAGGAAAAGCAGCATTTCAATTGTATGGTCAGAATTAAGCCACTGGGGAAGTGATTTTCACAGGCAGGATTCAGCAGTGCTGGAAGATCACACCCCTACTGTTATCCCCATTCAGGCCTGCTATGGGTAATGGAAATAAACTTAGCTGCAGAAGAAAACAACATAGAAACAATGCTTGGAGCACAACAACTAATTACACAGATTTAAATCTTTTGAATGGGTCTGGTCTGGTTTATAATCAAACAAAATCCTGTGATCTCATGCTTGCCCCCAGCAGGGAGCGGTTTTCATGACTGAAATGTCACACATTTTACACAACTTGCAGCTCTGCTCTGGACTGAAGTTGCAAGGGGGGCTGTGGATCAGGAGAGAGCTGCACAGCCAGAACGTACAAAGCACCAGCTCTGCCGCTGAACGAGGCTGCCTGCCCTTCCTTTTCCTGAGCGCGCACAAACACAAAAGAGAAGAGGAAAACCGGTTGCCGCAAACTTTCCATGCACTTGCTCAATTCACCCCAGAGCTGTGACAACAAGGAATAACTGAAATACTGAATGGGAGCGTTTCCATAGGGAAACTCTTTCCACCTTTTTTAACAATCAAGCAGCCAATTCAGTTTCTGGAAAGATGCTTGTCATCTTTTTCACTTAAAGAAAAAAAAAAAGTTACAGTGCACCATTTTTCCATAGTGAAGGAAGCTGCCAGATTTCCAGATGTCTGTACATGCCTGCTTTAAATGACTGCATTTGCAACCAGATATTTGTGCAGGGAATAGATACCTACCAGTAACTGGATGCGTTTCAAGTCTTCCTACTTTGCTCAAATGGAAAACACACTGACAGAAAGGGACATACCTTGTCTCTATTGATTTTTTTTTATATGTTCACCATGACTACATCTACACATAATTCTCCTGTAGCCCAGTTACCAGGTTCAAAGCCTGACATTAGTGTTCCTAGTTCATCCCCTTCCAGAGGCAAATGAACAAAGAGATGATGAAACCAGAATAATATCTACCTCCACAGTAAAAGTGGAAGAGGATGAACAACAAGAGAAAGGAAGACTTCTGCTAACAGTTACCAAGAAGGAACATATCCATACAGAGTATACTTGCTTCTCTACCACTGAACAGAAAACAGCACCACAATACAGAAGTGGGGTTCCCTAAAATGACACATGCCACACACTCCACTTGAAACTATTCCCATGAGTACGAGATTTGCAAACATGACTCCAAAAGATGGGGAACTGTCCAACTGCCCTTGACAGTCTCATCCCATACTGCATATGGGGGTCTCTGCCTTGGGAGATCAGGCTTGGAACAGAATTGGTGGAAAACAGACGCAACTTGCCAAATCTACGAGGTCTGAACTGGCTGCTCAAAACCTGCTTCTGTACAGTAAACCCCATCACCTCTGACGCAACTTCCTGCCAAGCGGGGGGAAAGCATTATTAATGGGTGGACAGGGGCAGGGTTAACCCAGGGATGGAAAAAATCAGGCCTCCAGAAAACCATCATATTCTGGCATACTTTACAAACCAGAGTGAAAAAGGTGAAATATCCTCAAATTCCCTAAGATACTAAAAAAATGTCAGCAAAAACCAAAGGGATGTCTAACCCATCCTTCACCACTGCTTCCAAATAGAAATAGAGCTGTACCTTATCTCCAGGCTTCAGCCACCATTGTCTTCACCCTTCTAAGGACTTAGTCTAGACACTGAGTCATTCATGGGCTCTTACGCTTTTTGCCTAATCTGCTACTCAGGAATCTCACTTCTTATACTTAGTCTCCACTCTTTTTCAGCACACTTGTAGTATTGTGTTGTAGGCAAGCAGACTTTTGCATTACATAGCAATTCCTGGGAAAAACAAAAGCAGAACCTATAACTCCATGATGTTACCAGGCCTCCACTTGCATGCCTGGGACACTGGTCTGTCCAAGATGGAATAAAAATTAGAGGTACACCGATACGTTGGTCCATATCACACTGGCACCAATAAAAAGAAAATTGACATTATCAGCAATTGGCTTTGTTTTGGCTGATGTGGCTGATAATGTTGCTGAAAAATGCCACATACACATGCGCAGCTGCAGCATGCACACGGCCAGCCCGGCAGCTTTGAGAGCAGCATCCGGCTGGTAAGTTTGTTGTGGGGGAGGGAAGGGGTGAGGGGGTGCAGATCGAGGCCCATCACGGTGAGGGAGGGAGTGGGGCTGGAGCAGGGGCAGCTGCTGCCCAGATGGCGCAGAGTAGGGCACAGGACAGAGCCATGAGCAGCTCGCCTGGGGGATACGGAGGGTGTGCATCTCCCACCACTGTGCACACCCCCAGGGGAGGCATGAGGGGCATATGCCTCCAGATCTGTGTGCAGGGCGAGGCTGGGCTGCTGCTGTGGGCTGGGACTGCGCGCAGTGCCGGGCTCTTCCTGGCTGGGGGGGGCTCGGCCATGGCTGCACTCAGACCAGGCAGGAGTGGCTATGGGGTGGACTGCATACCAGCAATTGGATTGGTATCAGCCAATATGGCTCGTTAATAATTGACCATCGGTATCGGCTCAAAAAATCTTTATCGGTGCACTCCTAATAAAAATGCAAATCCTATTTTCCAGACTTTCTGAAAAGAAGAGCCCATTGCAAAAAATATCCCCTGCCTCCAATCCCTCCCAGGAGATTGGAATAGGGAGAATCAGACCAAGAGAGTAGTAACACCAGAAATTCAAGTCATGCAGACTGAAAAGCAGCCCTCTTCAGAAGTTGATAGAGAGCCAGGGTCCGAGTCAAGAATGGCTGGTTCAAGAGCAAATCCCTCATCTGGAGCTCCAAGAAGCATGAACTATAGATGTAGCTGACTTCATACTCCATGGGTAATAGATGGCTTGCTCGCCCATCTTTGTTGTCTGCACCAAAGCCTTACAAACTGGTACAGGGATGAACATTACCTTTTGGACTCCATCCTACTGCCTTTCCTACCCACATTCACATGAAGAGAGAAACTGCTAAGCAAGGCAACTTTCAAGGCTAATGTGAGCACAGAGTCTCTGCAATGAATTGCTCACATGCTCCTAATGGATAGCCATTTCATTTTTTTATTATTATTATTGCATTTGACTTCCCAGTATTGATTGAAGGACGCTTTGCTTCATGTATAGAATGGATAAAGATTAATGTTTCATTTTAAGAGACAGGATAATCAGCATTGATCATTTCGTCCTAAGCAGGCCTATTCCTTTGGTGGCTTCTGTGTGAAAGGTTAGCTGTCCCAAGCATCAAATCCCTCCAGGATTTGGTGGGCAGCCAAGGCTTAATCCTTTAACAGGTTTATTGTTCTTCCAAGCATTTATCTAAGTGGACTTGTGGCTACAAAGAGAAGGGACAAAGACAGCAACACAGCATTTGAGAGCAGAACGTGGAAATTCACTTAAATCCAGTATTACTGCAGTTCACAGATTTCTACAAGCAGTAATGCATAGTAACCTCCTCACAGGCAACAGAGGTTTTTCTCTCTCTCTAGCTAATGTCCAGAAATATATCAATAGAAAAGTTCTAGCCCATCCTAATCCCCAAATGAAGGGTATTAACCTGGTTATGTATGATTTATTTCTCTGCAGTTGTTCTGTACCTTATATTATGGCAGTGGTTCTCAACCTTGCAAGATTCAAGGCACCCCTTGATAGACTCAAGGCACCCTTGGGAAAAATACCAGTTCTTAATTCTCACTTATTTCTTGACTACAGAAAAATAATACAGCAATTTGTCTGTTGGAAACAACTCAGAAAGGCCACAATGGGCCAGAAAGTTATTGATACTGCAGACTCCTATTTGAAATCTCTAAGCTTATCTTGTGAATCCTGGACAGGGGTTTGCACACCTACCTATACAACACCCTGAGGCATCCTTAAAAGGATCTCACAGCACCGTGGTTGAGAAGCACTGCATTAGGGGCAGGAAGAAGGGGCTAGACCACTCCTGATAGGTAGGTGGGGCAGCTGTGAAACATGTAGGGCCACTGACATCCTGTGCATCAGAAACAACGAGACCCAGACAATGGGAAAACCATATTTTTGCCTGAAAATGATGGAGCTTTTACAGTCACAGACAATAACAAATTACTATAATTCAGAGTCATTAGGGAGAGAAAGGGCTATTTTTTTCCTGCTTGTTTACTTTGTACATTTGATGGCGCATTGAGTACAGCCGGTTCTACTAGTTTCCCAAGCTCTGTCCAAGTATTTTTCTGTTGCTGGAAAGAAAAAACCCAGAAAAACAGGGCAATAGGAAGCACACAAACAAACAGTGCATTCTTAAAAGAAGTCCAAAACACAATTAAAAAAAGAAAACTGACAATTTAAAATGAAATCATGCTTGCAGCATCCATTTAAGATCAACTAAGATGCTTTCTAGAGTAAAAGAAACTTTGGTTATAATAAATCATTAAACATCCCCAAGTGTAGCTTATCACTACAAACAGTTTCATTTGAAAAGTAAACTGAAATGCTTTTTAACCTGCTGAGATCTGGATTTATAGCTGTGCTCTGATAGCAAACTATAAGCGATGCTGGAGCTAAAATGCAAAGCTGCACCTCAAACATTTGCCACTGGCTCTCTGTGTATAACTTCAGCTGCAGAAGCTGTTCCATGCGCTTGAATGGATCCCTGCACTGAAGGAAAGGACAGTCCCTCATTATCTCTCCAAAGCTAGATACACAAAGCAGTATTTAACTGACTAGTCCTTGTCACTGCCATTACGAGTGAGAGTACTTCACAGAACCAGTGCCTTGGGGCAATGCAGATGAAGGAGTTTGCCTTTGGTATACAGGCCTGGTTTCCTGCTTTCTTCCCTTGCCCCTATCATAAATACACACAAGATACCCATAAAGACTAGCTTCCCCATCCCAGAGCATGTCGCAAGGTCCAAACCAGCCTCCGCCTACCCAACCTCTCCCTGTCCCAATTGTCCTTATTACTAGCAAAAGCTTTTACAAGCAGTCATGAACTTTTGAATTTACCTGGAATTGGGAGACTGGGCATAGAACACGTGCAAGAGCATTTCACTAACACAACACACGCACGCACACACACGTGTAAAGACGTGCAGTTAGTGACTCACCGAATGCACAGGAAAGGAGCTGTGCCGGTTGAGAAAGGAGTTAGAGACTGACATACTGAGGCCCTGAGTGGCACTGATGTCCTCGGGCAGGAAGGGCACTTTAGTTTGCTGGACACAGTAGGAGACAGAAGGGAAAGAAGAGGCAGCATAGGAGGCCTGCTGAGTAGGAGAAAGAGAAAGCCAAAGAAAAAAGAAACAGAGAAAGAAAGCACAGAACAGACTATGAATATGGGATAAGAAATGCTAGTTGCAAAACAATGCATTTCAAGTTGCTTCTAAACAAGTAGCTACTCATATAACTCCGATGCCTCGCTGGAGTCGGTCCCATGGACATGTGGTTCTTAGCTCAGAGAGGCAGTGCAGAGACATTATTAAACCACCCCTGTTGATCACATCCCTCAGGAACAATTTTCCCCTCTTGGCTTGTTACTGTTCCGCTGTTTGGTGCCCAGGTGAGCTCTCCTTAGTGCTACTCTTCATAAAGCACAGGGCAGAGCTGCTCAAAGAAGCAAGCACAAAACACGAGCTGCTGCCAAGCGGTAAAACCAGCCCTTGCTTCCAGACATTTGGCGGACTACTTTGGTGGGCTGGTTTCTTGGCCAACCAGCAGACTGGGAACTTGGATCTCTCCAGACTGAGCGATGACACACTTCCCCTGTGAACAGGCCTAACCCTGAGTGTTTTAATCTTTAATACCCTCCCTCCTCAAAAGCAAAACTGTGCTCCGTCTGCATAAGAGGGAAATACCATACTTCATCTATCAAAAGGCATCCCACTGAATGGTCTAGTGCACTCCATATATTGGAGGGCTAGCCATTAGAGATCCTCTCCAACAGCCTGGTTTGCTTGGCAAGTCTCAATTCAGATTCAGGGATTTTGGGTACCAATGGGTCTATGGTCAGATCTGAAGCTCACAAGGCAGCAATTTTTCTTAAAAATTTATGCAGAGGAAGAGTTCATCAAGCAGAACTAGCCTCCAGCTGGAAAAGTTCCTTGTGTCTATGTGATTTGTTTTTGCCAAACCTCAGGGCAGCCAGTGCAGGAGAACAATACACTGTGATAGCTTTTGCAGTCATTGTTGAATGAACTATTGTCTCGTTGCAGAGTTCAGTGACACCATTTCCCAGATGCCTGGGAGATGAAGGAACATAAGGAAAGGCAACCCGGTCAGGAAACCTCTGCCTCCAAGGAACTGCAGGCAACACCTTGATGGTATCATCTTGCAAGGAGAAAACGCCCAGCAGGCAGAGCTATGACCTCTTGGTCAGTCAGACAATTACTAAAAGGCAGCAAAGGTGGGGGAGCGCAGAAAGGAAATGCTTTGTTTCAACTAACTTGGATTTGGGAAAGCGGCAGACTTTTTTTCCAGAACAATAGTGTCTACCTTATTGAAGGTCTCATCAGGATTTTATTGGGATTTTATTGTTTTATACACCCCCTTTACAATGTGCCACCCAAATGCAGCCACTTCCAGGGTAGGAGGCAGGTGATGGGATAAGTAAATGTGCCACCAGGTCATATATACTGGAGCACCACCTAGCTCTTCAGGAAGGTGTCTCATTGAATTTGTAGTGCCCTTGAAAAGCAGATGGGACGCTGGGATTTACCAGTGTCTCATTCAAGGGACACTGGCACAGCACCACTGCGTGGGACTTGATTTATTTTCCTTGGAAGGATGGGCTGACCCTGGTAAGTGCTGAACCTGTGCTTCCAAGAAATCCAAATGCTTTGAAACTGAAGCTCCAAAGCTCTCCATTCAATTAAAAAAAATACAGCTGGAAAGTCAAAAATCAGCACAGAACTGTAACAGGGACAGACATGAACAATTCTGTCACCCAACCTGGGAGGCAAGTGTAACATTTCAAAGGACATAAAATAAGCCTGTCTGGTAGCAACAAGACGGCTCACTCCCCCAGCCCCTCCAGACCTGTGGCTAACAGCACAGCAGCATGAGTTAGCTGGGTGTTTTCGTTCGAATGAGTTTGCTTACTGAAATGAAATACAATCCCTGAAGCAAGAGGATTTTAAAAAAAAGGCTAAGGAAAAGAAAAGAAATAGGATGAAATCCTGGCTCACTGAAGTCAGAAGCAAAACGCCCACTGACAGACTTCAGTGGAGCCAGGATTTCATTCAGAGGGTAGAAACCGGCAGTCAAGACCTCATCATGCTTGGGGCCCTCTGAACCATGCTCCAAATGCCTGTGGATTTGAACGGGCACAATGCATGTGGTGGAATCTTATTTCCAGAAGGGCAATGGGGATTCTTGTTCCAATGCAGTGAAAACCTCAAGCTGTCACAAACCAGATTCAACCACTTAAATAAAAAGCCTGGTACTAAAGTAAATCAAGACAGCAGGGCTGGCATTGGAATGGCTGTCCTGCTCCTGGTGGACCTGGAACAGACAGAGACAGCTCACTGTGAGCAAGCTAATGGGGTTTAACAGGGAAAGCGACATGCATTTATGACAGTTTCCGGCTGCACTAGAGCTGCCTTTGCTACAACCGAAAGCTTACAAGTGGCAACTAAGTTTGAACAGTTACTACTAGCCAGTTCCCTAAGCAGTGTCTGAGAATGGCTTTAGGAACTGGGTTACAAAGCAATGCTGTAAACTATATAGTGGTGTGTAGCCTATGGCGTGGTTTAGTCATCCTATCTCTTAGGATACACTAGCCCAGACTGCCAGAGGGACAGAAGCAGTAAGAGTGTCACTAGCACAGCTTCTACCATGGTGTTTGCAAGACCTGGAAATCTCATTTTCAGAGCATTTTTGGTTTTCTCAGAGCCTGCAGGGAAATGCTTGGAATCCGTGTGCTGCAGAACGGTGATTAAGCTGGGTCATGCAAAGTGTCAGAAAGCATGTCGACTAGATTGAAGGGAGTGTTATGTGGGTAAATTAACACACAGAGATATGCCACAATGGACAGGCCGAGTTTTCCCCAGATCTGTTTCTAGGAGTCTAACAGACCTCGGTACTTAGGGTGTCACTCACCAGCTGTCGCTGTTTAGGTGGGAGAGCAGGGGGAGGTGCCAGATCTTGGGCTGAGTCTATGCTGATGAACGAGTCGTTGAAGCCATAGACTTCCATGAGGTGCTTGTTTTTCTGCTGGTAGATGTGTTCGTTCTGGGGCGTTTGGTAGAACATGGATGGCTGCGGCTCCGAGTAGTCTTCCACAAACTGCATGTAGGCCATCACTGTAACACAAAGGAGCGGCACCACATTAGTGATAACCAGCCCATTACAGCCTTTCCAGAAACAAGTGGACAAAATACCCATGCACAAAAACCAAAATCAAGGAGCAGACGCACTGGACTCCTTTATTCATACTTAGCTTAGGGAGCAGAGAGCTGGGTACACCCTTGCAACCTGTCTTTGTTCACAAGTAACACAGAAATCTCCCACTCACCTTGGAGGAAAGACGCTGCGATCATCACCCTCAAGTGGGGTCATCAGTTCCCACTTGATTGGCTTTCACAGGACAGCCGACTATATAGACTGTCCAAACAGTCCCCTTCCTTAAAGCAGGCTGAAACCCAGGGTTGAGGTCACATATGAACAACCACATACCTGAGGGTTTCCTTGGAAAGAAACAAAGACTGACTCTGCACTACCACATAATGTTGCAAAACTTGGAGTACGCCTACACTGAAAGCTCCTTTGAGAGCACAGACCCTTTCCCCACATCTGCCAGTTCCCCCACTTCTCCCGAGCTAAAGCATGCCTCTAGCAGCTGGCACACAGCAGATACTACCACATCCTCCTACCAGCTGTCCTGGTTCCTGCTGCAGACAGTGCTTTCCCAAAACACACTGTAATTTATTAGCAGAGCTGCCAGCAGCACATGGATGTGGACATGTTTTGGCACCTTGGCAGTGGTACGTGGCATCTGCCACCAGAACTTCCACTACCAAACTGGGTATGTATAGGCAAGGTCAAAGGAACTCCAGGTGGACTGACCCTGGGAGTAGGCTGCTTGACAGATAACCGGCATTAACTTTTGCCAAATCTTTTGGTAGTGGCTAGAACAAGGGTGCTCAATCCCTGGGGGCCAGATCTAGCCCATGGAGCTTGTGTTATCTGGGCTGCTGGGGTCCCCCAAATCTGAAAATGTGGTGGTGGGGAGTGGTGGCAGTGTTAAATGCTGCTCTCCCACTGCCAAATTTCAAGATCCATGGAGAGAGCACTGTGGGCTGGAGACAGTATAGCCCTGCACACTAGCAGGAGCGCCCAGGGCTGGAGAAGAGCAGGGCCCAATACAGGAACACAGGGCCGGGCCAAGGTAGCGCAGGACCTGATCATCATGGCACGAAGGCTGAACAAGGCAGCACAGGGTCTGATGTGGATGGAGCCTACCCCTGTGCACTGACTCCACAAGTGATCCAGCCTCCAACACTCACCTGGTTAAGCACCACTAGGATAGACTGATTTCTAGAAAAAGCAGCAGACCTTCTCCCACACTGTTAGAGATTCGGCACTGGATGCAGGAGAGGGGAGCCAAACTTCTTGACAAGGGGAAAAGAGGCTCTAGGTCAGGGGTGGACAAAATGAGGCCCGGATGCAGCCTGCCAGGCCATTCTATCTGGCCCGCAGGGCCCATAACAAATTTAGAAAATTAATATTAATTTGCTCTGGGCTGCCTGTCATGCAGCCCTTGATGGCTTGCCGAAACTCAGTAAGCGGCCCTCTGCCCATAACAATTGCCTGCCCCTGTTCTAGGTTATGCTGCATGGACCTCCCACAACCCATTTTTGTTTTGGGACTGGCAGGCATCATGCAAAATACCCTGCGTATTTATCAACTCAACTGAAATTCTGTCCCCTTTCTTCTCTGAAGTTACCTCCAAAATGTAGGATGCTGAGGCACAAAGTTCACCTACGGAATTTAGTGAAAAGAAACATTTTCATGATTTTTTTAATTCAGTGAACATATATTGTTCGGACTTCAAGACGGAGGGCAATCAGACTACAAACAAGGCAGTTTGTGCTCTTTTTACTGAAGGAAGTGCAAATATTTAAAAAATAGCGCAAACAGTGAGAAGTAAATTAGACCTTTTTTAAAAAAAAAAAGCACCTTCACTTTAAATAAGCAGGAAGGAACACTTGGGTTTTGTACTTTTTTTAAAGCTGGAAGCATCCATAATCACAGTCCCTCTCATCCTGCCACCTTAAACATTATAATTTCCCTCTCTGTGATCTTCCCAAGCCACAGCTGCCCAGTGTCCTGTGCCCAGTGTCACACACACATAGTGTGTCACTTCCCTGATCTCATCCAGACAAAGAAATGTGACCACAGCACACCCTCCTTCAGCCTCTCAAGTCCGCATTTCTGAACTGATTCAGTGGGAAAACACCCCAGCCTCTCTCACGGGATCCGTCTCTTCCAAGTCACCTGGCATGACTGCCTGGGCCCTCTTTGTGCTGCAGCTGGCACTAGTGGAAAAGCCTTCTCCCATCAGGACCTATCCCATCTGGAATGGCCTCCCTGGCATCTCCCCACTTGACTGAACCATCTCAAATTTCAGCTCTATCAGTCTTTTTCTCCTCTTCTCTAAATGTGCTCATTCCTCTAATTCCACAACTGAATCCAAATCTGCAGCATGTTTGGGAGGCATTCTATATGGAAAATATTACAGGAGGCGGCCATAATCCTACCTGGAGACTCCTGGAGGGGTGGACCTCTGCAACGATGTGATGTCCCATAGAAATCAACAGGGTTCTGCCTAGACACGGGAGCCTGCTTGTGCAGTTCTCATACAGAATTAGGACTTTAAGTTGTATTTTCTTGAGCAACGCATCTAACTTCAGCATTTTTCTCTCTTAAGCACTTTAAAAGGGGCTGACTGGCACATCTGCAAAGGCACCTTGTCATTCCCCAGTTGTTCTGCTCATCATTAATGACAAAGGGTTTTCTTTTGGCTCATGCAAGTTTTTGTATCTAATCATGAAGCAGCAATTAGTCAGCTTGCACGGGCATCTTAAGTCTTATAGCTGCAATAAATGGATGCCTGCCAGCGAAACGGCAGGCGTTGATCACAATGCAGCAATGCATACATTTTGCAAAATCAATGCAGGGGCCAGTTCCCAGCTTACAAGGTCAGTCACCGAGTGAAGTGCTCGGCTCCGCTCCAGCCACCAGGTTACCTGCTGGCCATCCAATTCCACACAGGATGCAGCAGTACATACATGTCAGCAGGAAGAAGCCTGTCTGCACCTGTCAACTGCACCTTTCTTGAGACTTTCTCAGATATTTTTTAAACTTCTTTTACAAAAGGAGCCTTGCAGAGCTGCCCCAAAGAATTATTAGATAGGCCCCTGCAGCCAAAACACAGGAAAATGCTGCACACAGACCTCACCCTTGACCGGTAACACCTGCTATTCCCATCTTATGATCCTGCTCAGCTCTGCCAATACACATCATGCTCCTGTCTTGCAGCAACCTGCCAGCTCCTATAGAGATCTGGCAATCCTTCTGAATCCTGACTTGTAGTAATCCCTGCTATTCAGTCCCTGGGGTCCACACAGTGATGGCAGCTTTTCAGTCCTCACCTTCAGTGCTCTTCCTGGGCTCCTTCTTCAGCTCTGGGGCTGTGCTGCATGACTGGAGTGGATAATTTTCAGGACTCTTTGGATAACGAATGCAGCAGATTGGACCTGACAGCCCCAAAAGGCTCCTTCTACTGTTACACTCCTCAATACCCTTTGATGCATCAGGAAGAAACATGCCAATATGTGCATACATGTGGGGGGTCTTTTTGCTGGGTGTGGACAAATGACCCCAAAGGGTAGGACTGAGACTTAATTTATTCCCCTGCTGATGTCACTTGAATTTGAACCAAATCCTCTCCTGGTGAAAAACAAGGGCCTTGATACAATCATGTCAGAAGAGGATGGAGCTGGACTGTTCTCAGCAACGGCAGATGACAACAAGGAGCAATGAGCTCAACTTGCAGTAAGGGAAGTTTAGGTTAAATATTAGGAAGCATTTTCTCACTAGGAGGGTAGTAAAATAGTGAAACAAGTTACCCAGAGAGGTTGTGGACTCTCCATCCTTGGAGATTTTCCAAACCCGGCTAGACGAAGCTTTAGCTGGGATGATCTGGTTGGGGATGATGGTGCTCTGAGCAGGGGGTTGGACTAGATGTGACCTCCTGAGGTCCCTTCCAACCCTAATTTCTTAATTTTCTATGGGCCACGTTTCTCTTATTTTAAATCAAACCCAGGCAAAGGACTCCTGAGGTACAAGAACAAATGGTTTTCAAATAGTTCTGGGAAACTATAGGCCGGTTAGTCTTACCTCGATCCTAGGCAAGCTGTTCGAGAAAATTATGCTGGCACACATCCAGGAGGGGCCAGCAGGGGACTGCATGCTTAGGGGCAACCAACATGGGTTCATCAGTGGCAGGTCCGGTCAGACCAATCTGGTGGCCTTTTACGACCAGATCACCAAATAATTAGATGCAGGGGTACAAGTGGACATAGTCTTCCTGGACTTCCGGAAGGCTTTTGACACTCTCTCACCCCGTTCTCATTAAGAAACTGGGGGGCTGTGGTGTCGACACCCACACAGTCAAATGTGTCGCCAACTGGCTGGAGGGCCGCACCCAGAGGGTGGTAGTGGATGGGTCCTTCTCAACCTGGAAGGACGTGGGTAGTGGGGTCCCCCAGGGCTCGGTCCTCGGGCCCGCACTGTTCAACATCTTCATCAGTGATTTGGACGAGGGGGTAAAAAGCACCCTGTTCAAAGTTGCTGATGACACTAAGATGTGGGGGGACGTGGGCACATCGGAAGGATGCAACAGGCTACAATCAGACCTAGACAGGTTACAAGGGTGGGCGGACGAGAATTGGATGGGATTCAACACAGACAAGTGCAAGGTGCTGCACCTGGGGAGGAACAACCGGCACCATACCTACAGGTTAGGGAACTCCCCTCTTGTCAGCACGGAGGCGGAAGGGATCTGGGGGTCATCACTGACTCCAAGATGAACATGGGCCGGCAGTGTGGGGAGGCAGTCAGGAAGGCCGACCACACCTTGTCATGCATCCACAGATGCATCTCAAGCAGGTCCAAAGAGGTGATCTTCCCCCTCTATGCGGCACTGGTCAGGCCGCAGCTGGAGTACTGCGTCCAGTTCTGGGCGCTGCACTTGAGGGACGTGGAAAACATGGAGAGGGTCCAGAGGAGGGCACTCGTATGATCAGGTGGCAGCAGGACAGGCCCTACGAGGACAGGCTACGGGACCTGAACCTGTTCAGCCTCCACAAGAGAAGGCTGAGGGGGGATCTTGTGGCCTGTTATAAACTAGTCAGAGGGGACCAGCAGGCACTGGGGGAGTCACTGCTTCCCTGAGCTCCGCCAGGAGTGACCAGGAATAACGGTCACGAGCTGGCAGAGGGTAGGTTTAGGACAGATATCAGGAAGCGTTATTTCACGGTCAGGGCGGCTAGGGTCTGGAACCAACTTCCAAGAGAAGTGGTGCTGGCTCCTACCCTGGGGGTGTTTAAGAGGAGGTTAGATGAACATCTTGCTGGGGTCGTTTGACCCCAGTACTCTTTCCTGCCATGGCAGGGGGTCGGACTAGATGATCTGCTCAGGTCCCTTCCGACCCTAGAAACTATGAAACTATGAAATATCAGCAAGACTCAGGGGACCAAACTGCTCCCTTCAAAGCATATGTACAGAGAAGCACTGAAAGCCCCGTGTCATACAGAGCTCCAGATCACAAAGCCTCTTTAACAGACCAGCTATCCCCAGCACCCTAAGTTACATGTAAGGGCTGCAACTTTCCTGGGTGGAGGAACAGAAACTAAAAGTCTGGGGCAAAAGGCCACATTTTAGCTCACAGCTTGAACAGGACTGAAACCAGTCAGAAACAAGGAAAGCCTCTGCAGGGTCGGTGACCCAAAATACGGTAACAGTCTACACAGGCATGTTCTGACTAAGCCTCAGTAAGGATTCATTTACAAAACCAGCACCACATTGAATGCACTGAGCTGACGTCACCACCTGACAGCCACAATGGAGCCCTACTTCAGTAATGGGAAGTGCTGGTGAAGAAGCGACACATTCGATTCCCAGGGAAAATGAGCTTCCAGCCTGTGCCTTTGCTCAGCGCAGCATGCCTCTATGCTGCTGGGAGCCTTAACACAGTCTGGAAAGGAATAATGAAGAGCTCCTTTATCTCTGCTCTTTATGACGCTAATGCGTCTCATTGCCATGGCAGCAACCGATAGTGCAAGGCAGGTGAGTGCGTCTGTGCACTTCACCTGTGTTTTTAGGTGAAGGAAAAGGCATTTGACACAGCAAAGTACAATCCCTGCATTCAGTGCTGCGGGAGCAGAGGAGGCTGAGTGCGCACAGAAGAGGCCCTTTAAATGCCTCTATCTCCAGAAAAGAAAACGGACACATTCCTGAGATTGCTGTTTGCAGAGGGCTCCCCCCACCCTCCCCTCCCCTCCCCTCTGTGCTGCGGTTTTTAATGAGGCAGAAATTCAAAAAGCAGATGGGGAAGTGACATCACTGGCTCGGCACTGGCTGCATACCCTGCAGTTTCTTCCAAAGGCGGGAGGGAAGAGACATAATGCCTCCGGCCAGAACATCTCCGCAGCGGCACCCTCTCACCCCCCTGGAATGAGAGACGCAGTCTGGAGCATCCTCCTTCAAGACCTTCCAAAATGCCTCCCTTACGTCACCTCTATCTAGACCCAAAACGTGGGGGGGGGAGAAGAGCAGCGCTGCAGTTAGAATCACCTTCACGAGCATGTCGTGGCTTTCTGCTCCTGGATAAGCACCTCTCCAGCTTGTACGGGTGGTCGTGATCAGGTTTAAAAGGAGCCAAAGCCTCCTTGCGCTACCCTAGTTGGGTGCTGAGCTCCACAGGCTAACTGCCTCCTTGCCAAAACTCAAGTCAAGGTCTGTTGCACATCTCAGGTAGTGTCAGCTGATGTGTGATATTGTTACCAGTGCATAAGTGATGGATGTGTGTCTGTGTGAGGACAGGGGTTAAATTAAAGAATAGACTCAAACTGTGCTCTCATGGAAAAATCATGAAGCAGATCCTCAAGGAATCCATTTCTAAGCACTTGGAGAAGGTGATTACTTAGGAACAGTCAGCATGAATTCACCAAGGGCAAGTCATGCCTGACCACCCTGATTGCCTTCTGTGATGAGATGACGGGCTCTGTGGGTGCAGGCAAACCAGTGGATGTGATATACCTTGACTTTAGCAAGGCTTTTGATATAGTCTCCCACAACATTCCTGCAAGTAAGCTAAGGAAGTAAAGGCTGCACGAATGGACTGTCAAGCAGACAGAAAACTGGCTGGATCACTGGGGTCAGAGGATAGTAGTAGTTAATGGCTCAATGTCTAGTTGGCAGCCAGCATCAAGTGGGGGTCTTGATACCTACACATTGGGGGTCTTTAAGAGAAGGCTGGATAGGCATCCAGTTGGGGCCCTCTGACCCCAGCACTCTTTCCTGCCTAGGCAGGGGATCGGACTTGATCTGTTGAGGTCCCTTCCAACCCTAGCATCTGTGACTCTAAGTGGAGTGCCCCAGGATTTGGTTCTGGAGCCAGTTTTGTTCAATATCATCATCAATGACCAGGAAGACGGGATAGAGTGCACCCTCAGCAAGTCTGCAGATGACACCAAACTGGAGGGGAGTAGTAAATATGCTGGAGGCTAGGGTCAGGATTCAGGCAGACCTACATAAATTGGAGGACTAGACCAAAAGAAATCTCATGAGGTTCAATAAGACAAGGTCCTACACTTAAGACGGAACAATCCCATGTGCCAGTACAGGCTGGGGGCTGACTGGCTGGGCAGCAGCTCTGCAGAAAAGGATCTGGGGGTTACAGTGGACAGTAAGCTGAATATAAGCCAACCGCATGCCCTTGTTGCCAAGAGGGCTAATGGCCGCAGTGGTAGAAGTGTTGCCAACAGATTGAGGGAAGTGATTCTTCCCTTCTGTTCTGCACTGGTGAGGCCACATCTGGAATAGTGTGCTCAGTTTTGGGCCCCCCGCTACAGAAGGGATGCGGACAAATTGGAGAGAGTCCAGTGGTGGACGATGGAAATGGTGAGGGCGCTGGGGCACATGGCATTCTGAGCAGCAATCTCAGTTTTCCATTTCCCATGGAAAAACAGAGAAAACTGAAGATTTTACCCTTTACCGGAGAAAACTGTAGCTTTTTCATTTTACTGGAGAAACCAATGGATTTAGCAGGTTTGCAAAGAGCTCTCTGCAGGGGGCTGGAAGGGAGCAGGAGGAGGGTGGTCAGGCAGGGGGCTCCATGTGCATGTACATGCACATGGCCCCCAGGCAGCCTGGAGAGCAGCTCCCACAGGTAAATGGTGGGGTGGGGATTGAGGCTCCCACAGGGAGGGAGGGAGAGAGTTATACAGGGCTGGGACTGCCCTGGTGAGGGGTCCCCTGTGTGTGCAATAGCAGCAGCAGGGGTGGCAGCACTGGGTTGTCCTCCACACTGCTGCTGCATGTATAGGGGACGCCTCACCAGGGCAGCGCAAGCTCTCAGTGGCAAGGAGATCCCTGCACAGCCCTGTTGTGCCCTGCAGTGCCGGGTTGCATCCACTGGGCTGCAGAGGCCTTGGGGGTGGGCAGCAGGGTGGGGAGCCCAAGCCTGCAGTGGGCAGCCCATGCCAGCCCCATGCACATCAGGCAGGCAGCAGGGGGTGGGGAGCTGGGCTCCCTCTGCTACAGAAGCCGCCACCTCCTGCTGGGGGCAGGGGGCTGTGGACCTGGGTCCCTGGTCCCGTAGCCCAAGCAGCTGGGGGGCCCCTCTGGCAGGGCTGGTAGGGCAGGGGGCTGTGGGGCACCAGCAGGGCCAGGGGTGGCTGTGGGAGGGAGTTAGGGGCCTTTCATTTTAATCATGGATTTTGGAGTTTTTATCAGAGAATTTGCAAATTTTTTTTATCGGGGAAAACCAGGATCCCTGCTTATGATGGAGAGGCTGAGGGAACTTGGCTTATTTAGTCTGGATTAGAAAAGACCAGGGGAGGATTAAACAGCTGCCTTCAACTCCCTGAAGGGGGGTTCCAAAGACTGTTCTCAGTGATGGCAGATGGCAGGACAAGGAGCAATGGGCTCAAGTTGCAGCAAGGGAGGTTTACGTTGTATATTAGGAAAAACTCTCACTGGAAGGGTGGTGAAGCGCTGGAACCCAGAGAGGACATGGAGTCTCCATCCTTGGAGGTTTTTATGACGCAGGTAGACAAAGCCTTGGCTGGAATGATCTAGTTGGGGCTGGCTCTGCTCTTAGCAGGGGGCTGGACCTCCTAAGGTCCCTCATTTTCTATGATTCAGCAAGTCTGAATCATTTCTATGATTCATGTTCCCTGGCTAGTGAAGACAATGGCAAAGAAACTAGCCTTCATCATCATCCCTGAAGATAAGGGTCATTTATATTATGCTGGCTAACACCAGCCTATCTTTAATGTGGTTCCAGTAGACAATGCCATCTGCCAAGAAGGCAGCAGGCTACACTCAGTCCCCACTAACAGGGAGAGAAAAAGCGGCGAAAACATTAGACAAAAACATAAATAAAAACTCACCCCTTGATTGAAAACTACTTGAGTGGAGGATCTTATCATTTTAGACCATGAGCTCTTCACAGCAGAGACTGTTCTACATTTGGTGCCTGGTACAACACAAGCACATTGTTGGTGCTTAACTACGGTCTGGTATAATTCACCACAGGCACAGTAGCGGGTTGGAAGGTAGATCATTCTCCCCATTTGCAGTAGGCAGAAAGGGGCTCTTGGTGGACGTCTTAGGCACAGTTCATATATGATTAATTAATTCAGTCATGATTTGCCACGTATTATTAATGAACAGCCCCTCCAAGTCTCTGTTGCATTGTTTCCTCCCAATGAATCAACTGCCATAGGCTGACTCACAATAAAGAGACCACAATCAAGACAACTCTAAATCTTTGCAAATGCATGTTTCCTTTGGTCAGCATCCTACGAGTTTGCCATGGATATTTAAATGTACGTATATATTCATTTACACTAGAATATCTGCATGCGTCATATTCAAGATGCAGGCTAAAAGCCAGGACACGAGGGTCCTACCATATATCTAAAAATGTCAGTATGAGAAGTGAGGATGTAAAAAAACAAAAATAAACAACCACAGACCTGTGGCATGATACACAGCAGGGTACGGGCTGCACACAGCAAACTCTGGCTGACTGCAAAGCATGCTGCAATGGAAATTGGGCTACAGCCCAAATGTTGCTGCAAACTCTGCACCAAAGGTGTTGTATCAAACTAACAGGGCTGATGACATGCTTGATAACCCAGCTTCTCCCTTCCTAGCAATACAATCTAATCACCTCTCTGACATTTTCAGATCAGATTACTGTGCCAACTCTATTGTACACAGCTCAGATAAAACATTAAGGCTAAATCTGCTTGTCGGTTCTGCTTTTGGGGTTCAAAGTGCACAATGGCAATAAGAAGGAGAAAAACTTTAAAAATCATTTTTAAATACAGCTGCTCCTCACTTAATGTCATAGTTACATTCTTGAAAAATGCGACTAAGTGAAACTATGTTAAGCAAATCCAATGACGTCACAGCAGTTACCTACTAGCAGGTGGCGGCCAAACAACGTTATAACCGAACATTGCATGACTTTAAACAAGTATGATCTCTAATAGATCAGCGAGGTAATAACTAAACAACTTCAACTGGGACAATGTTAAGTGAGGAGTACCTGTAATTCCCTGATTCTGTGAACAGCTTTGTATGATAAAGAAGAATAATGCGGGGCTTAGAGAGCCAGGCAAATGGCTTAGTCTCTTTCAACAAGGAATGGGTCTTCCAACTGCTCTTAGCCCATGTACATCCATTCGTGTGCCTCTGCAAAGCTAAGTCACCTACATGTATGTGGTGGCATCTACCTGCACACGCCCATTGGGGTGACCGAAAGTGCACAGGTGAGCAGTGCATCTGAGCCTGCATCCAGGAAGGAGAACTTGTAGCCTCATACCACTGAGATCAGCGCCACACACAAGTACAAGCCTCGAGTCAGAACAACTGTCCCTGACTAAACAACATACCAACCTGTCTCTCGCTTGTGCCATATGTGAGCCCCAGCTTTGACTCCTGGTTGTTTGCTCTTGGTACCTTTAAACCCTTTGTCTTACCTTGCCCACAAGCCATGCTCTTGTCTGGCTGATGTACTGGCACAAGGGTGGGGAACCCTAGGTAAAAGACTGGGTTCTCAAACTGGGGCTGCTCTAACAACACGGGTGGCAGCTGCAGCCTGCATAACTTCAGGACCCGCCTTACCAATGGAAATGTGGTTTTCTGCTGATGAACTCTTCTACATCATCAGCGTGAGAATGGGATGGTATTAATTTGACAGGATAGAGGCCATTAAGGAGTTCAGGCTAGCTGAAATCCCACTCTGTTCCCAATGAAAAAACCACCACCTACAGAAACAAGTCAGAAGGCTGGCTCAATATTTCCCAATTGTTTTGTTTGCTGGGCTGGAACACACACGACCTAGCAGCTCTGATCCAAATGCTGAATGACAGGGCAGCGCACACAATGTCTTTAAATGAGGAACTGTAAGGCTAGCCAGTGGCTGAAATGCTAATGCTTGCTGAGTCTAGCCACACAGTCCACAGCTCAGTTCATTCCCTAATGGATTGGTATAACTGTTTTCTTTCAACAAGATGGCCAAGTTTTAAAAGCAAGAAACCTACCATTTAGTGGATATTAACATATTCCAAGTGAAGTCATTATCTCCAGTCCTTAGAGCCAGAATACAGGGAGCTGGAAGTCTGGATAAGGACAGAAGGCCCCTGCATTCAGATGGTCTTCACTTTAATAATATGTTTTATGTATACAAAGGAAATGACTCCCACAGCCGGATGGCAGCACCTGGCACTGCCATTACAAGCTAGTCCTATGCTGTTATGCAGGTGATCATGATCCAGGGCCCAAACTACAGGGGTGGTACCAACTAGCCTCAGGAGGGGTGAAAAGCTGGAAAAGCAAGCTTTTCTTCAGGTTCACAGAAGAACCCTCCCCTCTGTGGTGGAAAGCTTCCTTGAAATTAGTCTTCAAGGGCATAAAGCAGGAATACATTGGGGAGGCTCAAAAGGCACAGTCTCCCACACTTGGGAACTGGGAGAGATAGAGAATGGAACTCTCTCTACAGGGAGCAATGGTGTTTGAGGCTGCCATAAATATTAACTGTTGATCTCTCCCTCCCTTGGGTTTGGAAATATTGATGAGGAGGAAGGGAAAGACATCTGGCCTTAGGGGACTGGGGCATGATCACCCATAGCACACTGGCTTTAAGGGAGGGAAGGACATGAACGAATACCAACAGAGGCAGTGGCTTACTGTGTTTGTTCTTCTTCTCTGGAAGAGGGGGTGGTTTCTCTGCATCACCCGTAGAGTCCGGAGCAGCAAAAGTAGTAATGAATTCAATCGGTACTGAAGAGTTCCCTTGCGGGAAGGGCGAGACAGCAGGAAATGGTGGGAAGGGTATTGATGGGAGAGCCCCGGGGTTCTGCGTGTCATCCTCTGAGATATTATCGTACTGTGAAGGGTGCCTCTCATATGAGACCCTGCAGCCTGAGTTATCTGAAGTCTGAGAGGCTGCACTCCTCCTCTTCTTTTCTGGCAAAGCTGGGGGAGTCTCTGTGGACTGAGTTGCTACCAACGTGCTGCAGTGCTCCGGCTGGGGAGAGCTGCCCTGGGGGATCTGGAAACCATGTCCATGAAAGGGGGAGCCAGACTCGCCCAAGGACTCCGGCAACGGGCTTAGGATACTTGGCCCCTGCTGAGGTATCTGGTCAGCATTGGAGAGGTCCTGCTGTAGGAATTCATAGTCCGGGTCATAGTGATCCGAGTGATCTGCACATAAGAGAAAGGACAACAAAACCCAGTTATTGAGGCCTGATGCACTGCCTTCCAGCTGTAACCCTAGCCCCTTATACATGTTACTCCCCACCTCATGTCATCTTCATTTGCAATACCAAGTCCTCAGTTTAGAAGGCAAACCCTTTACAGCATAGCCTCTTCCAACATCATCTGCAAAGTGCCTAGCAGACTCCTTGCAACATCTGAACTCCTTCAGGTTATTAGGCAAACACTTTGTAACAACCATTCAAAAGAAGCATCATTAGAGGGATAATGTTTCTAGAATCACAAGTCATCAGGCTGGGAAGGACATGCAGGGGCATGTACTCCAACCCTCTGTAAAGATGCACGAAATGCTATTTCTAAACCAGCCCAGACAGATGCCCACAGAGTCTTTTTCCAAAAATCTCCCATGAGGGAGAATCCAGTTTCTACACTGAATGTATTTGGTTATTGCGCTGTCCTATAATTCCTCCAGGCTTGAAATAGTTTTTTTAGCATCACGGAACTGCCCTTTTCTACTGATGTGCACTAATGAGGCTGAACACAACCGTCGTTTCAGCTTGTGACCCAGATCACTGGAATTCAGACGTCTGTAGCTGAAAGGCAACTTAACCAACTCCCTTTGTGCCTTTCCTCCCCTGATGGAATAGCATTTATCCCAGAGCTGCCAGCAGCAGCTACACAGAAACGGTTACAGGCGAGACCCTGTTATTCTTCTGCATCACTGCCCTGTGATGGCACAAGACTAGAGTGATTTGGGACTTGCCTCCTTACCCAATGTTTCACAGCTTGTGTTGCGGGAGCACTGCCCACTGTCGCGGTCCAGCGAGGAGAGCTGCTCATCCGACTTGCTGAGTTTGCCAATACTATTGCACGGTGAGAGACGAGGGGACTCCCCTCCATAGGAGTGGCTGCCACCTGACAGCCTCCTCTGGGCGTAACAGTCAACATCAAAATCCTTAGGTAGAAAAAACAACCACCCAAAACAACCTGCATTATTATCAACAGTTTTATAGGAAAGAAGAAGACAACATCCAAAGCAGAAGTCTCCTCCTTAAAGAGCTTAGACAGTAGGGGGACAATCTGCCAGGTGCACCCCAGTTAGAAAGACCTACATCTGCTACCACATTGTTCATTTGTGCAGCTAGGGGGAATATGAAGGAAGCAACTGCCACAAATGCTGTATAAGCTTGCAGTGCTGTGGACAGCTTGTGCTAAGTGACAAGAGCTGACTGCATACTGGGGAGACCAAGGCCGAGCTCTCTGCCAAAGTCCTACTCTCCAAGGCATTTGTCATGACCAAACTGGATCATCGCAGCTTTGCTGAGTTATCTGTATGTGCTCAGGGGAACCTGAACAGGGTTACTGCTGTTTAGACACGAAGGCTTCTGCCTCCATGACAAAAAGCATATGTAGACACGCCCATGTTTCCTGCTGGCTGCCACAGCCACGTCAACAGCTGGCGCCCCCAGGGTGTATCTTTTGTCCTGTTGGTACAGCTATCGTAGTGGAGCCACATGGTTCTGGAAGGGGCTGAGGAACCACCAAAGTCATGCAAGGTGTGTACATGTCATTGCTATCTGCTAGCATAAGACCTGCAACGTAAACAAGGCCTTCACTGTTTCCATCTTAGTGTCTACGGCTATGTTTTGACTGTGGAATTTATTAACTTTCAAGTTGGCACCTCTATAGTTTCCCTTATCTCCCTTGGGAGGAGTCACAGTGCTGCATGGAGTGCTTGTATTAGCAGCTAATGAGTTGCACTAGCCGTAATTGTCACCCTATAGATCAACAGCCTCCTGACAGATCAACCAATTGGAGTTAAAAAGCACCACCACACTCAAGTTAAGGGTATTAGCATGTGGACTGGAGTCAAGCTGGGGTAATCAAAGTTATTTCAATCTTTACTGGACAGCTAACATGATGGTGGATCTCTAGAATGCCATATCCATGATAATACAAAATGGCAGACAGTGACCAACACCTTCTCATCTTCCATTCTCCCCAGAACAAGAACCAACAGGGCCCAGAAATGCTCAAACAACCTGTGCAGGGTAAATGATTTAAGACGCAATTGCTTGGATATGGAGGTGTGATCTCTCCAGTGAGCTATCTATGGCCCATGGCATACCCAAGAATGGTGGGTCTTGATAAGATGGGCCTGGTGTTTTGCACTTGCTGGGCATGTCTACCTGTGCTATCAGCATACAGCAATAAACTCCAGGGCATATTGCACTGGAGTTAATTGCTCCCAAGTGCACTGTTTGAACATACACCTGTGACTGTAACATGCTGAGCCCGGTTGGAGCAGCCCCGGCTGGCAGCAAGCCCAGAGGTTGGCCAGACTACCAAATCTGGGGCTGCTCTTACTCAGCTCAACGTGCTACAGAAGGGCTGGCTGGGGCACAAGGTTGCTCCAGTGTGGGGCTAGCCAGCAGGCAGCCCCCATACTGAAGCACCCTCGAGTCCCAGCCAGCCAGCGCAGCATTGACTTATATGCTGCTGCACACAAAAAACATTCTGCAGCAGGACAGTACTCATGTTTCAAGTACTATCTTGCTGGGGAGTAGATTAGTTTCCTGAGGTCTAATAGGGCTGCATGTGTAGACACGAGACAGTTACTGCTGAGTTAATTAGCCTGCTGTGCAGTAAACGTCTCATGTAGACACACCCAGCATGCTGTTACGGACTGGCATATTCACTCTTTCTACTCTTGAAAGCCTATGATCAGTCACTGTAACACAACTTGAGAGAACGCATTATTTAAATGCAACAGCAGCCTTAAGAAATTTAACTGATGCAAGTTATTTATTACATGAGGCTTTACACTTCTGAATCTCCTCTTCACGGAAAATGTAGCTCTTCTTTAAACAAGGCTGTTTAGCAAGAGAAGTGTGCTGTGAATTGTAGAGATGAAGGGAGCAGTGCTTCTTTCAGCTCCCCCTACATTCCAGAGCGCGATTTCATTGGTTTTAAAGGGATGAAGCTATTACCTGTCTGTTGATTCCGATAGGCAGACTGGACCCACTAGTGGCTCGACTCATTGGTGCTACTACTGCCACTCTGGTAGGGGAAGGTGCCGACTGCCTTTTTTTAGGGGGCAATGCTGGAGGAGGGCTGCAAGACACAAGGACACAGGGTATTTCATATACTTTGTTAGCAAAAGGTTTCTTGGAGACTCCAGGAGACTGAGAACAGGTTTTTACTGTCACATCATTTTAGGGCTTCTTGCCAAGAGCTGGGTGGGAATGTTTCAGCAATCTGTTTAGCCTCCACAAGAGAAGGTTAAGGGGGCACCTTGTGGCCTGCTACAAACTGGTCAGGGGGGATCAGCAGGCATTGGGGGAGTCCCTGTTCCCCCGTGCGCTGCCAGGAGTGACCAGGAATAACGGTCACAAGCTGGCGGAGGGTAGGTTTAGATTAGATATTAGGAGGCGCTACTTCACAGTCAGGGCGGCTAGGGCCTGGAACCGGCTTCCAGGGGAAGTGGTGCAGGCTCCTAGCCTAGGGATTTTTAAAAGGAAGTTAGATGAGCACCTTGCCGGGGTCATCTGACCCCGGTGCTCTTTCCTGCCAAGGCAGGGGGTCGGACTAGATGATCTTCCTAGGTCCCTTCCGACTCTAGCTACTATGAAACTATCTATTTTTTCTAAATGCTGAAAATTTTCATGGGACAGGAAAGTAGCTCTTATCACAATCAATTTATGCACTGTTACTCAAAAGAGGAGAGGGTTGTCCATGCTCTCCCACAGCCTGTACTATAAGGGTCTATATTTTGGCACTAGGACAAAGTTGGGAAATGCCCATCTCTCATTACTTAAGACAGCCACTTCACAGGACATGGGAGTGCTCCCTGTAATTTTATATATTGTTTACATGCTGCTCCCAAGTCCAGGGACTCTCAAACCTGCCTGGTCTCAATTTGTATGCTCATAGCCTCTTTCTAAAACATACCAGAACCTTTCACAGAGTAAAGAGAATTTAAAACTACCCAGAAACAAGACTCTTACAACCAACCACAGCCAAAATCCCTATTTGCACATAACCATGACATACATTTTCATACCATCCATTTTTATTAAAACTGTCGGGGTAAAACTGTAGTAGAAACACACCAAAACCTTGGGATTATATTCCTTCTCAAAAAAAGAGTGCAGAAACATTTCTTTCATTGGTAGTAAGAGTGATGACAATGCACAGTTATATCTTTTCATCAGTATTTAACCTGATAAACAATGCACAACTATCTGCGTGCAGATTCAAGCGTGATAACAAGCCTGCTGAAATAAGTGTATTACCTTTGGCTTCAGTGGAAACTGATCACACCCTATATACAACTAACACAAAGTGCAGAAAAGTATTATCCAAACAAGGGGTGTAGGCATTCATATCTTTTAAATGAGAATACTTTGCACTAACATGGTGCCTTTCATCCAGGGATCTCAAAGCCCTGTAAAGAAGTTATCCCCAAATTTAAAACAGCTAGAGGAAGGTACAGAGAGGTGAAATAACTTGCTTAAATTCAACAGCAAGCCAGAGGCAGAGTAACTCTAGATTCTCAGCCCGTATTCTGTCAATAGGCAGTTCTGATTTCCCTCCTCAGATGAAGGTCCTGAAAGTTTCCTTTAGAGGCATCAATAGGCAGTCTATATACAGGAAAGGATACATAAAAAAAACCACTGGCCGATGGAGACAAGAGATATCCTAGAGACAGATGGCTTGGGAGCATTACCTGTTTTCTGCCACACGAATGCAGGGTAGAGGGGGTTTGGGAGGTGCAACCTCTTCATCCATGGAGTCAGTCAGTATTTCTGTAGACTGAGTCAGACCAGTTGTCTTGTTGAGAATTTCCATCTCTCGGTCTGTCAGGGGAAGCTCTGATGCACTGTAAATATCACACATACTTTTATATTTTTTACACACACACAGGTGCATGCACACACATACATGCATGTGCGCATGCTATTATTTATTATTGTAAGGTATGCCTATGGCCTCCAAGCAAAACTCCACTTGTATTGACACTAAAATGTATGACTGCAGCAGCCACACACATTTTTATTGCCAGATTCTGGATCCCTCATTCACACTGAGAATATTTTATGCCTCAAGTAGTTCTACTGTGAACAAGGCTACCTGAGGAGTACAATGCTACTACCATGTGCAGAAGTATATCAGATACCATCCCTGAAATATTCAGCTATTAGGGGGAAGACACAAGCCCATGTGGAACTACAACATAAGACACATACACGTGCTAAGGCCCCCAAATGAAGTATTTCCTGGTGACTCACCTGTCAGATTTACATGTTGGTAAACTTGTTTTAACTGGGCTTGTGGGAGAGGGGTGGTCCTGCTTCTCTTTCATGAGTTTAACCAGCTCCTTAAAAAAAAAGGGGGGCGGGGAGCATGGGTAGAAAAAAAAGAGACAAAGGATAAATTTGATGGAACTGTGTTAAAAAGCAACACGTTAAACCACGCAGAGACACAGCAACTTCTATCCTCAGGAAGCCATTTGGAGCACTGTGTCCTGGTACCCATCTTCACTAGAACATATAAGGTTCAGGAAGGCTGCTGCTAGGAAGGGACGAAGGAGTGAGGTTTTCTCTGCACTCTCCACTGCTAACTGAGATTCTTCCCCTGCAAATTTTTCAGCAGCTCTCAACAAGGAGACCAACGTACTTGGCTTTTTCATTTTTCTGATTTCCAACAAAATTCTTAGGGTTCTGTCTGCTGATGCCCAGGATATATCCTGAAATTCTGAAACTGTCCAAAAGTTACTGCATTGTATGTATAAAGCCAGTGAACTGCCACCAAACTTGGGGAGGGTCTTACTTTGCTCAGTGAATAAAAGAATTATAGACCTGTGTTAGCATCTATAATTATTTAAATACGTGCAAAAATATGATTTAGGTTTTCTACAAGGTTGCCTTCCACCTTGAGTTAAATTTGAGGGCATTTGTTACAAGGCCTGCCTCCAGGGCATCCCTTAAATACTAGTTTTGGAACTCCTAGAAACATTTAAAGTACTACTGTACTGTCTGTCTGGCTGAAGCAGATAAGACTGTGGATAAAGAGATAAAGGCATGATAATCCTTGACTTTAAGTCTGCCAGCAGTCCAAACAACAATCACTCATGTTCACACAATGCCATAAGAGCATAGAGAACATTGTATGGATGTTTCAGGGAGGCAAACAGATCCATTCCTCAAAGCTATCAACATGCACCTCATTACAATCAAACTGGATAACAAGCAGTGTTGGCAGATCACAATGACTCCCCTGAGTTTTATTCCAAGGGAAGCTGCAAAGGACTACCTTTTTTTTTTTTTGAAACAATCTGAAATTCAGTGTAAGCATTCATTGCCATTCAGCTTTCTTCACATCCAAATCTGCCGAGTTAGGAAACAGATGTCAGAGTTTCATTAGACATAAGTAATCATAATCAGAATATCATCATCTTCATCTGACTGCAGAAGAGACCTCTCTAATGAGCACAAGAGTTAGACTTCCAAAGGAAAACAAAGGCCACAGGAGAGCAACAGGAAAGAGGGCAGCACACATGGTGGTGTGTGTAGACCTGTTGCCCATTTCACCAAGACAATATGCTCAGTCAAGGTTGCCTTGCCTCTGGCAGTTATATTTATGTGTTTGGCCCAGCTCCTGCTCAAGAAATGGTTTACCCTGTGTAAGACTAGACATCTGTTATAATAGCAGAGACAAAGAGGCAGTGAGGTTATCTTGGGAAATCCCATACATGCTACATGAAACAGGCTGTAGAAGCAGATAGGGCATGAGTGCTCGACATGGCTAGGGTTATGGACTTACTCCTCTCCTGTGCAGACAGAAGAGCCCTTAAGGGAAACAAAGACTTCTGTGAGGAGGGCTTGACTTGCTGGACAAGGATAAAAGATAAGGTCTGGGATTAAGGGAAATGCTCTGGCCACCGTTAACCTCTTTTCTAGCATGCTGCAGCCCTCATGCTAGGCAGACCACTTTTCAAAGTGTCAGTAATTGAATGGGGTAACAACAGAGTGGCAGGACTTGTGACTGTATCTACGAAGTCTATGGTGCTGATGTACATTGGAAATACAGTACAAAAACCATAAAAACCAGGTCCTTCTTTTTCAGAGAAAGTGAAAAGCCAACATGAACACTGAGCTAACCTCAGATTTCTCTGCTGAATGCCCTCTCCTTTCCTGCTAACTGTGGCAGGAAGAAGTAGTTTTAACTAACCTTTTAACTGCTTCACCCCCATGCCCTGGTATCTGGTAGCACATTCTTGGACATATGCAATGAAGCTGGAGTACAAGGAGAACTCACAAAAGGGAAAAAAATTAGGAACATACTAGTCAAAGCTAATGTACATGCCCATGCAGTATACACCAGAGGAAAAGAAATCTAAAATTAACTCCACCTTCTGTTTAGCTTTGTAGTTGCCTTCTAACATTTTCCTAGCAGACCTTGACCTGGAGCAAGTGTGATGAGGCGATGACACTGGAGAATAGACCATCAGTCTCCCAACTCCTCTAGATCCCAGTGAACCCATCCTCATCTCCCTACTAGTTCCCACCTCGTACTACAGAAAGCAAGCCACCCATTAAGGGGATACCATAGCAGCAGCGTGTCCCAACAGGGACACTCCCAAGCCCATCCTGCCTTCCCACTCGTATACACTGAACTCAGAAACACTGTAGTGAGACTGGACTCTAGTGTGCCTAAGCATGGCCACCGACCCTGGAGCTGCCTCACTGGCATATTTCCAGCTTACAATATGTGAGCAGGAGTAGGGCGTGCTTTGGATGGTCCCTACTGGCATATGCTGCCACCATGCCATACATACACCCCCCTTGAAAACCACCTTGAAAGGGCCTCCTTGAAATCTGAGCTGATCCCACTTTTGACAAGCATCAGAACAGAACACCAACAGATTTCGCATCCCATTACTTCCATCTATATTAACCTTGGACTAAAAAGCCATGTCCAAGAATGAAACTTATGGATTTACTTCACAACACAGAGGATTATCAGTAAAGTAACTGGGCCAGAAGCACAGTATATTTCTCCTTAGCACATTGAAGAGGATTCTACAGCAGTAATTGCAGATAATTAAAACCTCTCTCTGAACTGAAGCTACTTTAACTAAATGGAAAGTCCAAAGCGAGATGGTGAGGGTTTTTTTAATATTCTATTATTATAAAAGGGAATTTTGCTTGCTATAAAAAACCACAGGGATGGTAAAATCTGGTATTAACATAGCAAATAAGGCAATGGAACTGGTGACGGCCTGCAGAATTCTGAAAGCGAAGAGGGAAGTGAGCGCCGAAATGGGGAAGCAGATTTTGCATCATTTGCTAATGATAAAATTAAAGGATCCAGCAGTAGAGAAGTAACCTATTTCTTAGTTCCTGCTTGGCCCTTCTAAAGTACCAAGGCACTTGCTAACACAACAAGGGATGCTTTCACATCACTTCTAAATACTGCCTCCTTAAGTCTTCCAGCTGGATTCCCAGCCAAGGGCACTGACATCAGGTATGTAACCAACTCAGTCTCTCTCTGCAATGGACCTGCACACAAGTCTAATCAGTCTTTGTGCAGTAATGACAGGATCCTAGGTATGTTTACATAACAGGCATGAGTCTTCCAAGTTGCTGTGTCATTTTTTCACCCATATACTTGTACAAGTTTGCACAGGTCTGTATAACTTTATTAAGCTGCAGGGTTCCAATGTCTCCCCTACATGCTTGGCAGTTTGGACACTACAAGGTAGGTCCCCTGGGGTGGTGCACAACGCCAGAACACCACTGACTTCAAGGAAGTATTGACTTTTCCACCAGGTAAGGCTCTGCCTCAGTAGTTCTAACCCCCACCCCAAACTTCTCCCCATCCTATCTGACACTTAAATATCACTTTCATAGTTTATATTGGCAGTGTATGATTAAGGAGCATATCGTGCAGTGCAATCCACTGGATGATAAGAACATTTTATTCTAAACAAGTTTAAAGCCCCTGAAAAACAACAATAGCATTTAATAATTCAAGTGAATGATATCGAAGGCCCCCGGTAGATGTTATACACCAGACACCTGGCTTGCTGTTTTCTGGCATAGGGGGAATACAGGATCAAGACCCAGTCTTGCACCAGCAAGAGTGCGATTAAGATTTGATCCCCAATCAGATGAGGAGCGTATGACATGGCAGGAGGTACGACTGTAAGGACTGCAGATCAGATCCCTTTGCACCTTTAACTGAATGTCTATTGGCGGCCCAAGATGGAGACTCAGAGTATGACAGCGGCCAACAAATACATTGGAAAAAAAGGAAAGGCCAAAATTAAGGAAATGTGTTCTGCTTTAATGGGGAGTTCTAGGCAATAAAATCACAGACAGTTCTGGGTACAAAAAAGGATAGCTGTATCTGCTATACTATGAGCAAGAAGAAAGGGTGCTGAATGCAAATAACGCCCCCAAATATATTTCAGTCCTAGTTCCAAAACAATCCTTAGTGGTTTGATTCAGCTGGTATATGCAAGACACTTAATCCTCCCTTTCTTCAGCAGAAAGAGAGCAGCTAGGCCCTGCAACCATTAGCGAAGACAGGGAAAGGCCTGGAGAATGGTGAGAAACATGGATGCCAAAAAACTTCTTGGGAGGTGGGAAGAATGCCAGCAGCTTTTCCAGGCAAGGACAGATAGCAGGGAGTGCTCCAAAGAGGTCACATAGAGGATACAGATGGACCACTGAGACTGAAAAATGCTTATACAAACGAAACCTCCAAAACAATTGACATTACCCCATCACCAGCAACAAGTCCCAGCGTAACTGGGAATCTCAGAAACATGCTATTGATAAATGCTGAGGTTGGCAATCTTTGATTCTTCCTCCACATTAACAGGAAACATTTCCATTAAACATTGTCTAGACAGAAAATATGCAAACTCTAACCTGTAATCTACACTCACCATGATGAAGACCCTTTGAACATTTAATATAATGCTCAATAAAGACTTAATGTTTCTGGCACTGCATCAGGCTGCCAGGGTGTGCATTTTAAAAGCATGTGTTGGGCTTCTTAAGAAACACATCAGACAGGGTCATCTCAACTGAACTGATCTCAACTCATCTGAAAGCAGATTTAAGAGATGTGATTTTATTCACTTCAAGAACAGGATCTTCCTAAAAGCCAACATGTTCAAACATCTATTTTAAAAGATGGATATTTTATATTTTGTAAAATTTGGCAATACATTTTATGTACCTTGACTCCATCCAGAACAGCTTTTATGACATCTTTAACTGTGGTCACCACCTCTTTGTCCTCCGAGTTCACACCTTCCAGCATTACCTGATCAGACCAACGAATCAGATTGGCCAGACTCTGGTAGACGCGGCTATAGCAGGAAGAGATAGCAGAACTAGAGGAGGGGGAAAAAAGAAGTGCAAGAGAAAAGACAATGAAATTCTGGAAAAATTCCCTTAAGAAACAAAATTACAATAAATTTGAATTGTCCTCATTAACTCTGTCTTTAGGAATTTGCATTTATTTGAGACAGGTTTCTCTTCTGTTGTAGTTGCTCTGCTGATTCCTCCAGTAGCAGATGAAATAAGAGTAAGAAGAAACATTTAGATAATTTTGAAAATCATTTTCTCAGTGTCTGTAACCCCTGAATTCATTTGACTAAATTCCAACCCCTTATTAACATTTTTCTTCAACACTGCAAGAGCCCAACAATTTTCTTTTGAATGTCTGGATTACTACAATACATTTCAGGTTTTGGGCGTTTGGTTTTGTTTTTTCATAGATTTCACAGACATTAGGGCTGGATGGGACTTCGGGAGATCATCGAGTCCAGCCCCCCCGCCCAAAGGGCAGGAAGTCAGCTGGGGTCATAGGATCCCAGCAAGATAAGCATCCAACTTGCTCTTTAAATAAGAAACAGAACTGACATTATTCTTCTGAAGAACCACATGCTTTGAGGGAGGATGAAAACACTAGCCAGAAATAAACTGTAACACAACTGCTTTCAGGCTTGGTCTCACCTGCTCTGAAAACATTCATTTTGTTAACTAATAAGGTATGTTGACAGTAACGGTAACGGCAATGCTCCCATAACAGTCTTTTAAAGCCATGCTAATTTCAAGCTTCCTGAGAAATCAGAGAATAGCTTTCCAAACACCGCTGGGCCAAAAGAGAACAATACTCCCACGCTTCTCACTGACGCAAGGCTTCCCCCAAAAGTCTGAGTCGCCTCCTGGATCTGTTGTGCACTGCTTTAACTCCAGCGCATTCATCACAGTGGGGGGTCAACAAGAGGGGAACCAGGCCCACTGATTTCAATGAGTTTGCTTGAGAGAATGAAGTTGGCAGAATCTGGCCCCACTTGAATAACCAAGTAATTTCAGGCTTCAAAGGCAGGACTTCAAACAAGGGAGAGCACATTTTTTTCAGCACTATGGTGCTTGTCAGCATCCCCTCTCCTCTAATTTTACGTGAAGTTAGCTTGGGAGCAGATATTTCCTAAACAGTGCCTCCCCTGATGCTTTCCATGGTTTTGATTTCTTTACCGTTAGCCTTCGATCTGCTTCCTTTTAAGCAAGCAATAATTGAAAAGCCTACTTTTTGTACTCGATGTAATTACTCTTTCTTTTTTTTTGTCCTCAGTGCAAATGCTTCCCTGAAAGCAGAAAGGAATTTCAGCAACAATTGCCTGGCTTTCTTCCATGCCATCCCAGACTTGCCCATTTTCTTGAGAGGGATTTAACATCAGATCTTCCTTTGTGCCTTGCTACCACTTGAAAGGAATAAGGTACATATAGGTATGCTATGAAAGGACACTGCTTAACGAGTCTGCCAAATCCCCGCTCACTGAATGGGGCTATACTTGCTCAAACATGCATATGGGATTCATGCCCTAACAGATTTTGTCTACGGAAGGTCATCGTTGTTTAATGAACAACACTAGAGTATACCCCATGCCAACCAGGGAAGACTAAATTTCCTGTTTAAATTCTGACATCCAGTGTCCTTATCTCCTTATTTAACTGTCAGAAAAAAGTTTGTACATAACTTGAAGAGAAAAATCTTCTAACCCTCTTCTGCTTGAGGACAGGTTACAGGATATTTCTGTTCCTGGGTGTATGCTACTTTTCAACTTCCCTTTTTAAGAGACACTCATCCAACAAATGCCCCGAGAAGACATGAATGAGTCAGTGAAGCAATGATGAGGTTTTCTATCCTTAAGATGCTTGCTGACATTTTACACGCTCACCTATTAACAGTTAGGAGAATTTTTTAATTCTTTTTCCGTACATAAAGGCAGATGCTAGTCAGCGGTTCACTGGCTGGGGGAAACCTGAGAGCAGCCAAGGAAACTCTTGGGTCTCAATCCAGAGATATAGATTTCATAGACATTAGGGCTGGAAGGGACCTCGGGAGATCATCGAGTCCAGCCCCCCCGCCCAAAGAGCAGGAAGTCAGCTGGGGTCATAGGATCCCAGCAAGATAAGCATCCAATTTACTCTTGAAGGTGTTCAATGTAGGTGCTTGAACCACCTCCGCTGGCAGACTGTTCCAGACCTTGGGGGCTCGGACAGTAAAGAAATTCTTCCTTATGTCCAGCCTGAAACGGTCTTGCACGAGTTTGTGACCGTTCGACCTCGTCATCCCTTGGGGCGCTCTGGTGAACAGATGTTCCCCCAGATCCTGGTGGTCACCCCTGATAAACTTATAGGTGGCCATCAGATCACCCCTGAGCCTACGCTTTTCCAGGCTAAAGAGTCCCATGGCTCTCAGCCTGTCATCGTAAGATCTGTTTTCCTGACCTCTGATCATGCGCGTGGCTCTCCTCTGGACTCTCTCAAGCTTCTCCACATCCTTTTTGAATTGTGGAGCCCAAAACTGGACGCAGTACTCCAGCTGCGGCCTCACCAAGGCCGAGTACAAGGGAAGAATGACGTCTCGGGATTTGCTTGAGAAGCATCTATGGATGCAAGCCAGCGTTTTGGTCGCTTTACTAGCCGCAGCATCGCATTGCAGGCTCATGTTCATCTTGTGGTCAATGATGACCCCCAAGTCTTTTTCTTCTGTAGTGCTAGCCAACGTAGCACTGCCGAGCCTATAAGGGTGCTGCAGGTTTTTCCTCCCAAGGTGGAGAACCTTGCATTTTTCGGTGTTAAACACCATCAGGTTCTCGTCTGCCCATTTGCTGAGCTTGTCCAGGTCAGCCTGGATCACCTGCCTGTCTTCTGGCGTGGATGCTTTGCCCCAAAGTTTGGTGTCATCGGCGAACTTGGCCAGTCCACTCCTGACTCCAACGTCCACACCGTTAATGAAGATGTTGAACAGTATGGGTCCCAGGACAGAGCCTTGGGGGACCCCACTGGTCACAGGGCACCACGATGAGTGACTGCCATCAATTACAACCCTCTGGGTCCGACCACGGAGCCAATTTCCCAGCCAGCGGATCGTGGTGGAGCCAAGGCCACAACTGGGCAGTTTGGCCAAGAGGTGATCATGAGATACCAGATCAAAAGCTTTTTTGAAGTCGAGATATATGACATCAATCTCTTCTCCCTGGTCCAGCTGATAGGTCACCTGGTCATAGAAGGAAATGAGATTGGTCAAACAAGACCTACCTGCAACAAACCCGTGCTGGCTGTCCCTTAGGATGTTAGCCTGGGCCAGTCCATCAAGGATGGCTTCCTTAATAAACTTTTCTAAGATCTTCCCCAGGATAGAAGTCAGGCTAATGGGCCTGTAGCTAGCCGGATCCACTCTCCTCCCTTTCTTGAAGATCGGCACCACATTGGCCTTCTTCCAGTCTTTGGGCACTACACCAGAGCGCCAGGACTTTTCAAAGATCCGTGCCAGGGGCCGGGCTATGACGCTCGCCAGCACCTTGAGTACCCTGGGGTGCAGATTGTCAGGGCTGGCTGACTTGAAGGTATCCAGCTTCTCAAGGTGTTCCTTCACAAGGTCAGCATTTATGGAGGGTAGGGGATCCGCATCACCCGGATCTCCCTGTCCCACAGCAGGCATGGGCGCCCCATGGGACTGATGAAAGACTGACGCAAAGTACCTATTTAATAGGTTGGCTTTTTCCTGGGCATCAGTTGTCAGTTGCCCCATCTGGTTTAGCAGGGGTCCAACGTTGCCCTTGCTTTTCCTCCGGCTCCCCACATATCTGAAAAAGGACTTTTTGTTGTCCTTGATGCTTGAAGCTAGTTGGAGTTCAGTTGCAGCCTTGGCTTTCCTGGTTTGCTCCCTGCAGGACCGGATCAGTGCAGAATAATCCTCCTTCGAGGTGAATCCCATCCCCCATCCTCTGTAGGCTTTCTTTTTTAGCTGCAGGAGGTCCGCTAGGTCCCTGGAGAGCCAGGAGGGCTGCTGTGCCTTCTTGCTGCCTTTCCTCCGTGTTGGAATAGGTTTAGTTTGTGCATTGAGGATCGCTTCCTTGAGAAGCAACCACTCTTCTTGAACTCCCATCTCCCTGGGGTCATGGTCCCTGAGGGCCTGACCGACAAGCCTCTTGAGCTTGTCAAAGTCGGCTTTTCTGAAGTCAAGGACTTCTGTGTTGCTGGCTGACTTGCCAGCTTTACGGTGGATGGTGAAGGTGATCAGCTCGTGGTCGCTGTCACCCAGCTTCCCATCGATCACTAGGTCGCCGATTAGGTCGTCCCCCATAGCCAGTACCAGGTCGAGCAGCGCTTTGCCTCTCGTTGGCCCATACACTTCTTCACTCAGGTAGAGGTCATCCACGCACGAGAGAAAGCTTTGCAACCGCTCGGATTTTGCTGAGTGATCTTCCCAGGAGATGTCCGGGTAATTGAAGTCACCCATGACAACCAAGGTCCTGGAGCAAGCAGCCTCAGTCAGTTCCTGGGCAAACTCCTGGTCAAGCTCAGGACCATTATTTCAATTTAACAGCCTCTGTTCTTCAAAGCTGTATGGATGTAACCCATAAACAGTGCTCTCCCACCCCAAGTACACTTCTAGCCCATACCAATATTCTCTCCACCCACTGTATTGTCAAGCTCTGAGCCTAGCCTACCCCCTATAGGCAAAAACAAAAGGTCTGTGCCATGCTGATTGGCCAGATTTTTTTTTAACAAATCACTTCTTACGCTCGATTTATCCAAATCAGACCAGGGGGAAAGAGTGCTTTGGCCCCTGAGGTGTCTCCTATAAAAGCAGCAACAGTTCAGTGGAGGAAATTTCCAACGCTGCTCACAAAACAAGACCAAGAGGCATCCTGTGTCAAAACATAGCTGTAGTCAGGACTGTTCAGCAGGGGAAACTCAAAAGAACAGCACAAACCCTGGCAACATTTCAGGATTCATACACCTGCATTTTCCAGTCTATTCCGATTCTTTTTGTTCACAGCACGTGATTTACTTTATTTAGGTTTTTTTAAGCAGCTGCTCCAGAAATCATGAAAGGGGTAATCCAGCAGGCAGGTTTCTGGCCCATATTTGGAAGAGTTCTCATAACCCACGGTGAGCTGGTGGCCTTGCCAGCTCGCCAACTCTCTTCTGGGCAGCCTCAAATTCACCATCAAGGGTTCACACACTAGACGTCAGAGTAGAGCCAAAAAGAATCCACTCAAAAAGGTATGCGTTCTGAGACAAATTCAGCAATATTCTTCCAAAGTCAATGGAATCACATCTGTTTACATAATTTCTGTATTTGGCCCAACAAAATCAAAGGAGCAAATTCCAGGCAGGCTGAAGACTTCTCTGATATTCCCGTGGATGAATTTCACACAAAGTTATTATTTGGAAGATGACCCCTCTTGTATCCAAATATTGTCTGCTTGGGCTTACTGCTGTTAGCTGAAGTATAAGCAGAGTATCTGATGGAGACTCACTGAGTGTTAACCATACCTCATTTTCCTGCCCTTTCCCATTTCAGTCCTTCCTTCTCACCCACAACCTTTCTCTGGTTCCCCTTCCTGATCCGCCATCCAATATTTTGCTCATCTTACATTAGGGCGCTATCCCTTTGCACCAAGGAACTTGCCTTTAGATTCGTGTCCATGAACTGCCATGTAAATGGCAAACTGTTTTTACTACCGATTAGCAATGGCAGCAGTTCATGCAACTTCTGCAGCACAATTTTTCCAAAACAATCAGATGCAAATTGCCTGGTGACTGCATCTCTCCCCACCCCCTTACAGTCCTCTGAAGAGCAACTTACCTTTTCTGAATTCGCTGATCCATCTGTACCAGGGGCAAGATGGCCTCCAACACTTTACTTGCTGAGCCTGGCAGCATCTCCAGCACTTTCTTGTCGATCGCCATTTTATCCACTATTGTCTTAAAATAGCGCAGGGCACTTACAACTTCTTTCTCCTTCTCATCTAACCAAGATACATTCTAAAGTAAAATCGTTGGAGAGAAAATGAAAGAAGGTATTATACAATGTCAGTATTTTTTGCAGAAAGTACAGTAAGTTTATTAATACTGGAGTAGCATGCAAATTTACCTCAAATTTAAATCTCAATTCTTGCAGAAGAATAATTAATGTTACTTATTTTTAGCAGAAACTCTTTCCTAAGTGTTGATCTGTCCCCTCCACAAAATGGGTGGTGAGTTGGGAAAATTAATTTGCACCCATAATTTAATAGACCTCAGTCACTTGTAGCTGAAATTCACATGTTACTGATGAGTCACCCCAATTCTGTTGCTGAGGAACCAAGAGGGATAAACAATGCCCACGCTCTGCAAATGAGAGAAGAAAACATGCCACGTGCAAGATGGCAACAGTGATTCAAACAAAGTGATGGCAACGGCTGGTTTCAACAGAGGAGGCATTTTCCCCATTTGATCACAATTCTAGTTGCTTTATTAATGGGACTGGAAACCCAGTGTCTACTCTCATTTTCTCTCCAATGGACAAGAACCAATTTTCAAGTGGCCACCAGTCTGGTAAAGTTCTGCTTTTCATGATCTTCCCATGGAGCTGGGACTTAACAATAAAAAGGATGCATGGAGGAACAACATGAAAATAAAACAGGGCTTTAAACTATACTTTCTTTTTTTTTTTTTTTTTTCAGACAGAGACAGCTTTAAATGTGTTTTCTACATACCTCTAGGTAGCGTGCAGCTTGTGAATGCTGTGATGCTGGGGCACATGGAGTGCCCCTCAGAAGCATGGGGGGCTCTCCAGCACGCTTGGCAGTAGACCCAGAAGTGGACCAGAAGCACCTTCGGTCCACTTCTGGGTCTGCTGGGGAGCATGCAGGCCCCCCTCCTCAACTCCCCAGCTCAGTGACTGGTGCCTCTTGGGCCTGGGGGTGGGGGGCACCTGGGGTCCACCTCCAGCCAACCGCTGAGCCAGGGGGCATGGGAGTGCCGTCCTGTGCACTCCCCAGTGGACCCAGAAGTGGACCAGAATTACTTCATAGATTTCATAGACATTAGGGCTGGAAGGGACCTCGGGAGATCATCGAGTCCAGCCCCCTGCCCAAAGGGCAGGAAGTCAGCTGGGGTCACAGGATCCCAGCAAGATAAGCATCCAATTTACTCTTGAAGGTGTTCAATGTAGGTGCTTGAACCACCTCCGCTGGCAGACTGTTCCAGACCTTGGGGGCTCGGACAGTAAAGAAAAACTTCCTTATGTCCAGCCTGAAACAGTCTTGCAGGAGTTTGTGACCGTTCGACCTCGTCATCCCTTGGGGCGCTCTGGTGAACAAACGTTCCCCCAGATCCTGGTGGTCACCCCTGATAAACTTATAGGTGGCCATCAGGTCACCCCTGAGCCTACGCTTATCCAGGCTAAAGAGTCCCATGGCTCTCAGCCTGTCATCGTAAAATCTGTTTTCCTGACCTCTGATCATGCGCGTGGCTCTCCTCTGGACTCTCACAAGCTTCTCCACATCCTTTTTGAATTGTGGAGCCCAAAACTGGACGTAGTACTCCAGCTGCAGCCCCACCAAGGCCGAGTACAAGGGGAGAATGACGTCTCGGGATTTGCTCGAGAAGCATCTATGGATGCAAGCCAGCGTTTTGGTCGCTTTACTAGCCGCAGCATCGCATTGCAGGCTCATGTTCATCTTGTAGTCAATGATGACCCCCAAGTCTCTTTCTTCTGTAGTGCTAACCAACGTAGCACTGCCGAGCCTATAAGGATGCTGCAGGTTTTTCCTCCCAAGGTGGAGAACCTTGCATTTTTCGGTGTTAAACACCATGAGGTTCTTGTCTGCCCATTTGCTGAGCTTGTCCAGGTCAGCCTGGATCACCCGCCTGTCTTCTGGCGTGGATGCTTTGCCCCAAAGTTTGGTGTCATCGGCGAACTTGGCCAGTCCACTCCTGACTCCAATGTCCACACCGTTAATGAAGATGTTGAACAGTATGGGTCCCAGGACAGAGCCTTGAGGGACCCCACTGGTCACAGGGCACCACGATGAGTGACTGCCATCAATCACAACCCTTCAAAGGTTACTTTGAAGGTAACGCTTTGCAAAAGTGCCTAAGTGACTTAGAAGCAAGCCCATTTTCCCCAAAATGCCTATAAGTCTTACTGATGATCGGGGAAATCCAGAACCTAAAAGACTTTGGTACATTTGATAATGGCATTCTCAATCAAACATGGAAAAAAATTGAGAAAAATAATACTGCAATCAAACTTCCAAAGAGCAGTATGGCTGAAAACTGGTTTCTGTATTTTCAGACCCATCACTGGTGTTTACAGTGATAACATCATGTGTAGCCCTACCCTACTTAGGGCTGCTGATCTCCGCAAGACTATTCATGCAAGTAGGAACTACAGTTTCAGGCTCTCTGTTCTAATCAGCCTCCTCCTGCCAAATTCATTCAGTGATGCTGCTGGAACAAGGGAAAAAAATCACCCAGTTCCATGGGGGTGAACTGTGAAAGGCATCAGCAAATGAAGCCTTCAGGAGGAAAAAGTTCAATTAGGAAAAGCTTAACCATGGCTATCAACAGCCTTACAATCAGCAATGTTAGACAAGGAAATTCAGAAATGGGATGTGATGGCTTAATGATGTTTGGGTAAAGGATAGATTTTTTTTTTAAGTTCGCCAGATCATGCCTAGGGGTCTTTTAATGCTGGGAGTAACTTCCTACGGGAGAGATCTAAATTAACAACTGAGCATTGTTAGAAGAGGAGCAGACAGCTTAACAGAGTCAGGTTTCATCCATTATCTCTTCAGCAGATTCAGCTTCAAGAATTAATGACCTATGGGCATTATGTCCTCCCATATTCCCATCAGCTGTTAAACTGCTGCTTTTCTGCAAAGCAGGGCCAGCAGCCTACCTCCTTTGGACAAGCCATTTATACAAGCAGCACTGGCAAGTAACATGAACTTGAGGCTGGATCCACAAAAGGCCTCAGTCTGCCTGAAATTACTATAAATTTGTCCAAAATTGCACGCTCCAAGACCCCCACTCTACTGCCTTCCTAACCCACAGCATGTACAATGCCATCCTCATGCCTCAGTCAGGATCCTCCACCTACGTCTCCTGAGGGCTCAGTCTTGTAGAGATACTGGAGGATGCCCAACTGCTCGGGCTCTGCCCAGGACACGGTAGCTGTTGCTCCTTTCTGAACATGACCGGCACTGGTACCAGGACCTGGCTCCTCCTCCACCTGGCATGCACTAGTGCTCTGACTACCAAGCCTTACTCGGGATGTGGAGATTTGAGTTTCACTCATCCTCAGCTGATGGAGATTCAAGCCCCTTCCTGGCAAGTGCTTTAATTATCAGGGTGGGCGTACTCTTGACTCCTTCCCATCGAAGCAGTTTCATCTTGTATGGAAGAATCAACTATTTCACTAGCCAGAGACACCAGACATGCACTAGGGAGAGTGCAACTCCCACCTTGTGACTGAGGCACTCATTTAAAAGGGAGCAGTCCTGAATTCCAGTACCTGCCCCAGCACTTATTCACATACTTTATCCACAGCCTGGAGATCAGGGTACCCTCCTGGAAGTAGGAAATGAAGTGGTTTTGAGTCTACTTTCAGGACAGAATCTAGAGCGGAGAGAGAGCTACGAACTAATATTCCCTAAAGTCTACCTGCTGCATTAGGGGCTCATCCACCAAATATTTTAATCTGGGGGAGAGGTGGGTGGTCCAGTCTCATTGCTACAGGAGGCTTGAACAAGTCTCTTCTTTCAAATTTCACTTGTGGGGGACCTGCCCTAACGGTGAACTTCTGCTGGCAACAGGAGGCCAACAACTGCTGAAGTCACAAAAGCAGAAATTCCACTTGGTACAGCCATTTCCCTCTTGGGCAGTACGCGAGATGGATTTACTACTCAGCCAAACCAATAATTCCCCCCCAGCTCTCTGCTTGACTGACACATGTGGATATCATTGCATGATTCTGGAAGGTTTCCCTCAAATAATCATTACAATTGCATTATGTATGAGATGCAGTTGACCTTGAGAGAGGTACAGGGAGTGTGGAGTGTACAGCTGATGATTAGATGTGGGATATATCAACCGTTCAGTCTTTTCATAGCAACAAGCCTTAATTTAGGTTTAATCTTTTCATACTGTTGCTTCTGCTCTAGCTACGTTATCTACTGTAAGATGCGCATAGCTGGACCTGGCTCCAGGATTTAGAAGATGCATAGATACAAAATCTACTCAGTCAGGTCTGACTTTTGACATCGTGTATCTTGGGGAAATCTCTAATTTGCCAGCTTCTCTTTACACTCCATTGAGACTTGGTGATAATGACCCAAGGGCACCCTTCCTCTCCCCCCAGCAAAACTAATCAGCTGGCTACAATCTAACTAATCAATTAGCTGGAGACAGCCATTAAAATGGATTAGGACTGAGCCAGAGATCAACACTTCACAAATCACGAGGCTTGCAGTCTAAATGCTGATCCACAAGAGCCAATTTATCAAACATTACCATAAACTGAGCTGCCTTCCTACTAAGAAATTACTGTAAGTGCTTTACTTTCCTCATAATGCAATTCCAGTTCCTACATTTCTTTAAACCGCTTGTATATGCTCAGCAGATTCTTGATTTTCCCCACTTTATTCTTTACGGGAAAACAATGAAGAAACTGGCCTGCATTTTTTCCCCCCACAGGTAGATTTCGTAGACATTAGGGCTGGAAGGGACCTCGGAAGATTGGGCAGGGGGCTGGACTTAAAGGGCAGGAAGTCAGCTGGGGTCACAGGATCCCAGCAAGATAAGCTTTCAATTTGCTCTTGAAGGTGTTCAATGTAGGTGCTTGAACCACCTCCGATGGCAGGCTGTTCCAGACCTTGGGGGCTCAGACAGTAAAGAAATTCTTCCTTATGTCCAGCCTGAAATGGTCTCGCAGTAGTTTATAACTGTTCAACCTAGTCATCCCTGGGACGCTCTGGTGAACAAACGTTCCCCCAGATCCTGGTGGTCACCCCTGATAAACTTATAGGTGGCCATCAGGTCACCCCTGAGCCTGCACTTTTCCAGGCTAAAGAGCCCCATGGCTCTCAACCTGTAGTCGTAAGGTCTGTTTTCCTGACCTCTGATCATGCACGTGGCTCTTCTCTGGACTCTCACAAGCTTCTCCACATCCTTTTTGAATTGTGGAGCCCAAAACTAGATGCAGTACTCCAGCTGCGGCCTCACCAAGGCCGAGTACAAGGGGAGAATGACGTCCCGGGATTTGCTCGAGAAGCATCTATGGATGCAAGCCAGCGTTTTGGTCACTTTACTAGCTGCAGCATCGCATTGCAGGCTCATGTTCATCTTGTGGTCAATGATGACCCCCAAGTCTCTTTCTTCTGTAGTGCTAGCCAGCGTAGCACTGCCAAGCTTATAAGGATGCCGCAGGTTTTTCTTCCCAAGGTGGAGAATCTTGCATTTTTCAGTGTTAAACACCATCAGGTTTTCGTCCGTCCATTTGCTGAGCCTGTCCAAGTCAGCCTGGATCACCCGCCTGTCTTCTGGCGTGGATGCTTTGCCTCAAAGTTTGGTGTCATCGGCGAACTTGGCCAGTCTGCTCCTGACTCCAATGTCCACATCATTAATGAAGATGTTGAACAATATGGGTCCGAGGACAGAGCCTTGGGGGACCCCACTGGTCACAGGACACCATGATGACTGACTGCCATCAATAACAACCCTCTGGGCCCACCATGGAGCCAATTTCCCAGCCAGCACATCATGGTGGACCTAAGACCACAATTGGCCAGTTTCACCAAGAGGTGATCATGGGATACCAAATTGAAGGCTTTTTTGAAGTCAAGATATATGATATCAATCTCTTCTCCCTTGTCAAAGTTGGCTTTTCTGAAGTCAAGGATTTCTATGTTGCTGACTGACTTGCCAGCTTTTCGGCAGATGGCGAAGGTGATCAGTTCGTGGTCACTGTCACCCAGCTTCCCATCCATCACTAGGTTGCTGATTAGGTCATTCCCTGTAGCCAGTACCAGGTCGAGCAGCGCTTTGCCTCTCGTTGGCCCATAGACTTCTTGAGTCAGGTAGAGGTCATCCACGCACGAGAGGGTCTCCAGTCGTCCACTCTGGTCGCCGATATCAGCTTGCAGGGACATGTAGCTTTCCTTCACATAGAGAGCTACACCCCTGCCCCTTTTATCTACTCGATCCCTCCTGTACAGGGTATAGCCATCTATACCCGAGGTCCAACGATGGGGAGTCCCACCAGGTCTCCGTTAACTCAATGACGTCATAATTATTTGCACTGAGCAGGAGGACGAGCTCCTCCTGCTTATTCCCCAAGCTCCTGGCATTTGTGTACAGGCAGGCAAGTGTTCCCTTAGGGGCTCTTGCCTTGCCCACAGATTGTACCAGGGCTGGGGCAAGGATGGGCTCCCTTAAGTGTCTTGGCCTGCTGGCTTTGCAAGGGTTGCTCAGCGGGCCAGCAGTGGCAGTAGTCCCCCCATCCCCCAGCAGGCTTAGTTTAAAGCCCAGTGGAGCAGGTCAGCCAGTCTGGCTGAGAAGAGCCTCCTCCCCAGGGGAGAGAGGTGGAGGCCATCTCTTCCCAGCAGCTCGCTGCCTCTCTCGCCAAAGGGTGGGCTGTGGTCATGGAAGCCAAAGCCTTCCCGATGACACCAGCGTCGCAGTCTTTGGTTGACTACGTGGATCCTCCTCTCCCTTCTCAGCCCACAACCCGAGACTGGGAGGATCAACAAGAACACCACCTGTGCCCCCAGACCCTTTAGCCCCGCTCCCGAATCCCTGTAGCACCTCATGACCCAGCTGGGTGTGCTCCGAGCCGTGTCATTGGTGCCCACATGAATAAGGAGCATAGGATAGTGGTCTGTGGGCTGGAGGAGCTTTGGGATCTTCTCTGCAATGTCCCAGATGCGGGCCCCCGGGAAGCAGCAGACTTCCCGGGCTAAGGGGTCAGGGTGACAGATTGCCCCCTCACTCCCCCTCAGGATGGAGTCTCCTAATTTCAGTAGGTCGTAAGCTGTTTGCCATCAGATACCAGTTAAAAAGAAACACTACGGCACTCTCAGCATGCATGCTAGTGATTCTGTCAATAAAAATAGTGTAAATTCCTCCCCAATAAATAGCATATGGACAACAGGAAGATGCACTCTATTAGTGCACTGAGTTGGTCCCTATGTATTAAGTTTACATGTCATCCTATAATCGCCTTAAAATTAATATGACCTCTTCCAAGAGAATTTTTAATAAAAACAACAGCCTGTGCTCTGTTGTTAGGCATGTTTTGCTCCCTAGATTTTGGATGCTTGTACACTAAAACTTAATATTCTATTAGAGCTCTCTCTGTTAGCTTCTATTCCCTCTGCTTCATTTGCCAAGAAAAAGACTCAGCTGAAGTAAAAAGAAGAAACAAAATTTTTGGACTTTTCTCCAAATACTGCTTTAACAGGCCCCTCAAATTCAAAGTTGCACCCCAGAATTCAGTGTCAAAGCCCCAACCTTAGCAGACTGGTCGCATCAGCACAAGGAAAGCCCTCATTGAAATGGAAGCCGAGTACAGCGATTCACTGCTGCCAACTGCATTTCTTCCCCACTGAAACGTGGTAGGTTACTGCTTTAGAAAACAGCGGTGTAGGTTGTAGCCGTGTTGGTCTAAGGACATAGGCAGATAAGGTGCTTTGGGTGAATCTGATATCTTTTATTAGACCAACTTAAATAGTTGGAAAACAATTATTAAGCAAGCTTTTGGGTTCAAAAACCCGAAGAGCACACACCAACTGCTGAAACTTCCTTAGCCTGACGAAGGATTTTTGAACCCAAAAGCTCACTTAATAATTGTTTTCCAACTATTTAAGTTGGTCTAATAAAAGATACCAGATTCACCCAAAGAACCTTGTCTGCTTTAAAAAACAGCATTTGGATTTGATTCTTCTGCACTGCTGTGTTAGAGGTTTCTTTAATATCTATGATTTGGGTTGATTTACAAGTTCTGGGCTCTACACCGCCACACTTGTATGTCATTTAGTCGTCGTCCCAGGAAGGAAGCTCTTGAGGATAGCTGTAAAGAAGCTGCCTTCTCGGTGGTTCACCTCTCTCAACAAGACCACTTACAGGTCAGACTCAGGAACCCATGTTTTTTTTCCTTTGCTCTCTGAAAGAAAGTTCTTTTCCAACCCTGCAAGGAGCATGAAGATCCTTCTAATTTTCTATCATTCACAATTCAACCCCACAGTGATGGGCACGACTCCCTTTTGGGGCCAACATGAATGCTCTATAGCTGTATCAAGTACCCCTCTTCCTAAGACACAGGCACATAGTCTCCATTGCAAAACCCAGGCTAGGATTTGAATGCCAGAGTCTTCCACACCGTGCTACCAGGAGGCCTCCAAGTTGAGCAACAGGCCATAATACAAAGGGTAGAATTACTTAATATTATTTTCATACTGCACGAGTCCACTCAGCAATCCTCACTAGGAGTAAGCTACATGAGTTTGTATGGTTATTGTGGTACTTTGGATTGACCCCTAAAATCAACTACAGGGAGAAGAGAGGTTGCAGGTTACCACAAGAAACCTCAGTTGTTGGCTGAAAACTGGAAATCTAAACCTTGTTAGAGGTAAGTGTTTCCGTTTGCCTAATCAGGTCAGAAGAGGGGTGGAGATACAGGGGCAAAAATTTATGTTTTAAGAGAAGCAAACTAAAGTCTCATAGGGCTTGAAATAAAAAATAAATAAAAGAAAAAGATTGGACTTGAGGAAGGGTGTGCAGAAAGTCAGCAGCTGTTTGAATACTTGTTTGACTCTCCCTGTTGAGGTCATCAGAGACTGAGCACATCTTTGGACCAGTTCCCCAAAACCAAGCACAGATTTGGAAGTTGTAAGCATAACCCTTGGGCGTATGTGTGGGGAGGGGTTGTCAAGCCCAAATGTCACATTCCATCCTGAGTCACTTAAAGGCTCATAGAAGGAGCACTCAGGCTCTCAAAAAGGAAAAAGTTACATGCATTGACTGATCCTGCTTCCTGTAACCTATGCTAAATGATCCCCTGTGAGGGTTCTTCTGGGGCACATCTCTGAAGAGCCCTTGCACATCTCTTTGGAGGAAACAGCTCCACACACACTACCAACCAAGCCAGTTTCAAAAGACAATCCAGACTACCCAAGCAGGCAGGAAGTTGGCAAGACTGCAGCCAAGAACATGCCACTCATCTGCTTACTTTGTTCACGGTCTTCTCTGGCGTTTTCACCGGTGGCTCAGCCTGTTTGCCTTTCTTTGACGGCGTCCGCTTTATTTTTGGTGAATGAAACTTGTCCATCAGCTTCATGGTGAATGAAGAGAGATGAGAGCGCTGAGAATCTGAAAAGAAGCATAGAGATGAATTATGAGATGGGGGTATATTTGCCTGGGGCGGGCTAGTGGCGCTATCAACCTATCTACGGGGGCAGACTCCAAAACACAGAGTAGGCCTGGTAAATGTACGGGGTAGGGACAGGACCAGAACACGTGAAAGCCAGTCATCACTCACCACCCCTTCTCATCCCACACACAGCTATTGTGAAAGGCAGACAGATGAGCAATGGGGCTGCTCTTCTTCCATTATTTAATGAACCAGGTAGTGATATTGCCTCCAATTATTTCCTATATAGTACTTTTCCTCAGTAGGTCTCAGAGAGGTAAATCATTATCCCTATTTGGCAGACAGGGCAACTGAGCCTGAGAAACCACCTGACTTGCCTGCAATCACCCAGTAGGCTCACGACAGAGTGAGGAATAGTGCTGTGGTCTCCTGAGTGCCAGGCTGATACTGAACTCACCAGGAAACACAGTCTTTAGTGCTTTTTGGTATGACGAGTCTGACCCAAGTTGTTTCGACGCTGACACTGGGTCTCAGCTCAAAAAGAACCATGAGAAGGCAAGTCTGCTTCCATATCGGTCACTCTTACAGAAGTTTGATTAGAGAACTGAGTAAAGCAATATCCTCATAGAAGAACACACTTCTGTTCGGGGAAAGCAAATCAAGTGTTTTTGAGCTTTGTGAGCATCTGAAAAAGGAAGACTTCCAAAGGTCTACAGTCCTGTTCCTTACAGATTTGCTGTTGGGATATTTTTTTACTGTTCAGCTCTGAAGCTAAATAAAACTGCCGAACAGTGAGCAAGCTGGAGGGTATTTTAAGCGGCAAGTTGGTGACCAAGAAAACTGCGCTGGCAGGCAGTGGACTTGCCCTCAGGATCACTGTTGGTAGAAGCAAACGCCTCCCCTTAACCTTCCCTCATGCTGGGAATGGACTGCCCAAGTAAGAGAGAGACGTTCCCACGTAGGTGCTGCTGCAGGTTGACTTCAAATAAGCAGATTTGACTCAGCAGACTCTACCACTCGGCAGCTAAATATCACAAAGCCACGTTAACGCTGCTCCACGTTCACCAAGTGCTAACCACAGTGTGGGGGAAGGAGCCTCCCACGCTTTCTTCCTTACATTCATTACTAGCCCTGTTGACTAAATCACATCAAACTCCCTCCTCGTCATGCCACCTTCACTAGAGGCAGCTACACCAAATAAAAAGATACTTTAGGTTAAATTTTTACAGGCCTTAAGCTCTGTGGTCACTGGTTATATCTGGGCAAGAGAAGAAATCGCATTCCTAGCAGCTACCTTCGATCAGTATTTAATCCGAACACAAACGTCTTGTTCCACAAAATGTGGAAAGGCCACTGTCGGGCTGAAAATAGCGGTGGCTGTATAAAAATAAGCTTTTACTAAGCCTGAGATCAAGAGCAACACCTCAAAATCTTACAGCAGAAACAGACTGGAGCACACACACGCGTGCACTTCCTCTAGCATTTGTCAGCGAAGTGTTATAGGTGAGCCTGTAACTGCTAATGACCAAACGCAGAGAAGGGAACAACACACCCAGTAAACCTGGTTAGTCGATGCCTCTTTTTGCAAGCTAATAAAGTCACAAGGAAAAAAAAAGCCAGCATAAAGAGTGAAAAGGAAACTTTGGTACTGAAATATGCAGATTTGGTTTTTAAAAACAGGATCCAAAATCAGGTGCTGAACTTTATTTACTGCAGTATGAAAGCAAAGACGCTACTGTAGGCACTTAAATCCAGATGCAAGCACTTGAATAAAAGTGGACTGTCAAACTCAGTAAGCACGTCCAGCCCCCATTCATTTCACCAAGTGGTCAGTGCCTCCAAAAATCAAGTCCCTGTTATCAAGCACCTAATCCTTAGAAGGCCAAATCTGACATTTTGGGGTTTTAGATACTAATGTAGGTAGGAAAAGTTAAAACAGAAGATTTTTTTAAACACTTCCATGGACCCATTTTATGGCACAGGAGGCATCTTTCAACTTCCTCTCTCTCTTTCCATATACCAGTAAGCTTGATCAACACTGGAAGTAAAGAAGAAAAAAACAATTGCCAATACACAGCAGTGTGAGCACAAGAAATGTAACTGATTGAATCAAATCCATGTTCAGGTTTCAAGAAAAGGCAGTAAGACGACAGCGCCCTTCAGCCGAGACTCATGCACTAAGCTTATTAACAGAAAGGGATGGCTGTTGGTACCTTTTGTTTGCTAAAATGAGATTCATGGTGCTTTAAACTCCGATACACATTAAAGAACTTAAAAATCTAATAGCTGATAGAAAAAGTTATTAATAGGAATGTTTGCCTGAAAAAGTGAATGCTTTTAAAAAAACAAAATCACCTACTTTGACTAATTTCCTTATGTCTGAGGTCAGTATGTTATGGCATCATGCCTGTGGAAATGAACAAAACGTTACTCACAGGTCAGAGCTTCAGCTGGGAAGTTAGCAGCAGAAAAAGTAAACTCCTGCTTAAAACAAAAATGAATGGACAACCGGATGTAGCCTTATGCCAAGACTGATACAGGGAAAAATTTCTAACTGTAGAGCAGGTTGGCGGACTAATTCTCTACTTGAACATTTCTTAAAAGTTTCCCATGTGCTGCTGTCAGCTGCTATTGAATTCCACAGAAGAGGGAAAGACTACAAATCATTGACCCTTGCAGACAAAACCAGGCACGCATCAATTGACCTCCTCCAAAATATCACTCACAGCAGCTGGCATCCTGACTTAGCAACAACTTGCGTCAATGCTTTGCGTCCATGGGGGGGCTTCTAACTTTTAAAACCTTGTAGGCCCCACAGAGTGCTCAACGTTGCTGCTGATAGCAATTCCTGGCAGTTGCAAGAATGCATTCGCTCTCTATTTTTGCAGAGGCACCAGTTGTATCTCCTTTGCACATGCACACGTGCCAACAGAAGGCATAGCTCAGTCTTAAAAAAAAAAAAAACCAAACCAGGCACATATTGAAATTGCAATAAAGAATCCAGATGGAAAAGGATGTTAGTGGCTATAGATGGCACTGTGGTTTCCTCCAACACTCATAGGAGAGGACCGTATTTGACAAAGCTGCACTTCTTAAGTTCAGATGACGTTTAGTGCGTGCATCCTCTCAAGATGCCCTATTTAATGATCGTAAACAGTGCAGCTCATTAGTATTTTGACTTTTCATCTTAAACAAGTGTCTTTCTCTAACCCAACTGTTTACACGATTATATTGCATTTGCCTTTAAAATAATGGATGACTCTACACATTTTCCTAACGAGCCTGGGTGGGTGGGTGTGGGTGTGGGGGGGGCCAGGGATTATAAAACAAAGAGCAGTAACAGGTAGGAAAAAAATACTCTGACTCTAAGGGAAGTCACCTGGCAAGGCTTTTAGAAACTCAAGCAAAAGCTACTGGAAAAAGTTTAGCTGCGTAGGACTCAACTAGGTCTTGATCGGCTTTCAAAAATCCATTTTCCCTTACACCCTACAGTGCTGAGTTTCTGCAGCTCTCCAGTAACGGCTCAAAGAGAAGAGCAGGCACTTAAGCATTTTAATGGTGTGCCTTGAAGAGCAGGAAACTAGGCTAAAAGGCAGCAGAGGGAGGATAAAACGCTAACCTCCTACACCTTGCTTGCCTATCTACGCTACATAAGCTAGTTGAAATGCTTGAATCTCACTGCTGCTTCTGCAATATCTGCTAAGTATCACAGGCTGTGCTAGGTGCTCCATCCCTTCCAAATGATGGCAGGATATTGCACTTGTCTCCTTTAGAGCACCACCATCACTGACTTCTTGAACTTTTTACTTTCCCTTTTGGGGCATAGGAATGGGCATTTGATACTCTGGGAGAGATGGAGGGTTCAAACTGATGCAAGGCTAGAGGGAAATGGCAGGATAACAAAGTTGAATAGAAATTAAAGGGGAAAAAATAATCAAATTAAAGGGTTTCTGTTCCCAAAGGAACTGCTGATTTTCCATCCGCTCACACCGAATCTGCCTAAATGTTTCATAGATGCTCAGGTTTGAAATAAAACCCTTCCAAAATTGTTTGCTGTGAAGAGCATTTGTGCCCCTCAGTTTCAGACTGGAAGTTTTAATATGTCAACCTTTTCACTGCTAATTCCCACCTCCTTTGAAAAAGAAATCTTGCTCTGTTGTGTTTGAACGCGCTCCAGCAGTTGAGTCACAGGCTTGCAGAAGTTTAAAGACTTGTCTCCCCTACATTGGCACGTGTCTGTGCTCCGACCACACACAATATGAGAAAGCTCACGCAACAGGATCATGCTGCGTCCCCACTACCACGTGCAAGGGGAGCACATTACAGCGCCCTGCCCTTTCAACGTCTGGCAGGTATCACAGCACAGTCTGAATGGGCAAGGCAGCGCAAGGTGACACCTTAGCACATGGGCGGACAGGCAATACCACTACCTTGAACACACTTGTATGCTGGCAAAATTAAATCCGATGAAGAAAGAACTGTTGATTTTAAACCACCACGGATTAAGAGGTGCAGCAGAAGGCAGAAATAAAATCAGCCTATACGCTTCATGAAGTTATGAAGCAACAAAGTCCTCCTGCTTTAACTGTACCAGAAGGAGAGAGGGAAAAATTCATAATCAGCCAAAAACATTCAGCTGCTGGCGAACTCCATCCATTTCACCAGACGGTAGCTTCAAGTTAAAATGAAAGTTCAACCGATTGATCACTGAAGACCTCTCCACTCCAGCCTCCTCCCACGGAGCATGAGAAAAGTGCTGTCAGAAGATCATTTAGCAAGAATATTTAAAAAAAACAATTCTATGTATCAGAAATAGTCCAAAACAGGTATAGGATTTTTAGAGGTGTTGGTGGCAGAAATTAATCATCCAGACAATCAGACGGGACCAGCAGAAACTTGCAATTAAAATGTTCTACTTGTCTAGCAACTGAATCAAATCAGGCAGACAGCTACTGCTAAGACAGACACACATGCTCTTCTGAGTTTGCAACTGCAGAAAACCTTTAAAAAGGTTCATATTCAGCCTTCCATTTCAAGTCTGGGGTAATGTTTAAAATTCAACAGTTTTTAAACATAAAACTATTCATGAGATGAGTTTTTTTAAAAGCCAGTCATGGTTGCTTGAAATACATTTTTAAGGCCTGCCTAATAAAAACAGAGAAATCTTTCCCGATTCAACCACAGAGGCAGACTCTGAAATAAATTACGCAGTGATGCTTTACTTGAGAGGTAGCTCAAATATCTGGAGATGACAAAAGCAAGTATCAAGGTTTCAGTCGATCCCTGACCGACAAGAAGCCTGAGAGTGCCCAAGCAAAAAAGCTAACTTGGCTTTCCCCCTCCAAACTGAACTTTTTCCCCTCCACCCCCACAAAATGACAAGTGGCAAAAAACAAACCCCAGCCTTTCAACACTCAATGAAAAGCAAACATTAAGCTTTGCAGAGCTGTTGCTATAATCCCAAACTCAAACGATTTCTTCCACACATGCAAAGCATTTTAGAGAAAGGAACAGGTTGGGCTGCCTGAGAGGCCACTAATTTAAGGATCCTCAGGATAAACATAGAAAAATCTGATTCAGACTTGGGGCCAGGGGGTAGTATAATGCACATGGCTTGTGGTACAACGGGAGCAGGGGGAGAGATGAACGTTACATGACACTTGACTTGAAGGCTTGTAGCTACCTATTCTCACAGCCTTGATGATTGAGAAGAAGAAATGAAGTTCCTCAAGATACCAGTACCCCGAGGGAGACTGTAAACAATTGAGGAGGATGAACACAAAGAAGGGCCATGCGCATGATTAGAGGTCTGGAGAGCAGGTCATATGAGGGCTGTTGAGCCTGGAGAAGAGAAGACTCAGAGGGGACTTGGTGGCAGCCTATAACAGCGTTCATCAGGGCCTGGGGGAGCATCTGTTCACCAAGGCACCCCAAGGGAAGACAACAGACAATGGGCACAAACTGGGTAAACCTTGAAAAGTGTCTTGGACGCCCACCTTGCTGGGATCACCTGACCCCAGCAGTCTTTCCCGTCCAAGTGCAGGGGGACTGGACCCGATGATCTTGTAAGGTCCTTTCCAGCCCCTAATATCTATGAAACACAAAGTTTTCTGTCCACCCTCAACAGCTCCACCCAGCTTTTCCTCAGTCTGTGAAGGAAACTGCTTACAGTCATATTCCCTTCCAAGATCACCAGAAATGGAATAATTACAAGGTGTACTGCTTACGTGGTGCTTTCCATTCTCAAAGGACTGTGGAAATGGCAAAACAGAATCAGAAGACACATTTTGAACCTGCAAATCCTCCACTCCTCCTTCAAGGGCCTACAACAGTACCATGGACCCTTACACATAAGACAGTTTTCCCCAGCTTCTGCCACTAGCCAGAGGAATGGTGGCAAACAGCAGTCATCAAAAAATGAGGGGAGGGCAGGGGAGGAACCAGAAGCAGATTTTAAAATAAAAAGCTAAGGAGGGTCCTACACACACACTCTAACTTTGCATCGTAGGCAGAGCTGCTTTAATCTGCCTGGGGGTCTCTGCAGGGAACATGTGAGTTGAGAGCTGCCAGGTTTCGAAGGGAGCCGTGGAGCAGGAGCCACTTTACAATTCAAACAATAGCACTGGAGTGTTAAAGGAACTTTTCCCTTGAACATCACGTCATCTTCTCAGCATCCAGGCCTTGGAAGCAGGAAGACCGGCTGCCCCTGCTCTTTCTTGGCAGTGTAGCGAGTGAGCATAAACCAGGGAACATTAATGATGTGCGATGACAGCATACAAACTTCTATGGAAAAAAGGAGGCTCAGTTCCCTCCTCAGCTGGCCAGGCAACACTCAGTGACTCACAGGCTTCATTATTTTTCATGTAGCCCTCAGGGGCCTCCAGAGGAAGCAAAACATTTTTATTTGTCAGAAAACACATTTGATTTTGATTCCCCCCCTGCAAGCAACCATGAATGAGCCATCTCCAGCTGCATGACCCTCGTGTGGAAAAGAGCTCACAGCGTGTGCAAGGAAGCTGAGGGCTGGACAGGCAGCAGAGCCCACCGGCTCAGCCACGTCTTTTGGCTGCAGTGAATGGGACGGGATGATAATCAAAAGCATTCAGGGACATTAGGGTTCGGATGTCCCCTAGACTTGCTTGCCAAAAGACCAGGGAGTAAGCCAGGGGAAGGCAAAAAAAGCAGTCCCCCATTGCTACAATTTGGATAGATGAATTTCCCACATTTAGGGAAACCCATGGGGGTCGGCCTACCCAGAGTGCAATGGGCACATGAGAACCACTGCAGGGAAATTGCAGGGGTCAGCATGTCCAGGGGGCAAGAGACAGGCCTCACCCTGGGGCAGCCACCTTATTGATCATGGTATCTCCACTGCCAGGCATGTAGGATGCCTGCTACAGATCTGGGGAGTATCTGAAGCCCCAGACCAATGGGTCTGGGAAGGAGGATACTTTCCCAGTGGTAGAGCCACACAGACTTGAACAACTGAGCTCTGCTCAGTCAAAATTTGGAACCTGGCTACTGGGCTTTGCCCAATACAGTAGGGCCGATTTGGCCCTTGAAACTAAATTTTAAAAAAATATTGTCAAAAGCATTCATTTTACAGGGGTATAGGTTGTAGCTGTGTTGGTCTAAGGATATTTATATAAGGGTATTTATACCCAAAAGCTTGCAAAGAAGAATTTTTCCAACTATCTGAATTAGTCTAATAAAAGATATCAGATGTACCCAAATAACCTTGTCTTCATTTTATGGCACATTCATTTTGCCATAACCTTCCAGCCCTTCAACTTTCTATTCCTCTTTATGCAGTTGCAAGTTGCCAAGCTGCGAGAAAGAGACGGCGATCCAAAGCAAGCAGTGGATTACCAGCATCCAACCGCCTCATGCTTACTGAATATTCTTCTTTTTGCCTGAAGGACTGCATCAGCGATTGCTTTCCTTACATCTGAAGTGGTAGGAAGACAGTGGCCATCACCGTGCACAGCACCCTACCCAATAGGTTGGGATAGGCGATAAAGTACAAGTGAACATGCAGGGGAAATTTAGACAGGCATAATGTAACTACACAAATCTGAACTGAGCCAACATATGAGGGCTTCTTTCTGAAAGGGCTCTTCATGGGTGAGAAGGGATCAGGGCCATAGCTTTCTACTTCACCTGAAAGAGCACTACCAGTACATGTGGTTTGATATCAACTTGCAAGAAAGGATGTCAGGGGATGTTGGCATGCTAGAAGGGAGGAATAGGCTGCAATCGGACCTAGACAGGTTACAGGGGTGGGCGGAGGAGAACAGGATGAGATTCAACACCGACAAGTGCGAGGTGCTGCACCTGGGGAGGAAGAACCAGCACCATACCTACAGGCTGGGATCTCCCTTCTCATCAGGGCAGAGGCAGAAAAGGATCTGGGGGTCATCATTGATGCCAAGATGAACATGGGCTGGCAGTGTGGGGACGCGATCAGGAAGGCCAACCGCACCTTGTCGTGCATCCACAGATGCATCTCGAGCAGGTCCAAGGAGGTGATCCTCCCCCTCTATGCGGCACTGGTCAGGCCGCAGCTGGAGTACTGCGTCCAGTTCTGGGCGCCGCACTTCAAGAGGGATGCAGACAACTTGGAAAGGGTCCAAAGGAGGGCCACTCGCATGATCGGGGGCAGCAGGGCAGGCCCTATGAGGAGAGGCGACGGGACCCGAACCTGTTCAGCCTCCGCAAGAGACGGCTATGGGGGGATCTAGTGGCCTGTTACAAACTAGTCCGAGGGGACCAGCAGGAATTGGGGGAGTCCCTGTTCCCCTGACCACTACCAGGAGTGACCAGAAATAACAGTCATAAGCTGGCAGAGGGTAAATTCAGATTAGACATCAGGAGGTGCGACTTCACTGTCAGGGCAGCTAGGATCTGGAACCGACTTCCAAGTGAAGTGAAGTGGTGCTGGCTCCTACCCTGGGGGTCTTTAAGAGGAGGCTAGATGAACACCTTGCCAGGGTCATTTGACCCCAGTACCCTTTCCTGCCCACGGCAGGGGGTTGGACTTGATGATCTGCTCAGGCCCCTTCCAACTATGAAACTATGTTATTTATTGAACCATTAGCAAATCTTCATCTAGCATCTGGTCAGTCTTTGGCAATTTCCCATTGAAACACTGGCTTTGAACCGCGTCACAAGCCTGCGAGGGAAATAAGAGCACACAAGTGCCAATGTGATTCATGCCTCCTGTGTGCTGGCAACGTTGAAACACAGCAAAACGTGAGTCAAGCGATCTCCAATGTCAAACCCATTGGTGCGGTTTGTGCCTTGGTGCCCAAACTGATCCCCAAAACAAACAAGCTTTCCAATGCTGCCCTGTTTCTAAGGCACTCATTCTGATTCTTGACTGAAAACCCCCTCAAACAGCAAATGCCCAGCTGTGAATTACTTAGAAAACAGCTTTGAATGCAGAAATTACAATGGCAGATAGGGAACCTGGATTTTTGCTTTGTTCACCCAATGTGACTTAACACGCGGTTCCTCAGCACTCTCCTGGCAGTCCTGAAGCTTTATGAGGATACAGTCAACAGATGACACAGTGATGATTCAAACACGAAAAAATAAAGCCCTACAGGCTCAAATGTGCAGGCGCGCACAGTCTCACAACTGTGCAAGGAAAACTTTGAGGTAGAAGGATGATGGCACATTGCACACTAGCCAAGCAAAGAGCCATGATGCAGCATTCATTGCCAAGTTCCTTCCACTTGCAACACCTTCTTACTTTCCTTTAATGCATTTATTTACAACAGGGGTGCTCCACCCCCATTCCATGGTGCTCTGTGACATCCAGCTCGTGGGGATCCCCCACCCTCCAAAAATCATTGGCTAGGCAGCTAATTGCTGAATTTCCGGACCCCTGGTGAACCCTGCAAACTGGATAGCATGACCCAGGATGCTAGATTGGGTATGCAGGGCTGATCAGGATGACACACGGTTGACCGGGGCAGTGGAGACTCCATCCTAGAGCACAGAGCTCGATCCAGCCTGCTGCAGACCAACCCTGAGCCACTCACCCAGCCCATGGGGAGCAAATGTTTGCGCATCCCTGATTTTGAGCATTCCCCTATTGCATGGTTTAGGTTCAGGCACACTGTTTCAGACAAAAGATTATAACCTGATGTTGCTGGAGCTGTTTATCTGTCTCCAAGGGGACGGAATGATGTCATTGGTGCTCTCTGCAACAGCAATCAGAGCTGCTGTATTTCCAGCGCTTCAGGGAATAACATAATTGCTAACAACCTGCCCAGAGGTTCAGCAGCTCAGATGCAAGGTAGCAAAGGCGAATCCTTCAGTTCACAGATGCCCTGAAGCACCAGCTTCATCAGCAATCTCAATGCTCTCATCCTCGGTGAGTAGCCTCAGCTCTCATTCACCAGGGGATGGGAACGAGGTGAATTGGTCTTACAGTTATAATACATTTATTAGTTGCTTCAGAAAGAGCAGTACTATCTTAAGCCATTTTTATTCCCACCTCAAACTGCAATCTCTTTTACATCTGGGATTTGTTGTTTTTTTTTAAATCAAACTGCAAACTCCTCTTTTAATTGGATGTGCAGGTATTTTGATAAGATTCTGCAAGGCATGCACCCAAAACATATTCCCATGCTAATGCACACCCTCCTCTTAAATAAAACCAATTTGCTCCCACGTGTCTTGTTCATTCCACATTCAAATCTCAAGTCCATTGAGTCTGACTTCAGCTCCCAAACGCTGCTCCATCCAAAAAGTGAAACCTCCCTTTCCACAAGCAGGTTAAAAAAAGAAACAACTCTTTTGGAAAGAAGCCTCATTTGCCACTGCTATTCTGATTAGCAGTCTGTTGTGCTAATGACAAAAATATTGATATTTTGTTCCATGGGATGAAATCCTCCCTTGTCTGCCCTGTTCTGCTACAACCCAGCTGGAATTCACATTTAGAGAGCAAAAAGGAACAGGAGAAAATCAAGAGCCAGATCAGCACCCTTCCCCGGAGCCACAGCACAACCTGAACACAGATTTCCACAGTTTCCTGCTCAACGAAGGAAGGCAACAAAGCAATGCGTGGTGGGAGGACTATGCAAATCAGTCCGGGAGCTAGCTTTGAAGAACTGTTAAACTGATGCCCCAAGGGATCAGCTATACTTCTCCATGTACACAGACACCAGCACACATGCAAAATGATACTCCAGGCGAGCAGGTATGATATTTCTGATGCAATCAGTCCAGGACTGGGTGCTACGTCCTTCTTGCTCTACTCAGCCAAAGGTCAATCTGCTGCAGACAGTAGCCTTCATTTGATGCCCTATTCTATAGCTGATGCAAACCCAGTTTCATTGCCTGCCTACAGGGGCTAGGAAATTCTAGTCTCTTATAAGCACATGTTGAAGTAACATCCTCTGCAGCAGTGAAAAAATGTTAACTGAAAAGAACAGACCAAGGCAGAGAGGAAATACTAGCCTCCATCTCTGTTCGTTGTAGGATTAGCACTAGTCTGGACCATCACGTCAAGAAACACAATGCTTTTCATAGAGTCCATGATACATACACGTGCCTTTATGCCACCATATAGAAAATTAAGAGTTGACATTTAACCTACTAAACCATTATTTGTGACAACTCAATTTTTTTTCATCTGCTCACTGCTGAGCTGGAACTGACCTGGTTTTCTCTGGTCATAGTTAATTTGCAATAAATGTCTTGAAAAGAGGAAGCTCGCTTATGAAAACCAAATTTGAGGAGCAAGCTCTTTAGAAAAAGGATTCGGAAGGATGGGCTTTGAAGATTTACAGAAACAAAGGCATGAACCTCTATCAAGATGGACTGATCTCAGCAAAAACAGGTCATCCAGCTAGTTAAGTGTTGATCATACAGAAGCTGACAAGTCAAACCTTTGAGGACTTGAGTCATGACAACGGAGAGAAACAGTCATAACTGTTACGACTCAAGTCCTCAAAGTTTTCAGATTCAATGAAAAAACATTACAAAGAAGCCATTTGCCCCTCTTTAAAAATCATCATTTGTCAGTTTAGCAATGCACCAAAATACTACAAAACAGGTGTTGAACAGTCGTGTTTCCTTAAAACCCTGTTTCGCCATTGTAAGTGGAGCCCCACAAAGGGAAAAAGCAATGGTACTTCTTTTACTGCCCTAATTATAACTGGTCTCCAGCAGTTACAGTGAAATCCAAGACCAGTCCTCACAGACAAGATTAATACTGGGCTCTAGCAAAGAGCAGTCTCTGGTTTCTAATTTACCTCCAACCTGCCAGTGCAAGAAGTTTTCTCCAACGCCCGGGAATATAACACAGGAATGAACATGCTTTAAAATTAACAACAGTTAATGGGTGGGGATTAAACAGAAATAAATTAAGGTCTATACTTTAGAAGAATACAGTTGATTGTGATCTCAGAACCCATTTACATTTCAGCTGGAAACACTTCTTTGACTATTTAATGAAGTGTGGCAAATTAGTGACGATTCCAGTGGGACTCAGGCTAACTAACAGCTGTATCCTTCCCTTCCCTTTTATTTTGCAACCACAATTTCAGAAGTACTATGGCAGGTTTCAAGAGTGAAACCCTTGAACGCTTGGCAAATGTTCAGTAATAATATCATCCAACACAGGATAGGGGAAGGTCCTGGAGCCACTCCTGCCCGCTACAGTCCAGTTATGTGTGGTGCCAGGCTCAGCCAGGGACAGCAGCAATAGCAGGAGGGTTCCCTTCCCCAGCACCTGTCCCCAAGCTGTCAGCAGGGGGACCAGCATAGAGGAGAGGTCTATATGCTGCCGCTGCCACTGTCCCTAGCTAAGCCCAGCTCTACAGGCAGCCAAGCTGAAGCAGACGGGAGAGGCTCTGGGAAATTCCTCCATAATCTGAGTTGTGGAGATTCCCCAACCCTCAGGACAGCTGGAAGGCAGCAGGAGAGGTGGGCAAGGGAAAGAGGGGGAGGGAAGGGAAGGAGAGTGGACATGCTGCTGAGCACCAAGGGGAGGGAGGGAGAAATTGTTACTGGCTTCAGGGGCTGAAAAATAAAGTCCTTGGCTGTTGCTCCCATGGTATGCTTGACTGAAAGGGTGAGGCAGGGGAAGGGTGCATCAATGCTACTCCCCCTCCCCCTCCCCCCTGCACCCCGTTCCACCATTATAACTACATATTACTTCTTAAAAAGAAAAAAACAACTAAATGAAGAGAACATTTAGGTTGCAGTCCAGTGCTCAAAAGTTGTAGCAGGAGCCAGGATTAAGGTTACCTATGCTCTTTGTATCCTCTCTACCAGATGTGTCCATTATGGTACAATGCAGATGTGATGATGTGCTATTTTTTCCCACAAGACTTCTGTACTATCCCTTACAACAACCACTTAGGTCTTTTGTTCAATCAACCTGGGTACATCCTGGTATATCTATGTGCAAGCATCATTAAACAGCCAGAATTTGTTTGATTTCTAAGGTATTTAATCATAAAGGCAAGCTGAACAGTATAGGAATATATTACATACATTACTGAATTTGTAGCATTGCAAAAGGACCATCTTCTTAGCCTGGTATATAGCCCTGATTACAAAAAAGGCCAGCATCCAGCCGCTGCCCATACATGTAACAGCACACGTGACATACAAGACAAAAGACTGGAAGCATGATCCATAAATGTATTCCTTTTCCCTACATAGCAAATCCCTTAGGAAAACCAAAACACATACTGTAGGGATGCAGCCTTTACATTCAAATGGTTTACTGGCATTTATCATTAAGATTTCCACAGGAATCGATGGTGTGAAACAAGGGTCACCTTCCAGGTTGCAGTTGAAGCCAAAGTCTCCTTGCAGCAAATTATTCATTTGATGGTTTGAATTTGTCTTTCCTAAACTAACAGTCTGACTTAGAATCTCCCCTGGGGAAAAAGATGATAAACAAGATTTCTTCCCTATATTATCAAAATTTTCCAGGTAACAACCCAAAATCACACATATAGTTCTGGGATAAGATCCAGCCACAGAGAAGAGAGCTTACAGGATCGGCTTGACGCACTAACTGACCCCCTTTGTCACACCACTATCCCAACAGAAAATCACACGTAGGGACAGACTGTATGGATGAGGGCACATGTTTTATGTGGGGAACGATGCATCACTCTGAAAATCCCAGAAACTAACTCCATGTATTCCTTTCTTGTCATCCTCTTGTTCCCCTCTTGTTCCCTCCAACCATCTTCTTTGTCCGTTACCTTTTCTACCATCCTGTCCTGTAGTGATCTGGTTGGGCAGTATGCTTTTCAGGACAGGAGCTCCGTCTTCTGTACGCAAGGCGCCACACACACCTATGCCACTAGGTAAAATCATTAAACTAATCCAACTGGACATGCAATCAAAATCAAACTACTGGACATGCAATCAGAATCAAACTCCCTTTTCCTCAAAGAAAAGACTTATGGGGCTTTAAAAAGATGCTGAGAGGCAACATAGACCATATAGTAGGAAGATCTAGGTTCAAGTCCCAGCTTTTCCATTCACCACCTTAGGTAAGATACTCTTTTCCATCCTGCATTTTGTCTGTCTTGACTACTAAGAATATAAGCAATTCATAGGAAGGACTGTGCTTAATGTGTGTTGGTCAAGCTGGGACCTCTCATTAATGCTGTAAAAATACTCATATGAGGGCACTAGTCTGGATATTGTGGCCTCCCTTATATGCAAGAGCAAAACTTTTGTGCAGCATGGAGAAAAAAAAACAAGACTGCAAGGCCATAAATAACTCTGAACACAGTTACAATATCAGAGCACACTTCTGCTGGAACATTTCTCAACCGCCCCAGGCAGAGCTGTTTGCGATGGAAAAGCTGTATTCAGCTCATGTAGTTCCACATCAGCTTGGTTTTTCACTGGCAAACTCCAAACCATTACCAAGTTTATTTTTGAAAGCGCTCGTATGTCATTTTAGCAGAAAACAGTTTTCCTAGACAGATTTCCTGAGGCATTACCAGACTATTTTGTGGGTTATGTTAATCTCACAGCAACATCCTAAATCCAGTATTGGTGACAGTTGTGATGTCAGACCCAGGGATTTTACTCCAAGAACCAGGGCTTGGCAGTCTTGAGAACATGGAGAAAGATATATTTATTCAGTCAGGGGTTTGCCAAACTCAGTACTGCAGGCTGAAGAGTCCTTTTGCTGGTGTTAGATGGTTACAGTCTTCCATCTGCCCACTGAGGAACTGCGTTTTAAAACAATATATCCCACAACAAAGGGCCCTAAACATATCTATAAATAAATTATTAAGAAATTTCTCCAAGCTGCATTTTTGTCTAAATTTTGGTTTTGTTAAAGCAGCAAAACCAATGGTAGGCATGGTGTCGATGCTTCCATAATGCAAAACACAGTTGTGCTGCAATTCTGTGGCCAAGACCTCAAAGGGTGGATCAATACTAATTTTAGTTAGTGGTGTATTGGGTAATGCTTTCTTTGGAAGTCAAGGAGCTCCATTTGGAAAACAAGACAGAGAGTTTAATGGGAGGCCAAGGAGATGAGGTTTCAAACATGTGGCTACCCGGATGCCACAGTACATGGAAGGTTAAAGGTCGGGAGAGGTCAAGCTATGCTCCAGCACATCCAGAGAGAAATCCCATTTATGTTCATTTAAAACTGGTGGTTGGTGAGAGCTTAATGCCATTCATTTTTCTTGCCTCTCCAGTGTGAAAAAGTTCAGCATACTACTCATTTCTACTGTGGGTTTAGCTTTTCCCAGCTATCAGATTTTGAAAAGACACGAGAACACATGCATATAAAAATACCCTCAGCTCCAGGCTCACAAAAGCAAAAAAAATTCCCAAAGATGCTTTCTGTATGGCCAGCTGATAACAGAGACTGCTCCATTTCACCCTCCTCAGTGTAGGGTGGTGGAGTCTTCAATCAAAGTCTGGCTAACATCTCCTAAATTTTACATTTCAGTACTGTAACAAGGAAGTGCATGTCCATTGTAACGCGTCTACTGAAGCGATAACCATGCAGCTGTAACTTTATGGGGAAGAATTGATTCTTGGCATCTTGTTCATGTTTATCACTATAAATCTATAACATAGGATGCATCCTAGAAAAGGCTTTGCTGGAATTGAAAGTCCAGTGATGTTTAAGAGATGCTGCTCCAGGGTAACTGGAGATGGACTGAAAAGTCCTCTGTATGTCCCAAACGATAAACAGCCATGACGGGGTCCTTGAGAGATGGGAAGGAACACCACCGGTGGTCCTCAGACCTGCTTGCTCATCTTCTGTGTTCCTATGTAAAGAGTCACCGAGGGGGAAAAAACGTAGTTTGACAGAAGCAGCAGTCTGGTAAAGAGAGGGTCTGGCTGGTGAGGAACACTTCAGCCATTCACGGTGGAGCCTTGGCAAACAAGTTGCTCACCACAATGAGTGCCTTTCCACCAGGCCTTCACAAGGAGGGCTCAGATTGGCGTGCAGACAGCACTCCCCTTCCTTTCTCTCCCCTCTACAAGTCAACAAACCCCTTAATTTAAATTCCCATCAAAAAGGGAACTCTGTTTCCCTCTTCCTTCAAGTCCTCCTTAACATATACATCAAACCCAGCTTAGAGCGCAGCGCACAGACTTTCCGCATAAGTGTTCAGCTGAGTCAAATTGTTGCCCAAAGCTTCACCGGTTCTGGGAAGGGAGCTAGTTATAGCTCACCTTTGGAGAAATAATGGATGGAAGGTGCCGACGCTGCTATCTTTCCCTGCTTCATTTCCGAAAGTGCTGCGGTCAAGAAGGCCTCGCTTGCAAGACAAACTTTCACCCCTCGGAAACCTGAGAACTGACTATGGGACAAAACGCACATCTGCCCCAAAGGGCACAGTGTAAAACACCCCACACCAACCCGGCTAGAACCACTTGGTGGTGGGGACTCCAGTATGAGGGAGCTGGAAGCCCACCAGAGCCAGACAGAAAAGAGTCCTACAGATCAAGTGACTTTTCTGCATATGCAGTCAGGGCTCATGGTAGGAATGATATCTTTTATTAGACCCAACAAGATTTTTGCAAAAAATGATCTAGACAAATACGGCTACGACCTGGACACCTGCAGGGCTGGCAACATACCCCCTTGCCAGCCCTGACACTTCATCTCCTCACCAGGTCTGATCATCTTCAAGCAAACCCCTGCTGCTTGTTTCCAGCATCTGTTAAACATTCATCAGAGAAGATTTTGCATACAGAGCACGGAGTGTTAAATTATCAAATTGAGCCTGTTCATGTGTAGACTTTCAAGGACCCCTTAATGAGGGACATTTTCATTAAAAACCCAATTGCCCATGAAAGGCAATAAAAAAAAATTCCCTGATCTAATACCTTTTTTAAGTACTATATAGTCAAGCGTGCTTCCCTCCCTTGGAAGCAGAAGGACCAGGTGAGGAAATGACACAGGCTTTCTGGAAACTACACAGACTGACACTTTTTTTAAGTCAGCTCACTTAGAGGTATGCTACTGCTGTCTCCAAAACTCGTGCCCACCTTGGATAACATTTGCCAATGTAGAGTTTGTAATCAGAGTGCTTGTCTACATGGGGAAGTTACTTTGGATTAACTGCATTTAAAGCACCATAACTATTCACGATCAACTACGTGGCCACACATTCCAGGATGAGAGGTTCTTACTTCAAACCTGGATTAAGTTAATTAGGAATCAAAATGTCCACACAGGAAATTAATCACATGCAACTTTCTATCCAGACAAGCCAGGAATTCACTCTGAACCTCTTTGAGTGATCCCCTTCCCCATCTACTGTGCTGCTTTCTGCTCCTTTCCCCGTATTCTGCCCAATTTGCTGCTTCGCATTCTGCTTCCTGCCCGATCTGCCGCTGCGCTGACTGTCCTCTTCTCTATCTACTGCATGCCACGCTTGTGACACCCATGCCATGGGTTGCCTATTCCTGGCCTAATCCATCATCACTCTAGACTGAAATGAGTTATTCAGTCATGGGTGGGCAGTAAGCACAATGTTTCTTGTAACCCTTCATTAAAAGCACTGGACTGATGATACCACTTCAAACGCATGCTCCCATATACACACACACAATTTCAGGATACAAGTAGATGAAAAGATACCATTTGTGTAACTTTCTTCTGATTCAGAGTGGGCAAAAATGAGCAGTTCTGAGCTGCAGAAATACCGACCTGAATGATCAATTTATGAAACATGCCAAATAAAAGAATTAGTGATTGGCACACCAGACCAATAATGGCCGGCTCACACGATTTCGAATCCACAGAACGATGTTACGAGAATGCTGGAAACCTACCACTGCCAATCAAAGTGACTGACAGGAGACCGTAAGCAATTAAGTGAAGCTGTCAGAAAATAATCATCAGGTTATTGTGAAACATGCTTCCCACATTTGCAACAATGATCCTATCCAACCAGCCTCACCACTTCCAGCATGTTGTGTAAAGCGCGCTGCTGTCTGAGCAAACTCAAGCCATAACACACAAGCAGTCTGAGATTACACTTGGGATCTGGAATGCCCAGAAGTCCTTGTGGGTACAGAAGTCACTTGGTAGCTCTCTATCTCCATTAAATCTACAAGACACTGAACTGCTATCCACCAGCAGAGTCTAACAATGGCGAGAGCAATTTGCTTAAGAAGATTTTGCAGAAAGGAGAAAATAAAAAACCAAAAATTTTATGTAAAAGGAGCCCACAAGATCCTTCTGGGGTCTCTGAACTGCACAGCTTCCCTTTAACTAAACAGGCCTGGAACAAGGCTGCAAAAAGATTTTTCTTCCTTTTCCCCTCACATCAACACAGGCTCTATTCACATGAAAATGAAAACCTGCCTGAGGACATCATAGCATTTCCACACTTTGAACCTCCCTTGCCCTGAAAAGCCTGTCTTGTTCCATTAGTTACAGACATGTTCACTTCTGCCGTTCTGACCATTTGCAGAATGGAAAGCATTCGGTTGAACGCAGGGAGATGCTGGCAGGTAAAGCAGCTCTTGTTCAAGGGTAAGCAAACCCCAAATGCTCTTCTAGATTTAAAAGCTGCATCAAGTGCTTTAAAATGCAATTCAGAGACCGCTCAACAATCCTGGACATACTGCATGCACACAACCAAACACAGTTCAAGATGTGAAATGCTCTTTAGAGATGCTCACACCCCAAAATTTCAGTGGTAGACAAAATGTTCATGCTTATAATTGACCAAATCTCCCAGTGATTGGGTTTTTTTTTACACTGAACACTTACGTGATGCTTTTTATTGGGAAGTACCCCACTGCACTGTAGTACAGTCAGAGTGTATCATCACCCACAGAAAAATCACAATGGTATGTGGGGGAATTCAGGCCAAAATGTACAAGGGCAAGTCCACAGCTAAAACGTGGTGCACAGGGGCACATTTTAATGCCATACATTGTCAGCAAAAATTCATATTCAGTTTGGTAGGCCTTACTGGAAATATATATGATAAAAAGTATGTATTAGTCCAGGGGGAGGGCTGAGCTGAACCTCTGATTCAACAAGGCAGCTGTTCCAAACTAAAGTCTCATCTAAGATATCACCAGTATCCTGTGAGTAGGCCTGCCAAGTGCAAAGAGTCATTTCTTTTGTCCACTTCCTCATTCTCCTACCCCACAAACACCTCACTGTCAAACTACAAAAAGAACAGTCAAGACCCACATTGAAACCTATCTGAAAAAGAGAAAATGAGTCCAGATTTGCAGGTTTCACTCGACTGGCTCAGCTTTGATGTGACAACCAATTCTAAAGCTAAATTTTCATTTCTTTAAATTTTTTTTTAAAACCTCACATACATATGCACAGTGCTTCGCATGGTGATTGCCATTAGGAGACCAGTTCAGACAGGTTCAAATTTAGCAGTGCCTACTATTAAAATGGTAGATGGGTTATGCTGCTCACTGATACAGGAGTACAAAAAAAATTAAGGAATATAAACTTATTAATTTAAGCTCATATTTAACATACAAAATATTTCACATATAAATGCTGGTAACAAACCATCTATCTACAGCTCAGGAAAAATTACTGGACTGTTATTAGCCAGGTCCATTTTAATGCAATTGAAATGCATTGCTCCAAAAAGGGAGATCCAATCTCTTTGGTACATATTACCTGTCTCTCACACTGAGCTGCTAATTAACAGCAAGTGGACAACAGCTGTTGGTAGCCTGGAGGCCAAAAAGTTATCAATAAAAAGGGGCACATGATGAAGAAAGAGCCATACAGCAAAATGGGTGCTTGTCAAGGTGGTCAATACATGTAATAGGTTTGGCCACAGGAATGACATGGCCACGTGCCACCCTTAACTGATACCCCAAGCACACTTCACATTGGCATTATTCCAGCTATTTCAAGACAGGCATTCAAAAGCTAGTCTACTTCTATCCCAACTATACAGTTGATCCAATGAAAGGTATCACCCCAAGAAATCCTTGCCTATTGCATAATTTCTGGACCATGACAATCTGGAAAAAGAAAGATGTCATACAAATCAAAAACCAAAGAAAAAATCCCTGCAGAAGGTATAACCTGGCTTTGTGAGGGTCCAGAGAAGAGCCACTCGTATGACTAGAGGCCTGAAGAGCAAGCCATACAAGGAAAGGCTGACAGATATGGGACTATTCAGCTTAGAAAAGAGAAGACTTTGGGGGGATTTGGTGGCAGCTTACAAATATATCAGGAATGAGCATTGGGAGCTAGATGAACAACTATTCACCAAAGCACCCCAGGGGAAAACCAGGAGGAACGGTCATAAACTCCTAGAAGCAAGTTTCAGACTGGATATATCAGCGGTGGTGGTATAGGCACCTACCCTGGAGATCTTCAAAAGGAGACTGGATGCACACTTTGCTGGGGTTATTTGACCCCAGCAGTCTTTCCTTCCCAGGGCAGGGGGCTGAACCTAATAATCTCACAAGGACCCTTCTAGCCCTAAACTGCTGTGAATCTGTGATTACCAAGGCCCAATCCTCAATTGGTATAAATAAGAGTCACTCTACTGAATTTGGTATCCTTGATACATTACCCTAATACTTAGGAGCCCTAGCCAGAAGGCTGATGTCCATTGTGCTAGATGTTATATAAGTGCAAGACAAAAAACACCAGTCCTGCCCCCAAGAGCTTGCACCCTCAGCTCAAGTCTGCACCACAGCTCTGCTAGCAGAGGTCTACGGGTCAAGAATGTGAAGAGGCGTGATCTCTAACCAGCACACATCACCCAGCTCTGCAGATGCAGCTGCTTCTACCGCTTTGCTCCCTGCGGGGCAGAGGGTAAAGACAGTGGAATAGGAGGTTATGTTTTCAGAGAGGCAAAGGGAGCTTTTTAAATTGTGGGACGAGCTAAGGTCAAAGGAAGTTGTCCTCAGGATCCACAGAAGCCAAAGCTGTGACCAGCAAGAGGAGAATGCTGGATGCCTTAGAGCAGTGTTTCTCAACCTGTGGGTCACAACCGAAAAGTGGGTTGCAAGAATATATGAAAGGGTTGCGAACAAACTTTTAAAATGGATCAACAAACTTTAAAAATGGATTCTCCTTTACAGGAGAAAAAAGTGGCTTTTCCCATTCGGGTTGGCAGTTTTAGCCTGCCCCACACACCCTCCCCATGCACTACACAGTGGGGGCAGAGGGTCGGGAGCGAAGGGCACTGAATCAGGACTGGTCATCAATGCTTACAAATAGGTCCTGGTACAAAAAAGGTTGAGAACCACTGCCATAGAGGGCTCCAATGCAAGTCCAGAGCACCATTTGAAATAGAGAAGAGGCAGGGAAATAAGTGTAGGACTTCACCTCTGCGCACACTTTGTTCTATTTGTGAAAAGAGTAACTCTGTTTAGAAACCCTCCTTACAAGGCCTGCACGTATATTTGCTCGACTTGCAGGGCCACACACTGATGAATACCAAAACTCTGAGTACCACCCAGAGCGGTGCTCTGTGAGAGGGAGTGAGATGCTGGCGCTGTCAGCACTGGTCCTGGGGCACAGAGCAGGGAAGTTGCCAAGTCCCATTTCTATGGAGGGGCGACAAAAGGGCAGCCTGTGCCCAGAACATATTCTGGGGGTACCAAGAGGGAGATCCGATTCAGCAGCCCACTCAGATTGAGGAAACCTATGAGCACATGGACCCAGTGAGACGAGACTCAGCCTGGTCACCCAGCGAGTATACATCTGGCAAAGGGAGGCCTTGTGCAAGGGAGAAGCTTTGAAGGAGCCAGGAAATGCAGATGCCAGGGAAGGGAGGGGAAAGAGACTGCTCTGCTTCAGCACCTCAACGTAGCGGGGGGGACTGTGCAGTTCCTGCTGTGCTGCTGAAACACTGCTCATGCTGCGCATGCTTTAAAACACATCCAAGGTGGGCCATCTCTCTCTCTCTCTCATTGACTTCCCTCGCCATCCCATCAAGCCTATGCAGTTTGGGCTGCAAGAATAAGGAAAGCCACCGTCACCTCCCAGCTTTAACCAGTATACTGAACGCGTGAGATCTGGGACACGGGAGCCACGGACAGCAAGTCTCATGGGCAGCACAGCAACACAGTTAGAAAACCGTAAGCCAAAAACCTGAGTCAGCTCCATTGACAAAAACCATGGACCCTGCTCCTTCTCCTCTCACATCCCTCTCCTAACACTTGATGCAAAACAGCTTTAGCTTTAGTTATAAGGTGCACAGGACAGTAAATAAGGAACTAACAGAGAAATAATTAAGCCATTTAAGAGAGATAAAAGAGCCTCTTCCCTGCTGGAGATGTTGATTACAGTAATTTGAGGCAACAGAGGAACCCAGCACAATTCAAAAGCAAGGGAATGTTTTATTAAAACCGCCCACTGCCCATTTATTACTAATGAGGATGGGTTGAGATCTTCCGCAGGTAACTATCCAAAGTCCTACAAGTAAGGCAAGCTCAAAAATCCTCTACTTGAAAAAAGCACAAATTTGTGACCAGTTTCTGAGACTTATCCAATAGATGGCAGTCTGGGAGGTTGGCAAATCACATCAGCATTGTAGTTATGGGTGTGAGCTTAAATGCATCCGGTAGGGACTGGGTGGGAGCTGGAAACTCTCCTGACAGAGAGGTCTGGCAACAAACACCCTGACAAACCATGTCCAAAGAAAGTGTTTATTACAAGTCAGAGACTTGAAGAATTGAGATCCTCAAAGCCACTAATCAGAGCCTTCTCCAAGCAAACGTGCAACAAGATTGCCAACATAGCACAGATCTCTCAGTTCATCCTCCCAAATGACTTCTGCTTTGGATTCAGCTCCTTAATTTCAGGTGAGCCTTAAGGCAAGAGCATCACTCTGGCTCCAGCTCCTCCATGCCAAGTTAAAGAGCACCAGAAGCCTAACCAGGGTCTAAAAGTCCCAGATCTGGCTGGGAAAAGATCCTCCTCATACAGAAACTGAAACAGGAAAACCTCCTCCCAGGGACCCACCTGTAAATCCTGGTCTAGGCAACACAGCAGGAATTCAGCGTGTTCTGCAGCTGAGAGTCTGGGCCATGCCTAGGAGGATGCCAGAACACAGCCAAGCCCCACAACTCTCTAGGGCCTGCTTTACAGCCATCATAGCACACTTCATCCCCTTGACTTGCAAGCTCTGTGCTGGGTCTTTGAAGAGATGCATCCCAGAATATCACCTTTCCCATCTAATATCAAAAGCAGGACTCTCATGCAGAGAGGGATCACACCCTGCTAATACTGGGAACTTTGCAGTGCACCTTCATGCTTTCAAATGATTTATGCACACAAGTTAAGGCTCAAAACCCACTTCTAGGGTTCATCTCTTTGTCACGGACAAGCGACACGGAGAAGCCTGTGGCAGAAACAGAAACCACACAAGCAGAATGACACGTTACATCCTATGCATTATGAAAGTGAAAGGACCAAGGATCAAACTTTCACTTGCAGCCCATTTTCCTTTGCAATCTGAAGAGGCAGAATCCCCCTGAAAGGACTCATGAGACAGAAAGACAAGTACAACGAGCAGGAAATGTCCAGCTGTCTGTAAGCGCTAAGCACCATTTGATATCTCGCTTTCCAATGCAGGAAATCAAATATACTGAAGAGAACCCTCATCCTTAAGCATTTCTTTGGGGCTTTGCAACTACAAAACCTACATGGCATCTGTACGTACGAGATGACAGGAGGCTTTACAAATTCTAAATTAAGGAGCAAACGTGTTTAAGAGGTGGCTTAACGGAGGAAAATGACCCCAAAGTTCAAATAAAAGATGGGGAAAAGCAGCTCTACAGCAGAGAAGGACAAGATGGAAAGAACTGCAGCACAACTAGGAAAATATTATGCCAGTCACTCAAACACCCCACATGAAGGTGAGGCAGTGCCATCTGAGCTGCTTGTTTTTGCAAGTTCTGCTTCCAGACATATTTGTCTTATGGAACAAGATATTCCAGACTTGGTCTTTTACTATGAAAAAGCTAGTGCTGTCTGGCAGGCAGGGCTTTTCTGCCATTCAGGGAGTGCATCCTGTGACGATCCTAGTGTTGCCATCACTGGAGCTGGTCTTGAATTTTTGGACCATCCTTTGTTGGGAAGGGATAGAGGGAAGGCTGGTAGAAAACTCAAAACATTTGCAGGAACAAAGATACTGCTTTCAACAGTGACAGAAATGATGGTCTCGGGGGAAAAAGGGACCATTGCAGAAAAGCCAGGGTTGCTGGTTGGGCTGGTCACCTGGGACATGGGAGATCTAGCTTCAAGGCCATCTTCTGCCAGACGCACACCCTGGCCTCACCAGCTTAGCGCCTCACACTCCAGGTGAGATGCTCTAACAGCTCTTCTGGAGTGGGTCTCTCTAGGTTTCTACTTGGAAAGGTTTTGCCCCCCCCCCGATGTGAAGCAGGACAATTTTGTCATTCTGAAAGCTGTCCCAGGGATGGGGAATGATTTGCCAATCCAGCTTTACTCAGCCTTTCCACAAGCATCCACAGAGTTTAATGTGCATGTTTCATATCTTAACACAGCTGTCCAGAGAGTTATGAATTGCAGCAGTGAAAATGCCTGGAATTATTCATTTCACGCTGCTGCTGCTGCTTAGGAAAGCAATGCCCGGGTGCCTAAGCAGTGCAGATATCTGTGCACAGACTCAGGGAGAAAATGCTTCTGAAAGTCAACCTAGCATAACCAAACCTATCTGCATCCTGGAGCTACAGACTAGGGAGTGTAGGCACTATCCTTTGCAAACATTAGCTACCTCAAAGACAAACACCATGGGGACACACCTTTGGGAGACTTTGTAATCATAAGAACAGAAGAAGTTTTTAAAAAAAATTTCTCCCAAACTTTGGGCCTTTGCTCCCCCATTTATCTCACTCACCACATAAAATTTCCAAACAGAATGGATTTTTCTCAGTCCTATATAAAGAGCCAACCTTAGTGTACACAGGCCAATTTTACATATGTACCCCGTGTGTAAAATTAAAATGATTGGATAGCATTGGATCTTGCAATAAAAAAAAATCCCAAGCAAGTCAGAATAAGAAAACAATTATTAATGAAGCATTCAATCATAGCTTGCTGCTGATCAGTTAAGATAGTATTGCATCCTACTGATATTAAGACTCTTGGGGTTTTTTTCTTATGGCTTACTCAGAACGAACAGCTGCTTTGGCAACTGCTGGTATCAGCATGAAGCTTCCTGGCTTGGAGAAAAAATAAAATCTATCTATTTCAGTACAGAGAATTTGGAAATCAAACACTCTTTAAAACAATTCACCATAGGTTCAGATCTGGCCGCATGCCATCGGCACTCCCTTAAACAATGGTTACACCTGCCATGCAGCTGAAAAAGAAGGGTCTGAACAGGAAGACATTTTTTACCAGTTCCCAGGGTAGAACACTTCCTAGGGCCACTGATGGGGAACTGATATTGTTCCAAATTTAGGAATAAATGCTGACTACGTGAAAATTCCCTTCCCCCCACCTTCTCGCTGACATCAGAAAAAGCTCTTTTCTCTAGGCTCTGCCTTTCACCCTGCTGATGTTTCATAAACAGAACAATTTCACTGTTTAACTAAACAATGAATATAAAATAGAGCTGCAGCAGACCAGTTCTTTAAACTTTACCTGTAACTGCTAGCAGCAGGCCACCAGACTCTGCAGCAGACAGGGACGGTTGTGCAACTCTCTCAGTGCTGATTTTATACGAAACACAAATGCTTAGTGATGTACCCTTACAGCAAGTCCCTGCTCACAAAGACCTTCTTGTGTAGCTGTGCAGCTTACAATACACAGTAGGACAGCCTGTCAGTACAAACATTATTGTATTAATTGCATCTGTTGATTAAACCAGCCTAACAACAGACTCTTTTCAATAATAAGCATCATAATACAGTACTGAAGCTTTACTATAAGTGCTGCGACGGGTGAGTCAACTGATAGGGCACACCAGCATTTCGAAGGACGCAGTCATGCTGCGGTTGTTTTATAAGCCGCACTGTTAGACAACCAATGCCCTGCCTGGATGTCAGCTTGCTCACGCATTCCTGAGCAAGCCTGTCTTCTAGTTCAGTCGTGCCCTTTGCAAACTGCACAGCGAACCCTAAGCAAACATGCCTGGGGATTGAGGATTTTACAAAGATGGAGAGGAATCCTTAAGGGACATAATCCCCTTGAAATCACCTACTAAAGAAGCAACCTAGTTCCAGGGACTACAGGTGCCCTTCTGCGCCTCTGCCTTTGTGATTCCTCCTTTGCCTACTTCGTGCTGTAGGAAAGACCCATACAAACAGCAGGACAGAGTGACGGACTTTCCAAGGGGAAAGATTAGTGCCACACAAAGCTGCTGCCAAATGCAGTCAATAAAATCATTTTTCCTCCACTACCATTCAGCCAGCATCATCTCAGCTGTAAATGAATGTTTCTGAGTAACTGATGGTCTCCCTTTAATTCAAAACCATCTGCCATTCATCTTTGAGAGATGAGATAATCCCAGGCAATTTTTCCCAAACAGTTAATCTGGGAATCGCGTTTAATTTCCAAACAGAGATGGCAGCCAATTAACAGTCAATCCTGCAAAGCTGCCAGCTCCCATGGAAGTCAACAAGAGCTGAAGGTATTTGGTACTTTGTAAAATTAGGCCTTCAAGTTCATTTGACTGCACCTTTTCCAAGAGGGTGAAGTTTGCATTAAGGAAAGGAGCAGTGTACCTACAAATGGCTCACGTGGACACATCGTCCTGGCTCAAAGCAGAATTTACACTTTGCTCTGGTGTTCCCAGAATAAGATGTGCCAAATTAAGCCTGGGCTTATGCCACCGGTATCTATCTAGAGTACATCTCATGGTATGGATCTCATTAATCTAGACTGGGTGCACCTACATGTGTAATTAATGCAACACGATGAACTCAGGAGCAGTTTGTACCAGAGAAAACTGTTCCTGGATGCAGTGTCTACACGTACATCTGGGACAGCAGCACTTTGCACCACGGCAGAGCAGCCCTGGGCTGGCAGGGACCATGGGGGTTGGCCCCAGGCTCCAGATGGTGGCAGAGCGGCTGGCTGGGGCACGAGGGTGCCGACAATGTGGAGCCGTGTGGCCAGGCAGCCCCCGCACTTCAGCAGCCTGGGGCCCCAGCCATCCCCTGTCATTATGCGCATTTCAGTGCACATAATGACTCCGCTGAAAGACAGTACAGTCCCCAGCAGTACTATCTTATGGCAGTTAATTTACTGTGCCATAATACAAGAGCACACGTAGATGGTGATGCTTTAGTACAGAGCTAATTAGTTAACCACAATGAAGCATGCATATCGATACACTCACTGGGCCTTAGTCCCCACAAATGGGACAAATGCCTTATAAATGATAATAAAACTGAACTTTAACGACCCAAGCTTATTAAGTAATATGAAAAAAACAAACCAGAAAGAACAAAACAGCAAACACTTAACTAGAAATCGGCTAGTGTGTATTTTTGGCATTTCTCTTAAACTCACTTGATGGCAATTCTGCTAAGTGTTATTACATTTGTCACTCACAGTCATATGTAAAATTAGAAAGAGGCATGTGGTCAAGTGAGTCAAAAAGCTTAATACAGCAAGCCTTTCCCCTCCTACTCAACCCTTCTCGGTTCTCTGCTGGGCTGGGGGAAAGGCTCCACAAACTACATGTCTGGTCTGAAAGGTGCTAGTTTTGCTTGCTCGCTCACATTACGTATCATCACACTTGTGTGGCCCCTTTGTGTTTGGGGATTTCAAAATCAGATATGCACTTCATTAGTAATTATCACTTTAAAAAACACACATGCACAGGCAGATAAATTACCTCCCACATTTCACCCAAAAGCCAAGCCTGTTACGGAAAGCCTGAGCATTGTTCATTAAATACAGCAAGAGGATGATTCTTAAGAAGCTGCTTATTTTCAGTGTTCAGAATTTCAGAAAAATGACAAAAATGTTAAGAATCCCAACTCTGTTCAACTCTGTTTCACTCTGCCAAGGAAACTCCTGAGCTGTTGGACAAAAAAAATCACTTTTTACCCATCACATGAGTTGGTTTTCTGGAGATTTTTCAGTTAGCAAGGTTCAGGATACAGTGGAATTCACCGTTTTAACTAGTTAAAACATTTTGGGAAACAAAGATCTTTTTTACAGTTTCTCCTGGCCTTTTCAGTAAAATCAAAGTCTACAACAATCTTGACAGACAATGAGAAGAGACAGGCCTGACTTCCTGTCCCCTGGCCAGTGGATAAATTCCTCATCTTCTTGAGCACCTCCTCCTACATTAGAAAAGTTCACAAATATTAGTCCTCTGGCTAGGAACCATACTATATATGTTTAATGAGAAAATAGGAACTTCTCCATCAAGTTCCATTTGGCTTCCTCTAAAAGTATTGACAGATGAGTGATGAAAGCCCTGCCACAGCCACGGGCTTTTTTTCATGGCAGCACCAGATAATGAACTGCAGCTACGGATGCACTGATGCTCAGGAATTTAGCAGACCGCCATGTGATTGAGGATGAAGGTCTGAGGGATGTGGAGGAGCAGAAAAACAGAGTCTAGAGCAGGGGTGGGCAAAATACAGTCCGCAGGCTGGATCCGGCCCGCCAAGGGATTTTGTCTAGCCCCCAGCAGGACCCTCAGTCCTGCCAAGCCAAGGTGGGGAGGGGGGGAAAGTACATGTGACCCATCCCACTCCCCACATGCCCCTGCCTACAGAACCAGCCCTCATGGTGGGGGTCTGCGAGCAGTGGATCATGGCTCTGCCTCAACCCCGCATTGTCAATCACTCCACAATCCCAACCCCAGCCCTGTCTGCCCATCCCACTTCCAAATGCCACTCCCTGCCTGGCCACAGCCCCTGGCAGCTTCCTGGCTGGGTGAGGAGGAGCCACTTGGGGAGTGAGCTGTTGGGGGGCAGGCTGAGCCGGCCCACGACAGCTCACCAAAACTCCCTATGCGACCCATGCATCCAAAGAACAGCCCAATCCTGGTCTAGAGCTTTATCCCAATCCCAGAAACAAAGATCATAATGTGCAGCACCAACCAACACAGCTTGACTCTTCCTGCTTAAAGCAGGCTTTGAAAAATAAATCAATGACATTTACACCACAGAGTGCTAGTGGTTTCCATCGCAGTTCCTCACCATTTTGTTCAGTGTTTAAAACTCAGCAGATTAGGCTGTCTAAAAAGGTTTCAGACATCATAAAACTGACCCGAGGAACATTAAATGACAAAACCGCAAACAAAGAGTCCAACCCCTTTGCTCCACCCATCAGACACACTGCCCTGCTGACAAGTGTGCACCAAATCCCACTTTGTATAGCAAAGTCTTCACCTTGGCTACCAGGCTTTGACACACAAATCAGAATCTCTGCAAGGATTCTGTCAGCAGCACCAATAACAGGCTTTGGACACTAAGAAGGATTTTCAGGATCACAATTACCCCCAAATTTGATGCAGGAAAGTTTTTTTCTTGGATACCATGGGTGGACCTTTGACTGACGGCGTGACAGGTAGATAGCGATCTTGGATCATATCATCTGTAATGGCCAAAAACGCCCAAGCAGTATCAAGACAAGAGCATGAGCAGTCGATAACCTTCCAACACATTTCATGGCAACTAGGGTCATGTGCGCCCCAGGATTGAGAGTTATGACTATCTACCCAGCTGCCAGAAACAGTTCTCCTGAACTTTCCCCGGCTTCTCACTGGTATAGTACTGGTTTCAAACAGAGCAGAAGGAAGCATGTTATGGGGATTACGGTGAACACGGGTAAAGACAGCAATGCTGGAAACCTGCCACGTAAAAAGCTTTCCTGCATGGCTACATCTGTTAATAAGCCACTAACATCCAGAAGGCTATGCCAAGGATCCAAGGTCTACCAGGGATCCCTGGTCTTTGGTAGAAATTTGGTTATAAAGCTTAATCTGTTGGCATTTTCCAGGCTGTCAGCCAAATGAAAACTTCTCAGTCTTGCATATAGATCACGGAGGATGCATCTGATGCAAGTAGTTGATAGGTTACAAATATTACAGTGCATTGTTCACCGGATCTCAAATCTTACGTGAATAAAGCCGTAATTCAGAAAAATCTCTTTAAGTCCAAGACTTGCCAACAAGTACAAACAGAATTTGTAGAAATGTTTTTTTCTCAGGGATCGTAGCAATGAAAACCCCTTAGGAGCATTACTGTATATTCTACTGGGGATCTGAAAGAAACTCCCTTCTTACAGACCTTTTAAGAGCTCACTTGTTGCCAAGATGCTTCATCTTGACATTTCAGGAATTCCACTTTAAAGGTCTGGTTTCTGCTTCAGCTTCAGAAGGTAACAATGAATTAGAAGCAGACACTGGCAGTCCACAGGTTCCTGCATCACCATCATCAGCAACCAAGCTGATATTACACAAACCCTAGCAGGCGGGGATGTTTTCCTTCTCTCTGCCGTGATCTGCATACAACATAGATTGGATAGGACTCCACTCAACCTTGATTTCCTCCCTAAAGTACCCTGCAACCTCTTAGGAGAGCCCCACACTAAGGCCCGTTACATTTTTCTTCAAGCTAAAGAAATGCATGAGCTGATCTCTAAGAGGTGGTGATGGAGAAACGTCCTCCTGAGCTCTAGTTCAGTCGGATCTTTAGCATGCGGACTGCTACGATGACACGTTTACACTGATATAATTAACACTGTATTAGTAAGTAAACGTCACCTGGAGGAATCTTGAAAACCGACAACACCTACATAACACAAGCTCTCAAAACACCACCAAGAGCAAAAATATGACTAATAGAGACTAGGTATAGCTTGGAAACTCCCCACCTCTGCTAATTCTACCAGGGAACTTGTACTGCTTCTATCGCCACAGCACTACTCTAGTTTCACCAAAACCCCTCCCAAAGCTGCACGCTTCCCCTTGCCCATCTCTTCGTAATATTTTTCAATAGAGAAATGGGGGCTGTAGCTACACAGCTAAATAACCAAGGAAATAGAGGTTCTCAAGCAACTACACTGAGTACTGCAGGGTTCCTGTGACTTAAGGATTTTAATAGGGGTTTTGCCTATTAATTTTCCTGTGCCTGAGGAAGGGTAAGTGTGCCTGAAAGCTTGCAAATACAGCAATTTTTTTTTTTTGCAAATTTCTAATAAAATATATCACCACCGCTTCCAAGAGTTCTGATTCCTCCTGCACAATTAGGCACCCAACAGCTCTTACTTACCGACTAATTTTCTTCTGAAGCATACATCGTTAATCAGCTACTGTTTCTGATAGTATCTGTTGGGTTTATTGCACCTGAAAGGGCGATTGTGTCCAAAAGGGTGATCTAGGGTGACTGCACTCGAAAGCATGCAAAGAATTTTTTTTCCAACTACGCAGTTGGTCTAATATAAAATATCACCTCTATCCAAAGGACCTTGCCTGCCTTCATGCTCTGTGACATTTCCAAACAAAACACCTTGAAGTTTCAAAGAAGGGAGCCAATCCAAAATCTCAAAGCAGGACCCAACTGCTCAGAAAAAGTTTCAGCTCGAGGCACTCGTGCTGAAGAGTTGGGTTACTGGTACAACTTCATGTGTGGCATTCTGCTGCTGCAGGAGAATTTCATGATGACCCACCACCACCCCAGAAAAAGAAATTTTAGATTCCAGATGCTATTAAAAAAAAAAAGAAGATATTTTGGGTCTGGCTATGAACAAAGATGCTCTAGTTTAAGCGTGTGTGTGATGTTAAACCAAAGTTGTAAAACAGGGCTGACGCTCTCAAATCTCATTTACATTTAACAGGCGCAAGCTAAGCCAAGAGAAGCCCGCTTAAAATTCATGAGAGTGGCCACGCAGCTGTGAGTTCAGTGAGATGCTAAGGACCTATGTCTTCCAAGTCTCCATAAACTGGTCTACACACAGAAGTTGCCTCCATTAGAAAAACCTGATTATAATCAAGGTTTATATCTTGTGCCTCTTAATTTACCAATGCAAAATGAACCAAAACAATCCAAGTTTCAATGATATCTGAGCATCCATATAAAAACTTACCCTAGTGTGACTAAGGAGATTTTATTTCTCTAATGGGACACTGTCAGGCTGCATACTGTAAAAGGCTACTTCTAAAATTCTTGTAAAATGTTTCAGCAGGGTTCTTCTGTTTTCCTGGGATGCTTACAAGAGTCTATCTAGAGGCAAGGGCAGTCATGCTGGATCAATGGTTCGGAGGCATATATACTATCAGGCAAAGCAGGGGAAACAGCTACTCACAAATCAAAAGCAACAAGCAAATCTAAAATAGGGCGCCACGCCTCCCCTCCCTGCAGCTTAAATTAGTTCTATTAATCTCAGGTGTTACTTGTGAAGGTTAAAAAAGCCACTTCAGACAAGTATGATCTGCATACTGGCCATGGTTTCTTCAGTACAGCACAAGTATCCCAGAAGGCAACCCTGGGGAAGTAAGGGCAGAGAGTGATGAAAGAAAAAGCTCAATTCAATACTCAATTCAGCTTTGCTTTGTAGGAAACCTGGCATCACAATGCATTACTCCCCTTCACAGGCAAGACCAGCTCCCAGACTACTGTACGGGGCAGCACAGTTTGGGGAGAAGGTGAGCAGCGAATAGTGGCAAAAGAATAGGTTAGGGACTATCTAAAAAAGATGGACGTGTACAAGTCCATGGGGCTGGATGAGATGCCCCCAAAGGTGCTGGAGTTGGCCAATGTGATTGCAGAACTGCTAGCCATCGTCTTTGAAAACTCATGGCGACTGGGAGAGGTCCCAGATGACTGGCAAAGGGCAAACACAGTGCCCATCTTTAACAGGAAAAAAGGAGGATCCAGTGAACTACAGGCCAGTCAGCCTCACCTCAGTTCCTGGAAAAATCATGGAGCAGATCCTCAAGGAATCCACCTGTGAGCACTTGGAGGAGAAGAAGATGCTTAGGAACAGTCAGCATGTATTCACCAAGGGCAAGTCTTGCCTGGCCAACCTGACTGACTTCTATGATGAGATGACTGGCTCTGTGGATGCGGGGAGACACGGGGAAGAGATCTACCTTGATTTTAGTGAGGTTTTTGATACAGTCTCCCACAACATTCTTGCAAACAAGCTAAGAAAGTATGAGCTGGATGAATGAACGGTCAACTGGACAGAAAACTGCCCGGAGAATCAGGCTCAGAGGGTAGTAGTCAATGGCTCAATATCTAGTTGGCAGCCGATCTTAAGTGGAGTGCCCCAGGGGTCAGTTCTGGAGCTGGTTTTGTTCAGTATCTTCATCAACGACAAGAAAGATGACAGAGCACACCCTCAGCAAGTCTGCAGATGACACCAAGCTGGGGGTAGAAGTATACACACAAGAAGGTAGGGATACGATTCAAAGAGACCTTGATGAATTGGAGGACTGGACCAAAAGAAATCTCATGAGGTTCAATAAGGAGAAGTACAAAGTCCTGCACTTAGGATGGAACAATCCCATGCACCAGTACAGGCTGGGGGCTGACTGGCTGGGCAGCAGCTCTGCAGAAAAGGAGCTGGAGGTTACCTTGAACAATAAGCTAAAGAGGAGCCAACAGCGTGTCCTTGTTGCCAAGAAGGCTAATGGCATACTGGGCTGCGTTGGCAGGTGTGTTGCCAGTAGGCCCAGGGAAGTGATTCTTCCCCTTTATTCAGCACTGGTGAGGCCACATCTGGATTCCTGTGTTCAGTTTTGGGTCCCCCACTATAAAAAGGATGCAGACAAATTGGAGGGAGTCCAACGGAGGGCAACAAAAAAGGTGAAGAGGCTGGGGGACATGACTTATGAGGAGAGGCTGAGGGAACTGCCCTTAGTTAGTCTAGAGAAGAGAAAACTGAGCTGGGATTTAATAGCAACTTTCACTTCCCTGCAGGGTGGTTGCAAAGAGGATGGAGCTGGACTGTTCTCAGCAGTGGCAGATGACAGAACAAGGAACAGTGGGCTCAAGTTGTAGCAAGGGAAATTTAGGTTAGATATTAAGAAAAACTCTATTAATAGGAAGGTAGTAAAACACTGGAACAGGTTACCCAGAGAGGTTGTGAAATCTCCATCCCTGGCAGGTTTTTAAGACCTGGGTAGACAAAGCTTTGGCTGGGATGATCTACCAGGGGTTGGTCCTACTTTGAGCAGGGGGTTGGACTACTAGATGGCTGCTGGAGATTCCTTCCAAACCTAATCTCCTATCATTCTATATGCCTCTATGCATCATTTTCAAGGATATTTTAGTTGACAAAACAACTACTACATAAACCAATGCTCCTTTCTTGTATAACGCCACTGAAAATTCATTGATAAACTAAACTAATCCAAGCCTATTCAGAGACTTCCCTAGCTGCTAGAAGTTAGTATTACTTATGAATAATTTAATTTACAACTGCTTCTAACATCAGACGAGTAGAAATGTGGAGCCCTACGCATGCATTTTTTAGGATTTTCATTTTCGGAAAACATGCCAGAAAGGAAGCTTTATTTAAATTTCTGTATCACTGGTCTATTGCACTGAAATCAGTGGAAGCAGCAGGCACTCAGCACTTCAGGAATTAAAACCAGAGCCTACTAACTTCATAAAAATTAATAGGAACCTGCGTAACACTGCTCCAAATTCCATGATGCTCAGCTGCACAACAACTCTGGTGAGATCATTTAGAGTCCCACATGACAAACTTCAGCTAATGTAGGTGATATTCCCCACATTAAAAGCAAAAGCAGCGCCCATTAACTCAGAAGACTGTTTCAGGCAGTATCGTGATAGTAAACAAAGTCCTCATTTCCGAAAATTAGAAGGGTTTGCATAATATTATCATCTGAATTTGGCAGAAATGCACTATAAAGCCACAGCTAAAATACTGGATTTACCTCCTATACCCTGTGATGCCTGACATTTCGCTTGTTAAGGAAGGCTTCATCATATGCAATTCATTCCTTAGGCTATTTTAACACCTCCTTGGATAGCAAACACAGGGTGGTTTGGTAGATGAGAATATACATTGAAAAAAATCCCAAAAGACCGGGGAATAAAACAACATATGTCACGCACTGCACAGACACAATCATGAATCATGCTGCTGCTTAAATGTGATAATACTGCTTACAGACTAAAAGTTAACAGCCATACAACCATAAATGCTCAGCATATTGAGACAATCCTCAGGACACTCAGAACCACCATTTCCAGGAACAATAATTTTGCATGTGACACTTCTTTATGGAATACATACCCATGTGTCAACACATCACAGCAAAACTTAACATATGTATTTACTTTCGGTCTATGAGTAGATAAAATTTAATACAAATATCTCAAGTGCAGAGAAATGAAAATCCTCAGTGCGGCTTTCCAGATTTAAACTGTCCCAGGATTTTACGGCCGTTCGTTACTGGGTTTTAGCTTCATATGTCCGCAGATACTTGAAGGCATGACATCTCATCCATATTATTTTAAGGAATAAGTCTTTGAGTTTCTCACACAGCTCCGGGGCATAGCTTGAGGTACGACAATACAAAATGGAACAGTGCTTTTTACTCCATTGGGGTACAGACATATAATAAGGACTCCTAATATGGCTGTTGTTTGTAAAGAAGAATCTTTCTCCCTTGACATAACACACTAGTATTTCCTCGGTGTCATCATCAGCAATGCCAGAGCCTTGACTCAGAGCGCTGCACAGCAGTGGGAAGGCACCATTATGCAGGAGCAGTGATCCTTTTCCTGCCAAAAAGTGTGTCAACACACTGGAAAACTGCTAGAATCAAATGAGCCTGACCCCCTTGCATTACAGAAGGTCCTCTTCCAAGGCCACCAATGCTGAACTGACCCTCTTGTTGGCTGTGAGAAGAGAAGCACGAAAAGATGGAAGAAAGACGAAACTATGAAGCTAACCAAAGCACAAACATCTCCTACCATTTGAGCATACTGGATTTCAAAATATTTCAAGTTGTATCTCAAATGATGCAAAATGAAAATCCAAAGGCTGATAGTGCACACCCGCTTCATGCCGGTGCTTCCAAAGAGAGTCACGTAAATAAATGCCCAGATGCAGATTTTCTCAAACCTGCCATTATTTCTAAACTTTCATCTTACTATCCACTTCCATCATACCCTCCTTGTGGAAACAATTCCTCAAGACATCCAGCAAAGGACAGCTACCACAATGACTGCCAGTGAATGGATTAAAAAATAATAATAATAAAAAAAAAATAAAAAATCAAGGGACAGTTTTAAAGAGGAAGAGCTGTCAGAGCAAAAAATTGAACGAAAGAGGAACTGGAACTCATTTTCTTTAAGGGGGAGGTTTCCTGAGGCACAAGAGAAAAGTACCTGTCCACAGACCAAAGTTCAAAATACTTTTTAACAGATACAACAGAATTAATAGGGTACTTGGTAAGTAAAACTAGCTCTATGGCAATGTGAATGGGAGAATTGGAGACCTGTTCCACCTTGAAAACTAGTCTCTGCTAGATTTCTTCCAATCCCCTCTCTCTCTCCAATCCAACTGAAGGATCTTTGGGAAATGACCACCAACCTACTCCTTGCACAGTTCTGCTTTTGGTCATTCTCCTTTATCCGACTCAGCTGATAATTTCCTTTTCCAGGGTCTTTTCTCCCATTCCAGCTTTGATAAGCAGGTGCATTATTCTTGGTTCTCTTCTTAGCTTTCCAGCCACAGCTTTAGCATCACCACTGGTGGCTGACATTCCTCTTTTCCTCTCCTGCTTCCTTGTCGTGCCTCTAATCATTCATTAAAAAAACCCCACAGCATCCTGTTGTAAAATTTAAACCCCAGCATTGAAGGATCTTGCTGTGGCTCTAGAAAGGAACTAGACTGTAGGAAAATGACTACAAACTGACTGCTCTATTCTCATTGTTCAAGATACAGCACCAGAAGAAGGTTGCGAGGATTATACTAACTGTCTGAAGCAGGGTTTGGAAAAACAGAAAAGGAAATTAAAGATCATGGCATCTTATAAAGAAGGCTACATAAATGGCAAATGACAATGTATAAATTCTACAGCTGGCTACTACTTCTTCAGCTACCCAGACAGTGGTGACAAATGTCAGTGTCACCATTGCTGGATGACAGCCAAATGCTTATAACATCCCACACATTGCTATCGTGGCAATAGCTGACTCACAGTATTGTTTATTCACGTATGTAGAGTAACCAGACCTGAAGCCCAAACAGAGGTCGGCTGAAAACTCTCCGCTGACAATAGTGTGAGTGGCCCAATTTAACCAAACCATGAAGCTAAGAAAGATTCCTCAAGACAAGATGACTCTTCTGCACTGGGTAATGCTCAGGGTATTACTCTTTGGCAGTAGAGGAATGCCCAGCCCCTTGTGCTAGCCTCGATACAAAGACAAGGTAGGAAAAGATAGTCCTCCGCCTTGAAATGCTTCGAGCCGTCCATACAGAGATGTTGCACAGGTAGAAGTATTTCAGCCCAGAGTGAGAATTTGTATTAAATGGTTATACCACCATAGTTCCCAATTCAAACAGACTTAGACTGGTATTAATATATGGCCGTAGCTGGAGTACCGTGTCCAGTTCTGGGTGCCGCACTTCAAGAAAGATGTGGAGAAGCTTGAGAGAGTCCAGAGAAGAGCCACTTTTATGATTAGAGGCCTGAACAGCAAGCCATCCGAGGAAAGGCTGACAGATATGGGACTGTTCAGCCTAGAAAAGAGATGTTGGATGGATTTGGTGGCAGCTTACAAATATACCAGGGGTGAGCATCAGGGGCTAGGCAAACAACTATTCACCAAAGTGCCCCAGGAGAAAACCAGGAGCAACAGTCATAAGCTCCTAGAAGAAGGTTTCAGACTGGATACAAAGCAAAACTTCTTCACAGTTTGCGTGACCAGACTCTGGAACAGACTCCCAGCAGGGGTGGTGCAGGCACCTAACCTGGAGATTTTCAAAAGGACACACACCTTGGTGGGGTTATCTGACCCCAAGAGTCTTCTTGCCCAGAGCAGGAGGGCTGGAACCAATGATCTCATGAGGTCCCTTCCAGCCCTGAACTTCTGTGTGAATCTGTAATGTGCCTTACACAGTTATAGCTTATTGCCCTGTCTGTATGGAAATAGCTATACCAATATGAGCACCTTTATAATGATATAACTGCATCTACGCTGGGAGGAGGGGTTTGTTGTACCACTATAGCTCTATCAGGGTAAAACTGTGTGTGCACAGATGGCCCCTTACAGTCTGATTTAAGGCAAGGCAGGAGTGAAAGCTAAGTAGCTGCCACAGGACTGGCAAATGGTAGCGATAATATTAAAAAGTGATGAATTATGTACTAAAAGCTCCTATTGGGGAGCAAAGGTGTTTTGTGGCAGACATTTAAGAAGCTGAGAGATCCCTTTCCCTTTCTGTATTTAATGCAAAACCTGCATAGAAAAATACAGATCAACAGAAAGGAATCATCTCACCACCAGGCTGCGGTGCAAATAAGAGGCTGATGAGAGTCAAACACCTCTGTAAACTGGCATCGCCTCCAGTACTCCTGAAAACGCATGAGCATTAGCTTCAGAAAAACCCCGATGGGTAACTGGCTTGGGGAAAATGAAACACGTTAGGTCCTCCGCATTTATCCCAACTCTGTAAAATAGTCAAGGCAGGGGCAGAGGGAAGTGGAAATGGATGCTATTAAGTCACCTGCCTGTGGCAATCGCGTGTAATTGATTAGCTTATCCTGTAACATGGATCCTGCACAGCTCCCGGTGCTCTGTCTGGCACAGAACGCAAGGATGTGCACTGTCTTCCCACCTTTGCTGCTGTACAAGGCTGTTTCGATTTAAGCGCTATGATAGCAAAGAGGAAGACTTATCAGTTCTGGCTGCCCCCCTGCAGTAATAGCGGTAGGATGATCCACACCTCCCTTGGCGCATACACAAGGAATGAATGCTGGGGATTAAGTCTGATTGCCTGTTGGATGTCACTGCTCCTGGCAAAGAGAAAGAAAATGCAAATATGTTTCTATGACTATGAAGGAAGAGCTTCAGTAAAATCAAATCTAGGAATGGTTTGCAGTTAACTCACAATTAGGATGCTGCGAGTTCCCGCTAATCCCTCTTCTTTCAGCAGGTAATGGTTTGGCTACTCTATAAAGCTTCTCAGCTCAGGAGCATATTTTACACATGCAAAGAGGTGATACATGGGACAGGATAACCTCTGCCTCACAAATCTTTAGGGCCTTCCTAACTTCTACATGTGAAGGTAAACTTAACAGAATTGGAAATTGCATTGGTGTACTTACTAATAGACCAAGTAGCCAGTGTGCTGGCACAGGTATCAGTTATACCTCAAGGTTTTCCAGACCAAGAACAAAGCCCCAAGGAAACCCAAAGAATGTAGCCACAGACTCCCTAGCACTTGAGCAAATATCAAGTTTCTTTCATACATGCAGCAGATTATAATACTCTAGAAGTTGCTGACAAGAGCACGGGTCTGTTACATAAAGGAACTTTCTCTGCAAGTGGAGCAGTGGGTCTAAATGTGAGCGATTCATGTCATGCTCTCATCCATAGTAAACCTTCTGATCCTATGTATTACCAGGAAAAGGTGAAGAAGAGCCTGAAAGTACACTCCTAAGCTCTAGCAGGATTACCTCCAGATATTTTTAGTCACTGCATTTCAGTATCCCTGTGGTAGAGAGTGAGAAAAAAAGAAAAAAAAAGGATTGCCCACACCCTGCAAATAAATTTAGCAATTGTTTCCAGTTTCATTTTTTAGTTGACTAAGTCACAACACAGCTGCCTTACATTCCATTAGCCTTCAGCTGTCCATCTCCCCCCACTCCTTGGCCACTCCTTTCTTACAACCATTATGAACATCTCACTCTTGCTCCATGCGCCCGCAGGCTACAGTTCTTAACACTGTAGTTTTGAAGCTCTGCCATTTAACACCTGTCAAGTCTACGACGTACATCTTTAAGAAAATGTTAAACCCTCTGTTCTTTATGCTGATCTCTGCAAAGCATCAAGTCATGATGTTCACCCCATGCCTACAGTGTACCTCCAAGCAAAACTCAGCCTGGCTTTTCCTTTAATACAAAATTAACCCAGATCTTGCCAGCCCGTGAGCATCATTCAAGCAAGACTCCAGGAGCCACCAGAAGTGCCAATACTGGAATATATCAGATGCACAGTCCTTCAAATAATGAACTGAGTCTTTAGAAAGAGCAGGTAGGAGAAAAAGATTAATCTTCTGTTTCCAGGTCAGGACATTTCTCCAGAAAATTACTTGGTTTGAAAAATACTAACCTGGAAAAGGGACATTTATGTTATTCAAATGCACTAGTGATGGAAACATGACTAGAGGGAGACATCTCTCTGCCCAGTAACTCCACTTAAACAAAACTTAGCAAAACAAAGGAAAAAATATGGAAGACTACATAGATGTGAAAATAAGGACTCCAGGTGGGATAATTTCCAGACTGACAGAATGATCATGTCATGCTTAGAGGCAGAAGAGTCCACGACAATTAGGAATTTACCTTTCAAGGTATCTAATAGACAAGAAATAATGTACTGCATACAAAGTTTCCGCCAGGATGTACCAATTTGTGTCAGTTGTATTCTATTGTATCTTTTTTCTTTAACCATTTTCCACCAGAATACAAGCTTTCTTAGGATTTCCTGCAGAAGTTTATACAGAGAGCTTAAAATGGACGAGACTTCAGAGATTGTCTCAAGTACTTATAAGAAAGAGCTTAAGACAGTAGTATTTACTGTGAAAACATGTTTGCCATTGGCTGCTGAAATGAAACAAAGCCACCTGCCTGCCCACCAGATAATTCAGCATATGATTCAAGGCAACTTGTATGTGTGTGTATATATATATCCTCACAACGTGGCTACTGAAAAGGCAGGTTTGGAGATGGAGCTGGAGAGCTTCCCAAGCTATCATAAGGCCAGGAATTTCAGTGCACATGAAAGATAGAGGTAGCCCAGCATCAAGTTTCATTCAAACAACAGAAATCTACTTTTGCTAATAAGATGCGCTATCAATCGGGCCTCGATCACAGAGGCACCTTCTCCTTTGAGCGAAGATTTGCTTGCATCCAAATGCTCTTTCTCCCCATAGATCTGAAGGATGCAGAACAGTCCAGCTCCCTGGAGTGTGCAGCCCACCAGGTAAACAGGTTCAGGAATTGAGGTATTACTGCGGTGACAAGCAACCCAAGCCGTGTGCAGTCTTCTCTGCTCTTCCGCAGCCACTTCACTCTGAACGTAGGACTGCAGCACTACCTAGGGTCAGTGGGGCAGGTTGAAACAGCATAGTGTGGATGATGGTACTCTTTCTGAAATATTTGCAACAGACTCTACATAAATAAAAACTAAAGCAATGGTGGGAACTACTAGAAATATTTATTTGAAAGGGAAGCAGTAAACACCATCTGAGAAAGGAAGAGACCAGTAACTAACATGCATGCTCTTATCTGCTAGGGGATTGCTAGAGGGCTTTGCTTTCCTGAAGTATTGGAGGGTTACTAGACTTCACTCTAAGATACACGGGGAGTCTAATGCCAGTAAAAAACTGAATGAATCTTGTGCTGTGCTGCTGTATGAAACCCCCTTGACTCCCGGACAGTGATCCAAATTGCTTTATAGTGACCCTTCTCACTGATTAAGCAGTAACACTGACAGGCTCCAAAGACAGCCTTGGCCACCCTTTGTTGATGGACGTGATAGCTGTTATTACCTATTACCATTTATTACTGGTTTTCATTAAGTGCCGACAATGCGTTATAGCTTGAGGGCTCACAGAGTAGAGAAAAACTCCATGTCCCTGACAGAAGAAGGACCTCCTGGGATCCAACCCTTGAAGGCAAGAAACGCTCGTTGTTCCCTAGCCTCGATGGACAGTCGTTATTATAGATCATTAGAAAGTCATCCAAAACAGATGCCAGTTTTGGAGCTTCCCAGAAATCACTCCTTATCTGTCAGCATCGTATTTTGTTTGCAACATAAAAGGAAAATGTCATATCCTCTTCTTTTTACAATCATCTAGACCTCAGGCCTTGTGGTACTTGCATGGCTCAAACTGGCATCGTACAATTTGGGGAGAAAGGCTCTAGTTGCCTACAACATCACAGCATACGGCTCTTGGGTAACGCTACCGCTTGAACTCCCTGCGTCACGTGCACATGTCTACACCCAATCTAGGTCACTCAGGGTACATTTTACTGAATCATCTGGCCTTTAGCTCCTCTTGGTTTGACCGTGAAGGGGTGGGGGGGAACGTAAATTTCACAGAGAGTCTCCATTACTCAGCAAACTGTCACCGGGAAGCACGTCTCTCGCAGGCAATGTCCTCAACAGCACCGCCCCAAGAACTTCACCCACAGCCTCAACCTGACCATGCAACGCAGGGACAGATACTTCCCCATGTTCTTCAGTGGAAGCCGCGCAACACCCTTAGGGGCAGGCTCATGGCTTCCACATAGCAGAGGAGTTTTGTAGGGTATGTTCTGCCTCCCTGTTTGCTGAGCAGCAGCGCACGTGCGTCTCCCTGAGCTGGATTCATTTTCCCTAGTTTGAACTCCTCCTGACGCTTGTTGTATTTACTACTCTGGCTGCGTTATTTACTGCACACGAGTAAACAAAGTGTGATCGCTTGTAGATACACCATTAGTTACCTGCATCAATGCTTGCGAGCACCGTGTTCAGTTCCGACGCTAGGCAAGCAGAGGATCCTTTGAAGCCGGTCCCACATTTACAAATGTCCCAAAAACTCTCTCAGACGTACATTACCAGCTTATAGGACAAACAGATGTACTCTCAGACTAACGAGCATTTAAAAGGTATATCCAGGATTCCCCCCAGTGAAGTATTCTGCCTCACTGGGATCAATGGGGAAAACTGAACACGGGTTAATACACAGCACTTGGGGAAGAGCACCTGTCCTACGAGGTGACGCACACTTGTTAGACGGTCGCTTGGTGCAGAGGGCTGGAAACGTGCCCACGTACCAGACTCGGAAGCTGGCTGCCAGGCAACGAGGCCACCCCAGCGCCGCATCGGGATGAGGCGGATGAGAAGCCAGAACCGGGGGCGTTGCAGGGACCCGGAGCAGCGATCGCGGCCACCTACACGCACCTGGCTGCAGGGGGGCGTTATTCCCGTTTCACCTCTGGTGGCAGGACCAGAAACCACAAAACCCTACACACTACACGCACCCACACGCTACACCACAAACAGTGTACGTCATCTATGCATGCAGCGTACACCACATGTGCTACATGCTACACACGCTATGCGCTACACACGCACCAGACACACATGCAGTACACGCCATGCCACACACACTGGGGACACACCCCGCACACTATGCACCACACACACAGACTACACGCCACACACCTCACAAACACACTACACGCCATACACACACTAGACACCCCCCACACAGTATCCACCATACACGCAGAGTACACGCCACACACAACCTGCAACCACACTACACACCATACATGCATGTATTATGCACCACAAGCACTAGACCCCCCCACAAGCGCACTGTGCCAAACACACACATAATACACGCCACACAAACACATTTCTTACCATAAGCACACACAGTACCCGCCACATGCACCACAGACAGACACGCACCCTGCAAACACACTACCCACCATACACGCACATGCTACACGCCACACGTGCTACAGGTGCACACATACTATGTGCCACACACACTACAGAAACACACACCCCTTAAACACACTACACACCATACAGATGTGCACATGCCACGCAAACATACTCTGCACCATATGTGCACACACACCGCACACCACGCACCACAGACACCCCCCAAGCATACTACACACCACACACGCACATGCCATGTGCACTACAGATGCACACACGGCCCGCAGACACACCATGCACCACATGTGCACGCACTACACACCATGCACCACATACACACAGCACACCCGCACTGTAGACACCCCCCGCAAACACACTACACACCATACACATGCCACGCTACAGAAACACCCCCCCACAAACATACTACCATACACGCACATGCCACACGCACTACAGCTGCACACGCCTGCAAACACACTACGCACCATACATGAGACAGTACACGCCATGCGCCACACGCACTATACACACACCCTGCAAACATGCTACACACCACACGCGCACACACAGAGTACATACGACGCACACCACAGCACCCCCGCACAAACACACACACACACCGCACGCATTACAGATGTGCGCGCACTACAGACGGGGACACCCCCCCCCCCCCCCCCCCCCACACACACACACACACACACACACACACACACACACAGCCCGACCGGCCCAGCTCAGCTCAGCTCCCCGCAGGCCGCGCACCCGCCGGGCCCGAGGCGCCGCCGCTCACCTGCTTTCTCGACCTTGCCGGACATGTCTGGCGGCGGCGCGGGGCCGGGCCGGGCCGGGCTGCGATGGCGGCGCTCAGGCCCAGCCCAGCGGGCGCGAGGGCGCGAGCGGCCGGGCCGGGCCGGGCCGGGCCCTCGGCAGCTCCGCGGCGCAGCCGGCCGCGCTACCTCAGCCGCGGACACTGCGGGGCTCCGCCGGCACCGCCCCCGCGCGCGCCCGCCCACAGCGCCCCCTGCCGGCCCGCGCCCGCCCCACCACGGGGGCCGGCCGGAGCGCCCGGCGGCCTTGCTCCGGTGCGGGGCAGCGATGTCCTCGCATCCCTCCCGAGGGGCTCCTCCAAGCGCCCTCTGAGTCTGCACCCGGGTCCCCGTGGCAACCCAAGGGCCTCGAGTCGACACAGCGGGCCTCGCCTCTGAAATGAGTCCCAGCGGGAGCCGGGGGCGAGGGCAGGCGCCCCAGACCCTCCCCCTGGCAGCCCCGGGGCGGCGGGGCGGGGATGCTGCTGCGCTGGGGCATCGAGTCGGGTTTGCTTAGGCCCCGTGCGCCACCCGATTATAACACGCATCGTGTGCGCGTTGGAGCCTCATCTCCTTCGGCTCCGTGGTCGTCTTCCTCGCTGAAGCGGTCCCCCAGCCTCGTAGCTGATCGCAGACCCGCCGGCTGGGCCCACGGGAGGGAAGGAGGCAACGTGGCCTGGGACGCCTCGAAACCCGCAAGGGCCCTGCGCTGCAGGAGCACGAGTAGTCGCGTGCCGAGACATTCTTCAGTGCCCCGCGCAGCGCGTCCGTGGGCTGCGGTGGTCGCGAAGGCCGCACCTTTGTGCCGTTGGGTTGCTGACCCATTAGGTCGAACCGGCTTTGCATGTTGCAGGAGGGTCAGAACCTTATTGAAAAAGGGCCTTTCAGGAGCAGCTGCGGGGGGGAAAGAGCAAAGGCAGGAGGGCGCGGATCTCCGGCCCCAGAAACATTGAACCCTAGGGAGGCATTGCAAGATGCAAACTCTTGTCTGTGCCTGACAGGGACAGTGCACACCCCTCCAGAACAAGGCAAGGATAATCCTGGATTTTACTCTGTAGTAAGCATCCATGGTAGCAAGGAGTGGCCGTGACTAGCTCTCCTATGCTGGCTGCCTCCAGTCAATGAATGGAGAATAATCCCATTTAGTACCACAGCTTTTCATGGGTGGAGCCAAGGTCTTGATGGAATCACTTGGAAACCTTAAGACTAATCAATTTAAGGTGAGACAATGAGGTCCATAAATTACAGGCTTTTAAGCCCCTGCGCAGATATCCTCATTCCACAGCAGCACATTAAAGGCTTCTGAAGGACAGCTTCACCACCGTGCTTTAACTCGAGCACGTAGTTATCACACTTTAGTGGCCTGCCATAGCTTCCCTGCCCAGATAAACTTCAGGAGTGGAACCGGGTCCTACCTCAACAGGGGAAGGGGAAGGAGTTCACCAATGCAGAGGAGATGCCCAGTGCTGAGCACCGTTCCCTGTTCAGTCTGGATCCTATTCTTATAGAAGACGTCACACAAACGCCCAGTTCATTGCAATGGAAGCAGGAACAGGGCCTTAGCTTAGACAAGTTCCCATCTATTTTGAGCCTAGATTGGGCACTTGTATTATCTTCCCAGCTATGTTAGTGTAGGTCAAGGGTAGCTCAATAAAGTCCCTTGGAGCTCAGCTGGACTCCCACTGTACAAGAGATCAGAATCATGAAGAAAAAGGGACAGTTTAATACATGAGATCAGAAACTGTCCTTTTTTTATTCTTGAGTAATAAGATCCAACTGCTGGAACTAGGATCTGCAAGAGCAACAGAAAAATAACTTGCCCGAACACGCGTCTGTGTTCGAGTGCTTAAGTATTCCTACACCAAATATTAGCCTGCATGCACTCCTTTTCGTTTGCACTCAGGAACCAGTGACATCGGTAAATCCCAAGGATTGAAATGCAAGAGAGAAGCTCTAGCATCCTCTCGTGGAAGTAAATGGAATATGACACAGCCCGTAGACATGGATGATTCAGCGTGAGAGCACCGCTGTGCTGTAGGATTCATGTTTCTTAGCTGAAGACAAACTTTTCTGTGCGTTTCAAAAGATATAAACTTCACACTTCCATTTGCTGGGGATTTTACCCAGAAGGTTGAGCTACCTACTCAGGTCAGATCAGGCATTTTTAGGCCTTTTATGTTTTTTAAAGTGACATGCTTTTTTTAGGCCTCAAATTTCACGCAACTTAAAAGTGGCCCACCAAGTCCCTGGCTCTGCTGCTTTCCAATAGTGACCAGGTGGCTGAATTGCATGCATTTCTAATGCTGCTGCGCTCATGGGGCGTTCTGTGAAAAAGCCCAGCAGTGAAGTGGATATAGCTTTCATTCCCTGTCACACTCTCCTGCTCCAACATGAGACTCAGTTTCCAAGCACATCTTTAAAAAAAAAAAAAAAAAAAAAACACCAAAAACTATAGCTGAAGAAAACAAGGACTGTAGGACAGACTCTCTATTCATTTATGCTGGTGTAAAAAACAGAAGGTCCCCATGGACTTTGATGAAGTTATAGTGCAGTTACACTGCCTAATAACAAAAGGCAGGCAACGACTGGCAAGTTTCCTTCTGGTTTGATAGCAGATCCTCTCTCAGGTCCTGGGATCCCCTCCCACCAGACCTGCACAACTCAGGAAAGATAATAAATGCCATAAAGTCCGAGTTGGGAGCCGCTGCCATAAAGAATTAGCTGTCCACAGCCTCCCAATCTGTGGTGGGGTCCCCTGCCAGGAACATCCCTAGACCTGCCAACCTGGGAGAGACTTTTTTTTGGTTTCCTCCCTTCAGCTGTACTGAATGGCACTGATTCTACAGGGAACAGGAATAAAAGTTATTCAACACGTATTAGAGTCAGTGACATGAGCACATCTAATTTCTGTAAATACTATACGTACACAGGAAGCAGCCTATTAAGTAAAAAGGTACTAATCCTACACAGTCCCCTTTTCAGTCAGGCAAAGGAAAAGAGGCAGTGGGGGGTGTAAAACGGGAACAGAGCAGTTACTAAGCAAGGGTGTTTGTTTTTCACTAAGCTTCTGGATTTAAAAAGACCAATTCTTCACGCGGTGTGGTACACACCGGGCAGAATGCAACTCTCAGGAGTTGCACTGTGCAAAACTTTGCATTTCCAAATATCCTGTTGAGTAGGTCACACTGAACTTCTTGGCACTGAATAAACCTTCTGTTCTAGACGGAGTGTCTCAGTCTCAGGGGCCAGGGGAGAACCAGGGCTTTACAAGTACATAGCAGGGCTTTTCTTCAACTAAGACATGCCACGAGAGCAAGGGGTGGAAAGGCAGTCTGCAGGGAAGCTTCAGTTGTAAATGTGGGGCAAGAAATCATGAAGGGTGATAGGTCCTGCCAAGACCTGACACTGTTGGGGTGATGCTGGAGTTCACTCGGGGGGTTTTCACATGCTGCTTTTTCAAGCAGTGACCCACTACTCTCCCAAACAGCGCAGCGGCAAAGTTTTCAATTAGCCTTGCACGGGGGACTGACAGCATCAATTTTAAACAGCCTGGGAGAGGAGAGGATTTCTCTCTGGAGATCCCTTCATCACTGGGAGAAGTACACAGGAGCCAAACATTTGAGGACACTTTGCCAGCTCTCATCAACCATCCTGAACCAGCCACCCCAATTGATTCTGCTACACACTTGTCTATCTGTAATGACAGCCACTGCAGAAGGTTAATAGATAATCAACTGTAACCTGACAAGGTCATTTCCTGAAATGATTTGCTGATCGTTACATCTGACCTACCAGACAGAGGAAATTGTGCAAGAAATACCAAAGCACTGAGAGGCCAGAAGCCGAAAGAGTGCTCCTGCCCTCTTGTGAGCATTCAGTGTATGCAGGTGTGGGATTTTTTGGTGGGGGTTTATTCTAATCCCATACAAGCAGTCTTTGTCTTCTCTTCTCTGTTGTGCGTTCTGGGATAATGCTGTCTCTCCTGGTGCCTGGTGCAACGTTTTGAGAACATCCTGTCATCGGCTGCGGAAAGGGCAGTGAGGGCTTACGGCTGAATACAGCAGCTCAAATTGGCCACGGCAGGCACGTTAGGGTGCAACTAGAACAGTGTAGTCAAATATAATCCCATAAGGATTTAGGTAGCCACTGGCAAGACGTTCTCAGTGTTTTAAGGTTGTTTTGCAGAAGCAAGGGCTCCCACCGGAGTGCTTACAGGAACAAGGACAACCACAAAGAGGGGGCCAGCAGGATTTACAGAGAAAGACTGGTTACTACTGGTTGCTGTAATCACAGCTTCTGTAGGAACAAACTGCTCTGTACAAAGACCTGACAGCGTGCCTATGCATCCAAGAGCCCAACGACACCCGATTGGCATAATCCATCCTCCTGACTGTACCCTGCTCAGTAGCTCAGGACAAGGGATGAAGATTCCCAGCCAGTAAAAAATGGATAAACGACATTAGCTGAGGACGTCTCAGGATGTTCATCCAATACGAGTCAGCACAGCTCCTCTGAGTCCAGGGGCGTTGCACAGTTTTAACATGGAGGTGGGGAGGATAAGAACCAGGGTAGGTGTAAGGGGATAAAGGCCATTTACCAGGCAAGGAACAGTGGCTATGAACTGGGAAGGAACAAGGACAAGATGTAGGAGGGGAGACAGGAGCAGAAGGGAAATGGTGGGAGTAGGCAAGGACACAAGGTTCTGTGCCAGTCCCATGGAAAAAGATAGCATGTGATCACATTAAAGTCTGTATCACAGATGAGTAAGGGTGGGGGCAAATTCAGGGTACAGGGATAACCTCAACATTGGCATTTTATCACTTTGAAGCAGTCAGCTGTGCAGCTCCAGCAACACTCCTTTACTGAGTTGTTACTAGTGGAAAGCGCTGGCCCTGCTAGCCCAGCTCTTCTACAAACAGTGACAGACTGTCCTTGCCCTGAAGAGCTTACAGTCAAGGCAGAAAGCAACCCAGAGAAGACAAGGGACTTTTGCAACAACACCAAAAAAAGGGTGCAAAGCAGCTATTTGGTAGAGCCAGAGTCAGACCTTCCCTCTCCTGAATCTCACTGTAGCTAACTCACTGTGCTGTACACCAGCATTTCTCAACCTGTGGGTTGCAGTCCGTACGTGGGTCACAAGAATACCTGAAAGGGTCGCAAACACACTTTAAAACTGGATCAACAAACTTTAAAAATGGATTCTCTTTTAAAGGAGAAAAATGTGGGAAACAGTGGCTTTTCCCTTGCAGGCTGGCAGAGCTCCATCCTGCAAGGGGCTGCTTGGGGCCTCTGTGCCCCACACACCCACCCCTGCACCACATACTGGGGGCCTGGGGGCAGTGGGTCAGGAGCGAGGGGCACTGGCAGGATCAGGGGCTATTTTGTACTTAAACTATTTACTGGGTCAGGACTGGCCATCAATGTTTACAAAGAGTCCAGAGGACAGTCACGCACACGGTTAGAGGTCAGGAGAACAGGCCTTATGTGGACAGGCTGAGAGGCATGGGGCTCTTCAGCCTGGAGAAGTGCAAGCTCAGGGGGCACTTGGTGGCAGCCTATAAGTACATCAGGGGTGTGCATGAGGACCTGGGAAAACGTCTGTTCACCAGGGCACCCCAAGGGAAAACAAGGTCCAAGGGTCACAAACTGCTGGAAGATGGTTTTAAACTAGACATAAGGAAAAACGTCTTTACCGTCCGAGTCTCCAGAGTCTGGAATAGACTCCCCCCAGACGTGGTGCAAGCACTTACTCTGGACACGTTCAGGAAACGCCTGGCTGGCTCTGACCCCAGCTGACTTCCTGCCTTTAGGCAAGGGGGCTGGACCTGATGATCTTGCAAGGTCCCTTCTAGCCCTAATGCTATGAAATCTCCGAAATGGCTCCTAGTACAAAAAAGGTTGAGAACCACTGCCGTAGACCAATGGTTCTCAACCTTTTTTGCATCTGGACCCATTTGTAAACATTGATGACTAGTCCTGACCCAGTGTCCCTCACTCCTGACACACTGCCCCCCGCCCCCAGGCTTCAGCCCCGCAGTGTGGGGGCCAGGGGTGGGCGTAAGGGCAGGGTGGGGTATCTGTGGGTCAGGAGGCCCCCAAGCAGCCCCTTGCAAGCTGGAGCTCTGCCAGCCTATGAGGAAAAAGCCAAGGTTTCCTACATTTTTCACCTTTGTAGGAAAATCCATTTTTAAAGTTTGTTTGTGACCCTTTCATATGCAACCCACAGGTTGAGAAACGCTGATGTAGACTATGCTGCCTCTACTTGATGCCCCGCTATAGGCCCTTGAAGGAGAATAGAGTGTGCTATTTTTTCAACACACGACCCAATCCCATAGTCCTTTACTTGGCCTACTTCATCGTAAAATCAGCGGGAATTTTCCCCAAGTAACCAGACCCTAGTGAGTCCCATAATGGTGCTTAATAAAGGCCATTTTTGCGGGTACAGTGAAGGTTTTGCCTCTAGAGGGCAGCACAGTCTGCCACATCCGTGCTAAAACCCGCACCAAACCGCTCCTCCAGCCAACGCGCTTCTGTCCAGGGGGCTTCACAGAGAAGGGGGTAGAAGTGAGCCCACATTCACGTCGCTGTGTGCAGAAGCACCACGCTGCTCCCACCTCCGTTTCGCTCTCTAATCCTGACTTTGAGCTAACACGTCTCCTCTTAAAAGCGAAGGGCGTTCCAGAGGCTTGCTCATTCCAAGTGCGTGGAGTCATCTTGGCAGGGTTTTTTGGTGGTTGAAAAGCACGTTGTTTTCCTCCCGTGCACCCTGTCGCTTTGCCCCAGTTCTGGCTTGCATAAAAGCAACACAAGCCTAAACCCAGTTCCAAATGCAGGCTGCCAGCCAGAACAGACATACCCCTGTGATCCCTGCACACCGGTCACAAGGGCTGAGGGCAGAATTGCTCTGCCCCATATCGAGAGCAGGGTGGGACCCTGTTGACCTGTCAGCTTCCGAGCTGAATTTGTAGGGCAGAAGGATTGGAGCTCCGACTCTTTCACTGGAAAACTAAGCATGCTGGATTTTTAAATACAAGACGGAGCCCTGGGGTGACATTTTCCGGTCACTTTTCAGAGAAGAGCTGGGCTTTAAATAGATAAGACTCCAGAGAGCTCTGGGAATGCACAGTTGATCGGAAGAGCAATGAGAAGAATCTGGTAGCGGACGCTGAGATCCCGGTTTCAGTCTCCCCCGCAAAGGTTTCTCTAGCAGCTTTGCAGTTTTCCCCAGCAGCAAAGAACCTCTACACTTCAGGGCACATCAACAGGAAACTCTGCTCTGCTTATGCCCAGGAAACAGGGCATCCCACAGCAGGTTTCCCAGGAAGAACAAACTCATTTCAGCTTGCTGCCACATAACTGAAGCCATTCAAGATCTCATCTCTCTCTCTTTGGAAAAGAGAGCAAACAGAAAGCAGTTTCCAACTGCTTAAGAAAGAGGAGCTGGGGCTCAAGGGGATGAGAGGAAGGGAAGGAGGCCCCAACAAATCCAAAAGAAGCCCCCAGCGAATCCAGGGATTATTAGAAAGAAGATTAGCATCGGCTGATGAACCAGTGTAAACTCAAAAGAACTCAGGGAGGGGCTTTGTGTAGTATTAGGCTAAGATCATGTGTAGTTCCTTTCGGTTTGATCTCCCCCTGCACTGGGGACCATTTCCTGGAGTGGAAGAATCACTCTGGGAAGTCCCATGAAATAAATTTAAAACCTCCCCACAACCACGCAAGTGGAAGATTAATGACCCCTGTCTTCACAGCAAGACCACACCCCAGAGGACTTTAGTCAGCATTCCCACCGCAACCCAAACGTGAGCAGCCTCCATCCTTTATGCAGCACAGCACAACCGAGCCTTACATTGACAGTTTGCCCTCTTGTAACGGATTGATATAGTGGAAGCTTATTCAATAAAGGCCCTTACTAAGCATCTTCAGGTGTCACAGCTGCTGACTCTCCACTGCCCAAACCCGGCCCCAATTCCTCCAAACCCAAGAGAACGAACCCAGCTACAAGTGAGTGCAGTGGAGTCTGCTCTGCCCAGAGCGCTGCCAGTTGGGCTCTGGTTGTGCAATCTCTATTACTGGTGAGAAATAAAGGCGGAAGTAGCCCAGCTTGCTTCTCAGATCCATGGGGAGTCTGTACATCTCGGCAGTTCCTTTGACTTGTAAATTCCAAGCACACTTTTCCTGGGACACAGATGGCGCCAAGTCCATCCCTGGAGGTTGGCACACGTCAGTCCGAGGAACTCTGCATTGCAGAGGTCATCGGCACAGTCACTGTGGCTGGATTTTTGAAGCAGTCTGGATAATATTACAACATCAGCCACAAAGAATGCTGCTCCAGGGTAGGTGGGGTGGAGTGGGCAATGCCTGGATGAAAACCCTGGAGTCAAGTCACCTGGAATTAGATCTGGGCCCAGATCTGCTATGGAACAACGTAGCTCGAGCCCATGTTTAACCTATAGCTCCCTGGTCACCTTCTGGGAAGCAAGGGACATTTTTTTACTTGGGTTCTTCCTGGTACAAAAGTTGGGGGTAAAGTGCAAGCTGGGTACACATCCTCCACACAGCCAGAGTTGGGGCTGAGGAAAGAGCTCAGTGCTAAAATAGGTCAGCACACGTTTGGCCTGCCTGGACTGAATGAGAAACGGGGCTTTGCTCTTCCTTGTATAAATGTGTACGTCTTGGTGGCACTTAGAGGCATTTAATCCTGACTTCTCTGCCAACACCCAGCCTGCCCAGACCAAATGGACCGAGAGAGACTAGAGTGCAGGGGAGTTGTATCAAAAAACCCAAAGTTTGGGTGACCCCAGATGTCATTAGTAGTCAGGAGACTGTGCTGCCTCTCTGGTGATTGCAGGGGGAGCTGTGTAGCCAAGAGTAGTATGTATATGCAGACCAGGAGGCAGAAGCCTCAGGACAGCATGCATTTCTCACTCTATTCTCACGTTGGTCCCCTTTGGCTACTAGCTGGCCTGCATTGGTCCCCCGTTGGCTACTAGCTTCCCCCCCTGCTCCAGAAGTGGAACCGAAGCCATCTTGCCACTACCTGCAAGTCCGAGGGAGCGTCTTGGATGATGGCAAGGCACTTTCTGTAGAACAACGCTACACGTGTATTCACATACACAACCAACCTAATACAAGTGTCTCCTTCATAGCCTGGGGCTCACCAAGAGCCCAGCTTTCTCTTTTGGGTCACTTCCTAGGGTCATGAGACCCCTTGTACACAGCAGAGAGAAGATGAAGGTGACCCTGGTCTCTCTCTGTAGAAACAAATGAAACCAAACCAAAACAAAAAGGAAATCAAAATCAATATTCCAAAGTCAAATAATAAAAATCGTGTTATGGAAACAGAGGTCACCCAGAGCGAAATGTTATCAGACATGACAGCGCTGCTCTCTGATTTCCTCCCTCTGCCAATCCCAGGTGGGGAGAGCTTGTTCCAAAGCCAAAATGTCATCTGCCCACATTACAGAAGCACCACGTGGGTTGGAGCAATTGACAGCTGCAGAGACACAGACCTGGAGGAGGAGGGGGAGAGAGGACAGATGCACTGACGGGGTTGTGGGGGGCTCAGGCGTGAAATAACAGGGGACACTGCAGGGCAGAATTGATCTGGGAAGGGCAGGGCTGGAGGGGGATGCCAGGATTGAATAAAAGGGGCTACCTGCAGGTCACAACTGAGATGCAGTGAACCCTGAAGACGCCAAGAGGGAAAAGGACTGAGCCTTAAGAAATGCAGCACTCGCACTGAATAATGAGTGGCACCAACCCAGAGAATGAAAAACCAAGGGAGAGGAGAGCCGCATTTGTTCACGGAGGATAATCACGTTCAATAAAAAAAAAAAACAACAACAAAAAAACCCACTAACCCCGGGAAAGCAAGGCTCTCCAGGCCTCGTCCACCCCCTGTGAAATGGCACTTTTACCACTGCTAGGTCAGAAAGGCCTTAGCCTCTCCCCGATCTCAATTATGGGGCGGTAATAGTGGTCGACCCAGCCGGGGGCTGGAGGGGAGTGGGTTTTACTCCAAGTTCCTGATTAAAAGGACACAGGGCGAGTCATTAAAATACCTGAGAACAGCCTCCCAGGTTGGTCCTTTCAAACGGCAGGCCGGTTCCTTCAGACAACAAGAGCGGCTGCCTCCCGAGCCGATCCCCGCAGCCCCAGCAGGTTCCAGCTTGCATACCTTTCAGACAGCATTGTAAATGTGGGGCACGTAGCCCTGATAATGATGCAAACTTCAAACCATTATTTCTCAGCCCAGAGTGCTGCTTCTCCTCTTCAAGCCAGCAGTGATGGCTTGTCTACTGTGGGCTGGGGTTTTTTGTTGCTTTTTTGTTTTTGTTTTTCTTCTTTCCCTTTTTTAACCTGACCTCCTGTTTCTGGCTGGGATTTTATGTTAGATTGTTGCTCAAAGTTAGCAGCAGGGAGATAAACTCTCAATAAAGTCCATTTGTCAACAACGATTTCCTTCCTCAGCAGACAGGCAATGGGAAAGCAAAAACAATGCTTTGGATGGACAAGGGATTTCCAGCACCGAGGTGACTGCAGGGGCTTTTCTCTCCCCGCCTGCAGATGCCCTGGGGCTGGCCTTCAGCCCCATGACAAGTTAATCTTGCTGTCAAATTTATATCTGTATAACTGAAGGGTCCCCACTGAGGCCAGCTGGAAGTGTGGGGATTATTTCCTTCCTCTCCTGCCTTAGAAACTGTCTGTGGGATGGGGGTACCAATGTCATCGTTTGCTTCCCTTCAGGAATACAGCTCGCTTTTCCCTGGGGTTCACTATCGGCCTGGGGATGACTTCAGAGGCCGGGGGTGCCCCGGGCAGTTTCTAAGCTGCAGGGTCTCATCTACAGACTGAATTTACAGGAGAGTAAGATGGGAGATGGAGCAGCCTGGCAGCCTCCTGGGCTGGGATGCTGAAAGGATGCCCATTCCTGGAGTCAATGGGAAGCCCAGCCCAAATGACCAGTGGATCCCATTAAGGGTGGAAAGAAGAGCGGTCACTTCTGGCACAAGTCTGTGAGTCTTACCTGTAGCAAGATGCCTCAACAGCTTGGCCACTGCCCTGCTAAAGGAAAGGCAGAGGAGCTGGCACCATCCATCTCGGGACGTTTAAGTTGTTGCTGAGCTAAGAGGGGGACTCCAGAATTTGTCCAGTTGAACTTTGTGCCTCTTGTCCAGTGCCCTGGATAAGTTCAGCTGGACAAATTCTCCCCTTCATTATTTAGTCTGCCCTTGGGGAAGGCCCCATGAGCAGCAAGTCTGTTGAGAGGGTGGGTGAAGCCCCTTTCCAGGTGGATGGTCCCAGCTGGCCAACATCCCTCAACATCAGAAACCACTGGTGGGGAAAGCACACAGCTGGGACATGCATGAGATGTGCCGATTCAGTGGATCATCCAGGGTGCCTTCCCCCACCTTCAACTGCAGCCCCTATGGTGCCACAGCTGTGCTCCAGCCATACAAAAGCAGCACAAACACTTGCATTTCCTCCCTACCCCAGAGTGAAAAAATACCCCCTTCACTTCCACCCCCCGACCCATGGAAGTCAACAAAACCCTAGGCCACCCCCTATGTTCCACTGAAATTGGTGGCAAAACTCCCATAGGACCAGAGGTTGGCCTCCATATCCATCTCTGATGGCCTTCTTCCAGCTTCTGACTCCACCCATTTCTCTATCTGCACATTTCAATTTTTAGCTCTTTCAGTCAGTTTTCTCTTTACTGCTGCTAGGCCCAGCCTTGTTACTTCTTGGCTTGGGCAAGGGTGGAGCAGCCTCAACCCAAGAGACAAGTGACGGAGCACCTCATAAAGGGCCCAGCCCTCCAAGATGCTAAGAACTGGAAGTCGCTGGGAGCTGAAGGTCCTTAGCACTGTGCATGAGGAGAGTATAACTCACCAAAACATTCACAGCACCTCACCGTGTTAAATATAATTAAAAAAAACCCCTGTCAATCCCTAACCCCATAGTGAAGTCTACCTACCATGAGGGCCCAAGACAGAGGTTACTTCAGCTGAGCACTTAGTGGGTAACACAAAATTAATCTGGTGAACAAAGACTAAGGAATTCCACGGGGATCCTCCAAAGAGAAGTATCAGGTCAACGTGATGGCAGATGACATTTGCTATGGGCCAACAAAGCAATGCACAAGAGAAAGGAAACTTCAGAATACTCCCAACACAATGATGGATGCCAAATGATTTATAACCGCTTGGAAAGCAAACCTGGGTGTCACTGTGGGCCGCTTGGTGAAGCTCTCAATAGAGTGGGCAGACATGGTTTAAAACAGGGGTGTCAGACATACAGCCCATTGAACAGACCCATGCACTGCAGTTGCTCTATCCAGCCCGCTGGACTCCAGAGCCCTTGGGATCTTGTAGACATCACAGTCAGCAGGAAGGCAAGCAAGAGCCAGAAGTCACCCTATGGCTACTTTGCCTTTTGCCACTGCTGAGTCCCTACCTCCCTTGTTACCTCCTCCTCATTCTCTAGGTTTGATCTGGCCTTCAACAAGCCCCGCAATCTGGATCAAGTCCAAGGCACAGGATAAATTTGACACCCCTGGATTAAAAAAAAATGCTCCACACCAAAAGTCTTGAGGCATGTAGGGACAGGCACAAAAAGGAATGATTCAAGTATCATGCATTTATATACTTCAGTTGGAGACATGGTCCTAGTGACCCCCATCTCAGGAGTGGGAGACGTCTGAAGAACAGCAACAAGTAGTGTCCATCATCAATGAAGGGAGATTAAAAAGAATAGGACTATTTAGTTTATAAATAAGAGGGGGAACAGGATAGAGGTGAAGAACAAGGCGGACAAGATAGAGAAGTACAAAAAGACGACCCAGGTACAGAAATGAATAGGGAACTCCAATTCACCCTTTCTCGAGATGCCAAAGCAAAGGACATTCAGGGAAATGCAAAGGTATTACATATAAACTGAGAAGGGAAATGCCTTCTGTACGCAAGTATACTCCACCTATGGCACTCACTGCCACCAGACGTAACTGGAACAGCCACATACAGATATAATCAGAATATCCTCTGTCGTTACATGAAACACGGAGCTGACTCTTGTTTTAGGTGTAAAGCAAATGCTGGTGGACTGGCATTAGGAAGAATTTCTCCCATGACCGTGTTATTCTGTACTGTTCATCCTGGGAATTTCGTACCTCCGTCAAAGCCTCTATCGCTGGCTGGGAACTGTTGGAGACAAGACCCTGGACTAGACAGGCAGCTCCTATTTGCATACTATCTAACTGCAGCTGCCCTAGTGTCCAACAAAGGCTCAGAAGCAGTAATAAGAACCGTGAACTGGATGTCAGCGCTGCCAGCGTCTTCCATCAGTGCCCTTGAGAGATCAGGCCGCCGTGTCAGAGAGGCTACCGCTAAAAGAGAACCCCAAACCCAACAATTAAACCACATGTGACAACACTTTATAACAATATTAAATAACATTTCTCTAGCATCCTCCATGCCCAGATTTCCAAGTGAATATATACCCGTATCTCTCAGGGAAGCTACCACACAGGGAGCTGGACCGACTCGTCCAGCATCACAAGTATCAGTGAAACGACTCAGACAAGAGCTCAGTTCTGCTGACTTACGCTGGCATCCTACCGCTGAACTCCACTCCCTCTCCGGAGGGACCTCTTCCCCAGCAACTAGTACATAATTATCAAAGCGGGGAATAAAAAGGAAAAGCCCTTTCAAATCTGGGACTGCTGGCCCCTTTCTGAACAAAGAGTGGCTCAGCCCCAGCCCCCTCCGGAGGAGGCCTGGGCCTGGAGGCGGGTGCTATGTACCCAAGCCAGGAAGATGCTTGTCCTGCCACAGCATCCAAGCAACTTCAGCCAGGGTGGCAGCAGGCTCTGGCTCTGAACTTGTGCCGTGACAGGAGAGATTGTGGAGGGGTGCCGACAGCTGCTCTCGCCACAGGTCTTCCTGCATGGGAGGGGAGGAGAGGCTGGCAGTGGGCGGGAGGACAGTTAGCTTCTGGCTGCAGATGACAGAATAACTGGGACAGCGCGGACCACCCGCTCCACCTGCCTCTGGTCCGTTAGGAGGGCTCTGCCGGTTTGCTGCAAAGGGGCTAAAGAATGAGATTATACGGGAGCCTGTCAGGAGGCCAATGACATTTATAAAATATTAATCCCCGCAGCGTGTCACTCGTCAGCGCGTGTGATAGTTGCTCTGCGCTCGTTCCCGTGGTCTCCTGCTTCCGTGCCGATCCGCAGCAGCTCCGCGATGCTTCAGGGGCTCGTTGGATTGTTTCTCTCTGCACGTTTCCTAACGGGAATTTGCTCTTCTCCTGGCCCAGCCCCAGTCTGTCCTCCAGGCTTTGCAATTTGGGCTGCTTTAACCATCAGCTTCCTTCTGCTTTTCCCTAGGATCCCACCTCCCTCCGCATGCTCCCGCAGGCACGGCTTCTCCCAAACGCGTCTGTCCTCCTTTTGCAGATTTGCCCCATTTCCTTTCTAAAACGAGCCCTGAAAGATCCTACGTGGGTTTGCGTAGGGGCTTGGGGGACACAAATATTCTATCTTCTATATTTATGTTCCCTCCCTGCCTTGATGCCCATGCTTTTAACCAGCCAATTTTGCCTGAATGCCTTGAAAATCCACTTGAGCTCAGTCAAAGCGTCCCATGCGGCAGGCTTTGGGTGCGGGGGAGATCTGCGGGCAGCCCCTTCCGTACGTTGTCCACCCTCAGGGAAGAGAAAAAGAGCAACTGCAGCTTTAAAACAAAAATTAGATGCAATTTTCCCCCTCTCCCTCCCTCCCTCCCTCTCTCTCTTTTTTTTAAAGGGAACTTGTCAAGGTTTCCATCAATAATAGATAATGGTGCATCACTCTGGCAGGTTCTACCCTGAGGCTGTTTTGATATTTTCCAAAGAATTTGTCAGCAATCTTACTGCAAAGACGGGGCTGGGGGAAGGGAGAGGGGGCTTCATTAATTTTTTGTCATTTGCATTCCTGCTGTTAAATAATGTATTGATTGCTCGCTCTCCCTTAATTCTCCCTCTTTGGCTGTGACTCGCATACAACGGCCCTCACGCCATGACAGATGAGTTTGTCAGAGACACCAGACAGCTCACGCTCACCCTCGCCCTCATGGTGTTGGGTGTCTCAATGTGACCCCCCTGGCTGTCTCCGGGATCGCTACGTAGCTCAGACGAGCAGCAAGACCCCTCCCTAGGACTGTTATGCTAAGGTTGCAGAAGAGGACCAAGGCCATGTAGTCTGCATTCAGCTGGCCAGTGTGACCATTACAGCCACCCTCTCACCACGCCAGAACAGCTCCAGCCTTTGGCACAGGTTTGACCCAAAGCAGCACAACATGGGGGAAGGGCAGGATAGTTCTCCAGACATTACTGGAGAATGGGATATATGCCTCTGCACATGCACACGCGCAATCAGTCACCTAAGAGGAAAAGTCCTAGAGAGGAGCCTCTCTCTTGGAGTCCACGTCCCTGCCATGCCCGTTCTTCCTACGCATGAACATATGGACGTGCAATGCAATCTCCCCCCTGAGATGAAGAGCTGAGGCCTCCGTTGTCACTTGAGAGCCCGCAGCATCTTTCACAGGAGCTCTCAGTGCTGCTATCCTGGTGTCCTCGATGCGACTGCACGCTCCTCCCCTGCACCTCTATACGATATGACAGTTCTGCATGTCCTGCCCCACATCGCCGCACCGTGCATCTTGTGCACCGTTAAGCAGCTGCCTCCTGTGGCCTCAGTTGTGGCCCTCTCTCAAGGACACATGAAGAAATCGCCTGCAGATATAGGTCGTGCAGCACTGAGATTCTTCTGCAGAAGAATCTCATGTAAATCATGCTCGTTTTTAATGCGTTGATATTAAGGCAGCATTGTTAACTCACCCCTCTATGGCTCATTCAAGAAACTACAAGTCAGAGGGAAGGTGAAATACGGAGTGAGAACCACACAGTGGTTTGATACATCTTGAGGTCTATGCACCAAAATGGCCAGAAGCTGTGTGGCCCTGGCCCCCTGGAAGAGAAGTCAAGGCAGTAAGTCTGGTGCCATTTTGGATTACCTTCTCTCTGTAAATAAGGTGACAGGGCACAAAGGATGTGAACCACAGCTCTGAGCAACACTTAGATAAATGCCAGTGCTATGCAAGTATGAGGTAGTCAATATGCATCTCCCAGCCAATATACTTACGTGACCCTCACCTCTGTAGTATCTGAATACCACTCCATCTTTAACGTGGGACCCATGTGGGGCAGTGCTATTACCCCATCTTACACATGGACAACTAAGGCTCATCGGGGACAGATCCTATTCCACCTGCTGGGCATCTAAATGGCATTTGGCATCCAAGTGTGATCCTATTCCACCTTGCTTTGTCATGTATCTGGTAATATATCCAAGTTTTGCAATACAATTTCATCTTTGCCTCAGACAAAGTTAACACAAGCAGTGAGAAGGGTTCACCCACTCTTTGAATTAAGGATTTTTCCGGAACTTGGGCAGAACTGGACTGACGCATACAATAGATGGCATGGGATCAGGCCCTGCGCGACTTGCTGAGGTCGCAGAATTTGTGGCAACAAGGAACTGAACCCCGGTCTCTCTAGTCCCAAGCTGGTACCCTGAAGCCGAGACCGTGCCTCCCCTAATGAACCAGTCGAGAACTGCTCAGCTAGGCCTCAAGGGAAGACTTTCCTGGTACCTGCCAGAACCCAAATATTTCCAAACATTTTTCCAGGAGGCAAATATTGCCATCATCCTGCCCACCACCTGGACCACTCCCATCAACCAAATACCACTGGCTGACTCCTCACACACCATGCAAACCCAATATCTTGGCCTAGATAAAAGCTGGCAGAGAAAGGAAGTCCACTGCGGGAAAGCCAGCTGAAGAGACGGGAAAGGTAGAACAACCTGGATGACTTGGCTTCTTCGGGGACAACAGCTCACTTCCAGACCCTGTGCAAACATGCTGGCTACCCATCCAAATAGACACGCCCTGAGAAACCATCATGCATCACATTAATTCAGCAATAGCAATGAGGAAAGGCACATGGGAAGCTGTTAGAGAAAGGTCAAACTCACATACTTAAAAAAAAAAAAAAAATTAAACAAGCAACAAGGCTGAAATCTAAGGCACTCCTCCCTTAGAATTGTAAGTGCAAATTTGGCCTCCAAATCCTCTAGGCAGCTTTGATAACTTCCATCTGAGTTCTTGGGAAGCCAAAGGCAAGCTCCAGAGAGTTGCCAGTGGAGCCAAGCAAGAATTCACACATGATTAGGGCTGCGCTCTTAATGCAGCTCGCTTCCTCTTTAATTAATAACTACTTAATTGCATAGTTAATATTTTAATATTTCCTTTTAAAAATGTCTGATTTAATGGCAGTCCCTCCAGCTATTTGTTTTGCACAACTTTCATGTTTATCATCCCCTTTTATTTACCATTCCCCTCACCACCCACCTGGAAGTCCCTGAAGTTTCTTGCTGATCTTTGCGACTGGATATTAGCAATCAGGCTGGAAGCCCAAATCGAACGTGGCCTTTGAGTGTGACAGGCATCCCCGAAGGTGATAATGTGAGTTATTAGCACTCTGGTGTTCCACCGCAAACAAACAGCAAGGTGAAGCAAGATGCTGCAGGCAGAAAGGGACGACGTGAACTAATGCAGCACCGGGGAGGAATCTGAGAAGTCAGCAATAATAGGTGACGAGAGGGTGTGGGGCACATGTGGGTGGCTCTATCCAAGGTCATCCTGAAATGCCAGAGGGTACATTGACTTGTCCCTTTAAACCGAGACTCCCTCCTAGACCGCACAACTTATCTATGAGCATGGGGACATCTAGTGGCATCCAGTGAATGAAGGATGAAAGGCTTCAGCAGAGCAAGAGGGGACCAAGTATGGACGGGGTATGATGGAGGTGCCAATGCATGCACTGAGATATTTTGTATAGGGATGCCACACAGGAGTCTGCGGCGAGTGAGGGCCAGCTCTGAAAGGGCTCTCCTTCTAGTGCCAAGATGGTGAGAGCGGGCATGAACAGGAACAGCTGCAACCCAGCCTAGCTGGGAAGGGGAGAAGTCTTAGCTTGTCCCGGAGCTGGTGCAGAATGTGCCACAAGAGCAGCTAAGCCCTGAGAAATGCTGTGGCTGTCTGCAAAGTAGGATTTATTGGTACATGTGCCCATATGGGCAGCAGAGGGGAAGGCAACAGCCTGAATGCAGAAGGGCTACTGCTACATTCAAGGTGGGCTCTATGAAGGACAAGCCCAAGGTGCGTACTGCTGCTGGTAGGCGCACGCAGCTAGTGCTGGAGGACTTCTGCCAGCGCTAGGATTTTAGGGGGGCATTGGTGCTCACTAAAGGATGGACTGCAGACAGCAGACCAGCCCTGCATGGCAAGGAGTAGGGAATGGGGGAATCATAGACCATAGCCTGGAGCTCGTCTTCAACTGGGCCCCAGCCCCACCAAATTAAGGCCCCGTCGGAAGACTGAGGAGGGCCCAGCAAGCACCTGGGACAGGACGAACTGCACAAATCAGGACAATGCTTCAGGAATGCAAACGCTAGTGGGCCAAGGAAAAAAACTGCATGCTGCCAACTGGAAAAAAATGGCTCAGCCATACCAGGGCTGACACAAGAGTTGCGAGTAAATGGTGGACAGCACCCGGGCAGCAGATTACTTATTATGGAAACCAACTGGGACCAAAACCTGTTCGTAACATCACACAGTTGGGTTAACAAAACACATATTAAATGAACATACTCCAAAGATGCTCTCTAAAGCAAGTCTGGGGGCAAATTCAACTCCCCCCCCCTCCTTTTGTTGATTATTTCCATTTTTTGCTCCATCGTTAACACAGTTTTCTTTTAGTCACCATGGCTCTGCTTGTACCCCACCCCATGCAGGCTGACGGCATGTCCTGCATCTGGATAACTATGTCAGGCTCCTCCCCAAACGGAGAAGGGCAATTTATCCAGGGAGAGGCAGAATTACAGTAGGTTCCACGTTACATTTTCCTCCTCCCTGGATAGCCCTGCTGCCTCCTCACTTACCACAAATGAACTGAAGGCACCAGCAAAAACTGGAGTTCAACAAGCTCCGTGACACTCATTCACTCTACAAACAGCCTTAATGTATCTGGACGAGAGGCAGTCAGTCCTCCAGCCACTTGCACTCGGTGCTGAAGGCTTGAAGTTTGGCGTGGGGTATGATCTATGCTGGCCTGTCTAAAGGATGGCGAGGTGGGGAGAGCTGGCGTTTTGCAGCAACCCTCATGAACAGCCTGTTAGGGTAATAAAATAAACAAACACAAGAGTTACAGCCAAGGCACTCCAGGCACCATAAAACAGGCTAAAAGCAAACACAGCAACATTAATCCATCATAAAATAACAGCCTTTTACAATACATAAGGCATCAAAATGAATGAGGGGCCAGAGGGGTCACATCTTTAAAAAACAGGTGATGTTCGATGCACGGGAGACCCATAAATGATTGGTCTGAAAACACTTGGGAAGAAGAATGCTGCTAAGTGTTCCCGAATACAGCCGGGAGGGAGCTCAGAGCATTCGGTGCTGAGCTGGGAACTGGTATGTCCATACAAGCCTCTGCCTGCACCAGGCACAAGGAGATGGTCTTGCAAGAAAGCACTTTAAAACAAACCGTAGCATCAACTGGGAGTCATCCTGCCAGGACAAGGAGATCAGGACTCCTAGCTTCTACACGTGGGTCTGTCGCTGACTCCTGGCACAATGCACTTTATCTTTCCGGCCTCCGCACCACTGTAGTAGTACCGATGCATTAGGGTTGTGCGAAGCTTCAAGTGCTGATTCGATTCGGGGGAGATTCAGCCTGATTCGGTGGGCGAATCTCCGAATCCAGGTTGAATCAGGGGACTAATTAAAAGGTCCAGATCAGATGGAAGCTCTCTGAATCGGTTCGGAAAAGGTTCGGAGAGCTTCGATAACTCGGGCAGTCCCTGCCCACTGCAGCAAGGAGCTGGTAAGTAGGGGGTGGAGGTGACTTAGAGCTGGTAAGCAGGGGAGGGGGGAGGGGACCATGGGGGCACCCCCGCCCATCCCAGCTCCCAGAGCTTAAAAAAAAAAGCCCCAACTCACTGGGTGCTGCCTGGCGGAGGGATGATCCCCGCTGCCCCACACTTCATGGGGGGCTCTGCCACAAGCCCCCCCGACCCCTACCCTGCTCTCCCAGCGCCCCCATGATGGCCCCAGCTCCAATCCTTTAAGAAAAAAACCAACCCCCCCCAAACTCACCGGCTCCTGCAGCCTCAGGGCTTCTGGGGGCTTGTGCAGAGCCCCCCTACGCAGCATGGGGCAGTGGGGATCCCCCCTGCCGGGCAGGAACCGGCGAGCACCAGGGGTTTTTTCTTTTTTTTCCAAGTGCCGGGAGCTCGTCCAGGTAGGGCAGCCATTGAGAGCAGGTGGAGGATGGGGCCTGTGCGATTCGGAGATTCAGCTGAATCAATTCGGGACAGTGATTCGAATCCCTGAATCGAAACACTGTCCCCCAAATCAGCCGAATCTGAATCCGAAGCAAATACAAGCCGCTTGCACAGGTCTACAATGTACCTTCAGCAGTACAAGTACTAGCAAAGACTTAGCAGCTCAGCGCATGAATGCCAGAGACCCAGTCTGGAGCCAGGAAGGCTGACAGTGGTGAGGCCACCAAGGTGGGACTGAGGACACGTGTGAAAAACACCAGAGTGGGCACATCAGATCTGTCATGGAAAGGCCTCTGTGGCTGTGGGGAGCTGCAAGGTTAGCTTAATGTTTGCAAAGTGCTTTGGGATCCTCAGATAAGAGGGGCTCTAGGCAGACAGACTCCCAACGGAAGGGGGAGTGGGTGCCTAAGTGAGCCCCTGCCACCACCGACTGCTCGCTTCAACTAAAAAGACACAAATAAAATGTGAGGTGAGAGGGCACCGCACTGGGAAAGGAAGAGATGAAACAAGCTGGAAATCTTAAGTTAATGGAACTGTTAAATGCTCCATATTCTCAGCTAATGAGGCTTCTGTATGGGAGAGGCTAAGAGAAGAAAGCTCATTGTGAGCTAATAAAGCACCGTGACTTTAACTGACTGGAGGCACTGAAGCTAATGAAGTCACCAGAGAGTTGGGATTCCTTTGGCAGATTTGACATTGCTCTGTGTAACTGCTATTTTAATTCAGTCTGAGAAAATAATAACAGGAACGATAATAGCAAAAAAGGCATGCCTCTCTGCGACATGCCTGAGCAACAGCAGCTCCACTCAGATTCGCCTACCAGGGCTGCAGAGCCCTGGACCGGCTGCAGAGTTCACAAGAGGTGGCTTTGAACTTTCCCTGCAAGGAGGTGGGGAGATAGATGGGGAAACAACCTGCTTGGAAAATCAGGGATACGTGCATAAAGATGCATGTAGATATACACGTGCCTAACACTGCACATCAATAGATGGGGGCTGCTAGTGTGTGCATGGACACAAGCCAGGTTACTACTGTGTGCACATGCACAGCCAGAAGACAGACAGACCTAGAGAGTACAAGCAATGGAGCACTAGAAAACTCAGCAGACAGAAGCAGGGGGTGCATATGAACGGACAGATGGATGTACTCCACAGCACTTCATAAACTACGTGCGTGCATCTATGGAGTGAAGGACGGCAGCTAACCAATGCCCAGCCAAACACCAAGGGGTGGAGAAAATGGACACTGGAATAAAGCTCTTAAATTGTAGGCAAAGGACTTTAGGAATATCCATGTCCATGCAGAAGAGAGAGGATTTGACTTCTGGGGGTTCATCCTGAAGCCCCACACTCAGCGCCCCATTGCTTTGCATGTTCCTGAGGCCCAGACCCTGGGATCCTTGCCAGCGCAGAAGAGAGGGTCCCCCTGGGCTCCCGCCAGCCGGCTCATCTCTCAATCTGTTCTCTGGCTATTCTGTAGCTTTTAGCATGAAGTGACCATTACTGTAGCACTCACTCTTTCCTAGCCGAGGCATGACAGCCCCAACACAAGGCAGGTGTGGGAGGGTGCAGCTGGGCAGCATCTACCTACAACCACACAGTCCAACCTCTTCTCTCTCCACCTGCCCACAGAGCCAGCTGCCAGCTAATAAAGGCCTGGCCCTGCACGTTTATTCCTTTGAGTAGCGCCAGTGACATCCCACACACGTGGCTGCTCATGTAAGGCAATGTTTTTCCAAGATCGGGTCCCGGTCTGGCAAGAGCAGCATTTGCCTTGGCCAAGCCTTAAGACTATTTTTGGAAACAAAAGCCCAGTGGGCCATCGATCCTCCTGCACCAGCTCGTTTCAGTTCATCAGAGAAATTAAGAAAAACTTCACTGCCTGCTACAGAGCTCTGTCCTCACCCTCCCTTTCCCAGCCAAGGCAGGACGGACGGGAGAGTTCCCCCCCCGGGGGCCTGCGCTGCTGGTCCATAATGAGAAACTGCTTCTTGAAGACTTATGACTTCCTTTGTGCGGGTTTAGTCGCTATCACCTGCTTAATCTTGGGAGATTATTTTCCAGCCTCTTTAAAAAAACCTTCTGTCCGCCTCTAAATCTTTTCATTTCACCTCGTTTAATTCCTTGCCAGTGTAATGACTTTGGTAATAATGAATAAGATTAAAATTAGGGCTTAATAAGGGTTAAGGAAAGAGACTACTGCTGCAGAGGAAGGGAGTGCCTGGCAGTGAGATGGAGTTAGGGAAAGTGCAGGGATAATCCAAGCCACTGTCAACCTTGAGACTGACCTTTCTAACCCTCCTGGCTGTCGCTTGCAAAGGAGAGAGACTGCCTTGGAAAAGGGACAGGCTGGGTGAGAGGATTGCCAGGAAGGGATACAGGTGGGAGCAGGGCAAAATGCAAGCCAGGTGCAGGAAGGGAACAGGATTAAGGAGTCCCGTGGTGGGTTGCAGTGGAGGAGCCCCACCACAACTCCTGGACCTTGGGATGGCATCAGCTGCCCGGTTCTGAACTTACCCTAAATGTTGGGGAAGTTGGGCCCTGCCTCTGGGCTTCACAACTCCAGCCAATTTCTGGCCAGCAATGGTGACGCTCTCTGCACTCCCCTGGGAGGTGGCTTAACATTACTCCCCTTCTACAGCTGGGCAGACTGCGGAGCACAACCATGACCCGCCCCAAGGACAGACAACAAGCCAGGAGAGGCTGATGGTAGGAGTCAGAAGGCCTAACCCATCATGCCCAGGCCTTACCAGAAAGGAAAGCTTTCCATCCCTCAACAGGGACGCTGTGGACATCGCTCCCCTGCTAATATCAAGCACTGGCAGGAAAAGGACCCGTGCAAAGAGCCTCATGAACAGGTAGGTGTGGAGCAACCAGGGGGATGCCCTGGGAATTGTAAGGGGTGAAAAGGAGCCCCCAGAAGAAGATAAATGACTCCACTATGCCAAAGCCGTCCTCATTTACGGTTCCTAGGATCCGAGCCCTGGCACACTGTGGTACCTTACCCCCTGCGTTCAGTCCTGACCAACTGTTGTTTTGGCAGCCCACCACGGGACTCCTCAATCCTGTTCCCTTCCTGCACCTGCCTTGCATCTTACCCTGCTCCCACCTGTATCACGGGCGGCCATGCTAAAAGACATACTGATCTTCTGCTACTCTGTCCTCTATTGATATGACACCCAATGTCTTTATGTCCTCTATTTTTCTCTTGAAAAACCCGGTTTCATAACAACAGAGGACAACCAGACTGTCCTCTATGCTGGCCACCCTACCTGTATCCCACCTCAGCCTGCAGTGGGGACTCGCTTTTAAAGAAGCAAGTACTGTTTGCTCACGCCCAACCGCAGCTGCAGCAAAATAATTTCCTCCCAAGTTAACCAGCACGTTAGCAGAAACCTGCTGCCTTGGTAGGAGGGAAGTCCGTGCTCTCGTGAGAGTCTGTACGCACTTACCCAGAGCCCAGCTCCCCACACAGGTGGAAAGGGGCCGTGTCAGGCAGAGGGGGCTTGGCCAGGTGGATGAGGCTGAAGCTGGTCACTGGAATCTAACAAGTGGAAAGACAGATCGCAGGGTTAGGGATTTCTTTGACCAGGGCAAACCCAGCACCTCAGAGGGTGCAACCGCCCCACCTGGGAGCAAATCCCCCACCTGGGAGGATTTGTATTTTGAGGGCCTCCCGTCTTCTCTTCCAGGTTGCTCCATCTGGCTGCCCGGCTATTAAGGACCGTTTGTCCAAGGGCTCCAGGGCTCTTGTCACTGCTCTCCCCTTTCCCCCCCGTCTCTGCATTTCAGCTGCATCAGCTGAAATCTGGTCGGAGTTCACTCCATTGGTATTCACTGGGCTTTTTTCCCATGTTGATTGCTGAGGTGAAGATTTCTTCACCATCCTCTCTCCCCCCCTGCTCATCCCCACCTCCTGGCTGCTCAACAGATCTGTCCTGAGGGCTCATGATTAATTCCTGCCCATAAACTTTCTGATGAGGCTGCGTGCTCATGACAGGCAGTCCTCCAGGATCAAGGATTAGCTCGCAAAGCAAATTTCTCCACTCCAGCCCTTTCTCTGTCAGGGTTTCATTAGCTGCTGCGCGGTTCACACAACCACCCTCTGCTCGGTGTAGTGGCTGAAAACAAGCAATTCCTCTTCTGAAAAGGTCAGGCCAGCCTGAGAAGGGTCTGGATGGTCACAGCCTTCCCGAGGAGTACCCAACCTCATGCCCCAGCCCAAGCATTGCCTTGGCAGGTGCAGGGCCACCATGCAGCACATGCCTCTGCGCTACCAGCATCCGAACCCCACTCTTTTAACCACAGCCCGTTATAATCAGCAGCATCAAACTCATGGGGGCTGAGTGTTGCATGTAGAAGGACAAGGTAAAACCTGATGACCCAGACAGCCGGTGCAGGGTGCAGCTGCCTGGCCACCACCCTGCTCCTGCCTAGAGGCCGGGCAGGAAAGGCATGCACATAAGACCTGCCTCGGCATGGGGCTACTCTCATGTGTCTTCAGATATTCCCGACACAGGCCCCACTCCTGTCCTGATCTGCTCGCAGGGGTGTGCATGGAGGTGAGGCTCCCGACCTGAGGCACCAGACCGGGCACAGCGTCTCATCTCATGTGTCCCTGCCTCATCCCCTTACGCTGGAGCACCAAAGCCTCCCACGCTCTGCAGCACACTGTGCAGGGGCTTGCGAGAGTCGAAGCCCAGGATGACAAAGGGATCCTTCCTACGGAGCAGTGGAAGCAGCCCTCCGTCGTGCTGACAAGGGTGCTGGCTCGAGCAAAAGGCCTGCTTCTCTCTAAACAAGTGAACCATTTGGAGACCCACTGCTGCATCTGAAAACCTGCTCTGTCATCCAGGGAGCAGCCTAAATCCAACATGCCTGCAAGCAAACTCCCTGCCTTGCAAGATGGCAGCAATCCCTGCTGTTCCAAACAGGAGATATTACCACACCTTCAACTCTCCTGGGAAATATGAATTTTCACTTCTACCTAGAAAAACTTTTACAATCTTTTCTCTTAGCCCTGAAGAAGGGTACTTGTGCCCGAAAGCTTTCAATTAAAGACTTTTTTTGCAAAAATCTAGTTGGTCTAATACAAGATATCAGCTCTACCATGAGTTTCAATTCCTTTTGCCTCTAGAGAAGAGATTGATGTCATATATCTTGACTTCAAAAAAAGCTTTTGATCTGGTATCCCATGATCACCTCTTGGCCAAACTGCCCAGTTGTGGCTTTGGCTCCACCACGATCCGCTGGCTGGGAAATTGGCTTCGTGGTCGGACCCAGAGGGTTGTGATTGATGGCAGTCACTCATCGTGGTGCCCTGTGACCAGTGGGGTCCCTCAAGGCTCTGTCCTGGGACCCATACTGTTCAACATATTCATTAACGATGTGGACATTGGAGTCAGGAGTGGACTGGCCAAGTTCGCCGATGACACCAAACTTTGGGGCAAAGCATCCACGCCAGAAGACAGGCGGGTGATCCAGGCTGACCTGGACAAGCTCAGCAAATGGGCGGACGAGAACCTCATGGTGTTTAACACCGAAAAATGCAAGGTTCTCCACCTTGGGAGGAAAAACCTGCAGCATCCTTATAGGCTCGGCAGTGCTACGTTGGATAGCACTACAGAAGAAAGAGACTTGGGGGTCATCATTGACCACAAGATGAACACGAGCCTGCAATGCGATGCTGCGGCTAGTAAAGCGACCAAAATGCTGGCGTGCATCCATAGATGCTTCTCGAGCAAATCCCGGGACGTCATTCTCCCCTTGTACTCGGCCTTGGTGAGGCCGCAGCTGGAGTACTGCGTCCAGTTTTGGGCTCCACAATTCAAAAAGGATGTGGAGAAGCTTGAGAGAGTCCAGAGGAGAGCCACGTGCATGATCAGAGGTCAGGAAAACAGATCTTACGATGACAGGCTGAGAGCCACGGGACTCTTTAGCCTGGAAAAGCGCAGGCTCAGGGGTGATCTGATGGCCGCCTATAAGTTTATCAGGGGTGACCACCAGGATCTGGGGGAACGTCTGTTCACCAGAGCGCCCCAAGGGATGACGAGGTCAAACGGTCACAAACTCCTGCAAGACCGTTTCAGGCTGGACACAAGGAAGAATTTCTTTACTGTCCGAGCCCCCAAGGTCTGGAACAGTCTGCCAGCGGAGGTGGTTCAAGCACCTACATTGAACACCTTCAAGAGTAAATTGGATGCTTATCTTGCTGGGATCCTATGACCCCAGCTGACTTCCTGCCCTTTGGGCAGGGGGCTGGACTCGATGATCTCCCGAGGTCCCTTCCAGCCCTAATGTCTATGAAATCTATGAAATCTAGACCAATGTAGCTACAACCTGGATACCTGAGCAAGTCATGCTAGGCATTTAAAAAAAAAAAAAATCAAGGCAAGCTGTCCCATTTTGGGCTCTAACTGCACATGTTGCAGCGTGATGGCCTTTACTTGCAGCTGAGCGGCCCCTAGAAAGGGAACAATTTTAGATGCCTTGCAAAACATCAGAAACATCCCCCTAAAACACCCCCCATATGTTGCTTTCCTGACAGCCAAAACCCTCACAGATCTGTAAGGAAAAATCCCCTCAGTCACCTCTGGAGCCACAGGGCTCAATGAGCGAGCACTGCCATTGTGGTCATCAGAAATGGAGTCCCACTATAAATGTCCCAACCCTGCTCTGACCCATGCGCCTCTCCATATACAAAGGGATTGCAGAGTTACATCTTGGTATTTGGGATACCATGCCCCTTTTACAGTCCCACATTTGTGCCTGGTGAAGTTTGACTGCATCACGCCACTGGATGCCATGCTGAGATGTTCCTTGCGGCTGCGGCAGTTAGCATCCGACGATGCCAACCTGGCAACTTGAGAGTAACTCCAGCCACAGGTCTTAAAGGAAGGGCTTTCTGAGTTGGTGGTACAGCCTCCTGGAGATCAGGCACATGGAAAAAGAAATGCTTTGGGCCAAATGTAATGATTAGTAATGAAGCAAGCGCATCTCTGGTTCCAAATCCCAAAGATGCTCTGAAGTCAGTGGACTGTTTAGAGAAAGTGATTAAGGAACAAACCAGTGCCACTTGCACCCTCTGATCCAAAGCTTTTAGCCCAGGCTAGTACCAGGTGTTCAGGTTTTAGGATCCTGTATAGTCACGCAGTTATTTCTCCTGACTTAGCTCGGTACCAGGATCGGATGCCAGCCACAGAACGCAGCAGCTTTGATGGCTGCTCTACACCTAACCATGCTGCACGATGGCCACACACCTGCCAGCCACTAAACATCCCAGAAAAGTCTCAGCAAAAGTCAAAAAGCATCCCAACTCAGGGAAAACAGGATCCTTGGCTAATGACCAATACGTAAACCCTGCAGAAAGGGCATATGAATAGCTGCTCTCCTGTCCCGAAGGTGAGGAAGAGCCGTTACATCACCGTCGCAGAGAGCGTCAGTGCCCCTTGCATTGGATATGTAGCAGGAAACACCGGGATTGACCGCCAGTCTTTACTATGAAAATTGCTAATGATATGATGGCAGACAGATCACATTGAATTAGCTGCATCAGGGTGCAGGTTTTAATTAAAAATAGTATTGCTACTGACAGGGATAAAAAGGAAAGGTAGGAATAATTGACTTGTCAGAAGACGTGCAACAGGAAGACTGCCGGGCATAGCCCCGATACCGGAGTGCATATTAAATCTGGACTAATTCAAGCATTCCCCCTCCCTCCCCCCAACCATGCTGATGTTAATGGCAAGTGGCCTATCAGCAAGTCTGAGATCCTGGAGCTGAAAGGATGCAGGTTGGGTGCTGGCAGGAATAGATGCCTGAACACCCGCAATACTGATGACTTCCTAATGGGGAATGAGCACCATTTCCATCTCCTTGCCATCAGCTGCATTATTCAAGAGAACAACTCCTCTATCATGTTGTTTGCAGAAGTCCGGACCACCCCAGCCCAGCATCCCTGCCCCTCCCCACTGCTTTTTAAGTATAAAAAACACTTTTTTTCCCTCAGAGATTGGCTTGTTACTTCTACTCCCAAGCACTGTCACTTTAAAGATGCTGGTCATTTTTAAGAGCATTTTGATCCTCGTTCCGATTCTCTGAGGACGAGCTAAACAAAGGCTGAGATTGAGTGATAAGGCTGCTCTGGATATGATCTATGATTAACTTGTTCACGTCGCTCTGAGAAGAGTTGTGACGGCAGTCAAGGTTGGGTAGTGTTGGGGTCCCCCCCCACGCCCCCTTTGTAAAGGCTAGAAACAAACAAGTGGCATCATAAGCTAGTTTGTGATCTCAATAAACCCTTGCACTACTTCTCTCCAAGACGGGTAGCTCCTTCAGTTTAGGCCCAAGGGGAGCACAAAGATGAATGGTTTTCACAGCAGCTGAGGATCCACAGCTGCTTTGCTGAGGTCAGCAGTAATGGTGCTCAGGCCTTATGAAAATTTCCTCTGCAGTGAGAGTCCCCACTGGATGCTGACGGGAGGCATTTCCCAGAAGGAATTTAGGTGCGACATGGGAAGGGAGTACTGGGAGAGCGCTCGTCTGCCCTAGAGGCTGCTGGCTTGCCCTTAGGGAAGGATGCAGCAGTCTGGTCCCTGCACCGCGGTGAAGCAGAGAGAGCTGGATGGAAGTGCGGAGGGGTGAAGGCAACAGGGATGGGGAAATGGATCCCTTTGGAAAAGAGGAGAAGGGTAGGGAAGGAGGACAGGTGGTGCTCAGGCCCTATGAAAATTAGACCCTTCAGCCTGGGTCCAGGCAACAATCTCTGTTCTGCAGGACAAACACACACGTTCCTGACTGTAAGCACTTGCCCAAGTTACACCAGCTTTAACAGTACTTGAATGCACGCTAAAAACTGAGCCTGTGCTCCTGGGCTGCTCCGAACAGGAAAGATCCCCTGAATTGAGGCCCACCTGCTTGGTTGAATAGGCACAAATTTACGCATGAGCTCAAGTGCTTTGCTGATTCAGGGCCTTCACGATCAGCCTAAGCCCTGAGCAAATCGGTCGCAGGTCTGGGAACAGAGTATGGTGGCTCAGACATCCACTCCCAGGCCCAATCCCTTGAGCTACACAGATGCCTCCTGTGAGCACAGCGTCAGCCATGAAGTACTCAGACATGGCTTCACGAAAGGTGTGAGACAATTGCAAAGTGCTGTGATGGTCCAGTATCTGTTGGGAGACATGCTCAGAGCTTGCTTGCATCATGAAGCCCCTGCTGATGCAGAGAGGCCTGCAGGACTAAGTCCGCGGAGATTGTGAGTGGAGACATGGTGTATACTGCAAAAGGGGGCTTTCTGCTGGTCTAGTTGCAGCACCTGCTGAAAGGACACCAGCTAGGCTGGGGGCTTTGCTACCACAGCTACATGGATGACAGACTGTGATCTTGTCCCAGCCTTATGCAATTCAGCTAAAGTTAGCAAAGACTTGTAGTGTCGGCCAGACCTTAGCCCTCTGGGCACCCTGGGTTATTATCTCTATTCCAGGAATATCCAAAAAATGTGCTTCGTCAAGTGACTAGAAACCTCATGGCCATGCTTAATTTGCATAAACATCTGCATTAAAAAAAATCAACGTACATACATTAAAAAAAAAAAAATCAACGTACTGTACATTATCTTCTTTCTAGACACGTCTCTCTCACCAGAGGAACAGAAAGTGCTAGTGTTGGTGATGGTGACCAGCAAAGAACACCCAAGGATCTGATGGTGGATCATTTTAATCCCACGAGTAATCCGATGGGCTCTAGGAGGTTTTTTTTCACTACGAAGCTACTTCACCTTCTCCATTGCCCAGGCCAGAGGGAGGCTTCCAAAAGCTGCATGAGGATTTCAAAGCAGGGTGCACCAGGTGTTTCCTCAGAAGCAAGATCTTTTTTCTGATCATGTCTATCTAGGTGAATAATAAACCAACAAGAAAGGCAAGCAGGAGCATTGCTCTGTCAGGGCTGTGTGGGCTGGAGAGAGACGTGACCACTTGTAAATGGATGTTGTAGAGGGGTTTGAGTCACTATTTTTACACCAAGTATCCCCAGCACCTGGCCCCTTGCGCCGTCTTGTGCCCCAACACATACAGGAGGATGGCAGGCATCTAGAAGGGCCAAGGTGCTTACCAAACTTTTTGCTGATGTAAGGAATTACTCTGCAGTGTTGGCTCTGTTTCCACAGAGGTCTCAGGTCTTTGGTAGGGGCTCACTAGGGCTGTGCAAAACAGCATCATTTCGTTTCAACTTCCATTTTGCTGTTCGATGGGACAGGGTTTCATTTCAAGTTTCATTTCATTTCAAAACCACTGCTCCATTTCATTTCATCAAAACTGTTTCAATGCCATTTTGCCCATAGGCTATAATGGAGAAGCACAAAACTGCCTATAAATTTGTCATTTCTCGCCTGAAACTTGCAGGGATGGTAGCCCCTTCTGAAGCCATGAAGCCTGCCAGCTTTCCAGGAGATGGGTGCAGGGGGTTCTGGGAAACTGCACCTCAGGCTGCTGACAAGCAAAACTCATGACAAGTATGACTGTGTATATTATAGCACACCCTCACTGGTGCTGGGGCCTCTACACAACACAGTAGTGTGCCCCAATGAGGCCTCCTCCTCCCCTACAGCCTCAACCAGTCCACCGCTTTAAATGACAACAGATAATAACTTAGTAAGCAGCACAGTAGCACCATCAGCATCTCAAGCAGCCAAACTGTCACAGTCAATATCAGAGCAGTCCTTCCCCCCGCTTCCCCCTCCCTCTCCTCACTTCCTGTCTCCTGCAGGCAAGTCCAGCTTAGTTTCTGAATGCGAAACATTTCAAAACGTTTCAGCTGCCCTTGTTTCATTTCGAGGCTGTTTTGAAGCCCTCTGTTTCGTTTCAATTTTGCTGCTTCAAGCTCGAAACGTGTTGAAACAGCCTCGAAACAAGACAGCCAAAGAAATTTTGCACAGCCCTAGTGCTCAGCACTTCATAAGGCTCAGGTCTAAGGAGACAGCCTGTCATAACATCCACCACCTCTCCTCCTCTCTTCCAGCAGGCTCTCTCTCCCCATCCCTGTTGCCTTCAACCCTCCGCCCTTCCATCCAGCTCTCTCTGCTTCACCGTGGTGCAGGGACCAGACTGCTGCATCCTTCCCTAAGGGCAAGCCAACAGCCTCTAGGGCAGATGAACAGTCTCCCTGTACTCCCTTCCCATGTAACAGTTACGTTCCCTCTGGGAAACACCTCCCATCAGCTACAGCATCCAGCAGAGACTCTCACTAGCAGCCTCCTGACCTTTATCAGCACAGAATTATGGCTGCTGCATGGCAGCCGCGTGATCTAGTGCCTGTTAATGCTTGGGCAGCCCCACAGCATTGCAAGGAGATGAGCTTTGGCTCTGTGCGGTTCCCTCCAGGGCTCTGGCTACTGCCCCCCACCCCGCTCCAGCCTCATGGACCTCTCCAAGCATTTCTGGCTGTGCCCAGATGACTGGAGCTGGTGCAGCGCTGGGACTACCACGGCTATGGAAATTCAGTGGAGGAGCCTTTACATGTCTCATTCGAACACACAGAAAAACCTTCGTCTCTGAGAAGGAAACACCATCAACTGAATGCAAGCAAAGGAGTCCTTTCCCCCATGCTGGAGCTCTGCAGACATGTGCCAGGCGTTCTGCAGTGTCCTTACCAGTACTACTGGTGTTACAGCAGTACCAGGACTGCAGTTGGACTGTCCATTGTGCTGGGCACTGTGAGACCCCAAAATAGACCGTCTCTGCCCCTGAGTGCTTAGCACATAAATCAACCAAGCAGGAGAAGGAAAGCAGAGCCTCAGAGAGGAGAGGTGACAGGCTCGAGGTCACATGGCACATTGGTGGCAGAGCCAGGAGCAGAACTCAGGGGCCTCAAGACCCAGTGCCAGGCCTTAACCACTGGACCATGCTGCCTCTCAGCTGCCAGAACACATCCTGTGAGACCTGTGCCATGTCTCCCTCCTCCTCCCAGGTGATGCAGCCCCTGCCTCTCTGGGAAGACAGAACACATATTGTCCTAGGGCAAGTCCTGTAGGAAAAATATTCCTGCAGGGAACAGCAACTGCTCTGAACCCTGGGGTCCTGGAGATCCCTGGGATTAGGGTGAAGAAGCAGTTCCACCTGGTAGCCAACAGACAGAATGACTGGGAGGCTGGTGTGGCTTTGAATTTGAGAGCATGCATGTCCCCATGCTGCAGGAGCCAGGTTCAGGCATGTGCATGTTGAGGTGGAGCCTGTCACTGGGGAAAATAGCTCATTTATCCAGGGGAAGTGTTCCCTGGCACTGCGTCCTATCAAGCCATAAACAGCCTAGCCCTGCCGAGCCAACGCATGAACTAAAGCAAAGGGGGCGGCAACATCCCTGAACAGCAGGACTAACAGGAAGCCACTCTCAGATGTAAGAAGCCTTGCTGCGACTCCAGAAGTAGCAGACTTTTGGTGGGACACAACACCGTGTCTCCATCGGCTAAGATACAAAGCAGAGCCTCCTGCAGGACATAGCCCCATTTGAAAGGAGGCTGTGGCTGCTGGCCCTCCTGAGAGGTGCTGGCTCTTGACCTCAGCTGAAGTTCAGATGTCAGGACATACCCCTAGGACAGACGACGGTGTCACTGCGCCACTCCTGAGGATGCCGATGCCACATCAGCGTGGTGAGGCCTCTGCCAAGCTCCCATAGCAGCGATCACTCAGGAAGGAGCCTCTGAATTGTGTTTGGCTCTCAGCAGTACATCACCCAAGCAAAGCATCCCTTCATCAGCTCTGTGCAGGTCTGATGACCGATGCCCTTTGACATGTGTGGTTTGAAGCCGTCCTGGGGCAGGACAGGGTCTGGGGCTTTGCATCTGGTCTACAGCAAATTTACTCCTAGCAGTTTTACTGTTTCTAGGGGTTATTCATTGAATTGGTGTGCTCCTTCCAAAGGCTTCACATCATTCATTGCTGGATCCAGGTTGAAGCGACAGCAGCTGTCAGCAGTACCAAGATTATTAGCCCCATCCTGCCCTGTGGAGAGCTGCAGGGCAACATGATATAACAACAGTAATAACAGCTGACATGCTACACGGCACCTTCCGTCCCGAAGGAGCCTACGGCACTTTGCAAACCGCACCGACTACACGGCTTTCCAGGCACCAAGCCATTGGTTCACCTACCTGTCAGGTGGGACTTGGCAGCCGTTCAGTGGTGCACAGTAAACGAGGCAGTGTTGTAGCAACTAAATGAATAAGCAAACTGAATCTGGTTTCAAACTGCAAGGTGTGCAGGGGAGGGGGCATGTGCAAGGAGGCAGCACCATTTATCCATCTGGAATCAGTCCAGGACACTGAAGCTGATATCACTGTTCCTGGAAGAAGGACCTCAGGAGTTTTCAAGAAAGTTTCCCATTCAAAAATTACCCACGCCCACAATGTGCAGGCTGAGATCACAGCCCAGGCTGGCGCGACTGCAAAAATGATGTTACATCCTTCTGTCTGCCAGAAGTTTTTAATATGACCACCTTTCCATCAGCGCAATGTCTGAGCATCTTCCAAAGAAAATTAATAGCAGCAGTGAAACCCCTGAGGGAAACTCACGGGCTCTCTGAAACTTCTGCCTTTGGGATCCTGCAGGGGAGGGGGATGCAGAGGGTGTTACTTTCTATTTTATAAAAAGATTTGAATATTTAAGCTCAAGTTGTTTCAGGGATTTTTTTATTGCCATTATTGTTTGGCTGGTTCAATTTCTTTGGACGGGGGTGCAGGTTGATAAAAGGAAATATCATCCTTATAGCAAAAGAGCCTTTCTGAGATGAGATCACGGATTATTGTGACGTGTTGTCACCAAGTCATTCCATTCTTGTCCATGAAATACCCGTGACATAACAGCAGACTATGTACTGCAAGCTAGCTTACAGTCACTTTGTTAGAGCTGGTAGACAACAACCGTCTTCTTGCCCCTTTTCCCATTTTTGCGTGCTTAAATGTCTGCTTAGTTTGGTCGGAGGCTTCTGGGTATTTCAAAACTCTCCAATTTGCACGTGATGTCTGGATACTTTGAGCATACACAGTAGCCTCTTCTTGTGGTATTCAATTATTCTGGAGAGCTGACATCCTAGGACTGGACAAATGGACTAGATGCAGTTTGGGGCAGGAAGAGGGGGAGGATTACTAACAAGAACACAGGAGAACGTATTGCTTGAAAAGGTGGGTTTTCAGGAAGGACGGGATGTTGGGTGAATATGTACTGTGGGGCTTCAGAGAAGGCAAGAAACCCATAACAGGAAAGGGAGCAGGACAAGGCAACAGGAGAGAGAGATGCAGGGGGTGCCCTGATCCTGAAAGACCTGGGACGCTGCACAGCTGAGAGCCCACAACGACTGTGCTCAACTACAAATACAGGCAGATTTTTCACCTGGGAGCAGCCCAGTCCAGGGCTAGGGCCATCTTCAGCACTGAGCAGTTGAATCTATCCCTGTGTGCCCACTCCTTTACTTGCATTGTCATGGGCTACAAAACACAGTGGGACCCGTGCATCTGAAGAGACCAGGAAATAAGAGGTGATCAGCTATGTGCTTTGCCCACCTCTGTCCTTAGACCAACACAGCTACAACCAAAAACCCAGCTTGCATGTTAAGTCCACCCTTGCTGGTGAACATCAGGAACCACATAACTTTGCAGCAACACTTCCAGAGTGGGCCCTCTTAGACTTGTTATATTCCTTGTCTTGCTCCAGGCCAGACCAAGCCCTGCGCATTGCCTTGGAGGGGAATGCAGATCCAGTCTGACTGCATCGACCACCTGCTGCAGGACCTGCCCTTCGGGGAAGTATTCGCCATCTCCCTCCATCTCCCGGCTGAGCCCCCCAGGTCTCTATTTTGCCAACAAAACAACACCCAAGCCCAGAGTTGCCCCATGGACTAGGCCACTTCAAGATGCTGTATGCCTTAATCCATCCTTATGAACAAGGTCTTTGATTCATTAGCAGGCCTGAGATCAATGCTTTGATTAAAAAGATGCTTCTCCCCAATCTTTTTTTTTTTTTTAGTAATGATTTGAATTCCCAGGCAGCCCTTGGAGCCCAGCTCAGAGATGACAACTGGGTTCAAAGAAAGAGTCTACATTAAAATCCAGCGTGGCTCCCTTGCAGCCGAGATCAGAAACACCTGCAGTGTGGATTGATTGCCTGATTAAGGGGGGGATTGATTGCCCTGTCCTCATTAGCATATTGTTAGTGATGACCCCGTGGCTTGCCCAGCTCTAGCGTGCCGTGACCTGGATGGATTAAAAAGCGCAGTGCGTCGGAGAGGGACGGGAAATCAGTAAACAAGACAGGGGAGGGGGAGTGAGCTCCTAGATCAATAATAGACTTAAAGCTGCCTTGACGCCAACTGGCCCCAGGGGACCTTGCCACAGCAATCCCATCTGTGGCCTCCCCCTGCTTCTGCTGCCTCCAGTGGCTGCCCAGGGGACCCCACTAGCCTGCCCCTGGGGTGAAGCAAGTATGAGGGTCTCCCACATCACCAACTGCTTTTCCATACCGCGCTCCGCAGAGTAGTAAGGGCACGACACGAGGTGCAGGATAATGGAGCCAGGCCCAGACAGCGTAGCACCTGTGCCCATCTAAAGCAGGGGGCTATGAGGCAGCTGCACCTTCTTTGCAGAGGTGGCATGCCCTCCTTTCGAGCTTCCTTCTTTGAAAGAGTGGAGCCAAAGTAAATGGTGCCAGGGCAATGAGAGATTGCGGGCACACAGGGGACCAGCAAGGGAATGGAAAAGGTGAGGCTGCAGCTGAACAGACAATCAGGCTTTTACCTAATGAAGGGGCTCAAGGAGGACTCAGGAGGAACTGACTGGAAAGGCTAGAAATGCTGGCACCAGTGAGCTTGTTCCCTGCCTACCGCTTGGCAGCGGGTGCCCCCCCCTCCACCTCTGACCTCTTGCAGTTCCCCAATAACTCAATACTAATGGCCAAGATAAATGGGGACCTGCTCATGACACATGGTAGCAGGACAACCCCACCCCTCCCTGACTGGAAACCTCTCCTGCGAAGCTGCAGCCCTTCTGAACGTTGACTAACAAGTTTTTTTTAGTGTAGTGAGTCAGTAGGCTCATATAGGATTCCCATCTGCTCACTGCAAGGCCCTGCCAGACTGTGTTTTTAGGCCTCTGTCCAAGTAAAAAAACAAAAACCAAAAAAAACTAAAACAAGCTGGGTTTTATTCACTCTTTCAATAGGTTTTTCATACCCGAAAAAGAAAAACCCCTCTGGCTGTCTCCTTGCACAGACCCATTCCCCATGGGCACCGTCTGGTGCTGTCAAAAGGGTCTCATTTTTTATTCCAGATTTGTATGTTGATTGATTCAAGACAAAGACTTCGCATCAGACACTTTCATGAGGCCAGCACGTTTCCGAGCTGCGTCTGAAATCTATGTGCACCATGTGTTTCAGACACAGCAAGTTGCAGGATGGCTGGCTGCTTGGAAGCCCCGAATCACGTAAGGCAAAGCTGAGAAGTGAGCATCTCGGGCTATAACAGAAGTCACAGCTGTCTGGGGAGAAAGCCTTCTGTCCCAGGATTGCACAGGTGCACATGTCTACTGTCCTGCTTCAAGTCTTGGACGTACGCTGGATAAAGTGGACTAACACTATCCCCCAGGACATCCTGTTGCAGGTCTGTATGGCTATGGTGGTTCAGTCCAGGGATTAAACTAGTCAGGTTGTATGATCTAGCCGGCCACCTACTTGCAAAGAAGCGGCAATGCAACCTGAGTGTAAATGACTGTGCGGCTCCGTTTTGACTGGGACAATCAGATTCAGATCAAACCAGACATCTGCTTACAGATTTCATCTTAAAAATACAGCGTTCCTTGCAGTACAAGTAACATTCAGCCTGACTGTTCACCTGCCTTAAATATGCTTCTTTTATTCCCACCATCACAGTGTCCAAGCACTTCACCATCTCTTCTGTATATATCCTCCACGGCAAGTCAAAGCATTGCTATCAAAGCCATTTTGCAGATGGGGATGGAGCACAGAAAATAAAACAACTTGCTCAAAGTCACACAGGAAGGCTGAGGCAGAGCAAAGAGCACTACCTTGGTTTCTGGCACTGCAAGATAACCTTCCGGTCTTTGGATCTCATCACTGCTGTGTCCAGCAGCAGGCAGAGCTGCCTTCAAGAAGCAAAATCTGGCTCAAATTGCAGTAGCCTGAAAGACATTTCTTTTGTAGGGGATGCAGGTGGAAGGCAAAGTGACCCCTGGAAATGCAGCACTGAAGGGCAGACTGGATTGCCTCTGCACCATGGGCAATACAGAGCTTGCTGGGCCGGTGATGGTTGCAGACCCAAGCCAAGGAAACAGAGAAAGCTCTGTGCCAAAAGGACAATGCCAAGTCTGCAGAGCACTTTCCAGTTGGCAAGCGCAGCATCAGCCTTCTCAAAGGTGTTTTCCGGCCTTCCTTAAGACATGATGCTGCTGGAGGCAGGGCAGAGGGATGGAATGACTGTGTGTGGTTAGAAATAATGTTCCTGGGCTGAGTCTGGCTTGTTTTCTGGTATCTGAACTCTTGAGTTTGGCAATTCAAAGGCAAACTTTATTTATGTCCCCAGGGATCAAGAGGTGACTCACAGGGCCATTACAGATGCCTCCTCGAATGGGGCACCAAAGGCACTTCAAGGTCAACAAGAGAGTTGAGGTAAGTGGAGGTTCCCTGTGCTGCCGCCTGCTATTTGGAGATCCCTCATTCCCCTATAACCCTGCTCTGGGCCCATTGCTGGACAGTGCTTTAGTACCCACAGTGGGGGTATGCAAGGCTCACCTATGGGCTGATTTGTGCCTGAAAGCTTGCAATTAAAGAACTTTTTTCGCAAAAATCTCGTTGGTCTAATAGAAAATGGTATCTTTCCTACGAGTCCTGATCACCTATGGGCTGATTCACACTTGCCCCTGTCAGAATCTCCTACTTTCTGCTGTACAAGCCCTGTGCAACATCTAAGTCCCAGGAGAGGCAAAGAAATTTATAAGAGCCATCCAACAAGCTGCTCTGGCCTCAGTCTTTGACTAGAAACTAAGTTTCAGCTGAGAGGTTTACCAAACCCTGGACTGGTGACGCTGGGCAGAATACCAGGCAGCGGATTTGGGACATACCATAATATATAGACCAGGTTGAAACATTTCCGGCAGAAGTTTTTTAAATAGAAAGAATACGTTTACAGTTAATTCTTCCTTGATTTTTTCCCCCAGAAAACTAAAAGAAGCCACAACATTCTGGGCTGTTCAAAGAAACCATTTCAATGAAAAGACTACGTTTGTCCAGGAAAAAGATCCTGACCACCTGGAATAACAGATGTGGATGATAAAACATTGATACGTTACAGAGAGGGCACTACACGTCACCCAGACTACACGTGGCAAACCTCTAGCAGGTGAAGAAGGTTAACTGACTTACCATGGGTCATGCTGTGTAACAGCGTCTGGGAACGCAACACAGGAGTTTTGACCCACCAGGTGCATACTTCCGCTACACAACCGTCTTAGGCAGGAAGGCATGTCTGGGTTTTGCTTCACTGTGCTCGTGTCCAGGTCACGATGCTGTACATTAAAACGGCACTGTAACAAGAGAGAAGAGAAGTGTTGAAGAACTCCTCAGTTGGACACAGAGCTCTTAGCACTGGACATACCATGGACAACTGGTGCCTCCAGAGTCGGGGGAGCACCAGCAGCTGATCGCTGACCGGGGTGGGGGGTTCCCCCAGCAGCAAAACCAGAAGTGACGGTGGCACGTCTCAGTGCTGGCCAGCACCAATCTCAGGAGGGGCACTGGCTGGTGCTTCACTTAGCACCCCTACTCCAAGCCAGTGAGGACCAATCTCAGGGGGGGGCATGTGCCCCCCCATGCCCTCCCTATGCATCGCCTGTGGGACCAACATAGGACTCTGGGCTTTCCTGGAGTTTCTTCTACTTCCATTTCTGAAAACCTGCTTTAATGAAATCACTACAACATAAGAATTGCCATTTACCATGTCAGACCATAGGTCCATCTTGCCCAGTCTCCATGTCACATGGTGGCAGAGTAGATGCCGAAAGGGACAGTAAACTGGGTCTGACCATCGTTTTTTCCCCCCTACTTCTCCTGTCTCACCTGCAGCCTCCAGTATTTAAGGTTTAGGGAGTTCTAATTCAGAGGCTGCATCCTTAGCTCAACAGTGCCTGATGCCCCTTTCCTCCAAGAATTTGTCCAAGCCCTTTTGGAATCTGGCTACACTGTCAGCTTCCACCACATCTGGTGGCCGGGAGCTCCACATCTAATTACATGCTGTCTGAAAACAACCCTTTGTTAGTTTTAAACTTACTACCCACCTGGTAAGAGAGTAAATAATAAATCTCTATTTACTTTTGCTTCCTCGCTTAGTATTTTGTAAATGCTTATCATGTCCCCTCCCCCCCACCGCCCCAGTGTCTCCTTTCTAAACTGAATAGACTTAGCTTCTTTAGTCTCTCCTTGCATGGAAGCCCTTCCATGTTGCTAATCATCCTTGTTGCCCTTCTCTGGACCCTCTCTAATTCTTCTATATCCTTTTGTGAGGTATGGGGACCATCAATCAGCACAGTATTCAAGGTGTGGACACACCATAGATTTATAAAGGGGTATAATGATTGTTTCCATTTTGCTTGTGATGCCCTTCTGAATATCCTCTAACATAGTTTGCCTTTTTCACAGCTGCTGAGCACTGAGCTCATGTTTTTAGTGAACTGTCTACAATAACTCCCAGATCTCTTCCCCATGTGGTAACAGCTAATGTAGAGCCCATCATAGTGTAAGTATAGTTCAGGTTATTGCTGCCCAGGTGCATCACTTTACACTTGCCTACATGGACTTTCATCTGCTGCCACTTAGTTGCTCATTTGCTCACTCACGCCAGAGCCTCCTGTAGTTCCTCACAGCCCATCTTGGTCTTTGCCACTTTGAATAATTTGATGTCATGGGTAAATTTGGCCATCTCACTACTCCCCTCCTTTTCCAGATCGTTGATGAATATATTGGTCCCAACACAGATCCTTGGGGGACCCTACTGTTTAGTTCTTTCCATTCTAAGAACTGATCATTTATGCTCACTCTTTTCTTTCTGTGTTGGAGCCAATTTCTAATCCACGAGTAGACATTCCCTGTAATCCCATGACTACCTAAATTAGTTAAGAGCTTCTTATAAGGGACCTTGTCAAAGGCTTTTTGGAAGACCAAATGTACCATGTCAACTGGATTGCTCCAATCTACTTGCTTACTGACACCCTCAAAGAACTCTAGTAGGCTGGTGAGGCATAATTTCCCTTTGACAAAGCCTGGTTGATTCCTCCCCAGCCAGTCATGTTCATCCATGTACTAAACGTTTTATTTTTATTCTTAATATTATTACTGTTTCTACCAGTTTTCCAGGAATGGAAGTTAGGCTCACTGGCCTGTAGGTCCCTGCACCCCTTCTAATGCCCTTTTTAAAAATGGGAGTTACATTGGCAACCCTCCAGTCCCCTGGTACCAAGGCTGTCTTTTAGTGACGGGTTACATACTACAGTGAGGAGTTCAGCAATTTCTAATCTGAGCTCCTTCAGGACCCAAGACAGAACTCCCTGGCATCCTAATAGGGTGGATACACCTCCTCCATGCTCCTAAAAAGCATCATGGAGTAAAAGAGGCTGAAAGCTGGTTCCACAAGGCCCTGGCACAGCACGTGATTTGAACACTTGAGGCAGCACTCTGCGGCACAGAACACACCGGAGAGACCATCACTACAAAACGCGATGCAAAGTCTCAGAGAGACCACGAAAGGCTCTGCTGGGTTAGGAGGTACCTATAATACGGCATGGAAAAAGCATCCGGAGCTGCCTGTGCTTGGAATACATCTGAGCAGTCACCTTATGTAGCACAAACATGAAGAGTGCTGTGCTGCTACATGGGCCACTGTTCAGCAGAGACACAAACTCCTTGTGCTCTCCAAGCACCAGCATTATCCTCAAAGAGATACAGTCCTGGTTAAAACCACCACAGGTAATTTCTGGCTTCCTAAACAATCCCTTGTAGGGTTAGCTGTACCAAGCATGCTTCACTTGTGGGCCAACACTGTTCTATAGTAGAGGTGGCTTCATTTCCACATGGGCTGGAGTTTCCCCTGTTCACAGTCTATCAGCTGTGCAGTGCATTAGGATGAAAGAAGCCATAGCCATGTGAGATCATTATTATCCTCTTTCAAAAAAGCGCAGGCACACTAGTACCAGCTTATCTTAAACATAGGGCAAGCGGGTGTAAGAAAAATCTGTTTAGAAGAATCCCCTCTTGGAAGTCTTATCTCAGCTTTTCTCTGGGTGCACTAACCACAGCAAATTAATTAGCAGCAATATGTTAAGTGCCCACGAATCTTGTAAATGTAATTGCGGCACAGTACTCTAGCGAGGAAAATTTGGTCTCCCATCTATTAATGAAACACATTTCCTCCTTTGCAAGATCTCTGGTTCCCACCGGGTTTGGGGACACCATTTTAGATGAAGAATAATTAAGCAAAGTGGAAACTGTACTATGGAAACCACAGCTTTTCATGGTTTCAAATTCATGCAGTTCCCTGAAATGATTTCATGGCTGTCAGAGCACATACAGGCGTGTAGACAATGGCTGAATCCCACGGATACCTGGGACAAGCTCATCTCTGGAATAAGCAGGTGGCTTTCCACCCTTTGTAGATAAAAAAAAAAAAAAAAAAAGCAGCCAATGGCCATCTGTTGAGGGTTTGAGGCTTCGTTTGATCCCTGGATAACTTCAGCTTTGCATTGATCAAGTTCTGGACCACTAAAATGATCCATAGGGACAATATGCCCCCCTTATATTTTTCAGACATGATCCTCCTGGGCTGCACAGATTTTTTTCCTACCTCTAGGAACCAACTTACCTTAAATTAGGTCATCTGGAGCTTGACCTTACCACTCAAAATCAGGGTCAACCAGGATCCTTCCCAAGCCTCAGAGAAACTGAAACGAGTAAAGACGGTTTGTTTGAAACAAACCTGGTGCTTTTAAGGAATAGTTTGGTATTGTTTTATGAATAAGTAATGTGACATCCTAGGTCTCTGTAACCATTCCAAGTATCCCTATGAGATCGTTTCGGCTTTCAGAAAAGAAGCTAGAAAGAGAAATATCATTTACAGGAGGCAAAGATGTTTGAAGCCTCCTTATTTCTTATTTCAAGTGTTTATCTCGTTCTCCCGCCACAGCTGTGCCTCTTTCACTGCAGGGTGTTGTGACTGAGGAGCCCGGACATACAAAGGGAAGTTTCAACCCCTGCAGCTTTATCTCCTGCTCCACGAAAAAAGGAACCTGCCTTACGGGCCTTCAAGAGACGCGTCTTGTAATGTCGGACAGTTCTCAAGTGTCCCAAATCAACCGGTTTCCAACTCTCTTAACCAGGGGCCTAGAAATCCATGATTCCAATATTTCTTTTATTTACAAAAGGTAATCAAGCACTGGGATGAGAGGGAACACTGATTTTTAATTAATAAACACACTGTTTCACACATACCTAGTTTGTTAAATATTAATGGAGGAAAATTGCTCACGCATTGACCACGGCTGAAACAGCAGGCAAGCTATTGTTATTTTTATATCTTCCTCCCCCTCCCTCTGAAATATATCAAGCCAGGAATGAAACAGTTGTTCAGGAGATCCTGTTAGTTACTACAACAATGATCATTAAAAAGGATGCCTTCCCTCCAAGAACTTCACTCACTTGAGTCACTCAACACACTTCATGTACATTCATTCATCAATTCTTACTACTTGCCTGTGAGAAAGGATTATTCCCATTTTTCAGATGGGGGAACAGAGACAGACTGACTTGCTGGGTTTCACTGGAAGTCAGGCCAGGGAAGATGAGAGAATCAATCCATTCTTGGTAGGTTTCCTGATTAATCCACTGAAGTTTCCTTCTTTGGGAGGTATCACTAGTAACAATTCTGAGCATTCCCAAGTCTTTCATGTAATGTAAGTGATAGAAGTGCTTTCATGAGTCCTCACGCTGAAGTTGAGGCCCTAATTGACTCTGGTTTAGTGTACAAGCTGAAAATAACAGTCACCAACATCACAATCCCTTGTCACGTTGAGTTGACCTCAAACAGCTTTTTTTTCCCCAAACAAAATGTTTCATTCTGTTTGAAATCAAACAGCTCATTTTGGCTTCCGGTGCTTTTTCCCCTTTAACAAAAATGTAGCTTGATTTAGCCTTCAATCATTTTTAAATGAAACATTACAACATCTAATTAAGAAACCCTATTAAAATAACACATTTAAATACTTTCTGTTTCTGGGGGCTTTTTCAATCAAAACTATTTGCCATTTCTGGAACCAATCTGAAACAACCTTCAGTCCACCCAAAACTGCATTTCTCAGCAAATGAACTATTTAGCCAAAACAAAAAAACAAACAAACAAAACCTCAAACCCCTCCCCAAAAAGATTTACAGAAGGAAATGAGAGCATTCAATCTTGTGTGGAATAAAGGCAACATGTACGGTCTATCGCTGAACCTTACAGAGGGATCCTATAATGCCTTGGTTGAATCCCAGGCTCTATAGAAGTTAAATAGAGTTTTGTCACCAACTTTAGTGGAGACAGGATTTCACCCTCTGAGTCCACTGTTTTACCCAATACCCATTTATTGACTACAATAGAAAGAAAAATCAAATCTAAGGATCCAGATAAAAAAATATTAAAACCCAGCCAAAATATTTTCCTCCCCATGCTCCCTTCCCTTCCCATACATATATAAAATGGAAAGTATTTCTTTTACCAAGGATTAGAATGGCATTGAGTGGTCCTAGCAATGGGTCCTTTTTTGAGCAATTGCACCTAATGAGCAGTTGTTACCTGACATAGGTCTCTTTACAGTTCTTTCAGATCCCAGATGCTGGAGGCAAAACAGAAACGATAAACCCCAACCTAGTCAACATGCCAGGGAACCTGCGAATTGAACAGCAAGATCCTGCCTGCTTTTTGAAGAAGCAATGTTGTAGTCTCATCCAGATGACAGATCTGCCATCAGACAGACATCTGGTCTCTTCTACTCAAAAGCCCAACAAAGCATAGCTAGCACATTGTCAAAACAAAGGCCTGCTCCTAATTCTTCTCACATTAGGAGTACAACTTCCACCAACTTCAGTGGGACCAGAACTGAGTTTGAAGAAACCAGCTACAGATGCACTTGTACAAAGGGTCACAACAGACCACTGCAGTTACTCTCAACCCGCGGAGCTGCCGCTGCTCTGTCCATGGTGCTGCAGGAGAAACAAAAAGTAAAGTAAAGGCAGGAGTTTTATCCCCAGATCAGACTGGGACAGACTTGGGGCACATGGCCTGTAATTACAGCGCGTTGGACCAGACTCAATTAAGCAAGTCTGCTGGAGCATGGTAATTACTGCTGCAGGAGACTTCAGCATCACGTGCCTCAGCATCTCTGCACCGAAAAATGACAGTGGGGGTGCTTTACCTGAAACTCGTTCGACAAGTGCATTAGTTAAAGCTCCCCCTGCCACCATTTTTCAGCATGGGGATGCTCATACACATGATGCTCCGAGTGCTTTAATTAGAGCAGCTCTTGGAGCCACGCTAATTAAAGGCCTCCCTCCCCCACCACACCTCCCAGAGCATGTCTATAAACGCCCAAAACATCAAAAATATTCCAACCTGCTGCCGTCTTTCTAAGGTCTCTGCAACAGGAGAATTGCTCTATTATTTTTCTATAGTCAAGAAAATGAGTGAGAGCTAAGATCCACCCTTTTCTAAAGAGAGCCTCAAGTCTAAAAATGGTTGAAAACCACTGGCTTAAACTTTAGGGCAGAGTTATGACAATTCAAGGCTTTTCTGCTCAGGCAGATTCATGTAAACATCACTGAAGGAGACACTAGGGTTTATTTTTGCTTCCTTAAATCTATTTCTTCTCAGCAAAGATTCTTCTGCTCTTGATTTTTATTAGCATTAGTGGGTCCCCACCAGAGTTAAAAGCAGCTGGAGGCATCCTCACCACATTGCCTGCTTCCTAGTAGCTGCAGAGTTTAGCCCAGGCCTAAACCACCTCAGAATACAGAACCCACAACTTCCGGCTTATTTAGCTCTGAACATTTATAATTAATTTATCTCTGAAATATTTCAAACTACACATTTCCCCTTCCTCTGAGGCTGCAGGCTTATTGGAATCTCCTGGAATTTATATGTGGGTGTTCGGTCTGCTTTTACAGGATCTCACTTAGCAGGGGTTGTTTATTAATCAGGTTAGGCTTGGACGCTCTGTTTGTCACTACATTTGCAACTTTGCAAATCTAATTTAAAGAGTTTCTCAGGGCTTGGTAAAGATCCAGTCATGGATATGAGCTAGGAAATGCTAGAAGACAACATGGAAAAATATAAGCCATTTAAATCATCAATAGATTCTCACTGCAGACCTAATTCTTATTTATACAGGCAGTCCTCGACTTACAACATTTCAAGTTACAACGTTTTGCACTTACAGCGTTTATAAATTGACACCCTGTTTCAACTGTTTAACATAAATTGACACCCTGATGCACTGTTTAACATCTTCATCAGCGACTTGGATGAGGGGGTGGAAAGCACGCTGTCCAAGTTTGCTGTTGACACTAAGATGTGGGGCGAGGTGGGCACACTTGAAGGGAGAGAGAGGCTGCAAATAGATTTAGACAGACTACAAAAGTGGGCAGACAGAAAGAGGATGGGGTTCAACGTAGACAAATGCAGGGTGCTGCACCTGGGGAGAAGGAATCCACAGCACAGACACAGGCTGGGGAGCGCCCCTCTTGAAAGTACAGAAGCCGAACGGGATCTTGGAGTCATTATTGACTCCAAGATGAACATGAGCTGCCAATGCCAGACCGCAGCCAGCAAGGCCAGCCATGCCTTGTCATGCATCCAAAGGTGCATCTCAAGCCGGTCCAGAGAGGTGATGTTCCTCCTCTATGTGACTTTGGTCAGGTCGCAGTTGGAGTACTGCATCCAGTACTGGGTGCCGCACTTCAAGAGGGATGTGGCCAGCCTGGAGAGAGTTCAGAGGAGGGCCACCCGCTTGGTGAGAGGGCAGCAGGACAGGCCCTACGAGGAGAGACGGAGGGACCTGAACCTGCTCAGCCTCAGCAAAAGGAGGCTGAGGGGGGCCCTGGTGGCTGCCTACAAACTCATCAGGGGAGATCAACAGCAAATAGGTAGAGCCCTTTCCTCCCCAGCACCCCCTGGGGTGATGAGGAACAATGGTAATAAACTGATGGAGAACAGGTTTAGGTTAGAGATCAGGAGGCAATATTTTACAGTTAGGGTGACCAAAATCTGGAACCAGCTTCCCAGGAAGTGGTCCTCGCCCCTACCCTGGGCAAATTCAAGAGGAGGTTGGCTGATCACCTGTCTGGGGTCTTGTGAACCCAGCATTCATTCCTGCCTGTGGCAGGGGGTCAGGCTAGATGATCTGTTCAGGTCCCTCCTGACCCTAGCTACTATGAAACTATGAAACTTTATGACGTCAGTCTTGACTTTACAATGTTTGATTCGATGTGATGCCATGCCAGCACACAAGTTTGTTGCATCTCCCAGGAGAACATCAGTCCAAACTTCCTAGGGCACTTTCTTTAAGAAAGCAGACAAGGGTCCAGAAAAACCTGCAGCCAAGAGTCCTGAGAAGACTCCAGCCAAGAGCCCTTCAAAAAGTCCAGCAAAGTCACCTCGAACAAATCCTTCCAAATCAATATGATTACTATTTACAACATAAATACATTAATGTAGCTATATTAGTCATCTATAATTGATCGAATACAAAATTCTGGGGTATTTTTGCTGAAAATAGGGTATTGGGCCTTGGTTCAGGAACTAATCCCCGATTTATAACAGTGTTTCTTATGAGCAAATTGAGTCCGAGTTACAACGTTTTGACCTAAGATGCCGTTTTAAGGAACCAGTTGTGTCATAAGTCCAAGGACTGCCTGTACTAAGGTCCTTTTATGCCATTCTGGTAGTGTAAAAGGGCCTTATCATTGGAACAAGTTGCATATACATCTATTTTAAGGCCCCTTTGCCTGCCAGAAAAGAATAAAGGTCCATCTGAGAATCTCCAGCCATACATCACATGCTAATAAAGCCTCACAACCAATTTCTGTGGCAGGTATCATTTTACAGAAAGGAGTTGATGGACGGACTTATGCTCACATCCCAAATCAGCAGCAGAATTGAGGACAAAATGCCTGCCTCTCAGTGCACTGCTCTGACCAAGAGTTAACAGGGCTTTTCAGGGACCAAGCAGAAACCAAAGCATATTTTTAAAAATTTCAACTGGTCGTTAACTCCGCAAATTAACATGTTATTCCAGCGAGTCACTTTTCAGCCTTGTTTGCAGTCACCAGCAGCCTAAGATTAGTCCATGTTCAACATGCATTAGTGTCTCTGAACAATGGTTGGGCAGGTGGCCTGTCATCATGAAATGCTCCCCCTTGAAGGGGGGGGAATTACTGCACCAAAGTATAAGGAGTCATATTGTGCTCTGGCAGAGCTCTGCTGGTGGAAGCTTTTCAGTCCTTGGCAGTATCCTGGCACTGCTGAAGCCACCTGCCGAGAGCCAGATGAACAAGACAGGCCCTCAGATAAAAAAGGGGGAGATTAGAGATTACAAACGCAACAGACAACAGCAACAGCAACAAAAAAAATATACAGCTTTCTCCTCAAACTGTTCTTTTTAGTCCCAACAACGTCTGCCGTGCGGAAACTTGCTTTTCAAAATTCACAGCTGCTCAAAAAAATGCTCATGAATTATTTATCCTTGCTCAGATCAATCCTTCAGCACGCTGTCAGTTCAAAATCAAAGCCCGAACAAGCCAGACACTGGAGGAAATGGCTTTCAAACGCCCCAACATGCCGCTGACGGAGCGCCCGCTTACATGCGTGCGCCACCTCCTCCTCCCTTCGCCCTCCCCCCCGCGCCCCCTCCCCCCAGACATTGTGCCTTTGCCGGAAGCAGACTTACAAAGCCCTCAACGCAGAGAGAGGGAGAGACGCACACACCTATTTTTGAGCTAATTCCAAGATTCTGCATATTAATAATTGATGTCAAAGCTTATTTTAAGATGAGAAAGTCACCTTGTTTGTTGTGAGGATTTTTCCCCCCCCTCGCTCCCCTCCCCAAAATCCAAACCCACTTTTGTTTTCAACTGCAAAAACACAAGCAGTCCTAACTAGAGGGGCTACTTTCTTCTGTGAACGTGCTTTTGACAAATCGCAGCCCTGTGTTTTGACTGCTATCTTTTAAAACGTTCAAGTATCTCACCTCCGTTGTCCCCAGCAGCTGCCTCCCAAACAGGGACTTCATTTTGAAAGTGACAACCAAGTTGGAAGTCACTGGGGCCGCGAAGGAGAACCCGGCCCCACAACTGTCGCCGGTTCAGCTCAGCCGCGTTTATCGTTGGGGCTCATTCAGACTTGGAAGAGCTAGGAGATCACTAGGCTGGCTGCTGTTCTTGCCTTTGGTTTCAAAGATACAGCTGCCCTGACCGGTTTGCAAGAAAGAGTCTGGGCAAGTTTAAGCTGCGCCTTTCAGGGAAGAGACAACCATGCATATGGGCAGAGGTGTTTGTGCAACGACTTCAAGGACGGCAGCATCTCAACTCAGGCCAGTACTCTCTGACGGCAACTGCAACAAATGCCCGCGCCACCATCCCAAATCGCAGCTACACTAGTGAAGGGCTAGATTAAACCCACTGGCCTCAGCAGGGTTATTCTGGCCTTGCACAAACAGGAGAGCAATCTGACGGTGCCTGCAAGATCCCGGGTACAGCACACAAGAGAGCTCAAACACGTCACAAGCAGCCTGCTGGCACGCGGAGCGAGGCCTCCCCAGGATGCAATCCACATGGTCATCCAGAACAAGGGGCGCTCGTGCTTTCTTTGACCCCCAAAACCACCTCAGACTCGGAAACGCCAGGCACTGGTGTCAACATCTACTGCTCAGTGCACTCTTATCCGTTTGCCTCTGCTTCCTTGAGACACAACGCCCGGTGTCATAACAGCCTGTTCAGAAGCCTCTTGTTTCTTGATGAGAACAAGACACTAATTAAATGCCATCTTTCCATAAGCAGTTCCTCAGCCTGTCTTATTTAATTGCTGATAAACCTGGATTGCTTGTAACCTTCACTCACATGGGTATTGTGAGCTTTTCTTCAGTAAGCCGTCGCCCCACCAGGCATGTCTGCGCCGCTACCGACAGAATTTTAAACGCGTCCCTCCACGCTTGCGGCTCAACGCAAAGACAAGCTCCGCCAACGCGCAACGCGGCGGATGTTCCTGGACCCATAAATACCCTACCACAGCCTGTTTTTGAAAGATCTGTGGCTGCCACACACACCAAAGCCATGTCCCTGTATGAGGTCCACCTCTGGGAAAGGCTTGGAATTAAAAACAAAACAAACCCCACCTGCCTTTCCATGGGAGGGAGGACTGCCACAACCACACGGCAGTCTTTATAAAGAGCCTGGGTGGTAAGAAAAGTCAGTTGGATGCTTCTGAACATGTCCCCTGAAATGCTACTAAATCCACACACCCAGGGACTGCAAGAAGGAAATACAAACACTGGAGACATCCCCAAAAGTGCATGAGAGAAACCAAATTAGATTGTAATGCTTTTTTCAAGAAGCAGCATCATTAGAAGAACGAGCCAAGGACTAGACAGGTACTTCTGAACTTTGATTACCACTCCGTGGATCTGAACGAGTCATTTAAACTCCTTGCGTCTTAACGTTCCCATATGTAAAATGGATGCAGCTAAACTCACCTGCTACAGGGGCAGCTCGACTTGCCCAGAACTTACAACATTGGCTGCTACTGAAATGTTGTCATCATCGTCACGTGAAGGCAGGATGATTTTTAGTGCAACCATTACAGTGCTAAGGATCCAGAATTTTTATTTGGTAAGAAAACAGGGCTCTCTTCTGCGAGTTATGGCCCAGCTCATTTTCAATTCCTTTACTTGTCAAGTCTATTTGTTCTGAGACCATTCTTCATTCCTTCAAAAGGGAATCTCTCTTCTACAATCCCAGCGGCGGTCATGTCTCAGCAAAAGCTTCTGGCAGTTGCAGAGCTTCTACTACACACTGACCCTAAGCCACGGGAGGTGGATCCTCAGCTACTGCATTTTCAAACTCCGCTGGCTTAAATGGACCCATGACTATTTTCATCAGCTCTGAAGCTTCCCCAAAACATTTGTAAGATCAGACCTTTCATCCTTACATTTTTTTCTGGCACAGATTTTAACTTTTATTTCACATGAAAGGCACTGAAGATTCTTCCATACTCAGGCAACACCACACCAAGTTTCCTTGCCATCATTTCTGATGGCCCCAACATGGCATCAGCATGCTGTTTGTAGTTGGAGGCATTCTGGCTTTTCCATACTTTAGTGCAGTGCGGATGACCCCGCTTATTCAGGGAAGATGTCCACCATGATGTCATCTTGTTATCCAGATGGAAAGAAAGTGGATGGCCAAGGCTTTCCTTCTATTTCCAAAAGGAAAAGACAAGGTGATAGCGATTCAGAGCCACCTCCCTGCTCACCTACAACTTTGAGGATGGCACAGTCTCACGTGAACCATTCTTGCATCCTGCACCCGGGCTCAGGAGCCAGCCAGCCGCCAGGTGAGCTGAAGCTTTCTGCCTGAAGAGTTGTCACTCAGCCTTCGTGACTTCTGCTTGCATCTAAAATGGAGGCACGTGTCCTATGGCAACATGTCCTCAGCTTGGATTTGCCCATTTCACAAGATCATTTGGGCAAGAAAAGGCCGGTGGGCTCAGGTTGCCTGGCATTATGAGCAGTTACAGATTTGGGTAGAGCTTTACACAATATACGCTGCTGCGTTGAGTTTTTTGTACTCCACGGAGGAGCCAGCTGGTGCTTGTCTTCTGTCAGACCTCACAAACAGAGCCGGGCCAGCCCGGGTCAGTACGTAGGTGGGAGACTTCCAGCTACTCAATGCACTGCTGGGAAATCAATTTGTGACACTTGAGTAAGCTGAAAAAACCCAACCACCTGCATAATGCTGGTGGAAACATTGCCTTTTAAGTGCACTCCAATGTGAGGCCTGGGTCACCTGCACTCATTAAATATTTCAAGGCATTTTTCCTAAGTCAGGTTATTCTTCCCAATGTCCTCGCCCCACAGACAGTGTTGTATCCTTTTCCCTTCCCTAATGAGTGCTGCTGCGTTCCACCCTGGGTGAACAATACCTCTGTTTCTCAGGAGCATTGCAAAGTCTATGGTCATTAATGTTCATCAAGTACTTGGAGATTCCTGGGTGCCAGATCCTGTTGCCATAAATGAAGCCTCCACATTTCCTTTCACTGTAAGACAGGGGTGGGATAATATGGCCCACAGGCCAGATCCAGCCCGCATGGCCATTCTGTCTGGCCCACAGGGCCCCTAAAAAATTTAGAAAATTAATACTGATCTGTCCTTGGTTCCTGTCAAAAATGACAGGAACCAAGGGCAGTAGCACCCAGGGAAGCCCAGCGGGCTCCCACAACAGCAGGGCCCGCCCAGCCCTGCCGGAAGTCCCAGCGGGGCTTCTGGCCTGGGACCACGTGGCTGCCCCGGCGCGGGAAGCTCAGGTAAGTGGGGGGAGGGAGGAAGGGCAGGGAAGGAGCCCAGGGAAAAGCAGTCCCTCCCCTGCCCCGTGACCTGCGCTCCCTGCGGCGGCCACTTGCAGCTCGTGCGAGGCTGTCCCGAGCGGGCACAGGCAGCCCCGTGCAGTCTGCGAGTGGCTGGAGTGCGGTGCACTGGCTACTTGCTGCACCGAGCAGCGTTTGCCGCCGCTGCCCACCCGGAGCTCACGTACAGGGCAGCTCAGAGGCAGTGGTGGCAAACACGACCTGGCGCGGCAAGCCGGGGGGCCGCAGCTGCTGCTGCCACGCGCAGCCCCGATGGGTGAGCCACGAGCTGGCATGGGGCCTAGGCTGGAAGCAAGGACAGGTTACAAGCTGGTGCTGAGCGTGGGAAAAGCGGCCCCTCACCAGCCCAGTGGCCGGCGCTCCCCGCTGCAGCCGCTCGCAGCCCGCGTGGGGCTACCTGTGCCCGCTCAGGGGCTGCGAGTGGCTGCAGCGGGGGGCACGGGCCGCAAGGCACGGGAGGGGCCGCTTTCCAGGGAGCAGGGGTTGAGGCTGCACACTGCCCCCCACCTGCACTGCAGGGCTGGGGGGTCACTGGGAGTGAGCGGGTGCACGGGGCCCACACCGGTGTCCTGGGGCCAGCGCCAGCAGGGTCCAGAACAGGGCGGCAGGGGTACAGGGTCCCAGCTGGCAGGGGCTCTATGGAGTCGGGCCAGCTCCCCCTCTCCCTGCTGGTGCAGTCCACACTGGCTCCACAGACCCCTGCCAGCCTGCGCTCCGCTTTGGGCCCCAGCAGTGCTGCCCTGAGACAACGGTCCCAAGACATTGGGACACTGGTACCAAGATGGTGACCAAGGGGCGGGGCTACCCATGCAGCCCTCGACAGAACGCCAAAACTGGGTAAGCAGCCCTCCACCCGAAATAACTGCCCCTGCTGTAAGACATGCAACAGAGTGCCAAGCTACAAGAAAAATGCTGCCCAGCAAAGGATGCAAAAAGAAGGGCTGAGGTAGGGAATTCACTTTCATTGACACGGGCAGCGGGGATTATCCAGAGAGATGCCAGCCTACTCTGCACAAGGAGCTCATCCCATGCACTATTCACAAGGCTAAAAAGGGGGACGGGGGTTGTGAACAGAGCACTGACATTGGTACCTGGCTTAATCTGTTTGTACACCCATGCTCACAAGAGGTGTCAGTCAATACATGCTCCCTGTCTCCCAGACAGAATACTGTACAGCCCTCCGTTCCAGCAGCAGCTTCTCCTGGTGCAAAACCATTTATCACAGCACACAAACAGCTTGCTTGCTAAAGGCCACACCATGACAAAATGCCAATAAGTATATTTGCATTCAATAGGCCCTGTGAATGTGGCCATCAGAAAACATCTGCTGAATCCGTACTTTCATTCCTGAGCATTGCCCTTTTAATCAATCCCTCATTACTGATCATAGATTGATTCCATTTCCAGTAGCCAATAGTTTTTCTTTTAATTTTCAGCATCAGGTTTAATTAAAACGAGGTGGGCCCAACCCTGTCAAATCATATCAGAGTCTGTCTCGGCACTGGGTGAGTGAAAACACCAGCATACGTTATTGATTAATCTTTGTTCAAATTAATCTATCAATGACTTTCTCTGGATAGAATGAGGACAAAGCCAGAAAAGTTTGTCTCGTGGCTGCTACTCTCACACTGACTGCAGAACAGAAACACAGCAGTTCAAACAGACAGGGACGTTTTCAGCCAGAGCCATATGACCCATGAAAATGGACTCAAGTCACTAGGTCCAGCCCTTGGGCAGGATCTGACTTCAAAGTGCTGCTCATGAGATTTCAGTTCAACTTACCTGAGATTGCCACAATATTACAGAGGTGCAGAGCACACAATCCTGATCCTAGCAAAATACACGAGGAGGATGGATTCTCCACATGCCCAAGGGACTAACTCTACAGTCACTTCTGGAGCTGCAGGAATTAATTTGCTGTATAGAAGCTGCAGTCAACAGAGGGGCTTTATCCTCCCTACTGGGGTGTCTGCAGCCTCAGGAGAAAGAGATGTTCCAGGATCAAAGAAAACCACCAGCAAGCTCTTAGACTCATAAAAATGATAGAGAACTGGGGCTGGAAGAAGTCTCCTAGTCCAAACCTTTGTGCTCAAGGCAGGATCATCCCCAACTAGACCACCCCAATCAAGTGTTTGTCTACCTGTTCTTAAAATGTTCAAGGATGGAAACTCTACAGTGTCACTGGGGCGCCTGCTTCAATGCTTAAGCACCCTCATAATGAGAAAGTTCTTCCTAATCTCCAACCTCAATTGCCCTGTCATCTGTGACCACAAAGTCTTACTTACCAGGACATGATGGGAAAAGAACTAGGCTAAAAATGTATCATCACTAGTGCTGAGCAAGTCTCTAAAGGCTTCTTCTGGATCAGGCCTGTTGAGCACAAATTCATACTGTAGAGAGCTGAACGGTTTGGGCTTAAGTATGCTCAAAGGACAAAACATACTAAGAAGTTACTGTCTGACACTAAGAGCCAGCACAGTCTAAGAAAAGGGGAAAGAAAATTGCCTTCCACAACAAGAGGGAGGGTGTGATGGGCTCCTGTTGTGATGAATAAAGGTCAGGCAAAGGCATTCTTCTTGCTCCTGCTGACACATGCTTACCCTGACTGCATACTAATTCTTAGCCAAAGTTAAAGCCATTTAAAAAGAGGTGAAGGCCTAGGGCAAAGGGGAGTGAGTGACTAAGAAGCAAAGATGCCTTTTCACCAAAGGGAGGAGAAGGTTTTTCAGCCCCCCACCCCATCCTGAAAACTGCTACTCTTGCAATAAACTTTGGGTATTGCCCACCTCTGAAAGGGGAGTACCGAGCAAAAGGTTGGCTACAAAGAGATAAAGAGTTTGGGCAAGGTTTCTGGGAGGCATCAGATCTGTTTAGGAGTATTATCTCTCACCTCACCCAACCATCTGCACCGTGTGCCTGGCTGCTTCCGACAGCCCATCTCACCAGCTAAATGGCCTCAAACACACAGCTCAGGCGTTAACAGATGAAAATGGCCCAAGTTAATGAAGAAGCAAAGGTGGAAAGGGTTGGTGGGGTTTAAAAAATAAATAAATCCAGCAGCTGTGTTATTTGGATAGGCTGCCTTAGCAACTCAATGGCTAAAGGAATGTCATATTGGGCTCTACTGATCTCATTTTAGGATTATATCCTTAGAAACACCTGAGAAAATCTTCCTCCATGTGGGACTCAACCAAGAGCAAAACATCCCTTTTACTTTCCTATTTTCGTACCTGTTTGTTCGAGCTGCCATTCCTCTCTGAACTCCTGCCGTATGGGAGAATTCTTTGATCATGCAAAGATTTCCAATCCTTGTGGATTAAAAACCCCTCACCTCGTCAAACAGGGAACTGACAAAGGAATTGCTCTCTGAAAGGAGAAGATGAAAGGGGCCATGTCTCCCCTCCCACTGTCAAGTGTCACGATCAATAAGGAGTTTCCACTGGGCCAGTAGACGTGGCTGTTGTGTAAGGGAAATTGCTTGAGAGGAGGGCCAAGTGCGAATGAGCTGGTGAAGGAAACAGCTTGAGAATCTATTTATTTTTAGCACTGAGGTTGGGAGAAAATGCTGCAGCCACATAGTTCAAAGGAGGACAAATAGAGGACAGCTGCATGTCACCGAGATGCCTTTTGTGCAAAGGTCCTCAAAAGTAAGGCTCCAAGACTGAAGCAGCAAAGATGAAGCTGCGATGAGCTTCAGGGGTTCTTTTCCGCGGGAGCTGAACTTCTTGAAAGTACATGAAAGAACAATGGTGACTTTAAAGTATCTCTGGGGCTCTAACCCTTTGTCTTTCAGGGACCGAAAAGAAAATCTCTTGGCTCTTCACAGCTGAGCTGTATGTCTGCATAGGTATCATCCCAGGCCGTGTGTGAAATCTGTTCATTCGTGACCCTTGGGTGATACGCTACTTGATAATCTGTCTCTCTTCATCAGTCAGGAACAAAAAACGGCCCCTTTAAAGCTTTTCCAAGCCTTGAGGTCATATTATCTTTCTCTGACTAGGAGCCCAAATGACCAGACTTCACTCCAGGCCATTTTTAATCCTGGCCCACACATCAGCTTGCAGATGGAGTTTACACAGCCTGGGTCAGTCACTCAACTCCTCCCGCAGAAACCAGGCACATCCGTGGCATGACATTTCTTCATTCAAAGGGTGATCGCTCTTCTGAAATAATGTCATCGTAACGTTCCTGAACTGGCTATTATTTATCTTGCACACAAGATGGACAGATCATTATATCTAAAATCTGTAGGGCAGATTGATGAACCAAATTACAAAAAGAAAAAAAAAAAAAGCAATGATTTATATCTCTCTTACACTGCCCCTCGAGATACTTCCATAAACTTGTTCCAGAGTGAAAAGCAGCATAAAAACACAGTGGAGTATTTTGTTTACACAGCCAGGCAGAGATATTGTGGGGAAAAAAATTAATTGCAGAGAGTTATATTCTGGTGGCAGAGATTCTTACAGGGCTGTCATCTCCGTAGAGCTTATAAATTAAGAAGCATCAGGATCAAGGAAACCAGAGGAGCCAACAGTCCGCAGAAGTGCTGCTGGCAATGCTTTGGGTGATGCTCTCGCCTCAAGGTCATTGCTGGCCTAATGTTCCCTTCAGGCTGTTCGGCAGCTTTGTCCCATGGGCATGTTTTTGAATGACTCAAACACAGGATTTGCTGATTCGTGTGCAAAAATGTTCCTGTGGCATTTTTCTGAAGAGCCTGTGTGCTAAGCCCTTGCCCAAGTGCATTCTGGGCACCAGGGAGAACATGGGAAACTTCCATATCATTTCTATGAGAAGTAGGTCTGATTTGGATTCCCCCGACCTCACTTTTCTGGGTTGTTATACACTAGGATTATATGGGGTTCATTCCTTTCCTGGGACAGAGGTATAAAGTGAAGGGCCTTGGTTGAAACAAATTAACAAAAGCGATCGAAGACCGAGATAACAACGAGCAACAACTAAATCGCAAGGACTTCCCTACTCTCCTGCCCCAACATGAACCCATGAACCCAAGGTGCGGCGATGGTTATGACACTTGAAACAAAGAACCGAGGTGTGAGCAGGCGGCGTTAAGATTGCAGGTGCCCAGCGCCAAGAGTAGCTGGAACGATGGATGCTCATGCAGCTTGTAGTGCCGACTCTCATGTGCATATCGGCTTTGCTTTTCCAATCCAACCCAAGACCCTCTAGGAACCTTATGTGCCAGTTGACTAGTAAGTGCCATCGTGTTTCAGAAACATAGCCCTTCATTGCAAATATCAGCTGGTGGAATATCTTCAAGGAGGATAAATCTTCTGGACAGATTCTTTTTAAGGCCTGCCAGAGCAGCCACTGAAGGAGCAAGTGGCACTGAAGCCATCAACTCAGACCATGGAACTCAGCCTCTTAAATGTGGAGTCCAAGGGCCAAGAGAAATTGCGTAAAGGTTGTAGGCTTGACAGGGACATTGCATCTACCCAGATTCCTGCTACTCTTTCTACTATGTGCGCACTTCATTGGCAGCTTTGCCCTTTTTTTCCCCCCGCCTTTAAACACTGTTTAACAGCTGCTGGATCCCACTCCAAAGCTAACTGCATTTTTATGTCAAATACAGTGATACGGCATCCAAAACACACAGACTTCAATTAATGCAGGATTGAGAGGATTTTGTGAAATCTCTAAAGTTGTCACTGAAAAAGAAAAATGAAGTACACAACTAATATACCTAATATTTGTAAAAAAAAAATCCATTATGCCCAAGGCAAAGAAAAATCTGGTGCTGTGGAATGTATCTAAACCCTCTGCTCATCTGCTCATGGCCTGACAACCCCAATTCAGTAAATCCTGTCTATTTTGTGAAATGCTCAAGCATGCGTTCCCATTAAAGCCAATGCGGAGGTATGTACAGGTATTATTGTTCTTCTGGACTTACCCAACTGCTTGACCTGGAGCCTGTAATGCTACCAAAGCCTAAACTTCCCTCCTTATCCTTGATAATGCCAGAACACAAATGAGGAGGACAGACAGCGGAGCTCCACTGTTGGAAATAATGGTGGAAAGAGTAAATGCGTTTGGCACTTGGAAACCACGAGTTCTTTCTAATATCTGCAAGGGAACGTGGAAATGAAGTGCTCTTTCTAAATCTGTAACACACTGGAGAATTAAAATGGTGGTAAAAAGAAACATAATTGTTACTGCTCTTTTAACAGAAATGTTTGGTCAGCAACACCGGCTTAAAAAGTGAAGCCAAAAAATAGGTGAGTTATAGTCCTTTCATTTCTCTTCAAATTGCTTTGCCTTCTGAATGCTTTTTTAAAATTTTTATTTTTCTCAGATTGTTTCTATCAAATCGTGCTTCCCCTACCGCTTGCACAGAGTTCTTATGCCACGGTATTTTGGAAAAGAAAAGTAAACGCACTTTTAATCCCAGTGGCTGAAGGTGTTATTTTTGTTTAGATCACTGCTCAGTAATGATAAATATTTTCTGTGCTGCTGATAACTTGGGCAAAGGGTATTGATTTCTTTACCTTTTGCTGCGAGGTGGCTCATATTAAAAATGCGCCAACTCAGCACTTTTCCGGTTTGGGGACTACATTTGACTGCTTTTTAAAAAGTGGTGGAAAGAAAATGGAAAGGTTCTCAGATTAAATACATACATAGATATCTAATTAATTATTGAGCTTTATAACAACAAGGCAAAATGACAAAACCATGATGTGCAGAAGTACTAAGAAAATAAGCCAGCAATAACAAATGACAGTAAATCTGTATGGCACTAACGACCTGGAATAGATAGGTCACTGTCATTGGACTAGATCTTAGCATTCAATTTAAACCTACCACATTAGGGTACAGCATCAATGTAAATCGCACTGACGTGCGCTAGGCTTATCAGTCAGAACGGAGCAGAACTGGTCCCATTTTACCAGCCTATTTAACACCAGCACAATGCGGTTTTCCTACCGAGTGTGCAGGAGACATCTGCTCAAAAAAAAATTCATGGCAAGCTACTAGCATAGCAAACCAGAATATTTCAGGGACTTAAACCTCCACACATTCACACTGGTTACATGGTAGAGTGATTTCATTTCCCCAATACCAATGGAGTTACCAAGGTATGATACAAAACAATGAAGACACGAGACCACATCTGCAACGTAACGTAAGTTAAGGTTAGCTCAGATCTCTGAAGGCTGCTGTTTTATTTAATTTAATGGGGGTGAGGGGAGGGAGGGCTTAAGCAGAGAAATGCTTGAGAACACCGAGCTGATTGCACTGCCAACATGCATTGCTGCAACCTTCTGCAGTTGCAGAAATCCGTAATGAAATGTCAGGGCCAACCCACTCCTATCAGAGACAATTTCATATTACACATTTTATGCCATAAAAATAGCCCTGGAATTCTAAATTTAGAGGAGAATACATGTACGGAACAATTTTTTTTTTTCAATCAATTGATGTTGGAACTCAGTTACTGCCATGAGTGGGACAAAGCTTGCTCTCTTTAACCAGAGCTGCTGGATAGCTGGGGAAAATCCTAACTCAGACTAGGGAGCTCTGGAAGTCTTTTGCTCTTCATAGAGCAGAATCACATGATGGACCCCAAAAAATGACCTTTTTTTTTAAATTTGAGAGTCACCCAGGCTATTCCACCCGTGTAGCTCAAGTGTGATCCTAGCTGACCTTACTCAAACTGCTGAAAGATCATTAGCACAAGAGGAGTGCAGGTCCTGCTCCTCCTTGCTGCTTTGGCTGACTGAATCTTAAAACCAAGACAACAAAGCATCACCAAGAGATGTGCTAATGGTTTCTCACTCAAGCACGATGGAATAGGATAGCACTTAGACACCTAACAGGATCTGGCTCCCCATTAAACAAACAATATCACCTCTTGTCGACCATCCATAAAAGTTCTTGCTTTAAGCAATGCCTTTGGGACACAGTGCCTTCCAGATCTTACCCAGATAAATGCACCTGTATGGTTGAGTTTTCTGCACAAAATGCTTCCACGGCTTCTTACTTCCATTCTTTCATGGACGGGTCTAAGTTGAGGGTTGCATCATGATGAGAGATACTATGGCATCATTGGCAACCTTGAACCCAGCTGATGGGGCTTCAACTCTTCCCCTGAATAATTTTACTTCCCTCAGCACATTTTAAAAAGGGACGACTGAAGGCAGTGAAGCTACAAAAGTGCTAAAAATACACTAACAAAACCGGTAGATACATGCAGGTAGTGCAGATGGCGAGAGACACAAGGGCACGCTGGAGCCAGTCACACACACATTCCTCTAGCATCAGTGTTATTTTTCTACCGAGAACACGGTGACATTTCTTCCTACTAATTCGTAGTTTGAAGACACCGCACGATCAGCTTGTTGCGATTTTCAGCCATCTGGGTTAATTGTAATCCGATACATAAACCCCAAAGGATGTTTGCTGTTTCCTGACTGGATAAGAGTAACTTCTATAATCAGGTTCTCCATGCAAATATTTGTGCTGATGATTTCAAAATTCACTTTCCATTAATATTCTCTCATACATGCTGTTTTTGGAAGCTGTCCTGAACTCATTTGCTGGTACATTTGCAGGAGGTGAACACAAGATAGGCACAAACATAGTCAAAGCTGATTGTTTAAAAATTCAAACAACTTCGCACCCGACTATTTGGTAGCATTCTGCTCGTTCTGAGAGAGATCTTTACAATCCAGTCTTCTCAGAGAGTTTTAGGTCCTGTGTCTAAAGAAACTTTGAGTACTCTTGCTAAGAGCATCATAAATGTAGTTGGGTGAAAAAGTTGCATCCTTTTAAAGTATATTTTGGTGTGCACCTGGATTTTTTAAAAATCGGTTTAACTATATTTGTAATGTTTTGGTTTTTTTCCCCCAAAACAGTATATCACTACAATCTCTCTCTCATTATAGGGTTTTCTGCCCATATTGATTTACTCTCTTTCAGTACAGGAGTAGTAAAGTTGCAAGTGTTTCTGTACGTTTAGACCAGTATAACTGTATCCATACTGGCAGAAGGGAGGCTGTACTGCTTTAACAATACGGTACAATGAAAGCGTTGCGTTGTTTGCTTGGACAAAGCCTTACCCTCCATAAAAGATGTACTGAAATCCCCACTCTTCTTTAATACACAACCTAAGCTGCAGCCATTAGTAGCACAAACGTTCCAAAAACCCCCCCAGGTAATAACCTGCAAGTGTGGCCCACACAGCGGCGTCTTCACTACAAAACGTTATTGCATTAGAACATGACTGATGTACACAACACGCTGACCACGGCTTTCTGCCAAGGGTGTAACCATGACTGGCCGACATGACTCAACTGGTCAACGTCTACATTGACCACAAAACTGTGGTAGTCATTATCAGGTCATTCTCTTCTTTGATCGTGATCTACCACAGCAACAGGCTGCTGCAAAGACAAGTTAGGAGTGAAAGAGCAGATACATATCCATGGCTTTCATATCGAGGTAACCCGCAAGAACACAGCAGGGGAAGCTACTGGCTGGAAAGGACAGTACTATGAGAGGTTTAAGGAACCCTTTGTTCTGGTTTTGGGTGGGCTTTTCTGAACAATTTTGGCAACAGAACTGACATTTGCCTGTCAAAAGGAAACAGAAAATACCTGCCACATCCTGTCTAGGAAAACTGCGATAACCCCATCTTCTGCTTTTTTGACCCATGCAAACTTGATAAACTCCCCTAATACAAAGCCCCATGCATTGCCTCACTACAACAGATGCTCATTTTTAAACTAACTAAATAAAATAAAAAATACTTGTCGCCCACAGACAGCGTCCTGATGCTGGAACATATAACAAGTGCCATTTACATTCCTCTGTCTTTCCTTTTATTTTTTTTACAGTACAAAGCCAAGCAAATGCATTCAGCAGTGACTGCCGCTGTCATTATGCTTTGCAGATGATAAAAAGCCAAATGATAAAACGATCTGGTGGACGCAAAAGAAGATCAGCCACTGACCTCACAGGGAGTGCGTTGCTCCCTTCATGTTAACAAGATTCAAAACTGGAAACTTTCTTGGTTTTGATCACTTGGCTTGACAAGCAAAGTGGGGAAAAAGAACACAACTTCTAATCTCTTTGGGAGAAGCATTCTGTTTTTAAAGGAAACTAATTATCCAAAGTCCACAACAGATGTAGAATGCCTAAAAGAAGGGACAGAAACCCCAGTCCAATTTCATGTCTGGGATACTGCTCACAAGCAGTTCACTCTGACTTTACCCCTGCTTCTTGCAGGCACTTAATTGCAGAACAAAATATTCTCACAGTGACAAAGAAAAAAAATCCAAACTCCTCTCTCCACTTCCCGGCAGAGAATCATCTCTTCCAAAGGACACCCAGAGAGAAAGCTCTGCCTTCCACTAGCACATTAGCTACTTGGAGATTCAACTGGACACAGGGACTACTGGACTCAACCTGACTCAAGGAAATGGTTGCCTTACCTAAACGAGAGGAGAAGCCTGCAAAATAGCCTGGGATGAAAAACTTAATGCTGAAAACAGCATTAAGAATCAGCTTTGACGTTAATGTTACCCCCTTGTTTGCATCTGAGCTAAAGCTATGGCAAGAATCCAGAATATGGTCACACTGAGGCACAGACAGCCCTGTTTGTACTTCACTTATTACTTGCTGGTATTAACTGAACTTTTAAATCAGACCAGAGTTTTCCACCTGAGAACCCAGTTATAGGCATGGGCAGCCTTATCTTCCTTCTCCGATGGGCGATTGACACGTAATTTTTGTGCCAGTATAAACTGTGCGAGACAGCGGTTTGATTCCCCCCTTCCCCTCCAACTAAAATGGTTGCTTAGTTTAAACTCTAGTATGGGTGCTGTTACACTGGCATAAAGGAGCTTCCTGCTGGTACAGCTTGCCTCCATAGACAAGTCCTAGCAAGTGGCGATGCAATTCTTTTGAGGCCCTCAAATTACACTGTATTGCCATTACTTTTACTCAAGTTGCCTGGTTAAACTGACTGAAGCCATTGGCAAGGCACCCAAGAAAATGAGAAGGTACACACAGCGTGAAATTAGGATCCTCTTCTCCACTCAACCCCTCTTGGAGTAAAACCCAGGACTTGTGCTGTCACTGTTCATTTCCACAAAAGGACAACAACGTCTCCAATACCAGACTTCAAGTCCTAGTACACAGGCCAACTTTTCTTGACCCTTATGTCATCCACATCCCTCCTGAAGTGCGGCGCCCAGAACTGGACGCAGTCCTCCAGCTGCGGCCTGACCAGTGCCGCACAGAGGGGGAGGATCACCTCCCTGGCCCTGCTCGAGATGCATCTGTGGATGCATGAAAAGGTGCGGCTGGCCTTCCTGACCGCGTCCCCACATTGCCGGCCCATGTTCATCATGGCATCAGTGATGACTCCCAGATCCTTTTCTACCTCTGCCCTGACGAGAAGGGAGATCCCAGCCTGTAGGTATGGTGCTGGCTCTTCCTCCCCAGGTGCAGCACTTCGCACTTGTCAGTGTTGAATCCCATCCTGTTCTCGTCCGCCCACCCCTGTAACCTGTCTAGGTCTGATTGCAGCCTACTCCTCCCTTCCAGCGTGCCCACATCCCCCCACATCTTAGTGTCATCAGCAAATTTGAACAGGTGCTTTTTACCCCCTCGTCCAAGTTGCTGATGAAGATGTTGAACAGTGCGGGCCCGAGGACCGAGCCCTGGGGGACCCCACTGCCCACGTCCCTCCAGGTCGAACACCACTGCTCTCTGGGTGCGGCCCTCCAGCCAGTTGGCAACCCATCTGACTGTGTGGGTGTCAACACCACAGCCCCCCAGTTTCTTAATGAGAACGGGGTGAGAGACAGTGTTGAAGGCCTTCCTGAAGTCCAGGAAGACTTTGTCTACTGCTACCCCTGCATCTAAGGATTTGGTGACCTGGTCGTAGAAGGCCACCAGCTTGGTCTGACAGGACCTGCCGCGAATGAACCCGTGTTGGTTGCCCCTAAGCATAACCTCCCCCGCTGGCCCCTTGTGGACATGCGCCAGGATAACTCTCTCAAAACGCTCGCCCAGGATGGAGGTAAGACTAACTGGCCTGTAGTTCCCCAGGTCCTCCTTCCTCCCCTTTTTGAAGATGGGAACCACACTGGCCCTCTTCCAGTCCTCCGGCCCCACACCAGAGCCCCACGAGTGCTCGTACAGCCGTGCCAGGGGTCCCGCAATGACCTCGGCCAATTCCCTCAGCACTCGGGGGTGGAGATCGTCCGGACCGGCTGATTTAAATACATCCAGTCCCGCCAGACGTTCCCCAACTAGATTCTCCCTGACCCTTGGCCTGGGTGTGTCTCCCCTGGGGCCTGAGGGGGGCCTGATCTGGTCCCTGCTGAGGAAAATGGAGGCTAAGAAGTCATTAAATAGGTTAGCTTTGTTGTCTGGTGTGACAACCAAATTTCCCAGCGTATCTTGCAAGGGCCCCACGTTACCTGGTACCTTCTTTTTGCCCCCTGTGTATTTAAAAAAGGACTTCTCGTTGTCCTTGATCCGGGAAGCTAGTCCCAGTCCCATCTCCGCCTTGGCCTCCCTGACTGCCCCCCTGCATCCCCGAGCCACCGCAGTGTAGTCCTCCCTGGGGATGGCCCCTCCCTGCCATTGGGTGTACACCCCCCTTTTAGCTAGGAGACGTTCCCAGATGCTTTTGGTGAGCCAGGGGGGCTTTTGTGCCCTCCTGCTACCTTGATCCGTGTTGGGATTACCTCCCTTTGGGCTTGGAGGATCGTCTCCTTGAGGAGCGACCACTCTTCTTGGACGCCCGGCTCCCCTCCCCTTCGGGACCTCAGCGCTTCCCCGATTATTCTCCTGAGCTCGCTGAAGTCCGCCCTCCTAAAATCCAGGGCTGCTGCCTTGCTGTAGGCCTTTGCCACCTTGCGCTGGATGGTGAATCCCAGCAGGCGATGATTGCTGTCATCCAGGTGGTCGAGCACCCGTAGCCCCCGCACCAGGTCGTCACCCGTGGCCAGCACCAGGTCCAACAAAGCGTCCCCCCTGGTGGGGTGGTGCACCTCCCGGGTTAGATGGAGGTCCTGCATTTGGGCTAGGAACCTACGTGAGCAGTCAGACCTGGCTGACTGCTCTTGCCAGCAGATATCTGGAAAGTTCAAGCCCCTCATGATGACCACAGCTTTTGACCTAACTACCTCCATGAGCTGACTGAAGAATTCCTGGTCTAGCTCTTCCCCGTGGTTGGGGGGTCTGTAGTCGACCCCACCGTTAAGTCTCTTTCCCCTCAACGGCCTTGTATCCTAACCCAGAGCACTTCCATGTGCCCCCCCTCTGACTCTGTGCTACCTGGGGAGGATGTGTATTCCTCCTTGATGGACAGCACCACGCCCCGCCTTTCCTCCCTGTCCTGTCCCTCCTGTACAGCCGATAGCCCTCAGTACTCACCGCCCAGTCGTGCGTTGGGTCCCACCACGTCTTAGTGAGCCCCACTGTGCCCGGGTTGGTGTCAGCTAGCAGGAGGGGAAGTTCCTCCTGCTTGTTTCCCTTACTATGAGCGTTGGTGTAGGGGCATTTGAGGCCTCCTGTGGATGTGTGCACTGGCCCCCTTATCTCAGCATTGCCCGGGCCCCTGTTGCTTGCCTGGGTATATGTTCTGTTCATTGGCCTAGGCTGGGCTATACTTGTGGGTGCTGCTTGGTTTAGCGGTCCAAGGCTTCCTGTGCCCTCATCTTCCCCTTCCCCCAGTGAGCTTAGTTTAAAGCCCGCCGGAGGAGATCTGCCAGCCTAGAAGAGAACACACCCTTACCTTTGGGGGAAAGATGGAGCCCATCCCACCCGAGCATGTCTCTTGTCACGATGTGCCGCTCATTGTCGAGGAAACCAAAGCCTGCCTCGAGACACCATTCCTGAAGCTACCAGCTGGTCTCTGCAATGCACGTCTCATGCTGTCTACCACGTCTGCTCACTGCAGGACAGAAGAGAAAACCACCTGTGTGCCCATCTCCTTCAGCACGCCCCCCAGAGTGTGGTAGTCTGCCATCAGGTGATCAGGGCTTCTCCTGGCCACATCATTAGTACCCACATGGATTAGGACCATGGGGTAGTAATCGGTGGGCTGGATCACGGCCTGGATCATCCCCGTCACCTCATGAATCCTTGCTCCAGGTAGGAAGTAGACCTCGTGTGTCGAGGGGTCCTGGTGACAGATGGGGCCCACTGTACCTCTCAGGATGGAGTCGCCTATGACGATAACGCAACGCTTTCTCCTCCGGGACTGCTTATCTCCTTCCGCCTGTTCGGAGCGTGGAGAGTGTGGAGTTGCCTCCTCTCCTTCCTCCTCCAGTGTGGCCAGGGCCTCATACCGGCTCTCCAGCCGGACCGGAGGAGCTGGTGCTGCTGTGTTACAGGCAGCCCTGGATCTGGAGGTGGCCGTCTGCCACTCTGCAGTGGAAGGCACATCCCAGGGTGTTTCTCCCTTGGGTGTGTGGCCCTGCAGGGAAAGGAAATAGCCACCAATTTCTTCCTCCACCTCCTGATTCCCCTCAGCCTGCTAACCTCCTCCTGGAGCTCCCTCACCTGCACCTCCAGGGCCCTAAGGCGGGCGCCTGCAAATCAGGTGTGGGGGTCCCCAATCTCTGCCCCCCCCAGGCCTTGCTGGGCAACCCCTGCAGGCCAGGGGGTGGGGGGACGCCAGTTCCCCCATGGACTCTGTCTGGGCAGAGGCCTCAGACAAGCCCCAGGTAGGCTGCGCCCCCGGGCAGGGGTCCTGGCAGCCCTCCACGTCGACACCATCATAGGAGTTGCTGCTTGTTTTTTGTTTAGTGCAGTGCCTTCACCCTACCCTAGCAGGAGTCTCCCTCCTGGCCCTTCCTGCTCGCCCACCAGCGCGAACACCGATTCAAATGCCGGCACGCTCTTACAGAGTGTTTGGGCGGCGCGGCTCCCTACTGGCTCAGCTAAGAGGGATCCGGGGGGCTTCCCCTCTGGATCCAGCTCAGCTGCATCCACTCCCTGTGCCCACTTACCTTAGGGGGATCAGCTGCTGCTGCCCCTGCTGCTGGCTCTGCTGCTGCTGCGTCCGCCTCCGCCTCGGGTCTGGTAAGGGGGCAATGTTCTTCCATCTCCTTTCTGGCAGCTTTGTGAATATTCAAAACCTTTTCTCCAAGCTAAACATATTTGGCTCCCTCAAACCTTTCCCCATACAGTTTTTATTCCAACTCCCTCATCACCTTTGCTGCTTGCCTATGGAGGCTCTCCAATTTCTCCTAGATCTCTGCTTGCCTTTCACAACCCGGAGTGTGTTTGCAAAGCCAACAATGGTGAGAGGTGGGAGTTGGGGGAGTGACATATGCATCTCTTAACTTGCACATTTTATATGGAAATTCATAAGATGGTTACTCAGTGCCATTTTTAGAGCGTGTTCGGCTGGTTTGAACTGCATCTTAAGTAACAACAACAGAAGAAATCTAAGGGCTCACGTGTCCAATAATCTGAGCGGTTTCCATTTGTAGAGAATCATCTGCTGTCTGGGATATTTTTGGATATTACCAAAATACTGGGGTCTATTTAAGAGTGCACAGGGAGGGAAAATGCATGATGCAAGGGCTAGTGACGAAAATAAATTACATTTTTTCTATGATCCCAACTGCAACACTTTGGCGCCAGCCCCTCCACGTTATGTGATTGGCAAAGTTTGTAAGAAAATGTTGCACTCAAAAACTTTGTCAAGTAAATGCTCATCGTTATCTGTATTTGATACTCCTGAGCAATAGAAAAAGCAGTTCAACTCATTCTTGCACAAAGAGATGTGCTTTAATTGGCTCCTTACCTTCAGCTGTTTTGAAATGCACCATCAACATCACATTCTAAGATGCTGTGAAATTTTTCAAATAACAGCTCTCAATTTGAGCCTCAAACTCTTCATTAAGGATCCCTGTGGCTGATTTTGAAACACCGCTGGCAGGTTCCCTCGCCCCTCCTGCGCAGTTCTGTAGAGCAAGAACCTGTAAGCTTAAATGGCATTTTCCTGGCATAAGAGGACATGAAAAGGGTAGAGATGCCTCAGACTCATGTCTGCAAAGGCACTGGCAGAATCAAAGAGTCCCAGATAGAGCATGTGAAATGGTTGGATGCGATAAGGCACACTACACCTCTGTGCTGCCCTTCATCTTCTTTTCACAGGCAAGTCAGTGACTAAGCCCGTTGCTTTGGGGTGGGTGACGTCTTTGGAGCAGAGAAGTGAGAACAGCAAGGAACACTCACGCTTTCCAGACCCTTGCCCAAAATGTCTGGGTAGGAGTAATCCTGATTTTCTCTCAGTCAGGTGAAAGTACAAGATCTGTCAGCCCTACCTGTAGCTTATAAATGTTTCATTAGTTATTATTTTAACAGGTATCAGGAGGGCATGAGCTTTCTGCTTACCCAAGAGATTCGTTTAAGAAAAAATGTTAGGGAAAAGAAATATTAAAAACTCCATAAGAAGGTAAAACAACAATACAAAAAAAGGAAGAAAACTAAGAGGCTTTGGTTAGAAAATTAAAGTTGTTTGCCATGGCTTGATGGCTTAATCAGTCGATCAATATTGTTCACAGGGCAGGCAGGGAAGGAGCTGCAAGTTGTGATGAAAAATGCATGAAGGGACAAGGGAGACCTGGGAGTAGAAAATTAAAAAGTCAGCCTGTTACATTTGTCCAATATTGGCAGAAAAATTAAAGTGGTTTGGGGGGGGGGGTGTTGGGAGGGAAGAGGGGAGCTGGCTGCAATACAGGACTGCATATCTGCTAAGGGTTCCCTTTGCGAGAGAAACTTTCATATTAATTAAGTTGCTTTCTTAGAGGAAAGATGGATTTTGTAACCTTTAGCACTTACAAGCTACACAGGAATGAGGTGGGGGGGAGGGAGGGGCTTGCACACAAAAAAGGAGGAGGAGGTTTCTTCACATCAGGGATCCTCTGCAAGGTGAATCTGCAGAGGATAAGTAATAATGAGGTAACAATACGCAGGGTAGGGCAATGCATTTTTTTTGTAGCACGAACAGACTGTACGTCTGAACAGAAAAATAACTCTGCTTCCTCCCGTGCATTCTCTCTCAACCCACGAAGGGGAAGCCAATGGTTTCTAGTGTTATTTGATGGCAGTGTTACTTGATGGGACAGACAAATTTGCACGTCTTTCTTCCTCCTGCTGAATTTGGCTACTCACCCTTTCCACAGAGACATTTGCCTTGCTGAAATACAGCGCTGTGAAAAATGGAGTCTTCTTTCCTCCTCAGCATTCAATATTCAGTAGGGGTATGTGCTGCCCATTCCTCAGGAGACACATTCATTAATATCTGCCACAAGGGATTTGAATAGCTTTGTAAAGAAGCTGCAACAATTAACTCATTACAGCAAAACCCAAACTTACCTACCCTGCAAGTAAGTCTCATTTCATTGTCAAGTTTTCTCTTCTCAGGACTGAGCCAGGGGAATGGCACTCCCTCTAGAAGGCACAAGTCTAACAGAAGGAGCAAAAGGCTTTTCACCAAGAGAATTTAGGTTTAGTTAGGGTAAGCCTGCAGTTTCACTACCTTAAAAATTCAAAGCAGTCAACTAATTTCTTCTTCGCTTCGGAAATGCACATGCCAGCGATTAGCAACCAATGATCATCACCAAGCAAACCAAAATTTTAGGATCAAGATCAGATTTAGTTACATCATGTCTATGCTGCTAAAACTTTCAACTTTTTCCACAGCCTCAGTTCATAAGCAATTTAGACACAGTTTTACTTCATTCCCATCCTCACTATATATATATGTGTGTGTGTGTGTGTGTGTATATGTATATATATATATATATATATATATTAGCACAACTGCAGAGGTTAAACAAGACACCATTTGTGCTAGACCTTTTGTGGGTAGCCAAAGATTCTTGCCTGTCTCGGCCTTTTTGGAAGGATTATGCAAACCAAGTTTGGTTTAGGTTTCCATGACCAAGACATTTTTTCTTCTGATCAAGTGCCTGCGATGAAATGTTATGACTCTGCACCAGGCTAGCCAATTATAGGTTCAAAATTTCAAATTCAATTAATACACACAGTGACTGATGTGGTTCTCTACAACTAATTACCTCTTAAGGGCCAATGCATTATTTCATATACGATGTTGCTATGAATGCTGTGGGTTACTTTCTGCCCCGTTATTCAAACATAAACAAAGCAGAACATTCGGAGACCTCCAAAGCCTGATGAAAACCATATTGTGACCTTCTTATTAAAAAAGAGATGGAGAAAAAGCTGACAGCATCAGAAAACGAAGCGCTCATTATTCACAGGCTAGGTGGAATGACGGCAGGACCACTTATACGATGCTCGCTCTCATCTGAGATGCACACACTGTCCTGTCCAGTGTGATCTTTGTCCCAAGAACTCCGAAGAGGTCAAGTGCAGCAAGCAAGCAGTCATTTGTGCAATGGGACTGGCTTTCACTAGGTAAAATCAGCTGTACTCATCTTGACAAATCCCTGAAGTCTAAAGTTAGTATTTATAATTTGTAGAGAACTAAAAAAAACTTGAAAGGTGAGAAAGCATAACACTAATCACTCCTGTTCATCAACTTCATTGATTAAATGTACATTCATGCATTGCAATCAAACACTGTGGAGGTCTTTAAAAGACACAGCATGTGCATGTCTCCTTTTGAAGAGCCAGTGTCCTCCATCTGAACTAGGCCCGCTTAGAAGCATCCATGTTTGTTTTTATATTAAGAGGAAATCGGCGTTGCAGATGTAGTCCTTCACGTTAGCAATGCGATGCGATCACATTTGATTCAGTACTAAACCGCTGCAGAACAGCACTGGAAACAAGTCACGGCCATTCCAAATTTCAGTTTCCACATCTACCAGCTACTACTGCCTCAGGGAGATTATTTGTAGTCTTAATTCACTGCTATTTGCAGAGTGCTTTAAGTTCTTGGGATAGAACACGTGCAAGTAAAACGCCTTCCTTTACATTGCCACAATGGCAGAAACTCTACCCGAAGATTTTTACTAAAAAACAAAAGCTTGAGAAAGAGATTTCTTACCCTTTTAGCCACATGCACCCTTCACGCTGATTGATGGGGCCACAAAAAGGGCTTGCAGCATTATGGCTTGCTATCAGATCTGATAGAAAAGCCAACTATCCCCACCAGAAAGCCCTTTTCCATCTCTCTCCATACTGGCTTCCAAAGCTGCAATCCTTGTGGATTTTGAAAATCACGAAGGTAAGCAGTTGGGAAGTGCAGCCATGGGGGCAACAGGGATGGTGACATGCAATAACGTTCTCCAGGTAAGTACCCGGAAAGGTACATCCCATTGGGACTGAACCAGAGACCATCAGCCTAGGCTTCTACCAGCTAACCTAAAGGAATAGGTACCTCTCAGCATGGATCAGGGGGACATGCCACCGTTTGCTACAGCAATATAGGGTCTTATTTAAATACAAAAGTTTTAAAAGCACAGTGCTGTACATCCATATATCTGTGCTACAAAAACTGTGCTCGAAGCCTCAATTTATTTTGCAACTTTCAATACTAAAACAGGGCAAATGAATTAGAGACTGTCATTGCTCATCACACATTTTCTAACCGCTTAATACATACAGATTTTGCTAACATTTTTCTCATTACATTTTTAGTAAGGGGAAACATCTGCTTCTTCTCTCAAAAAGTACAATCCATCTTCCAAGCTGCTACATGCCTTTGAAATTTCATGTTTATCAACACCATAATCTCTTCCAGAACAAGAGCAGCCCAGATAAGCAGCCTTGCAAGGAACAAAAAAAATCCAAAACAATTCTACCAGCATATATTTTTTAATTTCTCCAGATTAAACATCAAATCAAATGCTCTGATTTGAAAACTTCAGCCAGAATTCAGCATTTGTTAGAAAGTAACAAAGTAAATGACACAGTCTCTTTGAATATAAAGTTTATTTTTGGTTTGTAAAAATAAAGTTCTCCACTACCAAGAAAACTGTAGCAAAACAGACAATTGTACATGGGTCATCTCATCAAAATATCAGTTGCTTTTGAAATGACTACAAGACACGGATCCCAGAAGATAATTTCAGGACAGAAGCTCCAATGCAAAGCACACAGAACCTTACTGTAATGAGAGATCTTCTTCTTTTCCTCTGTGCTTATGTCGAAGACAAACTTTTTTTTTCATGAGTACCTTGCAGAAAGATGCCCCTTTTGATGGTTAAATGTAGCAATGCATCTTTACTATTCAGTAAGGACTGATTTGCTAAAGGTGGGAATGCGCATGTGGACACTGAGAAATAGAATCCACCAATGACCACCAACACTGTTCAGAGCTTATTCGCAACCAGCTGGGTCCGTAAACCCATTTTCCATCATGCCAGGCCAATGACTCAGCTGTGCTACTATTGCCTGCAGGTGTCATGAAAGGCCTCAAGAGTTCGGAAATCCCTCCAGGTGGGTGGTAGGCCATCCTGCAGAAACTTTCCACAGCGCTGGCATGGAGCCTGGAACAGCTTTATGTAACTTCTTAACCAGGTCTAGAAGAAAAAGCGTAGAAAGAAATTAAGGAAACTAGATAGGGATGTTCCTCAGTGTCATCATTCCTGTCAAAACAGTGATACCAAGGACAGAGAATGTTCCTTGGCTTGGAACCAGCAAGATGCACAGTGATTGTATACACACAGGGAGGCATGCAGAAGATCACAAGGGCACCATACAGCCGATTCTCCATTTTATTGGAATCTACTCCCTCAGTCCAAAAAGCAACTTTGTAAATAGAAGTTTATGCCATGAGAAGTATTAGTAGGCAGAAGCTCATCACAGCCTTTGGATAGTCCTCATATTCTGAATGAAATGGCATTGCGTTTGACCATTCACTGATATCTGTGCCCTGGTCATTGACTTGTCTTTGTCTAATATTCATCTGTCACACCTCAGCTGCAAGACATATAGGGCAAAACCTGACCTCTGAAGAGCTGAAGACAGGGGGCTTTTACAACCAAGGGAACTCATTTTCTTTCTAATGCTATTTCAAGATCAATATTCATTGGCCATGAAAATGCTCTAAAAAATTTGTCATTGATTACACAGATGCAAGTGAAAGGGAATATGCTGTGAGGTCAGAAGTAACAAAGAACAGGCTCAACCCTTCCTAAGTAAAGGTCTCATCTTAACTGGGTTGTTCCTATTGTAATACATAAGAATGAGCATTACATAACTCAAGTCCAAGCTCAAGGAGATGTGCAACTCAAAAAACCCAGGCAAGCAGATTCACAGTGTGAAGGATGCACATGAATCTTGTCATTTAAAGTCCTATTGAATTACGTCGATAAGAGAAAATTGTTCTCTGAAGAAGAGGTCAACAGAGCTTATTGAAACAAATCCTTCCATCTTCATCACAGCCTTCTCCATAGCAGCACAACGTCAGGCCGTCAATAACTCTCCTCCAAAAGAACGAGACCGTCTCTGGGTTTAGCAGTAAATATAGAGACAAGGGCAACAGAGCGCTACGGGCAAACTGCTGTTATTTACTTCAGCTCTGGTGAACTTAGTTTGCATGCAAAAAAATCGAAGTTTCTGAGCTATAATATGAAAATAGGTAAATACAGTTAAATTGTGCACTTAAGAAACATCTGTTGAAAGAACAAAGAGAGAGTTCTTCATTCTTGTCAGAAAATTAAGACTTCACTGCATCCTGTCAAACAGATTGTGCATCTGACATGTGAAAGGACTAACATACCGACACACATCATGTGCATGTGGTCTTATTTTTTTTCCCAAGTTTTCAGCAACATTTTACCCAAACCAGTAAGGCAGGCCCGTGGCTTAGGCAAACGCATTACTTATTTCATTAAAGATTAATTTTTGGGCACTTGTTGCCTGAAACATGGATGGGACCAGTAAGGCCTGCTTCCCCTGTTCAAAGCTCATGTGCAAGATGTGCTTTAAGAGGAACGTCCTACACATGTGCATATTATCTGAGTGGACTTTTTATTAAGTAAACCAATAAATACAGCAGGTAAAGGAGTTTAACTGCTTTCAAATCAGATACCTGATGATAGGAATGCTAAAGAAGTTGCACCTGACCCACTGCTGTTGCTTCATGTGCTCTCCAGGGATGAAAGCAAACCAGCTGCCTTGCATAATTTTGAAAACTGCCCATATTTTAAAGCTTTGTTCGGGACAAGTTAGAAGAAAAGGTGAAGTGAACTATGTGTGCAGCGTAAAAGGGTTTCTCCAACAGAGTGGGGTAGATTAAACACCAGCCACTTGCCAAAATGCATCATGCTTGGAAGACTGCTGAATAAGAAACTACTGTTTTCTTTCACCAAACAGCAGGAGAGTTTGAGCCCATTTTCAGAAACTGAATTCCAAATCTACTCAGATTTAAGCTGGGCTTTTAATGTGTGCATTAAGGTTGAGATTGTTTTCAATAACTGCATCTCAATTTCTTTCTGGCAGATTCTCAAGTGAGGCTGGGCACATACACAAGCCATCCCCTTGGCCTGAGTGATGTTAGTGGTGCATGGTCCCTGAGGAACACAGCGGGAGCATATTGATGTAGCAAGCCCCGTCTCCCAACAGTCCCTCTCCCATCCCCAAATGTACATCCTTTCCCAGGGGGCAAGCTGATGAAAGAGCTGGCTCTTCCAGTTTTATCCCAGCTGTGAGTTCTCACCGGGGAATTTTCAGCTGGTTGGTTACAGCCAGACTCCAACTCCTGCGTGCTGCCTGAGCAGACACTCGTGTTAGTCTTAGAGCTGACCCCCAAGTCAGCTCCACAGATGACAATTAGCAAATATATGCCAGCATCTACGAGAAGCTACAACTACACATCAAATCCTTTTCAAACACCACCCAACCCAATGTACTGAGAATGGTACCAATTACTTCAAGAGAACCACTTACCTGAGAAAGGCAATTTTTACAATGTTGTTGTAAATAATTAAGTTTAACTCATTTAAATATGGGAAATTGCACTGCTGCCTGAGCTGGCAGTGATGTTCAATTGCCACGTGATGCTGAAGTCTGCCTGTACGCATTTCCCTTCCAATAGACTTACCATGAAGGATCTGACCACCACATCTGGCATCTGGGGTAGCTGGTAGTGCAATAAGGCAGTGGTTGCATGATCTGTCACCTGTGCCAGGGACAGAAGGGGAAAATCTCTGTTTACTACTTCAGTGTTTCAGATGAAGAAATGTTAGCATAATGTACAAACAGAATTTGGGAACCAAGCAGTCTATATCCTCACCAGTGGCCTCTGAGAAGCTTTTCCAGTCTTATTCTTTTGCTGTCAGTAATGCAAGAGAATTGGCTGAGATTAACATGGCCAGGGACTTGATACACAAGTAAATATAGTATTTTTGCCATTGCATTTTAAAAAGCAATGTAGAGAGGAAACATGATCATGGTAAAGTCAGGGAAAAAGTACGGGATACTGAAAGACTCTGGATCTATTCCCATCTCTGCTGTGACTCAGTGTGTGTTAACTCAATTAACTCTTTAGCCCCTTCAATTATTGGGCACAGCTTCAGAAGGCACGTTTATACCTCTAGAGGAAAGGCATAATAAAAGGTTCTCTATATCCACTATTTTAATATGCAGATTTCTGCAAAAATATTAACTTACTGCGTTATATTTTTAAAAATAGCAGCTACATTAAAGAAAGCTCCTAAACTAGACTTCTACAGTGCAGAAGAGTAGGATACTTCCCTCTTGGATGTGCCTCTGTGAATGGAGCCAGTGTAGCATTAAAATCACTAACGAATTGAAGCATGGCTAAATGCTTCAGAAAAAATGCTTAGTTCTCTCATCTCTATGTGCCTACACTTATTTTTTTTGTCATTCTTCCTAAGTTTTATACACCTTTAAGTCCTGGTAATTAGCTCTGTGAAGGAAAAGATCCTAGTGATTCTGATATCACTCACTGAGAATAAATTATTATCCTTGTTCCTGGGTCAAGGAAATTACTTTCAAGTTTTAATTACAATAGCAAATTTAAGTGATTCTTGTGTACAAGCTTGTGGAAAAAGAGGTGTTCAACTTCTTAAAAATCAAGTTTTGTGTTTTGGGGTTGTTTTTTTTTAAATAAAGATTCCACTTTTCCACTGGAAGACCTGAGATGTAGTTGAGATACATGACAATGTACCAATACAGTACTGCATGTGAATGGTAAAGTAGAGACTGGCCTTGTAGTTTTAACAATAAAGTTTAAAAACCGCATACACAAGTGTTGCAGTCCCATTTGAAGTTGTTTAGATCAAACCCATATGAATCTAATGCTCTTTTTAATTTCCTCCATGGTCCAGAATCCATTAAAGGGATCCCAGGATGAGAGATTTCTCATAGACAATTTTTAATCCATTGGGCAAAGGCAGAACAAAACCAAAAGACAAGAAGTTACAGCTGAACAAATTCAGACTGGAAGTTAGGTGTAAATTGTCTACAGTGACCCTTGGGAAAACTCACCAAGGCTGTACTACATTCTCCATCATGGAAGCCTTTAAGCCAAGACTGAGGGAACTTTTTAAGAAATATGCTTTGCTTCAGTGATCTCAAACCTTTCCTGAGTAACAATACTGGGCAATAAACACTGCTGGGAACAACAAATTTTCTTCTCCCTGTCAACATCTGTTTTAAATGTTTAATTTCCTGTGACTACAAGCAGCATCAGCCTGTCTCCTGGACAACACATGGTTAAAGTCAAGGGATCACTGCTTCATCCGAACCAGAAGTTATGGGCTTGATGCAAGAATTCCTGGCAAAATTCTCTGGTCTGGAGCATCCAGCAGTAAATCAAGACAGAATCAGCACTATGCATGGTCCTGGCTTTAAAAATCTGTACATCTATGAATACAATCATGAGCAGGATCAAAGGTACCGTAGTTGTATCCTAGTTTGTTTGGGGGTTTTTTAAATACAAGAAAGAGGCAAGCATGTCTCATGACTGCTCTACATTTGAAAGTTAAATCAGATTAAGACCAGACACAGGTTTAAGAACTTGGGAGCTATTACACAAAAATCCCATATTGTGGACCACACTTGCTCCATAATACAAGGTGCTTTTTTACCATCTATAGCTTAATCCATCTTCAAAGTAGGCTATGCTAAAATGAAACAAGCAATCTTATTCTGAAATAAGAGTGTCCACATAACTTTCAGAGCCCACATATCCTCATACAGAATAATACCTTCAAGGAAGGCAGCCCCATTGATTTACGTGTTTATGGATTAAGACACTTTTTAACGTGAAAGGGAATGGAATCTGGTCTTTGGACAGTGAGCAATTTTGGGACAAGAACTGGATGTCTTCCTAGGAGCTTATGTAGTAACCAACCTGATGCGGCTCCATCCCACCTGGGCTTTCATACTCCTCCCACAATATGAATTAGGAATTAAAAAAAAAGAAAGGCAGTCATTCTTGTCATTAAATCTCATGGATTACAGTAACTTCTTAATACCATTTATCCAGCTCGGAACATGATTTTTTTCCCTGCCTTTTAAGACAGTGCTCAGATTTATAAGACACTACCAGACATGTAAAAAAGGAAAGGCAGTTCTGAAGATATTTATGAGTAGCAGTTCCTTTTCTGCTTGGATATCTGCTTCTAACAAATTGTGTTTTTCTCCTGAACAACAAAGTTGTTTTCCCTTGGCATTGAAGATATGGGGAAAAAGTTGCTAGGAAAAAAAAAAAAAATCACCATTAACAAATTCAAATTGACTGGCCACTTTGGCATAGCTGCACATATGCTGTTCCTATTGTAATGTAAACCTAATGAGATTCCACAGGGAGATAAAAGCCATCCCAGCACTGCTAGAACACTAATAATGTTTCCTGAACAAAAAGGAGGCAATTCGTACTATAAGCAAGTGCTGATAAAGTGCTTCCAACACAGATCAAAGTGAGTGTCAAACATGAGGAAGAGGAAGAGAGGAAAGAAATACCCTGCAACAGTGGTAACAAACATTGTGATGTTGAATACAGCAAAGAAAAAGAAAAGGAAAAAAAAAAAAATGACAAACCAGCTAGTGGGGAGAAAAAAATTAAAAACACGACAAAATAGATGAAGAGAAAACACGAACTGTCCAAGATTAAAAAGAGAGAGATCGATAAGGAAGGCTTCACTAATGGAAATATCATTTCAAACCACATATGCACCAGCTCATTTTGGGGATGTATTTTTTCTTCCATCCACACTGGAACTGCAGGATAATTTGTGTGCAAGATGACATTTTATGTATTCCAGGCATTTATTTTGCTGCTTTGCTTTTAGACTGTGCCTTGCTGCCTTATCTATCCAAAGATCCTACTCTCCTCCTCTTTCCTTCCACCCCCTTTTTTTGCTTAGGTAAAAAGGGTGTTGACAAGTGAATGCATTGATTAGACAGCTATTGGGCTAAGTTGCAGAATAAATCTTTCAAAGGAAAGCTTACATTTTCAATTAATGCGCTGAAAAATATCTGCAGGTTTTTCCATATAAAATGGAAAGCACTCTATTGTAATTAAAACAAGTCTTACTGATTTAAATAGCTATCATTAAACTAAGCAAGTTCACAAATTGGAGCAAAGACTCACAGCAACAGGAATTCTAGCTGCTATACAAAATTGGCTGATAGAAAGGCTTGTGGCTCCTTTCTTCCAAATAAACTTAAGCTCTATCAGGGTGGAGAACAGATTTTGGGTTAGCAAAACAGGGTGGCGTGTCATATATGAACTCACTCATTTCCCCTCTTGTTGCCACGTATTTATTTTGCTCTCTAGCACCAAGCAATTTTTTGTGTGTTGCTAAATCACTTATAAACATACACTTCCTGCATCCGTATTTGCATCCTATTCTAAATGGCTGGATATATTCCGAGTCCAAATCAAAGTTCTCTAGGCTTGTGCTGGATCAAACCGTTTTAACAAGACTGTGTGTGAACGAAATATTAAATGCTTGTTATTCGTGAAGAACGATCAGGTCCCAGCAAGACTGCAGAGTTTCTGGGTACTTGCCCACTCTAAGAACCTACCTGCTGAGTCCACAATGCTGCTTTGCAGCAGACTAGAAAGGCATGCCCTCCTGAGTTTCTTATCATATCTAACTGCTCAGTTTGCTGGGCTGGTAAGCCTGTAAATAGCTTATGAAAACCCCACACAGGGACGAGACACAAAACCTTCGCTTTCTGTCTGAATGAACCCACCCCAAATATTTCCTTCCCCACCCAGTGGTGCTGTAAAGGCAATACTGCAAAGCCATTCCCAGGGGTCCCACTCATCAGAAGGTGGCATTGATTCAGTACTGGCAAAATGTTATTTAATCAGCACTTCCAAAGCTGCAAATGGATTTTTAAAAAAAGGATTCTATTATTCATGAGTGGGTAAGGTTAGAAGAGTGCTTCCACCAAAAAGGCAACCCAGTCCAAAACCGAGGGTCTGTTGTGCTGCTTTCCACATGGCCTGCCCAATAATCTCATTTCAAGCTACAAGAGTCGGATGGTGCCTCAGAGCAGGGGGTGGCCAACTGTCGGTACATGATCTGCCAGTTTTTGTGTGGGGCATGCGGCAGATCATGGCGCAAGCAGGGAACACAGCAGCAGGTAGGGCAGGGAGCAGAAAGCAGATCAGCAGATGAGACAGGCAGAATAGGACAAAGACCAGAAAGCAGAGCAACAGATTGGGCGGGGGAAGAGGAAAGGGATCAGAGTGGCACCTGGGGCTTACCTTATACAACATGCCTGTTAGAAAGGTTCACTTACTGTCTTAAAGTACTAACAGAGAACATTAAAAATATAGGTACTCTTCTATTGAATTATACACATTGTTCCTCTGTTCTAGGACCATCTCAGAAGCTCCCATTACAGACAGTCTTCCCCGTCAGAGAGTGATGGGTTTGTGGCTTGAAACATGACAGCTGACATTCAAGAAATGCAACTGGATGTTTTCAATGGCCATAATGTCTACTCCTAAAATTCGTACTAAGTTCTTGGCTTCAGTGGTATCTTGTGGCAATGAGTTCTAGCTGTTAATCTAGGCATTAAAAAAGTATCTTTTTACCAGGTTTTAAAATATTGTCTTGTACTGTGGAAAAGACTGAGTGCCTCTTTTACTTGCCAAGATTTCCAAGCTTTTTAAATCTCTCCTCTAAGAAAAGCTTGAGAATCCATGTCACTTAATAAAACAACCTAGGAGCAAAGACTTTAGACATGTCACAGTAAGATGCACAGAGAAGAGATAATGGAATGGTCCCTAAGCTTTCTTGGTCTGTAGTTCAGGTGTGCGAACAGTATACATGAATAGGCTTCAAATGAAACTAACCTTAAAATATTTTGCTTGGAAGAGAGATACACCATTTCCTCCTGGGAGCAAGAACCTGCTGGCTTAAAGCAACTAAGAAGGACTGCCAGCTGATGCCTTCTACAACAGATGTCCGTGAACAAGAGCAAATATAACTAATGACCAAAATTTCTGAATTAACTGCTTCTCCAATACAAAGTAATAGAGTACAGAAACTTTCCTGAAAGATAAGGTTTGGTGCGTGTGTCCCATAACGCATTGAGAATGCCAGAAATATTTAAAACTCATTGTTTTTTCTTATCTGGATTTGGTTACTCAATCATTTTTGCTTAACCAGCCACCTGAATTTTGCCAAGCACTGATCACCTAAAGGAGCAAGCGTCTGGAGCCCAGCTCCTCTCCTTGAGCAGACATTTATCAGTAGCTTGATGTTTGTCATGCGTGCATTCATCCCACATGATGCTCCCCCAGAGATGATTGACAAGAATACATCTTCCTATAGTGCGCACCCTTGTAGTGGCGAAAGTTGTACCTTAAGCTTTACTGGTTGGGGACTGCAAACCTTAGAGTCAAGAACTCAAATGCACAGCAAGAAACACAAACAGCATCACATTCTCTCGTGATGTACAACTGGCTGTGTTCCTTCACCTAAAAAAACTAGCATTTGAGAATTTGGAGGAAGCAAAACCCACTGTCCAAAGACTAAGATGTGATGGCTCAGAGCACTTTGGAGGAAGGGAAGTTTCATCTCATATATTCAAGTTCCCTGCGGTTGTTTTTTTGCTTGACTTGTTTTTACAAGATTTGGTACACTGTATTTTTTAGGCCAATCACTTCCTTACATCATGAACAGCCTGCTGAATAAGATACAGAAGCGAGATTTGCCTTATAAAAAAAATGTACATTACATTTATATGCTTTATTTCATCATCCGCAATCTCCTCCCACTTCTGGCTATTTTACAGGACCAGACTGGACTTAAAACAGGGAAGTAAAACACCTACCTACCTAGACCTATGTGGAAATGCTGCACTCCTCCCCAAAACAGCAATAATACTTCCCATCAGGCCCTTTGAGTTCTCCTCCCATCAAAACTGGGGAATCGATCATTACTTGAAGGGCAGGGACATGCCTCTTTAAAAACCTGGACCAAGTGCTCAGACTCTTCAATGACAATATAGCAACATCTGGAGCTCAAAAGATACCTGCTCGTGGAAGCTGCAAACCTGTCAAATTCTCACAGGGCTGCAGCATGACTTTCTAGGTTAAGGACCAAAGACCTCTGATCTTCCAGCCAACCCTGTCAAACAAAGCTAAATTTGTCCTGACTTTTGTTTGCAAACGTTGGCTGCGTCAGCAAGCCTTTTCTCGCCTTCTTATTAAACAGGATGCCCAAGTGTGTATAATTTGATGGGGGAGAGCTCCCGGCGGGATGATTACTGTTACAGTGAACAGCCATTTTCTAAGATTCCCTAGAGACCTCATGAACTTCATCCTGGGGTGAATCAGCTTTCAGAGCCATCGAACATAGCAGCAGGGTTAGCTTCAAAGAATGGAACTTAAAAATAAAGGAGGTGGTGGAATATCTGAAAGGGCAAAAACAGCCAGTAAAGAAAAGGTTTACACATTTCCATATTTTTCTGACATTTAAACTCTGCAGGTGCAGCAACTATTTTGATCTCTAGCCTCTTTATTTTAACACCTCAGATGTCTTTATCCAATAGTATAAAAGAAGAAATAAGACAGGAGGTTCAGAAATATTCACTGTTTAAATGTCGGTGTGAAATCAGAATCCCAGAGCTGAGGGCTGTAGAACATCAAGCTATTGGGCAGAAGACTGAAAGAAGAAAAGGCAGAGGATGGACCAAGCTTCACAACTCCTTATTCAAAGGGAAGCAGAAGAATAAAAGCTAAAGAGAGTTGCCCTTTTTATTGTGGGGCTACAATGACCTGCATAGGGCTGTAAGCGAACAATTTCATCAATGTACAGACACGCTGGGACCTGCTTAGGTAAGTAATTTTTGTCAGAACAATGCCAAAGTGAAATCATTGCTTCAACAGAACCATATCCTTCAGCTCTCGCTCTTACAACACTAGTCCAAAGTTAAAAAACGAGTGCAAATGTATCTTTGTCAGAGGACAAAAAAGTGCCATCCCAGTGAGTGTGCTTAATATGCAGAACCACAGAATTTTCTACTACCCACATGGAAATTCTCATTGTATATTTTTAATAGATCCTTACTATATCTGATTTTGTTCTTGGCTCAAAATATAGTGTAAGATCTGACAGTAACACTTACAAAGTACTTCCTAGTATTTTCCAACAAGTTTTTTCATCCAAGGATCTCACAGTAATTAAGGTGAAGAGATGAGATACAAGTAAGTATGATACCTGTGTTAAAGATGGGGAAACATATCCACAGAGAGGCATATGATTGCCCAAAATAAAGCAGTAAGATAATAAGAAAACTGGGAGTATAGTGCTGGAAGCCTGGATCATGTGTCATGGTCATTAGACTACTAAACAACATTTTTGCCATCATTTATGTTTTTAGCTCATCCCTACTACAGTGACTCTCAACAACAGTGCTGTGGTACCCCGGGGTGCCTTGAGATCCTTTCAAGGATGCCGTGGGATGCCCCAAAATGTTAGCACTATAAGGTGTGCAAACATGATTCACAAGATAAACCCACAGATTTCAAACAGGAATTGGCCACTGCAGGGCCAACAACTACCCAGTTGCAATAGTGGTCACCATGTAGCTTCTTGCCACCTAGGAAATGGACTGAAACCACTGCTTTTTTCACTAATCAATAAGCAGTGGTCATCAGATTCCTCTTCCATTTACCAATTAGTTACACTTTACGATGTACAGCTGTTATTTCTATCCATTTATCAGCCAACTGCACTCACTAAGGTGACAACCATGAAATATACTGCCTGGCTCCTTTTTTAAAATTACTAAAAGTGTCTAAGTGTATGGACAAATCGCCAAATTACTGGTGGTGGGGGCCTGTGGCACATGCCAGCTGCTCTACCATAACTCCTCGTGTACCTGCCTTCAGTCTGCAGGAAGTGAAAACTAAACTGTAGCTAACAGCCCTTAATGAAACAAGGTGCCCAACTTCTCACTTTCCCCCTGCGACTCTACTCGCTGTAATTTATTTGTCCATATCCCAAAGAAAACATTGTTATTTGTAGCATATTTTTGTCTACAATGTACTAGATGCTTTGAAAACATATAAGGCAGACACAGACACTGGACAAATGAGATTACAACCTAAAGCAGGGGTGGGCAAAATGCGGCCCACCAAGCCATTCTATCTGGCCTGAGGGGCCCCTAAAAAATTTAGAAAATGAATATTTATCTGCCCCTGGTTGCCCATCATGCGGCCCTCAATGGCTTGCCAAAAGTCAGTCAGTGGCCCTCTGCCAGAAATAACTGCCTGTACCTGACTTAAAGGCATTCAAGGTTCTCTGGGTGAATCTGATATCTTTTATTAAACCAACTTAAATAGCTGGAAAAATTTTTTAGCAAGCTTTCAGGTTTAAAAGATATCAGATTCACCCAAAGAACCTTGTCTGCCTATGTCCTTAGACCAACACGGCAACAACCTACACCCCTAATACAACCTAAAAGCACAGATGGAGAATTTGAAAAGATGTACTTACATACAAACCCTAAACCCACTCCTGGGCAGTAATCACATGAAAGCATTACTGAAAAGGAGGAAGGTCGTTCTGTGCTGCACTACATTCGACTGCATTATTCTCTACCTGAAAGAGCACAGACAATAGTTTTATGGGACTAAGGGACACAAGGGAGGAGAAGGGAAGGAGAGATTCCTTAATTCTTACCAATTGTTTCCTGTCTTGGAAATAAAGGAAGAACTACATCAGTACTCTGTCCTAATGCCACTCCCAAAAACCCGCCCTTTCATCTTCAACTGGTTAATCGCTGAGATTAAACTTCCTCACTTCGGACTGCAGAGAGGCCCGGGAGGGAGCTCTGTATCATGGAAACATCTATGCATGGACATGCAATAGTTTTGAACCCTGGTTTTATGCCCTTTAGAGTCCCTGACCCATGTTTGTTACCTGAACTATGGACACAGATAAAAGAAACCAGTATAGTAGCAGGAAGTCTTGAATTTCTTAAACTGCAGCTTGAAGATAAGGAAATTGGATTTTAAAATCCGGTCAATTTGAATTTACAGCATTCTGATAAGAGGTCTTCATAAAGGGAAGTTTTATTATAGCTGCTTTCAAAAACAGTACAGCCCTGTCTAAAGGTGCCTTAGAAGTCTAAGCAGATCTATATTTTGTGCATCCATTCCCTTCTCACAACACACCTGAGAAATCACTTTTACCCTCAGTAATTTACTCGGTGATAAGCAGGCACAACAGCTACAAGGCTAACATTTTCTTAAGCACCAATGTTACCTAGAAGCCTACAAGACCCATTGATTTATTAAAATCAATTCCTCAATGAATTTTGACTCTACAAAATGTGCAGAATTTGTTATGAAGCATTGTGGAAAAGAAGTGCTAACATATCTTCCTTCAACTATAGCCCAGGGAGGATGCCTTTTATATTTTTATTTTACTTATAAAGTAAGAAAAAGTAAAGCAAACTACTCAGAAAGAATTAAGTTAAAATTCCTAAGGGTAGGACTGACTACGCAAAGATTTCTCAGGCTACAGCAGCAAAGTCCCATATTCTGAGATAACTTTGACCACGCTCAGATAGGGATGAGGAAACATGCCTAAAGTAATTACTAAGTAAGAGAAGCATTTTTCTTTATTTTTTTTACTCAGTCTTCAGTCACTGGAGATAATTTTTCTTGGCAAGGTAAAAACAAAGTTTTAGGATGGCTGACAAATAATGCAAATCTTAATTCTTTTGGAGATGTGTTTCAACACTCAAACTCTGCAAGTCCCAGAACCCTGATTTTCTTCAGAGGCATTAGATAAAAAGAAAATGATGCGAGACTTACCTTCTGAAAGACCTGATAGTTGGATTTAGACCAGATGTCGAGCTGCAGCAAGAAAAAAAAAAAGATGTATTAACATACATGGATTCTTTGGCATGAAAGTCACACAAATGTCTTATTATTAGGCAATTTGTTGCCAAAAACTGGTAACTCCAAATTCAGAAATAAACAGGCAACTTGGAGATATAGCAGCACTGAAAGGTTGTGCCAAGAGGAGAGCATTCATCTCTCCCTTGGGTTTCCTGTGTGCGGCAAACCGGTCTAGCACAGCTCAGGCTCTCAGAATTCCCCACATTGCAGTCTTTTGCTGGACTCTGCTGAGTTAATTCCTCCCAAAACGAATGTGCAAAGCCACTCTGCTGACCTCTTTGAAATCCCACAGTTTCCCTAAAATGCCTAAGGGAAACTGCCAACTAATACTGGCAAAGTGAAGGGCCAGTAGAGATTCCCAGTACTTATTTGTACATATCTTATCATTTAGGTGTCAGCTGCACCTGTGTTGAATATGAAAACCCAACAGCAATTTTAAACTTAGATCTCTTTCTGGACTCCAAGCCAGACCCTCATTTACATTCTGTCCAGACAGCCATTGGGATTTCCTATTACTAATCTGATGACCTGGCACACACAATTTACATGTGTGGCACTATTAATTGCAACAGAAGAGTATTAGTTTGTAACAACAGAAGTAGTTCGTTTTTACACGTACCAGGCTGAGGAGGTACTCGAATTCTTGGCACTAAAGATTTAACACAAGAAAACCTGTCTTATGTGAAATTCCACTACGAAGGATATACCTTTCATTATCTTTCAGGACTCAGCTACTGACACTTAATATATGAGGAAAGTTAATTAAACAAACTGTGGCACTTCTTATTGAAATAAAGAACCTGGAGTGCATTCATGCAATTAATTTTGATGGGATGAATGAGCCCAGAGATTCCAAGATGTTAGCATACGTCTGTTACTATATAATGCTATAGACTGAAGAGGGTCACTGTTTTAAGCACAAAGGGTGCCCATACACGAGCAGCAAGGTTGCTCCAATGTGCTGTAATTACAGCGCGCCAGAGCAGACTCGAGTCTGCTGGAGTGTGGCAATTACCGCACTCCAGCAGCCTCCGGCATCTCATGCATTAGTGTCCCCGCACTTAAAAATGGCAGCAGGGATGCCGTTTTGAAGCATGGGGACACCAATACACAAGATGCTCCAGGTGCTTTAATCAGAGTGGCTCTTGGAATAAAGCGCCGCTGCCCCCCGCCCCAGCATGCGTACAAATGCCCAAAGACCTTGACCTGCCTAATCCCAACCAACAATCCCCATTAATATCTCTTTAATCATAGTATCATGGTGCTTAGGGTCAGAAGGGACCTAAACAGATCATCAGGTCCAACCCCCTGCCCCAGGCAGGAATGGGTGCTGGGGTCATATTACCCCAGCCAAATATTTGTCCAGCCTCCTCTCGAAGACCCCCAAGGTAGGAGAGAGTACCACCTCATTTGGGAGCCCATTCCAGAGCCTGGCAGCCCCAACTAAAGTAATGTCTCCTGATGTCTAGCCTGAACCTTCTCTCTAACAATTTGTGGCCGTTATTCCTAGTAACCCCAAGGGGTGCTCGGGGGAACAGAGCCTCCCCCCAGTTCTCGCTGGTCCCCCCTGGTGAGTTTGTAAATGGCCACCAGATCCCCTCTCAAGCCCTTTAGCCTCTCTTTGTAGGGCCTGCCCCACAGCCCCTGGACCATGCAAGCGGCCCTCCTCTGGACCCTCTCAATGCTAGCCACATCTCTCTAGAAGTGCGGCACCCAGAACTGGAGGCAGTACTCCAACTGTGGTCTGACCAGTGCTGCATAGAGGGGAAGGATCACCTCCCTGGACCTGCTTGTGATGCATCTGTAGATGTATGACAAGGTGAGGTTATAGCCTTACTCGCACTGGCGGCTCATGTTCATCCTGGAGTCAACAATGACTCCAAGATCCCTTTCTGCCACTGTGTTGACACGAAGGGTGTCCACAGCCTATAGGCATGTTGCTGGTTCCTTCTCCCTAGATGCAGCACCTTGCAGTTGTCTGAGTTGAACTCCATCCTATTCTCATCCGCCCACCTCTGTAACCTGTTTAGATCTAGCTGGATTCTGTGCCTCCCCTCCAGCATGCCCACCTCACCCCACAACTTGGTGTCGTCAGTGAATTTGGACAGCGTGCTTTCCACACCCACATCCAGATCACTGATGAAGATGTTGAACAGTACAGGCCCCAGGACCAAGCCCTGGGGGACTCCACTGCCCACATCTCTCCAGAATGAAAACGACCCACCCACCACCACTCTCTGGTTGCTACCATCTACCCAATTTGCCACTCATCTGACTGTGTGGGCATCAATGCTGCAGTCACCTAGTTTTTTTTAAGAGAATGTGGTGGGAAACCATGTCAAAGGACTTCTTAAAGTCCAGGAAGATGACACTCACCCCAACACCCTCATCCACGGACTTTATGACCTGATCATGGAAAGAAACCAGGTTAGTTAGGCAGGACCTGCCCTCAATGATCCCAATCTTTTACTGAAGATACAAAAAATCAAGTAAAAGCATTAAAGGAATTTAGCTGTCTTGGAATGTTAAACATGGTAATAAATGTCCTCTCCAGACCCAGGGAAAAGAAGTTAGTTAGCTGAGATGGGAGTGAGCTGCTGTTATCAAAGTCCAATCCTGTCTGTTGCAATGGGATAGGATGCAATAGGATGCATAGGTTGCATAGGATGCAACAGGGGAGAGAAAAAAACCCAGCAAAGATGGAAGCAGGAGCTCCTCATTATGGTACTTATTCTAACCTGTAACCTCATTGTAGGAGAAACATGGGAACAGCATACGATTTTACCAGCCATACTGAACCACTGCCAATGCCTTCCCGTATTAGGCTATTTAAGATACTTTTTTCTTTTAGCTCTTTTCAGGACATGGCCTCCCAGCAGTGATGCAAACGAATCTTAGCTGCCTATGCTGGAGTCCTACTAATCCGAAAGAGAAAAATAGGGAAGAAAAATAACGTGGGGAAACGGAAAGGATGGACAATGGAAGAAGTGACAGCAGACACCCATGTCTCATATTCCAGGTATTGATTAGGAACTGGAAGCCTAGGGTGGCAGAGATATCTGGGTCTGTCTTTCCAGTCCAGACTGATCAGGATCCTACCTTTCAGGATCACGGCAATGAAGGCCAGGGTTACGCTGTTGCAAAAAGTGATGGTCACAGAAGCTATGATGGTCCATCCAGCCTGCTCTTTTATTACTAATGCCATGGTTTCCCCACAAATTATCTTCACAAAGGACACAAAGATGAAGTGAAGAGCAGAATTGCCTATACTGTTTTCTCCATCAATGACACTTTGTTCATTATTTTTTAATTCACCCCGCTTTTGCTCATCAGTCACAAATTTAACACAGTCCGTGGGTGGTAACGGGCCTTTTTATTTGGGCTAATCCAATCCAATTTGTGTACGAGCTTTTGTATAATACAGGTGATCTAGTAGGTATTATTAAAAGCAGTTTTCTCTTGATCACTGTTCTGCTTAATCTTTCCCACCTGTTCTATAGCACACGTGGAGACATTTCCCACTCACTAGGATGGCAGTTTTGTGGGCTCTGAATATACCCACTAAGGGCTCCAGGATCATGTAGGATACAGTGGAGAACAAGAAAAGCATTAGTGTGGGAAACTGAAAATGGTATATTTACCATTCACCATAAAAATATTTTGCACTAGAGAAAAGGCCAGACTTGGGGAAAAAAAAATGTTTCCACAAAACTATGCTGCGTTTTGATGTCACTCTTCATTAGTGGATCACTCAAAGCGCTTTACTGCAGCAGGATTGCCCCTTAGTCACATGACTAATTAGGTACTTGCACATTCTCCGGTAGCGCAACACGACTGTCTCGTGCTCCTCAGTGTTTCTACTCGTGCATTTAAAGCCAATCCACCACACAGAGTTTTTAAAAGATAGATCACAGCTCAAATATAAGGTAAGAGTCTGGAATTACTAGGTGACGTTCACCTGGCCATGTTATGGAGGAGGTCAGATTAGATGGTTAAACATGGTACCAGTTTTGCTTGTCATAGTTTCATAGTTTCTAGGGTCGGAAGGGACCTGAGCAGATCATCTAGTCCGACCCCCTGCCATGGCAGGAAAGAGTACTGGGGTCAAACGATCCCAGCAAGATGTTCATCTAAACTCCTCTTAAACGCCCCCAGGGTAGGAGCCAGCACCACTTCTCTTGGAAGCTGGTTCCAGACTCTAGCCGCCCTGACCGTGAAGTAGCGCCTCCTGATATCTAGCCTAAACCTACCCTCTGCCAGCTTGTGACCGTTATTCTTGGTCACTCCTGGCGGTGCTCGGGGGAACGGTGACTCCCCCAATGCCTGCTGATCCCCCCGGACTAGTTTGTAACAGGCCACAAGATTCCCCCTCAGCCTTCTCTTGTGGAGACTGAACAGGTTCAGGTCCCGTAGCCTGTCCTCGTAGGGCCTGCCCTGTTGTCCCCTGATCATGCGAGTGGCCTCCTCTGGACCCTCTCCATGCTGTCCACATCCCTCTTGAAGTGTGGCACCCAGAACTGGACGCAGTACTCCAGCTGCAGCCTGACCAGTGCCGCATAGAGGGGGAAGATCACCTCTTTGGACCTGCTTGAGATGCATCTGTGGATGCATGACAAGGTGCGGTTGGCCTTCCTAACTGCCTCCCCACACTGCCGGCCCATGTTCATCTTGGAGTCAATGATGACCCCAAGGTCCTTTTCCACCTCCGTGCTGACAAGAGGGGAGTTCCCCAACCTGTAGGTATGGTGCCGGTTGTTCCTCCCGAGGTGCATCACCTTGCACTTGTCTGTGTTGAAGCCCATCCTGTTCTCATCCGCCCACCCTTGTAATCTGTCTAGGTCTGATTGTAGACTGTTGCATCCTTCCAGTGTGCCCACGTCCCCCCACATCTTAGTGTCATCAGCAAATTTGAACAGGGTGCTTTTACCCCCTCGTCCAAATCACCGATGAAGATGTTGAACAGTGCGGAACCGAGGACCAAGCCCTGCGGAGTCCCACTGCCCACGTCCTTCCAGGATGAGAAGGACCCATCCACCACCACCCTCTGGGTGCGGCCCTCCAGCCAGTTGGTGACCCATTTGACTGTGTGGGTGTCTACACCACAGCCCCCCAGTTTCTTAATGAGAACGGGGTGAGAGACAGTGTCAAAAGCCTTCCGGAAGTCCAGGAAGACTATGTCCACTGCTACCCCTGCATCTAATGATCTGGTGATCTGATCGTAAAAGGCCACCAGGTTGGTCCGACAGGACCTGCCACTGATGAACCCGTGTTGGTTGCCCCTAAGCATGCAGTCCCCTGCTGGCCCCTCCTGGATGTGTGCCAGCATAATTTTCTCAAACAGCTTGCCTAGGATCGAGGTAAGACTAACCGGCCTATAGTTTCCCGGGTCCTCCTTCATGACGTTTCTGAAGATGGGAACCATGCTGGCCCTCTTCCAGTCCTCCAGTACCTCACTGGAGCACCACGAGTGCTCGTAAAGCCGTGCCAGGGGACTTGCAATGACCTCGGCCAGTTCCTTTAGAACTCTAGGGTGGAGATCATCCGGACCGGCTGACTTGAATACGTCCAACCCCTCCAGAAGCTCCCTAAATCCTCGCTAACCCGTGGCCCAGGTGTGCCTCCCCCGGGGCCCGAGGGGGGCCCAGCAGGGAGGTGGCTCTTCTGGTCCCTACTTAGGAAGACGGAGGCAAACAAATCGTTAAACATGTTAGCTTTGCCATCTGGTGTGACGACCAAATTTCCCAATGCGTCCTGCAAGGGCCCCACATTACCCGGGACCTTCTTTTTACCCCCCTATGTATTTAAAAAACAACTTCTTATTGTCCTTGATCTGGGAAGCTAGCCCCAGTTCCATCTCTGCCTTGGCCTTCCTAACTATCCCCCTACATCCCCGAGCAACTACAGAATAGTCCTCCCTGGTGATGACCCCTTCTTTCCATTGGGTGTAAGCCTCCTTTTTAGCAAGGAGACATTCCCGGATGCTTTTGGTGAGCCACGGAGGCTTGTGTGCTCTCCTGCTCCCTTTGATCCTCGTTGGGATTACCTTCCTTCGGGCTTGGAGGATCGTCTCCTTAAGGAGTGACCACTCTCCTTGGACACCTGGCTCCCCTCCCCCCCGGGACCTCAGCGCTTCTCCAACTGTCCTCCTTAGCTCATTGAAGTTTGCCCTCCTAAAATCTAGGGCCGCTGCCTTACTGCATGCCTTTGCCACCTTGCGCTGGATGGTGAATCCCAGCAGGCGATGATTGCTGTCGCCCAGGTGGTCGAGCACCCGCAGCCCCCGCACCAGGTCATCACCTGTGGCCAGCACTAGGTCCAACAAGGCGTCCCCCCTGGTGGGGCTGTGCACCTCCTGGGTTAGATGGAGGTCCTGCAGCTTGAGGGGCAGTTCCCCCCAAACCCCTGCACTGATCTCCTCGAAACTTGGCAGGCTTTGTGGCCTCAGTAAGAGCCACCAGCCCTGCAGTTTTGACCCCCCTGTGGTGTAACACACAGCTGTGACATGAGTTTGGCTTTCAAGAATTTGGGGTACAGTTCCTCCCAAACCCCTGCACCGATCTCCTTGAAACTTGGCATGTTTCATGCTCTCAGCAGAGGCTACCACTCCTGCAAGTTTCATTCAAAATCAGGCAAAAAACAACGAAGTTATAGATATTTAATTGATTCCCTCATTATACCCTATGGCCGGATCTCTGAGGCGGTGCCGAAGCTTTGGAGCCGCTTCGGCCGGATCGAGGCAGAAACCGAGTCCAGACCTCCAGACTGGATCGCTGCTGACTCGCACAGGCCTATCTAACAACAAGACCCAATTAAATTAAACGTACCCAGTTTTAGAGTTAAGAAAAAAGTAGCCTGCTTCTGCGAGAGTCCACCATACAATTTTAACAAAATCCCATAAACAAGTCTGCCTGAACCACTGTGCCTCTTCAGAGACAGCGAGATCTACATTCATTTGCCAGCAATTGTGCTGATCTGTATGAATGTTTATCAGCTTCAGCCTGTCCCTACAACAAGGGCATTTCTACTAGGCTTTTGCGGGTGGTGTGTCTACAAATAAGTGATTCAGCAACAAACTGGAAGAAAGAATATTTAGCTTAATTAAGCTGGAGTGGGTGTACAGGGGCCAAAGCAAACGCGCCTCATTCTGTTCTATTTAGATTCCCAGGCAAGGAAACTCTTAAGCTAGACTTAAGGTGCCAAGTTCTGTAGATACCTTACCTGCCATCCAAATGTACATCCCAATACGCATACAAGACATGAAGAAGGGAGACAGAGTCTGTCCCTCTTTTCCACACCTTCAAGTTGCCTTACGGCTTATAGGGCCTAGTGTGCTTGTAACAATATAGTAGCAAAACGTCACACAAACCCCACAAAACCAAAAGCTCAGGCTTGCTGTGGACTTTTACTCCAGACTTTCAGCTTCCACTTTACAATTCATTTATATTTTTGAAGTTTTCTCCCCTGCCAGAAGGGCTAAGAACATGATTTTTAAAGTGATAGTACCTGCAAAGCATTTAAAGAGGACAGCTGTGTGAAGCGTGCTTTCCCCCGTTTATCCGTTAGAGCCCTAAGGACTCTGCAGTCACAGATTTTTTGCTAAGTCAATTAATCACAGGAAAGAAGGGCCAGAAGGGACCTCAGGGGACCTGCTGAAGGCAGGATCATCCATGCCTATACTATCCCAGACAAATGTTTGTCTAACCTGCGCTCGTGCACTCCCAGTGAGAGGGATCCACAGCCTCTCTAGGGAATCTGTTCCAGCATTAACCATTCCCAGAATGAGAAACTTCGTAGTAGCTCATCTCAATCTCTCTCATTGCAATATGTCCATTCCATTTTGTCCTGTCCTCTTCTTTGCAGACCTTCTTGTGACTTAAGTCCCCCCACTTCTGTTTGCTCTTATTGAAACTAAACTAATCGCAGTTTTCCCAACCTTTCCTTGGCATGTCACTTTTTCTAGGCCGCTAAATAATTTTTTTGCTCTCCTCTGGATTCTCTCCATATCATCCACATCTTGCTTCAACTACAGTGCCCCGCTGAATCTAGCGCTCCAGATGGGGCTAGAGGAGTGATGAACAAAGCAGGAGAATCACTCCTGGTGACACTTATAAATGCATCTAGGAGGCTAGCAGCTTTTTTGCAATAATATTACAGAGCTGATTCTTATTCAGCTGGTGATCTACTATAAGCCCCAGATCTTTTTCTGTAGGACTGCAGTCTGTATTTTGTGCGTTTGACTGTTCCTAAGGATACAGCTCTGAATGCGCCCTTATTAAATTTAATCCATTTATTCAGCATTTTTGTAAGGGAACATTATTTTGTGGTAACCAGTTGCCCAGCATTTGGTTTGGTCTCCTTGTCCTTCGAGAACCTGCCTCCTGCTCATTGGTTAACTGATTTAAAGGCTGTGTTATTCATAAGACAGGTCCCGGGAGTAAAGTAGTCAAAGCTGGAGTGTCCAGTTTACAGCCATGGGGTGAAGAAAACCAGAAGCTCAAGCTGGCAAGCTTGGCTAAAGAGAGAACAACATACCAACTGAAACTCAGGAAATCAGGGGGTAAACTGCTAAAGATCACTAAATGCTGCTCACTACTCTGGCCAGCCTTGTAGGGAAGAAAGCTTGAGTTGATGCTGCAGAAGACGCGAAGTGGAGCCAGGCCCCTAAAGAGCACAGTGAAAGAGACTCTCGTCAAAAATAAACACTGTCTTAAATATTTATTGATATAAAAAACATTGATTATGTTAATCCCTGAGTCAGAGCTGAATCCAGGGCTTCTAGTTGCTCATTATTTCTAAACAGTACTACTTGGAAGGACAAAACAGCACTGGGGCCTTGCACAAAGCTATTTCCATCCTGCCCCAGTTTACAGACTCGCTACTGTACAGATAGGTATTTCTACTGACTTACAGCTAAGCACTTGCAGAAGGCTTTGCTGGGCTGGCACTATACTTGGAAGCTGTTTGGGACAAATACGGTATCACTGTATACAATATACATATACCACCCAATAGTAAATCTGTTTATGCAATAACTTCACATTTCCAAGGCTAACTCATTTACCTAAATGAGTAACCCTTATGAGTACTTTCATAACGCTTAATGTTAATGCTGCATTGGCCTCCTCTTTGCCATTTAACTGTATTACTGCCAATACATTTTAACAAATCATTCGTAAGAGAAAGGAGAAATGCAGCTGAGTAAGACTTGTGGGAGAAAAGAGGAACAAACCATATTAAATCAGTTCTGCTAAAGTTTACTTTCTTAAAGACAGTGATTCAGAAACAAAGGGGGGGGAACTGTTCTTTTGTCTACTTCCTTCATTATGATAAAGAATAGCTGGTTATTTTTAATTCTTTGCATTATGATAATGCCCCCAAATTCAAAACAGAATCACAGCACTTTAGAAGAGGCAAAGTCCCTGCGTCAAAGAGGTTACAATCTGATCTGAGACAAATTAAAACAACAGAGAATGGTAAACACAGAAGGGGTAATCAAGGGTAAGAGTAGTTAAGTTCAAATGGTTCCATAGGTTTGTACTGTAAGTTGAATAACTGCCTATCATTTGATTTTGACCCCAGACTTGCATATTAACTGGCCTAATTTCTTGGAGATGTGACAGCAGAAGTGAGTTTTGAAGAGGAATTTGGAGTTGGAGAAGGTAAGAGTGCCCCTCTGGAGCATTTCATGAATGAGGTTTCATGCATAAGGGATTACCGTATTTACTCGAATACAAGATAGTCCCCCGCCCCTGCCAACATCCTTCCCTTGGCACCAAAATTGTTACATTTGATAAACCTACATTTTTTTTAAAAAAAACAACCCAGAAATGTTTGTGTGTCCCAGGTCAAATTAGCCAAATCAATTCCAAAGCCACAAGTCATTCAAGAACCATACATGACCCTGCTACAGGCAAGCATGCATCACCCAGGCTGGGGCTTCAGGTGCTTCCAAATCCTCTGGCAATCAACCTACATGCAGGCCCAAACCCAGAGGCTTGGGGTTTGGTTGCCTCCTGAGTTTTGCTTACCCTTGGCCATACGACACAGGAACAAGCTAAGGAGGAGTCTCTCCTTTCCATTATGTGGGCAGAACCTAGCACAAAGATAGGTTAATGCAACTCATTTGAATAAAATATATGGTACTGCCCATTAAATGCAGTCTCTCACAGTGCCAACTCTTTTTCAAGTCATGGTGAGCCACTGTACTGCATACATTTCAACTTCCCTTTCACCCCCACAACTGAGCTGTACCTTTCTTTCCCATTTCCAATTATTCCTGCTTCTTCACCATCCTTAAAAGTCTGGCAAACATCACCATACAGGGCCCAAAACAGTTTGCCAACAATTCCTCTGTTGCACCCACTCTCAGCCTGTCACATATGATTAGTGTGATCTCACCCTCCATGAGGTGAGGCTGGTCCAGGGTGCCCGGAGCACCATCTGCATAAACATTTTTGGAGCTTACTAGGACTCATGACAAGAGCACCTGGTTCCAGTCAAGAATGGGGGCTAATTAGCACATGGTTCCTTGGGAGGGGCAGTATCTAGAGCGTACATTAAGCAGTGCTGAGCTGTGGAGTCACCATAGCTTGAAATGCTGATGACTCTGCTGCAGTGCAGCCCAATGAATCACACAGCAAATCATGAGCGTTTTGATTTTGAACTAATATCATGCATGGTTTGTATTTAATATAAATAGGTGCCAAAGTGCTGCTTTAAAATGTGGTGATCAAGTACCTGTGCCAAAACTTGCAGCAGTTCAAAAAAGGTAACATGCATCTATTCTGGATTAATTATGTCCATGGGTAATATATGTAAATAACTACAGCTATGTTTAGTTAGAATTAAGAATTAGGTATCTTATAATCAGGATTGTCTTATATTCAAGTAAACATGGTAATATGCAGACAAGCTTGGTGGCCTCTATATGGCCAGTGGATATCTGGCCACTTATGGCTAGTATTACTGACAAAGTAGGTGGGAATAAATGAGGTATAAAGAGAGAAACAGAATAGGTTGTCATATGGGTCCTTCAAAATAACGTTGTGAAACTTCATCTGAAAGAAATAGAGGAAATGTCTGTGGCAGGCCACGTACACAAGGAAGTTGACCTTCATAGCTTCATCCAGTACGGAGCACAGGAAGAAATATGGATGTGGAAAAAGTGGAGTTTCTGATAACAGAGATGTGCCTGGTTGATAAACTACCTCAACAAATTAAGACAAACCACCTTGATTTAAAATGTGTTGTCTAGCTACTTTCATCCAATTGAAGGGTGTGTGTTTAACTGCAAATAGATATGCTATAATTGGAACACATGCTTGTTATATAATTTTGTTAATTTCTAGTGATCACTCTGCAAGTAAAATATATGATCCTCTTCATTCTGATTAAAAATAATCTTTAACTATAAAAATCTCTGAGTTCGATGCTACATTATCATGAGTTCAACAGGTTCTGAATATTTATCTGGCACGAAGACTAAAGAGCAGAAAAAGTAATAAATGTCATACAGACCCAATGCTAGCCAAGCTTAAAAATAAAAACCATATGCAAGCATCTTAAATGGCTGCCCACCCTTCCCCATGAAAACGGAGGAATAAGACAAAGGCGTACTAAAGATTGCATTGTTACAGGTCTATTATTCCTCAACTTTTCACTTTCAATCAAGACACACATTTGTAACTAAAAAACTGCTGAAAGCACAATTTCAGAGCATCCTCTGAATGTGAATTAAACTGGGGCTTTTTTTCCCAGTGCCCCTCTCTCCCCACCCACCCTCGGCATAAGTAACAAGAGGCCATTTTCTGAAGGTCGTCTGAACGATTTCAAAGGCGATAACAAATCAAAATGTTCCCTGCATCTAATATCAAACAGGTCTGGTGCCAACACTTATTAGAGGAATCGGATTCACCCCCCCCTCCCTTCACCCAAACACACACACATCCAGCTTTGAAGTGGAAAGAATGCAGGGATCAGAAATTACCCGAGAGACAGTTCTGGCTGTCTTTGAAGCTTTCCTTTGATACTACTACTTCTTTTCCTCTCTTACGCTAGGAGGCTAAAAGCTGCCTTTTCTTATTGATACGGGGTAATTAATGAAGCCATAGCATTAACATAACCCAAGTTTCTTAACATGGTAATTCAACTGAGACATTTATGTTTCTTTGGTTAGGGCTAACGGATGCAAAATTATGAACTTGGCCAGGTAGGGATGTTAAGCCCCCACTGCAAATGTGCCATGTCATGGGTCTTGTTAGTTCCTGTACTTACAGAAAAGTGGCGTGTCATCATGCCAAGCAAATCTCAATGCAGTCTTGTGTTTATTAACAGAATTAGGCTACTAATGGCTTGGTTTATGAAAAACCTGCCCTGCAAGGATGAGCTGCATGGATTTATTTGCTCAGAAATCTGAATGGCACTAGTAATAATTGCTTCCCATGTTTGGACTCTAGTGCAGAATAAGTATGTCCAAGTTTGAAATCAGGGGTGGCACAATGCCATCACTATAGCTACAGCTAATTAAAATGCCTCAGTATGTGGTGGATGCAATGGGCCAGCAAAGCGAGCTGAGGAAACTGCAGAATAATCAGAATACAGAATCAACTCCATGGCAAAGGCTGCCAGATCTCACTTTTTGTTAATTTTTTTATTTTCCTTTTGGAAAAAAAAAGTCACCAAAAATTAATTGAGTTGTACAGTCAGGCAACCTGGCAAAGGCATGTTCTGCAGGTCTTGTGAATAATTCATAATATAAGTACAATCAAACTTGTATTAAACCTCCCCTGCACTTTTCAGAAACCTACCCATTCTTAATTTTTGGCCAGAATGGAGGAATCTTAAAAAAAAGCCAAAACAGAAAAAAAACAGGTTTCAACCCATGCAAGGTTATGACCTTCAGCTAAACCTATTTTTCCCATCTTCATTTTAAATCTGGTATCATTTCTCCTCGTCCATATAAAAACGGACTAGCTGCGGGAGAGGCCGATTCTTTGGAAGCTCTCACACCTCTGCCGATGTACTTCCATAACAATCTCTAAAAACCTGACTGTGCTAATCTCAGTTTTCTTGTGCAAATGCCAGACTTCAAAATAAAGCCAAATAAATGGTTTAGCAATGTCCAGGAGAGACCACCACACTAACTGCATCTGTAATACCAGCCATGCCTGGCCTCAGTTTTTAAAGTACCAACATGTATACCACTCCCCACAAATCTCTATTTGTGTTTTGTTCACATCTGCAGCCCAGAGGACCCTGACACTGTTTTCCTTTTAAAAATCAAAACCACACAAAAGTTGGCTATACCTCTATTCTACCTACATGTCTCTCCCACCCCATTCTGTCCCCCTATCAACTACCAAATCCACCTTCACATATAATCCTCCAATTCTGGCATCCTTTTCCTTGTTTGGCATATTCTTGTTAGGGGACTAGTCTTACCCGAGTTGCCTCATCAGTCAGAAATTCCCTTCCTACTCTATTTCCTCCGAGACGCTTCCTTTCCACATTTTACTTTCACTGGTTATTGGATCTGCCTCCCAGAAGCGCTAGCAGGATTAAGTGAATACTGTCTGTAAAGCAATCTGGCCAAGTTCAAACTTCCCTCTCTATTCAGCTTATGATAAAAGACAGAAGGGTGGGAACTGCCACACCACCTGAGACCACTTAGTTGAGAATTTTTGCTTCTGACTGTGAATATCATATGCATCCTAGCAATATACAAGAAATTCTAAAACAGACAATTATGAAGTAACCTGCTCATTAGGACAATATCTCCCAAATGCCCAGTGAGATCCTGAACATTACTCTTTTTCTCTGTCTTTTATGAAAAAAACAAGTTATCTGAACTCCTTATAAGCTTTTCCTTTCACTTCTATTCCTCTGTCTCTCTTCCAAATGCTGCTTTTCTCAGCTCAGGCTGGGAACTGAAAAGCTAGAGTAGCGCCGTGAAACCTCACTCAAGTGCTTTATCCAAAGTGCCTGCTGAAAAGGAATTGGACTCCACTGTAATAGCAATTGACTATAATCGCTCGTTCCCAGCAGGCCCAATAAGTAAAGTGAATCATTGCAAGAGTACAACCCCACTCTTCCTCACCAATTACCAACATAGTTAATTAGGGAACAACAAGGAGCCCCCCGTTTGTCAATCTACGTTCCAGTTGGCTCAAATAACAAGCTACATATTTATTCTCTGCTTCGCACCAAATCTAGTCCCAATTTAAGTGCGTAAGATGTGATAGAGTTGTGCCTCTTTATACCTGCAATAAAATTTGGGCCCAAGTCCAAGATTGGTAAAGATCTGGGTTGGCCCACTGGAACTGTACGTGCACCGCCATGCAAATGACACGGATCCACTCAGACAAGGTTCTTTGGGTGATCCACTCAGCATCTTCACTGCAGGAGTTTGCAGAGCCTGGGAGTCGAGCTAACATGATATACTACTCTTGAGACGTAACACTGACCTAACCAACTGTCCAACGCTGGGCCCCCTGTTTCATGAATAACCTTTATTAGTTTGCTTGTAACTAAATGCAGTATTACTATATTTCAAGGGAGCTTAAAAAGGCATGAGAATCAGACAAAATATACCACACACCTGAGTGCCACATGATATAAGAACTCATCATCAAGCTCTATCGGTGCTTTAAGGAGAGTAAGAGTATCATTTTTCTTTGCAAGACAAACTTTTGAAGCTCAAGAAGTCAGGTTTTTTTCAGTAACATTCAGAATCTCTCTCTTGCTCCATGGTGTATAGTAGAGAGATTTTTGTTCCATATGTGTAGTTACAGCTGATTTGCATTATTAAGCAGGCTTTAAAAAAAAAAATACCAGGCAATTCTTGTTTTTCTATTTCCCTCTTTTTGTTTCCCCCAGAGGGAAAATTTCTTACCTGGAAAATGAAGTTGTAAATCAACTCCTAACCTCTTCTGTGGAAAAGAGGATCAAACTCAGAGCTACTGAACCTAGGGTCAGTTCGTAATGTGCTGCTATATGTTAAAACACAGTTATCTCTTTTGAAAGAAAAAACCCCCCCATCACCTCATTATAACATGGCCTATGGGTGCTGAGTACTCATCTACATATAATGAACTTTGTATTTTAATAGGATTCATAATAAGAAGAGAAAGCTCCAGAGAAAATGGGAAAGGCAAAGGTGCTTAGTACTTGTTACCAGCAAAGAGCGAGTCCTAGCGGGTATCTCAACAAGAGAGCCCATTCCATTTGGAGGAGAGAAACCAACTGAGCTGAAGGCTGTCAGGTCCCATTACCATCTTCTGATGCTCTACAGAGAGCCATACGGAGTGTATGCAGTCAAAAGAAATTAGGGGGTTCAAGCAGGACGAATTCTTCATAAAGCAAATCACTCATGGAAACAGGTTACCCTTCCTTTAATAGCTGCTGTTCAAGACGCACTATTTCCAACAAACAACTTACTGAGGACAACCAATGATTTCATTGCTGAGCTTATCAAGTTGAGTGCAAAAACTAGCCCAAGATTTCCCAGTGGCTCTCAAAAAAGAGAAATGCTGAACCCTGGGCTATTGAAGAGCTGGTACACTGACAAAAATATTCCCTCAGTAGACACTATTAATGAGGCAACTGGGGTCCAAGGTGATAAATTAGAAATTCAAGCAAGAGCATCAAGGCTTAGAGAAAAATCAGATGTTTGGGTATGAAAATTCTGAGCAAAGTGTGTTAAATTTAAAGTGAACTGTTTTGCACATTTCATCAAAAATGAAATGCTTTCATTTTTTAAACAAAATCCTCATAATTCCTCAAGCAGGAAACAACTATGGCCACCTGAAACCCAAGATCTTGCTCCTGCCTTTGTTTCAAGGTCATTTGCATCATCACAGAACCTCACAGGAGGTGAGAGGCTTCATACCAGCTATGAACCAACTGCCCGGAGGAGTTTTCCATCTATTGACTCCTCTGTGAAATCCTATGAAATATGAACTTTCCTTTCTACCCAGGAGAACTTTTACAATCTTTTCTCCAGTGCCTGATGAAGGGTGTTTGTGCCCAAAAGCTTGCAATTAAAGATTATTTTTGCAAAAACCTTGTTGATCTAATAAAAGATATCATTTCTACTACAAGTCCTTACACAACATCAGAACAGATACTTGGGATGGCTTCATGTTAGCACAGACACTTGTGATGGGATTCTTCTTTTTTTATATGCTTTAAAAAAAAAAAAAAGACATCACAAGCATAAATTTTAAACTGCTGGAAATGTGATCAACATACCTTGCCATCTTCAGTGTAGACGTTTTCATTATATCCTTTTACTATTGTCCGGTCAATGAAGAGACTCCGCATCACCACTATCACTTTTAGCACTTTTCCTAAGGTAACCTGTCAATTAAAGGATAACAAAACCAAAGTTGAATGAGAGCTGGTGATGTTGGCATTTCACAAGGTCATGGAGTTAACAGCTCACGTTGTTAAAATTTCAGTTTGCAACATTTTACTGAAAGACTAAAATAAACATCTAAAAGACTGTGTGTGTGAGGAAGAGGCAGATTAAGAGACATGGAATAAACAGTGTCATTCATTTGTGACTAAAAAATGTATGAATTCATGACATTCACTAGTGCAGACAGGACACTGTCAAGCAACTCTCTCCCACTTACCTTAACAAAACAATTCAATGATATGTCAAAAATAATGAGCAAATGTTATTATTTTCAACATATTTTCTATGCCTTATGCCTTCAACATTACTGCATTCTTAGAGAAATACTTTGGAAAAAAAAAAGCAATTAGACTTTGCTCACCCTGCCCTTGAAATACATGTTATGGGTCTGAAGCAAAACATTTTCACACTAATAAAAATGTAAAGCCTGAAAGCTGTTCAAAAAAGGGGAAGAAGTTCAAGTGGGAAGAAGCTGGAGTTACGAAACAAAGTAAAGTAGTATTTTCAGTGGTTTCTCATTTACTCTTGTAAGGGGTCAAAGTGAAGAGAGTAAAACTGGCATCAAGGGAAACAAGCAGAGGCTGGCTGAGCATAGAAACATATAATCCTAAATTATATTATTGACAAAATACAATTAAGAAGGCATTTTAATATAAAAATCAATTTGCATTTCAAAGATTAATTTGCATTTCAAGATTGTTAACAAGATACATGTCTAACATGGATTTTTGTCTTCGTGCTTTGCTACACATACAGTCTCACAGAGTTTTCCCTCCACCATAAAAAAGCACAGAAGTCAGAACTGGAACTGGTTTATTTAAATCCATCTCCCTGCAAGTGGAAGACAGCTTTCTATTATATTTTCCAGCATTTTGTCCAGTCACGATTAAAGCATACTAGAGGGACTGTGCTTCTACTGCAAACCTCAGACAATTTCATAGATTTTAGGGGCTGGAAGGGACCTTACAGATCATGGGGTCCAGCTCCCCTGCACCTGGGTGGGAAAGACTACTGGAGTCAGGTGATCCCAGCAACTGGATGTCAAGAGAAGATCGCCAGGGTGGGTGACTGTACCACTTCTGGGGGAAGCCTGCTCCAGACCCTCAGCACTTGGCTTGTAAAGAAGTTTTTCCTTATGTCTAGCCTGAAGCCATCTTCAATCAGCTTGTGCCTATTATTTTTTGTCCTTCCCTGGGGGGCCTTGGTGAATAGATGCTCCCCCAAACCCTGATGTACACCCCTGATTTATTTATAGGCTGCATCCAAGACCCCCCTGAGTCTCCTCTTCTCCAGGCTGAACAGTCCCAAGTCCCTCAGCCTTTCCTCATATGTCTTGGTCTCCAGACGTCTAATCATGCATGAGGCCCTCCTCTGGACTTGTATCGAGCTTCTCCGCGTCCTTCTTGAAGTGCGGACACAGTACTCCAGCTGCTCTCTCACCAAAGCCGAGTAAAGTGGGAGGATGCCATCCTTTGCCCTGCTCAAGATGCCTCGGTGGATGCATGCTAGCATTTGGTTAGCTCTGCCAGCTACAGCATTGCATTGGTGGCTCATGTTCATTTTGTTGTCAGTCGGGACACCCAGGTCTCGTTCAGTTGTGTTGCTAGCAAGCAGAGCACTGCCGAGCCTGTAAGTGTGTTGTGGGTTATTTCTCCCCACTCTCCTTACTCTACAGAACACTGCTGAGGGAAGATCAGTCACAAATCCCTGACCCAAACACATTCTTCTGCTTGAAACAAGGTCACCTGGAAAGACCCTCTTCAGGGTCAGAGCCCTGGACCTGTGGACTATACTGAAGTCCCAAAGAGAAGCAGGGTCTCTAACTTGTATGTAAATGTGCAACAGCTCACTGTGAAAATCTGAGGCAGTGAGGTAAGAACATCTCAAGCACAACTGCACAGTGGACTGACTAGAGGAAGCTGTTGTAAAGCAGACTTCAAAACCTGCTGAAGGAAAGTGTAATAAGGGGGAAGGACCTTCAGCACTGGGTTGGACTGCCCATATTGGGAACTTGCTGTCTTCCTGCCCCGTGGATGGATTTCTTGATGTGTTGGGTTCTCTCCATGGTACTGGAACAGCTGAAAGCATGGCTCGTAGGTGCCGTGAGGCTGGAGTTTCATCAGTAGGTCTCAACTGGGGTGCCTTGAGACCCTATCAAGGATACCATGGAGCCAGAGCTGATGCTGTCGCCACTGCAGTCACTGCCCTGTTCACCTCTGTTTCTGAGACATGCCCAAAGAGCCAGGAACTCCTACTTGTAGCTGTTTCCTGATCCAAGTATAAAAGTGTCTCCTGGAAACAGGGGTATAGGTTGTAACCGTATTGGTCTCAGGACATGGGCAGAAAAGATTCCTTGGATAAACCTGATAATCTTTTATTAGACCAACTCAAATAGTTGGAAAAATTCTTCTTTGCAAGCTTTCAGGTACGCATACTCCTGGAAACAGGTGTGCAGGACAGTTCCACCACAGGGCACCATTGCAGCAGCCTGGAGATAAATCAGGGAAGCAGAAACCTTGAACAGTGGTTCTCAGCTGGTGAAAGTGTAGCATGCCTGTTACGAAAGTACCTCACCCAGTTAACAGTTGAGAACAATCATAGGTTTTTCTCATTCAATCTTGACTATTCCCATGAGGACCAGGTAATTCTGTGTAAAGAAGAAAAGCATCCTCTCTGGAATAAAACTCCTGGCACTCAGTGCTGCTACTGGCAGTGAACAGGTCCATCACTGAGGGGCATCAGCTCTGTGATGCACACTAGCAGCTATCACCATTGCCATCACAAACAGGAGTCCACAAGATTGCTGCAAACTCCAGGAGGTGAACAGCCATTGAGCTTATTCTACACGAGTGACACGATGTCCACAACTTAATCACTTTCAGAAAATATGGGATGAGTGTATATCTCCCCATTTGTTTGTGCAGTACATCGCAGACAAGCTGCTCCTCAGGCTCTGACCAGTACGTTTTTGGAGAACACATCAGAAGGCCACATCACTAGCTTAATAGCTTCAAATGCCAAAAAAAATTAAATGGAGTCTGGGAACAAGTCCCTTGGATTTTGTAGGTAGTCCAAGTAGCCCCCACCCCAACTTGTACTGATATAACTGGCATTAAAATCATTTTCCAGGAAGATGAAAATGGTATCCCTCAACCTACATTTTTGGATTCCAGCCACTAATCCTATTCTGTGACTAAATGAGGTTGGACTATGACATTTTCATTCACTTCATTTCTCAACAGGACATAGACTAATGTGAGCCACAGCTGTGGGACTGCAAGTTTGGCAAGTAGTCATGTATGTGCCTATTAATATATATGGTTTAAAAGCCCAAATGTGACCCAGGGCTTAGCAGTCCCCATCAAGTCCATACTGTGAAGAGCCAGGTTTGATTACATCTTGTATACTAATAAATGCAGCCAACTCAAAACATCTCTCAGAGGGTAAGAGAGATAAGAGGGCAACAGAAAGCACGGAAGGACAGAGGTGGCATATTGTAAGCTTGCTACCATAGGTATGAGGTAGATTCATATCTACTGTAAAAAAGAAAGGAGATGCTGCATGGATAGCACTGCTCCCTGTCATCAACCAGAGGAGCTTATCTTAACTTCTTTATTACAGTCAATATATCTATGGTTGAGTTACTTCCCTTGAGTGCACACAGATGAAGGGAAAGTGTATGATGACCACTGTACAATGACCTAAGTTGCTGTGTGTACTCTGCTACTGATCTCTTGTACGTGTGACATGGAAGAAATCTGTGGGGCTGGGCAATTCAGAATCGGGAGGGCAAAACAGCAGCTTAAAGCTGCTCTCACTTCACAACACCCTGGATTGCTTTATGTCTATTAATAGTACAGTGTAAAATCTTACCCTTGATGCATATCCTTTAAATTTACGTGTGGATTTTTGTTCCTTTCTCTATTACTCACACTACTTTGCATAGCCATTACATATTTAGCTTTTAATACTCTCCTAAATCATACCCTTTAATCCCTGATCATTTTTGTTGCTCTTCTCTTTACTCCCTCCAGCTTGTTAATATCTTTGTGGTAACAAGATGCCAAGGACTAAATGCAATATTCCTTCCTCTTCCGTGAATAAATACCAAGAATGCCACCTTTTAATACCATCAGTCTCCATAGGGTTATGCAGTTCAGAATATCCATTTGGCTCCAGAAAATGTGTTTCCACTATGGGAACAAAGGAAACCAACATCATGCTGCCAAGTGTGCAGTGAAATATTTAAAACTAATATATTAAGAAAACCCATAAACAAATACACTGTCATTTTAAAAATCAAAATATTAAAGACTGTGGATAAATTGGAAAGATCACAAGCCTATTTTTTATTTGTCTTGTTTACAAAATAATAAACGGCAGCTTTTATTTTAGTTTACTATTACAGTAGGCAATCATTTTAAAGAACTTCATTAAATAATCCCGGAGATTCCCCACACATATGCTACTTTGCATTTATATTATTTGCCGAAAAATCATTGACATATTTTGATTTTCTAAAAACACTGAGTAGATATTGAAGACGTTAAAAGAGAGTTTCTCTAGGCAAATGAATTGTGAATTTAAGTTTATTTGGATAGGTATTAGTAAAAGTTGTCTTTTGTGGAAATTCTAAGTTTTATAAATAATCCATTAAAAAGTAAGAGTCAACCTGATTGCTGTTAATATTATATGTGAAAATGTATTTTGTCAACAGTGAAAAGCTATGCAATGAAAAGACTGCATAAAAGTTCATTTTTGCAAGGGACGTTTCTAGGAGGCTAATCGCATATTTTCTTCACACAAAGACACACAAACATAGACACACAATCTTATATCTAAACAAATCACTAGGGCTCTTATCAATCACATGCACTTTAGACAGGCAATACACTGCAATGTGGCATGTTGTAATGGTATGAGATTGGAGCTGTTATCCTTCTTGGAAGTAAAAAAAAAAAAAAAGCCATGATTGAGCAGTGCAAGTCATTCTAAAAAAAACTGCAGATAAAAAACCTTTAAAACCACCATCATGCATCTTAGATATGTCACCAGCCCGGAGCTTTTAAACTGTATTAAGAGTACTATTGTACCTGTCCACCAAGTGCATTAGTTACCATGAAAATAATTGTGCAAAATTCAGAAAAAGAAATAAAACAAATACATAGAAAACTCTTACAAAAATGAACCAAAATAGCTTTCCTACATGTAAGCACACAGAGACTTTTCATTCCAGTGTCACTGGCTCTTTCAAGACTAGAAGAGCTTAGTCCCCATTCAGCATACTCCCATCTCCTGATTTCCAGCAGCTTAAAGTTATCATGCCTAGCCCAAAGGGTCAAAATATGGCAGACTTCAGTTGTGGTCCAACAGATCACCCAATGCAGAGGAATAAAACACTAAAAGCTCTAACAGAGGGAGTAATTTGATAGTACTACTTGGAGTACCAGCAGTGCAAGTCTCTTCCCCTGGAGGTCAAGCTCCACTTTGCCAATCCCTCTTTAATGAACATTAAATGTGCCCCCTGACCTCTGCAGATAACAATCAAACAGGATGACTTCCCTGTGCAGAACAGCTACCTTTCCATTGTATTAAAAGGGAAAAAATGTTGCTTTCTTAAAGTCAACTTTTCCCATTAAATTTCAACTTCATCTGTCGATACCCTGTTAGACAGCACTTGGCTTTTTAATATTTTGCCTGTAGGATATGTGCCAACTTGCCCTTGATGTAGAAAATTTTAATTCAAATCAATACATGTACAAGGTCACTTTAAAATTCAATTAATATGAATGGAAAAATATGCCTCATAGTTCTGAGAGCTGAAAATGGAACAGTTGCAAGTTAAACACTCATGCGGCTCCTTGTTTCGGTTTGTGTCTACTAACAATGCTGTTTTAACTTGCTTCTAAGTACTACAGAGCAAATCTGCCAGTTGGGATATTCATAATGCCCTTGCTTAGTGTCATAGGCAGCTCCCAGAGAAGGTGGTCGTCTTAAGAACACAAAATTCACTGAAACCTGCAACACTGCTGTGAGCTTTACGGACAAAGACGTGTAAAATAAAAATCCACTGGTAAAATCCTAGATTTAAAAATGTTTTACACCTACCACTAACAGAACTCTCCAAGTGCACAAGAGGAACGTTTCATGCAAAGAATGGGGGACATATACAGACTCCTATAAAATGATAAGATTCTTACTGTTAGAAAAGAAAATGAATATAGTGTTAGCTCCTCCAAACTGGATGCATCTACACAAGACATTTCCTGTGCAGTTGACTAATTAGCAGCACAGTAAATGTCTCAGCGCCTACATGCATATTAAGCTGGAGTACACTAATTTACTCTGCAGCAGGATAGTACTTATCAATACAAGCACTATCCTGCTGCAGAGTTAAAAAAAAAAAAATCTGCAGCAGTGCACATGTAGACACTGCCCCAGCTGGCTAGGGCATGAGGGTGCTTTAGTGCGGGGGCTGCTTGCCAGCTAGCCCCACGCTGAAGCTCCTTTGTGCCCTAGCCAGCGCCTCCACAGCACAATGAGCTGGGGGGGGGGCAGCCCCTGGTTTCCAGGCTGACCCCCAGGGCCCCCTGCCAGCCGGGGCTGCTCTGCTCAGGCTCCATACTCTGCTCCAGAGTTAATTGCTCCCAGGCACACGTTCAAATGGCACACCCAGGAGCAATCAACTCCAAAGCAATAAGCTCCACAGTTTATTCAGGCACCGTAATTGCTTATGAAGATGTACCCACTGGTTTAACACTTAAGTAAACGGTTTAAATTTTGTTTGGAGAAAATTTCTTTGAATTTCCCTTCTAACCTTGCCTCTCCACTGAAGGTTACACCAAACTGGTGGGCTCTGAAAGACACTAGCTGAACGGTGCAATAAACATCCTCTCAGAGTTATTTTGCATTTTATGTAAAGGGAGAGGTTGCTAAAGGCAGCAAGCTCCAATACTCTGCAGGAAAATTCCCAAAGCTCCATATTTCCTTTCAAAGTCCCAGGGAATCCTCACCCGATTTGAAATGCAGATGCTCTGCAATGCAGAGCTAAACTGGCAAAAAACATTATGTTCAGTTAACTTGGAGACCTCGTGGCTAATGTCAAAAGGAGTGTGAATTTATATGTGCATGTGTGTGCTTTTGTTCATTTCATGAGAGAGTAATGCATCAGCAAATTAAAAGCATAACCAGCTCGGGTACACTTGCCAGCAAAAGGCCAGCCACCTGCTCCTTGCAAAATAGCCAGACCTAGACTTTTTATCGGTTGCATCTTACTAATCAGCAGAACAACTGAAAATCATAACGCATGTGAATTAAAAATAAAAGTAGTAGAAAGGAAGAGGTGTTCAACTAGTCACTGTCTCTCTCCACTTCTCCCCCTCTCTCTCTCATCTGCTGCTGGTATGAATGCTGCGCTTTCTTCTACATGCTCATTATTCTTTAATGATGCCTATTTGTAAATAGCAAGATAGGATGCAATTAAGCCATTAGAGGCTAAACAAACAAACATGCTAATTAGGTGCTTTACAAGGATTTTTTTCTTATGTGGGGGCTGGAATTTACCTTTCATTAATCTAACCTAATTGCAATAGTGCACGTTAAAAAGTCAACATAAATTAAGGACTTTAAATGATTTCCCCATATTAAGGATGAGCTGGTGATCTTTTCCCGCAATAACAAGGCATATTCCGTTAATAAGGAGAACAAACTGGCAAACAATATTGCTGAAAGGTTAGAAGACAGATTTTGCCAGTGGTCCAGTTACATTTATGGTACAATTATCTGAGTCCAATGGAAGATTAATTCGCTACTAAAGACTTAATGATTTCCTAGACTTTTTTTTTTTTTAATTCTAAACTATAATGTTCTAGTAATGTTACAAAGGATAAGGATATCTAATTTACATCAACATACACCAAGCTCTACTGATGTGCGCCAAGATGGATTTGTGGCCCTTTATCTGGCTAAATCCAGTCCGAAAGGAACTGAAGGAGAGTGTATTCATCTCCAGTCCGCCATCACCAATCTCCACTCCATTTCTTCCTCCTTTATCAAGAGGCACCTCTTCATCTTAACAAATCTTTCCAAAAAGTAGCAACACACTCCTTTTGTTCAGCCCAACATATCTGCTTATAAACTTCACTGGCTCCATACCAGTTCTTCCCCAACTACAACATATAATTCAACTTTCTCTCTCAACTCGTGGCTCCTATCCTAAGATGACAGTCAAGAACCAGCAGCAGTCAAGGCAGTCATGACATGGTGTTCAAGAGAAAAAAGGGTTTGAGATTGGCCCTTCTAGCTCTAAACCTAGCAAAACACCCTCTGCTTCAGTCACCCAGATTAACACTGGAAATTGCCCAGTCTCTACGATATCAAACACCTAGCGAATAAAGACATCTGGTCATTAAATTGGCTCCTTAGAGACCATGCAAGTATACTGTAAGTACAAGAAGTATTTACAACAGTCACCTATAAAACTTGGTAATTTTGCTTTATAACAACAGATGAAGGAATACTGCAAATAAGGATAAAATGTTAAAGAGTGGTTCTCAACCATTTTAGACTGGAGGAACCCCTCAACAGACTTGAGAAACACCTTGGAGAATGCCAGCATTTAGTGCTGACTTGTTTTTTGACTACAGAAAAATAGAATATTTCTTCCATTGCAAAGAACTGAAGACGACCACAGCAGATCAGAATGTTTTTGATGCTATGGATTCCTATCTGAAATTTCAAGGTTTAACATTTTTGCATACCTAACAGTGCTAACATTGAGTGGCACCCCACAGCACCCTTGAAAGGACAGGCTCCTAGAGTGCTGCGGCGTCCGAGTTGAGAATCACTGATCTAAAGGAATTACCAGATTTTTAAAAGAGAACACTTATTTTGATTAGCATTTTGGAAAAAAGATTATTTGTAAAATGAAAAAATAACCAGTCTTAAAACTGTTCCAGTCAAGGATGACATAACCAATTGAGTGCAACTTAGCAGATAAATACACTACAGGAAAAATGAATGCTTAAATGATCTGAGGATTAGAGTCTATAGAAAAAATTCAGTCAATGGCTTTTTTTTGTCAAATAATAAAACCACAATATCTTGGCTCCCAATAGAAAGCAGCATCAATCTTCACTAGAGAACCCATGCTACGTATACTATATATAAAACCAAAGACTGAACTGAAAAAAAAATAATTCCATCTTAGTGAACAGATGTCTAGCCCATTTGCAATTAATACGACCCACTTCCATACAATCAGGCCGCTTAAAATGCCTGGAACAAGATTTAAAAATTGAAATGCAAATTCATCTGATTTTAATGAGAATAAATGGAAGCTATAGACAAATCTGCCTCCTTCCTGAGCATAAAGAATGGAAGGGAGAAAGAGTAGGTAAATTCTAGCTAACCCTGTAAATGTATACAGTTAATTTATAATCAAAAAGGTTGTTGATAACACAATGTGGAAAAAAGAAAGAAGAACATGGTGGCTGAAAGGAGTTTTGTTTTGGCAGAAACCACCTTCCAAAATTAGAATTTAGTTATACAAAACCACGCTTCCGAACAACAAATTAAAAATCTTCCAGTATTTTTAAACATGCTTTCCCCAGGGCTTATACATATTGTAGTGCTCTTTTTATATACATTTACAACACTAGAAAGTAGTCTCTGAAAGCCAAGCTCTATTTCTGACTCCAGCAATAATAATCTGTTGCACAACTATAGACAAGTCATAGCTTCTCTGCACCCCATCTGTAAAATAAGCCCTTTGTAATGCCTGAATATAAAACTGCTACTATATATAGATACTATTAAAATTTCATGCTGAATAATCTTCTGAATTTTGACAATGGTAAGTACGTGGACCAAAACAACCACACCATCAAAAGATGTCACTAGAAACAGTGTTGTGTATCCAGGGTCCCAGCAGGTTAACCAGTCAAAGGAATAAAAAGACCAAAGCATTTGATTAATTAAGGCACCTTATGTTCTTACTGTATTAGGGGAAGTTTATCTATTTGCTGTCCCAATGCAAATACTTCATGCAACTTGAACAACAAAATCAAAGAAAAACCTTAAGGATTCTTTTGCTCATTCTGCTGCTACAGCAAATTAATTTTGCATGCCACTTTTATTAAAGCTGATAAACGGGATGTTTATCTTCTTTCATGCACAGATGTGATTAAAAGATTAATTGAAAAATCAATAGCGTAGATTGGGATTAAAACAGCACACTGAAAAGCCATGATGAACTGCTTTTAAAATCAGTTGAGGATTTCACGTGGCTCTGAAAGGTTTCTATTATTTATGCATTTGGTCTATGCAGTGTAAAAGTCCAGACTAAGGAGACACAACTGCTGTGCATACATCTAAAACCCTGAAAATTTCTACCGTCTGCAGAAAGCAGCAGCCACAAAGGACTGCATGTAGAAACTTTCAGAAACAATCTTTATGCTCTTGGGAATGGTTTAGTTTTTCTTTTTTGCTCCTGGTTGCGGCTTCTTTGGAAAGATGCAACCTGTACAGGGAGAGCCAAACTTCCTATTGAAGGATGCTAGAAGTGAAGAGCAAGCCCACTGCTCTAATCTTTGTTTACCAGCAAACACCTTTCAAGTAAGAACCATCACTTCTGGGATGCCGAATGAGTTGCAGATTGTAGTAGTCCCACATGCACTAGCTAAGGCTGAAAAACCATTCGTTTATAACTTTCTGAAACACTTGCCTAATGGGCTGAAACTTTCCCTACTAACATCCTCTCCTTTAGGCCATTTATTGGGAAAGGCTGAGCAAACCCCTTCAGCCATTTTGAAGCTAGTAAGTGGTCTAGCAAACGCACATTTTCCCACTTGTGAATTACTCAGAGCTATTATTTTCCCTGCAAAGATGGTTAAGAATAATTAAGCGTTAGAACTTCAAAATGACACCCAAGGAGACCTTAATAAACAGAACATATGCTACCAGGTGTGAAATAAAAACACATACGAATAGCAACGCAAAGGATCGACCTCTTCGTGAGAATTTTCTCCACGGGGGCTGCACATGGAATTGTCTTGCCTTTGAATATTTGAGCCAGGGGGACAAAAATCATATCCTCACTGAAAACCAAACAGGAGGCTGGAGTCCCTGACAAGAGGATGGTCTCTCAGTCTCTGCACTTACCTTCTCCTAAGGTGCCGAGAAGCAGAATTCCAGGAATGTCCCCTGAAGCCGCCCGGAAAGAGTCCCTAATGCACAGCGTTAACTTCACCCTACCTGAGGGAGCTTCCCACCTACACCTCCCTCCACCCGCCAGTGTTTCCAACCCAGTGTATCCCCTCCATGGCCAGCTTCGCACTGTTTTCATCCCTTCCACTTGCCATCGTACAATCTAGCTTGATTTTTAAAACTGAGGGTCACACTACTTTGGGCATTCTTGCTATATTTCTCTATCTTGCCAGTACCCTCATAAATAAGCCTATAGATCCCACCAGGAAACTGAATTGTGAGATCAGGTGTTGGATGCCCCACAAGCAAAATAAGATGACTCACCAACCTCTACCTCAAAAAGCTTCCAAATGAACAGAGGTTTTCACCCCTTTTGGGTCTGTGTACCTCTGGCGGCTAGTTGGGAAGGAAGGGGTCCCCAGCGGATGGACAACAAACGGGGGCTCCCCCAGAGGGCGGCTGACAAACAGGTGGGGTGGGAAGGGTCCTCCAGTGGCCAACCAGCAGTGGAAGCATCAGTGGCAGAAGTGCTGGGTGGGGGGGTACCCTCAGGTTGAAAAGCCTTGCAATACCTCTACGTGCACACCTGGTTAAAAACCCCTGCAGTAGAGCCTTTTTAACATGATGCAAGACCAGGGGCTAACAAAACAGTAGGGAAAGAATGGATTAAGGTTACATCGGTGAAGTCAAATGGTTACCTAATGAAGACTTGGTAAGGGGATTTATCTTTTTTTTTTTTCTAAACAAAATGAGCAATACCTCACAAACTACTTGGTGCTGGGGCAGAGCTGTTGGGCAAGCCCTGTGAATTGAACCACACCGACTTGGGACTTGTTTCTACCAAGCTTCACTTGTCCCCAGTGACAGAGGTGCTCATCTCACAGCCCATCTTATAACAACTTTCACAGGATGACTGGTGGGTGAAAACAGCAAAACCTTTTCCAGCAGTCAAGGCCAGATGGATAGTGCCATGTTAGCAACATCCACTGAGACAGATGGAAAAGAAGGAAAAGCTGCCTTGAGAGGAGAAACGACAAACCTGTCACGACCATATACAGCAAACACTTCGAAAACAAGGTTTTGTGATCACTGTTCCTGGAGTAGGTGAATGCCAAGTGAAGAGTGAATACCACTGGACCAGCACAGGGCAGGAATCTACTACCAATGGTGATGCCCCTGCTCAGTAAGTTGCTCTTTATCACAAAGCACAGGTTTCTTTTACAACCACAACTCTTTCAACCTAAATTATTTTCTCCAGTTTACACCTCACAAGTTCTGCAAATTTTACCAATTTGTTTTTGAAGCTTGATAAACACTTATTGACCTTGTCTCCCAGTAAATACAGACCAGATAAGGATACTCAGTATATGACACAGAGTAGTTTATGGCACAAATAAGTTCAAAGTGAGTAAATAAAAATTACTTTTTAAAATCACTTTATTTATTTATTTACACACAGAAAGGGTTAAATAAAAGAAAAAACCTAAGCGCAAGTTTCAAGGCATCATGGTAAATGAAAATATATGGTTTCTTAGGATTGTGCTACTGAATTCAATTTCTCATGGACTATATTGTACCCCTTGGCAAATTAAACAATAGCCGATTAAATGTTCCGAAGCCAGCCAAAGCTGGTTGCCTACTTTAACCTCCGACTCAGTTCATTTTTTAAAATAATTTTTGTCTTTTAAAAGAAAAAAAAAAATCAGTCAACTAACTAACCCTCCATTATTAACTGAAACTAAATATAATCACCATTAGATTTATTATCATGGATAAGTGAACTTATCCCTTCAAGAAGGGCAAAGGATATCTTTCCATAGAGAGGATTCCAAGGTCTACGGAGTCCATGAACACAACTCAAGATCTAAGTAACAATTCTGGCACTGAGTCACAAAAATCTTTAAACTTATGTTTTGCTGTTTGATTCAACCTTGGCTCAGACTGGATATTAAAAAGCAAGCTTTAACTCTTTGCCAAGAAGAAAAGGTAATACAATGCCTACTTGGATGCAATAATTACAAATCGGCACACGTTTTTGCAAGACTTTCTTTTCCCTTCTTAAAAAAAAATCAAGTTTAAATCATTACAGTAAAAGGGGTTTAAGTGGCCAACACCTGAAGGTGAAAATCCAGTATATTAAACTGGTTCCATAGCTCTGATGCTTGTTGCTTCAATGATTCTGATTTTAGATTCATTTTCACCTTCACTTTGTAAAAAAGGAACTATATATACATGCAAAATATATAATCTTTTCATAATTTTTTGTACAACAATGGGAAAGAACCCAATTGTAATCGGGAAATGCAGTGAAGCATAGATGGAAAAAGACTGAATAGGTCCCCCCCAGTTATAAGATACTGCTTTTCCATTTTATTTTCAATATGGTAAATAATGGAACGTCTACTTCCATCTCAATACAGTAAAAATAGCTACATTTCATACTGAAGTGTTCCACTGGCACAGCTCAACACTCTTCACTCAACACTCTTCACTTCAACAAGTTAATATGCTGCACTGGAAACTCTAAAGTCTCCTTCCTTGATATTAATACAACAGCTGTATGAGAAAATTGATGCGTTTAATAGGTTCTTGTGGAATGAAAGCTTGTTTGCTCAGGCAGAAGTAAGTCTAATACCTTAGACCTGTTTATCAATAAGCCAGTTTTTACTGTTCATGTACTCTGATGCCAACTTTCTGACTTCATCAGGGAATAGGAAATCACTGACCCAGAAACAATTTGGACAAGCTTATTTCACAGAGGATAATTTTTTTTTAAAGTTGTCATTAAATCTTCTCTCACTGCTAAGGCTGCTGAAGGCATGGTTAAAGTGTCTGAGGCCGGATAGGCTCTGTGTATTACATGATCATACCCAAGTAGTTTGGAGATTAACACAGAACATTATTCTCTTGAAGAGAAGGTACTTTTTCATCATTTACATCTCTTTTCAAACCCAAACGCCTCCGATTAAATACATTAACCGCTGCTACAACAGATGCACTATATCACATGAGGAAAATATGCATGAAGTAGATTTTATATAGAGGCAAAACCCTTTTGAGCAACATATCCTATAATCCACTGGCTGCTACTTATCAGTGAACTTAGTTATCACCCTTTCCTTTTACACTTCCCTTGCATAAGACTGGGACTCCCCGTTTGCAGTGTCTGCAGGCTGATATGCCTGCTTCTCAGGTCTCCCAAGAAGTCTTGCAGAACTGGCTGTCCTTACTTTTGGATTACTTCGCCTATATTTTCTCATCCTCCTTTTGAGAGAAAGCAGCGTGTGGTGTTGTTGTACAACCTCAAGAGTACTCTTTTGAAAAGGGCTTGGGGCTTTGGGGTATGTATGCCAGTGACTGTTATGCAACCCATCCCAAGCGAGTCCCTGAGAACTGAACTTACCAGAAGCATTGCAGAGGTACCATTGGGTCGGGATAGCTGGATGGACATCTCAGGGAACATCCTGTCAATGCGGTTGATCACATCATCAACATACCTACCAAACAAAACAGAAGCCTCAAATTACTCAAATGATACTGCCACAAGGAACCACTGTGATCCTCTGGTCTGACCTCCTGAATAATGTAGCCATTGGACTCCCCTGAATTAATTCCTATTTAAGCTACAGCATTTCCTTTAAAAACACATCCAACATTGATTTGAAAATTGCCATTATCGGAGAATCCATCACAACCCATAGTAAGTTTTTTCAACGGGTAATTACACTCGCTGTCTAAAATCTATACCTTATTTTTAGCTCAGTTTTGTCCGGCTTGAGTTTCAGGCCCTTGTCTGATGGACTGAAAGGGCCCATTATCAAACCTTTGTTCACTGTGAAGGTACTTTTCAGACCCTTAGGCCTCCACTTCTCTGTGATAAACTCAACAAATTGAGCTCCTTGAATCTAGACATGTTTTCCAATCCTTTATGCAACCTCATGGCTCTCCCCTGAACCCTGTTCAGTATGTCCACACCCTTAATGAATGGCCAACAAGAAAAGTGGACAGAGTTCTCTAGCAGCAAGCAGCCTAGAACCAAATGCACAGGGACTATCAACTTCCCACTACTCCTCCAGATGCCCTTGTTTAGCTATCCAACGATCATGTCATCTCTTTTAGTCATCGCATTTTTGGAAACATGTTCACCCTGCATAACAAGTCATTTTCAGAGTTACTGCTTCCCAAGACATTCCCCCATCCTATAAGCAAGGCCTATGTTCTTCATCCTGAGATATACATCTTTACATATAAGCACATTGAAATAAGTGCCTTCACTAGTGCCTAGCTTACCAAAAGCTGTAAACCGCTCGATATTTGTAACTTGTCCTCTTCATTATTTAGCACTCCCCAAGTACTAACATTTTACCAGGGAAGATCTTATGTTTGCTTCCAGGTCACAGATAAGGTAGGCTCAAAGCACTGGTCCCTATGCAAACTTCATAGAAACGTATCGTGTGATGACCATTCCCTGTGTACAACAATGTTTTGAGACAGCCATTTGTCTATTCCATTAATATGTGCCATGCTAATTATCTTACTGTCTAGTTTCTTAATCAAAATGCCATACGGTCACAAAGTCAACTGCCTTCCAGAAGTCTGAACATCTTTCTTTAACACTATAACCATTACCAACCAAATCTATGAAAGAATAAAACAGCATAAACCAGTTAAACTACCAGAACCAACAACTTGCGTTTCAGTCACGTACAGGTTTCAAAACCCACCTTTATGAGCAACCCAGCAGATAAGAAGCCGGAAGTTTTATTCTAGACTATATACACCAGGCACAGTGAGGAGGGGAACAAAAGGCAAGTTGGCCAATTTACAGGTTTCTCTCCTAATTAACTCTGGAATTCCAATGGACAAAATGTGCTCTCATTTTATTTCCCTCTCTAGTGAAATGCCTGAAATCAGTAGGAATCCTTCTGCCTCCTAAAGCAGAGCTCATCCAAGACTTACAAGCATTGTGAGGCTATCCCCTGCCATGCTTTCAATAATCCCCCACCTGAGACCGGTCAAGAATTGCTTTAAGACATTTTATAAACTGACTTCAGGTGACATTTGCAAGCATCACACACTCCATTACAATCTATTCATCAGTCAGAGTTAGTAGCACTTTATGAGCTCTAGTACTACATTTTGCACCACTGAACACTGTACAGGTGACACCCACCAGGAAAGCTCAGTGCTAGAAAAGCAATAAGACCGAAGTTAGCTTTGGAGCAATATGAAAGCCTACACCTAACAAAAACACCTGCTGAATAGTAAGTGCACCAAAACCAGAATTTCAGCATTGCACTCCTCCCTGCCAAGCTCTCTAAATTCAGCTCCACTCATACTGATGACAGCAAGGTTTCCTCCATTACTAATATATTTCCAAGGGACTTATAAGCTTAATATATTATAGCAGGGGTTGTGAACCAGGGCACGCATACCACTGGGGGTATTTGGGAAGGCCCTAGGGGGTACGTGGTGTTCCGCTAAGCACCCTGTCGCATTTGGCCCCCTGCTAGACCGGCCGCTGGGGGATCCCCCCAGCTCCACATCCAAAAGGGGGTACCCACCAGGAGTACCACTCACCAGAAAGGGTACACTCCTCAAATAAGGCTGAAAGGCCCTGCATTATAGTAAACAATACAGCTGAGAGATCATGCCTGTGTGCATTAATCCTACCCTTCCAGTTCACAGATCATTTGCATCCTCAAGACCCGGGGTGGCCAACCCACAGTGTGCACGCCACAGACAGCCTGTGTGTGTGATATGCAGAAGATCAGGAAGGGGACTGGCAGCACAGTGGCAAATAGTGCAAAGAGCAGAAAAAAAGGCAGCAGATTAGGCAGGAGAAGGGGATCAGAGTGGCTCTCGGGGAGGGCTCACAGCTAATTTGTGGCACACCTCACAAAAAGGTTGGCCACCACTGTTTTAAACCATGAGTGACGATGCCCCCTTAACATACTCTACCCTTCTTTCATTAAGCCTCAATAAATTCCAGCACAAATCTTTCCACTTTCCTGCATACACGGGCACATTTCCCATGATGGCATAGGGTTGTTATCCTGCCAGTTCATATTTCTGTCTTGATATCTGGAGATAACAAAGACCTCCAAACTGTGCTCTTAGATGAAAAACATCCCTGCTTCTGTTGGCTTTCAGAAAACCAACAGAAGCCCTGCAATGTGAGATTAACTGATTAACTACAAAACAAGCCTGGTGGAAGAAGTACTATAAGCTCATTAAAAACTCAAGAGGAAGAAGGGTGATCATGGCAAACAAAAACCTAACCTTGAAAGGGTCACCTTCACAACCCAATCCAACCTTCTTAACCTGGATACACAAGCCACATCATTCCTTGCATTTGAAAATGAAGCACATTTTCTCAAAAGAAAAAGCAGCTTCCTCTCAACAGCCCTAAGACACTGGAACCTATTGTGCCCATAGCAAAAACTGCAACAATGCTGAACCTCCTCAAAATGCCAGGGAGTTGCATTTCACATGAAACCATATTCTCTGTCTTAAAGCTCAGCCATCAAACCCTACCCACACCACCAGCCAACTCAAGAAGCCCCATGCCCCTGGAGACTCCTCTCACATTGAAGCAGATCACAGTGATTGAGTGTCATTTACCCCTTTTCCAAGAATGTGAACAAACTGAGCATCCAAAGCCTCATACCCTAAAACTTAAACTTTGGCTTTTAACCTTTTTACAGGAAAGGAAAACCAAAGTAGTCCTAGAGAAAAGGAATACACCACAGGCTGAAGGAAGATGATGTGACCTGGACTGAAGTCAAACAGCAAAGCAAAGACAGGGCTGGGGAGAAGCTCATTGTGGACATGCTATCCTTCTACCAGAGACAAGAGGACCAAGTCAAATGAGCAAGTAAAGTAATTTGAGATAAAGTAGGAAGAAACAATAAAGAAATAAGAACAGAAGAAAATGAGAATAAGCGATTTCAAAGAAGTCATTTTGCTCTAACAAAATTGCATTGAATATGTAATAATTTATGCAAGGGCTTGGGGTGCTATAAAGTTTTGAATTACTCATTTGAGAAGCTCTACATATTTCACTCATGGTTTTACAATGCTTAAGTAATATGGCTGTCCTGAAATGTTGCTGCTAAAGATTTTATGAGATCCCACTTTCATACCCTATTTCAGAAGGCAAATCTTGTGTATGCCCTTCAAGCAATTTAGACTGTTAGTGCTGCAGGACTAGAATCTGTGATTTTGCCTATGTGTACAATACTGTACTATACTACACGGTAAAACACACCTGCAGTGCACCAAGTACAAGATTAAAATAATAATTTTAAATAAGGGCAACTTGATGCCTAATCTTGAACAAAAAAACCCGTATACATTCAGATGCAAAAACATACTAAAAATACTTGGAACAATCGATTTCTCTCACAAGTACAAGCCAAAAAGATTTTAGTTCTATAGCAATCATATTTAAAATATTATTTTGATTGGACTACTGAATGTGCTAATCTTTTTCAAACATATTTGCCACAGCAAATTGAAATATTTAAAAAAAATTTTTAAAAAAACACCTTAAAGCAAAGCCATCCTTAAAAAGTTTCTCATATCCACTGTTTATATTTCTCAAGTGGGTGAAAGACTTTTCTTAAATCCACATTTTAAAAGCACTTTAAGTAGACTTTTATAACATACCATATGAATCCACGAAACTCTGAAACAAAAGCGTAAGATGATGTTTGTCAAGTATAGCTTGGAGGGGAAACATTTGTGCATAAAAAGTTTTAAGCCACCGACAACAAGAATTTATCAAAAAGCTCAAATAGAGTGGTGTATGAACAGTGCCACTGGAATGACAACTCTCCTGGTCTAAAAACATGCGTAAAAACTTTTCAAAGCCAAAAGAAAATGCTCCTCTATTCAGGTTCTGTTAAAAGAACCTGGAACTCAGAAGGGGTGCTAGCGAGTCCTTGCTGGTTGCAGTCATAAACATGGTAAATGAACTACATAGCTATGAATGAATGAATAAAAGTACAGATAGATATGTTCTCATGTTAGCACAGGCTTATGCTTTAAAAGTCTTTTCAGAATATTAACTATCCACTACAGAAAGGAAAGTAGAACATTATTCTTTTCACTGGGAATGATGAGTTCTCAATGCAATCTTGCAAGTCAATAAGCCAAAGCCAACACTGGCATTATCATTAAATCATCACTGGAGTTATATACCCTTTGATACATGTGGGGAACGATGCCAACATTCAATAAGCAACAAAGAACAGAACTACAGTAAGATTTTTACATAGAAGCCTGCTTTGCGCTTCCTGTTGCAAAGAAGGAAAAAAAGCAAGTTAATTCATGCAGACGAAACTGGGTATCAGCTTGCTTTCTTACAAGACTGAGTCATTTTGTATAAGATAAAACTGGTTTCCTTAGGACGGTGGAAGGCAGAAAAAACAAGCCTCCAAGGCAGGTAGTTCACCCATCAACACTATGCGTCAGGGTCATTTTAGACACTCCTGAATCTGATACATTTCTATTCTAAGCATGCGCATGTGTGTACGTTACTTAAACCCAAGCACTCCAGACTCAGCAAAAAACAAATTCCGCTGTCACTTGTGTGTGAACAGAGGTCATTGCTAACCATATGCTAATCAAAAAATATGGAGCGTCTTCTTAACTGATGCTCAATCAATACACAACCTAGCCTTGGATGCTACAATGCAAATGACTGCAGAATTTAAAGAAATAGCTATGGCAACAAATTCTAAATGTTCTTGTTTCAGATAATAACGAATTAATACAAAACCAAAAATGATTTTTTAAAAAAGTTTTATACCAGTTCTTTGGCATACTGACAGGGCCACACCCATGTCAGCACATTCTGTATTTTGCCAACTACATTCAAGTACCATCATATCCTAAATTAGAGTTCACTGGGTGTGTCTATGCATGCAGCTTAAGGCATGTTAGCCTATTTTAATGAGCATTAAAATGCCATAAAAACCCTGTGTTCTTCAGCTAATGCACATTAAAACAGGCTAACGTGCCTCTTTCCAGTACCTCACAATGGAGGTACTAGATTTAATGGACATTACCTAAAGCGCATTAATGAACATGTAGACGTGCCCACTGGAAATCAGACACCTAATCTGCTTAGATGCTTTTGAAAATCCCACTAGGCAATGATCTGCTTCTTTAGGCATTTGAAAAATCTGACTCATGGGGGCCAGAAACAATCCAGCAATTTGTTAACTATGATTAAGCCTCCAGTTGTTCTCCTGTATCTAGTTAATTTAAGACAGCTTTATTTCAGGAACAAGAACAATACAAAAATGCTGCTTTTGTACATTTTAATGGAATTCCACTTTTCATCCAAATGCAGCTTGAAAGACAACCCTAGTAAATCAGAAACAAACAGCTATTTTCTAACATAATTAAAGTGTAAAGATTAAACAAAACTATGTTGAGCTATGTAACTAGTTACATGCACCAAGATAAAGTATATATCCTCCTCACTAGCAGAAGCACCAAATTTAGAGCAGTAGCTGTATTTTCTTACCAGTCAACATCTTACCGATTATACCTACCGATGAGAATTAACCTGTTCTTTGAAAAGTAGCTTAAAAGCACTCATGTAAAAGAAGATTTAAATTATGAATAATCAAGGACTTAACTATGTAGACATAAAATCAGTCCACCTGGACAAATCCATGATTACAGGTTGCTTGTTTGTTACCTAAAGGGCAGTTGAAAAATAAGTTGGCATGACATTCATGCCAACATGGTTCCTCAAGCATGGCTACTCCTACAGTTTTCTTTTACCCCAAGCGAACACTTGACACACAAGGCTCAAAGCCCTTGGTTTCTTCCTTTGGCACGTGCCTATTGCATTACCTCTGCTAAGGAACTATTCCCACCACACCTGTAATGTAATTAGAGGTAATGAATTAGTTGGCAGCTGTAGACCTCTTTCCCAAGTGGCTGATTTTCAAGAATTTCTACACCCCAAGGCTTACACTTGTACTACTTCCAAAAAAAGGTCCTACATTATATTATACTCTGTCTTTCTGCAGTTCTCAACTACAAAAAAACGTTAGTTCAGTCTATTTTGAAAAGTACCACAGAACTATCCTGGACAAACAATTTATTGGTGAAAACTAAATGCCAGTATTCACTAGGATTCCAGAAGACTAGATAAATGCATTGTCCAGTAAGTGCTTTGAAAGCTAATCTCCAACAACCAGGAAATGCTGATGGTGTTTTTCTTTGTGTCCTCCCTCTGCCCCCATTCCCTCGGGTGGAGACACTGGGCCAGGAGAAGAGCTTGCTTTCTATATCATAGCTTTCATGAATAATCAAATAGAAAATAGGCCTATGGCATGGGTGAACTTGGCCTAAATAATCTCCAGAGGGTGCACATGCAATTACCAACCTGCTGAATGCTGCAGTAGTCCCTGCTCCTCACCCAATTAAAACCACTAGTACAACATAAATAGAGTGCCTTTGCTACAGGGCGCTGCTGCAGGAAAATTTCAAAGTCGTCCCCCCCCAGCCATCTCAAAGCAAGTCTGAGTGCAAAAAGAAGATGGGATGGAACTCAAATTGTGAGAAAAGAAATACTTTATCATTGCTGGCTGCGATTAGGACAAACTCTTGAACCCTTACTGATTTCTTTTAGCACCTATGAAGCCAAAGCTTGCATCCATACCACTTCAACATATACAACTTGCAAAGACAAACACCCTGTAGGAATGCTGAATTACATGTTCTAGTTCCTCTCTTCCTACACTGACCATCTTGCTCTGCACTACCCTGTGATGGACATCCAGTTGTAATGACGGTCATGGTCCCCAGCTACATCAGTCAAACTGTCTGACATCAATTAAAAAACGGTGCTTGGCAACACGAATGGATGCCAGGTAAGGTATTTTACAAAGGCATTAATTTATTTCCCAATGCTAGAATGTATGCTTTGCAATAAAGCACCCCACAATGCACTGCGATGATCAGAGAGGAGTGCTGAACAGGGGAATACTGCACCGGACGTTATCTGCTCAGAGTGCTGAACAGTCAGTTCGAACAAATGCACAGCAGGGAGGACACAATGATTAAGGAGGAAAGTACCTTGCACTGATAAGCCAGGCATACTGAAGTCGTGTAAAACATATAAAACCGATGAAGGATGAAAGGAAAGCCCAAGACCATGAAGACAAAGCTAGATCTCTGAAGCTGTCTGCCAAAAAAGTGAAAGGGTATTGCTATCTAGCAACATAGTTTCCTTTCATTACACTTCAACTACAGCCATCCTGTTGCTCAGCTAAAAATGAGCTTTGTAGTTTCAAACTGACCCTGATGGCCCCCATTATTTTATAATACAGCTTTCTCTTCTCGAATGATCTCATCTTAAATGATGCTCCTGAAGTCTTAAGACTGTTTGCTTAGGTGATATGTCCCTGGCTGCCCCAAAGAAAGGGAACCACAGAAAGAAGCATCTTGAATCCTCATGGCACTCCAGAAACTTCACCAGCAGCCAAAAATCAGGGAGTCCCTCTCCTGTAATGTCTCACTGTGGTCAGCCAGACACGCTGGGAAATACAGAAGAAGGAACCAAGAGTTTAAAGGGAGTGCAAGTGGCAGCACACCAGCATCTGGCTTGCTATATTTGCTACAGGGCACCAGGAAGTTCACCTTTGCTGAAGTTAGACCTCAACACTGCCATCCTAGCTTCTTCCATTTAGGGAAGTATTCCCAAGCTGCTGTCTTGAAAGACCCTTCACATTTTGCTGCACTTGAATTTTTACCTTTCAAACCCATTCAAACAAAACCTGAAGCATTCACCGGCAGTGACTATTTTATACTTGAGCAGACACTGAGCTGAAAGACATTAATTTAGTGCCAAAATGAGCAATGAGTCACGATTTGCACATATCTGTCAACCTGTTAAAACTTCCCAAGATTACGGTTCCTATTTACATTACAGAAAGTCTTGTGCAGCCTCAGAGATGCTGAGTAGCTAAGAAAAGAGAAAGGTCTAATTCTGCTTCTGATACTACTGTTTTACATATTCTCAGACCAAGAGAAAGGGTTTCCAATGTGTCCCAACTTTCTCCAGTCTACAGATGGGCACCAGTTGAAATGAGTGCCTGGGAGAAACAACAAATAAAATGGAATAACAAGGATGAACAAAAAGTGAAAAAGTGATGGACTTTGGATCCTAGAGAGGTACACAGAAAATCTGGAGCTTTTAGCACAGTAAATGATCAAAAAATAATTTGGTAGCCAATTTGCTCTTTCTGCTAGCTATTCTTAAACCCAGGCCTGGTGTGACAGATTTGAGGACTTGTGGTTGAGCCTCCCAGTTGAAGCAGATATCACTGGCATGGAGTGGGTATTTTCTTGGTACAGTTCATTTAAGAGAGAAGCACTCGGTTTTGAACAGATGTTCTAACAATCTGCACGCAAGCAACTCCTGTCTGCAGGAATCTTAAGACAGACACTAATGCCCTGTCACAACAGGTAGCCAACTACCTTGGGGGGGTCTCAGCTCTCTCCAGAAGTCACATACAATGCAAAATAGGTCCAACTGCTTCAAGACAAACTGCACTTTTTCTCCTCCAGCAGCCCCTATTCCATGGGTGGGCAAAATGTGGCCTGGGGGCTACATCTGGCCCACAGGGCCCCTAAAAATTTAGAAAATTAATATTAATCTGCCCTGGGCTGCCTGTCATGTGGACATCAATGGCTTTCCAAAACTCAGTAAGCAGCCCTCTGCCCAAAATAATTGCCCACCCCTGCCCTACTCTCTCTTTCGTGAAGTCCTCCATCCAAAACTCTCTCTGGACCACACAATGAGTGAAAGGTGGCCTGCCCTTAGATCTTCCTTTCTCCAACTCCTCTGCAAGACAAAAGAAAGCTCAGTAAGCAGAAGAGTATATCCTATACTTTTCTTGATGTATGTGGCTCACATGCAGCATTCTTAGCTCTTAATCCAATGTGCTCGTATGTCAAAATCATACCAGGAAATGCATTAGGGCATTTCATCACAGTTATACAGCGTCTCCTTGTATTTAAAAGATCTCTCTTCAAACACAACTGTATCTTGACCCCAAAATAGACACAGGCTAGATAGTAAAGAAAACAGACTACACCAGCTGGACTTTTGATTACCAAGTCATATCAAATACCAAAGCAAATTCACCCATTAGTCAAAACAGTGGTTTTTCTAATGAAGGTGTACTAACTTCCCCAGCTCACAAGCAACCCATCATAATTAATACCTACTACACACATGCTGTACCATGTTTCGCTCCTCATGGACTTAAATATACCTTCCTACTCTGCCCTGTACTCATCTTCCCTGCTCTTCTCCCCACTCCTGTGCTTAGCATCTTCATCCAAGAACAGGATTGATTTGTTTTGCTTTTAATTTATAAAAAGACTGGCCCTTAAATATTCTGAAGTCGATGGAAACGCTGTGTTCTCAGAACTTCCCATCTTGACATTTGAGCAGAACTTGATTTTTTTGTTTTATCCAACACCTTTTTAAAAACATCTTCAGCAGAAAATCTTTTATTCCAAATGGTGAATAGTTTTTATACAAGGATGTGCAATACAATTTAGAGAACAAACTTGCATTGGAGTTGGGATGCTTGACCACAATTATCACTGTTGTTAGCTATTGTTTTTAGGTTGTAGTTTCCTTATAAATAGGCTGCGCTGGTAAAGCCAAGGACAGCTATCTAGTTCATAAACAAGAGCATAAATTCCAAAGTTAATTAGAAATGTAACACTCAGTGCTTTAAATCTTTTTGTTTTGTTATAAAAAAAATCAGCTCTGGGAAGCAGCAGCACTAGCAGACAGTCATAGTTCTTTGAAACCCTCCCAGCAGTGTTGCCAATAAGCATATAAAAATCCTCTAAGTCTGTGTTAGAAAAGCAATGCCTGGAACAGATAGGAGATACTTCTGAAGATGTGCATTATGTTATTACCAGACCTGTTAAAAAATACTGTTTCTAATGCACTAATTAGTTCTGCAGAATGCTGAGATACAGTTGTGTGTTAAAAGATCAGGTTTACAAGGTAAGGACAATTCAGAAACCATCTCTGTTGCTACGGCTTTTTAAAAGCATTTTGATTCTTACCCAGGCTCCCAAAAAGAGGGTAAAATGGAAAAGTAGTTCATTATAAAAGCTTTTCAATTCTACGCTGGACAGATGGCTTAGTTGTTTAGCATGACCTCTCTTTTTTACTGGATGCAGTCCAGTGATCCACTGCTAGCATGATGTTTAGCAGCTCAGGCAAGATTTAAATAGCATTTATCCCACACGGTGTTTGAGATGTATGTTGTTCATTTTTTCAATTCAAGGCAAAAATCTGAAATTTGGGAATATTTGTACTAATAACTAGCTTATGGGAAACCAGAGCAGGGATGTAGGGAAGACATTATCCAAACCACATCTTGCAGAGAGGGAACAACAACTAGGTGCTGTTTTTTCCAACGATTAATTAGTGTCCATGTCAGTTCTAACTAGGCTGCTCTACATTTTTCTTCAGTGTAAGTTTTGCTCCTTTAGCTCATGCTAAGTAAGCCAGAGCCAGCTTTCAACCTGACAATAATTTAGGATGCCATAAATTAGCACGTCTCATTGAAGTTGATGGCAAATACTTATTTAAATGGCTTGGTAGCAGAAGGCCCCAGATTTTAATTCACCCAAAGGTGCTAGAACAGCTTCACCCCACACCAGGCATAAATTAAACCTAATACTTGTGACTTCCAGGAGTACTTTTAGCAATGCAGATCATAAGAATGGGATGGGAAAGGAAAGGGAGGGAATTCCCCGCTGGGTCAAGCATTGAGGTCATCTTGCAGTTATTCCCCAATTTACAATCTTACAATTTACCTAACTACCATAGTTACTTGATTACAAGATGAGGTTTTCCCCAGCAAGTGGCACAGGGGTTGGGGGGGGGGAGCCCCTCATCTTACAATTGCATACAATAAAATCTCATTAAATAAACTGTCTACTGTTAAACAGCTGCCAAAAGCAGCATGTGCTCACTAATGGGAACCAACTGTTAAGCTGATTAAATATAGGCAACACTGAGCATGACTATAAACACATGACATACATTGGGAAAACATACTGGTGGGAATCTACCACACAGATAGGTTAGTACAGTACATCTGAGTAAGACAGATGATACTTCACAGTCAGTGCAGTTCCCCTTACCACCAGCTCTTTTTCAAGTCATGGTGAGCTACAGCACTGCATATAGTTCACCTAGAATCCCCCTGTTAACCCCCCTCTCAGCCAGGCACATAATTAGTGTGGTCCCACCCTCCATGAAGTGAAGCTGGATCAGGCTGCCCTATGCCTCACCTGCATCCAGGACTTGTGGCAAGACATGCGGTTGCAGTCATAAGTGGGGGCTAATTAGCATGTGGATCTTTTTGTGAGCAGGGGGCATATCTGAAGTACAGTAAAATCTCTGGTATCTGGTACCTCATCAGCCAGAATACCTTGTTAACTGGAATTTCAGCACCATGACACACCACTTTGCCTCCTGCTGCACTGCTGAAAACTGGGATGCACATGGCTGTGCTGCGCCACTGGTTCCTGCTGCATGGGAGGGCGGGGGGGAGCCCACACACAGTGGCCAATGCCACCACCCACTGCTGCTGCCACCCAGCATGTGTGGCCATTACGCCCCCGCTCCCCACCCCCCTGCAGCCAGCCAGAAACTCTGCATCTCAGGTAACCGGTACTTTTGGCTTACCAGCACAACCCCTCTGCCCGCCCGCCCCTTCCCAACTTGTGCTGGATAACAGGGATTTTACTGTATATGCACATACTGAACAGTACTGAGCTGTGGAGTCACCATGGCTTGAAATGCTGTTGACTCTAGTGGGGTCCTACTCAAGGAACTATGTGGTAAATCACGAGCCTTCTGGCTTTGGACTAATGTCATGCATAGTCTGTAGTACATATAAATGGATACCAAGGTGCTGCTCAAAAGTGTTTATGAAGTACTTACGATAAACCTTGCAGCAGTTTCAAGTAGTAACATGCATCAGTTCTGGATAAACTAAGTGCATGGGTACTATATGCAAATTGTTACAGCTATGTTTAATTTCAAAGTTACTGTTTTCAAATTTGCTCCTCACTTCCTTGTGCTCAGGGAGTACAGGGTCTGACAGTAAGGAGAAGCAGAAAGAGCTGCCAGGGGAAAAAGCTGAAGGGAAGCAAAAAGCAAAAGGCTACCTGACCCCTTGACCCTCCCCTCCACCCCCGATTAATTTTCCCTGCTGTAGCAGTGGGACAGGGACAAATTCAAGGCAAACTTCCAATATTTCAATTCTACACCTGGAAAATTGCAACAAATTTATAAATTTCCTGTATACAGAATCTAACTATCAGGGAGTTGTCTTATAATCAGGGTCATCTTCTATTTGAGTAAACATGGTATGTATGCCTTTGCCCAGCATCTGAACACTTAAGTGAAATAGCAATCCTGCTCCTCTTTCAATACTCTGAATAAGCTAAACTGCTCTGTTTTACAATGCCCATGGTATGAGGGGCTCAGACTAATCATGAAGATGACAGTCTACCAAACCTAAAGCTTTACATACTTCCAGCACATTATGTCAAATAAGAAGTCAACTTGGATGTTTTCACAACCACAAAGCACCCTAATAAGTAGGGGTAAAGATACCAGTAAGCTAAAAATGTTTATTGAAAATTCCCCTTATCTACGCTATTGTTGTGTACAAAAAGCAGAATATGAAACAGCATAATTCCAGAGGAAAAAGGGGGACACACAACTAGAACCAACCTAGTAAATGCTGTAATCATGTCCAAAATTGTATTCACATTGATATTCAAATGGTTCCAGTGGGCCAACAGGTTCTAAATGGCCGACAGATTATCGAGTCCGACCCCCTGCCACGGGCAGTAATGAGCACTGGGGGCGGAAGGGGTCATAAGACCCCAGCCAGGTGCCTATCCAGTCTCCTCTTGAATATCTCCAGGGAAGGTGAGAGCACCACCTCTCTGGGGAGCCTACTCCAGGCTCTGGCCACCCTTACAGTGAAGTAGTTCTTCCTAATATCTAACCTAAACCTATCCCCCCTCAGCTTGTGGCCATTATTCCTAGCAACTCCAAGGGGGGCCCTGGTGAACAGACTTTCCCCGAGTCCCTCCTGCTGGCCCCTGATAACATCTCCCTGCCTTCTAGGGACCAGGTAATTTTCAACTTAAGGATCCACAACCATTAAACTTAACGCCTAACTCTGCTTTCCGACACAGCCTGGTTTTACTGGCCTTTGTGGCATGTGGTAGAGGCTACCAGCAATATAACATTCACTTCCATAGATACTAGACTTCAGGTGGACTCGGCAACAGTAAGTGGTATAAAAATAAAAAGGCCAGACCAAAGCAAACCAGAATGAATCCCCCTAAGTACTTTAAGGCCATCACTGATGGTAGAGCTTTAAAAAATTACAGTGCTGATAAGTAAAATAAGTGTACAACAGGCATGAAGTCTAGCGAAGCTATTATTATAAAAACAGTAGCCATAGCGTAATGTAATTTTTTCATATTAAAATGTAATTTATTAATCTCAGGGTTAAAATTATAATTTAATCCAACAGCTGCCTGCTGCACAAGTCTCTGCATGTAGTAAATTCAACTCCACAGCAGGCTTTTCAGTGGCATCAATTAACAAAAGTTATTAAAGCAGCGATCTCTGCCAGTTCTTATGAAATGACACTTTGTACTCACATGGGCAGTGGGGGAGAGAGTGAAGGGAGATTCAACCAATTCTCACACTGAGACAGCAACTCCCAGACTTGAAACATTCACCATGACAGCTGGCGGGAGCAGCCGATTCGTGCTTTGAAGCTGGAAATACATCGCAGTCCCTTTCACAAAATTCCAGAAGTTTTTTTGGCTCTTATCAAAAGCTGTCACTTCTGCCTCCATAACATCTCGCTAAAACTCACTGCTCGTTTCCAACTTGACTGCAAAATCCTTTCACCGAGACTTGACCACCTTATACCACAGCCTGTAACTTCCTTCTGTCTTCTCTTTTCTACTGCTGCTTCAATGTCGTCTCCCGCACCCTGCAATCTCTCTTCACTCGCTTCCTCTCTTTTGACACATCGTGATCAAGCTCGATGCCTTCAAAAAATTCCACTTTTCTCCTTCTACATCTTGGCTTGTTTTCTTCTTCATATTCTGCACACTTCCTTGACGTTTATCCCTGTTCTAAGCTGTTACTTAGTTCATGCTGTACCATGTGGGAAAAACTGCATCTCCCTCAAGCAGCCAAACCAAACACATCATGAGGTTTTCTCTAGGGTCAAAAAGAGAGACACTCAAATGCCATTCCTATGTCAAATTGTGCTAGTGTTGTCTATGTTGGCCCGAAGGAATCAAAGGGGCAAACCAGTTACTGGAACTCTAATGCCAGAGCGAGCCAGACCCCATTTATCTATGAGGATTACCATACTTGTATAAAGTACATTTTTACTGAAATAACCACATCCACACTTGGGAATGGGGGATTAGGATTAATTATTATTTTCAATACGCAGGTATAAGCAAAATAGAGCAACTTTCTAGCATGTATAAGTGCCATTTCTAACAGATGGGTCACCTGAACACCTACCTGTTCCAGATACTTGTTTCAGGATGAGAGTGTAAATTCAACTGCAAGTTTCAGCTGTATCCACACTTTCACGTAGCATTTCCAGCAACGCAGTCACTGAAAAAAACTGAGTAGATGAACCATATGCCACTGAGAATTTTCACTCGTTTTTCTTTTACTTCTTCATAAAATGATGTTCCTGAAGGCCTAGGGAAAGGGGGTGTTGTACAGCCAGTTGGAAAGAAATCTTTCCTACAGGTCTACTCAGAGACTTCTCCAGAGGTATCAATTTGGGTAAGCAATTTGTAAAATATAAAATACCAAGGTCAAAAGAGATTCAGAAAATGCAGAAAAGACCTGCATACTCCAAGTAGCTCAACCAGCATGCATCTGAAAAAGCAGGGGGATCCACCTGTAACCTTACAGGTAAGTGTTTGAATTATTTCCTGTAAACTAGCTTGTTTTTAACTACACAGGAAATTCTACTTTCATTAATCAGGAACTGTATTTAATCATTTAGCAGATGTGAAAGATGGCAGCATGTACCAAGACGAGTTCGGGCCAACCTTTTTGGCAGACATTCCACAAGTTAGCCCTGTACCCACGGTGAGTGCCATGCCAATCCCCTTCCTCTGCCCCATCTGCTGCTCTACTATCTGTTCCCTATCCTGTGGTTCCTGCCTGATCTGCTGCTCTGCTTTCTACTGCCTGTCCCCTCCCCCGTCTGCCACCTGACACACACAGAGGTTGTCCACGCCCCTTGTGGCCACCCCTGGCCTAAACAATGAATGAAGGTTGATATGTAAACAGAAGGTAGTCTCCTATAAAAGCATATGCATAAGCACATAAATCTATACTCCACTTAATCTCTTCTATAATATCAGAGGTGGTACAGCACTTTAAAGAATGCAAATGGGTGGTTTGGACAGATCTCTGGAACCCACAACACAGGGCAACTAAGTGGCTTCCATTAAACATGTGGGGACAAAAAAAAAATCCAAGGAAATGAATCAGAATGCAGGGCCAATAACAGCACAGATCCTAAAAAAATACTTGCAAAAAACAAAAACAAAAAAAAACAGCCAAAAGAAAAAAAACAAACCAAAAACCTAACACTAACCCAATATCATGGCTGAAAATATAAATGCACTAATGTCAGAAAATCCAAAACCTTGGTTGTTTCAACAATCCTGACACACTTACACACATCTATGTTTCCACAGAATTGTGCACGGAGCATCAACATACATTATTACCGTTTGCTTATGTTTTCTTGAGGTCAGGGTCTTTTTTTTTTCCTTCTTGGTTTTGCTTTTAAAAATAAAGCACGATTTCTGATCACAGTGTCAAATAAATCCCCTTAGCAACCATAGAACGTGAGTGATATAATGCAAGGAAATGTGAGAGAGACTGTCTTTGCAATAAAATTTACATAGTTATTTTCAATTGCTTTGAAACAGTTGTTTTAACTAGCATGGAAATTTTTCAAAACTCCTTAGCTTCACAGTGGCAATCAAAAGAGGAAGGTGGACATCAGGACGTGTGAATTTTGGTTAACAAAATAAGCATGTATCTGCTTTACAGTCATTATTGGATTCTTGTCTCGGCCTGTTGCCAGTCCCTGTATGTTTTTTGAAAATTGTCATTAACTCCTTTATACATACCTTGAAAGGAAAAACCACCCTCCCAAACTGTGCAACATCAGTGCTAATAGGATTTCAGAAGTAATAGTGTGTGGCGCACAGACTCATTGTGTAAATTCTCGACCTGTTTGTCAAAGTAGAACTTGCTCCAGAATCAACAATGAAACACTAACAGAAGCCATCAGCTTCACTTAGGAAATAGGCTAAACATGCAATATGCCACTCTTCCAACTATTTCCCTTTATCTAATTGCAGTATACAAATGTTGACTTTTGATACTGAAGAATGCAAGGAACAAATATTCATGAACCGATATATTCAGATTGATTTTCAGGCCCAAAAATCTTTATTGCAATTTCTTTGGTTTTACTATACATCACAAAGCAAACTGCTTGCAATAGGTGTTCTGACAGTCCAAAAGCCTGACAACCGAAGGCTAACACAATCAAAATGGAAGCTAATTAGTCAATATGAAGAATGAACTTAGGAGTCGTGTAATAACTTAGGTCTTGTAACTGTATTGTGCAGACAGTGGCTAAAATTTTCTCCTACCGAGTTTAAGTACAGGACCAGAGAATGGGGTTAGTCAACTTCTAGAAACAATGCAAGCATGTAATTACTTTTGAGCATTTAGTAAAATGTTACCTATAGTATGTAATATGACGGTAGCTACATAAATTTTCCTTAAAAACCTAGTATGGCAGACAAGGTAAAAAGAAAAATGGAAATTCAGGAACAGTGACCAAAAAAAACAACCCTGCAGGCATGAAAGCTTCCTGATCACGTCTGCAGTTTTAACAAAAAGAAAACACTTATCTGAAATTCTTATTCTTGCAGACCCTGATCCTGCAACCAGATCCAAGTGAACAGACCCTTACACCCACACCGAGTCTTAGTGAAGTCAACAGGCCTCCATGTGAGTGACAGCATCCATATACCTGGACTGGTTGTAGGACTGGGGTTTCAACTTATGCACGTTGTCATTCTTGAGTCCATGCTCTGAACAAGAATGACACACCAGGCATTGGAGATCTACTTTCAGCTCTGCTATGGAAGACTGACTAGATTTAGTCACCTTCCTTCCATCTTTGTGCTTCGTTTTGCCTTCAATAGAACAGAAAACATGTTATTTCCCTGCTTTTGTGAAAGGCTTTAAGATCTATGGATAAAGTGTGCTACTATGCATCCTATATCCATTCTGGGCTACTGAGATTTTACCCTTGGGTAGAGAGAGACAGAGGAAAAGGAAGCATACCAAGTTTTTATTGTTGTATTTCTTTTTGCACTCTGCTTGGCCATATTATTAGCACTGCTGGAAGAATGAAACTTAGCAATTATTTGTGATACACATAAATACCCTGAACCAAAAGGGAAAAAAAAGAAAAGAAAATCACAGATGGGGGAAGGGAGGATTAGCGAGAGAATTCCCCTGAAAGTAAAACCAGGAGAACAGAGCTTTTCACTGAGATGGAAATCTGTTTAAATAAACTGCAATGTTGTGATCTATTCCAGAAGCCTAGACAATATTTTTGACAGCATTTGGAGTTTAAAAAATATCCCTACTTTGGGAGATTAAGTCTGATCCTGATCATATGCGCATGGTATTTTGTAACTGAAAACGCTCATTTTCAGCTATTTAAATTCACAGTAATTACGTTTCCTGAAATTTGTCTCTCAATGGTGTTTCGCTTGCTCACAACATGTTTCTTTCAACTTGAGCTATGAATAGGAGAGTTCATTTGTCTATGCCATCTCACCATCTAATAAAGGCACCAGCATGCATGTCAGAACTTCTGCCTTCATTATCTAGTGGATGGATTTTGTGTTTTGCAGTTATTCACTATACCATATCTAATATTTCAGAACCTGTTAGCACCTCCTGGAACGAAGATACTCAGTGCTGAAAAAGGGCTGACTGTTTTATTCCTACAGATGTAAGCTGAAAGTTAATGTTACATAAATATCCATCTATTGTTTTTCTCTGGCAGCAGATTCTATCCATCAAGTGTTCTCCAAATCTCTGGAGAGTTACGAGGGATATTTTCCTTTAGATCAGTTGTATGCTCAGTTCAAGTAGAGCTATGCTCTGTTCTAGTTTGCCACATAGACCTCTGAAGCTTGCTCCAATCTCCTAGTATCCCTTAAGAAAAAGCCAGACAATGTGAAGAATGGAAATTCAAAATCTCAAAGGGATAAAAAGACTCTAGACCTTGGGACCAAGGAAATAGATCTTTTGCTGTTTCATCCAAGCTAGAACTGACTCACTGGCAGAACAAATTAAATTCGTAATCAGCTCCTACTGCCACAATAAACTTCTCTCCCTTCAGTCAAAAAATTGAGATGCATAATGAGTAGAGTAAAAAAAGAAGAGATTTGTCCTTTAGTACCAATTCTGGTTAAAGCAATAAAAGTTCAAGGAAGCATTCAAAATGCTTATTTCAAATTCTGGTTCATTTTAAATGTTCTTCTAACTGAAAACTAAGGTAAAAATGGATGGCTACACTAAGCTCAACCTGTTCCTGTGCATGACAAGGAAGTTGGTATAGTACACCAGTATGAACATTAAAAAAAAAAAAAAATTCATACAGTGTGTATGAAAAACAGCCAACACATCAGTCCCATGAACCATTCCCATTCACATTGTCCAGACTACATATTACATTTTTCTATGGGGACAAATGTAGATTCCAAGAGAAAACCATTCCTTTTCAAAGTAGTTAAATGTACACAGTTGCACACCTTCATTCTTCAAGGTGACCCCTCAGAGGTATAACATGGCCAAAACCTGAAAAAACCCTATTACAGCTTAAAACAACAACGTACATATTAGAAATCTGAGACAGTAAAGGAATTAAAATCCAACAACCCCTCAAAGACGACGCTTACCATGCTAAAATTCTAACCTCTTGGTTTGTTTCCCCCCAACAACAAATCACACTCAGCTGGCTTCATCACAATCAGATTTATAGCTGTTAGGGGCTGGAAGGGACTTCACAAGATCATGGGATCCAGCCCCCCTGCACTAGGGCTGGAAAGACTGCTGGGGTCAGATGACCCCAGCCAGGTGCGCATCAAGACGCTTTTTGGAGATCTCCAGGGTGGGTGACTGTATCACCTCTGGGGGGAGTTTGTTTCAGACCCTTGGCACTCGGTTTGTAAAAAAGTTTGTCCTTATGTCTAGTCTGAAGCCATCTTCAAGCGGTTTGTGCTTGTTGTCTCGTCTTCCCCTGGGGTGCCTTGGTGAACAGATGCTCTCCGAGGCCCTGCTGAATGCCCCTGATATAGGCTGCCACCAAGTCCCCTCTGAGTCTTCTCCTTCCCAGACTGAACAGTCCCAAGTCCTTCAGCCTCTCCTTGTATGACCTGCTCTCTAGACCTCTAATCATGCATGTAGCCTTTGGACTCTCTTGAGCTTCTCCACATCCTTCCTGAAGTGCGATGCCCAGAACCGGACACAGTACTCCAGCTACGGTCTCAAGGCTAAGTGGAGCAGGAGGATGACATCCTTAGTCTTGCTTGGGATGCACAGGTAGATACATGCCAGTGTGTGATTCACTCTACCATCTATGGCATCGCATTAGTGGCTCTTGTTCATTCAGTGGTCAAACTCAACACCCAGGTCTCCTTCAGTTGTGGTGCTGGCAAGCGTAGCACTACTCGTTTCTTGCAACTGGGATTGATGAGAATCCTGTTCTCCAAGTCAAATTCTGAGAGCAGGATCCTTGTACATGCCAGGCTAATGTCAAATCATTCAACCTGAGACAGCAATGATGAACAGAGAGCTAATAAGGCTGTTTGGTTCCAACAAATGAGAAGTTTGATTTGTCCAGGAGAGGGTGTTAAACAAAAAATTAGTTGAGACATTAAGTTTCAGAGTCCTCATTACAAAGTACAACATGCCCACATTTCACCTGTTTCTCCATACAAGTTAAATTAAATCACTGAAATGTATTTATTTCAGAAGGGGTGATAAAAAGTGGGCACTTTTCAACCTTGCCAGTGTCTCTCGAATACACACCGAAGCATTTACTACTTGCACCTTACATTTTAGAACGCCCCCATTACAATGACTCAAACTTCTCTGGTTCAGGCCTGTGACTCATACAGGGCTAGCTTTGGCTTAACCGTATTACCCAAGGTTTGTGAGTTTGCTGGTCAAGAACAAACAAACAAAACAGAAGAAAAAAGATTAAAAACCAAAACTAAAGAGGTGCTGGAAGTCAGGCTTATTAGGCTGGTGAGCTTGAGGGCAGTTTGATCCCTGACTTCGCATATGAAGGGGGCCTGCATCCCCAGGAGAGAGACAATCAATGAAGGCAACAGGATTTCCCTCTAAACCTAGTGAAGCTTTACAATGAGTGACTTACAAAATTCAGACCTCATAAAGTTGTAGTGGGGTAAAAGAGGAGGAGAGGAGGCAGTTCAGCTCCTTTAGATTGACACCAAATGACCAAAAGTGCAAGTGGTCATCCATCCAACCATCCACATATTTATATCAATATAAAAAGCACAAGCTAATACGTAGTTTATGACATTATTAAGAGCTGGGCTTGTTGCAGTAAGCCTCTGAACTGGATGACATGATCAGTTTGTTCAAATTTATTCAACATTTTTATGTTCCAAATTAAAAATGCACTAGTTGCTTATATAATGATCAGCCTTCTATTCACAGCCTTGAAAACATTGTTGGCCGCTTCCCCAGCTAGGAGCCAAATACCTGTACTGATTCAGACCCTACATAGCCCCATCAATCGGGGGGTGGGGGGGGTGGACTTTGACCTCAGTTGTTTTAAATACAATACTTCAGGCACTGAATTCAATGCAAAGCCACATCAAGCCTTTTCAGCTTCCAATAGTTGCAAGCTAGCTTTGGAAATGAAGAGCTGAACGAATGTAGACATGTAAAAGCTCAATTTCTTGCCTTTTAAAAAGAAAAATCAACGAGTAGGCCCTCTCTACATTGCCCAAAAGCAATATACTTCGTCATTTACCTATGAGATGGAATAAGTAATAAAAAGTTCATTTGTATTTATTGGGCCATGGCAAGAAAACAAAACTTGTAAGTAGCACAGACTTATTTAGTATAACCACATTTCAGCAGAAGCTGTTAACAATCAAATCCATCTATTTTAAATTATATGGGTACCTACTTTAAAATTTTTCTGAGGGAATACCATAATTAGCCCTGACAATGCTTTTCAGGTTTGTATGTCTACCAAAGATTTCATTTTGCTGGTGATAAATTAGAGCCAAGAAATCTTCCTTAAACCGCAACAGGGATAGAAAAATCATCTGCAAAGCTGCTTTCCTTCTGGTGGGTGAGACACTGCACATATCAAGATTTACACTCTAATGTAACAAGGTTCAATGCTTCAAAAATTTTACTTTTCTCCTCTAGGCACCTGCCTCACATTTTTCTCAACGCAACCCCATACAGAAGTTCTGCTATTATGCAAATTTGCACATCCTTCAGGAAGGGACTGTCCAAGGGTCTGACCATTCCCAGTCAGCTCCCACTGATCATTTCCCTGCTGCTGGTCAGGTTAAGCGTACACTTCATCTCATCCTCCCTGACGCACAAGAACCCAGGCTGCAATCACAGTGGATAGCAAGAAGGCTTCATGTAGCAATGCAGCTCTTCCCACCCTAAGGTTTACCCCCATCCTCCATGAGCTGAACAGCTGTAGTACAAGTGAAGCATTTGGAGCAGAGAAGGTAGCATCAAAAAAGTTGCACTAAAAAACCACAACAAATCCACAGCAAGAACCAAAGCACAGCTATGTACCCAAGTGTATTTAGATACTTGCAACTCCTCACATTCCCTGCAGCCCTTAAAGGAAAGAAAGATAAATGGTAAATGTGCATAAAAGCTAAACAACTACATTATAACTCCTGGGTCTTTGTATCGCTGGAGATGCATTTGGAGCCTATTTAAGATATATATAAATTTGCATTTGTAAAAGCTAACCAACCAGAAAAGCTCTACTTTTCTGAACCATGTTTCAATGGCAAACAATACAATTACACTCTCCTTAGAAATACAGTTCAGATTAGAAAAATGTTTAAGAGTTTTAGGTTCTGCAATTCCTGGGAGCCAAGTGTAGGTGGTCAGACTTTGTAGGACTCAAGCTCCTGTAAGGGGTCTCAAGTTAAGAACCTAAATCACTAACTGCTTAAAAATTCCTGCCCAACCAGCTTTAAAAAACTCTCCAAAAACTACAGGATATCCATGCAGTGACTTGCTATATTTTAAATATTTCCTCTGTTCTGGGTTTGAATCATTGGTAGCACAAGAGGGCACCATTCTTAATTGGACCCTGGGCACTACAGCAATAAGCATGATCAATACAGCCAGAAGGAGTAATCATGTCCATCCTAACAGGAAATAGTCTTATGTTGTCAGGAAGTACTGAATCGGACCCACAAAGGATAGCAAGCGACCAGTACATTTCCAATAGTCTCTGCCAAGTCCTGCTTGCTCTCCAGAAGGGGCAATAAAAATGTCTTGCAGATGCTAAAAACTAGGCCTGTGCAAAGCGGCTAGTATTTGCTCTGGACTCAGCTGATTTGGGGGACAGTGATTTGATTCGGTGATTTGAATCACCTGTCCTGAATCAATCTGGTCAGATCTCACAGACCCATCTCCCCCCAACCTGGCAATGGCTGCCCCGCACACACCAGCTTCCGGCACACTGAAAAAAAAAAAGCCCCAACTCACCAGGTGCTGTCAGGCAGGGGGGAGAACCCCGCTGCCCCCACTGCACGGGGGCCTCATGCAGAGCTCCCCAACCTGGTGTCCCAGCCCCCTTCCATGGCTGCTCCACCTGCTCCAGCTCCGGCCTTGAAGAAAAAAAACCAAAGACCCTCTGGGTTCACTGGTTCCTGCCTGGCAGGAGGCAATCCCCGCTGCCCTGTGTTGTACTGGGGGCTCTGCACGAGCCCCCAGAAGCCCCAAGGCCACTGAAGGAGCCAGTGAGTATGGAGGTTTTTTGGTTTTGTTTTTTTTCTTAAAGGGCTGGAACTGGGGAACGCAGGGCAGCCATGGTGGAGCTGGGGGGGCATCGGGGAGCTCGTGGCAGAGCTCCCTATGCAGCATGGGACATTGTGGGGGAGGGAGCAGTGATCATCCCCCCTGCTGGGCAGCACCCAGTGCGTGGGGGCTTTTTAAGGGCCGGGAGCTGGGCAGCAGCAGGGATCAGGGGGCACTCGGGGGGGGGGGGCAGGCGGTCCCCCCATGGCCCCTATCCCCTCCCCTCCCCCTACTTACTGGCATGATGTCCAACTCTAGCTCCCTGCTACAGCGGGCGGGGGGGGAGGGGGCGGCAGCAACTGCCTGAATCATCAAAGCTCTTGAACTCTTTTCCGAATCAATTCAGGGAGCTTCAAATTGATTCAGATCTTTTTATTGGTCCCCCTGATATGATTCAGATTTGTAGATTCAGCCAAAAAATCGGGCCGAATCTCCTCCAAATCGAATCAGCACTTGAAGCTTCGCATAGCCCTACTAAAAACACTACTAGCCTGACAATCCTTTTTCTAGTCCTCAGCTATGGGTCTGCAGCAGTCACTCTAGCCTTCAATAACATGTCTTTCAGCAAGGAGTGGTTTATTATTCTAATAGGATGGGCAATATGGAAGGGGTCACCTGTGAATCACTATCATGAGAATATTTTATTACACTTGTGCCCTGGCTAAGGATACTCCTTGCATACAGATGAGACTTTAAATATGTAGATGATTGACAGCATGTTTTAATACAAGGTCACCCAAGTGCCTTCACATTAAGCACACATCAGATTTTAGGTTGTTTTTCCTTTTTTGCTTTCAGTAGCTTGTAGTCATATTTTCCAGTGCCAAACCTCTTTGTAAGAGATGAATATTAGAGGCTTCATAAATTTAAAAGCATTTTAATTAAAAAATTTTTAAAATAAATTAAAAAGCTGTTCTGATAAATCTTTCCAACTATTATTCCCACACAGTTTTATTTCTTCCTAAACAAAGGGCACGCTATTGTCAGCCAAAATACCCAGAACTTGCATCTATAGACCAGCACTCTCTCTACACAGCATATTCCTTTATGAAGCTACCGGAGAGAAAGAGCAAGAGCCTCAAAAACAAAAAACTGATGTGTACTATTGTTGCAACCGACTTTTATTAAAAATAATTCATCATGTGTTCAGAAAGAATGAGGAATTCATCACTATATACAGGTGGAAACCAAAGCAGATAAACCATTCAGTTAGGAACAAACTTTACAACAATCATTATTATTAATTTAAAAGAATTAGACTAAGGCTGCAGGCAACCACAGAGGTTACATCTATTTACTTCAGTCTTAACCATCAATTAAATCAGCATCCCAGATTCATCATGTTAGCAGGGCACAAAGCGGTCTAGCATGATAGCAGCCAATTAGCAAATGAAGATGACTTAATTTCAGAAGGGAGAGGTAGTCAACCTTAGTAGTCCCACCTACTACAGAAAATATGTGGACAAATTGGTACGAGTCCAGGGGAGGGCAACAAAAATGGTGAAGGGCTGGGGCACATGGCTTATGAGGAGAGGCTGAGGGAACTAGGCTTGCTTAGCCTAGAGAAGAGAAGATCGGGAGGGATGTAACAGAAGCCTTCAACTACCTAAGGGCCGGGGGGGGGCGGTGTTGGTTGTCAAAAGTGGATGGAGCTGGACTGTAGAGCTGTGCGAACCATTTCATTTCCACTTCCATTTCACTGTTTCGATGGGACAGTGTTTCATTTCAAGCCTCATTTCATTTCAAAAGCACTGTTTTGTTTCATTTAGTGAAAGGTGTTTCACTGTTTCAACTTTTCGCCCATAGGCTATAACAGGGAATCATGAAAGTGCTGAAAACTCTTTTATTTCTTGCCCAATTAGGATGCAAATTGCAGGGATGGTAGCCCCTTCTGAGGGCACAATGCCTGCCAAGTTTAAAGGAGATACGCGCAGAGATTTCCAGGAAACTGCACCTCAAGCTGTTCAAAGCAAAACTCGTGACACTTGCCAGCAGCAGCAGCCTCCCTATCATCTGGCCCGCAGACCCGGGGGCCCGCACCCCCAGAGGGCTGCAGGGCTGTGCCAGACTCCTGCTGGGAGTGTGGGCCCCTGATCTGCAGGCCGGATGACAGAAGGCTTGGTGCTGGGCGCAGCCAGTGCCAAACGCTGGGAAGACTGCTGCTGCCACTGGCCCCAGCCAGCAGTGACAGCATGCTGTCATCCCGTGTAGAGATCCAGGGGCCTGCACCCCCAGGAGTCCCAGGAGGGCTGCGCCAGACTCCTCCCTGGGGGCACAACCCCCAGATCTGCGCGCCAGATGACAGCAGGCTGCTGCCACCAGCTGGGACTGGCGTCGAAGCCAAGTAAGCCTGGCTTTGAAACATTTCGAGTGCCCTTGTTTCATTTCAAAGCTGTTTTGAAGGCTTTTGTTTCTCTTTGATTTCTCTGTTCTGAATGCGAAACGCGTTCAAACAGCTTTGAAACGAAACACTCGGCTAAATTTTGCACCGCCCTACTGAACTGTTCTCAGTGGTGGTAGATGGCAGAATAAGGAGCAATGGGCTCAAGTTGCAGCAAGGGAAGTTTAGGTTTCATATTAAGAAGAATTTTCTCACTAGATACGTAGTAAAACACTAGAACAGGTTACCCAAGAGGTGGTGGAAGCTTCATCCTTGGAGGTTTTCAAAACCCGGCCAAACAAAGCTTTGGCTGGGATGATCTAGTTGGGGATGGTACTGCTCTGAGCTGGGGACTGGACCAGATGACCTTCTGAGGTCCCTTCCAACCCTAACTTTCTACGATTCAATGACTGTAAGTCAGGTAGAAGGCAGGGTAGATTTGCACCTTGTGGACAAACTAAATCAGAGGAGAACAGCATAAGCTCTCAAAAGCAGTAGACCTGCCTCATCATGACAGCATCTGATAAAGTAAGCCTGCTTCTTACTAAAGCTAATGCTATGCATCTCTGATTTGGTTAGTCACTTTATAAAGGTGCAAATCTACCCTTCTTCATTTCAGGACACATTCTACCTAATTAAGATGTAGCAGATAAGGCCCAAATCTTAGAGGACAATGCCCTAGACCAGTCAAGCCTAATGGCTGTATCTTCTGCCAACAAGATGCCCTGAATTCGTAGCCCACAACCTAGTAATCACTTCACTGTGCTGCAAAACAGAATAGTTGCCTGCAAGTGCCAGAGGGAACCTTACTGGTATGCATAACTGCCAGCCGAGTGGCAATCAAAGAGTTTTCTGCAAACTTACAAGAATAACCTTGGCAAAGAATCCGAAGAAGCAAAAAAAGAAGCAATTATGTTGATCTAATAAGCAGTGGACAAATTTTTAATAGTATTTCATGAGGCTTTTTATTAGAGTGATAAATGATACAACTTTTACAAATCCTGCATAACTAATTAGAAGAAGAGGTGCATGAGGCAGGCAGCACATGAAAATCTGGAAGGAAGAAAAAGAGATTCTTTTATTACTGAGGTTTTCTTCAATCAGGTGCAGTCACCACAGTCACTTCCCCACTCACACCTGAAAAATATGTTTAAGACTTTGCCATCTGGACACTTTTTTTTTTTTTTTTTGCTACATGCCCTACTGCACTGCAAGCAGGCCTGCTCAGAAGCTGCAACCAGAGAGCGGTCTGCAGCGAAGATGGGGAAATGGACAACATATGGGGTTAATTTTAAAAACATAGCACCTATTTTCTCTTTCTTCCTCTTTTTTAATTTGAACGTTATTGACCTTTAACTTGCAAATGCTTCAGCTATCACATCACAGCCCAAACAGCCTCCTACACAGCACATTGTCCCAGTATTGACTACTGAAAACTGAAAGACCTCCCCAGCTCTGAGGTTCTCTCTGAGGTTCCACTGCAACCTCTTCTGACTGAGTACAGGAGAGACAACCTACTTATATAAGATTAGAGGGCAAAACAAGCAAACTAATGCCACCTGTGAAGCCCTTTGAGCAAGCTAATACTCATTTAATTATTTATGACAATGCACTGAAACAGCGCTATTACAACAGGATATGATGCGATACCCCTAGATTGCGACCAATAAAAACAAAAGGGTGAGTTGTCAGAGCAGAAGCCATTTCTTCAGGGAGAAGCAATCTGAAAAACAAAGAATGTCATTACAAAGGGTCCTCAGTGTACATGTCTGACTCCAGAATAATAAGATACAGAAAAGGACTCATTCTTAAGAGGCCAAAAGGTACAGTTCTGCGCATTATGCACCTATATTGCTGAATGTACAGTATTTATAAAGGCACCTTAATAAAGCCACTAATATTGCTGAATGGTTCCACTAAAGCAAAATGAAAAACCTGGGATTCAATTTCTCAAAGGTAAGGAGGAGGAGAAATGGTTCAGTTATACACAAGAGATAATCAGGGAGGGGAAAGGGAAGGGCAAAGACAAGAGCAGACTTAGAAGGGAAGGTAAACAGTAGAAAAAACAGGACAGAGAAAGAGAGATACAAGGAAAGGGGTTTCAGAGGAACAAGCCTGGAAGATTATCTTTACAACCGCATTTTGAATAGATTTAAAGGGAGAGAGACTGCATTTGTCAAGCCAGAAACAGGGCGGGTGCAGTAGTCAAGATGCATTAGGAGGAGGGCTTAGAATGATAGAAGTCTTCAGCTGCAAGGATGGCAAGGAAAAACCAGATGCAAGATGCTGGGCAAAAAGAAATAAAAAGATTTTGATGTGATCTGGATACGCAGCTCTAGGAAGATGACACCCTAATTATGGCCTTGAGGATGTGTTACCTGCAGCAGTGGAGAAAGTGGGGATGAGGGATCAAAAGGAACAGCAGACCCAGTGGTCAGTCTGGGCTACCAGAAACAGAACCAAGGGGAAACTAACTGTTCAGTGCAATGTTTTTCAATTAGGAAAAAAGCTTGTACATAAGTGTGCGCACGCACATGCATAGCAAGAGAGTGAGTACCTACATTGCTATAGATATGGCAGGGTGGAAAGGATAAAACAAAAAGTATAATGCAAGGGAGATGACTGCACATTTTCTTGGCTCTGTAATATTTGTTGAATTGACTTTTTTTTTTACGTTGACTTCCCTTTTCTGTGTTTTCATGGGTTGTTATGATGTTTTTCTGGAAACTTCACCTCATTTTGTTCTTCATATCTTTATAAGCTTCCTCTTTGGTTCCTACACACAAATACATTGCAATGTTTTCATGGAGAAACATAGGTCTGCTTTAGAAAAAAAAATGAGGCTGTACAACAGTGGCTTGCTAAAACGTTTGGTCATGGAGGTCAACGAAACTGATTTGATAACTACTGTTCCAAAAGGGTGGGAGCTGCATGTTGGAGCTGAATGCAGTTTTTAACGGGGCAAAGGAGTGGGGCTTGAATGTCACAACTTAAGGGAAACCCTGTTCTCCAGAAAACTGATCCGGTTCCATATGCTGTGTGTGGGAGAATGGAGAAAGTGAAGGATAACGAAGCTGATGCCCGTAGCAGCTGTTGGTGGGACAGCAATGGAGAGACAATCCTCATTAGTACGAAGTACACATGTTGAAATATTGATTTCAAATATGCAAAGATCTTTATCATGCTCTTTACCTAGAATCCAATATCAGAAAAATGGAAAGGTCAGTATGGTCTCCACTAAGGCTTAAGTAACATTCAAAATGTGAAAACAAGGGAAAAGGGTTCTTGGCTTGGTGCTTAGATACTGGGATAATAACTAACTTGGGATACAGAGACAGAAAGCAACAAGTTTCCTGTAGCATGCTATGACAGGTTTGGTCCACTGTTCACCTATAAGCTCAGCAGAGCTGCTCTGAAGCACCGGCATGCTGGAGCATCCCCTCCCTCCTAGCTCCAAGGAGAAAGAAGAGGGAGCCTACTTGCATGGCCCATCATGCTGTCTCTGGTCCAGAAATGGTCAATTTTCCAGGCTACTGGCATCAGCAGATCTTTGAAGTCCTCGGTCTTCAAACATATATGTTTGGATAAATGGAAAATAAAAACAGAGATGCACAGAACTGGGACACCATCAGGAACTGTAGTACAAAAGGGAGGTAGAAAATGTCACTGAAAAGGGTAATGTAGGAGAAACAGAAATGGATTGCACAGAAAGGTGAGCCATAAAAACAAGAGCTAAAACAGGAAAAGATTTTAACAAAGCCAAAAAAAAAAAAAACACACACCAGGAAGATTTGATGTCAACAAGAACACTCACCAGCTTACAAGCTGAACCGAGGCCAGAGGCGAGATCAAGCCAGCTCCGTAGCAAAAGCAGAAGGAACACAACTCAATTCACATGCAGGAAGCATTTACAAATACTCAAATGCAGACAGATGAAATCATGCATAGAAGATATATTCTCTCTCTCTAGCCATCCTCACAACTTGCAAGAAGGGTAAGGACCCAGTTTTGTCCCCCAAATCCTTATAGAGTTAACTTGAAGAAAGAACCAGCCCTAAGAAAGCTTGAGCAGACCGGCCTGTAGGCAACAGCAAGTTAAGCACGGGCTTAAAGTTATGCAAGCACAGAACTGCTCTCCTCCATAGGGATGGGCTTAAGTCCAGTGGTAAAGCTGTTAAATTGAGCACAATTAATATACAATATAAACATATTCAGCAATTGATACAATCATGCAGCTGTGCAGAATACCAATTAGCAGCACAAGCAGAAGCTGGGGGCTACAGCAACAGCTACTGCAAAATTCAAACATTTTGAGCACTAGGGTTCAGAATCATGATTTCCATCCGACACGGTAATGAAAAAAAGACAAAGGGAAGAACCAACTGTGGAACAATGAAAACAAATTAGCAGCTGAAGATAATATTTTAGCTGCACTAGCAAAACAAAATCATAATTGACTGTCTGTGGCAGTGGTGTAGCTACACTTGTAATTAAAATAATTTTTCATTTTAAAGTGCAATCCCTCAGTAACAACCTTCCCTTCGGCATTTTTTGCCAACAAGGTTTTTCAGTTTTTTGGGTCTTTTTAACAAGTGTCATGGACTGATCACATTCCTTCTACATATGAAGAAATTGGTTTTACTTTCTGAACAGCATCTTGTAAATACCCGAGTTTCATTTTAGCAATTAAGAAGTTCTCTTGCTGAAGACATGACACTGACTTTGTAAAGTTACCAGGGTCTGAAATAACATTTGCAAAGTGAGCTCTGTTTATATTTCAAGGTCAACAGGAATTAAAATCACAGTTCTCTGAAAAACGGTGTGTAATGAATGTGTTTGCAGACCTGCACCCCATCAAAATGATAACCACTACTAACCTAGACACCATTGATCTACAAAGAATTTAACGCGTTAGGAGGTTCAGATATTTGGCAACTCTAATGCTTATTTTTTGTATGATCTTGATCAAGACTGGATACCTATATTATATTTAGTTTCTTTGATTTTAATTTTGCCATGATTATGTACTACTGGAGAGCGCCGTCTTCCACAACTAAAGGTGCTTCCTAAGAAAGTTCTATCCCAGACTAAAGTTTCTTTTAAAAAAGTACTTCTAAGTTGAATTTTTTCTACGCTTATTCTTCAACCAAAAATTAACAGAGTGACCAGACTATTTACTGGACACTCCTGGGGGAGGCATGGGGGGCATGTGCCCCCTGAGATTTTTACACAGGCAGGAGGCAGGCTGTCTGCTGTGGGCTGAGACTCTGTGCTCTGCTGCCTTTGCCCTAGAAGCCATGCACTGGCTGTGCCATGGATCCCCTGCCCACCTAGGAGTAGGAGGCACAACATGGTGCCACACAGCTCCCAAGGCAAAGGCAGCAGGACAGAGCCCCAGCCCACGGCAGGTAGCCCACCTCTTCCCTGTGCAGAAATCCGGGAGGCATGTGCCCCCATGCCTCCCCCAGGAGTGCACCCAGCAATGGGGAGCCGGACCCTTCCCCCCTGGATAAGCTGCCCGTGCCTCCATCCCATGACCCACCCTAGCTCCAGGTCCCCATTCAGCCCAGCCCCTGCCCTACTCCCTCCCGCACTGTGGGGGCTTCAATCTATGCTCCCCTGCCCTTTCCCTCCATAGACTTACCTGCTGGGCACTGTGTCTGACCATCTATCTGCCCCTGACTCCCAAGCCAACCCCCCCCCCCCCCCAGTTTTGCTGTTGCCCCTCACTCCTGACCCATAGTACCCTGCATCCTGCCAGGGGGTGCAGGGATCCCCCCAGCTCAATCACACACACACCCATAGCTCCTCAACATCTTCACAGATTACCCACCCCCCCCCAACCATACAAAGTACCTGCATAATTTTGAGTTTTTAGCTATGTGATTAAAATTGCAATTAATTGCAACTATTTTTTTTTTTTTAATTGCAACTAATCGTGATACAATTTTTTATCATTGGACAGCCCTACTATTAAGCACGCAAGTTAAACCATGAGAATCTGTCATGAAACAAACTTCAAACTTGGGAGGCATCACTGTTCAGGAACACGTCCATGACAAAAAAGGGACAGCCCAGAGGGTTTCTGCATTTCAAGTACATCAGGGGAACTGAAAGTGTTTTGTACACCAAAGCTACACACCCTAAGGAGCCCTCCTCAGGTAATACTCCTGGCCCAGTCCAGCTCAAAAGAGCAGGTATCAAGGGAAGGCATTGGATTTTTTGTTCAACACAAACCAAAAGATGTTTTAAGAGTGACAGAAAAGACCCTTGAGACCACCTTTCAAGGAAACACAGAAAGATCTACCGGACTTGGCTGCTGACTTCTTAGCTCCTTAAGCCACCAGAAAGCAACTATTGAGAATTACTAATGATGAAGATAAAACAAGAACTGGAAGAGGATTTCACAAAGAATATGTAGAGGCAAAAAACACGCAAATGTCTTCTAAAAGACCAGAAGTGGATGTTAGGGGCTAACACCTACCTAAACCTTGCTCTTCTGAAACCTTCCCCTCCATGTCTTCCCACATACAAAGAACCACTTGGTACCATTTCCCTGTCATCATCCCACAGGATAGAACGACCTTAGACATTTCACTAAAAACAAGGAGAAAAATCTTCCCAGTCTATTTTAAGAGGATATTTGCTGCCTGAGGAAAAACAATTCTCTTTATGCTGAACACTTAGAACTTGTGGCTTTGTGTATTTTAAAGCACTGTCATTTAAAATAATTAATTCACAACTGACCCTTGAAAAGTACCCCACAATATCATCTTCCATCCTAAGCCTCTCTAGGAGAAATGAGAAAAGGACTGCCTGATCTTGGTGAGCACAGATGGGGCAGACAATATACGGGTTAACAGAGATGGACAGGACATATTATTTATCCTGGTGAAACCTGTAACAGCAAAGACACAATGAGAGCCACAGACAACTGAAGACAGAGAATTTGGAGAATATGCAATCCCTTACATGACACACAAAAACAGAGATTTACTTTTTGGGTAACCTTTTGGAGTATTAATAGGTGTGGAGGAAGGGCCCAGGACCATACTGTCTGCCACAACACAAGCACTGTGACCTCAGGATGAAACAGGAACCTACACCAAAGACTTCTTTCCTTTCTTTTCCATTCTCTCGTTAGAGATCGATGACAAAGGATTCCAAAAATTAGTGAAGAAACCAGATGAAAATAAAGAAAGCAACAGAACGCTACTCTGCGTGTGCAAGTCCCAGGGGTTTATACTGGGGACTATATTCAGAATGGGAGGTCACAGGATATCTGAAGTATAAAAAGCCATGGCCACTATTTCTTCACTCTGGCAGACTGCTGAACTGAAAAGAAGACTACAATATTATGCGATAAATTGACTAGTCTAGGGGTGCAACATTTACTTTCTAATATGCCCTTTCCAACTCAGCCCATTATGCAAATCAGAGAAGAAGCACAGTTAGGAATTTTAATATTCACAGCCAAAACAGACATCTGCTTTAACATTTTCTTGGCTAGCGCATACGGAAAAAGCAGCAGTTGAAGGGTTAACAGATGTACTGCTTGAAAGATAAACATGTACGAGACAGCTCAGGTGAGTGAAAGCACAGAGCATCTATAAAATGTGCTCATTATGAATGGAAGCCAGGGTCTTGAATATTTGCTCAATCATACTTAGATTAGACAGCTCACAATTAGAGAAGAGCAGGAGTTCTCTAACCTGTGGTATAAAGCCATCCGAGTGTGTCGTATGCAGTTAATCATCCGCTAACCACCAGGAACTATTCTATTTTTACTGATTCAAGGCTAACTCTTTCCAGCACTGAATGGAGAAGTTGAAGCTGTTAACTGTCAGCACACACTTCATAATATTGCTTCTGCTCAAAAATTGGGTTTTTTTCTGTTATTGGTTAGTTTGCTAGAATTATTGGCCTCTGGTTGTATCACAACACCGTAAGCAACAAGCCATCATCAACAGGAAGCTACTAGTTAGAAATGATTCCACAAATTCCCAAATCTGCAAGTTACTGGTATCTGGTCACAGTAAATCTAGCTGAAGGTTGGTTAATTAGGCTACCTTTTTGTATGGGTGCGTGTAAAGGGACACCAACATCTTAAATGCCAGTCAAGTCAATATGTTCCAGACAGCTTCTGGTATACACCCGTTTTCATGGTTTTAGAGGCCTACTTCCCATTTTCATTGTTTTTCTCCCCTGTTTCCATGTTAAAAAAAAGTAATCAGTTCTCCTAGGGAAAGAGGAAAATTGACTGTACACAAGTGCTGCTAAATTTGCAATGTTAATTAGAATGAATTCATTTTTTTTCATTAAAAAGAAATAACACTAGTCTCTTTCAGTTATCTTACATATTATTTGCAACAGCCGTAGGTAAAATACTTTCAAATATAATTTGGATTTTTCTGGCTGACAGTTTCCTAAGTGATTACTCACTAACTAGATTTAACCTGTATTTTGCTCCTTCAAAAACTGTTCTTTTAAGGCTCTTGTCTACAAAACACGTAAAAATTAGTCACAAACAAAAGTGTCACCTTTGCTAAGCAACTGTCACAAAAGTCTGAAAGCCCTAAAAATGAAGTGAAAAGGGGTTTTGCATGGAAAAGATGCAAGAGCAGACTTTGGGACTGATGGGAGCTCAGTTTTATCATGATGTTGTGGACAAGGCTATAATATTTTGATTTGCAATACATCAAAACACCAGGGTACTTTTTGCCTCATTTAGAGCATGCTTGACTTTAAATACCCGACACTGAGTGTAACAATCAGCAAAAGAGTTAAATGATTAAGAGACTCAGGTAGTCTGGGGAGCCTGACACAGACTGACAGGCTCCAGCCAAGCTTGCTGCGTAAGTGTTTCATGTGTCTGCACTTTATCTTCTATAAGTGAAACGGTACCTAAAGGCAAGAAGACAAAGGGTACAAAATAATACATCACTGTTCACTTATCACTAAGAATCCTGGCAGTGGACAGCCAGGCCTCCCAATTAGGTCTTGAAAGTAGGGGTAAGGGTCATTCATTTCTTACTATTGTCACTAATGCACTTTTGAATTTTAAAAAATGTGATTGGTCTTGAACATTTCCTGATGACGAGGCACAAAAATCCAGACCCCTCCCCCCTGCAAGAAAGCATCCTCTTTGCACTTACTGCTTTTTCCCATCTGTATAGACATATGAGAATGATGCAGTTGACATTCTGCAGTAAAATAATGTGTGGCACTGAGCGTGTTTTCAGGTGTAGATCTTTAAACACTTCTGTAACAGTGAAACAGGCATCATCATTCTATTACAGAAATCTTAAGTGAGGCCCAAAAGGTTAAATGATACCATTTGTCTTGTTTGGGTTGAGGACAACTAGAACTCAGTGGAACCTGTTTCTCAGCCTCCGCTAGCCAGATAACACTGCTCCTCAATAATCCTCTCTCAACTATTATTCCTCAGAAACACAAGGATAAAGTTTAAATGGTCTAATCCTTTTAGCTTCAAATGGACATCTGTTTTTTCTCTTAGGTCTATATGCAGGACTAGAACAGCATGTGGTGCAACATTCAACGGGCAAGTTCTATGAGGGATGGAAACAGCTCACTGAAAAGAACTATGGAGGTGCCAAGCATGTTATTTTACCTACACTTCCTAACGATGCTAGCTACTCACGAAGATTAAACAAATAGAAGGTTCAGATCTTTCACCATAAATCCAGTGCCAAAGCTGAACTTCAGCACTGGAATCAGGTTCTAAAGTACAATACAGCAAGGCAGAAGATTCACAATGCAGGAGAAATGTGATTGCAGAATTCAACATTTTACATGAACCCAGAAAGCAGTCCTGAAGCCTGGAGACTTTAAGAGAAAAGAAACATTCTTGAGCTTTGGCACATTTTAATCTACTCTATTCCTCCCTGTGCTGTTGCTACAGGATTCGGGCTGTAAATTTGTTTTAAGTTGACAAGCACTACTCCTGGAAGAACAGAAGTCAAGAAGGTGCCATTCGCCCAACCCCCAGAGGGTCAGTAAAGGGACTGAGAATGTCAGTGTGAGCAAGGGTTTAAAACTTAACACACCAGCACATTTTGCTGAATAAAACCAGAACCAGTTCAAGAAGTATGGCCTGTCATTCCCTGAAAACCTGTGTAGGATCAAGACCAAATATTCTGCAAAAGGGAACTGGGAGAGAGATAAAAAAAATGAGATGAGGTAAAGCAGAGGTGGGCAAAATAAGGCCTGCTAGGCCATTCTATCCGGCCCGCAGGACCCCTAAAAATTTAGAAAATCAATATTTATCTGCCCCTGGCTACCTGTCATGCAGCCTTCAATGGCTTGCCAAAACTCAGTAAGCGGCCCTCTGTCCAAAATAATTCCCTGCCCCTGTAAAGGTAGCTTTCTGCAAAGCAATGAGGCCTACTGGAATCAGATAATGCTAAGGACCCTCCCAAATTCATTTCAGTTTGTTTAAAGAAACTTTTCTACCTAGGGATTGCATCGGGGCATTTTATTGAATTTGTTTTCCTGGGAATGGGAAGGAGATGCCAGGAAAGTATAGAACATAGGTACCAAAACTCTTTTAAAAGTTATAAATGGTCTTCTGTGTACTGCATTCAAAAGGAAGTTCCCACCAATTACAATCGGTTTCTCCAAGCTTCTTGGTTTAACCCACCCATAATATTCCTTGTAAACACATGAATACCCAGAGAATGCCCTGCAGTAAAATAAAAAAGTAATAAGAGTTATTTTTAACGTTGACTATGGAAAGCTCAGCAAAGTAGATCTCCTAGTCTATACCCTTCCATGTTAAAAAGGACATTAAGTTTCTACAACTAAGTATAGTTCATTATTTATGTTGGCTTTACTTTTATTTTGCCTGAACTCACAACAAGTCTTAAAATTGGCTTTGGCTTTGGTGTGAGATTAAGATATTAATGTTTATTACTATGCTAAATCTAGAGCTTCCTTCCAAATCATTAAAAAGGCACACTCTAGGTATCTAAAAATGGGCAACTATTCAGTACTGTTTATGAAACAGCTAGTTGCGACTCATGCTGAGGTATACAAGTGAACCCATCAATAAATAACCTCAGTATGTTCTGTACCCTACAAATGGAATTTTGTTAAGCTACATTGGTAAAACCACTAAAAAAAAATAATAATAATGGTCTCTCAGAAGCATTAGGATAAATTAGTAAGGGAATTACTCTTTTTTTTTTTGGTTTAATATACTTGACAATATAATATATTGGTGGGGGAGAGAAGATCTGTTCTAATGCCTCTCCAAGTTGGTATGCAAAATTTTAATTTAACCCTCTCCAAATGACCTCTCCCAAGTGAAATACCCTCTTATCGAGCCAGTATCCGCAAATGTCTGGGTTAAAAACAGTTAAAAGTAACAGGAGGAAATCACAACCTTAGAGAAAGCTTTGATTTTGTTCTTAATTTCTTACAAATGTCCTCTATTAGATAAGCCTGTTCCTCTCTGTCCAATTAGCACAACTGCCAGTAGTACACATTCCATTTTCTAACACAGTAACAAGCAGTTAAACTAGTATTTGCAGTCTTTAATTGCACATTAGAACCATCTTCGCCAACTTTCTTTTCACTGAAAGGATTCCCTACGGTCGGATATTAGTGTTCTGCTCCAATGGCTGCAAGGGCATCTTTTAACAGCTGGGGGCAAGGAACAACTTTTAATTAATCATCACCACTTAATTTTGCCACTGACACAAACACTACCTTTAAGGCAGGCATACATCAAAGAGGCAGAAATATGCTCCGTTACAACACAGCACAACTTCCATAAAACTAATGCTCACTAAGGGGCACATACTGCCCTGGATCTGCCCAGGAGCCGCCTGTGCAGGAGGGTAGATATCCTATAGTTTACATGGAAATGAAGCACTGTTTTCAAGCTCAGCTCCAGCCAAATGGATGGGAGTTATTTCCAAGCCCTTCACCCAGGTGTACAATGCTGCACGCTGGATTCAGAGTAATCACACCTACTGCATTCATCTGTTGAACACGATGTCCTAGTATGAATAGAGTCAGAAATCCACTCTTGTAACTAGCACTGGCTGAATAAGAAGCTTCTTTGTACAGTATTTCCACCAAAAAAAAAAAAGAATGGGTGCTCATTTAGGGGACCCAGATACAGAGGGCAGAGTTGGCCTCATCTGATCCAGGACATAAGCAAAATACTTAGGAAGCAACCGAGGCAAGGCATGGAACCCCCTAAATGTAATTATTTTAGAAACATGACATGGAACTGGTTAGCGAAGTTATTTTGAAGAGTTCAATTTTCCTCTACAAATTTCAGCTTACTGTGAAGGGGAGGGTGTTGAATGACAAACAGCAACACAACAGATCCCAGATAAGATCATCTCAGCGTGCACTTCAAAGATGGTGGCAATCCTGCCACTTGTCTCCAACAAGAATCACCTGAAGCCACATGAATTTGTTTGTTAGTACTGGGACCTAACAGAGCTGAAGGGTATAAACACTTAGGATACAACCTGTTCTGGGGCAAAAGAGATAATCAAAGGACTGGAGAAGTTTCAAAGTGACATCCCTTATGGAAAGGGGAGACCCGGACTGTAACCAACTTGGTTCAGGGAAGAGAAAGTGGGGGATGTTGATAGGACACACAGATCACGATGATGGAGTGGAAGAGGAACAGAAGCCTTATAAGCTACATACGTCTCTAGAAACTTTTGGTCTAAGCACACTACAACTTTGCTTTGGCAGTCCTAGTAAACTGTACACAAACACAAAATAATCCCATTATAGAGTGTGGTTTATTATAAATTATTAGCTGCTATGCTGCAATTACATAAAATGGATGAAAAAGGGATTTCATCTGAAGAACTGAGGATGGAGGGAAGCAACACGAAATGTAATGTAATCAGAAAAGTAATGCATCACAAGCTAGCAATGATATACTATGACAAATATTTAATTACTGCTTAAAACTATCAAAACTGTTGTTAAAAACCCTAAACGGTAGAACTTCTCCTGTACTAATGCCTGGGAAACACCTTGCACTTATTGAATTTACAAGTTGGAAAGCAATAATAAAGAACGATCAATTCAGTACACTTTGTTTGAAAAGTGTAATTTTAATTATTTATAGTACTTCATAATATACTAGTAAATGAACTGCAGCACACACTGTAAAAATAATGAAGTCTTTGTAACGTGAGCCCTCATTACACTGCTGTCTGTATGAAATCTTTGCTGAAGAATGGAGATAATGCCAGTGTTTTCAGCAGGTTATAAAGTGTGCAGTGAAGTTCTGCTATGCTATTAATAAAACAAGTTGCTGAACTTTATTGGTGTTAAAACCACACTTAGTGCTTTGCCTTTTGTCTCTGAATAAATACGAATGATTATTTTGCTAATGATTATCAGTCACCATTTGGTGTGGAACAGTCAAAACCTTTGCTTTCCTTGATCAGTGCTGATCAATGCTTGTACAGCTTCTCACTAATTACTTTGCAAGGACAATGCGCATCTGTGGAATATTTCATAGTTTCTAGGGTCGGAAGGGACCTGAGCAGATCATCTAGTCCAACCCCCTGAAGGGGAATAAAAACAAATTCAGTATACAGCCGTGGCAAAAAACAATCAGCATTTGTTCTGGAGTAACAAAGTAAAGAAGATTATTACAGGGGGCTCTCCTGCCAAACACAGCAACACATTAGGAGATTAGATCAAGATTTAAATAAACTCCTACTCCTAAAGTTGCAAAGAACAGCTAAGATGCTGGCTCAGAAGAGTTATCAAGCATTAGAAGCCACTGGAACATCAGCTATTCCAAAAAAACAACCCAAAAAAACCCTGCACTGGGTATTGTCATAGCCAATGGTGCAGCAACATAGAGACTGAGCAGGTCAGTACTAGACCCAGGGCAACAATTGTAAGTAGCTGCCATAAGAGTAACTCTTTAATTCCCTTGCTGACTGCTGCAGTTATGTTAACCTCCCAAATACCTATTTTGCCAAATACATAATTTAACTCAGGGGTGTTCACCCCTCAGCCCCCAGGCCAGCTCTGACCCTTGGAGCCATATCATCCAGAGGTCTGAAAATTGGGTGGCAGGGAAACAAGAGTAGCAATTGCTGCCTCCCTGTCAAATTTCCAGATGTGTGGGGAGCCCCACAGGCTGCACAGCACACTAGACTGGCACATGGAATGGCTCAGGGCCCAATTTGGGCATACAGGTGCAGGACCCAATCCTGCAGCACAGGGCTTGATCCAGCCTATTCATCCAGCCCACAGCACTAAAAGTTTGGGCACCACGGATTTAGTTTTACATGGAGGATTTCATGCTACCTTAGTAAACACATTACAAGTTCACTTGAACACCATAAAATAGTTGAGTCTTAGAATACAAGCTATTACTCTGGCAAACTGCTAAACATGGACTCGATTATGCAAGTTGCGCAAGATGCAGGGTGGAAGGCACCGAGTCTCCACTCCGCCTCTGGGAGTGGTTAGGGATGCAGAATTCTTTGGAATACAAAGCCTAACATAACATATGCTCTTCCAAGGACAAAATACACCCCTCATTATTCCCTTCAGCCTTCATCTGCCTCCCGTATCGTAGGACTGCATTCAAGCAACATCTAGGGAGATTACTGGTCATGGCGATTGCTGTCAAGATGAGCAGCAAGTCAACAGAAGGCTGCTCATCTTCCCTGCCCACAAACCTGACCATCCCAACTCTCCCATCTGTAAGGATCAGCCACAGTCTGGCTATAAATCTTGATCACCCAGTGATGAAAGAAGCAGATGCTTTGTCAGGACCATCAATTGTGTGTAAATGAGAATTACTCAGGGGTAACTGTGTTGTCATGTGCCACCTAAACACTGTCAGACAGGAAGCCCATCAGCTAGCTAAAACAGGACTAGTGCCTACAGAACCTCTTCAGGCATTTTGCTAATTTTAAGACTGGAATGCATTTTCCTTATAATCTAACAACTTCTCCTTGAGGCCTCTTAAGGGTCCTCTGGTCAAAGTTATCATTTTTGTGTTAAAAGTGTACATTTTCGATAGAATGAAAGAAGGATACTTCATAATGTCAGCAAACCTGGATATCAAAACAGCTTCCTTTTGTCTTTAAGAAATAACTCTAACTATATGTCAACAAACCTGCGCAGATACAAAGCTAAATGGGACATGTCCAAATTGATTATGAACCACGTAGAAAAACAGACATTTCATGTGACCAATTTTCTGCAGCCGATTTCTACGTTCAACCTCTTAGCCATTTTCTAACTAAAACAATTAATTCAGGTACCTTTCTTGCACAGTAAGGGGAGTGCAAAAGATACTCAATCAAGCTTTTTTAATTAAAAAAGCGTGCATCAGATGTATAACACAGGTAGAAAGTTAGAATGTCAGCGACATTAGACCAAATTACTGGAAGTCCTCATTGGATTAAAACAAAATTACTTCTGTCCACTGAAATAATGTTGTATACTTATCGTGGTAGATATTAATCAACTCAAAAGAGGAGACTGCTGTTATATAAAATGTATAGACTGGCTATTATTTTTAATTATTTAAACACACGCACACACAATAAGTATGCCCCAACACTGGCAGTTTCACGGGCTCTGTGATATACGTGAACAATGAACCATTAGTGCTCTGAAACACGGCTGATGCTATCTACTGCTGACACTAACTGCTATACTCCATTCTTTTTCATTATATTGTAAGCCATTTTAAAAAATGAACTCTGGTTAAGAGCTTGGAAGCATCTTTCCTGGAGACAATAAGATGTAACATGTAAGTGCCCTTTACTACTTGTTCTAATTTCATACAGAGTGCTGTTACACCCACGTGAAATAACTGACTTCCTGAAAAATAAAAAGAAGTCAGCTCTATGGCAAAGCGGAGATGCAGTATCTTTTAAAGCATTTAATAAAAAAATAATTGTCATTCTCCAATAAGAGGTTTTAGATATTTCACCCCCCACCTGCACCCTGCAATAACTGGAACCTCATTTCTAGCTTTGTCTACACTAATATTTTTCTCAGTCTTGCTATTACCAGTTCAGGTCCATCAATGATACCAAGATGAAAACCACAAGAGAGAAGCCTCCCAGCAGTTTTAGGCACTCAGCAATCAGCTAAAAACATTGGCAGTCCATCTTGGCCACTGCTCCTCCTTACCATGAGGACACCTGAACTGGTAAAAGCAACAGTGGGAAGACTTTGGAGAAATTTCCAATTGGCTGTAAGGCGTTTCAGTGGAGGATGCCATTTCAGTAATACAGTATCGTACTCCTCAATGGCAAGCAAAGAGGAAGACAATTGTAATTGAGAAACTGAAGGCCATTCACAACACAGGGAAAAATAATTCACACCATTTCAAAAGTTGTTTTATTTAATGTTTTCATTAAATAAACAGCTGCTTAAATTAGCAGCTTTCAAGCTCTAGTTTGTGAAGCACTTTCTAGCAATCCACAGCAACCTGGCTAGTCGCATGTAGCTAGCTGCCCTGGATTTCAGTTGATAGTAAAAAGAACTGATAGGAGGCCGAGTTAAAGAATTAAGAAAAAAAATGGAGACTGATTAACTTTTTCCTTTCAAACAAGGGCATATGTTATACTTTATTACAGTAGAGGCAGCTAAAAAGTATCCAAGCAATTTCCTAATATCGTTTATGAATTAGCAATTGTTGCAGTTGCCAGAAGGGATCTTAAAGGATTAATGGACGGGAAGAGATATAATCCATGCAATCGCAAATCACAAGGAAAGGTGTCCGAGACAAATCTCTCTAATAAGATGTGGTCCCACTGTATGAAAAGTAGAATGCCAGTCTAAAAACAACTTGAAAAACAGTTTTATTTGGGGAGTGGAAAGGAAGTGGGGAAGTGAGAAGGGACAAGGGACTTAACAGTGAGTATAGCATTTTTTTTTCTGAACAACTTACATATCACTTGCTGCTAATGACATCTAGATTTTTTGCCCTCGTTTCCTTCACCAAGCTGTCAAAATGCTGTTTTCCCGTTTGCTGTTAAATATACTAACAAATTATTATTTCCGACTGGGTAGAAAACGTCACTTGGTGACTTAATCCTAATTCTAACATGATATGGTGGCTCAAATATTATGATGAGGGTTTCATAAAACATATAAATAATTAGAATTTTATAAAAAGCCCCTCGTTTTGAGGGCCACTTTTCTAATTATTAGAAGCCACCTGCACATACCGATAATAATTTCATAGATCTAACAGGAATCAAAACACTGCCATGAAGGTGGCCAGTGGGAAACATGAAGCCCAGCACCCTGCCATCCACACCCAAGCAGCTGATCTTTCCCTATTCCAGTAACAGAAGTCTATGATGCCAGCTGTTGACAGAACGAGCAAGAGAGATTCCTTGGGTAATTACAAAAGCCACAGGAAAATGATGTAGTACCTCAGTCCGTTTGTCACAGCACCTGCAGATCATCTTTTAAAGCAAGAGAAGCATATATTTATCCAACAGTTACTATTTATTAGAAGGCAGTGCAAACCTAGTAGCTTTTAATAACACTCTTGATAAAAGTAAAAGATGTGAGCATAGCTCACAAAGTCAAATAGAAAAGAAAAGTTTGCAGGCATTCTCTTAGTCAGGCTTCGGATATTATGGGCATCATTATGAGAATTTGTTGCAAGGTGCACAAATATATTTTGACTGCACCACTACCAGCAATGCCACCTAATGATCAATAAAGTGCATTCTCGTTCTTTGGCACTTCCACTACAGCTTCCAACAAAGAGAGAGAGAGAACTCCACAGGAGCTACAGGAAGTGAAACTAAGTGTTAATCAGTTTATCAAAGGAAAAAAAGGAAAAAGTTTAACAACGTGATCTTAAATATGCACACTCATAACAACACACAATTTAGGAAAATGATATGGCTAGAGAATGCAAGATTTCTATACTGAAAGATATACAAGCTAAATATGTATATGAAATCACTCTTATCTTATGCTACAAGGACCTAACTTTTAATCTTTTTTCTTCATATGAAAAAGATTAATGTAGGAAGCAAAAGGGTCACTATATTGAAGCAGCATGTTCTTTAATAGATCCCATTGCTCTATCTTGCAAAAGTAAAGCTAAAGAAATACTGAGAGAAACTTAAACATGACTGCGGATATGAAATGAGCTCCTAGTATTGAAAGTTATTGGAAACTGATCTCTTCCTTATTAATACAATTCCCCATCATATACAGGCAGGTATCTCCATGTTCCAGAATGCAAACAGTTTTAATCTTTAATTATATTCTCAACTTCACCTCTTCTAGAGAGAGGTAGAGACCTGGGCCTGAGGATTATCTCTTTATTGCATATCATCTCTGCGGTATTTAATGAATATTGTTACTTAATACACCCTGCCAGTAGGGGGAAAGCAGAACTTTAGAATAGCACAAAGAACCTGAGATGACTTTTTTCACAACGCAACAATGTTACAGCTCTACGCTTTTAGCTCTTTCCTTCCTGAATAGTTTTAAGAGTAGCCACAGGCTCCTCTTCCATGAGAGTCAAATATCTGATTTCTCTTTATAGAAGGATAAAGTAATTGTTAGCATGTTATATATAATACTGGTTCTGTGACTTTACATGCTAACTATCACAATTGGCTGGTGCTTCTGTCGGGGTCAATGCAGGAATCCCTGGATGCAATTTCATGGCTTGTATAATTCACAAGACCAGACTGTATGATCACCAGGGATCTGGGTTTTCCATTTACCGTGGAAAAACATGGATTTTCTCCTTTAAAGGAAAAAAAACCATGGAAAACCACAGGTCTCCCTTTGTAGGCTGGCAGAGTTGCAGCCTGCAAGGGGCTGCTTGGACTTGGGACCAGCAGGAGTAGGGCAAATCAGGCAGGAGGCACTATGTACATGTGCATGTGCACACATGCATGTGGCAGCCAGGCAGCATGGACAGCAGCTCTGCACTCCACTCCAGCCACAGCGACTGCCACCTTCCCGGGTGGCAGCTGGGGCTTGGGCACTGCTGGGGTGGCCAGAAGGCTGTGGGCCCTGGCCCTATAGCCCCAGCAGCTGTGGGCTCCCTTGGGCAAGGCTTGGCGGGGGGGTGAGGCATGGGGATGGGAGGCTGTGGGTTGGGTGTGAGGGGTACCAGTGGGGACAGGGGGTTGTGGGTCAGGAGTGAGGAGCACCAATAGGGCTGGGGGGAGAATGGGAAGCTGTGGATTGGGAATGAGGGGCAACGGCAGGGGCAGAGCACTAGCATATCACAGAGCAGCAAGGGGGACAGCTGCAGCTGGATCCGTACCCTGGTAAGCAAAGGAGGGATGGGCAACTCTGATTTTCCATGATAAAAAAAACAAAAATCAAATGCCAAAATATATAGGTATTTAGAATTCATTTTATTAAAATGACTGAGAAACTGGTAGGCTTCCAAACTACTTTAACATTATAAATATATCAATAAAACATTATGTTCAACTGATACCTATATGTATAGTGGCATTTCATTGTAATCATCGAAAGTCACACAGTTGAGGTTTTTTAGAATCAGAGAACTTGCAATTCCATCACAGAAAATCAAGATCTCTGATGATCACAACCATCTCTTCTGGCCTTAAAAAACTAGGAAAGATCAGCAGGCTAGGCATTCCCCAAATAATCTGCTTTTACTTTATTAATGAAGGCCCTAAATTCATGAAGTAAGCAAGACAAAGAAAGGAAGGCTGGAGGAAGAGGGGAGGGCAAAGGGGAAAAAAATTCTAACATTCACCGCAGAAACCTTGCCAGGAAGGACCACAAGGATTTTTCAGTCGTGTCACTAACAGCTGATTTAGAAAATGCTGTTTCACACCATAAAATCGTCAGAGGACCTATTCTGGCACATCTGGCTATTTGGAAGCCTGTTTATTACCTACGCATTTTAGTTAACACATGAAACAAAGCAAGTCATTTTTTCACTAATAATTTTTTATGATATAGTACTAAAAAATCTGCTTGAAATACCTAAATATATCATTTCCTCACACGAGACAACTGGCTGAAATGACCCAAGTCCATGAGTAAGCAGGATGCAATTTTAGAGCTTTTCATACACAAAAAGCTATGATTCAATAAAATTTCAGTTGGTAGAGCACTGGCACCAAGTAAATAGAATTGGCATCTATCAGTAAGTTGTATGAAATGTGGAACAATGCTATTGCAAACAGAGTTATGGATGTTTGCTTAGCATTTGAAGGTAGCAGTTGGCATTGCCAACCATCTTCTTCATAACCAATATCCCTCAAGACTGGGGGAATAAAATGCATATACCCCCTGTTATGTGCATCTACTCTGAATGGACTACAAAGGACAGAGGCAGCTCTCCTGTCTGAAACTTCAGGAGCTATCCTGAACTAAGACTTGCCATTGACCCAGGTGCTTAAAAGAACCAGGAGGAATGGCGAAACCTCCCAGGAAGAGGCCCGAGACATTTAAGTGTCATACTGACAAGCACGCAAGCAAGGAGGATTGATTTTTGTTTCAGCAATGAAGGCCCCTAGTCAGTGAAAAATACTTGCCAAGAACTGGAAAGTTCTGGGCTAGCAAAAGTCGATTCGTGCAACACGACTCATGCCACGATGAAAGACTCTAAAGAATGCTCAGACGTGGATGTGGCAACGCCAAGTTTCAGGAAGAATTCAAGCTGAATTATTACGCCACATTACCTGCCAGTCTAGAAAAGACTAACGACTGAACTGGAGCATTGAGAAACTGCTTCTGTCATGACTAACTACAGGTTATAGTTTTTGGTTGATACCCCTAAAACTCCCCGTTATTACTATTAAACCCCCTGTGTTTGCCACAAGTACAACCGCAATAACAAATGAAGTCAGCTCCCTGGGGTTCCTCTGTTCCCTCTTCATCAGACCGCAGTGTTTCGCACTGATGTGATTTTTCAGCTTTGCAGTAACACATCAGACAGTTTGTTACACTCTCAGCAGGACTGTGCACTGGCAGAGAGTTCCTCCTAAAGCTAACCATTTTCAGCAGTTTCAAGCCATCATGGCATGGCACATGGCTTTCGGAGGTAGGGATCAAGTTTTAGGAGTGAGAATTTACCTTTAATTAAATGATGCCAGAAGAAATAAAACAAAAAGACATTTGGGCAATAACTGTGTTAAGCGGTCTTTCAATTTTAGAAGAACCCAAAGCAAGGGCCCACATTTCCTCACTTACTTTTTAAATAAAAAAATACAGTTGCAGTCATGGTTGGCAGAAGGCCTGAACACATACCCCTCTTCTGATGGACTTCATAAGAATTCAGCATGTATGAAGTTGAGTCTGGTTGAAACAATGCTTACAGATGAGTCTAGTTTTGAATCTCAGCCCTAGAAGTATAGAGGCCATAAAATATTACACAATGCCAACCTCAACTTTGTAATAAGGAATGAAGATATGGATTCCAAGATAACTTACACAGCATGATTTCTACTAAGAATAGAAGATAAAATATCAGTCTCAAGTGTTATATTTTTTTCTAGAAAAGAAAAAAAATGCCAGTGATATAAAATATTCGTCAGTGCTATTCTCTAAGCCCTGTTAGCAACTGAATCCTAGGCAAGCTGTTTTAATACCGAAGTCTCTCTTGGAAATCTGCATGAAAGGCCTTCAGACTGTTCTTTGTCCATGTCATTATTCACGTTACTTCCCGAGACTGAGGGTGGTAGTTTCCTGACATTCATTTGCTGACTGACATCAATTACTGCTGTGTTGTTGTTCGTTCCAACTTCAACTTGCTGCCCTGAAACATGATACTCAACCACTAAAACGCAGAGGTAGTCTTATCTACTGATGCTATAGAAAAAAATTTGCAGTAATGAATTTGCTCTGAATAGCTTTAATTGACACCATATCCCTATATGCAGCAGGTCTCAACCTAAAGACTTACAAATAAATTTAAATACATTTCAGGAAGCAATCAGCACGTGTGCCAAAAAAAAAGTTTCCTCCTCTCCTCCACTACGAAATAGATCCAGAATAGAATTTTTATTATATAAATGCCAGAGTTAGGAAGAGTTCACCATGCCCAAAAAAAATCTCCTTTCAAGCAAGAATCTTGCTTGCACTGAAGATTTTTTTCATTTTGCTTCAATGAAGAATAAGGAAAAGTAACAGGGCAGGAATTATCATAACTCCCATGAAGCTAGAGCACAACTAAAATCATATAAATCTGTTTGTCACACTATACTTATACTGCGATTAAAACACCAGATTAACTATAAAAATAGAACTGAAGATACACAAACATATTAAGATTAAATAGGTGCATCAAGGACTGGTTAGTTAAAACAGTCAGATATAATCATCCAGAACGGTAGAAATTCAGCACATGTTCCTTTTGAGGTAAACTAAACCCGTTCCAGATCATCTGCAACAGCATGTCAATGCACAACAGCACTGGTACCAGCTACACAGGACAAAGCAACACCATTTTACAGAAAAGCTAAATCACACGCAGACCGTTGGGTACCTGGAAAGACAGTTAGCTTCCTCTCTGTGTTTTCCCACTGCAGTTGGAAAATATTGTTTTGCTGGTTCTAAATCTCTTATCACAAGCAGGAAGGAATCCCAAATTATGCTCTTTTTTTTTTTTCGCTTTTTTTTTCTTTTCTTTCTTTTTTTTTTTTTTGGTTCTATGTTATTTTTTTTTAAAGCATCTCTTCAAAATGTAAACAAATTCAAACACCTCTTACCTTCCCCTCAACTCTTATCAATAGAGCAAATCCAGCTCCTGTTCATTTTATGTAGCATATTTGGAATCTGCAGACCCAGGATTCCATGAAAGAAAAGAAGTTTCCAGCTCTTGCATTTGAGAAGAAAACATTTCAAACATGAATTAACCTTACCTGATGCAGCATTGCCTGCCTGGATCTGCACACAGCAAGAGAATGACAGAAACAACAATTCCTTTGCCCACAATTATTTTCCTTACCATTTGGATTCAAAAATCTAATGACTCCAAATGAAAACCCTCAACTGTTTCTTGCTTAGTTTAGTAATAGAAGGGGAAAGGAGAAGAAATAAAGCCCATGAGTAAGAAAGAAGAAGCTAGAAGTTCCTGCAAGGGAGGAAATTCACAATGAAGAAAATTACAAAAGAGAAAACGAGGGAAGAAACAGAAAGGTCAATGAGGAAGGAACAAGGGGGAAAGGGGGAGCATTTAAAATGAGCTTAAAATGAGCTTATCTTCCACTTGAGTGATAGTGAATGTGGCAATGAAGTATTGAACAAACCGTAAAGAAAACTAAAAGTTTAGTTAACACACCAAGGTACAATTATACTCCGATCTCTCTGTAAGCCTACCACTGAATTCAATGGGAAATCAAGCGAAATAGGAAAATAAAACAGTAAAGCATTCTGAATTTATATTCTCAGTGTAGCCAGGTCAAAACATTTAAAAACAACCAGTCAGGCTCCCAAATCTCAGGAGCTTTTTAAAAATGTGTATGTTTAGAGCTATTTCTATTAGATATTTTTAGTTACGCACTGGTCACATTTTCAGGCTTTTCTCTGCAACCATGAAGGCTAAGATTTACTTATAAGTAAGTTAAATATAAAAGGTGGAAATCTCCCATAATGAGAATATGAGAAAAATCGGGGCTTTGCGGAAAAAAACCCCAAATATCTGCAGACTACAAAATAAAAACTGCAAGGGCTAGCTAGCAACACAATACTCCAGTTCATGAACCATCATGGAAATCAGTCCTCTACAGCAAATATCTCTGACACTTCTGCCCACAAAAAACCCCTATTCATCAGCCAATTTTTTCCCCCGGTTTATCACACTGCTTGCAAGTTTGTACATCAATGCAGTTACACAGATACAAAAGAGGGCAGTATCTGACCCTACATCTTGTGCTTGTATCAAAGCAGCCTTTTCAACCAGCCTGCTATTGATGTATTGGTAAAGATACAACATTGTATGGATTTTTCAATTAGCAGCTGTTTAAAAGTTACTATACATGGGGAAAGATCTGCTGATGGCACTGTTCTCATTCATCTTGAGGGCATTTGGATTTCCCTTGGGCTTTGCACCAACTCAGTGTTGGGGACTCTGGTGACAACAGAGAGGCTGATGAGACTAAAACCCCCATGGACAGTAGTCTGGTATTTATACCTTGTGAATCTTGTTCTTTAAAAAAAATTAGCAGTCAGTTTTCACAAACAGCACAGATGATAGTACAGTGAATAATTGCTTAACACTTCATTTCCTCCCGTTATAATACTTTTTTGTTGGTTTTGGGTTGTTGGTTTTTGTTTTTTTTATCTGTACCTAAATATTTTAAGCAACTTATTAATTTATAAAGCTGAGTTGTGGGTGTTCTGTGTTTTTGGCATTAGAACACAAGACTGCCTAGAGTGTTGATTGTCTATGTCCTTAAACAGTTTCTAGGTGTCCTCATAATTGCTTGTCACCTGTAAAGCAGGTTTAAATCTAATGCCAAATTAACATATGGTGAACAGATGGACTCAGAACAGACATTTGTCAAGAAAGAACTCGCAACAAAGACTCTTTCACTCCTCTTATAGGACCTTCAGAGGAGCCCTACTTGAGGCTCCTAGTCACCCTAATCAGTGAAGAATCCTGCTTCAATGTCAAAGCACAGGGCTCGCTGGAAAGAAAACTCTTGTAACTCTGATTTTTCCTTGTCACAGTCCCAAGTAACCTTTAATGACTATAGCAGGCAGCGACAAATTGTCTTTACAGTGCCCACAGTCCTTATTCCTACTGGAGTTATCATCCCCCTACAGAACAAAAACTATTTCTTACTAAAAAGTTGGGTTGTTTTTTTTAAATTGGAAACACTACATAGTGCAAATTCTCAAAAATATTCCAGTACTTACTGAGGCGGTAAGACAAGGGTTGTAGGCTGGGCTTTTGGTCTGCGTTTTGCAGATACTCCCATCTGGTTGGCTGAGCGCTTCAAAGATTGTTGATTCAATAGGCCAGACGCTAGCCCTGCATGATATTGTAACTACATAAAATGAAAAGAAAAAAAAAAATCAGTAAAAAAAAAAAGTGTATTTTTAAAATCCCGCCCCCTTGCAATATTCTACCCATCTCAGACCTTCAGCATCAACGTCCTTGGTAACACAACAGCTCCTTGCCAGTTAGGCAGCACTGGACTGACTCTTACCAGCAGAATTAAAACATGCACAAACAATCCTGGTGTTGTAGTCTGCTGATGAATACCATCAGTGAAAACGTGCATTTGTTAAATTAAGGTTTTTGGGGGGGTTTTAATGCCAAAAGCAAACTTTTTATTTAATGCAAAAGGCAAACGTTATTTGCAAGCGGGTCAATGATCATAAAAAGAAATTTGGGGGTCCTTATAAAAAAGGGTTCAGGGAACACAGCCCTTTGCACTGGGAGAACCTAGTTCTCTTAAATTGTTTTCACTTGCTCCTTGCAGTTTTACAAATGAAAATGTTATATACAGCAGTTCTCTTCCCCACCCATTTTTAGTCGTCAATGAAAGACAATATGGGAAGGACATATGTGAATCTGCAAGATTTTACTGAGTGTGTCCTCATTGCCTGGAGATTTAAAAAAAGATACATTCACACTGATGTCTTCATGCTGAAATGAATTGTAGGAATGACAAGTTACAAATTAACTTCAACACCACTTATATCAACCTGTTCAGATTTTCCACCAGTCTGAAGTTAAAAGCTTCAGATATTTATTTCATGTCAGCAAAAAATACAATTTCTTCCACATCACAAGTCCTGTATCAGTTTTTTCACTGAAGCATCCATAGATTTGTTTCGAAAAAGGTCAGCTACTTTACAAGTTAAGGAAACTAATCCAATGACCAGCACAGAAGAAAGGTCATGGTCAGAAAGCTATGATTAATAATGCTCAGAAAATAAACCCTTCTTAGGCAAAACCACCACCCAAAGGACTGACTAAAACTAGGGGAGCAAAGGCAGCCAAAGTAATCTCCTTGAAAGTGGCTATAAAAGTGAGTGAAGCTCTCCAGTGCAACCAATATGACTAGAATATCTATGTTTAGAGCATCCATAATGCCTTTTAACAGGTTCCTGACTTACTTGGTCAATTTGGTATGTGATCTATTGGGTGGTGCAACACCGACAGAGATGCATAGCATTCTTAATAAAAGCAGAATTGCTCTCAGCTTGGGAAAGGGAGGGGCATCTAACAACTCATCTTAGACCAATGAATTTTGTTCAAATTTGTTTTTTCTCCTATAGATTTCTTAAATGGGAAATCAATGAAAGCAAGGGACAGTCTAAGTTTGAAAGACAATGTTTCAAAGTGTCGGGGGCTTAAGGTTTCAATCGTCACTACTAGAATTTGCAATGAGTGCAATATGTACAGCATTTTATGGAATTAAAGGAAAAGACAGCTTGGCAGAAGACCCCTCTGGCTCTACAATTTCCTTGCCTTTGCTGCATCTTATTAAGATCGCTGCAAGCTCAGCCATTTTGTCCCTGCTGACACCACTCTGCAAGACTTAGGCTCTACAAGCAGAGTGGCGCAGGCAGGTCTTTTACCTACATGGTATCACTTTGACCATGTGCTCAAAAATGGAGCAAAAATTGTTGGTTATTACAGATGAGTTCTAAATATTACCACTTGAAAAATATAGTGGCCATGATGAAAAGTCCAAGTTTAGCTCTCACCAAAGAGCTATGTACCAGGAAAGAGGGATTTTCTTTTTTTAATTTACTATTCCCCAAAAACAGACTCTGTCCTTGAGGGCTGAGTCCAAGTGATTAAGTGAGACTTTTGTTAATTATATGTATTATATATACCCAATGCTGCTTCCAGGAACACAGACCCAACTGTCAAAATCTATAAGGGCCCATTAAATATTTACCAAACCATCTTTATAATGGGAGAAAAGGTCAAAGTTAATAAAACTGACAGGCAGCTCCTGTCCAGCCTGATTTATACATTATTTAAGCATCACATACTGTATTCCACAGAATGCGTTTTTGAACTGAAAGACTTGGAAAAATGTTTCCTTACTCGCTGGTTCTAAAGAACAGAACCAAGTGTAAAGGCAATTCAGAAATCACTGAAAAATAGAGATGTTACCAGAAAATGTTATTTACAAAATCTAAAGTGCAAGGTCCAGCACATAATATACAATGCATTACATTTTTATTCTCCTCTTACCGTTTCACAACAGAAAACCTTAGACTTTTCCAGAATCCTCCTTTTTTGAACTATTTAACACTGCCAAAGTAGAATTTGCAGTTTTCACTGCAAGGCAAACGTAAATAAAGAAATTGGGGAGGAAAAAAATCCACCTTTTCATCACATGCTTTCTATTCGGAGCTACTCAATTTGTAATTATTCTCTCTATTGTTCTGCCTTCATAGATTTTTTTTTTTTTTGAGGAATCCTTATTCATTTAATCAATAACTCTTTTTCAGGAGGTATAGAGATGGGATACGCAATCACAATATAGCAGTCTCACGTTTTAAAAACAGCAACACAATTAAACTGTCAGAAGTTTCTTGCACTCTCATACTTTTCAGTGGTCTTCATACTCAAGCGGCTGTTAGCACTTTGCTGGCTAGATGGAAACAACTGACAAGTGGCAACAGCTCTCAGATTAAAATATGACAAATATCTATTGTACCAGAATGCTATCAAACTGGGCAGTAATATAAATCATGACTTTATTAACCATTTATGATACCATATTATTCAGCAGTATTATTACAGCAAGACTTCCATGTTACTTTCAGCTTTCAAGAATCCCAGCTGGTTTGAGAGTAGCTCAGGTCTTTACCTCCCACATTCCCCTGTTAAGTTTTGATGACTGATCTTCCCACAACGCATGTAGAAGCAGCATAAACTCTAAATTCAAAAAAAATGAAGGGGGGGAGTGTTCGGACGGGGTGGGAGGCATTCTCCTTTTAACACTCAGCACCTGGGGTACACAGTGATGTCAAATCTTACCACTTTACCACAATTCATGATACATGATGGGTTTCTTCTGCTTCTAGGAAGCATGGGAAATATCACATTTTTAAATTTTAAAATGTTTTGGCTCTCGGGTATTGGTAGGAAAAGCTTGAAAATATCATGTGAACATACCAAGAAGGTTCACCTAAAGGGTAAATACAAAATAGTTTTGTTTTTTTTTAAATCATGGCTTTTAAATTTATGATTCCCAACTTTTGACTCCTTGAGATTGGAAACGTTACCTGCATTTTCAGGTATAAAGGATGTTCCCTAGTGTTGTAATGGGGCTAAAACAACAAAAATAACACTTTCTCCATTTTTCTGCTTATGGAAGGATGTAGGGTTCTCAGACTTTAACGACTTGGTTTCTTTCAGTCTTTTTCTCTCACAGTATCCTGTTTCCCCAATCTAGAAACAAGAAAAATAGCACCATATAACCACGCAGGCTTCCAGAGACTATGAGTAACCTATGGAACACAGCTTGCAACATCTGTATTACGAGTTAGTTATTGCCAGATGATCTATTCTGGCAATAGCTAACTCGTAATACAGATGTTGCAAGCTGTGTCATTTTTGACAGGCAATTGGCGGGGGGGAGGGAGGCTTAGTCTGTCTGTCCATAACGCTCTTGGAGGCGTGGCTCCTGATGCAGTAGGAAGGGGGTGGTGCATGGCGAAACACAGAGCAGCAGCAGTGTGGGGCAGTGGGTGGCAGCAGTGGCTGCTGCATGCAAGGTTCCTCCCCCAGCTCCTAGGAGGTGCCTGTAGCATGTGGTGGTGGGAGGAAGCACTCCATTCCTTCCCACCCCATCATTCTTGATGGGCAATTTGCTAGTTAAATAATAATAGTATTAGATCTGCACCTTTCAGCAAGAAATAGACTGGAAATAAAATTCCTGTTGACTATACACACACACACACACACATAAAAAAAACCACACACAATAAAGTTGTCAGCAGGACCATGGTATGTCAAATGGCCTTTTGCTTATATAATTCATACTCCAGAGGTTCTGTCAATGTAGAGCTCTGACCGAATGAGCACATGGCACACAATGAAGAGACCATTCAGCTTGGAGAAACAGGAAAAAATATTACCTGGAGCATTCACAAGGAATCACAACAGTTAAGTGTGTACGTTAAATGCACATGTTAAGCGTTCTTGAAATGTGTGGATTTGGTTTGGTTTTGCTTTGTTTTAAATAGTAATGGCTTTGCTTTAAGAAGTATCAAATCACAAAGTCACTTTTTGGGTTTGCTTATATCCATACCCCAATGATATTTTTTCCAAATGCTTTTAATATAGATATAGGTACAGGAAAATACATGAATATAATAAGATTCGACAGGTAGGAGAAAGTAATAGTAACAATATTTCCTACCTCCTAGAGAATAAAGGTTTCATTACAGTGGGAACATAGCTTTATCCATTCCTAGACTTTCCAAATACACTCCATAAGCACTCCAACCAAAAAATGCCTGCTTATTTCCCTCCTTTTTAGATGCACAGCATTTTGCCCCCATCATTAATTTTTTTCCCCCTTTCAGCTAATGAGGGAGTTTTCTAGTATGATAAAGCTGTAGTCAGTCTTTTGAACAGAGCTATGAGCAAGCAAGGAAGACACGCCCCTGGTTTCATCTTTGCAAACGAAAGAAGGCAAAAGAGAAATTACGTTACTTTAATTGATATTTTTTAAAGCAGATATCAGATAATGAGACCAGTTTGGAAATTCTCTTTTTTCTAAACAATGTTTGATCATTTTAGAATTATTTTAGGTATCCAACTTGGCTGGAACAGCATCACTGAATCAAAAGTGCAGGGTCTTCAATTTAGTTACTTACATGTTTTCTCCTGTGAACCAGGGTTCAGCCAGGCACCCTGTCTTTGCTCTATGCATGTGACTCAAATAGAAAATGATTTTTTTAAAGAATATTTAGCCCTCAACACTCATTCCAACTCACTACATTACCCAAGCTATCCATCTTAGACACTAACATTGATAGCATGTCATTACTTTCTTCTTTCAAGTCCCCAAATACAGTAGCCATGTCTTTTCTCTCATCCCACAACCTCTGATCTAACTATACTAGGGAATTAGCAAGCTTATATTTCAATTAATTTCTTCCATGCAGTCGCTCATATGTGCACTACATCACCAGTCCAACATCTGATGAGTACACCAGAAAATACAGAATATTCCCAAGAGTTCTAGACATGCTCCTCACTCCTGGAGAGAAGAGGTCCAAGAGGAATTGTTCCTGAGAAATTAGGCATATACATAAATAAAAGTATGTATGGGGTCAGACTAGATGATCTGTTCAGGTCCCTTCTAACCCCAAACTACTACTATGATATAAGTATGTCTCTTTTTAGGTAGTGTCTCAGTTTGCTTTAAACCGTCTCTCCTTTGCTATAGATTTTGTCATCTTTTTGAGCCCAATATTTATGCTTTAAGTGCTGTTTTAATTAGTGTCAAATTTCAGCCTGAGAGTGTTTGTCCCACATTTGTTTCCAAAAACACATTCAGCATAGGGAAACTCCTGACAGCAAGTCAGTGCCTTGATCAGTGCTGTCCTTGCTCACTCCTTTGGGAGTTGGAGTTGGAGTTGGTGTTGGTGAGGAAGCAGGTGAACATTATGGGACAACTAACTTTTCATCATGCCTTAATGAACAAAGGGCTTGCAAAGAAAAGAAAACATGTTCCCATTACCAAGAACACTCAATTGACAAAGAGATTTTGGCATCCCTTCTTCTCAAAAAGCCAGTATCCAACCGCTGACAAAGCTGATCGCTGTAAATGGAATCACTTTTTTGTTGCCGTTGATTTTGTTTCTTAGTTAAAAGAATAAGATGGAAATAAAAAAATATTGTTTCATGCTAGCTGATGAAGTTCAAGCTCCTCATCGTGAGCTATACCTAGGAAAATGCCCATCTTGCCCTGTACACTAACTCTTAGAGAGCAAGTTTTAAAGAGAGTTAAAAGGATCCGTGTAAATAAAGTCACCACGGCAGTGACCTTTCCATCCCCTTTCGCTAGCCTTCGCACTTATATTTCCGTGAATCATCTGGATGACCTAAGGAGCATTTTCAAGCTTTAAGAAACAACTGGTTGTGTCTTATTACAGTTGACTGGGAGTTAGGCTTCAGCCCTGAGCTCTACTACAAGCTTCCTGTAGAACCTGAATCTTTCCATTAAAAGGAAAGATTCCTTGTGACCTACTTGACAAGGTTATCATGAGAGGTCCAGATAGCATGCTGAAAGGATCTATATCATTAGACTGGACTCCTGCCCAACCCTGAAACTGCAGCATCACCCTAAAAGACTACTGAAATGATAAAAGTTCTGTCCTTCAAATGGGCTATTACACCAAGGTTCCTCTGAAGGCCGCTGGTTTCTTTCCAAGAGGAAGTTATCAACCCCTTGGCACTATTCTGTTGGAGTCAGTCACAGCCCTGGTAGGGCCACCAATACCCCTCTTAATAAAACCGGTTCTAGCATCCAAGTCTGTACAAGAGTTACTACAGTTCATACAATCAGGACTCATAGTAGAGATGATATCTTTTATCAGACCAACAATATTTTTGCAAAAAAAAATTCTTTAATGGCAAGCTTTCAGGCACGAACACCCTTCAAAAGCTTGCAATTAAAGCTTTTTGTGCCCAAAAGCTTGCCATTAAAGATTTTTTTTTTTGCAAAAATCTTGTTGGTCTAATAAAAGATATCATCTCTACTATGAGTCCCGACTGCCTTTTCCTCTAGACCAATACAGCTACAACAACCTGGATACAATTCATACAGGGGGGTTTTTTGTTTTGTTTTTTTGCGGGGGGAAGTGGGGGGGGTGTTAAGTGTTTTGAAATGGATTTTCCCCATTAGATTAACAACATTTAAATTGCACTTCAAGGTAAAATGAAGGGATTCTTTTTTTTTTTTTTTTGTTAAAATCAGGCTGTTCCCTAGTTTAAGGAAAACTAAGATTTTCACCAAGTGTAAACAGTACAGGATGCTGATATACTGTATTTTATACATGCCTCAAATTGTGGAAAGAAAAAAAAACCTCACACAGTCCTCAAAAGTATAACCATATACTTTAAGCTCAATTTGTCTGCAAACATTCAGTCGGACTCTCCAAAGGGCTTGAGCTAGTTGCAGCATATCAAGAAAGGAAACCTAAGCAGAAACTAATTAATATTTGCTTGTGTAAGTAACACCCAGGTGCATAAAAAGCAGCCCTGGAGGACTGCAAGTACAAGAAGCACTGGGGCTGGACCCAATGATCTTGTGAGGTCCCTTCCAGCCCTAATGTCTGTGGAATCTATGAAGAACGTGGAACAGAGAGATCACCTCTAGAATCAAGGGAGAGGCAAAAGACATTCATCAGCGACAGGGGTAATGCTGTTCTCAAGGTATCTTGTGGTACAAGTGCTTGCTTGGATACAGAACATCACATCTACTATTAAAATAAATGCGAAAATGATTTCTGTTTCATCTAGGTGTTAGAGTATGTGGAATATATTTTTTCATCGCGTCCATTTATGTTTTATTTACCTGCGTGTTGCATTTGATGCACTGAGCTAAAAATGTGCAATATTCATACTCGACAGAAAACAGGACGGAAAACCTAAATTCTCTTCGTAACAAAAGAATTTTTTGGGAGGGGGTGGGGGTGGGAGGGGAGACTCTGTAATAGAGAAAACAGGTTGTTAAAACTCAAGTCTCAATAAGGACATGATTAATATGTGCCCTTGGAGCAGCTATGGTCCCTTAAAAAGCTAGGGGAACTTAAAACTTAAGTCTCTGCTCTTATGCCCTGAAAGGCTAAAATTAACATTTCTCTAAAGCTCCAGACAGAATCTTTGAAGTCAGAGGCTCAGGTGGCAGCTGTGTAAGTATAAAGAATGGCTTGCTGTCTTGGTAACAGTGAATGCTTGTGTCTGAAGTAACTTCAGAACTGGTCTGCAATAGGAAAAAAGAGCTAGAATTGGCTCGTACACACTTAACTGTAGCAGCAACAGGCTCCACTGCAGCAGCACTTTAGGGGTGTGCCAGATAAACCATTTTCAAGAAAGAAAGAGACAGCATCCCATTTTTCCCCCCCAGATTGCCTTTGACACGTTTCAGCTAATGCAGATTTAAAACATTCCAGTGACAATATGAAGACAGGAGAAAGAGAGGATAAAACCATAGGAAAGAGAAATAAGGTTAGTGAATGCAGCAAATTCCCAGGATTGGCTCCCGTGGGTACCTCTACTGCCTCTATATATTTTATATATTTACTCCTGATTAAATGATTTTCATTTTTTCTGACAAGCTCCACCACTTCTGGTTGCTTTCAAAGAATTAACTGCAAAACACTGAAAATTAAGTCACACCACATGTAATGAACTTCCAACAAAATAAGGAGCTACCCTCTCCTGCAATAGCCTTAATAGGCCAAGGGAGAGAAAAGGGGAACACCTATATTGATATCTGCCTATAGACATATATCTAATGCTCATACTTTCCACTGGCAAGTTGATACCCTAAGCTTTATTCATAGTCTCCCAGAGTCTGCAGCCTTTCCACCACTGCCACCAAACAAAAAGCAATAAAGTATGGTCTTGTATAATACCTACTAAACCAAGATTTGGGTCACTGGCAAGTGGAAGAATGAGGTACTATTGACAGCAGCTATAGCTGCCGTTTTCTTAGTGAAGGAGCAATAGAACAGTTTGTCTGTATAATTATTTAAGTTTCCTACATTCAGGGGGGAAAAAAGAAAGTGAGTGAGTGAGCAAGATAGAGAAAGAAAGAGAGAGAGATCCACAAATACAACTGTGGATTTACATTCTCCTTACAGCTCCTGTGGCTTCAGGGACAGCCTCATTAGTCACTGGCAACAGAAAAAAGTCCTTCCTATTGTAGGTTCTATGAAATAAGATAATTCCCACAGCTAAAACAATAGTATTAACTAGAATGTGCAATTACAGCCCAATACCGTGTGCTGAAGAGCATAACTCTTACTCAGTCTTCCTGACCCTTTACAGATCCCTGAATTCCTAAACTCTTGGGTGAGACTTGCAGACTTCTAGCACTTTAAAAAAAGATTTAAGGCAACTTGGATAAGACATTCTAGTCTTCAGCATGTCCTAAAGTGAAATTCTGCCTGCAATGATTACTTAGGAGTGGAGATAATAAGAAACATATTATGACAGCAAATTGTTACATGAATAATTTTCAGGGGATATACTGGAGTTTGCTGAAGTGCTACTATGTACAGTACCCTTTGGCTAGACTTCTGTACAGATAACTCGTATGTTTTTTCATAGCGTCTACAGACCGTTTTTTAGGCACAAAAAATTATACTAGTTTTCAGGAAACATGTTCCAGCATCGTCACCTTAAATCTTGTAAGCTCCAGAAGAGCGTTATGTGATCCACGTTTAGAAAAAAATAAATAAATTTCATGCTATCTTATTTCCAATGGTGAAGCATGCTAGACTTAAGGGATGTTGTCCATAGTTTAAATGTATTCTGAGGGTCCTTCTCAGGGCCCTCGCAGAAGATACATTTACATCAGTGTAAATAAAAAAAAAAAAGAGTGGGAAGATGACAAGCTCCCACATAGAGATAACCCTGCTCAACCTGGAATAGAATTACACATGGTAAAATTAGTCCAGTTGAAGTTACACAAGTGTGTGCATCTTCTGTCTGCAGCCTATACCAGGGTAGTCATTGGCACAAGGCAAGCATGCTACAATGGCTCCCCAAGGTGGCGATACATTACACCAAGGCAAACATCTTCTGTGCGTTCCATGCATTTCCTTTTCCTGTGACTAGAACAAACTGAGATCCAATAACGGCTATGCAATTTCATGAAAATGACTGAACTTTTAGCAGACTTTGGGAATAAAATTAAGATTCAGATTCCATACCCTTCTGCCATCAAGAAAGTGCAGAATTGTAACTCTGTGAAGAGAGTTTCCAGTGCAAGGCTTAGCTGCACAAATCACATTTTGCCCGTCTGACTTTGAATATTCGTTCATGCGTTGCCTTGGTGCGTGCACCGAATGACAGGCACGGGGAGGCTTTGTGCAACCTCAGACAGGGACCCCGATCACCCTGGGGAGAGCCCCAAAACTCACTTGTCACAACTCTGAATGCATCTCAAGTGGCAGGGTCTCTCATTGGCAGTCCCTCAAGATTGGGTGTTCCTCCTGACAGATATTCATGGGGCTCCACCTCCCCTATACCCCAGCCATATGCCAGACTACAACAGGCCACCTGATCTTGATGCGACTAGTCCTCTGGTCATCATGGTCCTTACTCATCGCTCGTTTTCTCTGAAATCGGGTCTTCTCCAGCTTCCTTGGTGGACTACAGGCCCGTTGGGTGTTCTTCTCTCCTATGGGTCTCTCCCATCCAGTACCGGCCGCTTGTCAGCTTTTGTGAGCAGCTCTTGAGATCAAGTTGTTATTCGGACCTCTTGGTGTTGAGATCTCAAAGAATTACAAATAAACCAACAAACGAGGAAAATGACAAAAGAAGAATATGCACAGGCCAGACGGCAACGCATAAATGGACATGCAAAAAGAAACACAGACGTAAACAACTGAAAGCCATGGAGCAGTTAGAAACGTATACCTGCAAGCCTAATGCTTGGACATGCATAGAGCCAACTGTGGATGCTTTAAAGAGCTCTTGTATGTGGAAATGACTTACATACCCAACTCTAAAAATCACACCCTTTAAAAAACTTCTTAGAACAGGCATCCAAATTACCTACCTACCTACCACTGGCCACTTTTGTAAATCTCAAGTCTTCAAAGAGTTAAGTTATGGCTGCTGTTTTGGAAAGAAAAACCTATGGGGTTTGATTGATAAAAAACTAGTTTTTAACTAAGACTGAAAAAAAGTGAAGATTGGCAACATTTTTCCAGCATAATTTGCTTTCTTTGCTTTTTTCACTGGGCTGCACATAAATCAAAGAAGTGTTAAAGAGGCCCATATATCACCAACTGGCATTTCCAAACCATTTACAAAGTCTATAATAGTCAGAGGATAGAACATATAGAAATGTGACCAGGAAAGCTGATTGGAAATGAAAAGGCAGTTCTACCATCCAAGCAGGTGGGGTTAATTAAGTTTGGAAATAACTCTTGAATGGAGAAATTAGGCTATTAAAAATACAGCAACATTGAGAACTCAGGGTTACAGAAAGGAAACAAGCCAACACTTTCCCCAAAATAAAAATCACGGGGATTCAACCAACTTGCCTGCTCCATGATTAAGGACACGGATCTGAAAACTAGACAAACGTAACAGTGGCTTAGTAAGGCTTGAAAAAAGCACATGAGCAAAGCTGGATCTCTATGTGCAGAAAGATTACAGCCTCAAATCAAAGGACCCCAGTGCTCAACTGTGGAGCTGTCAAATTTTCCAACACGGATATAGGTGTGCAACAAACTTCTTGGACAGAGGAGGCTTCCTTAGCAGCAGCACGTTTAACAAATCATAATCTCGATTCCTCTTTTGAAGGGTAGGACGCAGATTATGAAGGAGTTTAGCTGTCCATCTGTTGAAGATGTCACACTCCAACTCAAGAGTGCAAAAAACACAGAACTGTTTTACAACCAAATCCAAAATGTACTGTATTCTGAACTAGCGTAAGAGCCATATGCTTTGCAAAAACACCTCTTTTGATACACATTTCTTTTACCACAGCGCAAAGGATTCCATCATCTTTACTTCTGAGAAAAGATAGCATATTTTTCACCCTCCTCTGCACTACTTGGGTAAGCCAAGTGATCCAACAATCTAGTAGGGCAAGAAGACTGTAATTTAAACCAAGAATTTCCTTGCTCCATGTTCAGTCATTGACAAAAAGTTACCAGTTGCTGACAGGTAAAGGCGTTCAGATGCCACAGCAATGCTTATGGTACAAGCAACCAAACGCATAGAAGACAGTGGCTGCCTTTTGCGGAAAGGAATCAAAACAGTTTTATTGCCTTATCTCCTGTTACCGTTCAACATATATAATGCTGTTGGTAAGAATAAATGAAGCCAATGGCACTTCAGAAAGATTTTTAGGATCAAACAAATGAGACGTGCTTCATATTATTATCAAGGGAAATTTCTAAAAGTATCATAGTTAAATTGCTCCAAATCACTCATTATGGGGTTAATTAATACTCTGCTGAGCAAGCAACATATAAGAATCCACTAGCTATACAAAAACAGAAGTATTATCTCAACCCACCATTTGCTCTCAGCATCATTAATAGCAAGCAATATGTGTTTCAAATAAAAGAACATTTTATTAAAAGAAAGTGAACACCCAAGTCAGCAAAGATGTGACAAAAAGGGTCAAGAGGCCACTTGAGTTTGGAGGCCTTGCCACCTGTAGCTACATATCAACTTACTATAGCCAGCCGGTTTTATTTCTAATTTTCCCGCAATAGTTAAGGGTTTTTACAATAGCAGATGCCTTTCCTCCCACGCATCAATTAATTTGCAAATGCACTCAGGTTGTAGAAATAATGAAGTGCTGAATGCTTTTCTATTGGCAAGTTTGCTATCAGGAGGTGGATGCTGTAGGCGAGGTGCTAAAATGCGCTGCTGCTATATGCATGCCAAAGGAAAGATCTGCCGCATGAAACCTGGTCGACAGCTAACAGTGCACATCAATTATTTCATTTACCCCACTCCCAACTACCAAGAGAAAGAAACCCACTGCAAGAAGAAGAAAAAAAAAAAGCTTTTGCCTGTTAGTATTTATAACATGCTCTTAGCAGTTACATATGAGAATTCGTTTTTATGCTGACCCAAGAAAATCCTCAAATTTTGGAGAGTAGTGTGTTGAGGGAGAGGGATATACTGTTTGATAACAGAGTGTGTTACTAGACTTAATATTAGATTTTAGGTAGTGGCACCAAAGTCATGAAAATACTTGGACAAGAATAGTTAGTTCTCTGGAGAGAGCGTTTATTGAGCACAGCAGTTTGCAATTTCAAGTACAAGGCCAACAAACAACACAAAACTTTGCTTAAACTAAAACACCGCCAAACAAGACAGACACAGCAACAACATACACAATGCAGCCTAAGTCAAGACACACGAGAAATTTTACACAAGTCTTACATGGTCCCAAGAACAGAGTATCTCTGAAGCCAGGCGTTCAGAAGTTTTTCTGGGGGAGTCCACAGGTCTTCTCAGCTGGTGGAAACAGTCCCGCAGGTTTCATCTTTGCCTGGACTTTTATGGGTGATTTTGCACCATCTTCTTCCCCCCCCTTCCCCTCCCACTGCACTTGCCTTGATAATGGCATGTCCCCCTCATCTTTCTGCCCTTCTCAGGATGTCCGTCTGTTGACTCCATGGTGTCCCCAGTTTTCACAGGTTTTATCATCTTTATGGTACTGGTCACTTAGAAATGTAGCTCCTTCACATCAGTGTCTATTGCTTCAGACATGTGGCTCCTCTGCTTAGATCATCTATTCAGCATCTTTTCTCATCCAGCTACAAAATTACAGAATCAGAAACTGGTGCCATTTATTCCATACATTTGCCAACTACTTAAATGTAACTTTTCTTTTTAATGGTAACGTCAAAAAAGTCAAGCAGATGCCTCTGATGCTCTTGTCATAGTATTTTCATTTCTTATCAACGTGAATGAATTTGTCTTCAGAACACTTCTGACAAGTCAAGTGGCATCATCCTCACTTTACAGAGCAGAACCCCAAAAGATTAAAAAACTATCCGAAGCACCCCTCTATTTTGGAGTCAACAATTTAAGCAGCACAGGGTCTCACCTTTCACAAGGCTTGACATGTTATAGGATGTGTAGGATATGATTTTCATATGATCAGATCAGAATCCCAATGCCTCTGCTTGTAGCCAGTGCTAAGCACAGCTGCAAATCAGTCCCTAAGCACCTCAAGTTGGGTTTCCTACAAAATCAGGATCAGAATGACCACACATGAAACTGCTGACTTGATTTGATCCACCCAGCGCCAAAGGAGTAGAATCTATTTCTCTGGGATGCTACTGACCTGCCTGAACTACAAGCTAATCCCTTTTCTTCCTGCAGATCCTTTCTGATCTCTTTAAAACAAAACAAAACAAACAAACAAAAAAAAAAACAACAGGCAAAAATGTTATGATGCGAGCCAAAGGCAGTAGTGGCACAAGTTTAAGAAATAAATCTGAAGACAATCCAGATTTTTTTTTTTTTTGGTTTTACCTAAAACTGGTACTAGTTAAAGGTAGAATAATGTCTGTGCAAATCTGCACAGGCAAACTGTATAGAAGCTACTACATTACCAGTTATCTAGGTTAGGAAGCAACACTGTGGCATGGCAGTTTGCCAGTATCATAGTTTACATCGCAATGGCACTACAAATTGACCAATGCTGCTCTACCCAGTGTATTTTGTAAAAGGTTGCTTTGCATTCCTTTGACCCAATATTGCCTACATTTAAACTCCATTTTCCAGGTGACCCGTCATAGTAGACAGAAATTAAATAGCCAAGCAAGCTTTGTAACATCTTTCCAAAAACAAGTTAGTTGATTCTATACAGGTTGTTTTCTATATCCAAAAGATTTAGCCTGAAGTACATTTCCAAATACTAAAATATTCAAGTCTTCTTCAATGATCCTGCTTTTCTACAGATCTGCTAATAGAGGTAGCATTCACCCAAGTGCAATTTGAAACATATAAACCTGGATGGACAGCGACTCTTTTTCCAGGTATTCCTTTTTTAAGGCTCACCAGTCACAGCCAACTTAAAAACGCTAACTATTCTTCATACACTAACTAAAAACAGTCAGCAGACCCACTGCCACTACTATTACTCTACGTATTTCAGAAGTGTTACACATTATCTGGTTAACTCAAATCTTGACTTCTAACTCGCGAGTTGGAGCTTCCACTTCTCAAGCATCATTCTCTTAGCTGCCTCCCTCTGCTCAAGGCTTGTTCTACTTTTCTTTATGAATTACTATAGTGAGGTGCACCTGTTTCCATTGCTACTGCATTTCATACAAGTGATAAAAACCTCTTCTACCACAGCTCATTTGACCTTGTATCCTGCAGTGTGTCCAAAGATCATCCAGGCAAAAAACATAGTCCAAGGATCACATGCAATGTATAAATCACAGCACATCTAGGCACTTTTAAAGAATCTAATTATCACTTAAACATCTTCCATATAAGCCACAGACATTTCAGTTCTTCCTCTAAATATGACCAAGTCTTATTTTCTTCTACAATACAGTAGTATAGACTAAGAAAATCTTGATGGAGCAGGAAGCTGTGATTCAGCAGTATACCATGTTAAGAGATTAAGCAAACAATTTTCTCACTGCCTTGTGCACTTCATTATTAATACAGTAAAAAATAATGAGCATTTACATGAAGCAATAGATTATCAGCAGTAACCAACACAAAAAAGAAATAGAAAATTCAATTCAATTCAATGTGGCTACCCACACTGGCTTTTTGGCACATTCACTAGAAAGTAAATTGGGAACACTGACCACAAGCTGTAAGAGAGGCAATAAGACTCTTTGTATATTTTGCTTCTACAACTGCATCAGAGACCACTGAGTTGCATTCCTTCCCTCATCGGCCAGTTTAGGTAGTGGCAAGTCGCAATTTCTGCAACCTATTCTCTCTTCCTTACTCTGGAGAAACATTCCTTTAAACCATGAAAAATCTTTAAACCACCATTGTGACATGACTTTCACCACCCAAATGCTACACACATCATGGCAGAAGAACTGCCTGCTCATCACCAGACCCGATTTCTACCCTCTACTCTGCCACGGGGTTAGTATGACATTTAAGCACACATTTTCAAGAGGCCTTTCAAGATGCTCAAGTACTTGTTTTTGCTACAACTTGGTCTTGAAAAAAATAGCCCCAATTTTTCACAAGTGCTGTGGACAGCTTAAACTGATTCCAAAAGTAATGCTGAATATTCTGAAAACCAAAACCAAGGTACTTCAAATTGAACATGGAAAAAGCCAACCAGCAGTCACTTCTGAAAGCATGACTTGTGAAATTAAGCTTTTCCATACTTTTGGAAAAATGTGTCTACACTCCCGCACCTGCAAAAGAAGAGTAATGAATGATTCTTACTTGATTCAGAAAAACATTATAAGGTTAGGTCCACTAATACGTATAACTCCTTGAAGATTCTGGGGGGGATGATTCCCTTATACAGATACAAAGCAGATACTTAAATACTAAATGCTTCTTTCAGTTGAGGATTTGAACAAGACACTAAAGTTCTCCGCTCTGAATGCTAATGACAGGGATAGCCAAATGGGAACAAGTTCAATTGGGGCGGAGAAAAAATGGTGGGAAAAAAAAAAAATCAAACAAACAAACAAACAACCCCTATCAGCATCCACATATCTGAAATGTGAATGTGAAGGTCAATTTAAAAACAGTTGCTTGGAGGCTGGGAGCTTTCCAAGTAAATGTATTTTCCCTAAAGCTACTAAACTCTTACTATCATCCATTCACTCAAAAACAAAGCCTGCTTTCCTTCCCTTTCTTGAAGGCACAAAGAACTGTCTATGTTAGGAAACTTTTTCCCATTCCACCTCCACCCCTTCCAGGTATTCTGACTACATACACATACATTCATATAATCTGGAATAATTCTCCCAGGTTTGTTCTTGTGGTAGAAAAACTTACTTAGAGCCACATGCACAGACTTTCAAATGCTGAGGACCTGAATCATAGAATCATGAGTCGGAAGAGACCTAGACAGATCATGTAGTCCGACCCCCTGCCATGGGCAGGAAGGAGCACTGGGGGTGGCAGGGGTCATAAAACCCCAGCCAGGTGCCTATCCAGTCTCCTCTTGAAGATTTCCAGGGAAGGTGAGAGCACCACCTCTCTGGGCAGCCTATTCCAGGCTCTGGCCACCCTTACAGTGAAGTAGTTCTTCCTAATATCTAACCTAAACCTATCCCACCTCAGCTTGTGGCCATTGTTCCTGGTGACTCCAAGGGGGGCCCTGGTGAACAGACTTTCCCTGAGTCCCTGTTGGTGGCCCCTGATAAAGTTGTAGGCAGCCACAAGATCCCCCAACTTTATTCAAATGCTGAGGACCTGAAGAACGGCAAGCTTGCAGCGCTGACACTGCAGCATGTTCTGCAGGCTCCCTTAATTTGCCAGGCGACAAATGGCAGCAAGCAGTGCACAGGGCAGCCCTGACTGGCTAACCCAAACTGCCCAGGGCCAGCCCGTGTTGTCACAGTATGTGCAGACATTCGCTCTCCCTGGAGAAACTCTCCTGGAAGTGATTTAACCCTGGCTGTTCTGTGATTTTTCTCCTGGAGCAGCCATTTTCACTCTTTTTCTCCCAGAGTGAACATCCATATGTGCATGGTTTCACCTGAGAGCAGCCGCTCTCCCAGGAGAAACTGAATGTCTGTACAAGGCCTCCGATTACCCAATACCAACAATGCTGGCAGTTCTAGGGATCTCTGGTGCATTTAGCATGGCATCATGAACTTCTTCTGGTCTTCCATCATTGCTATCATTTGGGGAGCTGAAACAATGTTGACACCAGTGGAAAACTGTGAGTCCTCCCCTTACCCCACAAAAGCCTTATCCATAAATACTCCTCATTCCCTCTAACCCATTCTTAACACTGCTCATTATGGTCTGTAAGAGTGAGGACTGGTAACCTTAAGTTAACTGAGACATCATCACTAACTGAGAACCTTTCAGCTGCAACAGAAACTATTACAAGCCCAGCTTTCTCTAGATTTCAATGAAGTGTTTGTTAGCCTTTCATGATAATGAATGCTTCTCAGTAGCCTTGATGCCAGGAAGATCTGCAAACTGTAAAGTTAAATCTGCTCCCAACTCATCTGACCTGTGCTAGTGCAACCAAGGGCAGGCCATCACTTTCAATGCCAGATCCCCCTTGAGAAGGCTGATGTCAGGAGAATCAGGACAGCCTTCTGTTCCCTTTTCTGTATTATCCTGGAAGAACATCGCCACATACAAAGCAGCTATTCTCTCCAAGATTCCCATAGCTTCAGTCAGGCTTGCTTTACCAAGAAGCAACTGAAATGACTTTTCCAATCCTATTTATACCTGGTTGTATGAATAACTGAATCTGAAACATCTTACCTGCTGCATAACTTCTGAAGCATCTCCAGCTTTAAAGACAACAGCCCCAGATTTAACAGGTGCTACTGCAACTAGCCATATTGTGATCAAGACAGATTTGCCAAATGAAACATGGTAGTAATACTACAAAATATACATGGCCAAAATGACACCCATACCAGAAACAGCTGAGAGTTTATTTCATGTGACTTTGTGCAATGGGTCCTAATGCATTATAATTACCAGCAGGTATCTATGCAGCTATGGTCTTCAATTTTCCTGCAGAGACCAAGGAGACTGCTTTGGTACCCTGCATATTTAAGCAGAGAAATGCTTCTCTTCTTATCCAATTCAATGTATGCCACGTTCTCCAAATAACTTCCATCTGCAGACACGCACTAGCGTTTTAAAAATAATGATTTGGTGGAATGAACGGATGTCCTTTCCTATACTTTTTACATTTCTGCCAACATTTTTCATTTTGTATCTGGTTGGATACATAATCACTGGGAGCTTAAAGTAGTGATTCCCACCCAGAGTGTTGCAGCAGCTTAGCATGTCTTGAGATCCATTCATAGGTGCCATTGGACAACCACACAATATCAGCACTGTTAGGCATGCAAATATGATTCACAAGATAAATCCAGAGACTTCAAAGAGGAATCAATGGTGTCAAAATACTGTGACCTGTTAAGGTCTTTCTGAGTTCTTTGCAACAGAAGAACTGCTCTACTAGTATGAGTCTATAGTAAAAAAAAATCAGGTGAAAACTAAGAGCTGGAATTTTTCAGGAGGTACTCCTGAGTTTGAAAAGGTTGAGAACCACTGCCTTAAAGTATCAAGCTGCTCTGAAGTAATGAGCATGCACCAATTATAGCAAAAACAGGTTCTTGAGAGGTTGTAAACCTGAATAGCAACCGTTGCTCCCTATACTCTAAGGAAAAGTTGACCTGTCCCCAATACTCTCCTTCCCCCCACCCCACCCCCTCAAAAAAAAAAAGGGGTGGGGAGGAAGAGGGGAAGAATAAAAATCCTCAACATTTCTATGAACTACCGAGGAAGAAAACACTTCAGGTAGCTAAACAGCCTATTTCCCCAATTCTGCATCACTTCCCATTCCCACTACCACACATGCACAGGAACCTGAGAATTATTAGAAGCGACTGGTTCAACGCAATCAGTGAATTGGGAATGTATTTTTCTTGTATGCACGTTATTCTTTCATAAACCTTTCTTTTCCTCGTCTTTCTTGTGAGACCTACAGTAGATGTAAAAAGATACTAAACATTTTTACACCAAATATAGTGTTTTACAAACATATGCACACACTTGTAAGCTCCGGGTTACAGTTTTCAATAATGACCTTAATTCAACCTCTCTGTACTTGCATGCATTTTAAGTGTCTTTTTAGCATGCATTTAGCATGCATTTTGTGATCATAGAACAGGCAATGTGACAGACAAACAGGTATGTGTTTGTGAGAAGAGGGAGGGAGAAAAGTTACTTACTGTTTGTAAAATGTAGTGTTAGCTTACTATTTAAGCTAACACCACCTACTATATCATTAACGCAGGAACTGTAGACCAAAACACTAACTACATGTCTCCCAGGGCTAGGGAAAGAAATTGCATATAAACCAGTATAAGTGATTGGACACCAGTTCAAACCTGTAACAACAGAAGTTCAGTGCACATAAACTACTTTCAAAATGACCAAAACTGGTTTAAGATAAACCTGGATGGATGTAGTATCAGACTTACCTGATTTAGGTTAAATTGGTTTACTGAACGTCTGTCCCAGATCACCTCTAGATTTATGTTAACTCACAATCCTGCAGAATCCCAGGATGCTTTGCACCTCCCCCTTGCAGATTGGGTAGGCTAGCCTTGGCCCAAGCTGTGTGCTCCAGCCAAGCAGGGAAGCATAGTCTAATGCGCCCCACCCTGAGTTCAGGCCTGCCCCACTGCAGGCATGTGGCTGTATTTCTGGAATCAAAAGCGAAGGTCTGTCCATTTGCCTATCGGTTCAATCTACACATCATAGACCAACCTGCAAAGATTGAATCGATTCACCCTCTGGCTTTTTGACTGCCTGTACTTAGCCCCAGTGCTGATTTCTTACCATGCCGACAGTTCAGCAATACAGTTAACTAACAATTCATTCTATGATAGTTATTGCTCAAGGCAGATGTTCCCAATTTTTTCTTATTGCATACCCCCTTCCAGATTTACCAGCTGCCCAAATACCCCTAACCAGTGTACATTTGATATTTTACCCCCTTAAATGCCAATTATTATTATAAAAAAATTTAAATCCACCTTTACACAATTTCTCCCACATACCCCCACAGAGGTGTCTTGCAGGGGTATAGATAGCACAGTCTGGGAGCCCTGGGCTTAAGACATTTTTAAAAAATGAAAAATTAAGTAAGACTTTTAAATGGTGCTAGAACATTTGAAGGCCCCCAGCAGACAAGACTGAAAGCCATGGAGCAGGTAGAAACATTCACCTGCAAGTCTAACGCTTGGACATGCATAGAACAGATGGCTTTGCGGTATGGAGATGGATGCATGAAAAAAAAAATCAGTGGGAGCAAGGAAGCTGCTGTAGCATAACAGCAGCAAGTCGACAAGTTGCTGTGACAGCCAAGGTGAAGAACTGCATGTCTTCAAGATGACCACAAGACCAGTAAAATACAAGCTCTGGGTATGGCGTGACTTCCCAGCACATAAGTGTGGTTTATCCAGGCTTTCTGGATCACTCCACCACCATCTTCGGTGAGTGAACTCACATGCTCTGCACCAGCAGGTTTCCCTTGTCAATTCTGCACCACGAAACGTGGCGATGAACATCAGCTTGCTACTTTTAGATTGGCTTTCAGTACAAGTCTGCTGAGCGCATGCTGCAGGATGAAGGCTCAAAACCATGGAGATGGCACAGACTGCAATTGGGCAGCATTAGCACGCTGTGGCTTTTTTATTTTTTTGTTTTTAATTCTGGCAGACTTATTTAATTGGATAGAACACAAACAACATTTGCTGAGGAAAGTTTCCAACTGCATTCTGGAGCCGACAAGCAGCTGGCTGGTTTCAAACAGAAGTAATGTTTCAGACCTTGAGAACCTGATCAGATGCAATGGGCTTGATCAACAGAGCAGTGGCAAAAAACTTAAACACATGTAAAAAGTGGGAGATGGCTCCCACACATAATGGCTATGGAGTTCAAACTACTGCCTTTTTGAAAATAAAACTGCCGATTTCCCAGGCTGCTATAGCTGAATGGCCAATTGTGTAAGTACTCTTAAAAAATAAACTGAGAACTTAATCTGCAGCTTTTGGAAAAGGCTGGATGATCACAAGAGCATCCGGTCTAAGACACATTTTACAAGTATAAACAAGCTCTCCAAGTAATAGTAGTATGGATGGGAACTTTATTTTAGAAAACAGAAAATAGTGTGTAAAAGAAGAGTGGGATCTAACTCAGATGGAAGGAGTATTGTGCCCCCTTATGCTGCACCCTATCCCAGACAGACCACAAAGAGTCAAAGAGCAGCCAGGGACAACAGCAAGAGCTTCCATCCTCACAGCAAAAAGACACCAAGATTTAAAAAAGGAAGATGATCTAGTGGTTAGGACTCAGGCTCAACCTCCTGCTCTGCCACGGACCTCATGTGTTGCCTTAGGCGTGTCATTTTGCCCCCTATGCTGCCGCAAAAAGGGGATAACATCACTTCCTTAGCATACAAATATACTACAAGTAAAAATACACTTGAGGTCATGAGAAAGGCAAATACTATGGTAATGGAGCAATGTAAGGAGGAAGAGAGGAGAAGAAACAACAGCACATGAGGTTTTTCTAGAGAACTGTTAAGCAAGAAATTATTCAATTACTGCACCAATGTCCATCAAATGAAGCAGCCTTCATCATGGTCACCATCATAATCCATTACACAAAGCCAACCAAGTAAACCTATAATCAACAAAACTTTTTGGAAAAAGGACAGATTTTATTCACCTGTCCTAACCTTCCAGATTCAAGGCAGTCTAAAAAACATGCGTATCTTATACAATAACAGGACACTTTCTCACTGGATTAAACATTACCTATCCAAAAGTCCCAAAACAATCCAAATCCTTCTTTACAAGTCTGCAGAATTTATGGACAGATTTGTAATTTTTTTTTATTGAGAGGCTGAAAAATCTGATTTTTCTCATGATAAAATCACAAAAAGACAAGATTTTTAGACATAAGAAGAATCAGATCTTCTCATGAGTGGACTAATACTCTGGTGTATGAGCACTGCGTAGTGAACGTGAAATAAAACAGGCTGATGCATCACCCAAGTTCAGTGACAAAACACTGCCTGAATTTTACTGACGATCTAAACTGAATAAATGCACTAGCTTTCTCAAGTGGCCCAAGGTTAAAATGAACTGTGTATTTGTGCAGCAATCAACTGCTGTCATGTTTAGTTTGTAAGAGAAGTACTAAACCAAGAAAGTATCTTTGCATACACTAACCATGAAGAAAAACTTGCATCTGGTTCCTGAAAGAGCAACAATCAAAAAATTAAGAGAAATGGAATCAAATTAATCATGAACAAGAGATTTCAAAATATAAACTCACTTCTTCTGGACTTACTTTGATTAGTGTACTATGCAAGAAGAATTAAAACAGATCCTGCAAAGTAATTACCAGGCAGCATATTCACATAGGGCTTGGCCTGCCATGACAGCTGCCACTGGTATCGTTCTTCTCGAGAATGCAAATGATTAAGAAAGATTAAATACATACTTTGCTTAAAGACTCGTGATAATGAGTTTTTTCCTCTTTCTAACGGGTGTTTCATGCTGGCAGCTGATGAATCTTGCGTTACATTGCTTTAATTCGAAACAGCACCATCTGTTGTTAGGATTACCAAACTCAAAAAGGAGGCAAACTAGAGCCCTTCAGAGTGAAGGGAAGACATTGGAAGAAAGAGGCATAAATGCATGTAAAATGAGTACTCCGGCACTACTATGTTCCTGCTGTCAAGTTCTTACTTTGAAAAAAAGAGTTTGCAAACAATTTCTAGCCACACTGGAACAATCGTTTATTATAAGAGAATTCCCTGTCATCTAGAAACTTAGTGAGGATATAGTTGCACTTAGTGATGTGTCCAAGCTTTTAAACTTCCTTGAAATTCCTGCAACACAATGTCTGTCTCGTATATTGATCAGTAAAACAAGCAACTGCTTGCAAGAAAAAGAGCAAACACACTGCCAGCCTTTTATGTACAGTTTTAAATGCCCATAGTGTTTCAAATAGCTTTTCAAGGAAAATGGAGACTTTTTTTTTTCAAACTGTGTCAACACCCTTCAAGACAACAACAAAAAAAGAGAGAGAAACTCAAGACACAAGCACAACAGACTTTAAAGCTACTTTCTGAATTCATAAGCCACAGGGAAATCACAAAGAACCTCCCACCACTCTCATCTGCTCACGTAAGTCTGTGCGCAAACCTTGCCTAGTCCATTATTAATTTAAAAACATATATATTGTTTCCACATTTACTGAAAAGCGTGGCCAACATAAGCCATTTGTTTTCCAGGTTTCACATGGTGGCTGACACAGCAAAATGCGCAAAAAAAAGTCAGGTTATCCAAGCAATGCAAGATTCCCTTTGAAAGGCTACTCTAAATAAATGCAGAATAAATGTCCATCAGTCCACTCAAGCACATACTTAAAATACTACTGTGTGTCAGCACCCATTTGAAAAGCAGGTAAAACAAACCAAGGCTTATGGTGAAGCCACAGCCATCTGGATTTCCCTACACTGCACCAGCAAAAGCCAAAAGACCAAAAATTAAAGAAAAGCCAAAAATTAAAGAGCTTCTTTGTAATTGTTTCTTTATTATATCAGGGAATGGGCAAAATAGGACATGTGGGCCACATCTGGCCCACAGCAAGTCCTTGTCCAGTCTGCAGTAGGTCCCTCGGTCCCGCCTGGCACAGGCACCATCCGGCCGCGGCACGTCCTGCCACCACCAGGGTACACAGCAGGCTGGGGTGGGGCTCCACGGCTGGACTGCCCTTCTACGCAGCCCAGGTGGCAGCAGCTCTCTCTGGCTGCCACTGACCCCAGCCCCCTGCTCCGGCAGGGACCTGTGCTGCACAGCCCTGGTCCTGCACGCTCTGTGCCTGCTATGGGCTCGCCTGCCCAGGCTCAGCAGCAGTACGGCAGTGGTACTTAGCAGGCTAATTATGGAATGACTAAATTCTGAAAATTAGCACCTAAGTTAATCAACGTTTCCAGGATATAGCAAAATAAAGTGTACTCTGTTCGTTCATTTAGACAACTGTCTAAAGTAACCAAAAGGATGCTTTTGTACATTAATAAATCCCTGCAATACATATTAGAAGTGTGTTTTAGTAGCAAAAGCCTTTCTTGGAGCAAACCCTGTGAAGCTGAGGAATTTGGCAAGGCTTCTTTGGTGTCCTCCTTCAATGGACTAACTAACAGCTGAAAGGTTACTGGGGTCCTGATGACAGGAGCATGGAGAGCTCTAAACCGAGAGCGAGAGAGACACTACTGCTTGACACAATCAAAAACCCCAAAACATTTTGAAATGTCCACTTGAAAGGTAGTCAGTTCTTACCACATCTGCCCTCAAGACCCCAAGTAGACTATAGTTTTTAGGACCATTTTTCATATTCTTGTTTTCCTCTCCCAGTTCTTGAACGAAAGACTCATGTAAACACAGAAATTAAGTTTGAATTAAAACTAGAAAACAAGTGAAATTTACCATACATTACCATAACGGCTAAAAAGGAAAGCCTACAAAGGATGGAGGATGGGATTCACCTCCAAGGAGAATTATTCTGCGCTGGTCCGGTCCTGCAGGGAGCAAACCAGGAAAGCCAAGGCTGCAACTGAACTCCAACTAGCTTCAAGCATCAAGGACAACAAAAAGTCCTTTTTCAGATATGTGGGGAGCCGGAGGAAAAGCAAGGGCAATGTTGGACCCCTGCTAAACCAGATGGGGCAACTGACAACTGACGCCCAGGAAAAAGCCAACCTAATAAATAGGTACTTTGCGTCAGTCTTTCATCAGTCACACAGGATGCCCATGCCTGCTATGGGACAGGGAGATCCGGGTGATGGGGATCCCCTACCCTCCATAAATGCTGACCTTGTGAAGGAACACCTTGAGAAGCTGGATACCTTCAAGTCAGCCGGCCCTGACAATCTGCACCCCAGGGTACTCAAGGAGCTGGCGAGCGTCATAGCCCAGCCCCTGGCACGGATCTTTGAAAACTCCTGGCGCTCTGGTGTAGTGCCCAAAGACTGGAAGAAGGCCAATGCGGTGCCGATCTTCAAGAAAGGGAGGAGAGTGGATCCGGCTAGCTACAGGCCCATTAGCCTGACTTCTATCCTGGGGAATATCTTTGAAAAGTTTATTAAGGAAGCCATCCTTGATGGACTGGCCCAGGCTAACATCCTAAGGGATAGCCAGCACGGGTTTGTTGCGGGTAGGTCTTGTTTGACCAATCTCATTTCCTTCTATGACCAGGTGACCTATCAGCTGGACAAGGGAGAATAGATTGATGTCATATATCTTGACTTCAAAAAAGCTTTTGATCTGGTATCCCATGATCACCTCTTGGCCAAACTGCCCAGTTGTGGCGGCCTTGGCTCCACCACGATCCGCTGGCTGGGAAATTGGCTCCGTGGTTGGACCCAGAGGGTTGTGATTGATGGCAGTCACTCATCGTGGTGCCCTGTGACCAGTGGGGTCCCTCAAGGCTCTGTCCTGGGACCCATCCTGTTCAACATCTTCATTAATGATGTGGACATTGGAGTCAGGAGTGGACTGGCCAAGTTCGCCGATGATACCAAACTTTGGGGCAAAGCATCCACGCCAGAAGATAGGCGGGTGATCCAGGCTGACCTGGACAAGCTCAGCAAATGGGCGGACGAGAACCTGGTGGCATTTAACACCGAAAAATGCAAGGTTCTCCACCTTGGGAGGAAAAACCTGCAGCATCCTTATAGGCTTAGCAGTGCTACGTTGGATAGCACTACAGAAGAAAGAGACTTGGGGGTCATCATTGACCACAAGATGAACACGAGCCTGCAATGCGATGCTGCGGCTAATAAAGCGACCAAAACGCTGGCTTGCATCCATAAATGCTTCTCGAGCAAATCCCGGGACGTCGCTCTCCCCTTGTACTCGGCCTCGGTGGGGCCGCAGCTGGAGTACTGCGTCCAGTTTTGGGCTCCACAATTCAAAAAGGATGTGGAGAAGCTTGAGAGAGTCCAGAGGAGAGCCACGCGCATGATCAGAGGTCAGGAAAACAGATCTTACGATGACAGGTTGAGAGCCATGGGACTCTTTAGCCTGGAAAAGCGTAGGCTCAGGGGTGATCTGATGGCCACCTATAAGTTTATCAGGGGTGACCACCAGGATCTGGGGGAACGTTTGTTCACCAGAGCGCCCCAAGGGATGACGAGGTCGAACGGTCACAAACTCCTGCAAGACCGTTTCAGGCTGGACATAAGGAAGAATTTCTTTACTGTCCGAGGCCCCAAGGTCTGGAACAGTCTGCCAGCGGAGGTGGTTCAAGCACCTACATTGAACACCTTCAAGAGTAAATTGGATGCTTATCTTGCTGGGATCCTGTGACCCCAGCTGACTTCCTGCCCTTTGGGCAGGGGGCTGGACTCGATGATCTCCCGAGGTCCCTTCCAGCCCTGATGTCTATGAAATCTATGAAATAAGAAAAGAACTACTGAATGGATAAATAGTAATAAGCACCACCTTTCTTCAAAGTCTTCAATTTGCAGGTATTGGAAATCTTATTTATCTTAATAGATGGAGGGGGGAAGAAAAGAAATAAAAAGAATTATGATGGTTTTGTGATTTCTACACTTTTTGGAGGGACAGAGAAACTGAATTCAGATTCCCCCCAGAACATCCTTTGGCACTTTGTGATACCACTTGCTGTCCCACCAGAATACCTCAGTCTTGCAAGGCCTAGTCTCCCTAGCCATTGCTGTACTCAGCTGATACAATCTGCTGTCGTGCAGCAATTGTACCCTTCTTGATGGCTGGAGAAATGAATACGGAATGTATTCAGAGCCATATACAGATGCAGTAACCTTTTAGATAAAAACACAATCCTGAAACACTACATTTATAAAACATAACAACATGCCAAAGTAGCTTAGTCTCTGTGGACAACTGCAGAACACCAAGCTGTCACATAAAACACAACTAGAAAGCTTTTCTTTTGATTCCCACAAAAGTCCCCACCCACCAAGACTGTCCCACGGTCTCTCCCACCCATCTGTTGTACAGCACCACACTGCAAAACAACAGGACAAAACGCAGCCTCTGACTTATTAAATTCCAGTAACTGCATGGATCAACTAGCAACGGCACTGAGCCTGCACCTGTCCTCAAAACCTCTCCATTGAACAGCAGTCACAGCCTTCACTTCCAGAGTCTACGGGGGGAAATCCTCCCTTCCACCTTCAGTCCTCCAAAAGGCAGATAGTTGTGCTTCCTCCCAGCTACTAACTGGCTCCCTCATTTGTAAGAGGAAGCAAACATATTGACTTGTACCCTTTAAGTGCTCTTGCCGTCGCTAAGTAAATTAAGAGGTAGTCTGTATAAAGCAAAGAGCGCCAACCAAAGGTACATTGCCAACTAAGGGCATAGCAGCAATTTCGTATCTTCTTCAATCTTCCTGAAATGTGATTAAGCTCAACCTTTAAAATCTAGTGGATCTACCAATCGATTCTGCTGAAACAATCTCGTATGGGATGTAAGAACATGCCCTGTGTATAAGGAGAAAACTTTCAACAGCTTTTTGTCATAGCCACTTTTTTTTGCTGGAAAAGTTACCAAGACTTGTCTCGATTGATTTTACTTGCAAGAAAAACACAACATCAAAACTGCAGCATCAGCAGGCACTAAAGGTCTTAGCTTCTTGCAGGATGAATGCAATATCAATAGTTATTAGGACGTATTCATACAAGGTACATAGAAGGGATGGAGAAAAGACGCTAGTAATCTCACTTAATCCTAAAGCAGTCCCAAGTCAGGTTCTTTAGACTGTGGGAAAAAAAAATACCAAGGAAAACTTTAAATATCCTGGAGATTTTCCCAGGCAAAGTGTTGGACCATAACATTCTGACAGTTATAGCAAAAGGAAGGACATTAATACATTAAACAGCTAGAGATCCGTTTGATCCAGAGGAGTCAAATTCTTCCTTTCCCTCGCCGCTGAGCAGATAAGCACATTAGGCAGGAGGGCAGTTTTGAGATATTTTCCTGATCTGCAATCCGATCTCTGAAACCATCCTACAGCTGCCGTTCTTGCAGGGTCTAGTTTTAATGTACTCTGTGTCTTCCAAGTACGCCTTCCCCTTAAACGACTAGTGTGCTTTACAAGGCATGTCACAAAAGACAATTCCAGTCCACTCGGTTGATTGAGATGACACCTCCATCATTTCCACTTCAAAAGCATTATCTGTGATCACAGAAAGATCATTTTTGTTAGTGCCAGCTAGCTATAGTCTCATGACTTGTTAGAATTATCAACATGTAGTGACAAGGCAATGCCACCGGGTGCAATGGCCAGGAACGTCTCTCTCATTTGACATTTCCATCAAATACATCAGCAAATGAACCTCAGTTGCTTTCACCTAGGGTCAGTCTTTCCTGGGCTGGAGAAACAGCCAGCAGCCTCCAATGACCCAGCTCTTATGAAACACTTCTTCAGTAGCTCTCACAGCATTTTTCTAAGTATTATAACCTTTATTTTAAAGATGGGCAAATGGATGCAGAGGGAGGATAACTTGCCCAACATTGTTCAATAAGCTGGTGACAGAGCTGGGAACTGAACTGTAGCTTTAGGGTCCTATTCCAGTGTCTCATCTACAATGACACTACCACCTCTCCTCTATCATGACCCATTTGTGGTCCTGTGGTCAATAAGTAATGAAATGGTGCTGTTGCAAGCAGCTGGAACCATCAGGAAGGAAAAAATAAAAATCAAGAAGAATCTGCTAGTCCTGTACATCATGAGAAACCTTGCAAATGTGATTAGTTATGTGAATTGCCTGGTTACTACAGGTGACTTTGGAGGATACACCAGATAACTACATCAAAACAGCATAACCAAAAATTAAATCATCACTTCTGAAAATCTGGGAATGTAAAACTCCACTCAGAGTAAAAATGAACCATAAGGCAGGCCAAGAAACGTGTTAAATCTCAGCATGACGACAACTGCAGTGAGAACCCTAAATAGAATGCAACTGAAAGCATATGGGTAGGGCAGCGAATGTTAGTCTGATTTTTTTTCCAAAAAAGGAGCAATGAAAAGTCTCACTGGCAGGCAAAAAAAAGATCTAGTCAACCTTGATAGGATAAGTTAACACTAAAAGAATAATTTTTAACCAAGTGCAGTTCATTTAATGCAAGTTCAAATGTGACATTTCCTCCGAATGAGTTCTTTTAATACAGGAAAAAGCCAACTTCTGAAATAAGACAGGAACCCGACAGTTGAGCTGAGAATATGGTGTTTTTCATCACTGAACTGTGTTTGTCCAAGATTAGTAGTAGCCGTCTCTAACTGCATAAGACCAAAACTGGAAACATACTCTCAAGACCCAACAAATATATTTTCTACACAAAAGAATACATTTGATTCAGCTGTTTCCTTGTGATGGTCAACCCCCACCCAAAAAAAATCCCAGGCACACTCACAGTCTAAGATTACAACACTCTCATAGAGCTCCGGGATTTAAATAAATAAATAAATATAAAATAAAGAAGTTCTCTTAAGCATCTACAAGTTTGGGGCTTTTACAGTGGAGAAAGTGTCACAGTGCTTGTATTTCAGGTTCTCAAATGCTTTCAGATCATGGCCAATTTAAGACAGAGGCTTTCTGGGCAACTGTCTCTCCTGTCCTCAGTCTTCACCTTCCATGTTGCAGCTATGGCATACGGTCATACTATGGACTGTATATTAAAATGTTGTTCAGACAAATGGAAAGAATTCATTTTAATGCAATGGGTGTGACTGTCAGGACATCATATGCTGACATCTGGGTGCAAAACTATACACACATGAGCTTTTCAAGACAGGTATTGTACCTTGTTGTGCCCACTTGCGGGTGCCCCCAGCGGTATTTTAGGGAATGGCACTTGCACCACCGATTTCAATGGGACTTCATACATAAGAAAAAAAAAGTAATTTTATTGTTTGTAAAAGTAATGCATAGTATTAGTGCACTTTTATAACCTATGATTGCATTATTATTCTAGGAGTATTTTATAACATAAATGCACAGTTATATTTTACTCATAGTTTGATATGAGTATCATAAAAGGAAGGACTATCATAAAAGGAAGGAATTCACAAGTATGGCTGCCCTTCTCTCCTTAATGGATGATTCTTTTGTCTCCGAATGGCGAGCATTAATCTTGCTACGCTGATAGATGCATACTTATAAAATCTAAGTACAATGGGAAAAATGAAAACAAGGTCAAATCTGAAGCCACGCAATGAGGGTTTCCTTTTCTTATGGAGTGCAAGCTTGAATGTTTTTAAAGACAGTTTTATGTTTGTACTCCGTATTTAAAAAGGTAACTCTTTGAAGTCATGCTCTTGCTTTCCCATCAAAACTACCATCCCTCAAAAACCTTGCTTATAGTGTTCCAACCAAATCTAATGTTACTCTTCAAACAAAATACTGATTCTACTCAATAAGGGTCTTTTAGTTACTTATATCAGATCATCAATGCACAAGCTTTTGAAGAAGAGCTCATCTTTGGATAAGGGCCAAATCATTCTTCACAGGGGTATCAAATATGCATGTCTAAAAGAACAAGAATTAAAAACCCCACTCAGACACCAAACAAATGTTCAAACACAACAATGTGACACGTACACGTTGCGTTCATTGAAAACAAGTTTCTATGCTTTCATGAATCAGCAAGGAGAAAAAAAGATACAACTGTTCTCACCTCGTTTCACACACTTCTCATAGAAACAGCCTTTTGTTGCACAGGACAATCTCATTTTGTATCACGGAATCTTTTTGGTTGAACAAAAATAAAAGCTGCAGGCAAATTCTTTCCAACAAGCCACTTACCTGCTTCTATAAATGAAGAGTAACTGTCACAAAGTATATCCAATATTTATTAATTTTCCCAAGTTTAAATGTAAGGTTTGGGCAACCCACATTCCACAACCGTCTTTGTCTTAAAGATTTTAGGATTATCAGGGAGGTTGACCAGCCTTGATGGAAGAACATGGCTGAGAAGCAGAATTACAGTGTCCCCTAAACTGGCCACACATTCAGGTACGGGTTTTGGTTTAAGTACGATTTTTTTTTCAGTCTTTAAACACTTGAGGAGCAGTTATAAAAAGGATGGTGTAGAGTAGACTATTCTCTGTACCTGAGAGGACAGGAAAAGGAGCAAGGGTTTTAAATTACAGCCAAGTAAGTTTAGGTTGGATATTAAGAACTTTCTTAGTAAGCAAGTGGTTAAGAATTGGAACAACTTGCCTAGGGAAGCTGTGGAATCTCTCATCGTTGCAAGTTTTTATGAGCGGTTAGAGCAGACGTGCAGCGAGGGGATTACACTTTGATAACAGAATTGCCCCCTCAACAGCGAGGAATTCCACACCAAGTGAAATCTTTGCATTCCAAGTATGCAGTTATTGCTGAGCACAGAACTGCTGTGCCACTTTCCACGAGTCACAGCACCAAGTATTATCTAATTTGCTGGCCAACAAAATTATTTGACTGTGTATGGAACCATACCTTAAAAAAAACAAGTTTTGCTCCACCAGTTTTTACGTTATTGGCATGACTTGTAGCATAACTAGTTACCAACACATCATAACTTAGTAAAACTGAAAATAATTTGGTTCAGCCAAATGCGGTTCTGCCAGCCAATTAAGTCGTTTGGCACAGAGTTTAAGGAGACTACATTTTACAGCTCTGAGAAAAAAAATCCAAATAAGATCAGAGACAAAACTGCCCTGCTGCATAATAAGACAACAAGCAAAAACCTCATTAAAAAGTCTAACAGGAGTAACAATACTGGCGAATGGGGGGGAGGAGGGGGATCATTTAAACAGAATTTTATATGAAGGGCACAAGAAGTTAGCAAAACTTCAACGCAAATAAAAGTATGAAACCTCCAGCCATGTGTCATTTATTTCATAACACAACAACACTTGCATTCTCCAATAGCTTTTATCTGAGATGTCGGAGTTTTACAAACACCTCCAATCTACCTCTAACAACGGCAAGACTATCCCCAAGTTCAGAGATGAAAAAAACCAAGGCATATAAATGTTTCTATCAGTAGGCTCGAAAGGGGTGTTTTTAAAGGATCTGAGCAACAAGTCATGTTATCCCCCAAACGACTAAAAATGTAGGGTATAGGGAGCCAAATGGCAGGGCTAAACCTTAGTATTTCCCTCTCAACAAGAGTTCAGGGATGTTCATTTATACCTTACAGCAGTGGTTCTCAACCTTTTTTGGACCAGGACCTATTTGTAAACATCAATGGCCAGTCCCAACCCAATGCCCCTCACTCCCAACCCAGTCTCTTGCCACCAGCCCCTCGCTGTGTGGGGTAGGGGGTGGCTGTATGGGATGGAGGGGGAACGCTGCCAGCCTGCAAGAGAAAAGCCACAGCTTCTCACATTTTTCCCCTTGAAAGCAGAATCCATTTTTAAAGTTTGTTCACGACCCTTTCATACATTCCTGCAACCCACTTTTGGGTCATGACCCATGGGTTGAGGAACTCTGCCTTAGAGGACACGTTTAGGGGTCACAGACGTTACTGTCTTTTCCTTTGAACTGCTGGAGACATTTTACTCACCTTCCCAGGTTTGGAAAGAGTTACTTAAGTATGTCCATGTAACCACTGATCCCCAAGGACAGAAGGGACGAGTAAGAGGAAACTCTAGTAGCTGTACATAAGCACAGTGTCACTAAGAATATCCCCACAGGAGACCCACAATCTCAGAAACAGCAGAAGTGAGCAAATGGATGCTTCCCTTGAGATCAACTGTTTTAATAAGTTTCTTCAATTCACCTGTCTTTCCTGCAATGAAAAACCGGCAAAGGATAGTCTGCTTCTAATGAGATGGGAAATCCACCGAGATGGTGGTAACCGACTCTTCACAGAACTGTGGCTCTGGACCATCCTTATCTCACTGGTGCAAGTCTGGATACGACCCATGAGAAAACATAAGGAAGCCACCCAGGAAGGGAGAGAGATGAAACCCTTCCTCAACAAAAGCTGCTACCGACACTAGTAGCACTCCCGTAAACTTCCCCAGTGCTGCTGCATAACGCCCTGCACATCACAGAAGGCATCCCTGGAAAAGGCATCCTTTATTTCCATCAAAGTTACAAAATCCCTTTTGTTGATGACAGCCAGTGTGGATTTAAAGGTTTCCACTGTCACTTGGCTTCTTTTTCTGTGTGTGTGAATCTGTTGAAACACTTGGGAGTCAAAAAAAATGCTCTGCAGCCTTCAACATTTTGGTCTGAGGACTGGAGACAACATGGAATAAATGCCTTTTCGCCTCTGTAGAGGCCAAAGCCTATCCTTTCCTCTATCTGCAGAAAAACTAGGGCACTTGTATGCATGTCTGGTCTCTTTTTCCTCAGGGACAAACGTCTAGGCTGTGCAGAACTACTTTTTTTTTTTTTTTGGAAGTTCAATGGGACTGTCTTTGTAACACTGTCTGCCTATGTTAGACCCACTTGCACTGGGGCACTACCAGTGTCAGCTGAGAATTGTCTTTTTTTGTATATTTATTTCTGTTGGCCTAATGCCTCAATAGCTTCTGTGCCCAAAAGAGGGAGCTCAGGTAATGCTTGCTTCAACTTGCCTGCCTAAGAAGGGCCTGCCCAGTGAGGAGTCCACCCTCTTAGGTAAGAATTAGAAACAAGTAACCTCCAGGGCTCGTCTCTGTAAGCAGGGAAAGCTGGCTCCCATGTGGTCTCAGGCTGACCTCACCACAGTGAGTCCACACTCAGCCCCAGGACTGCACCAGAGAGTCAACCAGCACCCAGGAAGTCCCAAATGGGAGACCCCAGGCAGGTGCTCCTGGGGTTTCAGAGGCCTGATCCTGCTCAACCCACAAATGGGAATTCCCAGGGTATGGAAGATGGAGCCCCTGAAGTGACTGCCAGGGGAGACCGGAGAGCATCAGCAATTGCAAGATAACCACACTCTACTGCCAGAAACCTAACAAACATCTGCTGCCAGAAAACTGCACAAATTGATACCATGTGCATCATGGCCATGAATCTGGGGCTGTTGTGGTACAACAAGGGGAACTGAGTTCTGCTTTCTTGGCTTTTGTGTTGCCATAAAAAAGTGTTTATGGTAGCACAAGAGCAATGCGTTTCAAGTCAATATTCAAAACACTTCTGCTCAAAAAATGCCAGGTTTTTACTCTTTGGTTTTGTTTTTTATTACACCCACAGACACACTTTTTTTGTGCTACACTAAGGATGCAAGGGGGCTTCCGCAAAGTCCCATGTGTTCAAGGGAGATTCCATTTCCAGTTCGCTACATTTGGCAATTGCTATAAACTAATTTTCTTCTACTCTAGGATACAAGGATGATCAAGGCACAACTTGTGCCACATGGTTCTGTAACCGTGCACAGCTTAGCTCAAAATTTGGTTTTAAGAAGACACAAATTTAAAGGTGTGTTAACCGAGCTCACGAGAGCACTGCACTGTGCAAAGTTCCAGTGGAAAGAGAATGGAAGAGTGGGTGTTGACTTGCAGATGGCGAAATTTAGCCGGCCAAAATGTTTACAGGGTCCCAGCAGAAGGAGAAAGGGAGCAGAAGTGAGTAAAAGGGAGTGAGTGGGCAGAAGTGTTCTGAGGAGAAGAGAGCAACATCAATCATATCCCCCCCCCCGACATGGGATAAAAGCTAGGACATTAATACTTATCAGAAACACATAAACAACACTCATTAGAAAATAAAGGTGTTTCAAAGCATTCAATAATCTTCAACGGCTGACAAGGTGGCTGTGATTTATAATGCAGCATAGATTGATGTATCACTTTTCATAATTAGGGAAAGTGAGAATGGTAAGGCTTATGGCACTCTTAATCACAGCCCTGAACAAATACTGTAGCATTTGAGAAACACAGGGCACAGCAATAAAACAACAAATGCATAAGCAATGTATACTGTTCATTGGCGGCCTCAAATTTTATATGAATTATTTTAAGGGATCAGAATAAAAAAAAAATCCTTCTTCCTTGTACAGATGTAGCACTGCTTTTGCCTAGAGTGCCTTACTGAGCATTATTAATAGTTATTCACCCGGTGGGGGAGGGAATAGGTGTTTAAAAGTAAAAGCGGGGCAGGGACATAAGTCAAGGATTCCTGGATAATTCTCTTGAATCTTTAACATGACAGAATTGCTCGTCTTCACCATTTACCCAAATATAAGACCAAGCTTAATTTACCAAGAAAGGCAGATGCACATCAACTGACCAGTGCAAGGGGCTAAATCTGGCACAGCAAGGCAATTTTGTAACAAAAATCCCACCAACCCCTCACCTCAAGGGTGCTGCTAGCAGGAGCAAAATAACAATGATCATTTTGCTGGGTTCTTGAGGGCAGTACTTTGAAGTCATCTGCCCAAGCAGGATCCTCTAATGTTGACAGGGGAGAGTTTCCACAGTCCTGAGTAGAGAGAGGTAGTTAGCCAGGTTAGTCTGAAGTCAGACAGAAGGAAAGGAAGAGAAAAATATGGAGATGAGGAAGATGTTAAGCACAGGACAAACAGGATGAGCTCATGGCAGCAGATTACTGGTCAGGATTAAGCATGGGTTTTTGCTCCTCAGACTAACAAGAATGGAGTATGCTGAAAAGGCAGCATACTTGTCCCTCTATGGGCCTCACTACTCAACAGCAACTACGTAAGGCCAGAATTATGGTCCCCACAGGAATGTCTGCCCAGCCCCCTTCAGCCAAAGGCAACTGTCTCTTGCCTTGGCTGGGGAATAAAGCTGAAACCTTAAAAAAAATCCTACCACATTCCCCCTCCATCTCAAAAAACAGAGGATTAAGACTCAAATAAAAAGGGGAAGAATCAACTAGAAACAAATAATAGCATAAGGGGGAAGGAAGCAGAAAGAGAAAGGATAATGACAAAATTAAAAGGAAAATTAGAGAGAGGAGCAAAGGCGATTTGTTTTAGGGACAGGGAACAAATGATAATGATAAAGTTTTGGTTGGTTCAGTTATTACAATCAGCCCTAAGAACCCAAGCCGACAATGGTAACCAAAAGCAAATAGGAAATAATGCCCCATCGCTACCCTGCTTTGTACTATTCTAGTTTAAGGAAGAAATCTTCCACCTTCAACAAACAGAAAAAGAATATAGGAACTGTCATACTGGATCAGACCACTGATGCATCCAATTTGGCATCCTGTCTCCAAAAGTTGCTGATACCAGGAAATTCAGAGGAAAGTACAAGACACCTCACCGTGAATGACCAGTCCATAGAGGAAGATCCTTCCTCGTTCCAAGGCGGCTTGTGCTCATTTTATTTTCCTGAAACATGAGCATTCACATCCCTTATAAATATTAAATCCTGTAATGTAACTGCAAACATTACTCATATGCATGGCTAAAGGCATTTTTAAAAATGGCATTTTAAGCAAATAAAATACCTCTCTCTCTCAAATTCAAACGTTCAACACGACATTCTTACAAATGCTGTATTCAAGTTCTTCTCGAGCACGTTCTGCAAGATGCCATAACATTCATTTCTAAACCAGTGTTGTTGCCATAATATTCTCTCCAGCGGTACACACAAATTTAAAAAAAATCCACTGAATAACTACTACAGAGCATCTGTAAAGAATCAGCATGGTGCTTAACTGAGAGACTGCCTCCAGTTTAAAAGATAATTTGTGGTAATTACCTTCTCAGGTTGGTACTGCATAGTTAGATTAGATATATTAAATGAATCAAAGAGCAAGTCTACTGGCAAGGACCAAAAAGTCACTGGTCTTAAGGTCCCCCTGCAGTCAGCTCTGAGAAAGCATCTTAGAGAACAGTAAATATGAACTGACAGGTTCCTGTGCACAAAGGAAAAAGCACAGTGGTGCTCACGTAACAAAAGCATGGCATCTGTGGGACATCAAGGCATCTACTGAGCTGCAACAATAGCATTTATTACCCAGCATACATTAAACTCACCATAAGAGGATACACAAACCTTAATGTTAAAATAAACCCCAGGAAGGCACGGCAACCCTGTGTTAGAGCTCCCATTAACTAACACTTATTGTGCTTAAACATTACAACACAGGTGGTTCCTCTAGCAGACGATCCCAAAAATAACTGGCTAATGAAACCTTGCAGAGATGGTTCCTACTCTTCAGTAAAAAGAAGCAAAATATTTATAGCAAGCCACATATTTAGCAAGTATAAATGAAGCAAATATTAACCAATGATCTGAAGCAGGGCTGCTCAGCTGCTCTGAAGTTGACAGCTGCCCGCCACATAGGCTGTGCGCTGCAGTGGCCATGAAGGCTCCCTGAAACCCTGCCGTGAGCAGTGCGAGGCCCTACAAACTTGCCACGCAAGCTCCCCTGCTGCTACCTACCACCACACAGGCAATCCACCCACAACTATTGTGCAAGCCCCCTCCTTGCTTCCACAGTCCCCCCCACCATTCCCACCAATACACAGGTAATCCTCACCCACTAATGCTGCGTGAATACCGTGAGCCTCCCACCCAAGCTTCTCCAATTGGCACTGGTGGGCAAGCAGCGAACTCATCACACTTCCCACTGGGCTGCCAGCCTGAGAAATGGGAGCAGCAGTGGCCAGGCAGGAGCCCAAGTGCCACACACTAACCTAATGGGCCAGATTTGCCTGCAGGCCAACAGTTGGCCAGCTCTAATCCGAACCATACCGTTCCCCAACATTCAATGAGAAAACGTTCATTTAAGCAGCAGCTTCTGCTTTTTGTGACTTTTCTCCTGCTAGGAATCTCCAGCTGAATACACTGTCCTACCCTCTGAAACATATACTCCCTTTTGCTTTAACTACCACCAGGTGCCAAAAGTGACAATATTTTGAACTCATATACACTTCTCTGTTGAATGTCCCAGAGGACTTCACACAGATAAACTCAGCCTTGATCCCAATGAAGCAGACAGGTAATGATTTGCAGGACAAAAGTTGGTTGCTGTCTACAATACAGCGAGTCAATGGCAGAATCAAGAACAGATGCCAGAAGTCCTAATATGCAGGTCTCCTGAGCAACCCACTAGAAAATACCCCTTCCCAAAGAAAAGGCTAGCTATCAGGAGGCGCTACTTCATGGTCAGGGCGGCTAGGATCTGGAACCAACTTCCAAGAGAAGTGGTGCTGGCTCCTACCCTGGGGGTCTTTAAGAGGAGGTTGGATGAACACCTTGCTGGGGTCGTTTGACCCCAGTACTCTTTCCTGCCACGGCAGGTGGTCAGACTAGATGATCTACTCAGGTCCCTTCCGGCCCTAGAAACTATGAAACTATGAAAAGATGAGCATAACTGGCATCATTTTTCTACTCTATTTGCCTCTCTACTCCTCAACTACTCAGTTGAGTTTTTTAAAAAAAATTTTGAAGACTAATAAATATTGCACTGTTGCTGGCAACTTCTGCTGTTCTTCTGGATGATCATCACAGTAGTCTTCTTTAATATAGTTTCCTCCTGCTTTTAGCTAGCCTTTAAAAACATGGTGACTCTCCAGGAAATTTCTTTGTCCTCCTCCAATGGTATGCACATCCCCAAGTCATCGCCAGATATAAACATTTGTATGGCCTTCCTTCCATGCTTCCCACTAGGACCAAAATATTATTAATATAAAAAAGGGCATTGTTTCAGGCTGCCAGCCAAATGAACATTAGTGACCACCTAGACAGTACTTGGCATCTATACAGGGTTTCTATCCAAGGCTTTCAATGCACTTGACACACATATAGACCCAAAACTCTCCCGGGAAGGAGGTTAAGTATTATTTATATATAACAAAACTGGAGGCACAGAAAAATGAAGCAAGTTGCTCAAGATCGCAAGGAAAAATAATATGGTAGTCAGGAAGAAAATCCAAGTGTCCCAGCTCCTAATTTTGTGTCCTCAGCACAAAACCACACCGTGCACTTTAACTTCTACTGCTGCTACGGTCACCTGCTTCTCCAGTGACTGGACTATCCATTCCAAGGACCTGCCAACACAAGAAAATAATACTAACTCCTCTGCAGCAGTTGTGCTGGGCTATTATATTCTAGCTTCCCTGCATAGATATACTTCACAGTGTGGAAGGAAATTAAACTAAACTGCTAAAAGGCACTGCTAGTATCGAATAAAAACATCCCAACAGGGTGCTAAAGCTGAATACTCACTGCATTTTAATTCAAACTCTGCGGGGGGTTTTGCAGTAGCTTCCTGCTGGCAGACAAGCCTTAAGTTTCGATCATGTCAACTCTTTTCCAGTAACAAGCTCTTCTCTAAACCATCCCTCCTACTCAAAGTACACCACGGTCCTAAATCCTACTTGTGACATGACCATTACTACTTAAACCAGCAAATGCAGATCCTCAAGAGTAACCTTCAAAAGCACTTGGCTTCAGCAGTTGGCTACTGGATGGTCAAGCTATCACAATACATTTTTCCTCAATGCGCCACACACATGCATCATCCAGCTGATATTATGATAGGCTTGAAAGGAAAAATCTTGTCCCCATTTGAACGAATGAATCTCAGCAAAAAAAGCTGGATTCCCCTGCAACAGCATATCAAAATATTACAACACTGCATTTTTATAGGATAAAGTCCCTAAAGGACAAAATCTTGGCCATCTGCCTGAATTTCCAAGGAACTGCCAACATGATAATTCAGTTACATTGTCCATGCTACTGTAAAACCGCATTACATTCAAAATGTTTGAGCGCATCCAGCAATTAAAATTAATGTTCCTTGGAATGAGTGTTTCACTTTACAGTCAAGATGAAAAAATTACTTCAACAGTGTTCCTCTCCTATTACGGTTAACATTTAATGGCATTTTATTGCCGTTAAACCCAATATTCGTGTCTAATCAATACCAAGCTACCAAGGGCAGTCTAACAAGTCTGGAATTTCTCTACAAGACACTATTGATTTCATTTTTGAGGCCTACAACAAAGAAATTGCACAAATAATTGATCAAGAAACTTATCACAGTAACTTAATAAACAAGAAGGAATATGTAATCTCTTGTTTCTTAAGTGTAAGAAAATCATTTTAACTCCATTAATGGTAATTAACTTAAAAGTCAGATCTCTGAATTTCTGTGAAAGATGGATAAAATAACACTAAGATGCAACTGATTTAAAAGCAAACATATTAATTTTCTTGGGCCCAACAAACAGATGACAACTACATTTTCTCCCTTGCTGCATTTACCTTCACACTCTGGATTAGCGCATCTAGGTTTTAAAAAGTGAATTCATAAAACTTTGCACTTCTATACCATTCTTCATTTAAGCATTTGTAAGACTTAGTCATTACTACTAAACCCTGCAAGACTTCTCTTCTCTTTATACAGGCAGGTAAACCAAGCAGTTAATTTCCTGCAAATCATATAACCTGTCAATAAAAGAGTGAGGATACCTGATTTGAAGTCTCTAATTATTATAGCTACATCAGCAGCCCTTTTTAATATCATATTGACCCTATTCTAAGCAAAACTACTACCATCAACATACAACCTACCCACTCCACCATATATACATGTACATGCAAGAATGAAAATCTGCAAGTATCACTGAGCAAAACAGAAAAAGTGCCATGTAAACAGTACAAAATAGTGAAATCTCTTTACAATTAAAATTCATAGACATACATTAAGTAACTTTCCTCTTGAATATGACAGTATTTAAATACATTTTGTACTACTGAATGTCTACAGAAAGTTGGAAAAACTAACTTGAACACGTGTTCCCATTTATTGCTAGGGAAGAAAAAAGTTCCTACTGTACAAGGCCTTCATTGGGTTTGTACAACAGGAATTTTGTTGATGGTAAGATTAATTTTAACTGCTTAGGACCTATGCTTAAATTCACTGCTGCTGAAGGGCAGCCATATCATTCCTTCCATAGAGCAAGAAAAGCAGTTGCTGGGAGTCACTTAATGAACACGCCCTTTAACATTAATTTCAAATAAAACAGCAAAGTTCCCTAACAGATTATTAGCTTCAGAGAAGTCAAATATTGAGCAGTAAGTACCTCAAAGTGTCCCTGTAATATAAGAAGTTTTTGTCCTATAAAAACTGGTCACCTACCCTTATGGACTTGCTGTACATTTACCCTTGCACAGGAATCAACAGGAACACCTTAACAGACATTGCCTCAGGCATACACAGGGCTAGGGCACACAAAATGACACACCAAGGGCAAAGAGAATGGATGAATATACAATACAAGCAATAACCTCACAGAAGGTATCCGATTCAAAGAATCAGGTACATCTCGAGTGCTCAGAGGTCATTTATTCCAGGCTCGAACATTGCTATAGTTGGCAGGATGGACAGTCTATCACAAGCTTTCACAGATTAAAAATTAAATTAGCCCTAGAAGTCCTGTACTCAATATCATTTTGTGTATGAATTACAATACCAATTTTAATTGCGCAGTGACCCACTTTTTTCTGTAAGCCCCCTCTGCCTCACTCTATGCGTACATTAGACAGCAAGCAAGTCAAGATGTCTTAGTGAACGATGCTGTTACCCATAGGCCACTGGACTCATTTGCAGCGGGAAATGAGAAGTGTTCAATAATTAGGAGAGGGATATACGGTGCTACGGTTAAGGAAGGAACCTGAAATACAAGAAAACCTAGCTCCACTGCCAGTTCTGTCATGGGACATAATGTCAGGTAAGTCACCTACATAAAGAATTACAGTGATGGCTACTAATTATTCATTTTCTGGATAGTTAATCTGAGGAGCTTGAAAAAAAAAAAGGGAGAGAAAGAGAGAGAGAGAGAGGTTAGGTAAGAGTGCTGAGCACTCGATTCCTCCTAAAGTCCATGGAAGCTGCAGGTGTTCTCAGCTTCTGAAAATAAATTAATCTAGTCAGAAGCGTACACTTTTGTTGCATTTGGTGCAGAAATCTCACTGTTCCTCAGTACTCTACACGTACTTCAACCCTACTTCAGAGGAATGTTGTATAGGCAAATCCATTAACGTTTGAGACTTTGGTACTTCCATCGTGTTAGACATTGTAAAGGCCGTGAAGACATTGCATATGCAGCACAGCATTTGCCTGGTACGGAGTAAATAAAGTATGCTATTCCACAATAAATGGACAGACCTGAGTATTAAGAGAGTTGCTTCAATCTGAGCATCCTGCATCTTACACAATGAACAAGGCAATGGTGCTGAAGACAAAAACTGGACTGATCAACTAAACCACCCCAGAACACCACCCTTTTTAATTGATGCATTAATATTGCACGGGCAACTCTCATTCTAGCATTTGCTAACTTTTGAGTGCCTACCCTGGCTAAATTACTGTAATTTTAATATTTGTGTACAGAAAATATATAAGACACAACATAATCAGCATTGGGCAGTATTTCAGTCTAATTTAATGAGTGACTTTTGACCAACTCCTCAAGCCAAATGCATAATTGAGGGATTATCTCCCATAATACCTTTCTGTGAGTTCTCACATAATGCAGAAAATGCACAGATAACAAGAAAATAACTAAATGTCACCCAGCAGGTCAAATGCTAAATAACAAAAGAAAAAAAATCGGGCCACAAATACACGCCAGGCCCCTAACCAACTTTACTGTAACCTTAAATTGCTGAACTGTTTGAAAGACCAAGCAAAGTACAAAAACGCAATTGCTCAGATGCACACAATTACTGAAACAGGAACTGCTGTATTATCATTAGCAGAAGAGCTCAATGAGAATTAAAAGATTATCTTCTGGCTCCAAGGAGCTCCCTATTTTACCAACAATATTTAGATCCAATCAGCGCTTCTCCTACAGGAAAATATCTCATTGTTTTCTTGTTATCCAACATCCATCTTCAGTATTACATTAGAATGTACATGAGGGCCCATTTGGGAAATAATACTTCAGTTGCAATTAGGAACTTGGTTTCTATTCTTAAATAAATGAAAATGAAATCATTATATAAATTAGACTTAAATACTAAATAATGGAGACATTACAGGTCTCCAAGTGCTCTACAACCAGCAATTAACCCAATTTATACATATGACTTTTCCCAGTACTTACAGCAAGATCTCATTTAACCAAAGTGGATGCAAAACCATTTAGTCCTTCCTCAACTTATGTTTATACCAACTAAAGCTTGTAAGCTCTGTCAGACAACACCTGTAAAAGTAAAGTTCTTTCGCAGCTGCACGTGTGGGTAATTAATACATTTGACAAGCTGTTTTGTGCTCCCAAACAGCTGTTTCTATTACGTGGACAACTTTACAGCCTGCAAAACCAGTGGATAAACTTCAGTAAGTAAATATCAAGATAGCAGGTGTTAATAAATAATGAGAGCTGCCAGAAGAACCTTGTGTAGGGAAAGTTTTAGCAATTTCACTTCGCCATATCCTTGAATCAGACAAGTCTAAGTTATCTAAGTCCAGAAAGAACTGGTTTTGCGGTTCATAAGCAAGTTTTTGAGAGAAAAAAACTCTCTCTGAAACCACAGTTTATTACGTATAATCTATCTGTGTGGCCCTAGGCCAAAGCCATAGGACAGTAATTGCCATTTGAAATGTGGTCCTCTACAGAATATGCATTAATCACAGCTCACACACATTTACACTCGGTGGATAAAGCAAGGTTAAAATTGTCAAGGGAATCCTTTATCTCCTGTGTTGCTCTGCAGATTCTCAAGAAAGACTTTTCTAATTAGGTCTATAAAATAAGACCTTCTTCTAATCATAGTATTGCTACTTGACTTCAAATAGTTCACCCCCGGTGTCCAGCATACACAGCAATCAAAATTTACATAAATTCCAATTTGGAGAGTTGTTCTATATTGGTGTTGGGCCAAGATTTAATATATAGCAACTCATCTGAAGAACCACTGCCCATTTTAAAGTCTCACAAGTCACAAGAACCAGAATGTAACACTGGTCCAAACTGGAAATCACAACAAGTGCCACAGGTCTTCAATTTTAAGAACATACTTTGCTGGGGAAAGAAACAGCAGTAGAGGTAGAAATTATGTTCTTTATGTTCATAAACTGCAAAAACAGACTGATTAAAAAAAATAAAATATTACACTGTGCTTTAGGGCGGTTCGTTTCACAAGCTCCCCATGACTTGAACTACCTTGGCCGACTAGAGCACATACTTAATAGAAAAAAAATTCTAACAGCAGTGTCTTTGGACCAGTGATTCTCATCCAACGTGCCATAGCACCCTAGGGTGCAGCGAGATGCTTTTAATAGTACCACAGGGTGCTGTTCAACACTAGCACAGTTAGATGTGCAAACACTTGAACATGATTCACAAGACAAACCCAGGAATTTCAAATAGGAATCCATGGTGTCAAAAACCTTTTGGCCTGTTGCGGTCCAAGTTACTTGCATCGGAAGAATTGCTCTGTAACTTCCCATAGTCATAACACAAGCAAAAACCAACTGGCATTTTCCGAGGGATGCCCTGAGTCTAGAAAAGGTTGAGAGCCAAAAGTGCTAATCTAAGGAGTAACCAAAACCTTTGAATGAATATTTGAACACAGAAAGTAAGTAGGTTATTTTAAAAAAGCAGCACTTATAAATCTCCCTTTAGCGGTAGGACCTGCACTTTCAAATACAGACAAAACTATAACATGCTACAAAACTACTTAAAACATCTTAAGATGAAGTATATTCACATCATTTTCATATTCCAAGGCAGCTCCCTTCTTATTGCTCTTTTCTACACTACCAGTTAGTGTCCTATCTTTAGTCCTATGGTTTAATGGTTAACCAGGTGTGTGTGGAACCACACAACACCAGAAGCCTCAAATGAGTGCTTTCTTTTTTCCTTCATAGCTGTCAGCTGAAATCCTATTTTAGCCAACCTCACTCCCCTCCCATCCCCTCTACATCCTTCGCTAGGAGCCAGGTGGCTATTCATACAATCAGTAATGCATGAGCAATCACAGAGGCAGGGGCAGGGGCACGGGCACGGGAATCTCAGCTCATCAAAAATACAAGCCAACCACAAAGGGGTCACAAATTAAAAATGAAATGCAGACCAGCAAAAAGAGCAGTGACACATTGCCACTACACAATTTCCTTCCAAGCAGCAGAAAACAGACAGCACCTATAGTAGATAGATGAGGCAGTCAAACAAAAAAATATATATATCTGAAAGGAATGCTTATTACATTTGTCCAGAGAACATGTTTAGCAGCAGCCTCTTGCTGGAGTGCCACTGGAATCTGCTACTACCAAAGCCAGAGGACAGCAAAAGCCATCCCACACGTGTTTGCACTGAAGTGATCTCTGCACCACTGCCAAGTGTTGAAAGCACAGCAGGAAGTCACTGCTGATTACTAGAAATCCAAGGAAGGAGTTTACCAATGCACTGTGTAGCCTGTATTTACCTAAATCAAACTTCATCGACTTATTCCACTTTGTCAGGTAGCAAAGGCAACAGAGGAGAAAAACAAACAGTATTTTCCCCCTAGAATTAAATGGCTCTGTACATGCAGAGAATACTGAAGCCTCACGCTTTCCAAAAGGAGCAGAGACTACAACAAAAAAACAGCACAACAGCTCTGCGTAGCTCTTTGGACAGTTTATATTTTAAAGTGTTCTGTTACAAGTCATGTAATTAAATTGATTTCATTCTCTAAAGAAGTAACTAAATCCCTAAAGAACTAAGCATATAGTCAGAAATATTTGTGCCTATGTGTGAAGTTCCTATGCTACTCTCTCCAAGAACAACACATATATCAATAAATACGTATATAAATTGTTTTCCTTCCTAGAGTCTGATTTAAAACTAATGGCAGGAAATGAAGTGAAAATGAGTAGTGCTACTAATAGGCTGGATCTGTATAGCATGTTTCTACTGAAAAAAAATCCCTGCCCTCCTGTTCCTCCCCAAAATCAAGCATCTTACTGCTAAGTACCAGTTGCCGCCAAAATATTAAGAGATGTGTACCGTTTCAAAAAGGGCTGTAATAAAGGCTTTGAGAGATTCTGTGTGTGGATCTTAATAATGCCAGACCACCTTTCAAATAAACATGGACTTCCAAAGTCATTCTGGAGTTTGAAGGATGGTCTTGCTTATGCATCACAGGAAATACTCTTCAATCGCAACATCTACCTGTTTATGTCACTGACCAGAATAATTTTTGCTATTTTTCATTCCTGTTTACTGCAACAGAATCTGTACAGTGATGTGAAAGAGAAGGACCCTGCCCTGTCTTGTACATGATAATCAGTCATTAAGTTCCAACTGCAGACCCTCTTGCTAGTGATAAAAAAAACATGTCATAAATTAACTTATTTCCTAGTTGTATTAGCTCAACATGGTTGTTTCAAACAAGGCAACAAACAAAGCTGCCTGTCAGCATATGCTAGAAAAATCCAAGACGACAGAAGCAAAGCTGAAGTATTGTGGTGTCAGGAGTGAACTTGTGTTGCTTAATTTTTCTTTTCTTTCAGTGCAGAAAAGACACAAGTTTTAGTCCACTACAACTTGCACTGGCTGTACTCAAAGCAGAGTATATGCTCAATTTAAGTCTCTAAATACACTAAAGGAGGAGAGTTCATGATTATGGAAAGTGAGCTTCTTATCATAACTAAATATTACACAGAAACCATTCGTTTTTTTCTAGGGGACCTGAAGGGCGTTGAAAGCAGGCCAGGTGAATAATCATATTTTAAATTGACAATGAGTTCTAAAGTAGACCAAAACTCCCAAAGCAGTTACAGTTAAATTAACTCAAATTCAAAAATGAAAGTTAACGTTATGCTCTGCACAGTATTCTTTGTGGTGTTTACTCTGAATTCACTTTAATTTATACAGTCCAGAGATACTGGCTGTGCCAATGATTTTTATACAGCAGACCTATACTGGGAAAATCGTCACAAAGACAGGAAATAAATGGTTTCAGCTACAAGACAGGGGATGATGATGACACACGGAAAGGCATGGGAAGCAGCTAAAACTTTTAGTAACGGGGAAGGCAACGCATCTCCTCTCCATTTCTCTTTTGCAAGGAGGTTTGGAGGGGCCTTCAGCTCCTGACCCTGCCTCTGCATTTCACTGTCCTTAGATGCAGTAGGAAATGTTGTGGCTGAGAGCAGACAGGCATTTATTTGTTGGATCTCTGCACTAAAATAACATGCAGCAAAAGAGACAACACTCAAGGTTAGTCATGTGTTTCACAGTTAAGACGCCGTTGGAGAAATGTGAAGACAAACAGAAGATAATATTAGAACATGGCCTGACATTCAGAAAATTACAGCTTAAATTCTGCTCCACAATTTTATGGCAAGTTCTGCAGCCTGGACACAGAGATGCGCCTAAAGGGCAAATCGAATGTTATGTGCATCGCACGCCAAACAGTAAGCTTAGCTAAATATCAAGTCATCATTTCAGCATTTTAATACACATTCTTTTTACCTTGTTTGACCATTTGTAGGCCTGAAGCAGTTGACTGTAGAGAGGAGTTTTGTCCTGTACAGGATCTAGGCTCAGCAATCCACTATTATGAAGAGGATGGTTCTCAGATGGTTTGCCAACCAGATTGCTCAGACGTTCCAGTTCACTAGAAGTGGAAGAAAGAAAATACCACCTTTTTGTGTCAGTCCTGTACATAGCTATCAACATTCAGGGAGCAAGATCTAGAACTAGTTCACAAACAGCAATTAGTAGCAATGAAATGGAAGGCCACTAACTCAGTTGTGGAGGTCATGCAGCTGTATAGTTTGAGAAGTCTGGCCCCAGTCAGGACAATGTCTGATGCTGATCTGACACCAATTTTTCAAATGAGGGCCAAAGTCAAATTTTGGAGAGTTCTGCAGGACAGCAGGGTACAACCATGAAATCTGGGAGTATCCCAGAAAAAATCAGTGACAGCTGTCATTTTAGATGTGCATATACACACATGCAGGAGATGTAAGGACCATGTCTTACTCTGATAAGATCTACCTTTACTGATTTCTTTTAAACTCAGCTTCGATTTAGACATAAAATTTTAGAAGTGCCTGCCCAAAGCTCAATGCAGCTTAACAAATGTTTGATTGCTGGTGTTAAACAAGGAGTTAAAAAATACTTTATCCTGCCAATATATTGCTTCATTGTGCTTCTTCCTCCCTAGAAACATGGGTAAGTACACTGGCTTTGTAACAGGCCCTATAGATCAACGGATACAAGATATTTGTGACCAAGGCCCTGGACAGTTCCCAGAGCCACTCTTAAACAGCACCTGCCTTTTGAATCAGCAGGACTCCAACTTAAGCACCTCCACTTATTGGAACTCTTACAATATTCATCTGCAGACAAAGAATTGGTTTCTCTCAAGGACCCACGCTTTTTAAATTAAAGCCTAGGAATGTAAAAGTCTTTCACTTTTTTACACTGAGTTCATAATTAAGGGCTGAACACAGCCAAACCAGTAGAATGTACTACTGCACAAATCAGATGTGTAGACTATAAGTTCTCAAGGCAAGGAAGCATCCTGTATTTTCAAAAGCATCGTACACACGTCCTAATCTATATCAAACACTGAAGGGGGAGGCATGTCTAGACCGTGTCTGATTACGCCAAGGAATGCTGCTGTAAGAACATGAACTCCTATCAGAGAAGGAGCCACACAGTCTCCACAGACGCAGACTCAAGTGAAGAACATCATATTCAGGAACAACCAAATTAAAATGGAAAGTACAAAAAGGAGGAAATAATACTTTTGCATCCTTCTTCTCTGAAGTCTAGCCTTGTCTTCAGGTAGTGCTTTGGGACAAGAATCTGCTTTCACAAATGTCTACGAAGTGCCATCTCACTTTTTAGGCATTACATCAAAATCTCAAATAAAAATAAAATCCCAAGCTTAATGGAAATTTGATGAAGTTTATCAACATGAATGCCAGAAATCAGGACATCAATTGTTAAAGGGATCCAAACAGTTTTCCCACTGCCACTTCATTCTTTTTCTTACCACAGCCTTGTTACTAACACAAAAATAAACAGGACTACATGTGCTTGTACCTGCAACACTAGGCATGTCTACACGAGACGTTAAAAGTGCATTAGACTAATTCTACTGTGCATTAGCGTGTCATGCAAAAAGCATGCTAGTGCACAATAGACTTTGTCTAACATGCATTAAGTAGCACAATAAAAAATGGCACTAATGTGCAGTAGCACTCATTACGGTGCATTAAGATAGTACCTGCAATAACAGGTACTAAACTTAACGCATCGTATTTATGGTGCATTAATGAACGTGGGGGTGCACCCACACACTCCTAAATCAGCCCTTTCAGGACATGGCACAAAGTCAACTGAAACCAACGCAAAGATTCCCTAAATCTGCTGAAGACAAGAGATTGTCAGATTTTTTTCTTGTAAAACTGAAATACGCTGTTGCGTGCCCAAAAAGCACCTCCCTCACTTCTCAATGCTACATAAATGATAAAAACAATTTAACCCAATTATATGGCAACACAGAGAAAAAAAGATTAGAGCTCTGTTGTACTCCACTTATGTGCACATCAGAGAAAGGCATAATTCACTAATGCCTGTCCCAATTTGTTGCCTACTGACGACAGTGCAACAAACCCTGTTATTGGCATAAATTAGATACATAAATCACTTAAGTGCATAGCACTTTTCAACCCCACTGTTCTCTTTGTAATTTAAATGTCCACCAGTCAACTACTCCAGAAACAGAGAAGGGGAAGTAGCTCTCAGAAGAAATAACAGGGGCTAGGCAGCTTCAGGCTTGTTACTGACCTTCATTTTCAAGGCTTCCAATAGCACTGACAGTGCCATGTCCTCAGCCAACACTGACTGCACACATACAGTTTGAATCAGTGCATGCTTTGGGTAAGGAGGTACCTATCCCCTTAAATTGAAGATGTTGCAGGAATGCGTTTATACCAAATGTTGTCTCTAAGAAAGAAAGCGGGGAAATTCTGAAAACAACTTAATGAAGGTTACGTTGTCACCATATTTGTTTAGCGAAGGAAGAATAGCACCATCTTCAATCTACGCCATTTCTAAAATACAGCTTTACACACACACCTGTGTGCAGACAAGAGAAAAACCAATCAGAGTGAGGGTAGAAATTTAACAAAGCAGTGAACAGTCGTCCAATTCTTCTGCAACTCGAATCTTGCACATCCAGGTAGGAGGCCCATTTATATTCACCCTTGATATAAGCATGTGGGTTGCAGTGCAACACATCAACTGGCACCGAGACAGGAAATAATTAAACACTGCTTGCCTGGATTGAGTTCTTGGCTGCTCTTGGTTGGGAACTGGATTTCCCCCCCCGGTGCCTGGGAAGTTTCCTAATGTTCACAGGAGAAACCCGATTACTTAAAAACCTTTTAAAAAGAGACCACAGGCCTTCAACAAGGCAAACAAAGAGGCTTCGACAAGGCTACAGCCTGGATCTTGCTATGGAAATGACAGACCAGAAGGGACCTATGCAGATGGCCCCTTACCGGTATTAATGCTCCCCATTGATCCCGGCGGCTCATTACCGGTATTAATCCTCCCTACAGAGTCTGGCGGCCCCTTACCGGTATTAACCATCCATATGGACAATCCCTTGGCAGAACTGAGCCCTATGCTAGGAAGCAAACAGCAAGGAGAGCAAATACAGGCCAACATTATTCCAACAAGAACAGAGGTTATTTTCACATCAGCTCCTCTAACATATTGTGGCAACGATGCCACCAGCTGCCCCCATGGCAAATCCAGGCATCCGCTCCATTGGGGGGGTGGCTTTCAGGAAGGTCGCTTAGAAGAGGGGCTACGACCCCCACCCCCAGCCCCTGGAAGACCTCGCCAGCTACACACCAGGCACCCCAAGGACGGGCAGGATGGCTCTCCCTAGGGCCCGTCGGCTCCACTCTCAGGCCAGGGCAGCGAGGCATAAAGGGGGCTGCTGCACATCCCACGTGTCCCTTTTCCACGGGGTTTAGGGAGCCTGGGGCCTGCTCCTGCCAAGGGGAGGAGCGGGAGGAGACGAAGCCCCCCAGCCCGAGCCCCGCCCCGCTCACCCCAGGTCGCGGCTGACGGAGTGCAGGCTGTCCTGGAAGGCGGAGACGAAGCCCTTCTCGCGGCCCTCCAGCGTCTCCCGGTGGCGCATGCCGTCCTTGAGGCAGTCGAAGGCGCGCGTGACGCTGGAGCGAAGCGCTTGGATGGCCGCGATGGCCTGCGAGAAGGCCTCCAGGTTCACGCCGGGGCTCAACACCCCGTCCGCCATCTTGGCCGCCCCCGTCCGTCCCGCCGCGGGGCAGCCTGGGACTTGGAGTCCGGCACCGGGGAGCGGTGCGCATGCGCGGGCTCGGCTGCAAGGAGGGGCGAGGGGAGTTGTGGTGTGTAAGAAATAACCGGTCAGGCCGTACGCGCTAAGCAACGCGTGTGTAAGAACTACCCAGTAACACTTTATATACTAACCAGCGTGTGTGTGTGAGAAATAGCCAGTAACACTTCATATACTAACCTCTGTGTGTGTGTGTAAGAAATAGCCAGTAACACCTTGTACACTAACCAACGCATGTGTGTAAGAAATAGCCAGTCACACCTTACACACTAACCAAGGTGTGTGTAAGAAATAGCCAATAACACCTGAAACACTAACCAGTGTGTGCGTGTAAGAAATCACCAGTAACACCTTGTACACTAACCAACGCAGCTGTGTAAGAAATAGTCGCACCTTACACACTAACCAAAGAGTGTGTGTAATAAATAGCCAGTAACATATTCTATACCAACCAGTGTATGTGTGCATGTAAGAAATCACTAGTCACATCTTACACACTAACCAATGTGTGTGTAAGAAATAGCCAGTCACTCTTTATACACTAACCAGTGTGTGTGTGTGTGCAAGAAATCATCCGTAACACCTTACACACTAACCAAAGAGTGTGTGTGTGTGCGTGCGTAAGAAATAGCCAGTAACACCTTATACACTAACCAACGTGTGTGTAACTTCCCAGATGAAAGAAATCACCAGTCACACTCTCTCTCTCTCTCACACACACACACGTTTGGTTAGTCTTATTAAACGTCCAAAGTATATAGACTAACCTAAGCGTTATAAATTTGTCTCTGTGCATATTTGTGTATCATCGTATGTGCATGTATCTATCTGTATGTATATGTGTGTAATGTGTTTATTTGCATATATGTATGCACCCACACATACATGTATGTATACACATGTATATGTATACATACACACACATATACATTCACTAACAAAAGCATCTATGACCAAATATACAGAGAAACAAATTTACGGACTGACCAAAGTACCATATACCAAATACCAAGAGTTCTAGAGGTTTGCATTTCTTTTTGTCTCAGACCACCACAGCTACCAAATACATCCCTAAAAAACATATGTACACTCCTGTACACACCCACACACACACACACCCTGCTACACCTAGTAATTTATGGGGGATAAAAGTAACAAAAGCTTGTGAGTTGCAAGGGCTACGCCACTCCAGTCTAAGGTGGGCCCTGTTGCCAAGCCAGGACCAGTTTTTTCCCCAGCTTAGGATGAAAGTGTCATTTCAGGTGCTATATCTACTTTGGTTAGTTTACGGTGTGCAAATCTACCCTGCCTTCTGCTTGACCTCAGATTAGCATAGTTATTTCCTGAAAACTTGCCCCTTTATCTGCCCAACAATATTTTAAGTCTGTATTGCGCACACACACTTCTAAGCTTTGGCTTTCCTTAGCTCCAGGTTCCTGAAAATTACTCTCCCCTGGCAATACGTCTCCCTGTCACTTCCTTATTCCTGTGGTATGCATTTTTCTTTGCTAATCCTACTACAGTTACCTAAGTGTATGGATGTTTCTTAGGGGGTGTTGGATGTTTCTTATATTTCCCTCTCTCTTGAATGTAGGGGTTTCGCTCCTCTGGGTGTGAACCTAATGAGAGCAGAAAATATAGACCTATGTGCTAAATTTTAAGCAGGTGGGCAGTACTACTCATGTGTCTAAGCATGTATGGCTGTTTGCAGATGTCGTTGGTAATTTTAATTTATGAGGGATACAGGGAGCCCTGAAAGCAACAGAAAACAGTTGCAAGGGCCATACCATTTCAGTCTAAAATGATGGGCTCTAATCAAGATGCCACCTGATGCCAAACAAGGACTGTTTCTTTTCTGACTCAAAACGAAAGTGTCATTTCAGAATATCCTTGCAGACACTGCGACACAGCCATAAAATTTAGGACTCTCCCAAAAAATCTGGGACACGGTAATTTTAGAACCAGGGTCAAATACTAATGCAGTACAAGGTTTGGGCTAAGGATTCCTTGCTTCCTCAACCTCTAAAGACATTATACTGTGTTTCATAAAGGTGTTTAATTAAATTCACTAACCATGATTCACACAGAAATGCAGAAACGTCTTCTACTGGACACAAGGGCAAGGCAGTGACTTTACAGGCTTGTGGCAGAGAAACTCAGGAATGAAGCAGTGATCTTAGGGGGCTGAGATGGGTTCCTCACCCTGATTTTGACTCACCCCTTTCCCTCCATGCCTTAATTCCCAAGGGGATCCCACGATCTGGGCTTCTGGTGCCTATATCTTGTCTGCAACAGTCCTGCTGCCTACACAGTTTAGCGTACATAGGCAATGAAGCATACAGGCCTGTTTAGGATGTTCAGGAATGGACACCTGAATTCATTAGTAGTCTGAGGGTTTGTGTAATCTAGGGAGATTAAATAAAATAAGAACAATTCATTCTTGCTCCAGCATAGTAGTGTCCACGTATGGAGCTGGTCATATAAGAACAGATAGGAAAAACGTCCTTACAATGCAAAATGCAAACGTTGCAGGTACCTATTGCAGATGTCCCTCATTTACTTAATATCATCCCAGAGGAAACTACTGTCCCTTTACATCCTGTCCTAAATTTAAGAAAAATAACATCTTACATCAAACGTTCTTCAGTTGTTAGCACCTATCTATTTCACGTTTCTAGAATAGCCATCATCATGGTATTCACATGCAATGATTTCTGGTGATTTCTTTCACCCAAGATGCAGTGCCTTGAGGTCTGTTCTATCATTTCTGAATATGAAAAAAAAATCTTAAAATGATAGGTATAGTTAAGGATTTGCATTTGGGGAAAAAAAAAACAAATCACATCAGCATTTGGCTCAGGAAAACCAAGTCTATCATGTACAATAAAAAAAAAGAATCTGTTTGCTTATATTTCTAGTTATTCTTCCTATGCCTAAATCACTAAACACTTAATTTAAAGCAATATCCATTCTTAATTATTAGAAGGCACCTAACTGCTACAAATTCATAATGAGGACTATGTATTCCAGCCTGAGAGCATAAAATGAAAGATCATTATGCACCTAGTTACTATTTAATTAAAAGACACTGTGCATTTCTTCATCACAGAAGCACAAGTCTAAGGTAACAAATAAGGGAATATTCACCCTGTAAATGTTAGCCACTGATGCCAAGAACTCTATCTTTTTTATTACAAAAGGATCTTGAGCCAAATCTATCCAAAGTGGAATTCTGCTCATGTCAACCTAGCTGCTCAAAGATTAATTGGATTTCCTAATGCTAGGAAAATATAGTTCAGTAACTAGTAGATGCACCTTATCTGCACAATTTCATATACGTTCAAATCCTATACAAGTCACACCATGAGAAGCACTTGGGCAAAGGGAAACAAAACAATGTGCTCATTTAATCTTGATTATCTAATGGAGTACAGCATAGGTGGAAGATATGGATACATGAACTGAGGTACAGGAGACTGGAAGGCTTCAGGGAACTGGTAAAGAAATTTTTACTTTCAACCCATTGATAAGACTTAAAACCAAAGCCAGCAACAAGCAAAATCATTACCATCTGACTGCTGTTCTTCAGTGAACCTTGATTCTTAGTCTGCTCAGACAAAGGTTACTACAATTTACTTCTTGGATGATAGCACCAGGAGAGAACTCAAGGACCGAATGGACAATGAGAGCATTCTGTCTTCCAAACCCTGCATGTGATCTTTTCATATTATAGTTAATTCAGAGTTCATCCTGGTATCTCCAACGCAGCTCTGCTTTGTGCCACTTACCCATACCCAAAGAATGAAGAAGTTTGCAATGCAACCATTACTTCAGTAGCTGTCCCGTGGATCAGGAAAGTTTTGTTTCCAGCACTGTCAATCTGATGTTTCTTGCCAGCCTAGAAGGGAAAAAAAGGTGACACAGAAAGTTGTGGTTCAAACTGGCAGCCTGCACAATCCCAGGGCAAAGGCCGTATTTGCTTCTAAAACAAAACCAGGAATGGAAAATGTGGAAAAGAGATGGATCTACATGCAACAAAGGGAGACTGTAAAGCTGGACATATCACCCTGAAGCAGAATGGATCAGGACGACTAAGAATTGAGTGGCACAGGCTGCCATTTGTTCTGATTAATCTGAAACCCCAAAGTAAAGGGACGATGCTTTTAGAATGGTCCCTAGGGGGAAATAAATAGAGATTTGCTAGAGAAGAGAAAGAAACACTAAGAAGTGAATCTCCAGAAGAATACAAGGGAATTTTGTTGCTGGGCCATGTAGTTAATCACACATGCTGGGTCTCATCCTGCCATGGGCTGAGCATCCTTTACAACGTGCTAACTCAGCACTCTGGTCTTCACATCAAATCCTCACTGCTTGGCAGGACAAGTCTCATTATCTGAAGTAACTGACAGCACAGGAATTTTAACATTATTGCTGCCTTATTTAGTGTTCGTTATCTACCTGTAAACCAAACCTAGGCTTATATAAATCAATTTGTGTACTGAAAACTCCATGTAATCTGCTACAAGCTGGATATTCTATGGCAAGGCCAACCAATTTCTTCATGAGTGATTGATGAATTTTCCAGGAGGCAGGCACAGTGTTGGAGGTGTCCAAACATCTTCTTAGATGTAGGGGACAGGGCTCCAACTTCTGGTTCCAAAACTCCTGCTTCCCTGCCATCTCCTGTCCCAGTCTCTTCCACTGCATCCAACAATAACACATACATTATCTGAATGCCCTGCTGAAACAAATAGTATGAATCTTGACACTCAAAGAGCCGGTTTCTTCATTCATAGTTAGATGACTAGAAACATTTTTTTTATTGTTTCAGGATGTCTGCAGATTCATATTTGGAGCAACTTGTCCCAGCCATATTGAATGCAAACCTACATTCAATGCAATACTCCTGGCCCTGAAAGAGCTACCACAATGTAGAGAAATTTAGCCTTCTGAGTACTATCCATTTACCTTTGTGGAAGGAGTTAAAGGTCTTAATCCTCCACTAAACATGCTAAGTATTCTTGTATTCTCTAGAGAATCCAGGGACTAAATAGGCTATGGTGACTAAACTGCCTTTTGGCCCATAAAGTGGTCACAAGTTGAAGGGAATGTGGGGTGATATGCTCCTGCAATGTCATACTGTGCTGTGAAGAAAAGTTGATAGCTCTGAAGACTGAAATCCTTTAACACCTTATCCCACCACTGAATTCACATGAAAAATTTAAATCAAAAACCAAAAAAAAAAAAATCAAGCTATCCTCAGCAAAACTGGCTGTGTTATTTTATGCATGCAATATTCTGTCCCAAAATATGTCATATTTTACTTGCAAAAATACAAGGCTGCTGTTTTATGCCATATGCAATCTGTAGAGCACTGCGCTCAGCCACCCTCTTTTATTTTTTCTTTTAAACACTCAAAGATCAAGTGCAGAAGCTGATGCCAGGCCAAATGGGAAGGAATCGTTATTTAAAGGCAAGACGACTGCTTAAAATTAGAGCTGTGAAGACAGCAAAAAATACCAGAATTCACAGATGGTTTGTAGATACATTCATATTGCATTCAGTCCACTCAACATCTTCAAAAAAAAAATCATCATGCTTTTTTCTCCTCCCTCTCCAGTGTAAATGTTGTTGCCTGCTCCAGACATGTGCTTCTCCCTTTAAAACTCAGCTTTGAGTCATGTGCTGTTGCGCTATGAATTCCAACAACAGTCACTCTGAAACTCTGCACAAGAGCATTTATTTTTAAATTAGGCATTTAGAATTGAATGTATTTTGCAGTTTTTCAAATTAACAGTTATTGTGAGTAGGTTGAAAAAAAAAAGATGCTAGCAAGAATGAAACCACAGGAATAAATCTAGACAAATAGACCCGCAAAACAGAGGAATGAAAATGAATGACCTAATTGCTCCTTCCTGATGTAGGCTGCCTTGGTAGTGGCCCAAAAAATTCCAGTTGAATACACAGGGAGTTTCATCTGTCTGATGACTAAAGCCACAGGTTTTGTTGCATGATTCCATGATCTTTCAGTGTTCAGAAGTTTAACTGGCATTAAAGACTTCCTCCTTTTTTCATATTTTTCCTGGCATCTGTTATCACACATTTTGCATCTCAGCATATCAATCTCCTGGTCAAGGGAGTAGAAAAGGGAACTTAGTTTCATAGTTTCTAGGGCCGGAAGGGACCTGAGTAGATCATCTAGTCCGACCCCCTGCCATGGCAGGAAACAATACTGGGGTCAAACGACCCCAACAAGATGTTCATCTAAGCTCCTTTTAAAAACCCCCAGGGTAGGAGCCTGCACCACCTCTCTTGGAAGCTGGTTCCAGATCCTAGCTGCCCTGACCGTAAAGTAACACTTCCTGATATCTAGCCTAAACCTACCCTCTGCCAGCTTGTGACCGTTATTCCTGGTCACTCCTGGCGGTGCACGGGGGAACAGTGACTCCCCCAGTGCCTGCTGATTCCCCCTGACTAGTTTGTAACAGGCCACTAGATCCCCCCTCAGCCTTCTCTTTTGGAGGCTGAACAGGTTCAGGTCCCGTCGCCTCTCCTCGTAGGGCCTGCCCTGTTGTCCCCTGATCATGCGAGTGGCCTCCTCTGGACCCTCTCCATGCCATCCACATCCCTCTTGAAGTGTGGCGCCCAGAACTGGATGCAGTCCTCCAGCTGCGGCCTGACCAGTGCCACATAAAGGGGGAAGATCACCCCCCTGGACCTGCTCAAGATCCATCTGTGGATGCAGGACAAGGTGTGGTTGGCCTTCCTGACTGCCTCCCCACACTGCCGGCCCATGTTCATCTTGAAGTCAATGATGACCCCCAGATCCTTTTCCGCCTCCGTGCTGACAAGAGGGGAGTTCCCCAGCCTGTAGGTATGGTGCCGGTTGTTCCTCCTGAGGTGCATCACCTTGCACTTGCCTGTGTTGAAACCCATCCTATTTTCATCCGCCCACCCTTGTAACCTGTCTAGGTCCGATTGTAGCCTGTTGCATCCTTCCAGTGTGCCCACGTCCCCCCACATCTTAGTGTCATCAGCAAATTTGAACAGGGTGCTTTTTACCCCCTCGACCAAATCACTGATGAAGATGTTGAACAGTGGGGCCCGAGGACCGAGCCCTGCGGAGCCCCACTGCCCACGTCCTTCCAGGTTGAGAAGGACCCATCCACTACCACCCTCTGGGTGCAGCCCTCCAGCCAGTTGGTGACCCATTTGACTGTGTGGGTGTCTACACCACAGCCCCCCAGTTTCTTAATGAGAACGGGGTGAGAGACAGTGTCGAATGCCTTCCTGAAGTCCAGGAAGACTATGTCCACTGCTACCCCTGCATCTAATGATCTGGTGACTTGTGTGTCACGACCTCTTGAATGACATTCTCTGTCTGCCAGGGAGTCAGCATGGAGCAAACCAAGTTTCCATCAGTGCAGAGGCCTCAGATTTAGTCAAGACACTGCAGTTTACACCGAGAGGGAGTCAGCAGGATTTGAGGAGGCTTACAGGGGTGGGAGGTGGAACAATGAGAAGGAGCTCAGCAGGGGTTCCTGGCACATTATTCTTGAGGACAGGAAAAGGCAGGCCCGGGACATGGATACATACGGCACAGTTATGCAGACCCACTACTCATTGCTTCTCATGAAGCAGGGGCACAAGAACTTCCCAATCAACATGTCTCTTGGTCTATAGTTACATATACACTGGTATTCTGGTTCTGCACCCTTGTCACAAAGGGGGTCTCAATGCAGAGCCTGTTCTCCACTTTCTAAGGCTTGACTTGATACAAGGCTTTTGTGCCTATGTTTGTCCCATCTATGTAAGCAAGGCACACAGTTCAATAGCCACTCTTCACACAAGTTGGAGACTTTAGTAATTAACAAATGCTTAGGAAAACACTCCGAGGTCCTTTAATTGTAACTACTATTTACCAGCAAGAGCAAGCTTTGACAACTGCCTTATCCCAGCCCAGGGGGACTGACATTACGGTTAGAGTCCAGTTCTCTCAGGGCTTCAGTTTAATTTCTTCCAAATAACAATCTCCCACATTGATCCTTCATAACCCCAACCTAGCTAATTCCCATTCCACCAGCCAAAGTGTCCCAGAACCAACTCAACAAACAACCTTCAGTTGTTCACTTCCTACAGATCTCCAGCCCAAATAAGCTGCTCCTTCCTTGGTTTTTATAATCCCCTCTTTTCCAGCTGATCAGCCTGATCTGGAAAAGAGCTGACCCTTTACAAGTGAGGCTGGATCCAACTCTCCTTAAAGGACCAGGCAAGTGACAGCAAGATGTCATTATTCCTTCTGCTATAGGCTTCACTGTACGCACCCTTCAGTTCGTGTCTCTAGTGAAAATCCAGCTTTTATACTAGTTGGGTCTCTTTATATCAGGAAGGGATAAGTGTAAAAATGAGAGCAATAAAATCTGTTTAAAGTTGAACCAGGCCACGGAAATTTGCAGTTCCCAAAATAAACTAAGTTTTGAATCATCATAGCTTTGCTAACAGCTGCACGGGTCAGTTTTATTCAGGCAGTTCCAAACAATGCAAGTCTCATTAATTCATCAGAAAAGACAGACTGGTTGAGGAAAATATCAACTTAGCACAGAAAAATCCTTGAGGGAAAAAAAAACAGGTGAAAAACAGTGGGATATATTAGTAATAATATTCAATGCATACTTCACTTGGACCCTGTTTCAGAAAAATAGCCCTTAGTCAAGCAAGGAGTTAAGCATGTGCTTGAACTTAAGCATGTGCTCAAGCGGTTTCCTGAATAGTGGGTGTCTTATAAGGCTTCTTTCTCTTTCCCAATATAGATTTACATAACTATACAAGTTTAGTTAAAGGTCCATTCCCACGTAATAAAACAAGATTCTAATCTCCACATCCGATTATAAAGAGTACTAAATCAGGTGTGCTAAATATCAATGATAAAAAATAGCATAACCGACTATCAAAAGCAACCCTACCATCTGCCAGGACCAAATCTGCTGAACCAAAAGTTTCAAATTTATTGTAGGATAAGTTTGGCATTTGCTTTTAGTGGAATTGTGCTTAGCTGTTAGTTGTTCCCTGAATTAATTCACAACAGTTTGAGTCTCTGATTTCAAGTACTGTCCTATAAGAAATTGGAGTCTTTCTACTTCACATCATGAAATTGCATCCCATATCCTTAACCTTGACATTCTTCCCAAGTGAGGTTTCACATGAGACTTAACACAGAGAGGATCAAGGCATCCACCGAAGTTCATGGGAGTTTTGCTTAGAACTATAAGTGGGGCATGAGCCCTAGTATGAGCACTCCATACCAAACTGAACTTCATCCTGAAAGAGCAAATTGCCTCTCTGCTTCATAGAGAGATTCGGAAACAGGAACAGACAACAATAAAAACTGTATTGAGCCATTTCTGCTCAGTGCCTGCCTATCCTATTTCAAGGATGACCTGGTCTGGTCTACTCTGTTCCATTCATTATCTTATACCGTCCTTGTCACCCCAGTATTTGAATACCTTATAAAAGGGTATTTGTTCATATGATATTAGCCATGTGTGGTTAATTTCTTCTGAAATTTCTCTCCCCAGGGATAAAATGTGTATGCAGCATAGTTAGATTTGGGTAGTTTATTTTGAACACACACACACACTGGAATTCTTAGGTCAGCTTACAGAGGCAGTGAGGGCTAAGGATGTGGTCATCATGGGGGACCTAAACTTCCCAGACATCTGCTGGGAGGAGCAGTCAGCCAAGTCTGATCGCTCACGTCGGTTCTTAGCCAGACTGCAGGACCTCCATCTAACCCAGGAGGTGCACAGTCCCACCAGGGGAGACGCCTTGTTGGACCTACTGCTGGCCACGGGTGAGGACCTGGTGAGGGGGCTGCGGGTGATGGGCCACCTGGGAGACAGTGATCATCGCTTGCTGGAATTCACCATCCAGCGTAAGGTGGCAAAGGGCTGCAGCAAGGCAACAGCCCTAGACTTTAGGAGGGCTGACTTCAACAAGCTAAGGAGGATAGTTGGGGAAGCGCTGAGGACCCAGAGGGGAAGGGAATCAGATGTCGAAGGTGAGTGGTTGCTCCTTAAGGAGACGATCCTCCATGCCCAAAGGGAGGTAATCCCAACAAGGGTCAAAGGGAGCAGGAGGGCACATAAACCCCCATGGCTCACTAAGAGCATCCGGGAATGTCTCCTTGCTAAAAGGGAGGCATATACCCAATGGAGAGATGGGGTCATCGCCAAGAAGGACTATGTTATAGTCGCCCGAGGATGTAGGGGGGCAGTCAGGAGGGCCAAGGCAGAGTTGGAGATAGGACTAGCTTCCCGGATTAAGGACAATAAGAAGTCCTTCTTCAAATACATAGGGGGTAAAAAGAGGGTCCCGGGTAATGTGGGGCCCCTGCAGGACACGATGGGCAACTTAGTCATCACGCCAGATGACAAAGCTAACATATTTAACGATTTCTTTGCCTCTGTCTTCCTAAGTAGGGACCAGTTCAGCCACCTCCCTGCTGGGCCCCCCTCGGGCCCCGAGAGAGACACGCCTGGGCCAAGGGTTAGCGAGGAGTTAGTTAGGGTACTTCTGGAGAAGCTGGATGTGTTCAAGTCCGCTGGTCCGGACGATCTTCACCCTAGGGTTCTACAGGAACTGGCTGAGGTCATTGCGGGACCCCTGGCGCGGCTCTATGAGCACTCGTGGTGCTCTGGCGAGGTGCCGGAGGACTGGAAGAGGGCCAATGTGGTCCCTATCTTCAAAAAGGGAAAAAAAGAGGACCCGGGAAATTACAGGCCAGTTAGTCTGACCTCAATCCCGGGGAAGCTCTTTGAAAAAATTATCCTGGCACACGTCCAGGAGGGCCTTGCGGGGGAATGCATGCTCAGGGGCAACCAACATGGGTTTATCAGTGGCAGGTCTTGTCAGACCAACCTGGTGGCCTTTTACGATCAGGTCACCAAATCATTAGACGCAGGGGTTGCTGTGGATGTAGTCTTTTTGGATTTCCGGAAGGCTTTCGACACTGTCTCTCACCCTGTCCTCATCAAAAAGCTGAGAGACTGTGGTGTCGATGCCCACACGGTCAAATGGGTCGCCAGCTGGTTGGAGGGCCGCACCCAGAGGGTGGTAGTGGATGGGTTCTTCTCGACCTGGAAGGATGTGGGCAGTGGGGTTCCGCAGGGCTCGGTCCTCGGGCCTGCACTGTTCAACATCTTCATCAGTGACTTGGATGAGGGGGTAGAAAGCACCCTGTTCAAGTTTGCTGATGACACTAAGATGTGGGGGGATGTGGGTGCACTAGAAGGGTGCAATAGGCTACAAGCTGACCTTGACAGGTTGCAACGGTGGGCGGATGAGAATAGGATGGGGTTTAACACTGACAAGTGCAAGGTGTTGCACATGGGGAGGAAGAACCGGCACCACACTTACAGGTTGGGGAACTCTCCTCTTGCCAGCACGGAGACGGAAAAGGATCTTGGAGTCGTCATTGACTCCACGATGAACATGGGCCGGCAGTGTGGGGAGGCAGTCAAGAAGGCCAATCGTACCCTATCATGCATCCACAGATGCATCTCGAGCAGGTCCAGGGAGGTGATCCTCCCCCTCTATGCGGCACTGGTCAGGCCGCAGCTGGAGTACTGCGTCCAGTTCTGGGCGCCACACTTCAAGAGGGACGTGGACAATATGGAAAGAGTTCAGAGGAGGGCCACTCGTATGATCAGGGGTCAGCAGGGCAGGCCTTATGAGGATAGGCTACGGGACCTGAACCTGTTTAGCCTCCACAAGAGAAGGCTAAGGGGGGACCTTGTGGCCTGCTACAAACTGGTCAGGGGGGATCAGCAGGTATTGGGGGAGTCCCTGTTCCCCCGTGCGCTGCCAGGAGTGACCAGGAATAACGGTCACAAACTGGCGGAGGGTAAGTTTAGATTAGATATTAGGAGGCGCTACTTCACAGTCAGGGTGGCTAGGGCCTGGAACCAGCTTCCAGGGGAAGTGGTGCAGGCTCCTAGCCTGGGGATTTTTAAAAGGAAGTTAGATGAGCACCTTGCCGGGGTCATCTGACCCCGGTGCTCTTTCCTGCTAAGGCAGGGGGTCGGACTAGATGATCTACCTAGGTCCCTTCCGACTCTAGCTACTATGAAACTATGAAACACACACACACACACGTTTATATGTTTGCATTAGAGAAAGCAGGGTCAGAGCACCTTTCACAAAGCACAGAGTGGAGACTGGGGAGTAGCCACAAGGGACACAGCCACAGGCTGCTTTATTGATGACAACTCTGCACACCTCTTCCGCTGACTCAAGGTGATGGTCCTGATGCCATGTCCCAGTATTTCTCCCAGTTCACATTATGAAAGTCGCACCTCAGTTTGTTGAGGCTTCTGGTGACAGGGAGCTGCAGTCCAACAGCAATCAGCAATGGTCAGTGCTGGGTTAGTGGAAAGTTGTCTAGCACAAAATATGGTGCCTGTTGAAGATGACCGTCTATTGAGTTGACCCAGCAGTGGTCAGGTGAATAGTCCTGTGCCAATCTGACCAAAAAATGTGCACCACAGTTTGGCATTGGGGATGAGAGCAACAGAATGGTTTACTTTGTCTAAGCAAGAATACTTGATAAAAAGGACACCAGCAGCCGGATTTGGGGAATGTAAGTTTGTCCTGTTAGACTTCTCAGGAAAAGGCCAAAGACATTTTATAAGCTCAGAAAGACCATTTCTGGCAGTTATCCAGTTCAGAGACAAGTTACCACCAGGGGAATGTGAGCAACCAGATCCTTGCTTACTTTATTTATGCTATGTCATATTCTACTTTCAGTTACCCTAATGTCACCCCCATTCAAGCCAGGGGTGTTGAAGTGTGCTGTCTTAGCGCAGAATCTGGCAACTCCCATGGTCCAATGAAGATAAAATATTTAAAATGTCCTTCCTGAATCAAAGGAAAGGCTGTGCAGTCAATCACCTCTGGGGATTTGCAGGGCTAATTCCATGCTTCAGTATTTAAGGTTTGCAAAGAAGCAACATCCATCTTCTGTTTGAAAAAAAAAAAATCTTCCTGCTATCTAGAGATTATTTAGTGCTCTGATATTGACACCGCTTCTGTTGAAAGATTTAAAGATAAAAATGCAGTGTATTCAAGTACTGATCATTTTTCATCGTCACTTAGTGACAGTACAGCCTGTAGTCAATTGCAGCAGATTTATCTTTTCTTCTATTGATCGTGTGTGTGGCTAAGCTGTTTGCAGATACCCGGCTGCATCTATCCTGAACTGCAGCAGGGGCTACAAAGAGAGGGAACAAGGATGAGGATATGCCAAGCGATTTTGTTTCATTTCCAAACCAGTTTGATTATTCTGATTTAAATGGCCTGATAAACTGCTATAAGATAATATGCATGTGAACACAAGACAATTTCTGCCAGAAAAAAAGGGAGAATCCTACCAGTGCAACTTTCCTGTGGTCCCTAGTGTGATTACAGGGTTTGGATTCAAGTCATAAATGGTAGGAAAGGGAACTACAGCACCAGCAGAGAGTTCTCCGACTGAGACCAGATTTCATGCCCGTCTGGGAGAGCAGCAGGGCCTGGTAATTAAAGACAGGCCCTAGCAAGCCATTAGAAGCCAGGTGCTGGTTAAGTGCCAGAGACGGAGAACTGAGATGTCAAGTCAAGGGTTTAGAGCCAGAGACCAGAAACCATGAGGAAGCTGAGGTCAGGAGCTTCAGTCAAACCTGAGACACAAGCCAAGGTCAGGAGCTAGAGTCAGGAAGCTGGGAGAGCAGGCATGGTCAGGAGTCAAAAACCAGGACTCAGAGAAGGAGGAAGCAGGGCAGGGAGAAGACTTAAGACAAAGGGATACGAACTGGCCTGGAGCTGCATAAAGACTTTGGAAGCCTAAATGTGCTACGAAGCAAAGGTCAGGGCCCTGGAAGGAGCAGGAGGAACCAATCAATCAGCTGAGCCAAGGCTGTCTCAGAGCCCACTTGGGACAGCTACCTCATTAAGCTAGGGCGCACAGTCTGGTTGTCCTCTGTCCTCTACTGAGACGAAAGTGGCCGCCTTTATGTCCTCTATATTTCTCTTGAAGAGAAAAATAGAGGACATAAAGGCATCCAGTTTCATCTCAATAGAGGACAGAGTAGCAGAAAACCAGATGTCCTCTATGATGGCCACCCCAGAGCAGAGACCCGACCCTTAACTCACGTCAGCAGGGGGCGGGGGGGTTCTTCCTGACTTCCCTGAACTATACTTGGCAGGCAAGGCTCTTTGAGTAGATGTGATATCTTTCCTTAGACCAACTGAGTAGTTGGAAAAAAGTTCTTAGCAAGCTTTTAGCCACAGTCACCCTTCTTCAGGCATGGAGGGAGTCTCTGCTGGTCTGAGACTCCTCCGAGGAACAATACTTGCCATTCACACTGGGTGTGGAGCAGTCCCTTGCAACTCCTTCATTCTCAAAGACTTTCTCCCAATTTTTTCCTCCTGAGGTAGAAACTGCAGACTCTGGAGTTCTGAGAGATGAGCAGGTACATTAGGAACCCAAATCCCATACTTAAGTTTTGCTGTTAATAAGGAGGAAACCCTTCCAGTACAGAAACCTTGCACATTACAGAGAGCGTGTGAATCTATGCAGCCCCTGCAGTGGTCGCCTTCCTGGGTGAAGGTACAGGTGAACTTGGCACACAGCATTGGGATGTGGACTGGAGCGGGACTGTTCCCAAAGTTCACAGCGGCACGTTCCAATCACAGTCTCTCTCCGACTTAAACAGAGCCAGAACGCTAAGAAGATGAGAGCACTCCTGCCAATCCTCAGTAGAAACTATATGGAACTAAAATTCAGACACTTTGTTCTTGGACAAAGACTGACCCAAGAACAATTAAGTTGATTAACGAAGGCAAACGTCTCACCAGGCTTTGCTGCTTGCTCCCCAGCCCAGATTCTCCAAATCATACTAGCCTTTTCCCTCCCCTCATATTCATCTGGACACTGCATTCATTTTCTCACCATGCCCATGGAGACATTTCTCCCCTGCACAAATCTCACAATCCTTCTCCATCCTTTCTACAACCATACGAGGCTCCCTTACTTTGTACGGATCAAACCCCGTATCCTTTCATCATCTCTTCCCCAGAGACAGGCTTCTAATCTTTCTCAAACCCACTCTCTTCTAAGGACATTTTTCCTTTCTAACGTGTGCACCACTGTATGCTGCACTGACACATGATGCACGACTGTTTCTAGTATGCTCTAGGCCAGGGGCATATTATGAATAAAATTGTGGAGAATCTGGATCCTACCTAACACACAGCTGTGGAATGGAAATCGTTTTGAGAACGGCACTACTGTACTGTTGCTACAGGACAGATATGGAAGATGGGATTCTTAAGCTCGGCTGTGCCTGACAGTAGTGCTACACCAGCAACCCACCAATTAATTGGGTTGAAAAAGTGCTTTGACACTATAGTTCATACCAGCTCCCCAAACCAGACAAACTATGCAAGCAGAACAACTTTTTTTTGCCAGTGTAACCGTCTATGCTCTGGATTTTGCTGCTGTAGCTACATTAGGGGAGGTGTGATTTTTTTTTTCACGTAGCTATGACGGCAAAGCTTTAAAGGGCAGACCAGGCTTGAGTCATTTTCTTCTCAGTAGTCACAGCTGCCAAGGAGGGGATACTACCTCTGCCTTCGTAACATAAAAAGTGGCTTAATTCTGTACCGTGGTGTAGCCTATACTGATCCATTCCTAATCGGTTTGCTTGGAAGGCTCTCTCACGCACATATAACAAAGCTTAACAAATTAGCAAACTGCAAGAGCCCAGTCATATTTCAGCCTCTGAGCCAGACTCTCATTTTAGTTTGAGTGAAAATAAACTCATAATAATAGTATTTGCTATGATTCATGTTCCAACATCCCATCTTAAAATAATGCTTCATTTTGTTACATGCAATCTTTCAACCTTCCGTCTTGAACGAACGTCAACAGCTTCACGTCTCGCTGCAGTATTTTAAGTCTTCCTTCCCCCAAATGACAAAACAGCACCACGTAAATCGAAACTTTAAAAAATGGAGCAAAAAACAGGCAGCTAAACGCATAAGAAAAAGCCAAGCTTTCCCACCAATAGCAGAAAGGAAAGCTAAAGAACAAGACTGAACAAAAGTTTAGAATGTGAATTTTGTTGTTTAAAGAAAATTAGGGTAGGTTATATAGGAACAGGCTGGGACACAGCTGTTTCACTATCACGTGTGGCAGTATTTTGGATCACCGTGGGGGAAAAATCCAGCACGTTGTTTCAAATCAGGGGCAGCATGCTGAAGTCTGCAATCTGGTGCCCCTCCTGGGCCTCTCTACCGATACCAGACAGAATAAACCCAGTAAGGAATATTGATTCAATCTGGTCTGTTCTGTCAGTTCGAAAAATAGCCCTGGGTATGCAAATAAAACCTATCCCCAGACACACGCGCGCGCAAAAAGAAGACTAGAAATTTCCCCTCCCCCAAGTCATTAAAGATTGTTGGGGGGGGTGGGGGTTGGTGCTGATTTATAATCAGAATATTTTATAAAATGTTGGCAGGAGACCCACTGCTGATCTGTCCACTTCTCAGTCCCCAAAGAATTCCAAGGTTTGCCTTGCCTGTTGGATAAAACAGCAAAGACTTTTTCAACCCCCTAAGCAAAATGTACCAAATAAAACCCCTTCTGATTTACAGATTTCCCTGGGAAATCCCGTTCACTTCGAAAACTTGGGCTTGGTCAGAACTGGAAAGATTTAGGAGTGCTAGTCCAGCTGCAGGGGTAGAGAAATCTGTGCTCAATGCCTTTATTTATAATTATACGTACATATATATATATAATTAGACACCAGCAAATCTCTGCATTTGCTGATTTGCAAACTAAAGCTATCACGGATCTGGCAGGAGAATAGACAGGGGAAGGAAAAGCTTGTGGAGTCCTTCAAAGCCGGGTGCTTAAGACACAGCTTTTTAATGCTATTGATTCCTAACAGTCAATACTTTTTTTCAATAAGAAAGTCTCATATTACCCTATTCCCCTCCCTACGCCTCACAATGAACTTCGTTAGGATGAAAAAAAGCACTTAATGGCTTTCTTTTAGCTCTCTTTTTTCATGCTTCACTGCAGTCTTTCTTCCCAGACAAGGGTCCCCTCTGCCATGCTAATAACTGATAAACAAACAAGGAGGGAGTGGGCCAAATTTCTCTCTGGTGTAACAGCTTCACTGGAGAGACATCCTGTTTTAATTTGGCCTACTAAGTCTGGTTTCTTTGCAATTAATAAGAAGTGCTAGCCAAGTCAGCCTACTGCCTTGATGGTGATTTGCTTCTGTTCTAGCTTGGAAAGCAAATTTACTAAAGACTTTTGCTGGTTCTTCATTCAAGTTGCAGCTCTATGAATAATTCAGTCAACAATGCTCTCAATGGACCAGGCTTTGAGGTATCTTCAGGTCCTCCCTCACTGCTGAACCTTAATTGTATCAATCTTTTCTGCCAGAGTGTTGTAAGCGGACCTTTCAAAAAGTAGTTGTTGGTGCCTGATTGGAAATGTCATTTTTTGAGACAATCCCATGAAACATCTCTTATTTTAGCGAGGAAATAGGTGAAATGACAAGAGCGCCTCAGTTGCTGCCAGCTATAACACAGCCAATGCACCAAGCTCCCTGGCTCCCCAGTAATGTAGAAGCTGTCCCCGCTGAAAGGCACTACCAGATCTCATCTGTGGAGCGAGCCATCCACGTGAGCCATCCCAACGAAGCCTGCCCGCGGAGCAGCATCTTAACAGGGAGCTGAAGCTTTCATACACTGGGCCCTGCACCTTCTTCTGAGTTGCAACACCCGTTCATGTAAAGAGAAAGCTCTGCCTCTAGAGGACGTGCTCCTCCTCTCTCAGGATCTGGGACTGGAACACAACTTGCATTTATCTACCGACTTCATTTCTTGATTAAAAATGTTCTTGGGGAACTGTCGCTGAAACTTCTCCTCCTTCTCTCCATTCCCCAATTCAGTCTGAGTTATTCTCATCTAGAAATCTACTTGCATGTGAAGGGAGGACTGCTATTTCATCAACAGGTTGTGAACCAGGACTAAATGATCAGGACTGATTACCAACTGAGGCTGCTACAATTTTCCTTCTCCCTCCACCCCATTAAGTGAAAGCTTTTTGTTATGTTTCAGCTCCTTTAAAATAGTTCAGTCTTCTACTCCACTGATGGTCCAGATCATATTTGTATTTAGATGTATTAGTACAACATGCTTGTATTCACTGTTCTGTAAGAACAGTAATTGCACTAAGGGAACCAAATGCAGTACGAATATCAGACCCCCTGCACAAGTCGTCTCTGTCCTGTTTGGGGTTTGCATCTAGAAAGCATGTCTGCCTCAGCTAATAAGGCATGACCTTGTGGGGTTGCATTACAAAATGCCTGAGTAGTACCAGGGATTTTCAGTGAAAACAACAGCAAGTGCAAATATCACCTCCCCTTTCGACCTAGCCCCAAAGCACAAGAAATATTTCATGCCTCTGCAAAGGTGTTAAATGGTCTTTTTGGTGATACGTTGGAGGCAGTGCAGTATGCAACCACTGCAAAGATAAAAAAAAAAAGTCTTAACAGAAAGCACTGGGAATGTGCTAGCTCCTTAGCAAAACTGCGACTCATCCTCTATGAGGCTGTCTTTTGGCTCCCTTCTGAAATAAAGGAGTTGTACAGTTTGACACATTAATATTTATTATGGCTTGCAGTATAACACCAGTTTTCTACCAAAGATGTCTCTATTACAGAAAAGACCTGCGTTATAGCATGAGCTGCGCCTATGCAAGGATGCAGGGGTTTTTTTCTGATAACACATTTTGCACTAAGTTCGGGAGTCTCTGTACATTGAAAATTTCTTTTACAGCTATGTGGCATTTATGATGACAAATGGCCTTCGTCTCCAGTTGAGGGCCTGTCTAACGACTGTTCCAGGAGCTACAGGCCCATATGCATATGGTTGTATGCGCATGCATTCCCCTGCACCAATTTTTATAGCTCGTGATTATAAAAACAAACCAAATGATAGACAGGACTTATTCAAACTAAAGGGGTCCAGGTGGTTGAGGGGGTGGGTAAGAGCATTGGTTCATTTGATTTCTGGTGCAGGGCTGGGCAATTATATTGGGCGGAGGGCCGCTTCCTGAGTTTTGGCAAGCCGTCAAGGGCCGCATGACAGGCAGCCAGGGGCAGATATATATTCATTTTCTAAATTTTTTCTATCTGCGGGCCAGATAGGCCACATTTTGCCCACCCCTATTCTAGTATCTAGGACTCTTGAAACATTCTCATCAGCTAGTCAGATTGGTTACCTAACAAGAAATGTTGGTTTCAACTCAGGCCCCAAAAGATACTAGCTAGCTATTGTAAAACCCACTGTCACAACAAATACCCCTCTTAAAAGGGCTAAAAACACCAATTTGTAGAATTTTCCAAAATTTTGCCCTGGCTTTTTAGCCATGTGCCTACTTAATATTCATATGTATACGTACACACTGACCTCTGAGTTCCCAGTGCAGTTGCTTTCTTGCTCAGCTTGCTTAGTGAAGTGAGGTTTCTGAAAAGTTGTTGGCATTACCCTTGTGCCATTTTCAGCAGGGAAGTTCATGACTGACAGCCAGAGAGACCAAGGAATTTTTTCACCTGAGAAGTCTATTAGAAATTAAGTGTATTTGTGGGTTAATGTGAGGGGCGTTCGCCCTGTGGTTGGGGGTGTTTCACTGTATTATGTGTATTATTTCAGAAACCCTGGTCATGGCGCATGACTTCATTGCGCTAGGCACTGCACAGACACAGAACAGGAACACGGGCCGTGCTCCACCCAGTTTACAGTCAGAGCATAAGGCAAGAAAAGGGTGCAGACATACGAGGAGAACGCAAGGAAGCAAGAAGAGGCTGTATCAGCCAGCATGACAGGCAGTGGTCTCAGCGCTCCAAAAAGTTAACTATTCACAACGGACAACGAGAGCTTGAAGGAGGATGCTGAAGACAGATCATGACCTGACTTTGCAGATATTATGAGCAGCAAATCCCAAGTGAGAGAAGCAAGACAGCAAAACAGAGGCAGAAAGTTCAACAAGTGGACAGTACAAGGTGCTATCGTCAGCTGAGGGAGGACAAGTAGCTTTTGTTTGACGCAAGGGAGAAGGGCTGGCAGTGAAGGGGTAAGAGGTGGAAAGGCCCAAGCGACAAGATAAGAAAGTGCTCTGTGCAACGTAATCCTGGACGGATGTGAGCTTGCATTCACCAAGGCCAGAGGAAAGAATGTGCCTGTACTCCAGACACGAGCGGACAAGAACCTAGGTGGGAGTCTGGGCTGTATCCTTCAGGGGCTGTATGGAAACAATATGCAAGAGTCACATCTGGCCTGGGCATGAGAAGCTAGAGTGGGGTCTGAGTCCAAGACAAGGCCCAAGCAACAGGCTTGGGCAAAGGCAGCAGTGCCTCTAAAGATTTCAGTCTGCAGGGTTTGCTAGTCCAGTGATTTTTATGAGCACCGGATTCAATGGTAAAAAGAGGTAAGTGGGTATCTGACATCTATCCAAACAGCCTATGTTAAAGCCAAGAAAGGGATGTAGAAACATGAAAAGCAGTGATGGAAGCCAGAAGCATCTTATTTCACTGTGCAGCTAAGACCGTAGAGGAGACTATTTTAAATGCCACCTGGGTGCACCTGTTTTATGTCTCTTGGACATGTATCTGCTTACTTTTCTCACCCAAACCAGGGCTTTCTCAGATTGACCCTGCAGTCTGTACAGCTATGAGATTTGATTTGATTTCACGTCACCCCTCAAAACTGTCAGCTAAATACTCCATCCATAACCTTCACTGCAGTGATAAAAAAAAGCAGAAGATGCCACCTTGATTTTGTTTCCCAGAGTAAACATGTTACTGCAAGTAGGATACCCCCCCCACCCCCACCCCACACACCCTTCCAGTGAATTCAGAAATTGCAGGAGAAGGCTAAACACCAAAGCCCTCAAGGTCACTTTTACAGTATCACTTTTCAGACGATAACTGCACTTGGATGAATTAAGAAAAGGGAAAGGAAAGAAGAAGTGGCAAGGACACCAAATTGATCTCTCTTCCCACTGTGCTGTCAGCGTTACCATACCCCTTCGGGCTGTGCTGTTCCTTCCACCTCATCAAACCAGGCACACAGCTGCCAGGACACGCTGTACCAGATCAGGGAACTAACCCCTCCGAGTCCCTCCCAAAGAAGGGTCTCTCTCTTTTCCTCTCTCCCACTTCTCTTTTCATTGACTGACTGGTAAGATTCTGCCTGATTTCATTGAGAGGCTTTTAAAATCTTATTCTTTGCTATTAGTATTGATCAGCTTTGTCCTCTTAATGGTTTTTTTCCCCCTTCTCCTGGCTTGTTACATCACCAGGTCATCTATTCCTCTTCAGAGTTCTTTGTTTGGATTCATAAAGGTAACTACAGCGACTGACCAGCTCTGGCAGGAGGCGCTAATCTGTTGTACAGCAAAAAAGCATCACATTTCCATGTCGGAGAGACCATTCCCAATGAAGAAACATTAAATAATCTGGTTGGTGCGTTTGTTTGCATTAAATATTAAAGCTAAAAACAAAAAGAAAAGAAAAGAAAAAAAGGAAAGAAAAGAAAAGGGAGTGCAAGGGAGGAAAAAACCCATGCATGACAAGGCTTCTGCAGGGAGAATCTGAGTACACAAGTCTCATGCAACCGACCCTCCATCTCTGGAGACCTGCATTCTCAAGTAGATTAGAAACCCAAAAATAGTCACGAGTGTCTTAACTTGAACATAGCATTTTTACAGACTAACACAAGAGCTCATCTAACATGAAATGCAACCACTTCTGGGAAGGAACAGAACAGCAGTTTAACAGTACCCAGCAATACCACCCAACAGCACGGCCCCAGGCATGGGAGAAAAAGCGAGTGCATGTGCTAATGGAAAACACGGGGGAAAGTTTAGGTTGAATGAACTGTTGTTACAAATAGCCCAAACTGCCTAGTGATTAGCCTCAGCATTATAAAACGGCACTGAAATCATTGCAATATTACAAGGGATCAGAACCCCAATGTCACACCTCGTCTGCAAGATCGCACTGCCAACATGGTGCGGCAGCCTCAACCCAGTACTGGACTGATTCAGAGGAAATTGCTGTTCAGAATCACAGCTTCCTGCCGCACGGACACTCTCCACCGAGATCGCTGCTCCAGACACGGACCCAGCTCCCTAACCCTGTTTATAGTGTGAGGGCTGCACCAGGTGGTCCGGGGGCAGGCCATTAATTCGGTACTTGCAATCTTGTCTTTCATGGAATTTATCCATTGCACAATTTAGCTCAGATGTCAGAGACTTGCTGTGGGAGGGAGAACTGTCTCCGAAACAGATGATAGTTTTCTTGCCTTTCCCCCCCACATTGTTAGGAACTGCTCTTGGCTATTTCACTGCCTCATCCAAAGCCCCCAGTCTTTAGAATGATTTGGTTCCAGTCTGTTGCCATGGAAGAGGAATTTGCTGCAACTTTTAACCTGCTTTGTTGGTTCTGCCACCTGCGGTTTGACATTCAGTTCCCTCATTCATATCAGCTCACCAATACCACCCGTGGGGTTTGTTTAGCAGCACCTATTATTGTGCAATATGAAGCTCAAAGGCAGCTCAGACTCTGGACCATGCCCTGCAGCGCGGGCGTCGACACAAGGCATCTCTAGTGACGGCTGAGCTACTACCTGGAAAATGTTACTCGCGATACCCTGAGTCACAACTCAGGAGCAGTTCATTATGCCAACTACGAAGGAATTAATTTGGTAGCCAAGACCCTTACCATTCCCTGACTGCACCCAGAGACATGCCTATAATCAAGCTGACCTAGTGTCTCAGCCAGTAAGAGAGAAAGTGTGTCATTTAAAGTGGAGTCCTAGAGCTCGATGGAAAGTAGCGCGTAAGAAATATACCATTTTTAAACATAAAGTAAAAAAAAAAATGGATTTTCAGCAGAAAGTTTCTCACCTGGGAATACAAGTTATAGCAGAGGACAAGAAACAGGGAGCAAATGGGCTGGAGAACACTTCAACATAGCCTGAACATGAATATCCAGTCCAAGAGGTTTTGTCTGAGAAAAGCAGTTTCTGGTAATTTTACTGCAAAGGCATTTTCCTCTGAAAATGAAATCCAGACAGGACATTACTGATGGTCCACATCATATTTTCAATAAATGATGAACCTTCACATCCCGTGAAATATGAAAGTGGAAAGCTGCATTCTATTATATGCAGGAAAGCATCCTCCTCCCCACCCCCCATTTTTTTTTTTTGCTTAAGTATATTCATTATCAAAGGTATAATGCCCTTGAGAAGCTGAGGCAGTTGGTTGTATTGCTGTGCAAGGAATTTAAGATACTTACTGAAGTTTTCACAAACGATGATGCAGAGATGTGTAGCACTGTCTTCCCAGACCCCCCAATCCATCTATCCAGCGCTGACACCCGAGCTGTAGAAAGACATCCTTGTCAAATTACTTACGTATTGCATACATGATGAGATGGCGCTCCATTTCTAGCACGGAGCTGCAGGAGTTGGAAATTAAAGCAGAAAAGCTCAGGACCTCTTATCACAGACTCTCGGGGCTCCATGTAACGGCCATCTTATGGACAATATTGAGGGTTTTCCCTTTGGACTGAATGCACAGAACAAGTAAGAAAACACAATGATGGACAAGAATTTTCCTATACAAAAGTTACGCTTCCCTCCTGGTGCCTCTCACAGCATTAATGTAAAGTGGGCTTTAAAAGTTAGCTGTTTGAGAGGTGCAAGTTATAACCATACTTTCTACAATCTTCATGCATCAATAACATGAACATAAGTCCAATACAGACTACCATCAAGAAAGGGACCAAACTGTCTCAAGAGACCAATTTAAGACATTCTTAGCATTTTCAGAATAAGGTTATCCAGTCTTTAGTCAAACACTCATCCTCTATTCCTTTTATTATTCCGTCTTTCACCATGTTACAGTCTCTCTTCCTATATGGGTAGCTATATAACACGTATAACTGATATTTTTAATATAGGCAAATGTTACTTTCTCACATAAGATGCAGTTGCTGCACTTGACATAATGATAAAGAATTAGTTATCTCCTCAAAAATAACACCGGCTCCTATAAGCCAGATTGTGCTCTTAGCTAAATGGATATGAAAGAGTAACTCAACTGACTTCAGCAAATCATGCCCATGTAACTGAAAGCAGAATTTGGTCCAAAGTGATCAGGGAATTGATCTTGCATTTTGTAATTGCTACACTTTGTTAATAAATGACACTGCGTATTTTCACAGCCATGGCGGGGTCCGAGGGAAAGTTGGGATTGTGCTAGCATAATCCGTGACGACTTCTTAGAGGAAGTCACATAAAATCATGTGAAAAATTATGAACCTGTTTATCACCCATGTATTTTTTGTCTAATGAATGTCATATTTCCTACTCATCGCCTGCTTATAGAAATGAGTGTTCCTCCTGAAATTCGCCAGCTACGCCATCTTCCCCCAGCAGTGAGATATTTCAGTCAATAGCACGAACATAGTCGGAATTAGCCAATTGGCTGCTTTTTTTTTTTCTCCTAGGGTTTAATGCTAATGGAATGAGCTATCTGGACTCCTTTCTTGTCATCTCAATTAGTTCAGAACAGTTTGTGCCATTTGAAGCATGAGGGATGGTTTATTTGCCTAACCTACAGATTTGGAACACCCAAATTCCTCCGAATTAATGGTGCAAATTCCAGCAGGGTTGATTCAGTCCTTCTTCCATGTGAAGCACATCAAATACATCGTTCAGAGTTTACTGGATGCAAATCTGCCAGATGAGACTTTTTCAGCTCAGCTTCAGTACAAACATGAAGGATCAGCTTTTCTGGTCAAGTCCTTCTGAAATCAGCATAGTTAAATTTTGGTGGGAAAGATGGTGCAAGTATATTTAAGGCCGTGTGACTCGGACCTCTCCCTAGTTGCCACGTAGATCAGCAGTGGGGACGTCTTCCCATAAGCAGCAGTTGGGAATTGCTGGGAGATAGAGATCGCTCCAATATGTCCCCAGTTTCCAGGCGCCAGGAAGGAGGATAATTTAGGAGTCAGGACAGTGGTCCTACTTTGTCCAGAGATTTTCCAACATCTGCTTCACAGAATCCTCAAGTAGTTGAAGCCACAAGTGCGGGGCCCTCCTTGCTCCAGCTACCCAGAGTAGGACTGGTAGTGTCTTGCTGCCTATATGTCCTTTCCTTTCCCTTCACTAGCATGTATACTGCTAGTTAGGATTTGTAAAGTGCCATATAAATCTGAATGCAAGATATTATTAGCATCATTTCGAGAAACTAAAAAACTATGGAGTCCGTAATAGCAACTTGGACATTACAGCCCCTTAATCAGAGCTTTTTAAGACGCAATCTTCTCAAAGTAATGAGTGGTAGGGAAGATACAAAAAAAAAAAGGGAAGGAATTGTATCTATACCTCTGAAGAGCTAGGTCATCCTTGAGTCCATTCCCTGGAAAACAGCCACGCTACCCCAGGTCAGTGGTCCGTCCTGTTGGCTAAGTCATGCGTGAAAATTAGGAGAAAGGAAACCTCTGAGGAAAGCTGAAGCTATAATGATTGTACTGGTAATTTCGGTAGGTGGCACTCATCAGCTAATGCTCCAGCACGATGCTAGAGGGCACTGTGCTGCTGAAGGTTTTGCCTTTGGATGGTACAAAAAGCGTTAAGTGCAAGTCTGTGCTGTTTGTGGCCACTAACCATCTCTTGGCACTTGGTGCAAAATTAGCATTAACCCCTGGGTCTTGGACAAATTAATCTGTGGAGTTTCATACTGCTGTCCTACTGTTTCCTCTCTGCAGTTACAATCAAATATAGGATTCATTTTCATTTCCTGAACAGTGCAATTGGGTTGTGTTGCTAAAGAGCTATAGATCCCAGTATATATGCAGCCAGTAAAACACGTTAGGCTAAAAGATGCTCTATAATTATATCAATTACAGAATGTTTTTCAACTTTCCATCTTTCATGCATTCCTTCCTCAGTAGGTAGACAAAGAATTGAATTCGTTTTCATAGACACCAGGGCTGGAAGGGACCTCAGAAGATCCAGGGGCAGGAAGTCAGCTAGGGTCAACAAGATAGGTGTCCAGATGTTTCAGAGTAGGTGCCTGCGCCAGCTCTGGCGGAAGTCTATTCCAGGCCTTGGGGGCTCCGACAGTACAGAAGTTTTTTCCTTATGTGTGGCCTGAAACGGTCTTGGAGGGGTTTGGACCATTGGGCCTCGTCTTCCCTTGGGGTGCTCTGGTGAACAGACGTTCCCCCAGATCCTGATGCACACCCCCGATATACTTCAACCAAAGTGCACGCTTTCGTCTGACAGACGAACCTGCTCCTGCTCCTTGTTTGTGTTTGTAATGTGCCTCTGGCACAGCATTAAAATTTGGCCAGTTACATCCTAAAAGAACTTCTACAAGACAAGAATTCTTCTCCTAGGATGAAAAAGAAGGGTTTCAAAAAGATCTTTTAAAACACACAAAATAGGCATATTTCTTACAAGTAAGCACTCCAATCAACCCAATCAATAGGTCGGTGGTTTTCAGTATCTATCTCTTCAGATGCTCATAAAATACCCACCACAGGAGTCTGTAATTCGATATTCTTTCCATTTAATTTAATAAGGTGTAAAACTGAAGCAACAAAAATCTGACCACGTATAGAAAACTTATCAAATTTTTTTCCATGTTTGCCGGAGGTGAAGAATCAAGACCTCTTCTGTCCTGTCCTGTACAGCCCATGGGGGAAAAAAAAATCAATACCGTCTTTTAGGACCATTATATTTCTCAGTGCTCCAATGCTATCTCTATAGCCCTCCTTTCACTTACGGCAGACCCAGGGAGCAAAACCCTGGCCATATTGAAGTCAGCGACAACACTTCCATCTACTTCAAAGGGTCCAAGATTTCAATGACTGTGGAGAAGCAGTAAGATCCTCAAGGTGGTGGGACTCGCTCAGGGTGGTCGACGTTGTTTTCTGACTGAGCACCGGTGTCTCAAAATGTGCTCTGATAACAAATGCAGCCCCGGTGCAGTTAGTGACAGAGGGAGCGCAGCGGGACAGCCCACCCATAGGAGAAAGAGCAATCAGACTACCAGCCAGAACACGTTGCTCTTGTATCTGTAACCCAAAGCTCCACAGCTCCTATATTTAGTCCCTCCTTTCCCCCCACACCACAAAAACTGCACTGTCTGGAGTTTACAGAACCTGATGTCATTAATATCATTGATGCCACGGGCCAAAGTCAGTCTGGGTGTAAGCGGATGTAATATGCACAATGAATGAAGCTAGAAGCAAGTATGAATTATAGCAGTTAAGACTACTTTCGATCCAGTTCAATTTCACCCTGCGTTTGATGGGAAGGACGTGCGAGATGATCACGTTTTCCTTTTCAAAATCCCGCATGCAGCAAACCAGCCCCATTTAATTCTCTCAGCCGTAACAACACTCCCACATCAAGATTTTCTCCCAATTGATTCCAATGCATGCAACGTAGGGTTCAATTTTGGGAACAAGGAAACTGGATCAGTGGGATTTTGGATTCCCAAAACTCCAGTTGGTAACTTATGATCTTCCTGGGTACAATTATACATGGAGGTTTCTCTCCACAGGAGGTGAGCATGCATGGATTGTAGGAGGCTAGAAACTGGACAAATCTGAGTTTCTAGTAGTAGGCTTCAATTTTGTAGCAGCTGGACTGACCCCCGGGGTCACCCGGCATTCCTACCTCTGGGTTATTCACCATCCTGATCCAAATCCAGTGGCTTGGGACTGTCACCGTAACTCAATAATAGTCTTTCTCTTTCTTGGGAATTTACCATACCTTGTTGTTATCATATAGTACTCTAAGATTCATCTCCAAGCGCATTACAAATCAGCGGAAGTCTTCCATGTGATGTCAGTGGGAGTTACATTAAACCCTAAATGCTCATATGAAAAACTGGGTTCTTAACAGTTTGGGGATCTTCAGCCAACATCCATTCACCACTTCATTAATCTAATGCTATTGTGTTTACATCAGCCTTGTTTATCCGATGCGTGCTTAGTGCCATCTTGGCATGAATATGAATTATGCAAATTTGGGGGATATACTTTAATAGTGGTCCCATCTGCTAGGGTCTTTTATTATAGAGAAGTGTGAATGCAGTTGCCATGCAATACACACTTACACACAGCAACCACGAGTTACAAAAACATGGGAAAACATCTCATACGTCTCTCCTTATTTGTATTTCACATTCAGCATTTTCTGTGGCCAATTTTAATGTTAGTTGATATGTTTTTACACAAATCAAAATTGGAGTGAAAAAGCCCAACAGCCACATACCTGTTCCTTGACAGCCACAGGCTATTACCCTGCCAGTGTGTGTGACATCGGCACCAGAAATATAAGGGAAATAATGTAAATCTTAACCTGGAGGCTCTTATTTAGAGCTCACTATACAAGATTCTGTGTATTGAAATTAATTAAATCAAACCAGAGTAACTAAGTGGAGAGTCAAGCCGTTGATAATTGATATTTATATCAAGCCTTTCATAGGTATTCCAACAAAGCTGACCTAATAAGCAAAGGATAATAGTAGCAAAGCATGATTTATTCTCCCCCCAATCCTATGTGTGATTTTTTTTTATAACAGACTACTCTGCTTAAGAGTATCTTGCAGACAAGCACAAAAGACATTTACCTTTTCCCCCTGTGACGTGCAGTGACATGGATCCAGTATTATCCTTATTGTATCTTCAGAGACTAGTTAATTCACTTGTATTTGTGCTCTGCTATTTGTGAAATACTAATCCTCTCTCTTGAGCAGGTCAGTGTCATGTGAGTGTTTCAGCATTACACTCACTATAGCTATCGAGATCTATATAGCTATGAACACCCAACCATGCAAACATAAAGAGGCCTCCCCTTTGAGTACAAATCTCAGTTCAGCTTCAACTCTGAAATTACAGCCTAGCGCCTCTGTGCTACTTGGCAGTGTTATGTACTACTATTCCCTTTTTTTGTGGTAACAAGTTCTCTTAATTTATTTCCCAGACAACATGCATATGGGCTTTTTGTTCCTAAGAACTGTGTGCCCCTTTCTTTTGCCTTTTCCTATGTCTGCCTGCAGTTCCAGGTCAACAGCTAAGAAAAATGTATTATTTTAATTACCAAAAGATACAGACCGGATTGAAATAACAGCCTGTCAAACCTAGATGTCCTAGACAGTGAGGGACTGATTGGGAGTGACACAGACACTCTGCATAGCTGCATTCATTTATAGCATTTGCCTGGTTTCCACTCAAGTACCCAAGTGGATAGGTTGCTTTAAGTTAGCCGTCTTTGACACCATTGTTCATATGTCCAAAGAGATCGAGGGCTCAACATGACACTGCTCAATGTGGCTAGTTCCTGATTCGAAGGGACCCAGAAGGTTGTTCTGGTCAATTGTTTTTTTACTCACATGGACAGCTCCATTTTGTACTACTTGAAACAGGCACAAGGAAGTAGGAAGCGTTGGTGCGAATGAGTTGCTGCATCTGCACTGTGCAGCAAGGCTACGGACGCTCAACTCTGCATTTAGTTCTTCCAGGTCAGATGGTGCAACCGCTGCTGCGACAAGGCTCGACGGGGGAAAGCTGAGTAAGTCTCAACCCAGATAAAACCAAAAGGATGGGAAAGGTAAAAAATGTACTCCTGCATTTGACAGCCCCTATCAACAAGGGTGTTTTTCTACAACTATTACTTGTGTTTGCCATGATTAGACTTCCTGTGCTATCTAGGATGGCTCTTCTCTCAGTTGTTTCTGTCCCAGGAAGGAAAGGTGACACCCTCTTAAAAAGGACATGACTGTCCATAATGTGTCATAATTCTGAGTAGGCTATTACCTTGATGAGTCAGTGGGGATACACCCAGAGAGAAGATGAAGCGCTGATGTTATTGATGCCTTGACCAAGCTCCAATGACACAAGCACAATATTAGCATAGCTGGGTCACTTATTTGGCAATAGACATGTGCATTCCTGAAAGGAAAAACCGTGTCTGCATCTGCTCCTTTTCTACTGTTGGAGAGATCTTCTGCTCAGAAAATAAATGTGTTTACCACAGCATTAGTAGAGAGAGAGAAAAAAGTACAACTCCACCTTCTAGAGCTAGCTGATTATGCATTTTCCACATCAAATTGTCAGCACTTATTCAATTACTTCACTCATTACGAGAGTGTTCTTCAACTACTAACCGAAAAAACCCGCCCTGCTGCTGTCAACTCCATTAGAAGTGACGTGCACCTGACTGCAGGCATTGGGGTTAAACAAAAAAACCCATGCAAAATCTCTGTTTCAAGTCTACAATGCAAGTCTCTTGCTTGCGAAGGCCAACAGTGGTGGACTGGAGTGTAAAGGCAATGCACACAGCCCTGCTGCTGGGGTTGAAGGGACCTGCACTACTCAGCAATGAGCCTTGCAGAGTTTACAGGAGTAACGCTGATGAGCCACACCAGGAACCACTTCCACTTCTTGGCTGGAAGGAAGCAAGGCCCTGGTGGGGTGAGAAGTGGCAGGAGATTGTTTCCGCAGTGTGCAGATGGACATGTGCAGGTGTGCATGGGCACACACACATACGGAGGGGAAGGGTCCATCTCTCCAGACCCTCAAATAAAAGCTCCTCATTCAATACACTGAAAAGCAAATTCCATCTCCGGTGGCTTGTATGCTAATGTCAGATTCCCCCTCTAAAAAGCTCCTCCCATTTCAACCTCACCTCCTTCTTCAGAGCTGGGGAAGATCAGCCTTTCAAATAAATCAAATAAATCTTCACTGCTTCCTGAGCCACTTCATTTGGCTACATTGTGATTTGATCTATGGAACAAAAGACGGGGGCACGGAAAGCAACATATTTTCCCCACGTCAAGGGTGAAGTACTTCCCCTCGCCCAGCTGATCTTTTCTGGAGTGAACGTGCATCATTAATAATGTTTAACTGGCCCAAGTTTTTTAAAGAGCACAGTGATTTTTTTGTTTTGACTTGTCATCCTTAAAGAGGCAATGACCTACCATAGGGAAGGTTTGTGATTTGGCTTGCACAAGCATTTTCAGAAGCATTAGCTCCCTAACAGAACAGCAGCCTCATGTTTCCCTGCACAACCTTTTGGAGCTGAATATGCTTTGCATCCCACTTTCCTTGATCTGGCTAAGTGCTTGTGTGCTGAAAATCCCCACCCTCCCTCCAGCTGTCCTTCTGGCAGGAAAGAGACAGCATCTCCTCTCCAGAGAGTACAGTCACTGCTCCTTTGGTTACTTAACCAACCAGGGCAAAATGCACCGAGGGCCAAAAAAGCCCTTAGAGCCACGGGAACCTCATGCTAAGTCTTCTTTACAAGGCTGTGGGCCAAGGAGCTACATATAGCATGGCCTCCCTTCCCTCTGCAATTGGAGAAGCCATTTTGCACCGTCTCTCAAAAGTTGCCCCAGAAGAACAAGCCATTCCCTCTCTCCATGTATTGGGACCCAAGACCCTGATCCAATAGTAGAGTGTGCCCCTCCGTACAGGAAAGTTGACTACTCCAGCTCACAGGACACTGCACTATTTGCAGAAGAGCAGCACTGCAGTCCTCAGGTTGGGGAGAGTAGATAGGAGGTTTCTCCTCCCACCTCCCATTTGTGTGCCGGTGCCACATAAATCTCAGCTGCTCACGCTTTGGGCAGGTTCTCAAAAACTCACCTTGCGTACAAAACATTAGAGGTTGCTTCTTTTTAAAAACACATTCATTTTCTTTACCTATGAAGGGCAAACAGCAAGGAAACAAGTACTTTCTCAGCCGTAGCAATTGAGGGGCTCTTTTCACCTCCCACCAATGAAAACTGTATAGAGGGAGGTCTAATGGATGGATAGAGCATGATCCCACGTGAACTAAGTTAACGGGGGCTTTGTAGTCAGCTTCAATGAGCCAGGTAAGGCCCACATGGCAGTGACCTTTCACTGCTGGACTTCAGACCCAAATTCAAATGACTGGTTTCTTCCTGTGGTCTGGAACGGTATGCAGTCTTTAGCTCAGAAAGGGCCAGGGACTAGAACGGCAGGAGTCCTACAGGCTGAAATGGAGGCACGTTAATAAGGCTGTGTTTGAAACCCTCTAAGAGTGGTCCCACACCAGATGCCTTGCTTAGGTCACTATTATTAGCCTCCCATTTTCATAAGCACTAAATTCACCCAATAAAATGTAAGGGAGATCTATATTTCTGTATAATGGGGATAATAATGATTTCTTTACCTTTATCAAATGCTCCAAGGTTCTTGGCAGCAATGTGCTAGATAAAGTCCATAAATAGAAAGTATAAATAGATGGTATAGCCATTTGTGTGCCCAAATAGAAGGTCCTTTATAAATGCAATTATTATTACTAATCTTTGATTTCTCTCCGTGGAATAAATTTAGCTCTGGCATGAGCAAGTGTATCTTTGTTGAAGGCTTCTATTTACATCAGCTCAGAATTTGGTCCTTTGTGGATTCACATGCCACACAGGATGGGTAGCTTCTTGCACTTTAAATGATTCATATTGCTTTTGGTCAATGGGTGCAACACGGGGTAAGAAACCTCACCCCATATTTCTCATCCTCTTCTAGATTGCATTTCAAAACCATATTCAGTCATTTGGACCTACAGGACCAGATGCAGCTATAGCATGAAGAAGAGCAACTCCACATCAGTGGAACTGCAACTGCTTGCACTCAGTTTACATTTGGCCCCCGAGCTCCATGAACCAATCCTTTCCGGAGTGCAAGCAGAATTAAATATTTAAGGGCCTTATTCATACTATAATAATTAAATACCAAAGTAATGCCATTGATTTTTAGCTGGGGATAGTGGTGTAGGAAGGGGTTACTCAGCATAAGCAAAGCATAACTGAGCCCTTAAGAAAGATGCACCTATTCTGTTCTGCTCAAAAAGTGTCACAAGGCAGGAAACAACTCTGAACGTTAGTCATCAATAAAAGGTATTAAAAAAGAAAGCATGCATTTAAAAATTGAATCTTCTCTTTAACTATTCACGTTATATATTTTGTTTTCCTTTCCTGATTGTAAAACCAGAATCGCAGTCCAGCTTGCAACTGCTTCATGTGGGCTGCTGTAGCTGTTGGTTCATGGATAATACCTCTTTTCAGCAGAGCCAGGTCCCTAAGTGCCAAACTGGACGTAAAACCTTCAGAGTCAACTGTTTTTGTTCATTCTGGAAGCAATGGCAGTGCGATTGTGTAGGACAGGAATTTCAGATCATTACGTTCTGTTCCTGGGTCTACCTCTGAATTGCTGTGTAACCTTGGACAACTCCCCCACCTGTACTGTGCAGCGAAGGGGTGCTGTGATGATGAGCTGCTATTCGCAATGTGCTTTCAGGCGGCACTTTTTACCTGCGCGGACCTAAGTATTATTCCTAGCTGTGGAATTTCACAAAAGCAGGGCTGATCAAAACTGCTGGAGTTTTCCTTCAAATGCCAAATAGTTTAGAAGCGCGACTTCTCATGCAACGGCTGCTCTTTTCAGCTGAAACCTCAGGGTGCGGACATATCACTTCACTCTGGTGTCAATAATCAGCGCACCACTTGATCCTTGCCTCAGCTATTAGAGAGGATGATAATAGCACACCATCCTTTTTATCAGGCTACTGTATCATGACAACTGATAAAGGAGTGATATATGAGAGACGGGGATTTTCTAGGGGAGGAGCTGATGATACTAAGTAAAGGCTAGGTCCATTAGCCCAGACCCACAGCGAGCATCCCACTTCTCAATAATATGATCATTATACAGTAAGCAGTACCAGAGAGACAGAAACCCACAACGTGACCCCTGGACAGTGAAGGGAATGGAGGTACAGCCAATTCTTCCCCACCAACCACAACCCTATCTCATACCCAGACCCCAAATCAAGGGATGCCTTGTAACTAAATGCCACTTTTTACCCAATGCTCCCACTGTGGCTGGCCTCAATCTGGCTTTAAACCATTATTTTTTAATTCCCCTTTAAACGCCATGGCAAACCTGTTCCCTGGGGCAATGCTTAATAACATCCATCCTGTTGCAGGGCTGAGAGATGCTCTGTAAGCAATGATGGGATTTGGGATGGAGCAAGCTATATAAAGGCAAAGCTACATATGAAGTAAAGCAGTGGATGAAGGTAAATGGCAGGAGGGAGTATATTTAGTAAATGATCACGCAAACCGCAGAAACACACAAGAGCTGGATAACGCATTTTCTGGCTCGGAAGTTATTGAGAGCTTGTTTAGAAAGAAACTGTTTTATATTTAATTTTGCTGGGGAAAAGGGGCCTTGGTTTTCTACCTCTAGAAATCCCTCCTCTTGATTTTGCATAGATCAACATAATCTGCCGCTCTTTGGATTCTCCTGTCTCTCCTTGTCCTCCCTTTCAGCATCCACCTAAACTGAGGCCCCTGTATAGAGTCACTGTACAGAGGCCTGGCACTGCGAAGGGCTCAGCAACTCACTGGCCACTGAGTTAAGCACTGGTCCCACCCTGGGAGTCTGCATAACCTTCCCTCCCTGCCTTCTTGCCCACACCTACAGCTCCAGCTTCGCCTGCCTCTGGAAGGTGTTATTTATTACACATTACAGATTTGCATGAGAAGCTCCAACTATCAGCTGAGAAAAGCTGGTCAGGTTAAATGGAAATGCATCTTCCCCACCTTGGGAAAGCATTTCTTTGTTACCTGTGGCAGTGTCTGAGTTCTTGCCTGGCTTCTCCCATTCATTGCACCCTCCCACTGCCCCAAACACACACACACACGCACACTCCAGAGCCTGACTTGTACCATCACTTCAAAGTAATGAGAAACACCCCAAGCTGCAGAGCCCAGGGCACTGTTGGTGCTTGCCGTTTTAAGGGCTGAGCCGAGCAGCCAGCAGGTGCTTGATTGCAGCAGGCATTTTAGATCTCTGTCCGCCTATATAAACAGAGCAGTTCCCTGCTGGCAGTAACGTCGCCTGGCTGCTAGGCTGAAGGCAACATCCTGGAGGTAAGGGAGGAGCTGCAGGGCTGGTTTGGAGGCTCCCGGTCCTGCGCATGGCCTAAAACCGCACCCTGCCGGGAGCGGGCGACTTGGTGGGGCTCCCAGTGGTGCGGGAGCCCCCAGGAAATGCCAGGCCCATTACCACCCTGGTGAAAGGTGGGTCAGGGCACCTTAACCCCAGCTCCCACAACTGGGTGGGTTATCCCACAGAAGGACCCAGAAGGTGCACCCAAGTTAGAGAGGGGGCTAGAGGCTCATAGACCTGACTTGAAATTCCTCGACTGGTCAGTGCTGGGGCCAGGACTGTAAGGGTCAAAAGGGCCAGGGGCCCACTGAGGGATGCCCAGAGCTGGGTTTTCCGACTAGCCTTGGAGGTGAGGCCAGGGCCTGTGTGGCCAAAGGTCCTTGGGGGACCACACGTAAGCGACCTAGGCAGCCCCAAATGAAGGCGGAGTAGGCCGTCTGAGTGGAAGGGTCCAGTTGCAGTCTGGATAGGAGGATTCTGGGGCCCAGTGTGGGGCCAGTGAGGTTAACACCTGTGGATGCCATCTGTGAGGCTTGGGCTGTGGTGTAGGGGAGGAACGGAGCCGCAGATAGCGCCCCCCTGGCATTGGGGCAAGAAATGGGCAGCCTCCCACCTAATTAAGATAATTTAATTGTATATCATCAAGGCATGGCAGGCAAGGAGGTGGGCAGTGGGCCCAGAAACAGGTGGGTGGGCCATTGGTAGATGGGCCCAGAGAAGTCCCCCTGTTACAACACACTAGGTATGCGCATGCACACACTCCAGAGCCTGACCTGTATCACTTCAAAGGAAAGAAACACCCCAAGGTACAGAGCCCAGTTCACACACTATAAAGCTAGAAGGGACCTTGGAAGATCATCAGGTCCAGCCCCCTGCACCAAGCAGGAGAGAGAACTGACCCCTCCAGTCTCCTCTCAAAGATTTCCAGGTAGGTGATTGCACCACCCCTGGAGGGAGCTTATTGCACCGTCTGGACACCCTGACTGTGAAGCAGGTTCTCCTAACGTTGGGCCTGAAACAGTCTTCCAGGAGTTTGGCCATTACTTCCAGTTTTCCCCCAAGGGTGCTCACCGATGCAGCGATACCCTGCTACCGAGTCCCCCCTCCAGAGCCTGGCTTGTACCATCGCATCAAGGTCAAGAGAAACGCCCCAGGGTGCAGAGCCCAGTACACACACACACGCACTCCAGAGCCTCACCTGTACCATCACAATATTCTTCAGATGTATTCAATATCTCATTTAACTTGCTGGGATGCTGTGACCCCAGCTGACCTCCTGCCTCTGGGGCGCGGGGCTGGACACGCTGATGTCCCTTCCAGCCCCAGTGTCTACGAGATCATCCCAAAGTTCACAGAAACTCCCCGGGGTGCAGAGCCCGGTGCGCACACGATGCACACGCGCGCGCTCTCTCTCCCATCAGGTCAAAGTGAAGAGAAACACCTTAAGGTGCAGAGGCCAGTGCGGGCACGCGCACGCGCACACACTCCAGAGCCTGACCTGCACCACCGCTGCAGAGTGAAGAGAAGCACCCCAGGGTGCACCCCCCACCGCACACACGCAGCCACACTCGGAGAGCAGGGATTCCCTCTCACCCACCAGCACCTTAAAAGCCCCCCAGGATCCCCGCCGGCGGCTGGGAGCGGCGCACCCCTGCCCGGGGGGCGGAGCCCCGCCCCGCCCCGCCCGGCCCCGCCCTCTCCGCTCGCATTTCCTCGCTGCACCTTTAAGACGCGCGGTGCCGCCGCCGGGCTGCGGAGCCGGGGCGCACAGAGGAAGTTACGCAGCCTGGAGCGGGCACCGGGATAAAAGCTCGGCTCGTGATGGAAAGTGACGGCACAAGGATTTGAGCCGCGGCGTTAACTTCCCCGCGGAGCCGGGGCTGGCATAAAGCTCCCGGCCGTCTGCCCTTGAGCCGCGCGGGGGGGGGCTCCTCGTCGGATGCGGGGACGGGGCGAGCCCCCGCCGCCGGCCGGATCGCCCCGTCCTGGTAAGGCGAGCGCCCCGGGCCGCCCGCAGTCCCGGGCAAAGTTAGTTGCGGCGGGAGGCGCCGCCCGCCGGGCCCTCCGGGGCGCCGCAGAGCGCGGCCGGGCAGCCGCCACCCGGGCAGCCCCGGCGGCTGGCCGCAGAGCGGAGCCGGCTCGCCTCCCGCTCCGGCCCCCGCGGCAGCGTGGGAGCTGGGGAGCGGGGTGCCGGCCGCGGGGGCGCAGGCACTTCTCAGCTAGGCGGTGGGGAGTCGCGACGAAGTGGTGCCCCTTCCCCTCGTAAGGCTTTTTTTTTAATATGAATGTATAGAAGCGGTTCTGTTCCCCTTCCCCCCTGTACGGCAGGGCATCAGTTCTGATTTAAATATATGAAATGTTATTTACATGCGTATTATAATATAATAAAAAGAAGCCTGACGAGGGGGGAGGGCAGCATACCCCCTATAAGGCTTCTTTTTGGATGCCTCGTGGGCGAGGGGCGCGTAACCACGAGGCATCCGTTTTGTCCCGAGCCCCAGATGCACGGGTGGTAGCCGCTAAAAGGAGATGGTCTGTACTGTTGAAATCCTGTTCTCCTCTGAGACTTGCAACATGATGCTTGTGTCCGCGTTCCTGCCACCTTGCATGCAGCAGCTTTCTCTTCTAACTTTGCTTCTTAGGAGGAAGGAAAAAGGTAGGATGGTGAAAGAGAGAAAGGGATAAAGAGAGTCCTTGCCAGCTGTATTTGTCACTTCCCCCTCCTCCCCCCCAATTTCTTTTCTTTTTTTTTTTTTTAATGCAATCCTCCTGGAAGGAAAATTGAGCACTCCTTCATCAAGTTTACTTTCTGTACTTCACTCCCAAGCAGTGTTTTGTGACTGGAAGTGTTGTCTCTCTTTCAATAGGGTGTTAATCCAATAAAACAAAAGGAAAGAGCCATGTCCAGGTACCTAGATGAAATCTAATTTTGTTTTTTAATACTCTGGCTATCAGTCCCTTGCGATTCCTGAGTACTCTTAAAAGAAAATAAAGAGCATTGATTCCATTTGTTCCCCTGAACTGCAGTTTCTTAATAATACCAGGTGAAGATTTATTTTTCAAGGACAAAACCAAACCATCCAGGGCAAAAACCTTGAATTCAAAAAGACTCTCTCTCTAGTTTCTTTGATGCCCCGTGATATCCAAGCTGCCTTGTGCAACTATTTCTGCAAAGCAGCTGTAATGTTACAACGTTGACACCACAAATTTAACATGCCCGTTTGATTGACTGCTTATAAATATATTTCTAGGCATATTTGTTTCCTTGGGAAGCTTTGACATTTAGCAAACATGACAACAAAGCAACTAATAGACATTATAGATTCTTTTCTCCTTTAAGTTTTCCCCTCTGTCAATCGTTCAAGTGCAAAATGTGATTTAATTTTTTTTTCTGGCTGAAAATAGATCCTTAAAAGATAACAGCATACAGTGCTCATTAAACTATCATGCCTGGTTTCTATGTCATAACGAAATTGCTTCCTCTCCATGATGCTACTATATAGTTGACAGTGACCAATTTGATGCAATAATTAGGAACTGATTTTTCAATTATAAAAAGACAGCTCTGATGTCAGCAGGGTTTAGAGACACCTCTGCGCCTCTCCATTTTATTATTTTTACTACATTTACTCATAACATAAAAATAGCACCCAGACAATTCTTTCTCTGGGAGTTTTGTTCAGGGCCAATTAAGCTATAATAGGCGCCCCTTTGAAGAGCTGGAGATGAAGCATGAACGGTGGGTTCTCTTTTCTGCGCTCATTCATCTCAATCAGAAACCCTTCAACCAAAAAAAGAGGGGGGGTGGAAAGGGAGATGTAAGCACAGATGTATGAATCCCCCCATCACGGATCAGTGCATCTGTTAACCTAGAGAGCTGTGCACGGTAACCTAGCTTTATGAGAGGGCACACACCAAACACTCGATTCAGACAGAAACGTCTTTACAACCTGGAGGAAAAGTTGTAGGGTAAGATGGAAGTGAAATTCTTGAGCAGTCAAGTTTTTGTTGTGACAGCACACCTTCCCTCCCCGTAGCTCGGCCCTAGAACTAATGCAGACAGACGGGTTGGCTCCCGTCTCCCCCCACCTCCTCCTTAGTCATTTTGTTTTGTGATTACTTAAGATTTTTATGGCTCCAGTAGATTGCAAAAAAATATGTAGCTTTAATATGAAATGAATCCCGAGAGAAGTCATCGCTGTTTGTGTACTTGGTGAATTTTAAACGTTGTTAGTACTCGAAATTTGTGGTGGTGGTGGTGTTCTTTTTTTTTTTTTAATTAAATGTTATTGTACAAATACATCATGCGGGTGGGTAGTGGACAATGTATGCACCTGCCCAGCTGTCTTATTTATTTGCTCCTTTTTGTGAGATCATCAATTGGTCTGTATATGTATATCCTTCTTGTGTCCCCCTATATGCCGCCTCCATTCTCTATCTTTTAATGACCCATCATTTCTTCCTGATATTATTTAAAGACCCTTTAGAGCTACTGTTGTTCTGACACAGGTTAAAAATAAATAAATAAGTAAATCAGATACCTTGGATGAAACAGCACTCACAGGAACCTCCCCAGCAGTACAACAGCCATAAGCATTTCAATATGGATTTTGTTATTAAAGTTGTATATCTCCTCCTTTTTTTAAAAAAAAAAAAAAAGGCTGTTATCTCCTGACTCTTAGGAAGCACGGCCTAATTGTGCATTTCAGGGGAGAGAGAGCTCTGTTCTTGCAAATTTTTTTGTTGTTGCAACTTCTCTGTTTCTTCCAGCTAATTTGTCTTTTAATTTGTTGCAGGTGCTGCTTGCTAATGAGCTCTCCCTGTTCCCTTGCAATGAAAGAAAAAGGAGACTTCAGATAGCAGGATGGCTAGTAGCTGAAGATCTAGAAACTGGGCGGTAAATTGCTGCCGGGTAGCATCAGCCAGAAGTTGTCCGAAGTCAGCACCTTGCCACCAACACAAGAAGCAGAAGTAACACACAAGAAAGCAAGTCAGTGCTTCTATTGTCAATAAAGCAACCACAGAACAGGCTTTTCAGACGACTTGCTCGATTTACTCCTAGTCTGTGTGGTCAGAGAGGTTTTCCTTCAACAGAAGGAAAGTTCAGCTCCAAAGAGGCTCACATTTCCAAGTTACCTAGACAGTAATGTTATAATATTTTCTAAATAAAGGTGGTTGGTTTTTTTTTTTTCCTTAAATGCCCTACATTATTTAAAGCACACCACCACGGAGGACACTTGAAAAAGCTACCCATTTGTAGCAGAGGATTGAGGTTAGGGAAAACTTGATCCTGACCTATCACATTAGCCTTTCTGGTGTGTTTTTTTTTTTTTTTTTTTTTTTTTTTTTTTTTTTTTTTCCTCTCCCTTCTTCCCCTCCCCTCCTATCAAATTTCATCACAGAATCAGAACTTGATAGGTTTATTGATTGAGTGGAGTCACCTCTAGATGTTTTCACGCTGATCTGGAAGATCTTTTATGCCAAGAAAAAAAATGAAGTTAAGGAAGACTTTTGCCAGCTGATCAGCTATTTTGGAAACTGCAAGTCTCCAAAGCAACTGACTTGCAAACTTGGCTTCCACCCCTGTGGACTTGAACGCAGCATACAGAACTGGGCCGCTTGTTCTCGTCTCCAGGACCTCCTTAAGCTACAGGATTTTTAGATGAGGAGTTTCCATGCTGATCCTGACAGCACCCCCTAATCCGGTAGCTGCCTCTCTTGGGACTGTAGGTATTTCCCTTGCCCAGGGACCCTGTCCTTGGTCTCAGCTGCCATGTTGCACCTGGTCGCTATTCTGCTGCACTGTCTCCCACTGGCCATGGGACACTATGACATTTGCAAATCCTGGGTGACCACAGACAACGGACCCTCATGGGAGTTTTATGCTTGCCAGCCCAGGGCCATGCGAATGAAGGACTATGCAATAGTGAGAGTGGATCCAGCAGGAATCACTTGTGGTGACCCTCCTGAAAGATTCTGCACTCACGTAAGTAGCCTGCCTTACCTATCCTACGTGGCATACTGTAATGACCTCTGCCTTCTGTCCTCAGCCCCCATGTCTCCAAGTGCTGGCACATCTGCTAGAATACCCAAGGTTAGGGTGGCATTGTTAGCTAATAGTTTGAACTGGAAATTGCTGCTTCAGTCAAGTCTTCTCCTCTATGCTTCCTTGTCATTCCTGAAAGCCTTCATGTTGGGGCCATCTCTGATGCTAACCTATGTAGCTTTAATGAGGTCTTTTAACATCTCCATGATCTCAGTTGTCTGGTCAGCAAGAGAGGGAGAATTCTGCTTCTCCCCTGCAGGCGTTTGGCCATTGTTTGCAAAATGCTTTCGAGACCTTTGCACGAAAAGTGCTATAGAAGTGCAAGGTGTCTAATAATCCCCATGCTGTCGTATCCTTTGTTACAACGTGTATTGTAAGCACTAATGGAACACCACTGGAACCAGAGATGGAGCGCTCTCCTATGTGACAGTAAGGGTAATGATGCTCCCTTGATAAGAGGCTAACTCAGGGTCAGTTTAGGGTGTTGTGATAATTTGAAATGGGTTACGTATTTTGACTCCACACACTCAAATTCTCAGAAGAGCTCAGGGCCAGAGTTGTGGATATCCACTGCTGGGACCAGTTTTCTAAAAAACTTCAGCAGCCTACGCGCACCCTGAAACTAAGCTCTTCTCAAATGTGCTGCTTACTCGGAGGAGTTCTTTTGAAACACCAGCCCCAGTGCCTGTGTGGTCCAGCTGACTGCAGTGGCACAGGTGCAAACCTACTCTCAGAAGCCAAGCTTCATGAGCGGTGGGTGGATGATGTGCAAGTATGGGCAAAGGTGATGAAGACGGAGGAGGAATAAGTGCGGTCCGACTACCACGGTGGCCGAGATGCCGGTGTCTTGCATCTCAGTTGGATAGTGAGCCATCCCCAAGAACGTAGCTCTTTCCCCTATCCTCAGCATGGACAGGCACTCACTCTCTTGTATTTAAAAATCTTTAACATATTTTCTCTTAAATATTAATCATGTCCTTTCATTCACTGTGCCACAAAGCTCAGCAGGAGCATTTGATATATTATTCATGAAGCTTACTTTGTTTAAAAAGTTCAGAGGTCAAAATCTACAGCAAAACAATATGCCATAAACAATCCTGTTCTAAATACGCAGCATTAGAACCGAAGTGTTGGTCAAAAAGGCAGTTCCTGGTTTTCAAGTTGAGCGACAAACTGAGGTCTGAAGAGGCTCCCATTCTAGCGGCACTGAAAAGGCAGGTTTGTTTCTTGAACAGATTGTGTTGCCAGTTGATTACATTGGAAGGGAAGTATTGCCTAGAGCCTGGGGCAAGGGGCCTGGACTGGGAACTCATGCTTTGTGAACTTAGGCAAGTCATCTCAACTGTGCCTCAACTTCCCCATCTGGAAAATAGGCATAAGCAGATAACAGTTTCTGTTGATTTGGGTGTCAGATGGCCTTAGGGAGGTGACTTTTTTTCTCTTAGAGACCACTCTTGGCTTCCCCAAAATAAGATTCCAGTCCCCATAGTGTTCACTGCATGCTTTCATTTGATACATTAGACATAATGGCCAAAGAGTTGGTAATTATTCCTTTTTAAATTAACATGCTTAAGGCTGGATTAACCTGCAGGTCCAGGAGAAAATAGTTTCTATTGATAAGTCAATCTAATCACATAGATTTCCATTCATCTGATTGGCTGCAGGAGAATTAAAAACTGAACAGATTCCACCCATTTCATCAGCAAACAGTTGGCTGCAAATGTGCTGGGGTTAACGTCATGCCAGAGTTTAGCATGGTCAGGGTTGGAGGAAATGAGTTACCGAAATGTAAAGACTTGCTACATCCCTCATTTTGGACCATAAGGAGCCAGATTCTTTCTATTGTGTGCACCAGTCGTTCTTCCTGTTGCACACGGTCGTTGTGTGGCTTAAGTGCTATACCCTAGTTGCTTGGATATGAATATGAAAGCCAAGAATGGAAGCATGATCTAAAATTCAAAATACTACATCCCACTGCAGAATAGCCATAGCAATAGATGTAAATATGAGCCACCCTGAACACGGGGGGTGCTTTGTCATTTTTTTTTTTTTTTTTTAATCTCTGAACTTGTATTGCAAAAAACAAAACCCACTCAGATATTCCCTGATGAAGAGGCCAATTTGGAACAGAAGTATTTAATTGCAAGTCATTTTCTAGATCATGGATCACATTTATTAAACCACAACCTAAGTGCCGTTCCCCCCTTGTCTGCCCACTCGTTCCTCATTCTCCTAAACATGAGCATAGTCTAAAAATAAGGCATATAGGAGAAGAACGCACATAACCTGCTTACAACCGATAAGCAAATATAAAAATTCAAAGGAAGAGAGGGCCAGCTCGGTGGGGACGTGCCACAAGAGAAGCCTAGGACAGAATTTAGCTTGAGGATCTGTACTCCGGGCTACAAGGCCACCAAGGTGACTTTTCCTAGCCTCCGTCATGGAGAATAGCGGATGCTCTCTTAACCACAGAGCATCCCCTTGCGGTCAGCACTGAGAGGAGCCAACGTGAGTCAGTTCGATCACCATTTAGGTCTGACGGCTGGGTACCTATTAATACACAGGGACAGGAGGAGAATCTGAAGTGGTGGTGTCAGCAAGGGATTGCCAGCCCTATATAAAGGAGATGATCAGCAAAATCCATATCGCTGCCCCAAGCCAAGACGACCTCCAGGCCTAAGCCCCTGCAGCCTGGAGGTGAAGGCTCAGCTGCTCCCACATATGGCACAACCGCTACTGCACAGCCAAGCTAACTTGTCTGGAGCCACGGTTGCGTTCTCTGAGCTTTTGCTTTCCGCATTGGTGGCTGCTGCAGTAGTTTCCCATTTTGCTCTCCTCCATTTTCAATTATGGGTGAGCAACAGGTGGACTCCCCTAAGACCATGGCTTTCTAAATGCAGTTAAATTTGGTGGTGGCTGACACTACTCTTGCAGGGGGCTTCTGAGATGGCAGACTACCATGCATACAGCAAAAAGCGTTCTCCATATCAAGTCCTCTCTGTTCAGATGCACAGGGTGCTACTCAGACCGGAGAAATTAAAAAAAATCGAATGACACACAAACACCATCAACACACAATTGGAAAAAGAAAGGGGGGAAGAAGGATAAAACAGAATTATGAGCTCAGCACCTGGCATCGTTTCCAGGGGGTGTGGGAGGGGAGCGCTACAAGAACTCATATGAAGGTCCTAATCCTGTCAAATGACGAATGCTCTCCATCAGGCGCTGAACGCCCTGTTGGTGTCAAGGAGACGCTCAGCATCTCACAGGATCAGACTCATCGGAACAGCTTGAAAATTTGGGATTGAAAGTTAAAAGGGAACAGATGTGTAACCAAGGAGCTCAGGGAACGGTGACGTTTCAAAAACTGGATGCAGGCTGCTGCACAGAGGGCTTTTGAGGGCAATTCCTGCTGCTCCCGTGTCAGCCTTGAGTGTTTCTGTCCCGCTTGAGCATTGAGCTCTTCCTCATCCATTCTGGCACAGTTCTTCATGGGCATGAAAATATTTTGCACCAGAATCTGTCATGCCCAGGGACACCCCCTGCACCTTGAGGTTGACCAGGTGAATCTGGGCTTTATTTTGCCAGGCCTGGAAATGACTACATTTCTGATTATTATTAACACAGTGCATAAGTTCCCAGTGCAGCTTATGCCAAGATGCGTGTCCACCCCAGATGGGGTCACGTCATAAAGAGCTCCCAACTGATTATAACAAATGCAATGTGACCGTGTTCGACCAGAGGCCCTCTGGCAAGAAAGAGGCCACAGCAACCCCGTGTCCAAAACTAATCTGCATAATTATTTTGCTGCTGCTTAGTGCTACGGAGAACCCTCTCTGTGCCATAAAAGCCCTGCAGTATGTTTAGCCCTCTCTCCCAGCATGCGTTTGCAGGGGCTCGGGTTCTGGTCCCCGTTCAGGTGGTGCTGTTTGATGCTCTTAGCTCGCAAGGATGGGTCGGAGGTGGTTTATTTTTACAGCGTCAGCATTGTTTCAACAGTAAAGCACAGCTTGTTGATTTTGGCATGAGTACGTAAAAGGTGTGTTGGGGGGGGAAGACTAGCATTCTTGATTGCTTACACTTTCAGCTAAATTTAACTCCCATTTGAATGCCTCGTTAGCTTCTCTGAATGACTCCTGTTCTGTCTTCACAGCATTTGTTAATTGTTTGTTTATCGGTTTTCCAATTTCCCTGTTTGTTTGAAAGTCAGGGGAAAGGGGGGCTGTTCAGAAATAGCTTTTTAGCAACACACTTCGGATGCGTGGAGATGCCTCATGGTGCGAGGGAGAAAGCCAGTGATGGGTTAACTGTTCGGGTAATCCTGATTTAAAAAAACCCCCCACAATACTCAGGCATGGGCTAAGTAAGGACTGCACGGCTTGCTGGCTAGAGCTCAACAGGCTGACCCCACTCACTACCTGTTTTACAATCACTTTGCCAGCCTCAGCTCCCATCCACAAACTGGTGAAGGCTAATTGCAAGTCAGGTACAAGTGAGAAACACCTTCAGGGGAAGCCTGTAGATAAGTTTTCTGTCTTACAGAGTTTATTGCTACCCACTGATGACTTCATCCCTGGTTTGAGCAGAGGCCTGAGAGGTGGAGATCCTCATTTTTTTAGGCTGCTTTCTCTTATTTGCCATATGACCTTGGGAACATCATTTAACCTCTTGGGGCCCAAGTTTACCAGCCAGGCTCCAGTCTACTGTCTTCCCCTGCCACCAGGATGAAAACACACAGACAAGTAATATTTTGTGAAGGTGATCCCACCCCCAATGCTGTTGTAGACTGGAACTAACCCGATTTACCTACATCCCTGGGGTGCTGTATGGCTAAATTAATGTTTATAAAATGTTCAGATTCCTTGGAGGAAAGCAGCTGGAGAAGGGCAAACAGCAATGCTTATTATTCCTTTAAATCAAGGGCAAAGGAGTTTTCTAATGCACCGATTCCATCCATTGATGGCTTTGCTTCAAACATGGGAAGAAGTGGCTGGCGTGGGGTCACCAAATTAGATTCCTGCTCCTGCCTACTTCCAGCACTACCACCAGTGAGCGTGGCATTCGCTGCCACATTTGAAATTAGGGGTCTGGTACAGGCAAAAAGTCACTGAACTTTTATTTATGAAAGTTTTCCATCACCGGCTGCAAAGGCAACTTGGTGCTTTTTGAACCCAAAGGGTTGTAGCCGGGTCCTATAGAGACCGAACGCTGTAAGGATCCAAGATGGTACAAGAGACATGCAGCATTAGCCTGAAATTAGAAGCTGCTGTGAAGACCGAGTCCACCCTTGCAAGTGTTAATTAAAACAGTTCAACAGTCTCTTTAAAGGCCCAATGCAGGGTCTGCTTAAGAAATTAATAGCCCTCTATCAAACATCTCCTCACATTGTCTGGTACAAAAAGCACGTTGTCAGGGGGATCCGACAACTGCAGGATCACTGGATCTCCCCTTTCCTGCCCCCCCGTCTTGGCAGGAGATGGGGAAGAGAATGAATTATTTTAAAGAAAAGGCTTATTTTTCAAGCGGGGCTGCACTTCTAATGGAAAGCCCTATAAACAAACAGTACTGCCAAAATTTCTCTGGGAGCTACGGGGGACCGGTGTCAGGAGAGCTGGGTAGTTGCGGGCAAATCCCTTCTTTTCCTCTGCCTCAGTTTCCCAGTCTGTGAAATGGAAATAATGTCATTTCACAATGTGCGATATCTGTGGATGAGAAATGCTAAGTGCAGAACATTATTTTTCATCATGTTTGCTTCTAAAGCCCCGAGGATACAATACAGAATGCAGTCCTTCCTGTATTCGGTAGGCATTTTCTATAAAGATATATGTTCAAAATATGACTGTAAATAATATGCCAGCGTATTTCTGGGGGTGTCTGTAGTGCTTTGCATATCAAACTTGCCTGTGATCCACCATTAAAAAATGCTGCATCCATCTGAAATGAGCTTGGAGCAGGATTGCAGATCCCAAATCAAATGGGCCTTAGGCTCCAGGTTCTCAGAGTTGGGGTTTTATTAATCTGATCAATTTTAATGACAGTGACCCTTCTCATTTCTCTACCACCTTTTATCCAGGTGCGTCTCAAAGCACCTTATACCCACTGCCCCACTATAGTCCCCTGGCAGGGGTTGGAGGGAGAGTGGATCTCCCCCATTTAAGAGCTGGATAAACTGATGTGTAGAGGAATTAAGGGGCTTGTCTGCAGTCACACGGGGGAGGCAGCAAGCAGGTCTCCCAACTATACCTTAATCTGAAACCAGAGAGGTGGGTCCCTCATCTTATCCAGATCCTGATCCTAACTTCCCTCAAGGTTTAGAGGGGTTGCCTTGGGGTTAAGGCACTTCAAATCAAACTTGCAGAACTCTTGTTAAGGTTGAAATATTGGGGTCAGAAATTTAGGTTAATAGACTGGGGAAAGCTACAAGCAAAAGTTTATTGCTTTCTCACTTTAGGTTAGTGGTACATGGAGGAATACGCACAGACCTGGGCACGGGACAGTGTTTGGCACTGGATACCTTATTTGTAATTGTACTGCACTGCTTGCTTTATTTACAGGGAACAGGCGGGAGGTTGTTGCTCTGGGGAACTGGTAGAGCCTAAGTTAGATTGCCCTAGACTAGCAGCTCTTTTGTTCCTCACTCTGCAAAAAGATTCACTTTCTAGCACTGGACAACTTCTGCCTCAGTTTCTCCCAACAGAAATAAGTGCTAGACAGCATCTACAACTCCCTCGTTCCACTGGCCGTGCGGCCACCCAGACTTTCACAACAGCAGCCTGGGCAGTACGCTGGTCTGTTGGTTTTAGAAGCACAGGGGCTCCAGCCGGACCTGCGGGTCGAGGTGCATAGGCCCCGTGACAGCCCAGCCAAGCACCTCTCATTCTGGCCTGCACAATGACACGGTCAGTTTGTTGCACTGCTTTCTGCCTGTTGCCAAGGCCCAATTTATTAGTGGATGCCTATGGCCATTTTCACTGGAGGCACCAATAGATGTCCTGTTCCAGCCCACGTCAGCTTGGGGCACTGTCGAGCGGGGGACGTGGGGAGGATTTTGGCTGTGACTTTCTGTAGGCTTCTGCACACCTGATGTCTCCAGCTCCCACCCCAGGGGTGTCCAACCACCACAAGAAGGGCACAGAGCTGAAGCAAGAAACTTAAGGCCAGAGGGTCCCTCAAGTTCATTAATTCATTTCTGACCTAGTTTGTGGGCCCATTCATGCATGCCCGAGAGCAACTCAGCAGTGTTCAAGTAACAGGGCCTGCATCACGGACTTGTCAGACTTATTATGCAAGTGGGGTTTTCAGTGACCTCCTTAGCCGGCAGTCTTTAGCCCGGTGATGCGAGCACCATCATACGGGCTCCTTTCAAATTAGTGTCTCTTCCTGAACACACCGCTTCCCGCAGCCCCTCCGTGGTTTGGATTCATCGGGGGCTGCGTTCCCCGTTTATATTTAAGCAGGTCACTACAGTACACATTTTCCTCTGCTGGGAACTGTCAAGTAGTCTGTTTCTCATGCCTGCCATCACTCATGCAGACAATCCAGTGTCAACTGGGAGAGTGAAATAGGTATTCATAGATGCTAGGGGCAGAAGGGACCTCAACAGATCATCGGTATCGGTATTGGTGCGTCTTCCTGGAGTCAAGGCAAGCCAGTTGAAAGGGTGGTAGAACCGAGGTGGCAAGTGGTAGTCAAAACTTTGTGAGCAGTATCACTTTTGTCCATGGAGCTCAGAGCAGACAAGAGTCAGTATTATGCCCATTTTACAGAGGGGAATTGATCCGTCTCCCTCGCATTTCCAAGATGTGACCACCAACAGTGCTGCCAGAGCAGCCAAGGGTTCAGAGCCTTTGTTCTGCAAATAACTGTCCAAGATTAGGGACAAGGACTTTGGTAGCTAGTCTGTCCCAAACTCCATGCTGCTGCAGCTGCATAGCTGGGCTAGCTAATGCCAGGCTAGCATGGGTCTCTCTGAACAGGCTGCCATCACCCTCCTCGACTGCAGTGGAGAGATACCCTTCGTGACCTGCTCAAGGAGAGGAGAGTAGCGCCGTCATGATGACATAGCAGTAAGCTTTGGCTTCAAGGTACTTTGAAAGGCAGCAAGGTCTGCTGAAGGGTACACAGGAAAGAACAAGAGAAGCTAGCAGTCCAAATCTCAGGCTGTGGTCTTGGCCACCCACTGAGTTCAAGATTTCCCCATCTAAAGTCTAGGCACTGGAATTGCCCTCTCACAGTATTGTTGCAATGCCCAACAAATGTTTAGAAAGCATGTGGAAATCTTGTACATGAAACCATTAATGATTACTGTGAACTTACTACCCCATTTACTGCAAGTCTATCCTCCTGTTCCTTGAGAAGCAGTCTAACATTGTCTTGCACACAGATGAATATTAGCATTCAGGGTTTTTCCTACTCCTTGCATTGAAATGTCTCTGCCAGAAAGTATGCATCAGGACTTTAAATGGGAGAAAGGCAAAAGGATCTGGAAGTTTTTTCAGCTCCCAGCTGTAGGGGCAAGGTCTGGGTGCAGGGTAGAGACAGGGCTATTTAAAACTTGACTTCATTCAGAGTCTTTGCAAGACTGGCTGGACCGAACGACAGGAAAGCAGCAATACACAACGTTGGTTTTACACTCATAGGCAATTTCTGGCATTGCCTATTGATAATGATCCTCCCCATACAGAAAATAACCTGTATTTTCTCCACGGTGTTCTCCACCTGTGCATCTGTCAAGTTATTTCAATGCCTGCAAATACACAGATTTTGGCTGAAGCAAATCTGCTTTTCATGGGATTCCCCTAATTCTGTGGGCAGTCTGTTTTGTTGTGAAGCTTTCCCCGAGCCAATTCCAGACTCAGTCCCTCTGGCTGCCAAACTGTTCGGGGAGAGGCAGTTGTGCAGACCACCCCTGGGTCACATTCCTCCCTGCCCTGCATCCGATACTATGCAACATAGGTCCCAAACCACCCAGCCACTCTGCTCATTTTGCAGGCCCTTTGCGCTCTCATCATACAAGGAGGTGCAAATTATTGTACAAGGCACAGGTTTACGCTAGTGCTTGATGCTGGGTAAACGAGTATCAAGCTGGAGTGCTTACACCCACAGCTCAGTCTGGGCATTTCACAACTGCTTGTCCCTCCTCATTCGCAGAAGTGTGGCTCTGGATACACAGCTTACTACTCAGCTCCTCCTTCAACTTCCAACACAGTGTGCGAGGTACTAGGGACAGTAGGTGAAGCAGCAACCCTTTCCATGCTGCCATGCCCACCCACCCCTTTTAGAGGAACAGGTGATGCTTAAGCAAGTTCTTTAGGTTTCTGTTCTCTGCAGGATAGACAAAGCATGTTAACAAGTTAAAGGAAGACGGCTGTGTTAACTTGCTTGTGTCCCCTCCAGCCTCTTAATGCCCAGACCCAATCTGCCATGTGTCACTAGCCCTGTACGGCTAGTAGCTAAAGGAGGTCGTTTCGGGGAAGGTAGATCTCTATTCCAGCTCCTGCTGTGAAGTTCACAGTGACCCTTCTCTGCAGTGTAGCATAATGCCAAAGGCCAGTGCAGTCCTGCAGATTTGTATCAATGCATTTCCCTCCCTGTATAGTTCTGCCAGCACATTTCTTATGCAAGACAGAGGAGTGGATTATGTGCTCAGGTGCCAGATACAGGATCTGGGCTACCAGGCCAGGGAAGGTGGTGGTGGTCACTCAGGTATCCATTACCTTGATCAGAGTCCAATTTTGCACAAAGTTTCCCAGCGTGCATCCATGCCAGCCTTTTCAGGAACTCAACCGTTTCTCTCCTCACCTCCCCTGCCCCTCCCACCCCTGCCCCCGTGTCCTGCCCTCCCCCATTCAAATTATCTAGGCCTTTTTTACATAATAAAATATTAATGAGAGCATAGCGAGTCTCTCTGCAAAGGCTGCATGTATTGAGCTTACGAGGCGCACAAGCTTTTAGAGAGTAGGACACTTTTCCTACTTCCTAAGCATTTTCTTAGGCCTGAATCAATAATGCACTTACTGTATAGCATATGGGTAGTTTTTATCTGGTTCGTTCTTGTATGCTCCTTGAGTGTGCGTGCGCACGCGCACACACTTACAGTGAGGGCTAGGCCTCAACTCTGGCCAGGAGGCATCAGGGGACGATGACAAGAAGCTCAAGTCATAGCTATGCAAACTTTGGCAAAGGGAGGAAAAAGTTGCTCCTGTTCTTCATGGGTTAATAAATACAAATAATAAGAGTATCAGGAAACCAAGGAACAGCAGCAGCTGGACACGGCGGGTTCAACATCTCCCCGCGTCATGGAGCGAACACGTCTCTTCCTTTGCTGCACGTCTGATCCCCCTGGAATTCATCATCGTCCTTGTTTGTTCAGACAATCTCGGATCCCCGCTCACCCCATTAATCCAGTCGCACGCGCAAAACCTTGCATTTGACATTGTTCCCCTTCCCTGCCAGCCCCGGCGGCTATGGTGGGTGCAGAGGTGAAACAAGGTCGTGGAAGAGAAAGGACTGAGGTTGTCAGCTGGTGATGGGATTATCAATGCAGAAAGAAGGAGCTGTTCAAAAATTATTACATGGAACCCAGGGCTGTGCGCGATGCGCCTCTGTGCCCCGGGCAGAGGAGATTATCTTCTTAAGAATGGCATTAGCAGCACAGAGAATTGTTAACCCCGGTCTCTCCAGAGCATAACACGCCTCTCTCCAGCCTTCGGATAGGGGACTATTAACAGCCTCCCCTTCCACTGCCAGCCACCGCAGGGCCGATTTGGTGACCCACAAAGCCTGCAGCCCATCCACCGAGGGCCCTAGAAATGTCAGCGCCGATCATTTGAAAAGTAAAGTTTCCAGCGCTTTCTGCGGCAAAGATAGTATTTTGAGACGTAAATTGTTCCTCGGGGCTGGAAGTGTGTCAGCACGAATTCCTCGCCTCCCCCACCGCGCAGGTTATTTTGGGTCCTAGACTTCGGAGTAGGAGGCCGCAGTCCTTGCGACGCTCACCCAGGCGATGGGAGCTCGCGCTACCCCCGTTTCGGAGGTGGGGACTACTTTGATGCGTGCCCCCCCCCCCCGGGGTCTCCAAATGCACCGTGGCAGCTTCAGGAGCCTGCTGCAGGGGTACAAGGATCTCTCCCTGAAGAAGACGCTGCTTTCTGCTCACTGCTCGAGGCAGTCAGACTCCAGCCCCAGCAGAAGGCTCCCATCGGGGGCCAAAGCACAGTGCTGTCGAGCCGCAGCTAAGAGGAGACGCGGCTCAGCGGGAGAGGAGCCGAGTGACCCCAGCTGAGGAGAGACGCTCGCGTGTGGACGGCATAAGGTGAAGCAGCCGGCTACCTGAGGAGATTAAGGATTTTGCACAGCAGGCTGGGAGGTGTCGGCTGGGATTTATTCTCTCCAGTGCACGCGGGCCGGGAGGGAGGCGTTCACCCACTACTAGACAGACAGACCCGTCACCGCGGGTGCTTCAGGCGCAGGTCACTGGGCATTGTGCAGCCACTGGTGCATGCCCGGTTGTAAGGCGGAAGTTGGATGCTGTACAGAAGGGGCTTGTCACAGCAAAAAGGCGACTGGGACGATCCAGCTTGGAGCAGAAACCTCTCGATCACTCCTCAGCTGCCGAGGGGGCAAGCGTGTTTCAGGTGAGCCACAGTGGTGGCAGCTGTATTCTCACACTCGGCCAGCGTGCTTTCCAGAGGAGATGGTTAATACATACACATAAGTATTAAACCCCTTGGCAGCAAGGCTTATGTGGTCTTTGCGGACTCGGCTCAGTCCTCTCTCTCTCAGCACCGAGTTCGAAAACCTGCCGTCTGTTCGCCACATCCAAGTTGGGAACTGGGATTTCAAGCTCCCAGCTCTGTTCCCGACCCACTGTCTCCAGCTCCCACTCACTAACCCGTCATTTCTCCAAGCGAGCCTGTATTTTTTGGGTGCCCAACAGCAAGGTCTGTTATCCGGACAGCGTGAGCATGCAAAAGTCCAGCTAAGTTTTATGGGAGCTGGGAAGGTCAGGCAGTCGTGAAGGTCAAGAGCCCAAGATCAGGGACCAGTCCTCAGCTGGGGCCTTCTCGCTTCTGTGCCTCAGTTTCCCCACCGTAAGATGTGTTCATCACATAGGCATATTTTTAACCACAAAGCTTAATTAGCACGAAGTGGCCAGCTATGCTGGCTGGAGGCAGCGCATGATGATGTTATTAGCAGTAACCTTCTAACACGCCGGGGCTGTAATCAAGCACTGGCAAGATGCTTCTGAAATTTCAAAACACAGGCTGGGGAAGGGAGGGGAGGAAAGGGAGCAAGCAAGCCTGGAAGCAGGGGTTGAATCTTTCCTGCCACAATGAAGGCAAGCCCAGGGGAGCACGTGAGTCTTGGATGAACTGCAAGCAGCTCACTGAGTAAGTATCTGCTCCAGGCCAGAGGGAGAAGAAGCAAGGGAGGAAAGCAAGATGTCTTACTGAACGCCTCCCCGGTTATGATTACTAAGGGCTGCTCCGTTCAGACAGTGGTGTCTGCTCCTGCTGACTCATGGCATCCTGAAGCAAGCACGCAGACAGAAATGTTTCCTGATGCCCCTTGCCGAGGACTGACCTTGCACTCAAACAACCTTTGATTAGGAAGAAACAGAAAAAGAAAGGGAGCGAGCAAGCAATCAATGCCCCAAACCGCAGAGATGCAAGGGGGAAGGGAGTGACATAAGGGCAAGCCAGGATTAGAAGCTCCTCTGTACAGGGACCCCATTTCCGCTGGATTAATAATTCATACCGGCTCTGACTTTTGTTACCAACAAACAGGAAACGGCTTGTTAGTAGGGACGCTTTCCCTTTGCTTGCTCTGCCCTAAGATGAGCCCCTGGCGGATGGCCTTGGTGGGAGGGAAGGGGAAAGGCAGCAGGGAGGCAGCAGCAAGCAAACGATGCTGCTGTCCCGATCTGGATGCTTTCCCAAAAGAATGGGCTCCGGGGCTGAAGCTACTAAAATACTGGTCACCTTATCGCTGACATCTCTGCCAAATCCTATAAGCCCGTGGGCATGGGCCACGTAAAGAGTCACCCTTGGAGGATTTTGCATGAAAACATGTTTCCATCCGGGCAGCTCAGGGTTTTGCTCCCCTCGATCGTGTGTGAGCAAGGGTCCTTACAGTGACATGTAGGGGGATGGGGGTCCTTGTTCGGTTGGTTTTTGCCCTCTAGCCATGAAGTGAAGTGAAGTGAAGTAAAGGAGGTCAATAAGCAGCTTCCTCCCAAGGAAGGTTTTAAAAGAAATGCAAGGCTTCTTGATTTTTCCCCTCTGTGCTCTCAATCTCCTCCCCTCCCCGTCCTTCTTCCATGCTAAGATCCCCATCTCCTTGTGCTGTACCTCACTTTGCTTGCCCCAAAATACATCACTTAGCTACAATTGCTTATATGGAATATTAGATGCCGCAGGAAGGTCATGTGGTCGTGAAGACAAGGGACTAGATCTCAAGATGCTATTGGGGAAGCAAGTCATCCATGAGATTAATCCGTGAAGATGTGGCCCGCTGGAAAGGAGCCTGAACGCCTCCGTTGTAGTGGCTATAGTAAGAAACTAATCCGACACTCTCAGAAACCATATCGACTCGTATCCTCATGGCCCTTCACCTCGTCCCCCTAAATACCAATGCTGACTCAAAACCTGGAGCCAACTCAGGAAGCTTATTTCAGTCCAGGATGAAGATCCAGGGCTCAGCAGCTTGCCTTCAGCTTGCAGCCACCGCAAAGACGATTCCCCGACCCAAGGAAAGGTGTCAACCAACAGGATACAGAAAAAAGTATTATTAAAACATGTAGATACCGATTCTGCAGTCCGCTATACCAAGGGGAATCCAAAGCAACTCTTCTGTCGTGAGCAGCGTTCGTGCCGGTTTACCCAGGCGCAACTGAAATCAGAATCCGCCCGCCGCGCGTACGTGTGGGCGCCGGTTCCCTGAAGGCGAAGAGTGGCCGTGAAGTGGTTTGAAGTGCGCAGTGGTGCAGCGTGGAGGCTGGGTAAACAGATGACTTGCGTTCCTGCTTTGTGTGCATCTCATCGGAAGAAAGGAACAAGGCCAAGGCCAAGATTTGTATAACCGCACAGAAAGGGCAGGAAGAACATACACGTATATCCATACCGTGGTCTGCCTTCTGCAGCGTGCTGCTGCGTACTCGCTACCGAGTACCGTCTGTCCCTGTTACACAACGTGCAGGGGCTTTTAACTTGAGCAACTTGAAATCGGCCCCGGCTGAAACTTTGCAAGGAAAGCAGCCTTTGCAAGGAAGCACCCTAGCCCAATCTCTTGCCAATTCTTCCTTTTTTCGACTAGCTTTTTGCATGTTGTCCCTTTAAGACCTAGAGCACGAGGAGGGTAGTAAGATTGCATTTAGGCAATGTGAGGGGAGGGGAAACCCCCCCAACCTTTTAAAAGTACAATCATCTCAGCCTCTGGCTGGGCTGACGAGAATCGGGGAACTGCAGAGCACTGTGGTGCTGCATGGGAGCGGAAATTCAGACCCTTGCAACTAAAGGCTCGAAACGTGTGGAAACAAGCTGCATACCAGCACGAGCAGCCTATGTCACGGTGTACCCCAGCAGAAGTGCGGACGCCCGAGGAAGCGTACAGCCAATCAATCCAGGACCTTACAGCCATCTTGTAGCAAGGCACAGTGGATAGCTCAGGATAGCACGTGCTTGCACGACAGCGCTAGAATGATTGACCGTTCGCATTTCCCTGTTCACCAGGGCTCCCCTAGGGGTGACCAGGTCCAGCGGTCACAAACTGCTGGAAGACCGTCTTAAACTGGACAGAAGGAAAAACTTCCTTAGTCTGAGTCTCCAGAGTCTAGAACAGGCTCCCCCCAGAAGTGGTGCAAGCGCCTACTCTGGACACATCCGAGTTGTGTTTGGATGCCCATCTTGCTGGGGGGAATCTGACCCCAGCCCCTGGGGCAGGGGGCTAGCCCCGATGATCCCGTTAGGTCCCTTCCAGCCCCAGTGTCTATGAAGTCTATGAAACCAAATTCAGCACAGTGCCAAAGTATGGGAGATCCCAACTCATACCATGCCGTTTGAGGTAGTTTTATGCACCTTTAAAAATACTAAAGAAGAGATTAAGACTTCAGGGACCTCACTGTTTGCAATCGCCACTACGTGAGGAGTCCGAGAAAGGTTCAAATATCCCCAAAGCGCGCTGGATGAGTTGGGCAACTTTCTACATGAAGTGGGTGGAAATACTCAAAAGCTGTTTTAGGAGGAGAGAAGCTAGCCATGTATTTGAGAGAGATTATTTTCATGCTCCCAGACACCTTGCCGGCGAGTTACGCTGCTTGCCAGCTGTTGGAAATAATCGCTGTAAATTAATTATGGCCATTTCAACCATCCTATCCCTCTCAATCTGTGAAGAGAGTGAAAATTAATTGTCAGGGAATATTTCCAGTTCTATGGGAATTCCATCCTGACCGCTGGCAGGTTATCAGTTTATGCCCTGAAGCATGAGATTTAATTACTTACAACTGTTATTTTTGATCAGAAGAATCACCTTGCCCTTTCATAAATCCAGGTAGAACTTTTGAGCCAAAGCATCAAGAATAAAAATACTGAAGAGGATCTTGCTTTTTAGGACGAGCCAGGATTATTTCTTCGTTTGAGAACACGCATTAAGGGTAAATTTCTCTTTTGGAACCAAATTTTGCATTCTTGACTATAGGCCAGCTGCAGTCGGACAGACTGTTTCTGGTTTTGAGGATCTCCGAAACTGGACCTACGCTAATCTTCACCCTTCGCTGTAGCAATGTCTCCCCCCTTAGGCCTGAAATGAAATCCCAAAGCCTCTAGTTTTCCGCATTCAGGGAGAATTTCCCAGTCGAGGTTGTGATGAGGAGCTGCACTAAAGGTGCATCAAGCCCAAACTCAGTGTGGTGCTTGTGAAAGATGTTGGTCTGATGGACCCTGAGCTACATTTCTCTATTTTCTCCCACAGTGGGCAGTGCAAGTCCCTCTCTCGTACCTGATCTAGCAGGAACACCTGCAGGAATGAGGGCTCGGGCACCATGGTGTACCCAGTGCCTTGGGGAGGGGGTGGCTGGCATTGCTAATGGTGTTACCACATGCAGTACAATGGGGGATTTCCCTGGGCCAGTTCTGAAGACAGAAGTCTCTAACTTAGTCATCCCCCAATATATTGTCACCCAGATCTCTGCTCCCCGAGCTTTCATAGTATGCCCAAAGTCCAGAGATGGAAGATGCCAAAAGGACCACCGTCATAATGAATAATGGATATCATCATACCTAGACACCAGCAGCCACATTTACTCTGGTGTACTTCCACGGGCCTCAATGTTATTACGTCAGCTTTGCCCATAGATGTACGCCTCCGCCTCCAAATCAAAGCAAAGAAAACAAGGCCTGTGTTAGACCCCAAAGCCACGTAACCCCTGCGCTTCTGAAAGGGGCCGGGAAATGAATGCTAGGTGCCCACACCTCCTATCAGCATCCCGCCCCACTTGGCCCTGTGCCCTGTATCAGCAGCTGCCAAGAACACTTGAGACTGGCACAATATTAGTGGCGATAGGGCCTCTAATCCTTGGATTAATTTGGGGAATTCAGCTAAGTGTAAAGGAGAGAAATGGAAAGAAAAATCAAATGCACTGGAATGATCATTTCTGCTTTGTCCTTGCAGCCTCCTGAACAAACAAATCTAACTCGGTGCTTGAAGGGGGGAGCGGGGAAAGAAAGCAGCACTGATGTAGTAAAAACACAATCCAAGACCTCTTTCCTCTCTCTGCTTGCGAGCGTATCTGCATGAGAGGCAGAAAGAGGGAGATGTGATGCCTGTTGTTTGTGAAAGCCTTCCCACAGCAGGGGCAGACACTCTTATACGCAGGCCGATTCATTAGTGCCCCTGACCTCTGCTCCGCGGAGCACGGAGCCGGGACCGAGCCTCCGCTCCGCAGGTTGGGTCAGAACAGGGGGTTGGCAGCGCCGAGGTTAGCGATCTACACGTCTCCCGCGGCTGTTGGGAGGTCAGTCTTTCCCGTGACAGACAGGTCACTTAGATGGGGGGAGAGAGGCGGTGGCGGGAGGGCACTCGGGGGTTCGAAGGTGGCTTTTGTCATCGCTGCAGCTTGTGCCATTAGCTGGGACCAGAGGAATCAGGTGCAAGTGAATATTGTCGACGTGGTGGCTTTTGCAGCATCTTGCAGGAGCTGAAGGAAATTTGATCCCAACTTAAGCACCCGGTTGCTGTCCTAGGCAAAAGGATGACTTTGGAAACTAAGCAGCTAATCTTTAAGCTGAAACTCAAAGTCCCGCTGGAAGCCTAAGGCGCTCTCAAGTGCGTCACAAGGTGTCTCAAGTGCAGTTGGGCTGGGTTAGTGTCCAGGGGCGAGGAAGGCAGCCTCCTGGGGTGCAAAGAGCTATGTGAATTCAAGCCAAGGACACCTAGGCCAGGACTGTTCTTGGGAGGAGGACAGCACTTCCGTGCCCTTTCCCAGCTGCACCAGTACAGAAATTGAGATTAAAAGGTAGAAATTTTGAAGGAGTCCATGTGCCTGCGTAAGGGTGAACCAGATCAGACTGTAGGATCAGGGCCATAAGTAACATACTTGGATAACACATCACTACCGTACAGCCCCCTCCTCCACTTTCATTTTCACAGCTTGGCTCTGAATGCATTTTATTTTATTTTATTTTATTTTATGAGATTGTTCCCCCCCCCCCCCAACCCTCCAACAGGGCTGCTAGTGTTTTTCATTTCTCTCTCTTTTCCCTGGCAAAGAGATCCACCAAAGGCTGCATTTTTATTTCTGTGTAGCTTTCACCATTCTACAACAGATGTCTGGTTTATTTTAACTATTCGACAGCTTAATGATTAATGAAGTAATTTCACGTACAAAAATATATATTTTGTGCTATAAGGCTGAAAAAATGGTTGCGTCTGCCAGGGAAAACATACCCAAAAAACCCCACCTCCTAACCACATTCATTATAGGCTACATTCTGGCCACATTAAAGTCAAAGACAAGATTTCCATTGAAGCAGACCCTAGTACCAGCTAGCTTTTATAGTTTAGTAAGCCTTTCCCCCCTGCCATTTTTATCCACCTTTTGGAAATCTCTCTCCCTCCCGCAACCCAGCTGGTACCTTGCATCTGTGTCTTTCTCTTAGCAGACTAACGGCCTGTTTCTCAAACAGTCTTTCCCAATAAGAGAATTGACCCATAGCTGGTTTTTTGACTTTCAGGCCCTTCCTCCTCATAATATTTCAATTCCTAAGCAGTTTCGAGTCTGCGATTCACAAGGTCATCTCTCTTTGGAGCACCAACTTGGATCAGAGTCCTTCTTAATGCATAAGGTATAAGGACCCAATATGGCAAGTTAGCAAGCACCATCAGCTCCATTCCTTCAGTGGGGGCGAGGGGTGCTACGCACCTCTTTAGAGATGCTCACGCTCTTGCAAAAGGGGGTCGGAGATGACGGTGAGAGCCCCCAAGGGCGTGTTCAGAAACTGCCCCAACCCAAGACCCTGGAACCGGGCATTCAGATTCTAAACAGTGTCGATATGGATCTGAACACCAACGGTTTGAGCCAAAACTTTCCATCTAATGTTACCCAGGCATGGGGAAGGTCCAGTTTGCTCTGAACTCTGTTGCCTTGGCCTCTTTCTAGGCATTTCATAGAAAGTTAGGGTTGGAAATGACCTGAGGTCATCTAGTCCAACCCCCTGCTCAAAGCAGGACCAGCCCCAACTACATCATCCCAGTACAGACTTTGTCTAGCCAGGTCTTAAAAACCTCCAGGGATGGAGATTTCACGACCTCTCTGCATAACTTGTTCCAGTGTTTTGTACCCTCCTAGTGAGAAAGTTTCACCCAATACCCAACTTAAGCTTCCCTTGCTGCAACTTGAACGCACTGCTTCTTGTCCCGTCATCTGCCATCTCTGAGAAGAGTCCAGCTCCATCCTCTTTGAAACCCGCTTCAGGTAAGTTGAGGGCTGCTGTTAAATTCCCGCTCAGCCTCCTTTTCTCCAGACTAAGTAAACCCAGTTCCCTCGGTCTTTTCTTACAAATCATGTGCCCCAGCCCCCCAAACCATTCTTGTTGCCCTCCACTGGGCTCTCTCCAATTTGTCCACACCCTTTCTGTAGTGGGAGGCCTAACACTGGACACAGGACTCCAGATGCGACCTCACCAGTGCTGAGTAGAGGGGAAGAATCACTGCCCTCGATTTACTGGCAACACACCTACCGTGACCAGCACGCGCTCCTGGCGGCTGGGGGAGCGCAGCGGTGGCAGGCGGGAGCGCGGCCACGGAGGAGGGGTGGCAAGCGCTGACCAGGGGGCGGCGACCGCTCGCAGGCGCTGCCGGCAGCATCAGCGGCCGCCAGCGGGAATTGCTGACCGCCTACAGATGCCGCTGGCTGTGTTGGTGGTGGGGCGGTGAGTGGCAGTCACCCCCAGGCGCCATGGACACTGTCAGCAGCGCCTTTTTGCAGGGGGTGCACGTGCACCCCCTACATGTCACCCTGACACCTACCAATGCAGCCTTCTTGGCCACAGGGGCACACTGGTGGCTCTTCTTCAGCTTATTGTGCAGGGTAACCCCCAGGTCCTTTCTGCAGAGCTGCTGCCCAGCCAGTCGGACCCCAGCCTGTACTGGCGCATGGGATTGTTCCGTCCTAAGTGCAGGACTTTGTACTTCTCCTTATTGAACCTCATGAGATGTCTTTTGGTCCGATCCCCCAACTCGTCTAGGTCTCTCCGAATCCTAACCCTACCCTCCAGTGTGTCTACTACTCCCACCAACTTGGCGTCATCTGCAAACTTGCTGAGGGTGCTCTCTGTGCCATCTTCCAGGCCATTGATGGAGATATTACACACGATGGGCCCCAGGTCCTCAGCAGATCTGCCAGTTAGAGGCACCCTTGCACTGCTAAAATTTGCTGTTGGAAACCGCACTCAAGCTATCGCAGTTAGCAACCTAATCTCTGACACTTCAAGCCATGTTTTCACATGTTAATGTAGGTTTGACATCATGTTAGTTAACAACAGAAAAAAAATGGCTACAGCACAGCATGCTAAAGAACAGGAACATTTATACATCTAAATTGCTAAAAGGGCAGTCAAGTCAGTAACAAATGCTACCATGCAAATTAAAGTGAATGCCTTATTTTTCCAAGCTGATTGAACAATCCAAGTCTCCACCTGCTCACTGATGCAGCCTTGTATATTAAAAGTGGGCAGATTATTTTTAAGGACACATGGCATGGGTAAGAGTGAGATTCAGAAAAATTACCTGGAATTGTTTCAGTGCTACTTAACGGATCTTCCCAGGACTAGCAAAGCAGCCAAAAAACGGCCATCTGTTTCTGCCTTCTCCCCCGCCCGACACAGAGTCCAGACAATCCAGCCATTTGGAAGTTGTACTCCTGTCCAGAAATACTCGGTCATCTCAATAAGCCTGAATGCAAACAGCAGTTTAGAAACCAACTTGCTCAATTAGCTGGGTCCAGACCCAAGTTCTGCCTTTTAGCACTCTCACATTTTTTAAATTAAGTATTCACTTCCTTGTCCTACTCATTTCACATTGGGTGCTCTAATAAGTCCTCCATGGCCAGTATCTTCATTCAAGGTGAAGGAAAAGCATCCTTTATGCCCTTGCAGAGGTTATGCAGACCTTGGGTTCAGAGGCAGAGGAGTGCCTACCTGCTATACCCCCCCATGTAGGAGAAGTTGGATTCCCTCTTCCTCCTGTCCTATACACTCCAGCCTGTGGATCTGAACCCAGAGGTCAACACCCTCATTGACTATACTAAGGGGTCAGAGCACTGTCCCTTCTCCAAGTTGGTTCTGAAGGGAAGAAAATAGAAAAAAGAAAACGAAATAGCCCCTGTGTTATACTCCTGCCCACGAGGTCTTATCTGTTTTTCTGTTTTGCTAGGATTTCCCTGGTGGGTTTTTTTATTTGCATAGTGCAACCTTACCAGCATGATGCCTCATTATCTTCTGTGGGCTCTGACCCACTCAGTTGGGTCATCACTGGTTATTAAGAAAGACTCCAACAAAAAGCCAGAAGAAAGTGATCCATTAAAAGTCTTTGTCCACAGTAGGGAAAGCAGAGCTATACTGGTTAAACAATCCCAGCAAGCCCTTCTGGTGTAGATGCAGTTTATACCAGCAAATATGTCAGTATTGCTTGTAGCAATAGCCCAAATGAAATAAGAGGCAGCAGCTAAAACATTTTACACTAAGGATGTTGTGCCCACACAAGAAGGGCGTCAGACGGGTATTTTTTCCCCTTCCGTTTCCATCTGCAGCTTTTCGGCGGGGCAGTGCTCGGCATTGTTAAAACTGTTTTATTGCACCCAACAAGTGGCTTTGCTTCAATAGCGTGAGTGATTCCCCAATATGTAGCATCTCTTAAATTATATACTAGTATATCAAAGACCTTCTAAAGAATTCTGGATCCTGTCATAGCCTATACATCACAATAGGACATAAGCTTTACCATGCAGGAGCAGATCACTGACCCAGGCTACCAGATATATTGGCCCCTGACAAGAGCAGATTATCTTGCCCCTTGAGGAACACCATCCTAAAGCTTTGGACAGCTTCAGAGATATTTGTGCGGTGGTCTTCACATCTGACCTCCCCGAGAGTCTGATGTATAGCACGGATCCCCTCTATTTGGTTTGCATGGCTGCATGGGTTGTTAAGGGTGATCATGATATCCATCCCCTTTTGTTTAGGGATCAGCTGAAGTATTAGTTTAATATCCACTATCTTCCCTTGGAGGATGGGCTCACTAATCTCACAGTCCCCAGTGATTACCTTTCCTCTGCCTTTCATACATGCATGTGCATGCCCTCCCCCATTACAAAGGCTACTAAGCGAAGCATGTGAAAGAACTTCCAGAATTAAGGTTGCCCACACCACCTTAATGTAGTTGGCTTGCACACATCTATTACACTACAGACTTCAGCTCTCCGAGCACTTTTTTTCCCCTTCAATCAACCCCTGCCTCATACAGTGCCAAGGATAGATGGTGCTCATTTAATGATCAGCTGCTCAATATTTTGTTTCAGCCTCTTTGTTCAGCATGTGGTCCCATGCCTTACTTACAGTACACTGTTCAAATGCTGCTCTGAAGACCGATTTATTTGTTTCCTCCAGGGCTTTTCTATGGTAGTCAGCACTAGACTATCCAAGTGCTTTGCATACATTATGTTATATTCCCAGCGCTCCTAGGTGAGTGGAAGAGGCTGGACTATGTCCATTTTACAAATGGGGAGTAGAGACACTGAGATATAAATCAAAAGGTTTGGGTGCCCAGTTGGAGACGAGCAAGACCAGATATTTCACAGCGCTTAGCTTCACGAAGCACTTGGAGTTGATGGGAGCCTGGGTTTGAACACACCTTCTGCAGCTAAGAGTACCCAGTGCTTTTGCAATCATACCCCCTAGATTATCAAGTTGGGCATCTAGAAAGTAAGAAATGAGGAAACAACAGCCTCTTCCCCTGTGGGAAGTTTGGTGTGAATGACTTGCCCAGCAGCAAGAAAAGAAACTCGACCACACGAGTAGGGACGCAATCCAGGTCTACAAGACAAAAGACAGCCACTTCAGCAACCAGAAGCCACTCCTAATGCTCTGCCTCACCAGCTCACACTTTCTGATCTTTGCAACGCACATTTGGACACTCACCAGACTGCTGCATTTGTCCCAGTATTGTGTCCCAGCCTGGTGCACTTCAGCTTCTGAGTTTGGAGAGAAAACCCGCACGCTGCCCTTGGCATAGCTCACCAAGCTCGCTCTCAGAGTGCAGTTGCTGTGTTTGCCATCTCTGCCTGCAGGGCAGCACCTGCAGCTCAACTGCGCATCTCCATGGGCATATTGCAGCCTCCTCTAAGCCTAAAAGCCCCCTCCCCTGCTTAACTCTATCCACATGAGAGGCCTCTCCCTCTCTGTCACCCATAACTTAGCAGCTCTCGCCCCTCATCTGGCTCCACCTGTGCCTCTCTTCCCCCAAGCTGGTGAAACACCAAGAACGAAACCCCGAAAGAGAGCCATTCCTGCTCTTTTATAACCTTCCCACCTGCTCTGGCAGGTGACCTCCAAGTCAAGCTCAACAGCTGACCACGTCTTCCTGACAGGTGATTCCATTGCTCCTGATGAAGGTGAGAAGAAGCTGGCCTGTGTGATCACGTACCAGTGGTGGAGATAATTTATTGTTAGCATATACAGGGTTTGCAATCTCAAATAAAATCCCTAAAATGCCCACAGATTCTTCAACTCATTACAGCATCCAGAGATCCAGCCCTTTCTACTGTGCAACCTTGAGTGAGCCTCAGGGCAGGTCCATCCTGAGTCCTGAATGTGACTGTGTAATTAAAGACTTCATACATATACATAATAGAGGTAAACCAAGGTTTCAGGGGCAGCCTTAACCCTGGCATTTCCTAACTGGCAAAAGCTTAATTTAGCAACTTTAATCATGTTCTTTTTATGGAGTTCTGTGCGTGTGTGCGCATGTGTGTACATGTACACATGCATGTGGGGGGGATGCATATGGGTAAAGTGTGTATCAGTATGCAACTTCCCATGTTTTTCAATGAGCCAAAAGAATAAAGAGAAGTGAAATCCCATTCTGCAGCTTCATCGGCCAAGCAGTAGCTAGCTGAGCGGTAGGATTGGACCCCTTAAGCCCCCTCTGCCAGACCTTTGCTATTTGAGGCTGAGGGACCGAATGGCTTTGTTTGGGGGGTTTTTTCTTGGATATTAGGGAAATCTTTCTTGCTAGGAGGATGGTGAAGCACTGGAATGGGTTACCTAGAGAGGTGGTGGAAGCTCCATCCTTGAAGGTTTTAAAAACCCAGCTCAACAAAGCCTTGGCTGGGATGATGTAGTTGGGGCTGGCCCTGCTTTGAGCAGGGGGCTGGACTAGATGTGACCTCCTGCGGGCCCTTCCCACCCTCGTCTTCTGTGATTGAACTAAGGCATGACTGATAGGAGCAGTGATACATTGTCATCTCTGCTGACCAGAACCAGGAGGGGCTGGGGTACATACACGGCCAATAGTGGGTTTCCCACGTTTGCTGACAGCAGAAGAGCAACGACCCTCAGGAATTTGGGTTTCCGTTCCTGGCTTTGCAGGGAATACACTTCCTGAGCACGCTCTTCCTTTCTGCTCTGTCTCTTTCAGCCTGTCCCTGCCTCCTCTCTTCTCCACCCCGACGCCTTGTCCCATCCTCCGTGCCAGCTAGTCAGCAGCCAAGTTCCAGTCCCCTTGGCCAGCCATTCCCAGATTCACCTCTCCTCGTCTCATCAAGTCTGTCTCTTCGCTCCCTTGGCTCTTTATCCAGGATAAGTCTCCTCTCCAACCCACTTCCCAGGCCCTTGCCCCAGTCTCCCCCCACACTGGCTTCTTGTCTCAGTCTCTTTGCCCACCCTGTCACAGCCCTCCCCCCAGTCCACCCCCTTGAGAGATGTTATCCCTATTGTCGCCCACACTTGCTCTGAGCCCAGGCCAGCCAGTCCCAGTCTCCTCCTTCTGCGAACTTTTAATCTAATCTTCATGTTCCTTCCCTAGACACCTCGCAGGCTGCCACTGCTGTTTTCCCCAGTGGCTCTTTTGCTCAAACATTTCCAGCCTCCTGACTTCTAATGCCCCACCTTAGTGTTTTTGCCCTGCCGGTTTGTCGCAGATTGTTATCCTTTCTTCTGTCCCAGTCTCGCCAGTCTCTTTGTCCCACCCTACTCTCCCACCCATGCTGTGGTCTCAATCTTGTCCCTTCTGCCTTGTCCCTAAGTCAGCTGCGGCACCAAAAGGTGTCACTGGGTGCATCTACATGTGCATTTGAGTATGCATTACCCTATTTTAATGCACATTAAAGCGTCACAAAAAAACCACGCTCTTTAGCTAATGCGCATTAAAACAAGCTAACGTGCATTTTTCTAGTACCTCACAAGGGAAGTAACTAGATTTAACGCACGCTAGGTAAAGCACATAAAAGAAAGCGTAGACGTGCCCGCAGAGTACACCAGAGGCAGGCTCCCTGCTCTCGCATCAAGCGCCTGGCCCCATTCAGCCCACAACACCTGGGTTCGCGTCTACAGCCTTTAGCTGGAGCATCCTCAATCGCCCTGTCAGGTTATTAGCAGTAGCGGGTGCGAGTGTCTCAAGCACATGCCGTGAGCATATTTGGAAAGTCCGGCTCCACCTCTGGTATTAAGTCTGCAAACTGTCTAAGACTCCTGTGTGTTGCTTTCTTCTCTTGTCATTGATTGTTCTTCTTTCAGGAGAACCCATACTTGTGCAGCGATGAGTGTGACGCTTCCAACCCAGACCTGGCCCACCCGCCAAAACTGATGTTTGACACCGAGGATGAAGGGCTGGCCACTTACTGGCAGAGTGTGACATGGAGCCGCTACCCGGAGCCCCTGCTGGCTAACATCACGCTGTCCTGGAACAAGAGCATCGAGCTGACAGATGACATTGTGATAACCTTTGAGTACGGCCGACCCACCATCATGATGCTGGAGAAGTCCCTGGACAACGGGAGGACTTGGCACCCCTACCAGTACTATGCAGATGACTGCATGGAAGCCTTTGGCATGCCAGCACGGAGGGTCAGGGACCTTTCTACTACCAGTGCCAACAGGGTGCTGTGCACGGAGGAGTACTCCCGCTGGGTGGGCTCCAAAAAGGAGAAGAACGTGCGGTTTGAGGTGAGGGATCGCTTTGCCATCTTTGCTGGCCCAGACCTCAAGAACGTGGACAACCTGTACACCAGGCTGGAGAGTGCCAAGGGCTTGAAGGACTTCTTCACTGTGACCGACCTGAGGATGAGGCTGCTGAGACCGGCTCTCGGGGGGACGTATGTTCAGAGGGAGAATTTGTACAAGTACTTCTATGCTGTCTCCAACATTGAAGTCATTGGCAGGTACCCGCTGCTTGTTTGCTTTCTATCTTGCTGCTTGGAGGGCTGGGAACGGGGGTATAGTGTTGTTGTTAGAAAGCTGAGCTAAGTATTTATTGACTCAACAGATTATCAACTCGCCATCTCTCTCATTCACCCTCTGATTTGGTCCCTAAATCAGAACAAAGTCAAAAGAACAAGCGTACTTGTACAATGGGTAGCTTGTTGCCCAACAGGAGCCCTCCTGAAGGAAGCATCTCTGCACTGGAGACTGAGCATTGTGCTTCCTTGTGGATATTAAGCCTGGCTAGTGCCTAGAGCGAGGCAGCCAGAAGGGGAAAGGGTTGTGCAAAATTCTGTTCCCCGTACTTCCATCTCTGCCACTGACTTGTTCTTCATCCTTGTCCAAGTCACTGAGCCTCTTATGTGCTCCTTGCTCTCCTGCTAGCACAGCTGCCCGACTCGCCATCATCAGTGTGTGACCCTACCTCTGTTCAGAGTGCCATCTGGCAGCTAGTACCTTCCCGAAAAGGCCAAACACCTATTTTGATGTGTTGAAGGTCACCCTCCTCATGTCATGGCTCAAACAAGGGAGCTCCACGTGAAAAATGCACTGTACGGGGAGGATGCTAGGAAGAGCAGCCCTCCAGGACCTGCCCTGCTACCCCATGCACATAACTGTGTTGGCTGTGACGGTGAGGGTTACGTCGTTCCCTCCTGCTATTATAGGGCTGAGCTCCTTCTCAGCCCTGCGAGCTCACCTCCTTCCTGACATGCAGTACCCACCCTGCTCTTCCAGCTCACGGCCTCGCCGGAGGTAGGTGTTTAGATACATCTAGAACGGCAGAGTCTCTGCCCCCAAAATCTTACAGTCCAAGGAAGGGAGTCGTGCGTGAGAGGTGCTGGAGATGGGTAGCCGATAAAGCTCAGACCATCAAACCCTGTTGATTTGTGAGATCAGTCAGGATTTGAACACAGGGCCCAGAGCAGACCATGCACACGACCAAGGCCCAGGCGCCCCCTTGTCCTTTGCCTCAGTCCTGGCTCGGTCGTGCGGCTCAGTCCACTAGCAGTTTTGGGGGAAGCTTTTCATTTCTTCTTGGCTTTATTCTTTCATTTCTCTGCGCAGTGCCATGTGTTATGTTATGACATCAACCAACAAAGCAAAGTAAGGTGGAAAAGTGCCGAGATGGCTAATTTCCCACCCAGCTTTTGGATTTCAGCTTGTGTGAGACTCGCAGGCAAGAAGGGGGGGGGGGGGGGAAAAATCCCACCCAAGGAATGAGACTCTCAACTATCACCACGGTGACAGATGAGCAGCTTGTACCACTTCCAAGCTGTTGGCTTCTGAGACGTACAAGCACAGTGTTTTGCAGGTGCCACCAGGACAGGCTTTGTCTGAATTTGCTCCAAGGAAATGATGACAAGAAGCTGAAAGGCCCCTCTGTTCTGAGTAAAAGTTTGAGCGGAGGCACCGGGAGGGCCCGTCGGAGAAGCAGCTCAGCTCCCAAGGACAGACCTGCCCTCCATCAGTCGTGGGCCACCCGTTTTTTTCACGGGGACCCCCACAAAAGTCTTCCCCTTTAAGAGGCGGTATGTCAGGTCACTGGGAATATTCGCGCCCGCAGAGAGGAACTGGGCCGGGCCGGGGAAGCCGCAGGTTCATTTTCCCCTGGTTATAACCGAGGTTGGAGGCAGCACACGTCCATGAAGCGGCAGGGGATGGAAATCCCTTTTTCCTTGGAATATGCGGCTCGGTCCACAAAGGGGAAAGAAACTGTCCCCATGGAAGTATGATCAGAAACCCCCAGGGATAAAGTTGTCCCTCTGCAGGAAAATCAGCCCCCCAGCCGCGTCTTCGTTCCAGCCGAGGAACGTGACCGGAGACCCGAGGGCTCGAAGGTCTTTGCGCCCTGGCCCATCTCCTGTTCGTACGGCTTTTTGCTTCTGCAGCCAGGGTCGCCTCTCCCCTGCAGGGCTTGCTGAGAGCTTGGCTTGGCAGCTGCCAAGGCACGTGGTTGATGTGGCTGACAGTAACCCATCCATGGGTACAGCAAGCCCACTCTGACTGATTCTGTTGGCAGAAGGGATCATAAGAGAGGCATCCATTCATTAGGCCCGTGAGCCTAACCGGGCCGTGACAGGGTGTGCGGTTTGGAGGATGCTAAATCAGTCACCAGGTGCCCCCTCTTGGGCTTAAAAAAATGGGTGCATTTGTTATCCACTGGGTGGGCAGCCCAGGAGGATGATGTGTGGAGCGTGGTGGGGGCAAGCGGTGCTTTCTAATCCAGATGAAGTGCTCCCTGCCCTCTGGCATTTTCAGTCCAGGTGAGACTCTCCTGCTGACTTTTTGATCTAGTTTCCACACATTACCTGTTTAAGCCTCGGAAACTCCGCTCTGAGGCAGGTCAGGATCGGCAGCCTCATTTTACAGGGGCAGAAGCCAAGGCAGCAGTGCCACCCCCAGAAATGTTCAGGCCTGGGGCAAGTCACGCAGTCAGGCATCTCTCCCTCCGACACTCTGGTACCTCTCTGGAGCTGGTATTCTGACGGGAGATGGATCATCTTGGATCCACCCTGCTGACATCCTTGCCCTCCTAGCACCCACTCCCTGCCACGGCAAGAGACAGACGAGTGGGATAGTTGGACCTGCGGTCTGACACGGCATCTCTTCCGTTCGCTGCTGACATTAGGATAAGAAACAACCTTCAGCAGGTGCCCGGAGAGGTTGGTGCTGTACCTGAGCAGCGAGAAGGATGGGTGCTGATGAATGCCACGGTGCTTCTTTACTCAGGATGCAGTGGTCTTGGAGGAGGCTTTGAGCAGGGCTTACATCAAGGCAGGGCCAGCCCAATTCCCATCCCTGCACGCCGCGCTTGTTAGCAAAAAGTAAGAGGTGCAGAACATAAAACGCGCTCAAGTGCATTCATGTTCTTTGGAATCACTATAGCTATCAAGAGGCTTTTCCCATCCCTTGGGTACTGCATTAGCTGGTTCACTTGGGTGCTTCTCCTTTCTTTCTGTGCTGTTTGGGTTCTTCACTGTGATACTTTTTCTCTCCTTAATCAGAGACTCAGTGAGAGCTTCACAGCAAGGAAGACCTTAAAACGCCCCCCCAGCACACCAGCCTTTTTGCTGCTGTGGGCACGGAGTTCCACTTACTCCGTATTTACCATTCAAGCCCTGGCTTTTGCATGTGGCACCTCAGAAACTAAAGCCAGCTCTGACCCCAAACTTAATGAGATTAACTTTTGATTTATTTATTTGTTCTTTCCTCAAGCAAGTAAAAGCCGCAGTGGGTTGTATAATGCATCTCTAGGGCCCTCAGCAGAGGGGAGGATGGGCTTGGACTGCAAATGACCACTGGAAACGGCTATGCGCTTTCCAGCGGGGATGGAAGTAAATGTCTTTTGGGCTTGATTTTTTTCCCCTTAATTTCTGAAGACCTCCCTTCCGAATTGGCTGAGTGCCCCGTGAGGACAGCTGCCCTTGGCCACTATGGGACAGTGGCTTCCCTGCATTGCCAGTGCCTGCCTTTGGCTTCGGGTAACACTTCCCCTGCTTATGCACTCCTCAACCTCCCCCACCCCACTGTGAAAGATGAAGATGAGTTTCTCTGGATGGGAAGAAATACCAGGTTGAAACCAGGGCCAGCCTTATTTCCACCCCCAAGCTTTAGAAACTCAGACAGAGACCCAGTTTTGAGTAACCCTTGGTTCCCCCCCTTAGAAATGGCTCAGTTAATTATGCAGAAGACACCCTTTATCTGCCAATACATGCAGAAAATGAGAGCGGGTCCCCCTCCATCTGGCTTTTCCACAGCTCTCAATATTGCTGCTCAAAGGCCTGATGTTGAGGGAAGAATTCCTGCCTGTTGGAGAGGAGCCAGGGCCGCGGGGAGGAGAGTGGGAGAGAGAGAGAGAGAAAAAAAACTTCATGAGAACCAACATCTCCTTTCCTTCCCCGTCTACTCCTGTGATTACTTTAATTCCAGCCAGCAATTTTTCACAGGCAAGTAATCTAATTGTGACTGTAAGTGAAGCTAATTAAGGTGCAGGTACTTAAAACCAAATTGAATCCTGTGTACAGCGGAGCAAGGGACGGGTCAGCAAGAGCAAGTAAGGGGGGAATCAATGAGAGACTGATATAAACACAGTGCAGGAAAGCGAGCTGAAGCTAAGCACCCCTGAGACTGCTTTGCCGGGCTAAGAGGCGTGGGGGAGAGACAGCGTGCCCCGGAGAGCGCGCACAGGAGTCTCCCAGGATTGAGTACTTCCGGGTGGAAAGGGACAAGCGTGCAGCGAGGAGGTCTGTTTTGGGGAAATCAGGACTGGAGGCTTAGAAAGTAAGAGTATTACTGTTGAGAAACCGAGCAAATGTGGGGAGGAGAAACTGCAGGTAAGAGGACGTGTTTGCCTTATTCCATCACCTACATGCTCTAGGCCAGACTTTGCTGGGAGCCATGTTGTTGTGCTAAGGATTGAAGACAAATTAGGATTTCAAACCGGACTAATCTGACGGATCATTTCATTTCCATTCACCCCACCCCTTAACTAAATAGCCTGAAATCCTAATTTACCGAACACATAAGCAATGCCAATATTTTCACGAAGCTTTGAATGCAACACTTAACCTTTAAGCAAGCCCTAAGAGTCCATATAGCTAGTCTTACAGGAGCCAGGCATCCATCACCACAAGTCAGGTCAGAGGCTGCTGCAACCGGTGGGGCTCCTTAGCGGCTGCAGCAACCCTCCTGGGTGAGTTGAGTTGCTTTGCATCACTGGCGAGTTGTTGGGCAATGACCTGGGGGTGCCCATCTCCTCTCTGGGCATGGACAGCTGTTGGCTTGCAGGGAGCTCATCTGCACTTTTGACAGGTCTTGTCCGTAGTGTGCACACACCCTCCTCCCCCAGGCAAGCCCAGGTGGGGGTGCAGATTTAGTTGCTAACAACCCAGCCGTGAAACAGGCTGTTCTGGTTTACATGGTACCAGATGGCAGTCCAAGAGAGGCCTGGCTTGAGAAGGATGTTGTGTCCCCCCATCCCACTTAAGTCTTTTTCCTTAGGTTTTTATATACTTTTTTTGTAGCTCTCTTCCATCTGTCATAAATATCCACAGTGGTCGTTCCTGTTAGACTGAGACTGCCACCTGAATCCCGCTGCCTCGGACTGCCTCCACACCCTCTTTTAACTTTTTCACTGACCCCAATTATACAGAGGTCACTCGAAACTGTACCCTGCTTGCCCTGCTTGCCCTGCTTTTAGTGGTGTTCAGTTAGTCGTGTCAGGACAAAATGGCATTACTCCTGCTAAGCTCTTGGCTGAAGCAGCTTTCAGGCCTACAACTCGCATCTGGGAGAATCTGGCACGACCCATGGAAGGCCCGAGGAAACAGGGAGTTTGGCTCGGTGCAAATCCCGGTGTTAGCCGTGGCGTGTTAACGGCGCGCCTGCCGCATACCCACTTCTCTCTCTGCTCCCTCGCCTCTCATCCGCTCAGCTGAGCCCATTTCTCAGCTTACATCTGATGGTTTATTTTTGTTCTCTGTCTCCTTCTTGGTATCCTTTTTCTTCCTCTCCTCCTTTTCTTCCATCCTGTTCCTATCGATCTGCTGAGTAATTGGAGAGGCATTGAATTCAGGACAGGAATAGATGCGAGAGAGCCCTTGGCCAGAGCTAGGGGCACAAGGGAGGGAAGTGGAAAGACCCTTTCCCTTCACAGCTTCGTTCTCCACTCAGCCGAGCAACCAGTCAGACGAGCCTCTTGTGACTCAAAGAACAAGGCTCCTCGGGGCATTTCCTGGGTGCAGCCGGGATCAACGGGCAGGGAGGATGCTCCCATCACGCTGCAGCCCTTCGGAGCGATTTTCTCCCCTTTCTAACATCAGGCAGAGCACTGTGCACTGGGGCACATGCTCTCACAGAGGTATTAATAAGCTGTAATTGAAGTTAATGTGGCGTGGCCAGGACACATGGAACCAGTTATGAGAAATCAGACTGGGGGAAGTGAATCAATTGTAGGCTCATGATTAAGATTTCTCTTTCCTCCTCCCCTCCCGGCCTCCTTCTCCTCCTCCCTCAGTCTGTCTGTCTTCCCAGCCCTAAGTAATCCCCTGGGGGAAAATATGGAAAGTAAGCTGCAAGCACATTACTTATATTACAAATCACACATGAGAAGTAAGCTTAGGGAATAATAATGCCTCAGCTCCTGGCCCTTCGTCAGGCCAAGGATTAACTAATTAGAAGGGATAATTTTCGGTCCTATTTGTTTTCCTCTCCCCTTCTCCATGATCTGTTTTTATTTTATTTTTTTCCTGCTGGCTTTTACTTTATTTATTTATTGAATCTCATCCTCCTCCCCACCCTCTCCTGGTGCTTTGGTTTCTAATTTTCTCCCCCATGGTTTTGTGGTGCTGCGAGGTTCACGCTTTCTCGCATGGATTCCCTGCCGGGAATGCATTGCTCTCTGCATAAATAAGAGCAAGGAGTTAGTTGCAGCAAGCCAGAACTCAAGCCCATTATCCTGTCCCCAGCCACAGCCGGTGCCCAGAGCTTCCAGCTCGCTCTGCCCAGGGATCCCCATCAATGCATCTGGCTAATTGTCTGGTTGCATGCAAGGGGATTTTCCTTCTGTGTCTTCAAGCATGATACTCAAGGATACTAGGGATTTCCAGAGACACAGTATTGCCCTCTGCCCAGCTGTTTTGCCATATGTGATTTTCGTCCCTCCAGCTAGGATTTGGGGGCTGGGGACCGTGGCTGGAATTGTGCAGTTGGGTGCACCTGTGTGAAAGGAGTTGTGTGCGGTCTCAGCCTCTTTCCTACTGCTTGGCTACACTCAACTTTCTGCCTGTTTAGCAGTTTGCAGGAGACCCTCTAGATGTGCTTTTGGTCATCTTCCAGGGGTGAGGCTATTTGAGTTTTTTGGCTGGCAGCAGACATGTCCTGTGGAGGGCAGGGCAGCATATGCATCAGCAAACCGCAAGGAAAGTACACGTGACAGCCGGGCAAAGGAGCATGACAGGGGTGGCTTCCCTCGCATGAGATGCTGCTACCGAGTGCCACTGGCTTGCCCTCAAGTGCTGCCACGCTCTTGCAGTTCCCAGGGAGCATAGCGTACCTGTCACCCGCCTTTCCTACATGTTCCAAAATAGTTATTCTTGTTTCCCCGAGAGCCAGGATCAGTTGAAATGCCGACTTCCGCAGGGGCGGAAAGGAAAGCATACATGTCACCCACATCCCAATAGGTAACAGCCTCCTTGGTTTCCAGGGCTGCCCCTCAGCTAGCCAGAGTCCGTTCTGATAGTCCCGGGCTTCTCCCATGGATCCCAATGGCTGAGCCCACCCCCTAAACGCTGGAGCAGGGGGATATGGGTGGATTTCTTTTTTTGATCTGGCTTACATTGAAATTAGCTGTAGCTGGGGAGGAATCTTGCCTGTAGTCTGATAGCTAAATTAAGTTACTCACTCACAGCAGCTGGTTGCTGATCTCGCCACATGACTCTTAAAAGCTATTCTTCCAAAAGGCTGCAAAGCAAAGCTGAGTCCTAGGAGCCTGGCAGTAGGGAAAGGAAGCGGCGAGAGACACGCACCAGAAAGCTCCTCCCTTGTCCATGCACAAGTGACACATTGTCAATATGAGAAGACAGACACCCAAGGTCCTATTACCTGCTTCTGGCTTAATTTTATGATGGTTTTTTACCCCCGTTTTGTGCCACATTGTGTCTGGCCCTGAGCAGATAATAGAATTTCATCAATAGACTGAGGCGGTGATGTATGTTAAAGCACTTAATATAAAGAGACTTCTACAGGAGCCCAAATTCAATTTGGCCAATGAACTCAATTGCAGGCATTATTGCATTCCAGGAGAAAGGCCAGAGAGCATTTATACACATTACTCTGCAAATATTTATGTTTGCATATCCCTGCTGTGTCCTCCCCACCCATCCCTCCCCTTCTGTTCCCTAATCCCATATCTACGATTTTTTTTTCCATAAAGGTTGCTTTGAATGTAAATAATGTTCCACAAGTCAGCACTATTTCAACAGCTGGTGAATGTCAACTTAGTATAAATTAATTGCCGTACCCACCGGAGTGGCTAAGTGCTCTCTTCACCTTGGCATCTTTTAGATGGGGATCTGGGTTAGCAAGAGCAGACAGCGAATTTCTAAGGGTAGCAAGAATCGTTCCCTCCCCTCCCAACCACTTCTGGCTGAACTCACCAGCCCGTGATGCCGTCTCTGGGGCACTAGGATCTTTGGGGGGAGTAGCACTCACGGAGGCAGGGAAGACGGGAAGCATCTAGAGGATGGTCTTGATCAGTCCGATGCTTTGTACCACAAAGCTGGGCATGGCAGCGGTCTTATGTAGTGTCCTGTATCTTGAGGCTGCCTGACTTGGCTCGTATCATATTATCTTGTCGTATCTGGAGCAACAAGGCATGGGTCAAGACCTGAATTTTTCAAGACCTGAGGGTGCGGCTTGCACGGTGCAGAAGTGGCGACACCCAGAGCAGGGTCCAAACTTCCCCAGGACAAGGCCATGACCGAGTTCAGCTCCCATCTCAAAAGCCCCATTTCTAGTCCTGTGATGCATCATTTAGAGGGAGGGACCACATCTTGCACCCTGCTGGATCCATCTGGGGGCAAGTTTCACACAGAGAGAGTTTATTAAAGCAACACAAAACAAAAAAGAAACACCACTATTTTCAAACCCCAAAGTTTCCTCCTTTTGTATCAAAACCAGGTTCCCAGCCTAAAAATTGTTGTTACTGTTTTTGAGAAAAAATAGCAAAACAATACCCCAGATAAAATATTAAATGCTTGAAAGGCTGGGAGGAGGGGGGCGGCATTTAGTGAGAAATAAAGAACATGGTCATTTTGGGCTGAGCCAAGCCAGGCATTTTAGGATTTGCCTTTTGGTCTCCAAACAGCACAGGCAGCCACTTGCTCAGCTCTGCTCCTGGCAGTAGAGCGAGAGCAGCTTTCTGTACCTCACTGGTCCTTGGCTTGGCTCCCAATTTAGCCTCTGATGTTTTCCTGGCTATCCCAGACAGTGAGGAACCTACTTAAGTTTTTCCCTGGGGTTAGACTCCAAACCTAACACCTATCCAGGAAAGCAGGGAGCTCTCTCGGTTCTCAGCTCATTACAAACCATTTCACTAGCTTCCCCAGGCGCAGATGGAGTGCAAAGACACCCTCTCCCCGGCAGCGTCCATTGCCTTTTGTCCAGACTGGCTGCGATGCTGGTGAAATATTTGCCTGGCGCTTTCCTGATCTGTCAAAACAGTTGCAGAGAAGGAGGTAACAATGGGGTTAACCATGAGCAGAGTGCTGCCAAAGTGCTGCGTGTTAGCAGAAGCTGCAGATGACAATAAGGGGTAGGGGGAAATAGTTATTCGCGTTTCCCCGAGAGCTAAAATCAGTTGAAATGCCGACTTCTGCAGGGACAGAAAGGAAAGCGCTCCCTTCAAACGCATAGTCCCAGGAGACTCATTAAAAGCTCATCAATTATAGTGAGAGCAAACAATTCAGTGGGAAGTGATCATAATCCTTCCCTGGGATGGCAGCCATTAGCAGCATCCCACTCGTGTGAGGAGTTTCTCCAGTGCCAGCTATGATGAGCAGGGTGGGAGTGGAGCTTTACACGAGGAGGCATTTTGTTGCAGACGCTAGGGCCGGTAGATTTTTAACTGAGGGCTAATACGGGGGTGGGAGAAAGGGAAAGGTCCAGATGGTCCCTGATCCCGAATCGAAGAGGAACGGAGCACAGGAGAGCTCTCCATCTTTGCCTGGAGAGGCCATTTGCCTTGGCAGTAAAGGACGTTTATCCCATAAAATCCGCAACCCGATAACACAGCGACTGACTTGAATCCAGTGCAAGTTACCCTGGGAAGAATCAGAGCTAAAACTACATCCGTGCGAGCTACCCCAGGGCACGGGTTGTGTGTCTGCAGCTATTTTGGCATGGCTGGTTTATGCAGACGGACAGTTTTACCTGTTTCCTGCTGCTACCTAGCGGCAAGGTGCAGTAATAGCAGTAGTCGATCATCTGCCTGCTCCGGAGGCCAGTATGAGTTACAATGATGTACAAAAGCAGCAGGAATTGCACCAGTGCGAATGTGACGTACCCAGGCCCAGCTCATCCACTGGAGAGCATATCGAGACATCTGGAGTAGGTGCTGAGCAAAGTCACGGGGCGGAGATCGTCTCTGCCTGCCAACGGGGTCTACAAGGAAGAGCTGGAGGAGCTTACTTTCTCCCTGGCTTCCCTTCTCATGCATGCCAGCCACTGCCTCTGCATAGACCAGATCCTGCATGATCTTGCATGGAAGTGTCTGTGGCAGTCTCAGGTGGGCAGGACAGGGCAGGCACTGGCAGCCACTATGCATTGAGTCCCATGAGCTCAAGGAAACTTGAGCAGCTTCTGCTGGCCTCTTGCTTAGGGAGCATTTCCTCCTCCCCAGCATGGCACCACCATGCTAAAATGCAGGACCGGGAGTCCCCAGATCGACCCCTGAGGACTCCCTGTGGGGATCTGGGGAGGAGGGAGATGGTCACTTAACCTCACAGTGCCTCTCTGAGCATGCTAAGGGGTCCTCACCTCCATTTTACAGGTTGGGAAACTGAGGCAGAGGGAAGTTATCACACACGAGGATTCCTGGACTCACAGGGACTCTAAGTGGGCCTAGTTTTAAAGATTATTTATCTTTTAATGTTATTATGGTAAGGCAAGGCCAAAGGCAGCAGTTGCCTTCTCCCTCTTGCAGCCATGCTGGAGGCCTGCTGCTCTTACCTGCCAGTTGTATCTTCCTTAGGCACCTGACGCATGGCGCTGCCCCGTCCCTAGCGCAGGAGCTCGGCGACGGTGCACGTCTCTAGCCAAAAGCTGCTGCTGACCTCCAGAATGTGGATGTGGAGAAAGAGAGGTGACGAGGGAAGGCTCTCTGCAGCTGCAAGCAGTGCCTGTGTCCCTGCAGGCTTGGCCTGGGGCTCCGCGATTCTTTGCGTCCAGACCCTGGCAGCTGCCTGCCACGCTCCTGTAAGAGGAAGCTAAACGGCCTGCATTAGACACAAACAGGTAGCTGCACCTCTAACGAAAGCAGGGGCCAATTCCTCCAGCAGTTGTGCCTAGAGCTGTTAGACAGACTTCGATGTACCCACAGCATCGATTGTAGTGCCCCCAGACACTGCCCTGACTCTGTGGCTTATCCGGTCCTTGACCTCTCATGCTCATGCTGCCGCCTCTGCCGGTTCTGGTCTGGGAGGCGCATACCCGTGTGGACCTGAACTTGGACCCAAACTTATTTTGCTCAACACCTGGCAGATGCGACCCGTTGCCACTTGGCCGAGACCCGAACCAGCAAGCTACGGGTTCTCTCCCTTTCCGGCCCTTGGGCCAGGCAGCCTGTACTGCAGTCAGGATTTTATGATGGTTGGGAGGGAGAGGAGTGGGAGCAAGCCTGGAAATAGCCAGGGGCATTGCTGGACCACACTGTCCATCCCACTTCTACCAGTTAAGCCTTATCATTTAATCCCCTTTCAGGAGATGGCTGGATGCCAGAGGAAGACCAGCAGGAACAAGCAGAACTTGCAGCCAAAGCCTGCGGGGCTGGGCTAATGTTATTTTCCCCACTCTCCACCAGCTGGATCTTGGCTAGAGAAAGACGTGCCCCACACTCTGCCAAGATGAAGTGTGTGTGTCCTTGTTCTGGAGGCATAGCAATGTGGGGAGGAGAAGTCATCTTAGCACAGTCAAGCCTGAGGAAGGAGTTAAAAGAGGACCCAGGGTGGGGTCCTGGGTGGCACATGGGGTACCCGGGATGGGAGTGGAAGCATTTGCTCTGGGCAGCAGTCACCCAATAGGAAGGGCAGCCCGGGCTGCCTGAAGCTGCCCGATTGTTCATTATTAAATAATGCATCCTGATTGATTGGTCTGAAAAGTGCTGTGTTGCGGGGTCAGGCTGCTCAGGTTAGAGTTTTCTGGTTAGATTGATGATTCTCGAAGGTCGAATTCAGAAAGCAATTCCCTGGCAGCATTGATCCTTTGGATGCAGGGACCTTTTTTGCGCTGTGGCTGGGCAGTGAGAAGAGCTGACCTGGGCCTGGATGGGGAGGGCGACAGGCTGCCGCTGTTTCCTCTATATTTAACTTTCCTTGTTTACGTGGCTGAGAACGTGCGGTCCCTCTCCAAGCAGCACAGTGCCCAGTCGTCGCTACGTGCTCCGAAAGCGCGGCACGCTGGAGCAGGCTGCCGCGGCTGGTCCGAGGCGCCTGTCCGGCATCGCCCAGGCCCTGCAGACAGGCAGAAGAAGGTAACCAGCCCTTTCCCGGGGCAGTCAGGGAGCTCCCAGGAACCTCCCTCATTGCTAGTGCCTGACTGCTTTGCATCCTCCTCGGCTACAGAGCTGTGCAGGGCCACAGCCCCCCGCCTTCACCCTCTTTGTAGGGGCTGGAAATCAGGCTGGGTCCTGCTGTGGAGCAGAGCTGTTGTAAGAGGCCTGCAAGGCTCAGATGTCATGCCCTAGGGCCAGGAGCTCTGCAAGGAAACCCCACGTTGAGCCCTGTTTGCTCCCAGAGGTGGAAGGGATGTCCAGAGCGGTGGTCTCCAGCATTGCTTGAGGTTGTGGGGGGAGATGCCGGGAGGAGCAGGGGAGAGACACCGGCCCTGCAGAACAGCAGGAGAGGCTCCTCTGGGGTTAACGACAAGCCCAGCGTGGCCCGGAGCGGGCTCTGGCAGCTCAGCGGTGCCTTTCCGCCATACGAGGGGCAGACCGCTCTCCAGGGAGCTACAGGCCAGTGGCTCTGAATGAGCCTAGTTAGCCTCTGCTGCTCCCACGGAAAGGCAGCTGATGGCGAACAGCCTCCTGTCTAGAGGAGGGCTGTGAAGCGTGAGGAAGCTGCTACATTTCAGACCCGAGTGGACTCGCCTGCCCTCTCAGTACAACACGGCATTTCTGTGAGCGCCCGTGCTGGGTTGAGAGACGTGTGCCCGGTAGCGGCCTCCAGGGCCCGCGGCCGGCGGAGGCGGAGCGCGTGGCCAAGCTGGGGCGCGCCGCTACCGCCGCGTGAAAGTGTTTCCAAGGAGCTCACTGAGCGTTGCACCCCCTGCACGGGGAGGTACCTGGCCTGCGTGCTCAACCCGAACCTGCCAGCACGACCCAAGCGCCGTGCCTCCCCGTCCTCCGCTCTGACTATGCTGGGGTCTTCTGGGCTTGAATTAGGAAGGGGGAAATGCCCTTCGCCCCATTCTCCTCCGTCAGTGCTGTCAGCCCATGCAGGCCCATGTATGTAACCCTAGCTCGGCGTGCTGGCTTTTTTGTCATGGATGCCAAGGTGGCATCACAGAGGCCACTGCTCCCAGTAGGAAGGCATGAGCAGCGCTCCGTCTCCCGGGTGCCTTTTTTCGCAGACCGAGGTCTGGCCCAGCTCAACAGCGGTGAGGTTGCGACCTGCTTTAACCTGCTATCTCCCTCGCCTTCCCCCCACCCCCAGCCCTCCTCCTCCCTTCGCTAATCTGAAGCGAGAGGCAGGCAGCCTTCTGTAGAGTCTAAATAATTCAGAGTCAGGCTCCACAGCACCCGAGTGCTGGTCATTGCCTATTCAAAAGGTTAGACCAGCAGCACAGAAATCCTTCTCCCTCCGAGTTGGAGGGACGAGCCCAGCGCAGCTGGGGTGCGGGGACCCTCATTTGCGTGCTCTGGCCAAGGCCACTTCCATTAACAAGCTCTGATCTGCACGCCGGTCCCCAGAGTGTTTCAGCGCTGCAGTTGCTAGCGCGCTCAGCCATGGCCCGGCAGCCTCCGGGCTCGCACCGTGCACGGCGCCAGGCCAAGTGTGCTCCTGCACCTCCCTTTTAGAGAGACCGTTTTCCCTTCCCTGTGGGAGCAAGCATCGTGCAGTGGGGCGGAGGGACTCTGGACGCAGGTTTTGTTTGGTTTGTGAGAAAAAAAGTTTGCCGGGAAAAAGAAAAAAAAAAATCTCTCACGAGCGGAGCTGTCTAGCCACACGCAAGTAGAAGCACAGTAGGGACAGACTCACTGGATCCAAGATGCGGGGGTGGGAGTCTCTGGAGCTCCCCAGGAAACTTCCCTTCCGGGAGTATTCATAGCCTCTCCTGGAGCTTTTTCTCTTGACCAGCTGCAGCGCCGCTGAAGAAGATGCTGGCGTTGCAGGCTGACGTCCTCGCCGTCTGCACAACGCATACAGCACAGGCAGAACTGCCACTGCTGGCACGCTTCCCCAACCTCATCAATGGGCCTGATTTCCTGCCCTCTTGCACCTTGGGCTCGTCTGCGCCTGTAAAAACAGAGCGCTCCCCCGTTAGACTTCTCCGCGTAATGATACAGCTGGCTGCCCCGTCACACGTGTGCAAACGGGTAACTTGGGGCGTCAGGCAATGAAGAAACAAACCACTGCAGCCCAGGCCGGACCCAGGAGGACGGCTTCCAAAATAAGAGAGTTTAGTCTTCGTAGCTTCTAGGTCTGGTGGACTGAGCAGGGGCCAGGGAGCCACGTGTTTTAATCTCGGCTCCGACTCTATGAACTGCTGGGACTCTCTAGACCAAGCCGGCTTTAGGGGTGGGTGATGTGGGCAACTGCCCAGGGTGCTGTGGTCTGGGGGGCACCACACACACGTGTGCACATGAGCAACCTGCAGTCAGCGCAGCGATCTCTGCCCCAGGCACGGTGCCCAGCCCAGCCCAAGCTGCCCCTGCCTCCAGCTGCTGTTCAGGAGGAGCTGGACCGGGCAAGCACTGGTGCCCGACTGCCCAGTGCCGGACTGCACCTCGCACCCCTGCCTGCAGCGGTGCCACTGACTTGTGGGGAGGGGGAGGGGGAGGGGGAGGGGGAGGGGAGGGGGGCACCAAAATACAAGTTCACCCAAGGCACCTTTTTTCCTACAAGTCACCTAACCGTTGCTCCCTAGATTCATGATGAACACACTGGGGGAAAACATTTACTGTACAAACCTTGGAGCGGTTCATTACAAGTTTGTGGTGTGAGGCTGGCAGACTGTTAAGCCGTGCTTCCATTCCTTGCAAGACTGCTACTACGAGAGCAAACAGCGATGGCCATTTGCTTGGATGCAATGGCGGGTCGTCCACTAAGACATGAGCTGGGACCCACCACCGACACGTCAGGCAGAGCATCACTAGCCGTGGGCTGCTTACAGCTTCCAGTCGAGGGGCTGGGCCGCATGCCACGTAGCAGCCTCAAGGTGAGACGTTCCACGTGGCATCGCTGGTCCGCCGCCGAAGGAAACGCTCTGAACTTCAGCTCATGGCTCAGCAATCGGTGCTCCCATTAAAATAAACAGAACTGGTTCCTCTATGAGCCTCAGCACCCAAGAGCGACAACTTTCAGAAGGAGAAAGTAAATGTCTAAATGCTCCCCAGATGAATCCCAGAGTCAGCCTTTCCCATCCTCTGCTCAAAGCTTGGGCAAAATATGAGAAGCTCTTTGTGGGGTTTGGGTGAATCAACGAATGAATGTATGGAGGGTGCGTTTAATTGCAGTGTGCCTTGCATCGGGGATGAAAGGAATTTGCTGGAGTCAGCCTAGTAGTAGGCAAGTGATCGGCGGCTTCACCGGTAGCAATCGTCTTTCAAGGCTAAATGCAGCCCTGACTTTGACTGCTTTCCTTTCGGGGGAACTCAGCGGTGCTGCATGGGGGATGAGTCGGTGCAGAATTTAGACCCGAGCGTTTGTCAAACGCCTCCGCAAATGCGAGGACCTCAAAGCACACGGTGAATGCATCTCAGAGCATCCTCTAGCAGAAAGGTGTCAGTGCCCCCTTTTTCCTGGTGAGAAAAGCAAGCCATAGAAAGGGAGCAACAAGTTCAAGCCTGGATGCTTCAGCTCAGACATCTAAATCCAAATGTAGGCACCTAAACAAAAGGAGCAATAGGAGCCTAAAATGTGCTGGCTCAGTGAGTAACCTGACATCTAGAGCCTCTGTTTTAACAGGATGAGCTGCAACACTTTCCAGTCACATTTTTAAGCTGGCATATCGTCCTCTGTCTCGATCAGATGGATAAAGCAGGATACAACTCCCACTGGAATATCCGGTACAGAAAGACGCCATGTCATAACTCAAATGATGTCATAACTCAAGTGATGTCATAACTCAAATGCCAGGTGCAGCAGGAATGCTGCTGAATGCCAGAAAACCCTGCTCCCAGTAACAGTCAAGGTGGGGACAAGTGCGGGTTCACATCTGTTGTCTTGCTGGGGACGGAGCGGGCGGTGCCACGACTGCCATCTCCTCTCTGGTTTCCCTCCCGCAGGTGTAAATGCAACCTCCACGCCAACCTGTGCACCTTCAAAGAGGGCAGCCTCCAGTGCGAGTGCGAGCACAACACCACCGGGCAGGACTGCGGGAAGTGCAAGAAGAACTTCCGCTCCCGGTCCTGGCGAGCTGGGTCCTACCTGCCGCTGCCCAACGGGTCCCCCAATGCATGTAAGTGGCTCGTGGCACCTCTTGGCCCGTTAAAACCGGGCTAGAGTAGTCCTCTCTCCTGAACCAGAGCACGGGATGCTTTAGTGCCACGGGGGAGGTGAATGTTCTTGGGACGCGCAGAGGATTGGGTGGAAAGAAAGGGAGATCAGTGACCACGACTGGACTGAAAGGAGGATGAGAAGATGGCCTGAGGCTGTGGTGAATGGGTCCAGACGTGGCCTTGGTTAGGTATTTCACTCTAAATTACTGTGCATCTCTTAAAGAAAACAGCATGCATCTGTAGAAAAGCCATGGGGCCAATCCTTGCATAGTATGGGATGGTAAAAAGGACAAGGCCGTGAGCACTGGGTGCCCTGTTTACTGTCACCCAGAGGTGACACAGGATCTCGGACCCTGGGAAGCAGCCCCGAGCGTCCACGACCACCCGTGCAGCCACAGCCCCATCTCCTCGCTACAGCTAGGTTGTGTATGAACTAGCAGGACATCAGGGTTGCAGCCTCCAAGCGGGGGGTTTTGGTGGTGGAAGATGGGCTGTAGGCCTCTCTGCCTCTTGGGTTTGCTCCGAGTCGCACTAGCAGCTCACTTTCATGTCACACAGCAGCAGGAACCGCTCCAGCCCTTTTAAACAGCGGCTTTGAGCATTCGCTAAAAGAGCCCTTTTTTTCATCCTCCACCTCCCCAAAATTTTTGAAAGATTTATGTGCTTTAAGATGATCAAAGCTGAAGCCCAGGCTCGGCAGGCCGTGACGGGAATGTTGCACGCATCCCAGCGATGGTAGATGAGCAGGGTCTTTGAAAGGGAACGAGCTTGTCAGCTACCTCCAAGTGCCTGTGTTCCTTCAAAAGCCCCGCAACATGCTGTTATCCCTCCCTTCTTCCTCCCTCTTTTCCATCCGTCTCTCCAGTTCTCTCTGTCCTTCCCTTTTCCATCCCCCCAACATGGTCCTATTGTCACAACCAGTAACCAGCTGGAAGGGTTAAAGACTGGCACCCAGTCCCATGGTATCCCGATGAATCCACCCTGAGAGAAAGATCTCTGAGAATCCTTTTCCACTAAAAACCCCAAGTCTGAAAACCCCAGCAAGGCATGGCCCATAGAGCGCCCCCCCGCCCAGCCCACTTTGCTGGGGTCATCTGACCCCAGTAGTCTTTCCTGCCCGATGATCTTGTGAGGTCCCTAACATCTGTGAACGCATCTTTCCGTCTTTCTTAGACAAGCCTGAAAAATAATCTAACCCCCGACCCAAGCAATTCGTGAGTCAGGGCCTGCTGTCAGCCCAGAGGAGAAGCCGCCACACCAGCTCAACGGCTGCTTGCGGACAGCGTGACAAACCCCAGCAGCACACATCACCCGTACTGGGTGTAAGGGTAGGTCAGGGACAGGGCTAACAGGAACCTGTTAGCAGGGACCCAGTGGCTGTTCTTCCCGGGGTCACCGCAGGTAGGTCTCAGCCCGTGTCTCAGGTCTCCGGCGTTTCCGATGGTCACCCCTGTGGTTTGCCAGAGGCTGCTTTTCAGACGTGGCAGCAGGCTGGTGAGACTCTGAACAAGACTTTTGTTAATTAACACAACGGCTTCTTGGCTTTTGCTGACCCTGCTGCTTCTTGTTTCTTCCAGGTGCAGCTGCAGGCTCAGCGTTCGGCAGTAAGTAAAATCCTAACTGCAATGCTGGCATTTGACATCCTCAGTGCATGGCCCCCGCGCGCGTCATATGGAAACAATGGTTATTTTCTGTCCATTATCATCTTCCAGGCAATACGTCTGCTCTAATGGCATCTCATTTTCTCTCCTATCAAGACCCTTATGTTTTCTTTCTTTGGCTTCAGTAGCCTCATTTTGTCTCTTCCTCTGGCGTGGTTTCTCCCCACGAGGTTCGTTAGCATGGCTGCGGGAAAGGAAATAAAACAGACGTTCAAAAACGCCAGCGATCGCTGTGAACTTTTCCCCCTTTCCATAGTGTCGTGCTCCAAGACGGAGCTGCTTTTTTTTCTTTTTCTCCTCCAAATTCTTTGCCAGAGCATCCAGATTGGATCCTCGAGCCATGGGTTGCTACCCACAAAAATACTCTTATATCATTTAAGGCAGAAAGGTTTGGTGTGGATTTCTGTTGAAAGTTGGATGGTACCGCTATGGCTTCTGATTTGAGAGGGCCAGAGAGAGTCTCAGACCAAACACCTCATGCTTCGAGCAAGCTCTGAACTCTGAGACCAGGGCGATTCTCTAAAATATCGTGAAATAGCTGGCTGGGCCAACTGTGTTTTTCAGTTTGCTGCCACATCCAAAACACAGAGAGAAAAATCATTTTCAGGTTAAATCAAATATAATTTTTTTAAAATTTCAACAAGTGGAAAGGTCATAAGAATGGTTTCTGGCCAAACGAAGCTTTTTGGCTTAGATTTAAAACAACTTTCAAGACCACTTTGAAAGTAACATCAAATTAAAAACTGGAAACCACTTGCAAATGCTGAAACAAAAGACTTTTCCACTTTTTTATTCCCCCTCCCGCAAAACAAAGCAAAACCCCATCAATTTGGTGAAACCTGAGTAAATTCTCTGGACACTTTGATGCTGCCAACTCTATTTTTTCCTGCAATCATTTTCCGACTAAAAAAACTTCACTTTGCTTTAACAGGGTGAGGCTAGAGAGCGTCCAGCAGAAAACGCCAAAGGTGGGATAGCGAGTGGAAAGCGCAGGTTTGGGTAGGGATGGAAACCAGCTAAAGGGGGATTATTTTGATTTCCCCTTTCCCAGAGACAAGAGGTGACCTGGAGTAACTATGGCATTTAAACAAGCTAAGGGCTATTCTGCAATTAAGCACAATAATCTACACAAGGTTGTGACACAAGCAGGGACTCGAGGCAGAGGGTGAAGGTGGGTACCGGGTAGCACTCTGTTAACGACGTGAAGGATCGTTGTTTCCATTCACGTGCTTGTGTTCAGAGCTACGTGAATGAGGGAGGCACAGCATCAGCGAGTGTTTCCTGGGATGCTGTCATGTCCCGAGGGCGCCGCTGCCTTTGCTGGAGTTCTCCCAGCAGGCAGTTTGGCCCATTTAAACTAAAATAATCTAATGTTCACTTTAATGGAATTGAATAAATGAAAAGGCTCTGGGTTGACTTTACAACGCTGGGCTCTCCGCTGCCTTCTGGGCAGCAGGAGGCAACCACCTTGCTGAGTTGAAGGTTTGGCTGGGAGTATCTTTGCCATCTGGCACAACGCGCTCATGCATATATGAGAAAGATGGCAAAGCTATTGTCAGGCAGGAAAGGCTCGTGCCCAGTTTCTGCTCCCATATGACTTTGAAACGCAGACCAAGATTGCCTCTGCCTGCGTCTCATTTGCACAGATTCTTCCTCTCCCTTGCCTGCTGCAGCTTAATGAACTAAAGTTATCGTACAGCTGGCAACATTTGGACCGACATCCCTGCCAACCAAGTAAAATTCAGTAACAACTCAACCCCAGCGCGCGCAGGCGCATCCACGCACAGAGTTTCCAGTCTTGCCAAGCTGGAATGCGCCTTGGTTTCCATCGGCCATTTAATTGAGTCCCAGCTGTAAATTTTCCTTAAAATTCGTCGCTCCTCCCAACCCAGCAGCTGCTTCTGTACATATCCTGCAGCTGGGTCCTTACATTTTTCTGGTTTTTCTCCCTCCAAGAAACAGAGGGTCCAGCAACCTGGTTCTCAGTACCCCCAACCCTTGGAGGCAGAGCATTCTTAGGAGGTGGATTGTGCTTGAATTTCATGTCTTCCAGCTGAGGGCCTGGTCACTTTGAACTCTTTTGGGGATGTACACCTTAAATCAACAGCGCTATATGCAGATGTAATTCGTATAATATGCTTGCTGGGGCTGTGGGGTGCAAGACAGTGGACCCAAGAACAAGATGTTCCCATGGGTCCATTCCTAGGGCTCTGGCAATTTAGGAGGGGATAATGAGCATTTTTTAGGCCTTCATTAGATGGACGGCAATGGCATGCGGGTTACATGGAGCTCCGACCAAATTCTGTCCCACTGAAGTTAACAGACATCGTGGCACAGACCGGAGTGGGAGCAGGTACTTGCTGTGAGCCTCTGTCACTGGAAAAATAGGTGAAAATGAAAGCACCAATGAGCTTTGACAGGTTGTGGATGGGTAGAAAGCAACAGCGAGACTCCTGAAGAGTCTTACGTCTGAACACAGACTCATAAAGAGTCTCCCCTAGGCTCAAGTCCCTTCTTTCCCGATCTTTTCTTTGTTTCCCGGTAGTCTATGAGCGACCACGGAGAATTACCACCACAAAAGCTACCACCACCACCACGGCACCCAAAACCACCACCACCAAGCAAGCAGGTGGGTGCTCAGCTTGGCCCCGCAGGGCAGACCCCCTCCTTTGCTAGCCTAGCTAGGTCCTTTAGTTCTGGTCCCACGCTCCTCTACCGGCTTCGCTTCCCATTGTAGCTCTGCAAGCAGGAGCGGAGGAGGAGGATCTGGTCTGGCTCCCTGCTCCTTCGCCTTGTAGGAGCTTTGGGGGACATGGACTTAAAAAAAAAAAGAAAGAAAGAAAAAAAACCCTCACCTGGCAGGAATTCAGCTCTTCCGAGCCAGCAGAACATCCTGGCTCATTCGCGTCCCAAATTGGATTTGACGAAGAGCATCTGGATGCGAAACACCAACGCCATGCGGAGTCTCCTCTTCGCAGCAGCAGCCACAGGCACCACCCTAAAGGTGACTCCTTCAAAGAGACAAGCTGTGGGTGCTGCCTTTCTCAGGTGCCCTTCTTGCCCTTGCTGCTGCTGTGAGGATGATGGCAACGTTATCGTTTGCCCTGGTCATAGATGGAGGTGGAAACTAAGGAAACAAGTAGGTTTTGGGTTGTTTTAAATCACTTTCAATGCAGCCTTGCAAAATCCTCAGGAATGAATCATGCAGGGACAAGAGCTGCTTTTCTATATATACCATAAAGGGGTCGCTGGGGGGGTAGGGATGACTCAAAAAAGCCCAGGAGGTTTTAGGCACCATTTTTTAAGGAGAACTTAAAAAAGGGGCGAGTAGGATTTTGCAAGGCTGCTAACTTCCCCCATTCTCCTGTCAGTCATGCTGGGGTGGGGCCCCTACGCTCGTGCATCAACTTTATATTCTTCAAGAGCCGGTCTCCGTGAATTGTCTTACCTTGGGAGGTTCCCGGAGCAGGGAGCGGGGCTTGTCTGAGAACGGCTGCGTTCCAGCGATCCCCAACCTGACGTCAAGGTCAGCGTAACGTGGCGCAAGCAGGGATTCCCATAAGTTGTGCCAGGAACAAAACCAGCCGGGCGCAGAGGGACATAAGTACAGCTGGTTTTGCCTTGCTTCCTGGCCTCTCTGCTCCTGCACCGAGCCCTCCCTCCCCCTTGTCCAAAGGATTTAGTCCATGGAGTTGTCCATTTTGAAAAACAGTTGTGGGGGGAGAAGGAGACGGGAAGAGCCAGACTTTGATGATGAGCAGCCGGGCTCTGTGCTGCCTGGGGTGGGCTGAACACACTGGAAGTCCAAGAACATGATCCCTTCATTTCCAAATCACCCAGTGGAGATGACTTGTGTTATCTTCATTTTTTATGAGGATTTTTTTCCCCTTTTTCTAACAAGAAGGCATCATTCTCTCCCCCTCTCTTTTTTTGGGAAGCAAGCAGATGAAAGCTAACAGCAGGAATTTTTTTTATCATCTCATAGGGGAATTAGACGTGTGCTCATTTCACCGCCGTGCTTTCTGGGTCTGATTTTTCCCAGGGGGACGTTTTATATCCACAGTATGTTAGTGAGAGTCAGCCTGGGGGTGCTGCCAGCAGCCAGTCAAGGGGATGGGGAAGCTTGATTGTGTGTTTATGCAAATGTAGATATAACCGTGGTGGCACCATCCTCTGCTGTTTAAAGCAGGGTGTCTGGCTGCAGCAGTGCAACCTGGGTCCCATTTCCCGCTCGCCCTGCGTTACGGTGCAGTCTCGGTCTGGCCAATTCAACGTCCCTGTGTGTAAAGCGGAAACAGTACCCTCTCCCTTAGGGTTACAGCTCGGGGTTTACGGTCGCACGAGGGGAGACCGTTCTCTCCAAGTGGGGTACATTATCTCCGCGCCGGTAATAATTCAGCTTGTGCTCCACGTACATGACACTCGGTGTCACGTCATTTTTTATCTGTGTTGGCCCGTAGTAGTTTGCTTGCGAGCTCCTGCCTCTGAACCTACCGAGCATCTGTCTCTTGTGGTACAATTAATGCTTTTCTGTCCTGCCTCGCCAGTGTGGTTGGGGTCGGGTGGGAAGGTTACCTTTTTTCTTTATAGTTGATATGGGTGAATGGGTCAGAGAGAAAAATACAAGCTCTCTCCCAATCAACACTAAGCCTTTATAATTTTCTAGGAAGCAGCATCCCCCGAGGTCGGGGAATGCAGCATGTTTATTGATTCAGCGGCTCTCGCTCCCCGGGCAGCCCACGCGCTCATAGATTCTAGCTGAAGTTGGGACGGGAACAGCTGAAGCATCAGCCAAAAAGCTTCGGGTCTCATATGCTTTGCAGACCCTGGGTCAGGGTGGTATCAAAGGTCTTGGGATGTCTCCCATCACTAGTTTGAGGAGCAACACCTGGGAGGGGACTCTGCTGGGAAGAGGATTTGATCTGCGATTCACAGCACCGTCCATGGGCTCTCCATACAGTTGCCCTGCTGCTAACAGGTTATCAGAAAGAGCAGGTGACAACCGCCCCACTTACTATGCAAACCCAGCTTCTTGCATCGAGCTACTGGGGGGCAGCGTGCCACATTTCTAGTTTGAAAAGGCAGGGCTGGGCTTTGTGGCTTCATCAACTCAGTACATCTCACTGTATCTTCCTTTCCTGGTTGGTCCCAGTGGGCATTTATACACGTGCTCTGGGTGTGAGGGGTGCTTTAATTAGAGCCGTTCTAATTAAAGCACTCTAAGCCTTTCATGTATCAGTATCCCTGCACTGAAAAATGGTGGGGGGGGGGCACTTCAACTAACGCTCATCAAATGAGCTTTAATTAAAGTGTCTCCACCACCATTTTTTAGTGTGGGGATGCTGTTACAGGAGACGCCGGAGTCTGCTGGAGCACGGTAATTACCATGCTCCAGCAGACTTGGTTAATCGAGCTTGCTGCACTGTGCTGTAATTACAGCAGGTCAGAGCAGCCTCGCTGCTTGTGTATAGGTGCACAAACGGGGGGGAAATGCCTGTTCCTTAGCTCAAGGCATCACTCCACTTGTTTCAACCCAAGGAGTTGACCTTCTATGGCTGAAGGTCCCGACCAGAGTCTCTGTTGAGTGGGGTCTGCACAGGCGTGCACACAATTCACTATTGCATATAGTCATATCATCCAGGAAGGGGGCAGGTCAGGGGTATAGGCCTCGTTCCAATTGCACTGATGGCTTAAAATGAACATGCTAGGAGCTTCATAGGCGAGAGAAGAGACTCAGGTCCAGAGTTTGCAATGGTTGGTGCTTCCTGTCCAGTCCCTGGCTGTCCTGCTGACCAGGAACTGGACAGGACCCAACTGCCACACAAGAGGGGCTCTCCTCTCTTCTCTTTAGTCCACTGGAAAAAAAAATAGGAGGAGGATCTCCCCTGTGGAGTAATGAAACACCCAGCCTGTTTCACCAAATGAGTAGTGGCGAGAATGCCAGGTCAGCCTTGGGGAGCTGCTTTCAGAGATTTTTCTAGGTATCCAAGAAACACTGCAAATACCTCAGCTGCTTGGGGCTCAGGTAGGGGTGGGTTAAATGCAAAATGCATCTGGTTGCGGGATGCACACTTTGAGCTAGAGAGGGCTCCGAAGCTCACAGTGGAGCATTTCCCCCCTGCAGCTCTTCTCCGATCTGGGCTTGCTCCACAATCGAGGCTGGACTATTGCAGCTCAGGTCGCAAGACCCGTCTGCAAGCGCTGTTACAGCCGCCCCCTCCGCTGCCTCCTCCCCCCAGCCTGTCACCGTCACCGTGCTGTTTCTTTTCATAACACACATTCGGTTCTTTCACCCTTTGTATTTTTGCTTCCCATCCTATGCAGTCACTGCCAGGCAGCCTGCCGCCCTCCCTGCCTCCGTGCCTATCCAGGAGAGACCCAGAAAACCAGGTATTTAGAAGCCGGTCTCAGTTATTTTTCCTTCTCACATGTGCTTCTGCATACTACGTGGCAGCACTCAGAAGGATCTCAATGTGGCATGTAGACTGGAAGTGCGGATGAGACGTGGTGTTAGTCTTAGGTGACACGGATCTGCTGTTTGCCATCTGTGGTCACGCGTTCAGTAACCAGCAGTCCCGGCACCCTGGGCACAGACGCTGTGGAGTGGCCTCCTTTCCCTTTCCGCAGCAAAGAGAAGGGCTCTTGATAGTGCAGCTGTGGAGTCCTGCCAGAGCGACGGCCAGAGACCCTGGCCGCTGCAGCCACCGCACAAGCTCCCCGTGCTCCGGCGTCTGCTAATGCCGTGGCTGGCACTCAGGGTCCTGGAGATGGGGCCGCCCTCTGCACGAGCTCTAGACCAGCGCTTCTCAACCTTTTTTGTACCAGGACTCATTTGTAAACATTGATGGCCAGCCCTGACCCAGTGCCCCTCACTCCCGACCCGCTGCCCCCCCACCCTGCAGCGTGCGGGGCAGGCGGCGTCCTAAGCGGCCCTTTGCAGAGCTCCAGCCTGCAAGGGAAAAGCTGTGGTTTCCCATGTTTTTCTCCCTTAAAAGGAGAATCCATTTTTAAAGTTTGTTCATGACCCTTTCATCTCTTCCTGCGATCCACGTTTGGGTCGCGGCCCACGGGTTGAGAAACGCAGCTCTAGATCAGCCTGCCCTGCCCTAGTATTTCTACGGCACATGCTATGCAAACTTGTTATGCCTGTCATCCGATTCTAGCCAAGGAGCAAGCAGGGCATGGGAGAGGAAACAGGGCGAGCGGGTGCAGGCAGGGAGAGAGATGACCAAGAGTCACCAAGGAAAGGGAGTTAATCTCCCTTGGATTTCCCTCTCCACATTCCTGCTCCGTGTCAAGCCCTCTTTATCGCTTGTCATTTTCCTTCCAACTTGATGCTTTCCCATTTGTCAGGCAATAATAATTTTTCCTCCAAGTTTGGAGTGTGCAAAAAAAAAAGCCTCATCTTCTGTTTTGTTTTCCTTTTGATTTTTTTCCCCTTAATTTGTATTTTTTGGTTTTGGGCCCAGCCTGAACCTCCAATGGTGCCAGTTCAGCTCCGGGAAAAACAATTTTCTGGTCAACTGCTCCTACAGAAGACGCCCAAAACATAGGCTTTGGGTCCATGGACACCAGCTACTCCGCTGATGTACCTGTTTTCTGTGGGCCTCCTAACACTCAAATAGTCGAGAGGGATCCCTAGGGGTGGTCTACAATACTATTTTTAAGGTGCAAGTTGCCCCTGGGCAGCTAATTCTAATTTTCCAGGAGACCCCACACTATAGCTTAGACCTAGGACACATCGGCTGTCCTGAAAAGGCTCAAACAGAGATGGGAGCATCCCAGTGTTTTTGCTCTACCTACTTGCCACCCATCTCCTTCAGCACCAAGTAGGTACGGCGGAGGTGTGGGTGCCTCTCCACATGCCCACCCCCAAAACGTAGAACCAGCCATGCGTGTCACTACAGCTATGAGGGGAAGGGTCTTAGGATAAAGAGCACTAATAATTTCCCTGGCTCTGTAAATGCAAGCGAGTGGAGGTGTGTGTGAATGACTAAAAAGCAAAATGCCTCCAGGGCTGGTTTTTATTGTGACTCTAATTAAACCCTTGCCAATTTGCACAGAGCTTTTTTCATATTCTCTTTAAAACAAGAGTCATATCAATTGGCTTCCATTTTCCAGTTGAAAAGGACAATGTCTATCACCTACGTGTAGACCTTGTGGTTTAAAATCCCCCCCCCCCCCGCGTTGTTTATAATCCCCCCACAGAGGCTGGGAAATCGTATCTCTCTCCTTCTTGGGTTTGTTCTTTGAAATTTGGCAAAGATTGAGATTTTTTTCCCCCCCTTATGTTACTCAACTGGAGCTTGAAATTAACTCTGTGCCTTTTTTAATATATACACATATTTCCCAGTTTGTGCAGTAGCGAGAAGGAGGACTGTTAACAAAAGTGGGGAGATTGAAGCAAATCCCGTCTCCTCAGCTTTTATTTCACCCCCTATGCCAACAGCCTGGCTGTCAGAGGGCCTGGGCCTGGCAGATCCCAGTGATCTTCCTCTTGCAGCGGTTGATCCTGTGCGTGGTCATCTCCCTACAGCCCGTCTAGCGACTGAAGGAAGTGGATGGATGTGAAACCTAATGTGGGTGGCACTCAGAGAGTTATGAGGGCCAGGTCTTGGTGTCTCTCCACTGAAGGCAATGGGGTAGTGGCAGTTTTTGCCCATGGAAGATCAAACCCTTCCTTTCGTAAATCCCCAGGCCACTAGCTGGCCTCCCCTTGGCCCAGGGCATCTCCTAACGTGGCTTTCCTGTATTACCTCTGCAAGAATACAACAGCTCCTTGGCCGCTGCACCTCTGCAGGTGGGCTCCCCACAGTCCAAGGCTGGTGCAGGAACCAAAGGTAGGAACGCGTCGCTGAACTGCGCTCGTCTGGCTAGTACGTATCCCACACCCTCGTGCACCGATGCTTAGCTTGTTTTAGCTAGGATTGCAGCTCTGCTTTCCAGGTCTCCCTCTCTCCTCTGAGCAGCTCTAGCACCTGCATGATGGGCACAGACAAAAGTAGTCTGCTGAAGCTGCACCGAGCCTCAGGGTTGAATCACATACATGGAAAAACTAACCCCCCCAAAACGAGGGTAATGAATTGCAGAAGAGATTGTTCTCAGCTCGGTGCTGAGGCGAGCAGAGGGGATCATGGAAACCGTGTTGTCCACCAAGATGAGATTGTGTGTGTCAAGTGGAGTAGTTTTGTAACTAGATAGGTGGAATAGTTTTGTAACTAGGTAGGTGTGTGTTGTTTCTAGCATAGACGTCTTCTGTCGGATGTTTCTTTGGCTTCTTGCCCTGTGTTAGCCTATCCACAGGGTGATGTACAAGCTACCAGTGAGAGCTACTCGAGATTGCAGGAGGCCCTTGCAATGTTGCCCTCTCCCAGGGCTCCTCTTAATGTTGGGAGTTGAGTGGCAATATTCAGCTCCCTGTGTCCCAGGTGAGGTGCCCCTTGTAAGTCCTTACTGTACACATTCATATCAGTATGACCTACCATATGAATTAGAGCTAAGTCTACACTAAAACCCAGGATCTGGAAATACTTTGATTCAGGGGACAGAGCGGCTGGAATGCATAGCTCCAGCTGGATTTCACAGTCAGGCCCCACATACTCCATGGGCTAAAACAAAACCCTGAACAAATGCTGCCTACAATGTAGGGGATTTGAAGTCTGTGGCTCAGGCTCATTTCTAGATACCATCCACTTGGTGCTGTACGCAGAGAGATGGATTATCCGGACCCATTTCAAAAAGAGTGCCGAGAATGTCAAAGTTGGCACTAAAAAAAGAGTCCTGACAAACGGCCTAACTGAGCCCCACATTATATTTCTAGCTGGTTCATCGATTTGATCCAGTCAGTCATTCTTCCCCTTGCTAATGCCTCCATTTCCGGCTGAAAAATAGACCAAAGGATGCCCATCTTTGCTAAGGGCGCGGTGCTCCGGGTCTGAAAGGCATGGTATTGTGCTAAGAATCGCTGTCAAGAGGACCATACCTTAGACGTGGCAGGATGGCTCGATGACTTCTCACCATGACAAAGGTCCTTCCAGAGAACTGGGTTGCCAGTTGCCCAGTCGCAGTGGCTTTGGAGTTGCTCACATGAAATTCATCTGAATTAGAGAACAAGAAACCTTTAAAGAATAGAAGTAGATATACATATTTCTCTAGAGATAACAGCTGCTCTGTCTTGTGCCTACTAATGGGTTGCACCTTCGAGAACAGCCTTTGCTCTTCCACGTTTTGTGGCCAAACTGATCAAACGGGCAGCCCTTGTCTTTAGGAGGGGGTTAGCAATGCAGTCGAGGACCCTTGATATCTGGTGGTTTGGCAGCCAGGGGTTCCTACCCTGAAGTTAGACTGTACAATAACCCCAAGTTGGCAGAACCACCACCACCCTCTCCATGGCTCCTGTGCCCTCCCGTCACCTTTAGGCCAAAGATAACTTCCCCGTGCCTCTCTAGTGCTGAGCAGCCCATTTCCATTGAACTCGGCTGATTTCAGGAGCAGGCAGAGAGGACAGCGAGAGAGTGGGCACCATGGTCCCATCCCATGCAAGTTGTCTCCTTTCCCCATCTTTAACAATGAACAAGTTGAGTGGCAGTATTAATGCTGATGTTCTCTCCAATTGGTACCATATAAAGCTGCCCCACATCCACCAAATACAGGAGTGCTTGGACCCAGACCTGTGCCGCAGGAGCCTCTTGAAAAAAGAGGTAAGCAGATGCTCTTGGGCTGAGCTTCAGCGTCCAAAGGAAGTGGAGAGCAGACAGGACTCTCCAAGCCTCGGTAGAACTGGCTCAGGCTATATCCATGGGATCCAAAAAGACAACTATTTCTTAGGTATATTGAAGGATTCAAGTTAGACTGGCCCTGGGAGTCTCTATATTCTGCTCATCCTACATCAGCCTTCTCTCTTTGGGACTGTTCTTCATCCACGGTTCACAAAAGGCTCTAAGCAGGAAGAAAAATGGTCCCGAGAAGCTGCAAAGCCTGGGCTCTGCCTCCACCTGTGCCCCGATCCGCTGGGAGTGACAGTATTTCCCCTTAGCAAAATAGGGAGGCTGCATCAACCCCCTGGTTGGAGATCTGACCGCAGACTCACACGTGCGACTCATTCTGAGCTCCGCGCATGGGAGGTGCTCAAAGGCAGCAAAGACCTTATTTTCCCCCCACAAGGATAAAGGTGCTGACCTTCAAGCAAGCTTAATCATCATCTGTCTGAGGGGCAGAGTGAAGGGAAAGGAGGGGCGTGAAGGATGGTGCTTCAGATTCCCACCAGCTACCAGCAGTTGTTTCCTTGACCAGCCCATTGCACTGATGAGCCGAGGATTTGTCTGCCAAGAGAGAAGGCTCTGGGCGGCTCCATGCCCCAGGTCACCAGCATCACTGTTTGCAGAAGAGATTTCACCGGGTGGAGCTGGGCCCTCCACACCTCTCCCCCAGACTGATGAACAGACTGTGACCGAGGGCCACAACATCCTGACGCAATTAAGCTTAATTGGCTTGTCCTTTGACTCTTACACCTCCCTCCTGGGAAGTCAGGGGATGGCTTCTTCAGCTTCTTATGGCAGACGGGCACCAAAAGCTTCCTTCCGAGACCCTGGATGTCCATTTGCTTCTTGGCTGTGCGTTTTGCATTGTGAAACGCCACCCTGTAGGTCTCTTGCCCACCCATAGGCTTCAACAGGCATCCTGCCTAGGTGACACCAAGATCCTGCCTTAGAGAACTGAACCGATCTGGGATACCCCCCGCCAGGCGTGCCTCCGCATTAGACGATGCACTTGTATAGGATGGCTTGGCTAGGAAGGATCCAGCTTCAGGCAGGTGCTTGGACTGGATGACCTCTGGAGGTCCTCTTCAGCCTGACTTCTCCGTGTCTGGCCAAAGCAATGGCTTCTGCAGGTAGCAGAGCAGAGCGAGCCGGAGGGAGGGGGAAGCCACTGTGCAATCACAGACATTCAGCTCCCTCTCTCCCCCCTAACTTCTTCTTCACCATCCCTTTCATGTTCTCCCAGTCTCTTCCCCCAGACAAGCAGCTGTTCTCCCCCACTCCAGCTCCTCAGCCCTAAGGGCAGGTCCTGTCCTCCCCAGTCTTTACCCTGCGCTCTCAGCAGACTCTACTGAGGTCACAGCTTTTCTGTTCGATGCCCCCAGGGTGTTCATCCATCCTCAGTGCCACCAACTCGGTGCCCTTAGGACCAGGATGAAGGAGGGCAAACGTGCTGGGGGCAGAGCAGGGTCCGTGCCGTTCTTCACCCTCTTCCAGGCCACGGGCCTGGGGAGCAGCAGCAGCAGCAGCGGGAGAGCAAGTGAGACAGGGGCACGTAGCTGCTCTGCTCAGATCAAGGCTGATCAAAATGAATGGGCAGACAGGGATGGGGATCTGTCACCATGGAAACTTCAGCATCATCAGGATCCCCCCCAGGCTAAAGCCACCTGGCCAGGGGGTAGCGATCAGCCAACCTGTTTCAGGACTGGCAGCAGCCTAGGGCTACCGCTAGCTTGGACTGCCTGCTGGCTTACTCCCCCCTTCCCCCCGATGCAACTGCTACGCGTCTGGATGGAAAGTCAGCCCTGTGGCATGTGGAAGCGGGGGACAAAACCCCAAGACAGACGCACCACTTAGTCCCTTGCTGCACTGGCTCCGTGGGCCTGGAGATCACCGCGCACTGCCCGACCAGGCTCCTTGTCTCTCTCCTCCTCTTGCTGAAACCCCCAAGTCAGGCCAGAGGCAGCAAGCAGCATAACGAGGCGCTGCAGGGAACCGCCCTACACGAGAGCCCACGATGCAGCCTTTCCTGCTGCTGCTGACTGCAACTCCCAGCCTTTGCATCCTCCCCATGAGGACCTATGGAGGCTCACACGGGAGAGCGAGGATTGATACTTTGCTCAGGCAGGGTCACCGATGAGGAAACCGAGACTCAGGGCACTGAAGTGGCTCATCTCTCTCCTCTTGCATTGAATATAACAAAACAGAAGAAGTCAGGAGTCCTCCTCCCAATCTTCTTCCTCATTTGCCACCGTCATTCATTATAGCAGCCAACAGAAGGCCGGCAGCTCCCGATCCTTTATTCCATTATTCAGTTATACGGTGGGAGACCCCAGATCCCCACATAGGACGGGAAGGGGAGGGGGAGTTGGGGATGCTGGCAGTGGTCGAGATGAACCTGGTGGGGGGCATCTGTGGACTACGCCATTGTGGCTCGGAGCAAGAGAGAAGAGCCGTCTGGCCGCGCTTGATAGTCATCCCATGCCAAGGCCGCCATGGCTGGCAGCCCAGTCCGGCAGCGTGCCCTGACAGCGAGCCCTACCTGCGTGCTGGGCCCATCCTGCTCGCACAGAGGCAGCAGAGCCCCGCGGCCTCTCCCCGTCCATCCTGCTCAACTAAACAGAGGCCCTGGGAGGTGCGTCTCAACTGGAGGCGGGGGGGCAGGTATAAAAATATCACTCCCTGCCCTCCCCTTGCTGGCGATTTCATGTTCTGGGATATTTTACAACTGAGACTGACCTCAAACTACCCGAGTGGGAGACTGAAAACTCACACCAGCGTAAAAGAAGTTCATTTGGGGAGAGGAAAAAAACTGGATCCAGCCTCCCAGTTACACAGCTGATGCAGAGCAAAGTCTTTTGACAAGCCACCGAATTATTGCATGCCTCGGTTTCCCCTGGTAACTGGCTTTATCTGTCCAGTACCTCCAAGGAGGGAAGACCTTGGAGAGCCTAAGATAAAAGCCAGCTACAAGATCTGCCAGCTGCAGTGAAAAACAGAAACACAACTTGTGCAATGCTTAAATGCTTTTTGCTGGAGCGGGTTTTTTCACTCAAGACGGGCTGGGCTGTTTACTGAAGGAAGAGCCCATCTTATCTCCTTGTTGGCCTTCAAGAAACATTTAAAGAAAAAAAAAATAGTTCATTTGGAGTGTGCTGGAAGCATTATCTTGTGGGGAGCCCTGCCCTACATGTCCTTTGATTGACAGCTTCCTCCAAAAGCAGAGATCAAGGGCAAAACTCACCACTGTGCAGACAGCCTGGCTGAGGCTGCAACCCCCACTTGGGCTTTGGCCCAGGGAGAAATTTGCCTTCAGAGCTTTGGAAGCCACTTTGTTCGGCACAGGAACTGGTCTGGGTCGGGTTAGCAATGAGTAGCCTTCTGGCACGACCTGCGGTCAGCAGCCGAAGGGCACAGCCCTGGGCTCGGCGCAGCTCAGTCTTCCAGTCACAGGAAAAAAAAAATGGTATTTAAAGTTTTGCTTCTGGGGAACTGGCTTATAGGTATTTAGTTAGTAGTAGAAGTGTGATCAGTTAGTTCGTACGAGTTAGCAGGGAGGGAGCATCAGGATGCTGGTCGTCTGCTCCTCACTGTAGCACTCCACGTGCCTCAGTGTCTGGGAAAGGAGGATGAATCCTCTTCTCCCACAGCACAGGGGACCAGTGGAGCTTAAGCCCTGGTTAAAGATGATGGCATCCTCAGGGGAAAAGCATTACAGCTGCATTTAGGCATTAAAGTTCCTCCTCAGGAGGGGCAGCCTTGCTCCCCACCCGCACATGGTGTGCAGGTGACTTAATATGGCAGCACAAAGCATTATAACAAGAGTCTGCATTATCCTCTCTTTGCACCCAAGGCAAAGACACTCAGGCAACTACATCTCAACCCTACTTGGGTTTAAAAAAAAATATGCATCTATATCTCACACACACACAAATAAAATAAAAATCCCGGAAAGTGAAAGACATCAGGCCTGAGTGGAAGAAAATGACCCTAATGCAATCGCTGCGATAATTCACTGCAGCGTGTGAGGCTGCTGTTACGCGTGTCAGCAGCAAAGGCTTCATTTGGGCAGGATAGTCCCCCCGAGTAAGTTCCTTGACAGTCAGGAGCAGCCACTTAGCCTGATGAATGTGCCAGCCTGCCAAGCTCCGCTGGGGCTGGGAATCTGCTCTCCTCCATAGCGCTCAGCTGTATTTTGTTGTCTCACGTGCAGCAGCTCCGAAGAGCAAACCAGAGCCGACAGCACACTCTGCTGGCAAGAAGCATGCCAAGAAGCCAGGTACTGCCCGCTGCAGCACTGTAGGAGCTGGTTGGGGTGGGGAGTTAGACTATGGTACGGGGCATATCAGGGGGTCTGCCTGGTACCGAGCAAAAAGATCTCTCTGCGGTACTTGCTGGCTGCATCTCCTACCCCATTTGGCATAACTGCCATCATCGAGAGTCCAAGACAGGAGTTGTGCATGCTTGCAAATGGTTACACCTGGATGGTCCAACACAATTAATTCCCTTACCAAGGGTAGAGCTAGGACACATCTGTGAATAACTCCTCTCCTTCATCAGTCATCTCCCTGCAGATCAACATATATTGATGCACTGAATTTTTCATGCACCCAGTTCTAGAGCAGGGGTGGGGGGGAAGAGAGAAACAAACAGAGGAGAAATGCAGAAAGCCACCAGCTGCCTTGTGCAGAAATAGATTTCAGCAATGCCAAAGTGATGTTCTTGGCTTGGGCTGTTATTGTTCTAACGCGAGAGCCGCTCTCCCGTAGTGTAGGAAGCAAAGCTGTGTTAAGCGATGAGAAAAAGCATGTCTTCAATTTCTTCTAAGTGCCCCCAAAGAGCGCCAAAGTCACCCGGCTCAAATCAGACTCTGACCCTGTGATGCCGATACGGACATTTAAAGGTAAGAGGGTGACATGGGCGGGGGCGGGAACGGACTGGAAACCAAGATGCTGAGGGCTTTGAAAAGGTCGTCTTGGTCAGGATGATTAATCTGTCTGGGTCACCAGGATCTCAGCGGACTAGGAGACAGGGGCGGGGTGGTGGTGCATCTGATGCAATCCTGTATTAAAAGGTTATTAAAATTGGGTCTTCATGATAAATTGATGTTGGCATGGCCTATGGCAGCCAGAGCTGCTGGAGCTGAGAGGCTGTCAACATGAACTGAGCTAGGAGTGATTTTTCCATGGAGGATCTAGGTTTTTGATTCCTTCCAAGGCAGCTTGAACTGTGGGGAAAGGCCCCGCCGTGCTCCATCTCATCGGGACTGTATTTCATAGAAGCAAATCTAACCAGCCACCTGTGCATGTCAGCCCACTCCCCCTGCATGCCGTCTTCCCGCCACCTGTTGTCACATCAGCATGCAAGACGGGATGGGTCTGGATCCTTCCAGCCACTGGGAAAGCTCAGACCTGGGTTAGAGGCAGCAGCTGGGGCCTGGCTCCAAGTCTCCCTACTACCCTCAGCTTCCCTGTGCCCCCCTTGCCACAAGGGACAGAGTACCGAGAGCACCAGAGGCATTTTGACGCCACGTGGGCGAGCAGCAGCATGAAATTCAAGCCCCTTTCCCCGCAGACCACTTCTACCAGTCCTGTCCCCTGGGCCCATCATCCCAGCAGGCTTCTACGTCTCCCTGAATCACAGCACTGCAAGCTAAGATTTCCGTGATCTTACCCCATTGTGTCAGACAGAAAACCTGCTCAAGGGACCTGGAAACTCCTGCCTCTGGAAACTAAAGCCAGGGTACAAAGCCAGAGGTTGGCCCCCCCATTTTGGAAGGAAAGGGGAAGGATCCTTTTAAAAAGAGCTGCTTCCCCCATTAGGTTACTCAGCCCCTAAACTCCAGTCAGCTGTCACACCCTTCCCTGCAGAGGGGTGGGAATTGCACCCGCCCCTGCTTCAGGGATTGAGGGTTTGCAGACTCTCAAACATAAAAGGTTTGAATTAGTTGGGGGTGGAAAAATGAGAGAAGGGAGGTTGGTTGGGGAGCCAGGTAGGAGGGTAGGGAACATCAAGTTATAGCAGGGCAAGGCTCCTGGCCGAAGCCCGGGGCGGGGAGGAAGGAATGAGGCCTCCTGTAATGGGTGAAGGCATTCATAAGAAGGCAGGCAAGGTACAGAGAGAAGTGGAAGGGACTTACTTATGGCACCAAGCAGCTTCAGCTCCAATTCACCCTTGCTTCAGGGCCTCCAGACCTTGCTCAGTCCACCAGGTCTGCCAAGGGCGCTGGACTCCCCAGGGGTCTTCTCCACAGGCCTCCCACGCAGGTCCCTGGACTCCCAGCTGCTTCTTGCAATTCAGGGAGTGCAACATCCTCTGCTATGGGACAGGGTCCCGGTTCAAGCTGTTCCCTCCAGCCCACCTCTACCTAGGCTCTAGCTCTTGTTCAAAATCTCTCCTCAAGTCCTAGACCCTTGCTGTGAGCAATCAGCAATGCTCTAGAAAGTGTGCACCTGAAACTGTGCTCCTCACACCCTGGACCCCCCCCAGGGCACAGCCCAGCAGCTGGGTTTTATCCCACTGAGGAGGCAGCTACTTAATAATCAGCACCTGGCCATGTTACACAGGGAGTGAGCTGCTTCCTTGACTACTTGTTGCCTTAAAGGGGCCTTGTCATGGAGCGGGAGTTGGGTTCCCCAAGTACCCACAGAGGGAAGTTGGCCCGGGCCCACTGTCCCACTTCCTTGCAGACCACAGTTTGGAAAGCTTTGCTCTCAGCCTCCCAGGTTCTCCCTAAACCCCTCACAAGCCTGGGAGAAGAGGTAGCCTCTGAATTTGCTGTGCTCCCTCTCGCCCACACAAGACGCCCAGCAGCACATTCTCACCTGCCTCCATGAGTGAATGCCAAGGGGTTACTTCCCAACCCCTCTCCTTCCACATGGCAGTGCAGGGGAGCAGCAGACTCAGGTAGCTGTCTCCATATTTTTAAAGACAGCTGCAGTGTGTCAAATGGAAAAACCTGCCACATCTTCTGGAGTCATTTCTCTGCACTGGTGCCACAGGTGGAGCCTGGCCAGTGCCACGGGAGTGGCTGTGTGTGGCAGGGGTGACCTGGCAGAGAAATGTCAACTTCTCTTCTCTTCCCTTCCCAGACTGCGAGTGCTATGGCCACTCCAATCGCTGCAGCTACATAGACTTCCTGAATGTGGTGACCTGCGTCAGCTGCAAACACAACACCCGGGGGCAGCATTGCCAGCACTGCCGCCTCGGCTTTTACCGTAACGGCTCCGCGGAGCTCGACGATGAGAATGTCTGCATCGGTGAGTAGCGGCCCTGCTCAACCCTGAAGGGGAACGGGGACCCCCCTCCCACAAGTTTCACTGGGTGGCTGCTTCAGAGTTACCTAAGTCATGGTGAGCCACAGTCCTTACTTACTGAGAGGTATCAGGCAGCCCCCTGAACTGATCTTTGCCCCCCACATCCTGCTTCTTGTGGCGAAATGCCCATGTTGACTCTCAGTGCCCCCTGGATGGGCCATCATGATTGTAGGAAGCTCACACAGCCTTAGCAGGGAAGCCTGGATCTGAACTAGCTGCTGACAGAGCCGCCATCCTATGGTGCTTCCCTTCATCCATCAAGTCTCCAGTCTCTCAGCTCTTGCTGGGTTACTGCCGGGCAGGGTCACGGGCTGCAGCACTGGAGCACTGTGCTGTGAAGTCCCTCTTGTCCTCATTCATTAGCCAGCCTGGTGTCATCGCTCTGGACTACCTGCAGGGCTACTGCCACCTGGGGAAGGAGAGAACAGCTGTGCTCTCCAGCTCTGAGCAAGGCTGAGCTGCTGACTGACAGGGCAAAACCTTTTGTTCCAGCTCAGGTGGACTCCCTGTCAGCTGCCTCCCATCCCACCCCGGTTCCACCAGTGCCAATTAGAGAGTGTATTGTATGGGATTTATGCCTGCTCGCAGGTGGGAGGCTTCTGGCAAGAAATTGGGAAGACTGCTAGGAATTAATCAAAGAGCAGACTGGCACCAGGCCTGCTGCCTCTCTCTCCAGAGTTTTTTTCTTCCTTTCATAACTGCCCTGCAGCTCCTGGCTGAGGGGCCCATTTCTGCACTCATCCTACACTGCCATAACCCCAGTCACCTCACTGTGGAGCTGCTGGCAGACTCCAGGCCCTCGCTGCCCTCTCACCCTCTCTGAGGAGGAGGAAGGCCAAGCTGCAACACCACAAGAAGCCCAGACACTTGTCTGGAGCAGGGCTGGCAGTACCGTGCCAGCACTAAATTGACTTCCTGTTCTACCCTAGCCCTCGCCCAGCCTGTCGCCTCCTAAGAGATTCAAAAGGATTAGGAGGGAAATGCCTCAGAGGAGGTACCGCAGCGCTCAGAGCCGTTGTACTGTATCGGAGCTGCTCAGCCAACCCCTGCAGCCTCAGTCTCAGACGAAGTTGAAGCAGCTGCGGTGGCCAGCAGTCTTGCAGCAGGCTAGACCCTTCCAAGTAGCCATCGCTCCACCCCATGGCTCTGTGGACCAGGCATCCCCTTGGTGGTACCTGCAGCCTTGACCCCCCACATCTGGCTCTGAGCAACCAGTTGTGTCCGAGGCAGACGCATGGGGTAGCCCTGCAGGGTTCTGGGAGTCAACCCCTCAGCTGCCACTTTAAATGCTGAGCATGGGTCAAAGTCCACACGCAACAGCATGGGGACTGAATTGTTTCTTGGGTTGCAGAGCCTGGCTGCACCCCTCAGAGCAGTGGCTGACCCAGTCTCTGGAGTATCATGCCTTGGCTGGCAGGGCAGTGCCCAGCACCAACGTCGTGTTAGCAAAGATGAGACACCTTCACAAGTCAACTTTCTCCTTGGATTTTGGAAGCTGTGGAGGGAAGGGGCAGCCCCAGATGCCAAGCCCTTAGGCAGCCTAGCGAGGAGAGCACCCCAGCAGCGGCAGCACGCTGCCCGAGTGGGTCACTAACAGCTGTGTCTTTGGACAGAATGCAACTGCAATCAGATTGGCTCAGTGCACGACCGCTGCAATGAGACCGGCTACTGTGAATGCAAAGAAGGAGCCATGGGACCCAAGTGCGACGACTGCCTCCCCAATTACTACTGGAGACAGGGTTGTTTTCGTAAGTACCCCAGGGCCGTTAGCATTCGGGGGACAGCCGTGGTTGCCACCTGACCAGGAAGCAAGGGCACACTCATCCGCTAGATGCAGGACTGGTTTGAGAAGCCCTGTCTACCAGAGAGGTAGAGAGCAGGGAGCTCTTTCTATCTTTCAATGCCAGGAGAAGGTGACCTAGGCACTGACATCCAGTAGGGCCTGGCTACAAAGCCAAGTCCCACAAGGTGCTGATGTTGCATTGAAGGGCAGCGGGCAGCTCCTTCTTGCTCCTATGGACCTGGAGCTTTGCGTGGGCCCTGGCACTGTAGGCCAAAGCCATGGGGTTAGCAGGCAGGGGCAGGAAACACAGACCAAGAAGGGGCTAGAACCTGCCTAGTCACACATTTAAGCTCCCTGCCTCACCTTGGGCAGTGGATCATCCCAATGGTTTGGCATGCAACTTGCTTTGAATCAAGGGAAGGCAACAAGACGCTTGCTGTTGCATGGGATATGGGACTCCAGGGCTGCCTGTAGCATGCAATAACTCCCCACACTGTTGGGTTTTTCTCTCTCCTCCTTCCTCCTTGCCTGGCAGCCAACATATGTGATGAGGAGCTCCTGATTTGCCAGAACGGCGGCACCTGCCACCAGAACCAGCGGTGCATCTGCCCAGCCGGCTACAAGGGCGTCCTGTGCGAGCAGTCCAAGTGCGACTCCGAGAGCCAGGACTGCGATTCAGCCTCCAGCACATACCTCAGCCTCCCTGCACTCCTCCTCAGCGCGCTCGGCCTTCAGCTGCGATGCTCGTTGGACTCCTGAATGCCAGACCCATGGGAGCCAGCTCAAGGCAAATCATCAGAGGGATCTGGGGAGACTAAGGGAATAGGTGGGTCACCGCACCACCATCTCCCCACCCTCCCTTTACTGTAGGACTTACACAACCTTGTTTGGTCTCCGTCCCCGCCAAAAAAGAGATACAGAACGTCGGGCTGGCTTTGGTCTTTCCAGCAGCAGCCTTGGTCCGGCCTCCTAGCGCTACCCAGAGGTGGCCGCAGCACAAACCCAGCTGCAAGGGGGATCTGACCAGCGTAGTGCAGAAGCTGCCATCAGACAGCATCACGAGGGACTTGCGTTACACCCTGCAAAGCCACGACTCTCTCCTTGCCCCACTTTGCACAGGCCCGTCTGGTTCCAGAGCACGGGACCCTGCCAAACAAACACCGTCACAGTCCAAGACAATTGATTTAATTTCACATCTTTTTATTTTTTCCTCTCCTCCTTCCTCTGTGGTTTTGAAAGAACCAGTCATGACCGCTCCCCACAGCCCTAGAGACTGGAGTCCAAAGCACCCACGGGGCCTCTTCGGTCCATCCTTGCTGCATAGCCCTACGTTTCATTGTGGGCCTGGCAGGGCCCTAAACATACGGTTGCCTACAAAACCTAGTTGCTGCATTCATCAAGTTTTCTATTCTGGTTGTCAGATTTTGATTTCCTTTTCTTGCACTTGGCGAGGACACAAGGGCCGCTGCGTGCATGGTAGATCAGGAGTGTGATGTCTAATGCCGGCATTTCCTTATAGTGTACGGTTCAAATCCTCTTTTGGTAGAGAATTATTTTTGTTTGGATTAAAAGTTATAAAAGAACCGCAGGCTAAAGGGGCGTTTTACCACGGGCCTTTGATTATGGTGTATAACCCTTCAGTAAAGCAACTATTAATTGCTGCTTGCCCACCACGTTTTCCTTTTTGTGTGCAGCTAATTACCGGTAAAGACTTATTTTTTGATTCATAACGTCCTCTTGTGTTTTCTGACTCAACACCTAGGTGCAAGCTATGGTGAGGGTGGGATAAATCATTTAGCACAAGTAATTTTTAAAAAATTACACTGCTGAATCAGCTTACAAGTAAACCCAATCCCTCCCCAAGCAGAGACCAGGTGCTTTTTAAAACAGGGGTCTTAACAAAAATCGTCGACTATTTGAAATACCATCTCCAAGTCATGCCGCAGCAGAATAAGGCTGGCTAGCAGTCTCCCGAGGGATTCCTCTATTAAAAATACCGTGCCCCACAGGCATGGGTGACTGGTTTAGATTTGCACCTTTGTTGAAAAAGGTCGATCCTAAGAGGTTGCTTGAAGCAACCACAACCTTTGATTCTCAATGGGGAGGCCAGCAGGCAAAGGGACATAAAGCCCACTAACATGCTGCAGTGGTGGAAGGCATTTGAAGCTATCCGCTGTGGAAGGTAGATGGAGAAGTCTTAGAAGCGATGCACGATGCATATGCATATTTGAAATGTGAGCACCCAGGTCTGATATGCACTTGGGAACTGGGAATCTACCCTCTCCTTCATAGTTCACTTATACTAGGATCATGTTTTCAACCACAGGGGCTAGCCCAGGAGTTGTACCGTCTATCCTGTAGTTATCCATTGTCACATTCATGTGCAGTATTCCTTTATCCATAGCACTGTCCTTTTCCTTTAGTCTCTCTCTCCTACTTCAGTACACTTTCCATTGACACCGAGCCCCTTTCCTCCTCTCAGCTCTAGCCCACAGCTGCCGCTGGCACTCTCTCAGGCCTGAAATAACTACTCCAAGCACCCCCGCACAGCTCTTGAAAGAGAAAAGCCAGAATGCAGCAACCCCCTTGTGAAAGCATGACAGCCAGGTTTAGAGCTTGGCCCTTTCAGAACCACCACTCAGGCTTTTTTCCAACAAAGCAACTCCATAGCTAGGAGCAGAAGGGGGCAATTATTTCTTGGAGTTATCACAAAGGGGCACACAACATACTTTATGGCTGCTGAACACAGGTGGTAAAAAAGGAAAGTAAAATAAAACCCCACAACACCTATGTTCTAGTGTTGGGATCTTCAATAGCTATTGTAGAAGGGGATGTTACTTAAGTACCACAACTGTAATACACACACCACACAGAGCTCTCTCACAAAGGAAATTAAACGATCTACAGACTTTGAATGGGAGTAACTTGGAATAGGCAGTTTTATAGTGTGCTCCCCAGGTCCGAAGCAAGGGAAGGCTCTCCCCCAAGCTCATCTTCAGGATCTGGCCCTGCTTGTCGTCTTTCAAAAAGACGGTATGCATTTCAGCTGCCAGAGGAACTGCAGATGTTAACAGGGCAAGCAGCAAGGAACAGCCTCAGAGCGGGTTCCTTCCCTCACTCCTTAAATACTATGCTTAAGAAGCAAAAGTTTTTAGAAAGCTTGGGAGAACTGCAGCACTGCAAGTGCATTAACGCAAGATGACGCAGGCATCTATCCAAAGGGGAAAAAACCACCAGTGAAAAAAAAATTATACATAAAGTCCCCTTTGAACTTTCATAACTGGCATGCACTTGATTCACATTCTGGAAGACTCATGCTTAAAAGCTGGAGTCTTTTGGGTAGCGATGGTGAATGCTTTTAAAAACAGGTAAAATTATATATTGTGCCTGATGCAACTTATGGGAAGGAACTGTGGTATCTGAACCCTTTCATGTGACATGATTAAACATCACCAGACTCCATCACCACAGCTACAGAATTCAAAGCAATAATAGTTTGACTGTCTGCAGAGTCATCCATCCACGAATAAATATTAGAAACCTTTCTCGGCTGGAGACAAAGTATGTGTGGGGGGAATCTATGGCTGCTGGAAATAATTAGAGCTACGTGACAGGTTTGGGTTTGGTGTTTTTTTTTTAAATGAAAGCACATAATTCATCTGAAAAGGTTGATGCTCAAGGAGGTAAAGTGCCAACTAGGTTAAAGGGAGAAGCTTTGCACATGCTACAACCACTTAAAAAGGTATTGTCCCACCTGCTAAATCCTGTACTTGAACTGGTTTCCATGAAATGGCCCAAATGTTAGCGGGGTGAAATAAAAAAGCAAAAGCTCAGTATTTATCTTTAAGAAAGAGGAAATTTGGGTTTTAAAGATACTTAAAAAGCAGAGTCCTCTCAGAAGGGGTTCTGGATCTAGTCATGAACTTGGGAGAGTTTTGCTAGGCTATGACTGGTGCACACAGGCTCCCAAAGCTAGAAGAGCTTTAAGTTGTTTGTCCTAAGATATTTTTGAGGAGATGAGAGGAGGGAGGGTGGGAGGGGCAGAAATTTAAGACAGACGTGCTCTTACCATTCAAGTGGACAAGCCTAAAGAGTCCCGATTTTTGTAGTTATTTTCAGTTGATCCAGTGCTAGCCAAGATCTGTCTTGACGGACTCTGGCAGGCAGCCTGACGTAGGTCCCTGCAAACACTGGGGATTTTAAGACAGGCAGTGAGGCTCCTCAGGTCAGGAAAGCACCGACTCCTACTGGAGAGAAGTTCTCAGTGAAATCCAAGACAACACCGGATAGCGTTCTGTATCTGCAACCTGCCAGACTAGGAAGCCAGGATTTCCACAAGCTGAACCCTCCCTGAGGTATCAAATGTGCACTTCTGCCCACCACTATCTGCCTGGGCATTGATGGGAAACAAGTGTATACATTAGCCGACAGGAACGTCTGGCTAAGAGGCTTCACCTGTCAGAGGCATGCCACGTGCCACGCTGCTTAGCTTACATTTGCACTGAAAATAAGGCAACGTTTCTTTCCAAGCCTTTAAAAAGGAGGAGGGAAGCCTTACGTACAACTTGGGAATGGACCCTGGCGGATGGAAATTGCATTAGCCTGTTTAGCATTCTAAATTCCATTTACAATACACCAGTTGGTTTCATCTATTATTTATTCACGCCAAGCAGAGGGAAATGTCTGGCCAGTTTAGCAAGCACAGCTCCCCTTATTGTGGTACTGCTACGGTAAATACCGTCTGCAAATAAACAACCAACCTTCAGCTGTCAGTTATTGAAGATGATGTACTCTCGTTCCTAAGCAGAGAGATCATTATCTTAGCTTGCCCACTCCATTGGTTGCTCCTTTAAAAAGTCCCTGGGTTTCTTATCACTATCCATCTCCACCTTTGCATAACCACCTACCACATGCTTACTAACTTGGCTTTATTCCCAACCGACTTCTGTATATTCTTGACCCATGGTTTTTCATCCGGTACCACTGCAAAGCACCCACACAACTCACAGCACATTATGCATGAAGAAGGGCATGTCTCATTTCCATTGTGCAGACTAGGAAAGAGGCTGAGAAGTCAATTCACTTGCTCAACATGACACAGCAACAGCGAGTCAGTGGCACAACTGAAAGAGGATCCTCCTCCCCAATTCACAGACCTGCACCTTTGGTCCAGGGCATCATGCTGCCTTCTCATCAGCAAGTCACACACAACTGGTCTACAGAGGCTGAGAACTCCAGCTTTCTACCAGCAGCACTAGAGCTGAGAAGGCAAGAACAGAAATGCAGTTTAAACCTATTTTAAGCTGAGTTAGGACAATGCTAAAATGACAGAGTTGCCAGGCCACTGCATGCACTCGTGCAACACCAAAGGAGATTTCCCCACAAAGGCCGCGTGCAGATGAGCACGGCCATGGGGTACACGGTGCTGCAGACATAACGCATGTTCCATTGTTCTCTGTGCTGCAAGGAAGCAGTGTGGAGTGGGGTTTTTTGCCCCCTGGATATCCAGGGGGCAAAAAAACCTGTGGAGATAAAAAAAGCGGACCTGTGCATGCAGCAAAAGCATGTGCTGCCCAAAGCCGGAGCCAAGCTGGCCAGAACCACACTCCACTGCCAGACAGGCTCGCCGCTGTTGCAGCCCCTGGAGGCCCCCACTCGGGGTAACTTGCTGCGTGCTAGGACACATGGCACAGGCATTCCCTGGGGACAACTAGTGCCGGCACAAGCTGCACTGCTGCTAGTTGTCCCCGGGGAACCAAACGTCCACGCGAGCCTGAACGCGGCCAATGAGTTTACTTAGGCAGGTTTTAGCCCTGATGCCAAACACCTCACACAAGCAAAGGGATGAGGGCACCTGGTACAAGTCCAGAGGTAGGTTACCTCAATGAACTGCTTGGTCTCACCTGGCAGTAATGCTGATTTCTGTACCCACACCAGGCAGGGCTATAACCTCACCCCTGCACTCAACCTCTCTCCTTTCACAGTTCGTTTGTAGTGAAACCTGTACAAGGGAAAATACCTTACTAAGCAATTGCCTGTCTGGATACAAGTATAGTAAAACTTGAGCATCTTCCTCCCAACTTATTTTGGTGCAAAGATCAAATTAAACAATTTTAAGTTAAAAATAAATGGTGTCAGTGTTGCACTCATTCGTTAGTAACTTTTTCAAGCAAAACAACTACCATTGGAAATGCTTCTTCTAGTTCCACTCTCAAACAGGAATATGGGAGAACTGACAGTTTATGTCCATATTCCCAATTCAGGAACCAGTGAGAAAGAAAAAGCAGGGTGGGGGAATAGATGACAAGTAGATGGCAAATATGGTTATCCACTCTACTAAAAGGATTATTACATGACATGCAGGCAATGAAAGGGTTGTGGAGAAGATATACTGCCAATGGAACAACACTGTACCAGGTACCTTTTAGTACATTTAATATACATTCTCTGGGTGAGTAATGTCACATTAAGTGTTCTGAATACATCTGGAAGAAAAAGTACCAATAAAACTATGAAAGTTCTTGTTTTTATTACATCAAACTCCTGGCAGGTTCCATGTAAAAAAATTAAAAAGGTGCAAACTCAGTCCCTACATTCCTAATTTAAAAAAACATACAACGCTGATAGACTGGTATGCTGGAACTAGCAACTGTGGAAAGATAATGTCCACAGGATCAGATAAAAAGCAAGCGTTAAACCACAAGTTCCTTTAATGGTAATAAAAGCCTCTGAGAGGTTGTAACATCATCATCAATTAGGGTTTATTGAAAAAATACACAATTTATAAAACTACATGCACAAAGCAGAAGCGATGCAATGCCACGAGGACAATATTGGACACAAGAACAAAATTCTTTCTGGCATGACAGGTACTGTTATTGGGATAAGTTATGCTCTGGAATGTACAGCTGATTTAGTGGAAGAGGAGTCCCAAGAAGGTTTCTTTTCTTTTAAAAAAAATTGCTTGACAGATTTCCATTTAATGGTTAGAAAAGCATTCCCTGACTGAGACCGATTTTGCCTTCATTTATTTACATAAATACGCATTACATGGTTTCCATAGCTATAGGATCCTACAGCAGTTTGCAATCAGCCCTTTTAACCCATATTGAGCAAATACAGCAGGAAACATGATGTTGCAGCAGCGAGGAGAGACACAAGGTTTATAAAGGAAGACTGCTTCAAAGCGTTCCTATTTAGCATAGATGTAGATCCACTCTGGGCACAGAGTCTGTCATCTGAGAGTTATAAAGACTCTGAACTCCTGATGACAATAAACAATTCAGTCCAAAAGCTCTTCTCCTTTCACATCCCCAGCAGATCATGCATAATACCGAACAGCTTTCATGATTGCTTAAGGAGCTGCTGGTAGGTTAAATAAAGCAGTGACAAAAGGACTGTAACGCCATGACAGTTAAACGAAACTTTGGGGCTAAAACTCTGGCTTGTCAGTTTGGTGACTTCACTGCACATGCCTCCCCGAGGCCAGAATTTGCCTCTTTCAATACCCACTACCATTACTGTTACAGGTGACAGCAGGCAGTGACTGGGCCATGCAGATACAGCGAGAGCACCTTCGGGTATATTTATTCAGCTGTCACTGGAAAAGCACGTCTCTGCCCCTGCTTGGATGTATGAATTTATATCAATTTACATTTAGGCTACTGGCCTATTATTCTTCCAACAGTTATAGCATGTCTGTGTTTTGTGGTGACACCTCAACTTAGGAGGTGTTTGTCAGTGGTTTGAAAGGCATAAGCCTAGCATGAATCATTACACCAAGCATTGGGTACAAGATGTAAACACAATCATTAGCAAAATTTTTTAATCTGTGGCAGGCAAGTGAGGCAGAATTCATTCTCTCGTGTTACAGATAACTGTGAAAACTCCTTTGGTATTGGAACCAAAATTAATGTATGTGCAGGGCTGGGCATACACTGTTTATTAAGTCAGATCACTGCACTATTAGCCTATTCTCAGAGACACAATGAGGATAAGTCTTAACTCTGCATCTTAAAAGGCGGGTTCAAGTCTTACCAGGTCTTACTTAAATAAGTAAGTTTGATGGCTTCTTCCTAGTCCTGAGGTCATTTGTCCACACCACAAATGGTTTTTTCTCCTCAAATTAGACTTTGGAAAAGAATGGCAGGGGTTTACGCAGGTTGAAAACATTAAGTACTTTAAGTGAAATGCATGGGGAAAATTTCTTCCTCGTCTGCATGGCATCTAGTTCTAGTCAGTGTCAACCCTTCAAAAGACATCTTCATGGTCATAAGGAAAGTATGTTTTCAGCACCATCTGCATGCCATAAACAGTGCTGCTAGCTGTTGGGTTTTATAACCCTAAATATTTCTTATATTATTCAAAGAATAGCTTTGTGGGAATGTGAGCACGTTCTATGAAGAAGCAAATCCACTTGTATTTTCTTTACATTCCATTAAGAAATTATTAGGAGGAGAATAGGACTTTCTTGGAAAAAAGTAGTTATTGCAGCTTTATTTTTTCTTTTTACTTGTATAGTACCTGAACATCAACATCGTAAACAGAATCTGACAATACTCCTACTTAAGCTCTAACAGCTTTCCCTTGTTGCCTCTGTAGATATCAACAAGCTCTCTAAAACAAAGCCAAAGATCAGCATCATTAAGCTTTAACTAGATCTCTGATCCAGATTTCATGTGCTACTACTTTTTTCTGAAATGGAGTGATCAGGCCTGACAAGTTGAAGACATGGCAAAACCTCCGCTCCTACCAACTTCAGCGGGAACCCAGATACTTTCCTGCGTTGAATGCTAGTCTCTTCTGACTCCACTCAACTGATGCCAGCAGACTAAGGACTCCAGTTGACAAATAAGCAGCCAGAACATGGGATCCTTTGTTCCTTTGAAAGGAGGAAATAAAATATACAACACAAGCATCTCTCTCTGTTGAACACTCACCCACTCGTAATTTTCAACATGGAACCAGTTGAAATTTAGAAATAATAAAAAAGAAATCTGACTTGTTACCACCATCGCAATCTTTTCAAGACTTTCCATTTGCTATTAAATAAATCAGACCTGCTAACAATAAAAATCTAGTTAGATTTTCTATTGATTCTTTAAAAAAAAAAAAAAAAAATCTTTCATTGAGAAATTAGCATTTAGCCAGGAAAACAAGCAGCAGCACACTCACTCAGTTGAACTTTAAAATAACTCTGTATACTATACAAATATACAATCCTGAAACATTTACATTTGACTTTTGAGGAAGACTGTTCAAAACTTACTACTGTTACATACAAGACAACTACCCACCTTGTACTGCAGGTATGACCCCCCCCCCATAGTCAAATGTTGGGATAGAAAAAAAAATATAAAGGACATTTGTTTTTCAAATGTAGTCCACATTTCTAAGGACTCGCTGGGACTCATTTTAGTAGGGAATGCTGCCTGCTGTAGTTGATCCTGTGAAGATGTCAGTTAAGAGGAGATCTTTCTCCGCTTGGCACTACTGAAGCCTGTGTCCTCTGGTGACCGTTCCGATGCTCTCCTTTGTGCATAGAGGCTGGCCCTGTCTTTGTTCCCCTCAGTCTTATTTTTTTGGTCTCCTTCACTTTTAGTTCCTGCCTCTCTCATGGTCACAGAAGCATTCTTGTCATGGTCCTGCCTAGCTATGTGGGAAGACCTGACAGGCAAGTCTGGCTGTCTCTCAGACTGGCTGGACTTGGTAGAAGTGTCTGCCTTGGAGACAGAGGGTGGTACAGTGCTGCTCTGACTCCTGTGAGCTGAAGATGCATCAGAGACCCTTGGTGAGGTCATTTCTGGGTTTCTCAGAGGTGAGGGCTTACCATTCTTGAAGGCCTGCTCCTTCCCTGTTGCTTCACTTCTCTTAGCCAGTCTTGGATCCCGTTGTCTCTCTTGAACAGCAGGCTGCACTGCAGCCCTCGCTTCTGTGGGTCCAGTGACACCCCTGGCATCTGAACCCTGAGATTCTTGTGACCGTTTGAGCCCTCCGCTATCTTGTGCCAAGGGTCCAGCACTGTCACACTGTCTCCTAGAACTGTTGCTGTCTTTTTTGTTGGTGACATCAACCTGCCTATCACTGCCTGAACAAGGCTGCCCTTGAGTAGTCTTTTCAGGCGGTGCAGTACTGGGACAACGGGGAGGTGGCCGTGGCAATGCTGGCTTGAACTTTAGGATTTTAGCAGCATCTTTCTTATAGGTCTTGTAACTCGTCTTAATGATGGCACCCCTCCTCTGAGCATCCTGTATCAGCTCATTCCAGTCTTTATTTTCCTGAAAAAGAAGAAAAAGTTGCCAAAAGAAACCAGTGCAAAAAGAAGTCTGAGCATGCATACAGGGCTCTTTTTCAGTCTGCACAACTTTACTTCACGCTGCCCTCACAGGGACTATATTTACATTTTCTCCAGGAAGGAAAGGTTCTCTCAAACGTTTCATTTAAAAGCAAAAAGGCCTCATATGGGAGGATCCTTTCAGCTGCTGCTGCACTAGCAGAGATAAAATGACAACGCCTGGATGGAACCACCAAATTAAGGATTGAAGTCCCTCTCTATGCCAAGCAGGATTAGAATATGGCTCGACTGCCACCTAGCGGTATATCAGAGGGGCACAACAGAACTTGACAGTTTGAAGGGCCATTAGGCTAGAAATCTATATAACTTTTAAAAAAAATGGATTTGAGTATTTAAAAAGTACTTTAAAATACCTCTGCACCAACAGGTCATTTCTAGCCATTTGTGTGGCTGCACACCCACATTTTCTTGTTTAAACAAGAAAAAAGGTTTCCTTTTAGTGCTGTACTCAAGATTCAAATAAATAGGGAAAAAGGACTGGCTATTCAGGGAAAACTGTGAAACAGTGCTAGGAAATCCACATCGTAAACTGAAGTCCATTGCAGGTGGCGGGGGGGATGGAGGGGTGTGGATTTTTAAGTTAATCAGTTATAGTCCTTAGGCATTCTTTACCATGAGTAGGCAACACAATCTCAGACATAAGCAAGTTGTGAGAGCTGAAATTCAAAAAGGCATGCTGGCTTCCTATGTGCATAAGATTTTATCATCTGTCAGGCTGAACCTACTCGACACAGATCACCATGTATAAGGACAAGGAGATTGTGAGAACAGGAACATTTCCTAGCTATCTTTTAAATAAGGATCTCTAACCTGAGTGGTTTAACTGAACAAAACAAAAAAAACCCACAGCTTCAGAACAGTCCTGGCACTTCCACTAATTACAATGAACAAACCACCAGGAGAAAAACAGGTCAAGTACAGCTCACAGTGTTTTAAGTAATTCAGCTAATATCGTCTCCCTCACCTGCCTTCCTCCTCACTTTAAGCTGTTCTGTTTATGACCTAAAGTTCTAGCAGCAATGAGATGAGCAGGACATCAATAAGCCAGGAGTTGGGAGTAACCTCACTTGGTCTATGCCTATTTGGCCTTCTTAGCATGTGCTAAAACAGTAACTTCTCATCAGGAAACACAGTGCAGTTCAGCTATAAACCAAAAAAGAACAAAGCCTGAGAGCGAGGGGCAATGTGGATTCTCTGATCCAATCCCCTCATGTGCAAGTCACTACGACAGTGGAAGACTCTTCCTGGTAACTGCTTTCATCTGTTGACACGGGAGAGAATGGGGAGTCTGGACTGTATGAACTCGGCAACTTTAAAACAGATCTCTCTTTCACAAGAGGGGTGGGCTTAGGAACAGCTTTCACTCCCTTATTCCTGAAATGTGGAACAGGAGCTGCTGCAATTCAACCCTGCACCTACCATGAGTGTTTTTAATCTTCCAAGTATAAAGAGGCTCAATTTGGCTCGGGTGATGGTAACATTCAGACGCTGAAGACTTGCCAGAAACCTACAATAAAGGAACAAAACTAAGTTGCTGTCTCTTCCATGACTAACTCAGATTTTTTAAGAACTGAACATTGTTGAAATAAACAGAGAACAGTAGTGAAGAAGGCCTTGTCCTCCACTCCCTGCTCCCACACCTTCTCTTCCCTACTCAGCAGGCCTTGGTTGCTACCCACCCTCCCTTTATTACTTTGCTCCCTGGTACAGAATCCCTCCCTGGCAAAGAATCATCAGAAGCTCCTCCTGCTGCCACTATCTTCTTTTTTAGTGGCCTCTCTGCTCCCTCCTTGTACCCACCCCTGCTGTTTTCAGATTAATCCATCTCTTAAATCATCTTATTTTTCCTATGACTTCCCTTCCCTCACCAGACTCACAGATGGAAGACAGCAACTTTATTTCAGTTGTCAAATTCTCTGAGTTTCCTTTAATGAACTGAAATACATCAATACTATCTGTTAGGATTAAAAGGAAAACTTTCTATTTAATGTTTCAATACTGTTCTTGAATATTTTATTCATTTTAAAAGGTGAACTGCAAAAGGAAAAACATTACTGATGTAATTTCTGCTCCGTTGTGATGCATTAACACCCGACATTTTTATTCCTTGCCCCAAAAAAATGTGAAATTAGAACCATAAGGTCACATCCAGCCTGTTTTTTTTTACTGGAGGACTCAATATACAACAGGATCACAGCATCACAAAAGACCATACTGAACCTTGGTAGGGAATGAAGCTTCCTTCACTGTTTATAGCTCCAGTTCTGCCAACATCCATTTAACAAACTCCTAACAAGCCCCCTGGGAAAAAACTAATCTCCCAGGCCAGCGCCCACACACTCTTGCAACAACGACTGAGAAGGCTGCCAATTTCAGTGCCTGCACTCTACATAGGAAATATATGAAACAACTTCTGATCAGTATTTGGCCAACACAGATCTCTAATCAGCCCTGAAATTAAAACCTTGAGTTGAGCTCAACAGTCATATAACTGCTTGACTGGAGGGTTGCTTGCCGACAGTAATTTAATATCAAAATGTCCAAGTACCAGCTCTGGGAACTACCACAATATTAATGAAACACGCCTTCCTGCAGTTTCACACATAGGGTGCTCAAAACTCTCAGTCACGGAAAACAACCTGTCAAATGGCCCATCATTAAGAATTTTGAGAAAAAGAAGAGCTCTCTAGTGTAGACCATCACACCTCCACAAGACAACTGGAAAGCAGAAATTGATGTTCCTAAGATTGTTCAGGTAAAAGTTTTAATGTACGCTGAAACAGTGAACTGATCACTTGCCCTCCCATACAGGAAGGTAGACCACAATGATCACAAAACAGCCAACCTTAAAGCTGTCCAAATGGAAAATGAATAATGGGGAAAGCATTTTACAGCAAGAAAAGGCTGAGAGGCCATCTTGTGACTGCCTACAAACTCATCGGGGCAGGGTCAGCAGGGAATAGGGGATATTCTGTTTACCAGGGCACCCCTCGGGGTTACAAGAAATAACGGCTACAAACTGAAGGAGAATAGATTTGATTGGACATAAGGAAGAAATTCTTTACAGTAAGGGCTGCCAAAATATGGAATGGGCTTCCAAGGGAGGTGGTGCTTCCCCCTCACCTTGGAGGTATTCACGAGGAGATTAGACAGGCACTCTTTCCTGGCTGGAGCAGGGGGTCAAACCCTATGATCTATCTGGTCCCTTCCAACGCTAGAAATCTATGAATCTATGTCTGTAAAGAGCTTAATACAACCTGGCTGACAAAAACCAAAAAGTGAACCCCATGTGAGCACCCAGCTGGAGAATCAGTCAGCTAGACCGGGGGGGCGGGGCAACCTGTGACATGTGCCACAAATAGTGCTAGCAGCTGCTGTTTGGAAAGAAATGGAAAGACATACCCAATCGACCCATGTGCACTGTTCGCTCGGACACATGTCACTATAATGCAGTCTTTCTGTCGGCCCTGGAACCCGTCCACTGTGTCAACTTCTCCGGCTCTAGAAAGGAAAAGAATGGAGAGCCATATAATGACCTACCCAAACATCCTCAACACTTCTAGGAAAGTTTAAACCTATTGAAATAAACCATGCTGTAAACTTCTGTTTCTAACCAATGAGGAGATAGAGCATCATGCACTGTCCTGAAAACATTCACCTTCATTTCCCGATGCCAAGATTATTACTGAAATGCCATTCAGATGTAGTATAGATTAGGAATCAATTTTACAAGTGTGCTCTTTATGCACTGCATTTGAAAGCATGCCTAAGTCTCCCTCAACAATGCAGTTGGTGCAAAAGACAAATTGCCCACAAAAATCCTTGCTTCTTTAGTAAGTTGTTTTTAAACAGCATAAGAGGCATGAACTAGAAAACGGTACCAAAGGACCTCACTAACAGAAAAGACTTGAATTCCTGTCTATACTTTTGACTGATGCAGCCAAGTGTCAGATTTTTCACAGCGTCAAGAAATACTAACTGTAACAGTTTCTACCCTACTTAACATAGGAAAAGCAAAAGGACTTCCATCTAAGGGGATATAGTCCCATTCAGAACCTGTGGGGCAATTTTACCTGTCTTTTCCAAATTCTCTGTCCAATTCTTGTTGAATTATCTTTTTCTGTGCATTGTAAGGGGTGATTATTCCAATGTTACGAGAACCAGTATCCTTTCTTTTTTCTTTTATTGTTTTAATTAATTCCACCACCAGCTTCACTTCCTGGGGATTTGCAAAAGAACTGAACAAGAGAAAGAAAAGATTCAATACATGTATGTGTATTTCCCAGTGATCTTTCCAACGCAATACTTCAGTGCAAGCCACGTGCTTTGATTTGCAATACCTCTTCATGCTCTATACTTCTACAGTTCCCTTAAAGTCTCAAAGCATTTTACAAGGAACCAGCAAGTTAGCGCTACTGTTGGGAAATATCTGCTGTGAAAGGTGGTGATGCTTTTATCATGTGAGCTCTGAAAATTTTCAAATATAATTCCTCATTTGATGGGGGGTGAGGAACACACTAACTCTGCCCTCCAGCATCATAAATCACAGGATTATATGGTGAAGAGCAAGTCAGTGACATCATACAGACCTGGAGAACAGGTTCTAGGTTAAGCAACGACAGTTGGTATGAACTGACTGCTTGTAAGCCACCAAACCAAGGCGCCTGGGACCAAAAGTCCACGCTACCACAAAGAGAGTATTAATTTAAAACTTGCACCCTTGAAAAGCAAAAGCCAGCTGAGATGCCATCCCAAAGATAGAAATGAAGCAAGCACAGAGACAGACAAAACTGACTTAAGTCCAGACAGATGCTGCTGAGTGTTTTACGCCTTTTCACTTGATCAAGTTAGCTGAAGCATGTGTAGATGAAACAAAGGCCCATCCCTCTTCAGAACTGAACTGATGTGACAATATACCTTAGAAGAGAGCATCACAATCAGATATCAGGGGATTCAGCACAAACCATGGTTGAAAGAGCAAAGCAGCAGCAGACTATACACATCACAGACTGGGCTGAATGGAGTCAGAGGAATAATTCAGAGAGTTTCAGTGGAACTCCCCCCAGACTAACTGCAGGCAACAGAAGCTTTTTAAAGCTAAAAGATGACTGACATCAGACAGCCAGGAAAAGTCCCAGGGCTAAGTGACAGAAGAAACAGAGTCAGGGCTCCCTGCTCACATCCTTCAGTTGAAGACCTCTTATAACTTAACTGTGAATATTCTCCTGTAGGAAAAGTGATTTTTAAATGGGACATGAAAAGAAAAAAAAAAAAGGAAAAAACTGGAAGTGTGTAGAGACACTCATTCTCAGTTGGGAACAGACTCTTCATAAGTTCTCTTGTTCATTATCAGACAACTGTGCAGGTTGAACAGTCTTGCATCAACTCACAATCACTCGCATCTAAGCCATTTTATAAAGGCAAGATAAATATGTTGATATCAGAGTGGCAATTCATCCCTGAGTAACTAAGTTTTATTATTTGCGAACGTCAGATAAGTCCAGTTTAGAATGGGGATTTGACTATGTTCCATCTATGAAAAAACATCTGCTGCAGTTAATCTCCTCAGTAGATTTAGGATTTGTTGGACAGGGCAATGGAGAACTTACTCTTTATCCCGTTTCTCATGCCCATCTGCTACATCAAAGACCAGGTAGGGCTGAAATGGCCAATCTGAAGAACATCGGCTCTCCTCTGTTGCTCTATGAAAAAAAAGCATAATTATAAATCGGGTGACCGTAAAGTTTAGAGCACTCACACATCATTTATTCACTAAGGTTAACAAAAACCAGAGGTTTTGCAGCTTCTCATCTGGATTCCTTAGATCCAAGCATGGATTTGAGTTATTGGTGACAAAGAATTATCCCAGTATCAGAGACAGCAAGCTAGTGAATTAATGCACCAAAGCCAAGAGCTAGAGAAAGAGGGGAACACAGGTCTTCACATTAGTTAAAAAGTTTTTCTTCTCTTACATAACGAAATCTTCCACAAAAGTATAATTACTGAAATGTCAAACAAGTCCTGTTAGTCTACCATAAATACCCCCTTTTAAAAAGCTATCAGAATGGTACTCACCTGTCAGTCTTCAGAGTCTTCCTATAAACATAGTTGGATGGGAAGAGGCAGATGTCAGGATGCATCCTGTATTGTACAGTCAGCTGCACAACTGGTAGCTTCCCTATAATATTTTGCTGCACCTGTTCTTCCAGATGTTTGTGTAGGCGAGCCATCAAAGACTGATCATAGCCATAATCCTGAGCTTTCTGCCAGAGGGAAGACACAGGATTGAGTTTTGTAGAGTTAGGTGCATCTTTAATTTCATCATAGGTATTCCCAAAGGGGTTTAAACTTGTGGTATTGGACACAGTTTTCACATCTTTACCTCACTGCTGAGACACTGAGTTTTAGAGTAATACAAATATTTACATTTTAGTTTTCAGTCTGTAGTTGTCAGTAAGTTTGCCACATTACTCCAGCAGAATTTTAGCAACAGAGACCTGACCTTGAGGATAAATAAGAAAAAATGCCTAAACTAGTTTCAGGTGCATAACAGCTATGTGCTGTATAAATTACTTACATTTACATTTTAAGATTACCTGGATTAAATTACTAGGAATAGAAAAAAAATAAGATACGGCAAATTTGTAAAAAGAGAACAAACACCTTCAGTTCAGGTTCTTTTCTTAAATTTAGATTTACTTTGTAAATCAGCATCTTCCATGAGATGTGCAAACAAAGCACTAAGCAAGTTCCTGTCAGCCTCAGCCAACAAGTCCATCAATTCTCTAGACATATCAGCCCCACTGTCAGTGTGATATTCAACACTACACAGCTTCTCTTCCCATGATTACTATGATAGAGTTAAATACTTTAACTCGTACCTGGAATATAAGACCTTCAAAGTGGGATCTTTTTAGCTTACTAGTCTTGACAGACCCACTGGCAGAAGGACACAAGCAGTGTGGATGCCTTCTGTTTTTATTTCTTTTCTCTCCCAGCTGTGCTGAGTTCTGTGTTGCTACAGCTACAAGTTTATTGAGAACTGAATTGGCTAGCCTAAAAGAATTTCAGGTGGGTCTACGCACTGGTTACCGTCACATTTTTTACTGCATTCAGACATACCCATGGTAAGTTGACCAAGGTCACACTAAGTCTGTGGCAGTGCAGACTGTATGTGGGTCAGCTGAGGTCAGGGTCAATGCCCTCAACTACTGAACAATCCTTTTTCTCTGTATGTAGCATAAGCTCATAGGCTGCAACCTAGCCTCAAATTAAGTACTTCTGCAGCTTGTGTTACTAGTTTAATTGTGCCTTCACTATTTCCATTATGCAAAAGAACCAATACAATCTGAATACTTACCATAGATATTACAGTGGGAGGGAGTTGCTTGGGATCTCCAACAAGGACAAGTTTACTACAGCGATGTATCAGTGGAATGAGAGTTTCAACCTCACATGCTTGTCCTGCCTTTCATATGTTCAAACAAGAAGAAATAAAGTTCCAATTATAAGCCAACGGGAGGAAAGGAGAGAAGCAGCATTATATATTTTCCACTACCATACGCAGAGTAATTAAAACATTCATTTTTAAAAAGGTTGCCAAAAAAGGGGAGGGAAAAAAGATATTTTCCTTAAATTTTTTCAACAAGCAAATCCAAAATAAATTTCTTCTCTTAATATCCAATTACTTCCAGAGCTCTCAAAACAGATACAAATATAACTCGTCCATCTGGATGAATCCCTATGGTAAGAGCTACAGTTTACATTAACTCAAAGAAATAACTCATTAAGATACCAGATACATGATTGAGATAGTTAACTTAAAAGCATTTCACAAATGCAGGCTTTGTGGATGTAGGATCTCTGAGAGGCATGGTAGAAAGTAGATTTGGACAGTTCCTCTTTATGTGTAGGACCAAAGAAATCTACCCACAAAAACTGGCTAAGTAAGGGGGCACGAAGCTTTCTATCCTCTGCAGAAGATACGGCAATTTGGAGATCTAAGCCTGGCTCTGGCAAAGAGGAGAACTTATTCTGAGATGCCACAATGGAGTGCTTTGAGGAAAAAAGTGCAACGTAAGTAGTAAGCTCATAAGAACGGCTATTTCGCTGTCCTCTCAAATATTTTGCTGTGGCCACTGCTAGGCAATTTAGTACTGTTGTCGTTTAATAGCTTTGCTGACCTCATCCACAATGACGCAACTGAAAGGGTCAAGTCCCTGTCGTCGAAAAGCAGACTCCAGCAGAAAACCTCCACTTGTGCTCAATGTGCAGCAGATGATGTGGGACTCCAAAATGATGCTAGCCTGCACTTCCTGTGGACGGCCTCGAACCTTTGAGCAGAAGGACAGGACACAATGTCTCCATTCATCTTTCCTTTAGTCAGTCATTGTCAGATCTTTTTGCACTATCTGTTTGCCTTTCTTACTACCCGAGAGTCTGACCAATTTTAGCAGCTAAGAAGTTCAAGTATTAATTGTACAGTTATACTGAAGTTAGCTCCTTACAGCGAGATTAGTGCTCACACAAAGAAACTGAACATGAGGCAAAGTCTACCTGCCCAAATTTTTATGCTGACTTGACCTCCCAAGCTCTACACTATTTGCAAGATACAGGCTGCAATCTTAGCAAAAGTCTGTTTTTGTATCTGTAGGCTACAGGGCAAAGACACTTTGAATTAGTTCATCAATCCATTAGCTCAGTGGTTCTCAACCTTTTTAGATTCAGGACACCCCTTAGAAGATGCCAGCTCTTATTTTTACTATTTTAAGTACAGATAAATAATAGAGCAATTCTGCTGCAAAACTCACAAAGACCACAACTATGGATTTCCATTTCAAACTCTGGGTTTCTCTTGTGAATCATGTTTGCAAACTTAACAGTACTAACACTGCACGGCACCTCCATGACACCTCTGAAAGGATCTTATGGCACCTCAGGGTGCTGTGGTACACTGGTTGAGAATGACTACATTAGCCCAAGCCAAGCTTCCTGCCAAGGAAAAAGTAAAGACTCATGGGCAGCTTATATCTATCAGAGGTCAAACTACCACTAAAGCTTTGGACTTATGCTCTCAGCCGCTTTAAGTCCAAATCACAGTCACTTCCACAGGAGATGAAAAGTTAGCAATAAATATTTCAACTAAGGCTGTCTTAAAGAGTTGCCCCAGGCAAAAGTTCCTACCTCCTTGAGTTGAGAAGCAAGCTCTTGCCTCTCTTTTGAAAGTCTGCCAATTTCATCATCCAACTTTTGACTCTGGGGGAGAGAAAAAAAATAAAATAAATGAACTGAACCTTTGTTTCAAGCACAATTAACAATGCATATTTGCTAAGGCCCTTTGTTCTCTTATACCCTCAAGGTTTTATAAACATGATCAAACTTAGAGTCTTTTAAGAGCTAAATGCATCTGGCCAAGCTGATAAGTTTCACAGAAAAGATACAAAATTGTGAGCTGTCTACAACCTAAGATACTCAGACTCTTGAACATATGGCCTTGAACTTCCTTTCTCCATACTGCTACGAATCACAATTTGTCATCTGTAAGCTATAACTTGAGCATGGATACCAAGCGTTTAATGCAACAACTGGGAGACTTATGCAGAGCTTAGGTTATGGTTTGTATGGGATGGTTTGGATAGGGACGACCCTGCCCCAGGCAGGGGCTTCCACTATGACTCAAAGGAACACCCATACAGAAGTACTACAAACATGATCACAAAGCTGTCACATCCAGCCACTTGATCCATCTACTTCAAGCATTAAAGAAAACTTAACACACCCACACACTCTTGAATGAATGAAAAGTTTCCAAAGACCCTGGTTAAGTTTAGTTAGAAAGGAGTAATACTTCCAGTTAGCAACAACATTTAGCAACAGTTAGCAAAGGACTCTGACAACTGCCATCTCCAGGTCTGCATATTAACGTATGTCTATTTTTAACAGCTTCTTAATGATAGAGGAAAAGGCTTTTTGTGAAAGATTCTGGCCTATTCTAGTATAGTGTGAGTCATGGGATCATAGGAAATGGAAAGGAAAATGTTCCTCTACTCAAAATGAAAAAAGGTACGCTAGATTCAGAAAGAAGGTTCTCTAAGTTCCATTTTGGAGTACAAAAAAAAATTGCAAAGAATGAAATCCAAGTCAAACCACCTTCTCCCTCTTTTCACACCTATCCATGGCTCGCTGACGAGAGAGCATGTCCAGCTGACGATCCAGAGCTTCTTTTCTCTTGTGAAAATCTTGATCACGGCCAGAGTGCCCCCGGTCTACAAAAGAACATGAAAAACAAACAAGTTTAAAACTTGTACTACAAAATCGTACCAACCTCCTCTGCACAGTTATGAAAAATAGGAGGACTTCAAAACACCTACTTTACTCATTACTATTTATGCTCCCACCTTGCCCCTTACCTAGAGCAATGAAAAATGAACTTAGCATCTCTTGTTCACTAACCAGACTGCAGTGTCTGGATTTTAAATAAACTCTTTACTCATGCGGGGGAGAGAAGATGGAGGGGGAGGAGAAGGTGAAAGGTTTTCCCTGGAACTTGCTTTTATTTGTATAGAAAGTATACTTGCTTTAAAAAAAAAAAAAAAAAAAAAAAAATGTAGTTTAGCCCAAACTTTGCTGACAGCACCCCTCAAAGGCCCTCAAAGAAAAGGGTTTGTGAAATATTTTGGGAAAATATATACTGTTCTATAAACATCTGCCATCACAATGGCTCTCCCCCATGCAGTGGAACTAAGTACACAGCCCCATCAAATCTCCAAACCATCTCCTTATAAAGGTTTAAAAAAACCCAAATAAATAAACAAAATCTGCACTTTACTCACTCATTCTGTAGCTAACTTGACTATCCAAGCTAAATCTCAGGACATCAGTGCTGATTGATTTTTGTGGACCCAGTCGCACTAGGTTTATATCTCCACAGTTCCCTATACAGAAACCATACTGTTAGAATCCTCTTAGACAGCATGTTTGAGAAATACATTTCAAAAGAACTAAAACCAATAATTAAATGGTATTCAGAGTGTTTGAGTGATGTGGTAGCTGTAATAATTTAAAAAAAAAAAAGTGAGAGGCAAGGATTTTTGTGGGTGATATCTTTTATTGGATCAGTTGCATGGCTGGGATGGACCATAGACAAGGTTTTGAATGCAATGTATTCTTTTTCAGGTCACTTTGTTTAAGTCTATTCCAACCATTCACTTGGTCCAATAAAGGATATTACCCACAAAAATCCTTGCCTTCACTGCAGGGGTTGTCAGCCGGGGGTACATGTACCAGGGGTCCATGTCTGGCCGTTGAGGGTACACTGACCCAAGAAGGTTGAAAACCCCTGCTCTACTATCAGGAGATTACTACAGTTAATTCATACCTGTGTGAAGGCAGCTAGTAATTTAACAGATCTATGTTTCAGAAAACAAAATGTGATCTATTTGCATATGTAATTGTTGCCTCATATAATACATGATCTGTTTTTTGTTCATTTAGGTAATGCATTCTTCAGCTTTGCTAGCCAAGTTTGCAATACTTCTAGCCGAGAAAAGCTTTTCTTTTCCTGAAACACATTTTTATTAGAAGCACATTTTTGTTAGAAGACTGCAAAAAAAAAAAAATGCAGTGTCCACATGACTGTGGAATTAGTATCTGCTCTGCAGAAAAAACCTTCAGAACACTGCTGCCTCGTTTAGTCCTTGCCAAATTCACAACAAGCACAAACAAGTACAGGAGGGAAAAAAAAAACAAGAAAGCAAATTAAATGTCAAAGCATATTGCAAGAGAGTTTTATCCTTAATTTGAGTTGCTCTTAAACTTAAAGCAAACCACATTCCAGCAGCTTTTCAATATATATATATAAAAATAAAACAAGCAAACAACCTTCCATCCCAAGTTTAGAGACATGCTTAACAAGCAGAAAACAGATATTAGCACAAAGGAAGAAAAAGAATCAGCAATGACGACTTAAAATTACAAGTATAAGTACTTATTAATAAAGACTATAACCCACTGACAAACAATTTACGGCATGTGCTTTCTTGAGAAATATATGAAAACAACAAGCATCAAGCTTGAGTTCATACTAACTATACTCTTCAGAGAAAATGTAGCTTACTCTTCAGCCACACAATGCCGTAACTGTACACATGCTTTATCCATAATGTGATACTATAAAGGGAGCTGCCTTCTAGTTAACCTTCAAACGTTGCCCATTTATGAACAAACTTTAAACATACGATCTGTTCATACCCAAAGGATTTTTTATATTTTGACATTTTTCTTTGAATTCAAGGATGATCTTTTTCATGAGCTCGTCAATAGCAGCATTGGATGGTGCACAAACCAGAACACGATTTCGCTTGATCTTGGCATTCATATTTTGAGCTGGATTCTCCTTCCCAAACTTCTGTGGGTTAATTAACAAAGAAATCAAAACATGTTGTTGAGTCTAGTCTGTTCATTTCAAATGACCGACCAGTTGCACTTCTCTCAATCTGGCTGGCTTACTCAGAAAGACATTTCATTTCCAGTGTTGTGGCTAGCATCCAATGAAAACCTCATAGCCTCTTATGCCGTAACAAAGAGCTTTAAGTGAAATAATTACATTTCCTAATGGCTACAACAACAAGTACCTCATTACAGCAATAATTCCATTTACTATGCTAGATTATGGACTTGTTTTTGCTTTTTCTTTTGGGCAAGCAAAACCAAGTACCCAAGGTGATTATAGTTCCATACTGCATACCTCACTTAAGATACGGAACAGGAGTCCAACAATAGTTTTTGATTTTCCTGTACCAGGTGGTCCGTGAATCAGGCAGATTCTAGGAAGGCCTGGGTGCTGCTTCACCATGGCATAAGCAGTTTCAATAGCTTTCTTCTGATCTTCATTGTATTCTTTATAGTATGATGTCTACAGGGGAAGAAAAAAAAGGAACACTGCATTACCAAATCAAATAATTTTCAGGTGTTTCTCCTCATGTCTTCAGGATGGAGAGCCTCAAGGGTACACAAGTTTTTGAGCCTGGGTTTGCTTTCTGTATACAAATGCCTGATCTGGAAGCTGCAAGGAGAAGATTGTTTCCTCTCAAACCTATATTCCAGGTTACCTTTTTTTTTTAAAACCAATATTTCTCCACAGAAGAGTAGACAACCGAATGCTTCTTTGAGAGAGCTACTAATACAAAACTGCACTCTAAGTCATAACAATAAAGTCTCCTAAACACATGTTCAATCTCTTTTATCTGTACCCCAAATTCAATGCCAAGACAGAGTTTGAAACTGAAAGATGTTTTTTCAAACCTCACTCAGCTTCCCAATACCACATTCAGTCAGGCCCTAACCTTTTATCTGACTTTTCTAAATTAAAATGCAAGAAGCCTGATAAAATAAAAGGTACGGATTGGCCTACGTTTCACACTTTCACTAGCATTACTATTTAACTTGTAAAGGACTTACAGTTCTCTCGGAAGCAGTACTCAAATCTCTTGGACAGAAGTCATTATAATTTGGATGTATGATGGCTTTAGCAAGAGGACTCCTACCCAACAGTAGCAGACCTCTGAACTTTCGTTGTGTAGTAACTAGAGAGCTGACCACTTCACATTTCACCTGCTGATTTATGTAGGATGACAAATTGCCTCGTGTTTGGACAAAAAGATGACAAACAATACGCTGCTCATTTTGACCTGTACGAAGAAAGGAGGAAAGAAAGTATCATAACAGTAAAAGGATCAATTCAAAGTACATTGGGCTGTTAGGACCAGATGCTGCTTGATATAAGAATACCAACAAGCAAGTCGACTGTGACCATTATCTTTACCTCCCATTGCTTTACTTTGTTGGGCAAGCAATAACACATGCTACTCTTCTACTATTAATTTTTCAATTGTAATGGTTACATTTCCTTTCAAACAGCTGACTTCTGAAACTCCATGCTCATCTTCTAGAAGATACTTAGCATTAACCAGCTGAGTTCATGGGAGTTGGGGGACCAGACCTACAAGATGCTGAATGCCCACAAGTGCACATAGACCTTACTCACCATTAAGTTTTGGCTTTAAAGCAACTTTACCCAAGAAGTTTTGGATATCTGCTGTAACAAGCTTATAAAAACTACATGGGAGACGTGTGGGTTTGACTCTTGGCCTGTTACAGCTCTTGTAGCTGTAACTCTTACAGCTCTTGTAGCTGTAACTGGGAAAAAGCATTTAAACTTCTGTTTGGGGGAGGAGTGTGTTCAATTCAACACTTTCCGTCAGCTAACAACAGAGCTGGATCATTCCAAAAGGAATCCCATTTTTATCACAGTAGCTAAAAACATGCCACTATGAAAAGAAGAAAACTTAGGTGTTAAAATATAATAAGGCACACTATTACAGAGAGAGTAACTGTTTTCTAGTGATTCCACAGATGTTTAGGAATAGTATCTGGAAGAAATTTGCAATGTCTAAATAAACCATTACCACCAATAACAAAAAAGAGCCATTTTTAAGTTTGAAACTACAAACCTAGATGGAAGGTCTGATCAAATACTCACAGCGATGCTTGAACAAATGTTACAAACCATTCTGCTCGGAGACCATTTCAATTTTAAAAGGGAACTCAATTTGCTATTCAGTCAGCTAGATAACAAGTTTGGAGCAAAAGCTCTTGCTAAAATGGAATGCCAGAAAATAAATGCCAAGAAGTTAAACCTGCATCAAGAATGGACTCTGTGAAACATGCTGCTGTAAGAAATAAAATGACTTTATTAAAAATCATCTCCTGCAAAACTCAGATGTTCATTTCCCAAAGGACTAATAATGCTACACCTTCTCTTAACCAAGCTTGCTTACCTCGTTCTGTGAAATGGGTACGGGAGAAGCGGGTCACGTGACCAACATGACGCACAGGATGGCAATCCATCTCACTTTCCTCTGCCAAGGGGTTTTGCTTTTCATGCACAACCAGAAAAATCAAATCTTCCTCCTTTGGATGAAGCTGCTTGACCAGATCCCTTTCCCGAATGTAAACTACCAGGAATAATGTAAAAATTCAAGTAACAGCCATCTTGCATGTGGATGACCTCGGAATTTTTAATTTATTGTGTGCACTTATGAATTATGCGCTTACTAACTGTTGAAGCACTACAATTATTTGAGACAAGACTATATAGAAAGCATGATCTGCTCAACCCCAAGGGAATCGCAAGCCACAAAAGGAATCAATGCAAGGAGTATAATTTAATTCCTGATTCCCAATTAAAATGCGTGAAACCAAAGCAAGACAAACTATTTCATTCCTTCTCATTAAGAAACCTGTTATCAAAACAAAATTCTAAGTGGACAAAATCCAACATATTCAATATTCAAAAACCAACCATTACAGTGAATCATTTTGAAGCATATAAAGATATTTTTGCCATATATTTTCAGTCTTAGGGAATATTTTTAAATATATATTTAAAAATCAACAATACTCTCTCATAAATTTGGGGTTTTGCATATTCAATGTTAGCTCATAAAGCAAGAACAAAAGCTTTTGCCATCTGCCACTGGAAAGGTGCATTTTTCCTGGCAATTTCTTCCTAGACATTTATAACCACGCTCACTATATGTGAATAGGTATCAGACCTGGCTCATTGCTTCAGCATGAATCAAGGCTTGAGGTGTGCACCTCTTCCACCTTTTTCTACTCCTCTAACTTGTAATTCATTAAGGCATAATGACATTGTTCTTTTTCATCTCCCAAAGTAGCAAGGCTTCATAAATATTCTTACCTGTAAATTCAGCTTGATTCAAGTCAGCAGAGAACTTTTTTAAATGCAAATGATAAGCATTCTTCTCTTTAACCTTCTGACTTTCTTGCCATTCTTGTGCCAGCTATACACAAAATGGGGGGAAAAAAGGAGCAGAAACTTAGCTTTTTTGCCTTTGCAAGTCACCTTGAAGGTGCATTGAATTGCTCTGCTGGAGCGAGTGGGAGAGGAGGTGATGCAGGAAACAAAGCAAAAAAGACCCTCATTTTCTTGATCACTGAAGTGTTCTACAGTATTTTAGATCTTCAAACTTCTTCCTACAGAAATGTACAAACGTTCTAAGATTTTCTTTTAAATCGTAATAGCATAGCATTCTTAGAAATTGAGTTAAGAGGACATGCAACATATAGTTGTCCTAAACTTCTCTATATTTGATGAATAACAGCCCATTATAAAAGACAGAAAGTTGGGGGGAAGGGGAAAGGAGGAAATAGTTTAAAGGCGAAACAGGTAAATTACTTACCGTTTCAAAGGCATTTAGCATCATCAAGGGGAAAAATGTGTCAAAATAGTCATTGTATCCTTGGAACTTGACAGGAACAGATGCCACAATTGCCTGAAGAAGGTTATTTGGAGGTCCAAAACTGCCAAAGTTGGCAAATATCTCATAATTCCATTTCAGGACTTCTTTAACAAAAATAGTAGGATCACGCTGCACAGTGACAAGAGTATTTGACTGTGGGAAGTAAGAGACCCGTTTTTCTTGCCCTACACAAGTCTGAGCGGCAGGCCAACCCTGGAAATTTGAAACAGCTTTAGTCTGCATGTTCTGGGCCCGGAGAACATTGCTGGAATTCTGGGGCCGAAGAATACTGTTGAAACTTGGGGTCTTGAACACCCGATTCTCTGATGATACAGCTTTTGGATTCACTGGCTTGGATGCTGCAGGTTTTACTGCATTAAGTTTGTTTTTTGAAACCAGGGAAAGTTTTGAACTATTTTCAAGATCCTTACTGAGACTGGCATTCCGCGAAGAAGAGTTTGAGCTGAAAATTTTGGTAGTAGGAGGTTTGACAATCTTTGGTGGCAGAGGCTTGACAAAGAGATGATCTGATGAATCATTAAGAGAATGCTTACTACAAAACTCCCCTGTTTTTTCCACCTTCTCTGTACAGTCTTTGTACTTACACATCACAATACTGGAAGGCTCATTCTGCAACAGGCTTTCAGCAGCATTTCCTTCCATCTCTAGTGGCTCTTTACTAGGAAGTATAATAATGTTTTCCACTTGGGAACACATTTCCATATCCACAGGATCTGACTGAGTTAAAAATAAGTCATCGTCATCATTTTCATTCAATTTAAACATGTTCTCTTTTAAACTTGCCTCCTGACACTGAGGTGGTAACAGGGAAGTGGCCTTGACAATGCAGTCTTTTTCTGCGGCTTCACTTTTACCCTCTGCAGTTAAAGGGGAAGGAAAATATGGCAAAACAGGAATTGCTGTATTGTTGCCTTCTGTTTTAGAGGTGGGCTCTGCAGAAGCAGGCATTTTAAACATAGGTACAGGCTGGACTTCCTCACTCTCAGATGAGCAACTTTTCCTCATTTGTATTTTGTCCGGGGTAGAAAGACAACCAACTTGCTCAGATGTTCTTTGACTGGTTCTTGAAGCAGAAGCCAAGTCAAAAGCTGTAGGTTGCTGTATAGCAGCCGTCGGGTCTGCCCTTTTAACTATTCTTTTGCTTCTACTCCCAGAACTTCCAACCCGATTTTTCCCTCTGCCCTCTTGTTTGGGCCTCGTCTGCCTTAAAAACTGCAGATCTTGGGACGCCAGCATTTTTTTATTATTTTTGACACGAAGATTCCGGGGATCAATTAATATAGTTTTTTGTTTCTGCGGAACCGTAACTGCTCCAGCAACTCTGCCATAGTTACGTAGTTCGGCCATACTCTCTAAAGACCGCTGAGATAACTCAAAAGCTTTGCGGGGTGCCTTTTTCAAACCAAGTTTTTCTGCAGTTGATGTTGGTTTAGGACATTGGCGAACTTTCTTTGGAGGAACTACGGCAGGAGTTGACCTGCAGGGTTCAGTATTTTTACAACTGGCCTGAGGCAATTTTTTGCTTTGTGTAGTTTTAAGATTCATTTTTCTAGGACTCCTGCAAGCTGCTCTTGCCACTTTGGATTTTGCTAAACTTTTACTTGGACTTGCACTGCCTTTTTTAACAGCCAGCTTCTTAGCTAATGATGCTTTTGATGTAGATGTTCTGAGTTCTGTCAGGCTTGTTTTTGTTGTACCATGTTTAGCAACAGGATGTGTGTAAGAACGCTCCACTTGATCTGCTGCATTTCTCTTTGTAGCAGGTTCCTGACTAGTTAACTCGGATTTTATTTCAGCTGTACCAGCTTTCTTCTGATAAAAAACAGAACTTATCTGCTTTTCAGCATCCTTGGCTGCTTGTTCGATGACATCATCGCTGATGTAATCTGTATCATAGCCCCATTCATTTGTCTCATCTTCCAACTCTAAATTATTTGAAGAACAGCTGCCTGCTGAAGGCATCTGCTCACGGACTTGATTCACATTTTTGTCATCCATCTGAGAATCTTGCCAAACTGAAAAGACATCATCTTCAGTTTCAAATTCAAAATACTGAGATTCATAATCCTCGTATGGCAATGGGGAGCTATGACTCTTCATCTGTTCTTTCTTGCTCACACCATCAGAAACACAGGCAGATGTTAAAGGCTGCTTTTCTGGACATATGCTGTCATCTATTTTTCCAGTTTGCTTCTCAATAACTATTTTTTTTTCATCATCAGAAGATGAATCTGAAATGATAATGACTTGATTGTTGGGACAATCAGCATCGAATGAGGTCTCATTACTTGGGCCATTAGAAGAAGATCTAACAGCACCTTTTACTTTCCTCATTATGTCAGGCAGACAATGCTGTGGTTCGATTTCTTGGCTTGAATCAAGAGAAAAGTTGACACCTTTGGTATAGGCAGCTAAAGATAGTTTGTGAAGGTCTCTATCGAGCTGAGAGTCTGTTAAGGTCCTAGACCCAGAAATCCTATTCGCTAAATCACATGCAATCACTTCTTTACTCTCATCATTTTTTCTCTCCAAAACCCCTTCCCTTTTAAAATACCTGGAAATTGTTAGTGGCCTGTCTTCTGATTCTCTCTTAATTGAGTGTGGACTGATTTGAGGGGTATTACTAGGCCTCCCCCCTTCACCACTAGATATAGGTGGAATACTAACACCCACTGAAATTTCAGCCACGTGTAGTTTGCTCACAATTTGTTCTTTGCAGGCATCTTGCCTTGGGTGTAAATTGCCAAAATTAGACTGCTCTTGGTCTGAAGACTCTGCATTCAAGTCTTTATTTAACAGAAACTTTGACAAAGAACTTGATCTTCCTGCATGGGATATTTTTTTTGACAAGTTACCTATAATCGCTGTACATGGAATATGGTTATCATCATCACCACCCACTTCATTTTTAGGCAAATTAACCTCTTTTTTAAAGAAACTTGAAAACTCTAGTTGTGCATTATTTTTTTCTTGCTTAGCAGACAGAGGCTTGATCTCAACAATGCCATTCAGGCATCTGCCCTCCTGACTTTCAGGGCCTTTTGGAGTATGACAACTAATTGGCATTTCACCTTCACGCGCAACATTCACTCCCAGATCTTTGCTACGATCTTCTTTTGCATGCATACTCTCAGGACGAGACTGTGGTTGGTCTGTTCCTGAATTTGGCGCATCATTTGCTTTGTTTTTCTTCAAATGTGGTGATGACTTCATCAACTGCAATAATTTTGTGGCCAAATCACCTTTCTGTACACTGGTTTTCAAATTGCTGAGTTTATTGTCATCTACCTTAAAACTTGAGCAGGCATTAAGGGAGAGACTGACATCTTTTTCACTTGAGTTGCAAACGACTTCAGAAATAATACAAGGCTGAGCAGTCAGACACGCTGGCAACCTGGCTCCTGTTTTACAATTGGCTTCCAACACCCCACAGCTTTTTATATCAGAACAGTGGAGATCTGGGCTGCACACCTGATTAAGTAAGGTACTGTTCTTGGCATAGTTCTCTACTTGGGGGTTATTTTCATTATTATGGATATCCGTGTATTTGTCTGTTGTTACAAAGCTAGTTTGACCTTCATGCTCCACAGCTGACCCACTGAGTTCTTTTTTAACATTTGTCAAAAAGCAGTCAGTAGTTGCACAGGAATTGTAGGCAGATGGTATTTTATATTCCTCTTCCGAAGCATCTCCTCTTCTCGGGGAAGGACTCTGGGGACATACTTCATCTCTCCTACATGCTGAAGAAAATGATGGGCTGAAGTCATCCTTGGGATGTGTCTTCATTTTACATCTGTCATCAGATTTCCCTCTCTCTTGTTTCATAAGAACAGTGGATGAAGTTGTACAGATTGAGCTGTTCTCCAAAAGGAATGAAGAACTTGTGGATTTGTCCTTTATACTTTTTATTACCTGCTTTAAACAGGTTTGTAATTCTTGGGTTTCCCGGCTGCTCAGGTGCCAACCCAGAGAAATGTTTCCACGGAGAAGCAGATTTAGTTTGTCTAGGTATTGCTTGCAAAGAGTTTGCTGCCCTATTTGGTATCCTTCTCGAAGAAGGCTGCGTATCAACTGAACACACGCATACTGCACTGAGTTAAAAGACTGAGAGGATATTGCTGGTGTTTTTTCACCATGTCGCATAAATGCTACATTTGGGAGTTTAGAACATTTCACTATTGCTTCCACCCACTCTTGTGAGCTGATCCACAACAAATGCAGACACTTCTTATTTCTATGTAGCTCAATAATCGACACTAAAATCAGGATGAAAAATTCAGAGACTTTGTCACACTGCTGAACTCTTTCATTGAGAACGGCTTTGATTTCTGAGCAGAGATGGTGAATGACCTCTACAATGTAGGCTACTCCCAAGTCCTTGAGATCCATAAGTGATTGAACAAAAGGGATGAACCACAAAAATGTACTGTTATGGACTCGCATATCTTGGCCAATATCAGACTGAAGCACATTGGCCAATGTCTGCATATCTTCATACATATTGGGGCAATAATCTGGACAAATGGCAGTCTTCCACCCAGCGTCCTGGGGAGGAAAAAAAATTGAAAGCCTTAGCATGAAGTACTGCATCACTTGTCTTGCTTTGCTATATCTTAATTTTTTTTTTTAAACCAAAAGGTAACTTTCTTCCACAAAGGTTTGTCAAATAATTTGTAGGCACAATGACTTGGCACAATATTCCTATTCAACCTTAAAATCAATTACTAATAATATTATGTCCATGGCATATAGGATACCACAATGAAGCTCTAATCCTAAAGTGTAACCTACAAAAATGCTTCCCTAAGTCCCAAAACACTAATCACTATGCTGCTATGATCCTGCAGCTCCCACATGGTCAAATGAACTACATTTAATGGATTACAGACTTTCTACTATACATATGAGAGAATATTCATGACCTAAAAAGAAACAGATTCATTGAGGTACACGTTGCTTCTATCAGAAACAGTAAAGAATGTATACATTACCTACTGATCCATACAACCATAAGACAAAACACTTATAGTTGATGGCATCCTTTAATATCCCCCAGGTATGGAACATTGAAATATTAAAACAATATATTTTTACATCTACAAAGCATTTGTAAAGGGTTAAAATATTTTCAAGTACAAACACTTGCCTCCTAGTCCCCTTGCCAATTTTTCCATATTATTAAACAAAGGCCTAATTGTATAAAAAATGCCTCTCCTGCAACAGCCAGCTGAAAGATAGAGGAAGTGACCGACTATTCAAGATAAACAGTGAAAATCACTACAAAAAACTGATGTTAAAAGCATAAAATTCCAAACAAAGTCTGTTTCAGTTAGTTTCCTTAGACCACATTTGTAAAATACATGCAACTTAAATGACTAATTCACAAAATAGCCAAGAAAAGAAAGATGTGCCTTTTATACCTTTTTGGGCTTTTCCGTGTTGTAATTATAGACAATCTGGCTACAAGTAACCATATCCTCCCCGTACTCTGACTCCGGTTCAGTTTTGGGTCTAAAAAGAAATAAGTTTTTTCAAACCATGTACAAATTACTCACGACTTGCGTAACATGCGACTGGACAGGATAAAAAAAATCTGCTTCCTCAAACAATGTTTTACTACTACGTGATAGAAATGATACAGTGTTTTGGGGAAAATATTTAATATTTCAAAAAGGATAATGTTTCTCTAGTCTGTGCATAACAGAAAGGTGCCCACTTGTAGTGAACCCTTATTATTAAGTTGCAGACTTGACTGACAAGCACCAAGAAGAAACACAATACCCAATAACTTTGATTTAGGCACAAAAACGTCATTAGCCCAACTAATATACGAGCACAAAATCCATTATACAGCACAATAATTATTTGCGTATAACATTTTTTAAATAACACCTCAGGGTACCACAGCACCCTGGCTGAGAATCTCTGGTCTAATGTATGGCCAGACAAATGTCCCTCAAACCACACTTGTGTGTGTCAAACAGTCAATCTGTTAACACTAAACCTTCCAGGAAAACAACAGATACCCGATATCTTGAAATATTTCCCTTCAGAAATGTAAGACACAATGTTATCTTTCCAAGTATATTTCTGGTGATTATATTTTATCATCATTTTGAATGGTAACACACTCAGAAAAAAAACTAAAACTCTTTTTTTAGATACTCTATAAGACGCATGTGAGAACCATCCAAAAGATTTAACATGAGGTCCACCAGTTAATTAGCAGTCATCTAAAATTACAATAAAAGCTGGAGTTATAACATCCTATTTACAATGCTGTCAACTCTCAAAATTTTATCACGTTTCATTTAGCTCCTTGCCATTTTCCCCCCAACAGGTTTTAGAGCATTAGTGACAAGATGAAGAGATCAAATCACCACTTCAATGTTATCTGAGTACTGTAATGGGTTATAAGTCCATACTTTTAAAAACTTGAACTGACCTCCTAGAGCTATTGCGTATATTTTGTATTTCGTTGTTGTAGCTCACATTGTTGATTATAGTTTGAAAAGCCTGGACTGGATCAATCAGTTGACCCCACACTTTAGAACCCAGTTGATCCAAAATCACCATGAAACAGTGCAGCGCTGGCCAGAAGGGATCAGCATTATCATCTGAAATGTAACAGTTTAAGATCAAGAAAAGCTGAGATGCAACCATCTTGGATATTTCTAAAGTCTGCAAAAGATGAAGTGAATTTATTTCTATTTCTCAGCTTTTGTTAAACGTTACAAAAGTAAATTACAAAAATTGTCTAAAAATATTTCAGTCTAAAAATGCCTTTCTGGTTAAACAAGATGAGGGAAGCCTTAAAAACGCTTTCTTTGAAAACACAAACGCTTCTATTTTCTGAGACCTGCCCTAGAGTCCCTCCTACAAAGGGAAATTATTTGGGGAAAAGGGTGTGTAAGTTACATGAATGACAACTTTTAATACTTCCTATCTCCATAAAGGCATATCATGCCTAATTTTTTCTTCATAGTAAGTTTTTTGTGTTTTTTTTATTGCTACTATATTTGGGATTGGGTATATGATATATTATTAGGATTACCTACTGGGTCCTTATATACTCAAGGAATGAGGGCTGGATCTGAAAAAGAGCTGTATTTATTTTGCCTTTTCCTACCCAGGAAAAAGGCGGCTGCACCTGAAGACAACCTTCCTTTTCCTGCAGTTCTCTTTTGGCAGCCACTTTGCTTCTCTGTTGCAACTGCCTTCCCTACCTACTGGTTACTGTCAGTACTACGAAGATACTGCTTCCTACCCTTGGTCTAGAAGAAGTGAATACATACCATTTAACTCCAAACCTTGCTTCATATACAGTAATTGGGTTGGAGTTTAACGTTTATAAAGAAAAAGAGATCTGTTAAAATTGCATGTTGTTTTAAGCACTACCAGGCAGAACACAGGAACCAGCCTAATAGATTTGTTAACTTATTTGTTCAATGCACATTTTCAGACCTGTGCACTTGAAAAATCATCAAGAAAACTAACTAGGATGATTCAGATTCAAAGATCTCTAGAGTACGTTAAGGGGTGGGGAGGTGTGGAATCAGAGTTGGTGCATTAGGGGATGACCTCACACTCAGAGGAGCCAGCACAGATTCTTGTTCTCGACAATCTATTCTAAATTAAAGAAGCTGTCAGGGTTAGAACAACTGATACTCATTTTTAACAAACTCCAGAACAATGTGAAGCCAAAGTGGAAACTTACTCAATTTTAGACCTCAAGAGCCAAATCACATAACAGATGGAAAAAAGGTAGAGATCTTTCCCAAGTGAAAATGATCCAGTAAGAACCACACATCTGCCCTCACCCACACTTAACATAGGCCTCCTCATATTCCCAAAGGGCACCTTTTCTCCAATCTTCAAAGTTCCTCTGAGACTCGCTCTTTTATATTTGCCTCAAAATATATGCAAATATTGTTTTGTATGTCATGGGAGGAACAACATATCAGTCTTAGAAGCTCTCTCTTTGGCATTACACTACTGAAAATTTGTTCAACTAGTAAATTCTTTAGAGAATGATATCGCACCCAGAAGATGACTATCATTCTCTATATTTAATCTTTATTTATCATTGCCTCAGCAGTTACCATCTGTTTGTTTCTCCATGGTGTGAAGTATAGACTGCATGAAATCATTCTGCTTATCGGGGCCCAGCAACAAAGAATCCATCGCTTGTTCTTCCAACACCGTTAGTAGCATACAGATACCTGCAATGAAAGCAACCTGTCTTTATATTTTGGGTCAAATTTGTTTGTTTTAAGTTTGGTCAAACTAAGTATTGCTTTCCAAAACCCACTACAAGGAAACTGCTGGGTGATCAAAATTGAAAGAACTGGAAAGTAATGGTTTTAAACAGACTACTCTGGAGTATCCAGTATAAACAAATTTCAGCTTTATCCATCTGCCATCCAGATGCATCATGTTCACTTCAAGAACTCTGACTCCACTCCCACTGAAGGACTCCAAGCAAAGTCAACTCCAGGTATGTCTATACGTGATACTACGTCACTGTAGCAATGTGCTATGGCAGAGGCAGGCAGTTATTTTGAGTGGAGGGCCGCTTACTGAGTTTTGGCAAGCCATCAAGGGCCACATGACAGGCAGCCAGGGCCAGATAAATATTAATTTTCTAAATTGTTTAGAGGCCCCGCAGGCCGGATAGAATGGCCTGGTGGGCCACATCTGGCCTGCAGGCCGCATTTTGCCTGCCCCTGTGCTATGGTAACATAGCGTCTGCAAGCATCTACACATGACCAGCAGCTACGTCACTGTAGTGATGTGCTCCCCCAGTATGGCTAAAAATAGCCATGTGCTGTGCATATAGCACAGTATGGGCTGCAACTGCGCCATGACTTAGTACTTCCTTTCTAAAGAACTAAATCACAGCACAGTAACAATGTTGTCATAGTGACACTTGTAGATGCGCCCCATGACTTTGACAACCTACTTTTCCAAATCATAATCATGGTGAAAGTGTGGGAATTACCTGAATTAACTCCTACTAACTGTTTAAATGTCTAGATATTATCTAAAATCTCTGGGTTCGATTACTAAAGGTTCAAATCCTGCAAGAACTGGCTATAGACATAATTCAACTGCCTAGTGCTCAAAAACAATACCAGAAAGCCAGTGGAGAAAGACCACCACTTCTGCAAAATTACATAAACAAATTTGGTCAGGTTCAGAAAGCCTGTCTGAAATCTTAGAGGAGATTTAGGGGCAGAAACTTTCTACTAAGAAGCCTTTAAAAAGAAGAAAACTTCCATCCTGGGATAAGGGAGTCCCCCAGATCAAGCAGGAGTAACTTAAACTGGTCAAGAAAGAAGGAAGGTTTTTTTCCTCATTTCCTCTGATCCTATGAGTAAATAAATCAAACAAACAAACTTCTCTCCTACTTGTTTTTACCAGGTGGTCACAAATCTCAGAGGATTCCCTTTCAACTGTTGCACCTAGTTAGACTTGTAAGAAGTAGTATCTTGAAAGACAAGGGATACGTGAACCTGGAGGCCCAGTAAAAAGTAGGGTGAAACAGGGGATTCTTCTCAGAGAAATGAACATGTAGGCCTGTCACTTGGGGGGAAAAAAAAAAAAAAAAAGGAGGTCACCTAGTACAACTCCCTACTCAAAACAGGACCATCTCCAACTAGACCCTCCCAGACAAAGCTTTGCTTAAACCTCCCTTGCTGCAAGTTGAGACTGTGGCTCCTTGTTCTGTCATCTGCCACCACCAAGAACAGCCCAGCTCCATCCTCTTCTGAAACCCCCTTCAGGTAGTTGAAGGCTGCTATTAAATCGCCCCTCCGTCTTGTCTTCTCTAGACTAAATAAGCCCAGTTCCCTCAGCCTGTCGTCATAAGTCATGTGACCCAGCCCCCCCATGGCATAGCTTTTTTCTGAGCAGTAGAACTCACCTAACCAGTAGTTCTTGTAGTTGGCAGAATCATACAAATGGGATGGAAGAAGAATGAGCTTTCCTTTCTCTATCACTGAAGAACAATAAATATCAGGACTATCAAAAAGCCCCAGCTCAATGACTTTAAACAAACAAGTTAACACTTCTTGCAAATCATAGTAATCATCCCTGTCAACCTTCCCCAAATTTCTTGCCGTCAGGATGGCCCACCGACGAATCTACAAATTAAAAAAAAAAAAAAAACAACATTACTAGAAGGAACAAATAGTTATGTCATAGCTGCAGGGTTGACAATCATTTCTGATCTCAGGTTGTAAAATATACTTTGTATTGATGGCAAGTTCTTAAAAAATGAGAATCAAAGCTATTGTCTCAAACTTGCTGTGCTCAAGTAAGTATACATTCCATTGACTTCCTTGGGGATGAGGTAAGAGAGGACATTTTGCTTCCCAACTTGGAAGGGACATATTATCATTAGGCCTGTGCAAAAGCTGCAAGTATTCACTTTGGATTGGCCAATTCAGAAAGACAGCGATTCGATTCGGAAATCCAAATCACTGTCCCAAATCGATTCAGCCGAATCAGATCCGAAGACTTGATGCCGCTTCAGAGATTCGCCCATAAACTAAACAGGCAGCAGTCCTCACCATGCTGGACACAGCTGCCTCCAGCTGGTAAGTCTGTTGTGGTGGGCAGAGAGGGGAGGGAAGGATTGGGACTAGGGCTGGAACAAGCAGCTCACCTGGGGTGGGGGGGTGCAAGACTCAGAGGGGCGCAGAACGCAGGTGCGGCAATGCTTGAAGCAAGGGCTATGCCCTGCTGCCGCTTGCCCAGCCACGGCAGGGGCAGGTGCAATGCAGGCATGGCTCACTCCAGGCAGATTTTGGAAATTTGGTCGCTGAATTGGGCCGAATCAAATCAGCCACCGAAGCTTCACAGCCCTAATTATCATCAGTTGTTCATGACACCAGACCCCATTTGTACGAGGTCCCAAAACCTGCAATCACCAACACTGCGCAAGTCTTTACTCCTGCCATTAATCTACCAGAAAGATCTAGCCCTTCAGTTTCACTGTAGGCTTCACACAAGCAGTTCCATGCAATAGTTTCAATTACCTTGTAGTATCCATATGATGTTAAAGAAGCGAGTGAATTCTGAAGCAATTAAAAACTTGGGTCTTCTTCTGACAATGCGATGCTATTTGACCTACAAACACTGTAATTTTGGTAATACTTGCCATTGTTCAAATCACTCGATATTTTGAACCCCAATACATCTGTGGCCACAAAAGTTAACACTTTTTCATATTTCCTTAAGGGACTGGGTTCAAAAATCAGAAAGGCCTATGCTTTCTACTGCTGTGTAATTTGAACACCGTAAGAATATTACTGAATTTTGATTATTATCTCAATTTTTTCTCATGGCAAATTACAGAAGCAAAGTCAGTTCGGATAGCTTTAATATGATTTTTCAATATTCTGATGTTGTTGTTAGTCCTTTGAATTTGAAGATGACCATGACATCACTTTTTGGTTTGGTTTCTGTGAACACATGAATGGCAGATCAGGCCAATTTGTGCTTTGAACTGTCCCTGGCACACTGAGCAAGAGATGCTGCTTTGGGTTGCTTGATCAACGGTGGACATGCTGCTGTTGTGAGATCTGCACTGTTTGTGCTTCTGCTCTGCGTCAGCAGTTCTTCTCTGCTCAGCTAAATGGTAGCTTGAGTATGGAGAAGGCTTCCCCTGGTGGAACGATTATGAGCAAGATCTTCCCAGGACTTCAGGTCAATGCTGAAATGTTTCAGGGATGACTTGAGGGAGTCTTTGAAGCATTTCCTCTGACCTCCCTGAGAGTGCTTTCCCTTCTTTAGCTCACCATAAAAGATCTTTGGCAGTTGCTCATTTGACATCATGGTGACATGACCTGCCCATCTCAACTGTGAATTCATCAGAGTGCAGATGCTTGGAATGCCTGCCTGAATAAGAACCTCAGTGTCTGGGACCTTGTCTTACCATCTTATCCTCATTAGTTTCATCAGACAGCCCACGTGAAAGTGGTTCAGCTTCAAAGCATGGCATCTGCACCCCTCCCAGATTTTGCATGCATAAGCAGGACTGGCAACACAATGGCTTTGCAGACCTTCAGTTTTATTTGTTGATTATGTGCAGAAGTGTGGGAGCGCAGAAGCATTAATCAGCTGAAAGCCACACTTGCCTTAGCAATTCTTGCATTGGTTTCATCGTTGATATGAACTGCACATGATGGTATACTACCAAGATAGGTGAATTTGTCTATTGTCTGGAGGGTTTGGTCATTTATTGTGATGGTAGGCTCTATGCAAGACTTTCCTGGTGTATCACTTCTGTCTTAGTGTTGATTGCGAGACCAAAGTTGTCACAAGCTGAAGAGAAATGGTCCATACTCCACTGCATATCAGAGTCAGATTTGGCATTCAGGGAACAGTCATCAGAAAACAGAAGATCATGGACACTTCCTGTAACTTTGTCTTCACCTGTAGTCTCCTCAAATTGAAGAGTTTGCCCTCAGTCCGGTAACTGATATCAATCCCAGTGTCACAGTCACAAAAGGCATCTGTAAGCATGGCAGAGAACATCATACTGAAGAGAGTTCGGGCCAACACACAGCCCTGCTTAACTCCGTTGGTGACTGGGAATGGCTCATAACACTCAAGATGGTTCAGGTGACTTTTTTAATGTTCTAACATAATACTAATATGCAACATTTTCCTCCTCTTTTTTTAAGAGAACATCTACTTTTAGTCATGGACAGCATGCCTGGGAACATAAACCTAATGATCCACTTGTTCTACAACCCTACTCCTAATGCTTCCATGGGTTATCTATACAAGAAGTGTTTGAACTTCAGAATAGCAGACTCACTGTTCTTGCCAAAAAGTAAAGTAGACCAGAACAGCATCGAAACCAACAAAAGAGGTGCCCCAACAAAAGCTCAAATGCATTAATAATCTTGTTTTTAAGAATAACAACTCACCACTTCATTGGGGTGTACCAAGAGTAGATAAATCCCCGGATGTTTCTCAAAGACCTGAAAGGAGCTGTTAGCTTGCTCCATTTTACAGAGAGCCTCAACACACAGCTCACCTAAACAAGTAAAGACATGGGGAGGTTAAAGGTAGTTTTGGGTAGTATTATACTGAAGTACAAAAAAAAAAAAAATACAAGCAGAATTATATTAGCACTTAGGAAAAATTACCATTATGTTAATACTGTGACTAACAACTATTTTCACTTCCTGCATTAATGGCAATACTGGATTCTTGCAAGGGTGCACCTTGGGATACTCACCGATGCGCTTATGTAGCAGCAAATATGGATATTTCAGTATTTCTAGAAGAGGTACTCGCAGGTTGTTCTCAAAATCTGGGCCAGTACAACCAGACAGCTGTGTTTCCCCATTCTCGTCTACTATAAACAATTCATCGTCCTCTTCAATTTCTTCCTTCATGGACTTCTCCATGTGGGCAATAAGACGGGAGGTTTCCAACTCCCACAGTGTCTGTTCAGGGGAAAATAATCAGACACCTGTGTACACTGAGATGGAGGATGTTTGACATCACACATGGAGACCAAGAACAGATTTTAAGAACCATTAATTTTGTTCTGAGAAGCTACTTTTCAGGCAGCATGAAAAGAACTAGAGATGGACATGAAACTCAGCACAGATCATGTATAACATTTTCAATTTGGCATTAAGATTAGTCATTAATCAAACTAACTTCAATAGTACTGAAAACACTGCCGTTGCATAAACATTTGTGAATAATGTTAAAAATTACGTAATTTTCAGCAGGTGATTGATAATAATGTTTTTTCATACAACTGTAAAAGGAACTGGTTTATACACAAACTGTGAATATTATGGAGCATGGAACACTAGTTTTAAGGTCCAAATTGTGGTGATATAACGTTTTGTGAACAAAACCAAGTCAGTGGGAGAGAGAAAAGCAACATGTGCCAAATGATGTTTCTACTTGGAAAACACACCGAATTATTAAAATATAGAAATGGAACTTAATTTCAAATTTTCTAACAGGTAACAGTACTATTTTTTACTGTAAGGTAAATTCTATTTTTAAAAACATTGCGATAACTGAAATTAGGCATAATCCATGAAGCTTTAGGTTTAGCTAGCAAATAATATACATAGGATTACAAAAGATTCAAAACTCAAATCGGATTATGAATCTATTTTGGTGTCATAAGAGCAACATCACAAGACTGCATAATCAAGCCTCTTAAACTTAAGCGAAGCAGAAAAGGGTAGAAGAAAGATGGAAGGCTAAAAACAAAAATAGGTTGAACGATGGAGAAAGAGGACCAGAGGGGAAGTTTGAGTTTGTTTGGTTTCTTTTCAGCTTTGACATCACGGAAAGATGAATAGAGATGAATAGAGCCAGTTTCATTCTTCACGTTTGCATTCACCAGATTTCCACTGTTTTTTTTTCACTTGTGTATCTGAATTGATAAAATAGGCAAAACTCTGGGCAACCTCTCTCTTTATATGAAAATAGAATTAATGGTCAGAGAAATACAACTCCTTCACAAAAATTCACTTCTGTCACTCAGGCCTAACCACTTTGAGATTCTCAGCAGTTCAAAAATAACTCAATAAAGGGCATTATTTAATAAAGAAAGGGCAATAGGAGTCACATTTCTTAATTACCTCATGCAAGGAAGGCACTTCATCCCTTGCCTTGTGGTATTCAACCACACACTCCAGGCAGTAACAGAGATCATCGCTGGCCGCTGCAAGATCTTCAGGGGGCAACCGTTTGGAAGCGTAGTTGCTCAGGAAGTCAGTGGTGCAGGAAGCACCGGGCGTACACCAACGACATATGCTCATTCTACAGATACATGTGCAGAAAAGCAAAAAAAGGAGTTAGTAACTTTAAGTCTATGAGTAACAACATCCAATTTCAGTGAGGTGTCTCACCTGCTAAGGGAAGCTACGGATTCCTGTAATCCTCTATTGTAACTGATATGAGTTAAATGCATTATAACCAAGATTGTCAAATACAAGGGCCTGAGTTTACGCATCTAAATCCATATGCAAACCCCTAAAATAAGCATGGTCTCATGCCTCTAGCTTTTGAACACTTGCAACTCCCACTGACATATGCAAGAGAATGAAAAGCTTAAATATTAAAAGGGAAATTACCTACTAAGAAAATGATCTAAGTATTATAATTCTTGCATATAGTTAACAATGGCATGAAAATTCACATTGCATGAAACAAAAAGCTCCCAAACTGTGAGCCATAACAGGCTTATGAACTCTCAATGTATACACAATGCAAGTATACGTAATATCAGAATAGCCTGCAAAAACTTATTCTCTCTCACCTCCCTAATGTTTTCAAAGCTAACGCAGCTCCATTGTTTAAAAATGAAAAGGATTTCAAAGGTATAAAGAGAAAATAATTTGTATCAACTAATGACCATCAAGATTAAATAAGCAAATATCATAAGCCACCATCACAAATACCTACCACTACTCCCAGTTTCCCATCTAACAGCAAAACAATGTAAACCAAATGCTACCATTCTGAAAAAACTAACAGGGGAAGACGATTTAGAATAGATATGTATACAACTTGCAAGTTCGTCTCTATTTGTGTAATTGCATTTGTTCAACATAAAAGACAGTATTAGTATCAGCTTTTATTAGTGTTAAACAGACATGCTATACCAATTTTGAAGCTTCCGGTACCTTAATCATTCTGTCTGCTTACCAGTTAAGACAGTGATCTAATTTATTAGCATCACTTTCCAAAAGGTACCTGCTTATTGAGAAAGGGCATGTGTTTCTAGGGGTGGGGGGAACTTACAGCTGTTTAAGCAATGAAGAACTGATGCTTCAAGAGAGTTCATCATTTGACTGAAAACATCCTTGATCTGAAGCAGTATTATACCACTTCACAAATCTGTAGAAGTGTAAACATATGCATGGAGTAGAAGGTAAATAATTTAGGTCTTGAGAAAATACCAAGTATGTTACTGCCTATAATTGGTCTTAGTTATGATTAATCTCTAATAATTAAAACTTACAAGCCTGTTGTAAAACCAAGCGAGGAACAATTTGATGCCATACGATGATCGCTGGCACACAGAAAGAAGCTGCTGGTGAACAGGCACTAAATGGTTTAAATAGTAGTGGCTGTGAAAGATTCCAGCAAATCCTAGAAAAATCAACAAGGATGCTATGAAAGTTTTTTAATAGACTAATATATGGCAAAGTTTTTAACCAACTGACATCAAAGTACCTATTCCATTACTTGAATAAAACCAAGATTCTCCCAAATTGGCAATCTTTGTCAGCATTCCTACATATTTTTTACAAAGTGACAATGTTTCTAAAAAATTCAGAGGCCAGATGCTGACATTATCTACCTCACCAACTATTCCAATGTATCATTTGGTTAACACCTATTATTAAATATACATCTATAGACTATTGCTGAGTCAGCATACAACCCTTCCATCACAATACACACAAGCTATATTTATCAATGAGCAGACCTTTCTTATCAGTTTTACTTCACTTTGAAAGAGACCAGTTCTGCTATAATGTCTGCTTGCCTATCTATTGTAGTGCAATATAGAAGTTAAATTGTCAATTGAAGGCTCTTACAGTTTCCAGGAACCCCCAAGGTCCTTGCACAGGTTTGTAAGCTATGGGTGATGGGCCATTATTTGTCCATAAGGAACTTGTCTGGGGTGTGAAGAAATATAGCGACTGGACACAGGGGAGATGTACATCACATTCATGTAAATTTAAAACTACAAAATCTTTCCCAATATTTTTATTACAACTAATTACAATAGATGCTACACAGACCTTACTGTATATATAAATGGAAAGAAAAGGTAGGATACAAAAATTCCTCTAAAATCTGTATATCACAGCTAAAAAATTTGGGGATATCTGTATTAGTTTTCCTAAATTAAGGTGCAGGTATGCCACCCTTGTTTACATCTGGAAACACCTCACCTGTCAAATAGTCTACTGACATTCATGACAGTATTTCAAAGTGGCTGGATAGGCTGAGTACCAGCCTTGCACAATTTGGCTTCATCCCTGGTTTGCTGCATGCAGTACTATTAAGCTTAAAGAAACAGCACAGTGAGTATGTATAGAGAGCCTTCAGTCACTGTCAGCCAGCTGATCAGACTGACTGACAGAGAAGAACCACACGGGCTCCATGTCCAAAGCATGATAGGAGTTATACATGTAAAGCCTTCATAATATTTTGAATAACTATAGAAACCAATCAGATTCTAATGACTACATAAAAACAATCACAAGTTACCAGAGAGATAACCATGCAGCTGTACCCTAGTTCATTATTTTGGTATACATACCAATTAGTTATCCTCTCACTGTTAAGCCTCCCTATCTTCCTGGAAAAAAAATATCACTTATGACATTCCACATGATCTGCAAGGGCCTTGAAACTCCCTGTTCGTTATATTTTTGGCAGTCCAACTAAGGCTGGTACTATCTTATCTTCAATATTTATCTCCTTCTAGGAAGGGCAAGATGAAAGAAGGGTTTTGCTAAAACCTTAGCAAGACAGTCAGGAGCATGGGACCTCTAGTCCAGTGGTTCTCAACCCTTTTTGTACCATTTGTCAACACTGATGGCCAGTCCCAACCCAGTACCTCTCACTCCCAATCCGCTGCCCCTACCCCTCCCAGGCACCAGGCCCCCAGTGTGTGGGGCAGGGGGTGAGTGTGGGGGACATGGGGGGGGGGGGACTGGGAGGCCCCAGGCAGCCCCTTGCAGGCTGGAACTCTGGCAGCCCACAATGGAAAAGCCATGGTTTCCCACATTTTTCTCCTTTAAAGGGGAATCCATTTTTAAAGTTTGTTGATCCAGTTTTAAAGTCTGTTCGTAACCTACTTAATCTATCCAAATTATTGAGTGAACACAGATGAGAGACTGCAGCAGATGGTACTATTTGGAAGCATGGTCTGCTGCTAAAATTGTCCCACCTTCTCCCTTGTGCTAGGCTGCTCCCATCTTTGTGGACATTTCTGGGTAATCGACAGCTGTGTATCTACCTCCAAGATAAAGTGAGCAGACCAAGGACCCCAAATAATGGCCCCCACAGGGAAGTATTCTTGCCCCAACTCTCAATATTTATATAAGCGATATGCCCACTACCTCTTCAAGCAAATGGGTATATGCCAATGACTGGGCACTAACTACACAGGCACAGACCTTCAAAGAGACTGAAGACACACTAATATTAAACCTCTCAATAATGGCAGAATGTTTCTGCAAGTGGAAGCTATAACCAAATACAACTAAGTCTCTCATTTCAGCATTTCACCTCAACAACCACAAAGCACAAGCTCATCTCAATGTCACGTTTTGCAGAGAAAAGTTACATAACACTCATCCACGCCTTAACCTTTGATAACCATCTTCAAAAAACAGGTGCGAAGATCGAGACCGATAAACGTAGTGCAAAAATTTGTCGGAATGGGCTGCAGAAGTACTTTGCACCCATGCAATAGCACCAGTCTTTTCGACAGCCAATTTGTGTGAACCTGTCTAGGCTGCTAGCTCTCTTACCAAATGTGTGGATGTCCAATTAAAGTTTGCAATGTGTGCTGCCACCGGAACCCTGAAATCTATACCAATTCAATGATTACCCATGCTAGCCAATACTGCTCCTCCAGACACTTGCTGCAACAAAGGTACATACAAAGAGGTTGCCCATGCGAATGACAACCCAGACCTCCCCAACCATAGAGATTTAAAAAACCTCCCAGCTTACCGCTTGGTCTCCTAGAAATCTCTGCAGACAGGTGTACAAGCCTTTGTAGGACACAATAGTGCAGAAGCTTGGAGGAAAGCATGGAATGAAACCACCACTTAGAATAAACATCTAATTTCCAACCCAACATTAAAGCCTCCTGGTTTTGACCTGCGAAAAACATGGAAGACTCTAAATCGGATGTCAACCGAGTATGGCTGCTGCAGTCACCTGATGCACGGATGGTGTACTATGCGTGCTGCAGACTGTGACTGCGGCAATCCTGATCAAACCATGGACATAACAGTCTGCCCTCTATACAAATTTGATAGAGACATTGCAGAGAAACACACCCTTTCCTCAAGAGCTTTAGACTGGTTATCTAACCTTAAACTGGACTTGTAATTGTTGCTCCAAGGCAACCATATGAAAGAAGAATGAGAGACTATGGTCCTATAAATATATACGTTAGGAATCTAATTATCTTAAATAAATTTAGAAGATTATATGACACTTTTCACTTAATAATGGTCATAACAGTAACCAAATTATGCCTGAAACTAATTCAAGGCCAATCTACGCTATAAGGCAAAAACTGGAAATCCCTTTACAGCTTGTTTTGACTTTGCAACTTTAACAAGACTTGGTATCTCCATTAACTGAATGCACACCGAGGCAAAATCACTGATATTTTAACCACAAAGATACACAGCCCAGAGGTGTGACCAGGCTAGAAAAACAGTGCTCCTTGATGCTGTCTTTTGTTGAAACTTCCTGTTTTGACTAGAGGTAACAGTGAAGCCCAGCATGGCCAACAAGGCCATCAGGAAAATACAAGGTCTGAGGTAGAACAAGAGCCTTCAGGACAATCACCCAGATACGAGAGGAAACAAGGAGAGTTTCATGTCTCAAAAACTAGTTTGAAAAACAATGGGCAACTGGGGTTAAACAACAAGCCTCAGCCCTAAGTACAGTCAGAGCAGAACAGCAGCAGAGACGAACACAAGCCAACTACAGGTACTCCTCACTTAACGTTGCCCTGGTTAATGTTGTTTCATTATTACATCACTGATTTATTAGAGAACATACCCATTTCAAGTTGCGCAATGTTCGGTTATAATGTTGTTTGGCCACCACTTGCTAGTAAGCAACTACAGTGATGTCACTGGATTCGCTTAACATTGTTTTGCTTAAAGTCGCATTTTTCAAGAATGTAACTACAGCATTAAGCGAGGAGCATCTATACCTCTCTCTACTCATAAGGAGAGGCTTAATCCTTGGTCTTGTTCACTGCACATCTGAGTCTCACAGGCACATCACAGAATGTGGCACTTGTCATCTAGCGTCCCAAATACTCCCGGAAGTACTAGGTGCGTCAAACAAGCCAGGAACTATGCTCCAAAATAAACTCACAGGAAAAGTATGAAGGCCAGAGATGTGTGAACACCGATTGAAGCCTGTTAGTGCCAGAACAAGCAGACGCTCTGGGACCACACAACCCTAGGAAAAGACAAAACACCTCCAGAGGACAACACAGGGCAGAGAAATTCAAAACTACTGGACGGTATAAAACCTGGTCTGCAGGCAGACAGCAGCTTTATGGCTCGTGACATCCCTACACTTAGTGCCAACTGCAGGTAATAACTGCCCCCTTCTTGAACTCTCCTGCCCCACCTTTAACTAGCTGGCCTAGTCTACTGCTCTCTGCCTCTCAAAACCTCCCGTTTACTCCTCTCCCTGGCCCACAGCCTTCCTCCATCCCCCCAGGTGCACAGCAGGGCTCTTCCCTTTGAGGATCAGCCTGCTGCCAGGCCTCTCATCTTCCCTCTGGCACTCAGCCTGCCTCCGCTTTCCCCTCAGGCCCAGGACTGCTGGGCACCCCCACAAGCCTCCAGTAAGCGAGATACTAAAGGAGCCCTGCCTCCACACATCCCCAGGCAGAGAGTGGCTGGTCCTGAACCGCCCTGCGTGCACAGCCTTGGCACACTTGCCCCAGCCTGGGCTTTCCTCGTGAATTGCAGAAAAGTGAACGGTAAGGAAATTAAATTGCAAGAAATTTTGCAGGAAAATTAAACTGAAAACTTGTGAGAAATTTAAATTGCAAGACAAGGTGGAGGGGAAGCGTGCAGTGGCGCGGGTGGGTAATTCACTTGCAATTCGCTCTCATTAAAGCACAGTGTCCTGCCAGGAGCACGTCGCTGGAGCTGAAGGAGCCGGTGCGGGCGGGGCCCGCGGAGCTGCCCCGCGCGGGATTCAAACCGCAGCAGCGACGGCCCGAGACGACCCCTATCCATCCCATCCCCACGGGAGGCGGAGCAGGGCCGGGCTGCGTGTCCGCCCCACCCCCGGGAGTGCGGCCGGGTGGTGGGGCGAGCTCACCTCCTCCCGCCGTGGCGCTACCCCGCCGCCATGGCCCGGCCGCCACCGCCGCCTCAGTTCCCCTCACGCCACCCGCGCTGCCCTCTCTCCGCCCTCACTTCCGGCCCCGCCGGGCGCCCGCGGGCGGAAGTGAGTTTGTTGTCCTCACGGACGCCCTGCCCCCTGCAGGAAGATGTCACGTGGCGCTGACGTTACGCAGAGCGGAGGTTGAAGCAGAGCGAGCGCAACCTCTTCTTAAAGGGCCAGTCGCATGCTGGGGATCGGGGCTGGACTGTAACTGCATTAGGTTTATGTTTCGCGAGTGCTTCCTCCTCCCCCTAGAAAAGAGGAGTCTGTAGGCAACCCCTCCTTCGGGGATATGGGGGCTTGTCCCCATTGTAAGGATGGGGAAACTGAGGCCCAGCCAAGGAGGCAACTGGCTCAGGCTCACGCCAATAGCAGCAGGATGGCCAGGGGCTAGACTGCTGGAAAGCCCCCAAAACGCCCAGATTGAAAGGCTGGGCCTCAAAAGAATGAGATTTTCCCGAGAAAAATATAATTTTTCCCCTGCCTGCCACAGGGGATCGTCAGGCCTCTCTCCCTGCCTGCCTGTGACCACTCGGGGGCCTCGGCACCTCTGCCCAGGCCTTGGCAACGAACCTCGCCAGGCCCAGGGTACCTCTGCAGGCAGCAGGGGTGCCGTGGGTGTTCATTGGCAGACCCAGAGTAAACGCCTGCTGTTCAACCGCCTTCTCGCAGCTGTCTCCGCTGTCCCCAGAGGGCATCCCTATCCACATGGCAGGCACAGAAAAGCAAGGCAGCTTGCTCCAGGGTGGAGCTCTGAACCAGAGGTGGCAGAAAAGCTGTTTCTGCCCCCTGGGCACAGGCCACCAGCAGCATGAGGAGGGCTTCATTACATTTAACAGTTTTCCCTGTTACTATTAGCCTCTTTCCGTAGCTCTTATTTGTACACTTAGACCCCACTAGGAAAGACCAAAAGGAGAACAACCCCAGCCTACATCCTCATCTCTCCTGTGGAAAGACCTGTGGCTTCCGCAAACAGATTTGTAGCTCAAGGATTGGACTTTTCAGTCATCCCAAGACCCACCAACGAGCCGTGGCAGAGATCATCCCGGAATGCAGGGACTGGCATTGACCATGCTAACGCTTCTCCGACCTGAAAGGGTCTCAACAGGCTGCAAACACCTCACTTGTAACCTCTCTCTCTCTCAGCCTTTGCCATTTCTGCACATACCAGGCTTTTCGTTGCAACACCATTCAGCTCTTCCCTGTTCCAGGAGAACATATTCAACTACCCATTTATTAGAAATGCCTGAGTTTTACAGGACACAATTATGCCTTCTTACTGCTGATTGAGCCATTGTGGTCTCATGCATAATACAGCAAGCTAGACAGGTCCTTGCTATTATTGACTCTCTCATAATTCAGGTTTTACTACTGTTTCAGTATTGGTCTGTCCTTTTTTTCTTCATTTTTTCTTTTCTACCACCCATTTCTTTTAAGGCCCATTTATAGGGAGATGGGAAGTAGTTCATAATTCCATATTTCTCCATGTCCCCTGATCAGCTACCGGAGAGGGGTGTTGTATTGTGGGATGCTCTCCAACCCCTCTCTTACCACCACTAGGCAGGCAAGCAGCCTGTCTTTCAGCCCCTGTTAAAGGGCGTAACTGGCAGAGCTGCCCTAAACAGCTCCCTATACTGAAGACTCTGGATATTGGCTCTAGTTGATTAGTTCTTGTCTTACTTGAGCTTCATGTTTATTCAAATACTGTGTTACAAGTTTGTTCTCTGTTCTGCTTTACACTGGAACAGAGAACAAACAATTTAAGTGATATTTATTTTACTAAACCTGAGTTTGTTTCAGAAGATGACTGTTTTAAATTTATGTGTATGCCTTCATTAAGAGCCATAGGTGAGAACCACAGACGTTAATTTAAAAGGAAGCAAGGAGGGCTCCTAAGGAAATTAGCTAACACTCAGTGGTTCTGGTCCAGTGGTTCATTGAAAGAAATGTGACACTATATACGTAAGTGTAAGTAATAAAAGCTAAAAATCAGGAAAATACCAGTTAAACTACAAGCATGCTAAATTAAATTAAAGATCAAGCAGCACAATAGTCAAATTAAGGTCAGATTAAAATCAATAACCAAAAACAAACTAACAGTGAATGAAAATCTATCAGTTACGTTCTTATGGAACCTAAAACAGGCTATCTAAATGAGACTACTAATTTAATGATAAATCCCAGTGAGGATATTATCTATAACAGTACAACCATCTTAGCTAGTTGACCGTGTGACTATTTAGCTAAATTATCCTGTTATCTTTCAATTACTTTTTTCAGTTAAATCTAAGATCATCTTTAGATTGCACAGTTATGTATGCTCACCGAATGGCTTCCTTACCTCCCAGTTTTAACACGGTGATATGCAGGCATTATCACTGACAGCTTCTAGGTGCTTTCATAAAAAAACATATGAGCAGACTGATGCAACGATTTAAACAAGACCAAATTTTACGGTTGGTTCAATCTGGCAATCAAGCTTTAATTTTCTCTACAAGCACTCACACACACTCTGTACAGTTACACCTTAAAATAATAAAGCACAGCTGTCTTCCTGTTAATCAATACAAAAATAAAAGATATGCAAAATACTTCAGATGCAAAATTGAACTCATCATCTTGTAGTTCTCAAGCTCAAGTGGGATTAGACACGTAACTATGATCCAGAGACCTGGACGTGATGGAGCCAGCATAAGTACCTCATGTTCATACTCTCTATTAGCTTCCCAGGCTCTTCCTGGCAAGTAGGGAAGTCAGTCCTGTTCCACATCTCAGTGATTACAAAGAAGCACACACTCTGCATCTTTGAAACAACTCAACTTTGGCTGGTGGGTAGTTTGGAAAGTTTCCATTTAAGCAACATTTTCCTTTAAATGCCTATTGCTATAATCATAGTGGCACAACCCTCAAGATGCATCAAAGGAAGAGTGGGAAAGAACAATAAGTGCAGGGGAATTTTATCCCAGCCTATGCCTCTGAAATCAGTTGCCAGATTACATGACTTGGCATAAAAATAATTATTCAGTACCCTTCATTCACCTGCATTCTCACACTTCTAACAGTTCTGAAAATGTTTACTGTCTGACCAGTTCCTTGCCCAAGAAATATTAAGGAACCGACTAACTGGACAAAAAATCATGACCTTTTATTTGCAACTGTTCTTGGTTTATGCTCCATGTCAAAGGAGAAAGTTTTCTTTGTAACTCCAATACAAATTCCATTTAAAATAGAGACAATTAAAAGTTTATATTAAGTCTGGGTTTAGATTTTTTTCCCTCTTTTTCTATATTGCCTACAAGAAGCAATCAGTTACAGAAAATATTTTAATTATACAAGATAAACAGTTATGTATCCTTAAACCCAATAAACCACCAGAGGATCCACAGAGCTGCCAACTCACCTTACTACTTCATGTTACATACAAATTCATGGGGTGCCTAATCCTTAATAGAATCACTGACCCCTGCCCCCCGACCCTCAAAAGAACAAACAGGGTTTTGAGAAAAGCGGTGTACTGCTGACCAAATGACATTACTTACATCTGACAAGAAAAATGGATTTGAAATGAGGCAGAAAACAGGCGCAATCTTTATCAACCTATCACTTACAACACCGTATGACCTCAAATATAAACGGTACTCCATGATACCTGACCACGAGCTGCATGCTTCCATCATGAACATGATCTCTAGCAGAGCATTCAAACTCATTAACAGCCAAGGAGAAAAAAAGCAGAGTACAGATTTGAAGAACGGAATCCCCCAGGGGTTAGTGCTCAGACTTCCTGCATATACCACTTAAATGACACATGCATGCTGATGATGTAGCCATAGAAGCCCAAGGAACACACATGACAGAACTGGAAAAGACACTGAGCACTGACATGTGCTGGGTTTTTGCTTGTAGCCATGTTGGTCTAAGGACATAGGCAGGCAAAGCTCTTTGGGTAGATGTGATATCTTTTATTAAACCGAGTAGCTGGGAAAAAAGTTCTTTGCAAGCTTTTGGGTGCAATCACCCTTCTTCAGGCATAGGACGTCTCTGCTGTTCTGAGACTCCAAGGAATGAAAGAAGCTAAAAGTGTAATAGGATGTCAGTGAGAATGTAAATGAGCAGAAATTAGGAAAACAAAAAGGTAGAGCAGGGAAGGGAGGGGAGGAAGAGTCAAAAGTCAGTAAGGGAGACTCTATACCAACACCAAACAAGTCTCGCATGGGGCACCACCTTGACAGAGAAGCATGGGTCAAGCTGAACAGCGTAAGATCTGGATACAGATGCTTCAAAACAACACTTCTCATGGTGAACATCTTGGACAGTGTGGCGAAATGCCAGGCTAGCGGTTCCGGCACCGCTTAGGGGAGCCGCGGGCTTTGCGGAGTTGCACAAGCGCGCGGCTTGTGGGGCGGAATTGAGGCAGCTTTTTAGGTGCCCTCGAGGTTCACCGAGTTGGCACAAGCAGACGACTTAGAGTAAGTAGTTAGTGTCTCTTAATCTATAGGGTGTCCGTTGGTTCACGAGGTTCCAGAGCCAGCCCTCGCGTTCCAACAGTGGAGCTAGTGCAAAGCTGGGTGCGGCTGCCGGCTCCGTAGTCCCAGAACTGGTCAACGGCTCATTGAGATGGAATGTTAGTAATAAAAGTTATTACAGAGTAGATATAGAGTAAAATAAAAAGATTTATTCACTCACCTGGCCTCACCCTCTTACGAGTAAGAGGGGAGGCCGGTTGGAACGAAACTGCAGTAAATACAAGTATAGCGAGCGTAAGTATGCTGTCTAAGCTACGATGAGAGGCAGTCCGATGTTTCTTCAGTTACAGTATGCGGGATACTAAAGGGGTCTGTTGGTTCATGGGGTTCCAGAGCCAGCAGCTGCCGGCTCCGTAGTCCCAGAACTGGTCAACGGCTCATGAATGGGAAATACAATGCAATACTGTAACTCGGTGATTCGTTGTCAGTTGTTGGATTTCCGAGGCCTTTGTCTTCGCTGGGGTACACCCGGGCGGGGAGGCTGAGAACTGGTCTGTGGGGTGATCGGGCCCACAGAGTTTTCCAGTTGTCGTCTCTGCTGCTTCCTGCTTTTTTGCCTCTTTTATAGATGTTCGTTGGACTGCCTCTATGACACTAACTATAATATAGGCTAAATATACAGAGATAGGCTAATTTTCTTTTACATAATAATTGCTAGGCAGATTTTCTTCATAAGTTTCATTTCTGCAGAAATGACACTTCTAGATAAGAAATGAAATCTACAGAATGCGCATGTGTAGCTTAATGCCAGCCGAGAAAAGTACAAAGCGTTCATTTTGATTAACAGTCAAGACTTCAAGGTTACATAAATGTGAGAGTGCCACGCGGTAGTTATACAGAAAAGGGAAAATAATATAAAATATATGCTAAATAATATATAATAGCTACATGCCCCCGTGCCGTGGGGCAGTGAAACATTTATGTGGTGGTCTCATTTAAAAACGGGTTGATAGTGAATAGTTCCTTTTCTTTGTTAGGTCCATTAGAAAGTTTGGTACAAAGGCACTTACAGAGTTTATACGATTTTGGATACACTTCATAACACAAGAACAAACACAAAAGAAAATAATAATAGGTACAAATACTAAGAGGAGTGCTGAAAGTAGGTTAGATAGCCAAGATGAAATATTAAAACCCAGCACATTAAAGACGTGAGAAAGTAGACTGTTGCCAACGCCAGCGATGCCGTTGACATGGGTAACTATTTTGCGAATACTATTAACTTGTTGGTTAAGTGGAATGGAAACATTTGGAATTGCAGTGCAACATAGGTCATTAGATAGGTTGAGGTACTGACATA